>NW_023502990.1:0-1407465 GCF_014066315.1 Letharia lupina | reverse complement strand
ACTCACGGCACCTTTGGGGAATACGGCAAGGTTGAGGAGCTCTCTGCTACTCACAGCATCATCATCAATTGCGTAGCATCCTTCAACGTGCCAGTGACAGAAGCCATCCTGAGAGGGATCCGAGCGACTAGATTTTCCGAGAAAACCCATCTTGCTCCATCTCAGCGGCACAGGAAACTTCGTTGATCATAGCAAGCTCAGCATTTACGTACCGCAAGAACACCCTTTCAACGACGGCAATACGGACCAGACTTTCAAGATTGGTACACTCTACCCACCCAATAGTGACTCAGACGGGCTGATCCTCGCAGCCGCTGCGAAAGGCGAAATAGACGCATTCTTCGTCTGCCCTCGTGTACTCATGTCACAAGCGCTAAGCATGTTGGCTTGACCGTCGGTGCAGCGTCAGCAACGGCCTGGGCAGTATGGGCGCTCTGGAATATCAGGAACTCGGCTTCTCGCCCTATGTTGGTCGCGGTACTCCCATCATCCGCTTGGTGCATGTCGATGATGTTAGTCGTTCAGAATGTGCTAGATACTTGGGATACTGACAAGCCTGAAGATGTGTACAGTCGCTATTAAATCGCAATGAATGAAGTGCCCGAGGCGAGATCGGAATTGCTGTTTCGGATGGGGAAGATCGTTTCGCCTACTCCTAAGCAGGTAACATATGAGGAGGCTGGAAAGGTAGCCGGGAGTTAGGGTAAAGGGCTGCGGTAGAGGTTTGCGTAGAAACACGGCGGCAATACCATGGTCCAAGCTGTCAATGCCGAATTCCTGGGGTCGAAAGCTTGAGCACCGGGCTTTCTTGCAACATTGACCCGTACGTTGCGAAAATATCTTTTTTCGGGTGGTAATTGATCATACTTTCCTTCGGTTTACTATGTTGGCCTGAGTATGTGTAAGCAACTGGTTTGATAGTCGTATCTGTTCTTCTCGCACTCGTCTACCCCTATTTTGCGCGTTTTTGCTGCGTTAGGGCCTGCTATGCGTTTTCGACCTTGCTTCAGTACTCGCCGACTTTGCCGTGCAGTATGATCACGCCCTTCCCGATCTTGATGAGATGACCGCGACTGCAGAGTAGGTCGGACAAATCCGAGACCTTCTCCTTTTGCATCCCGTTACACTTTCTGGAGTCTCTGGATTTTCTGCCTTTGACTTCTATATTACTTCGAGTTGGAATATATGTAAGGTCTGTGGCTGACTGCTGCCGCACTTATGCAAGTCGCGCATACCTAGCATTGCAGATCCTTCAGAACCTTCACTACCGACTGCACAATGTCGTCATGCCGGTCAGCGACATTCGCAGTTAGCTCGCCAATCTTCATTTCTACTGCTCAAGGTAAATGCTTGGTGGGTGGCACAATACTATGAGCCCCATCGTTTACCCCATTGTTAACCCTCTTTGTCTCATGTTACGCATCCCTATTTTTTTTAAACGCAGTTCACTAGGCAGCGATCTACATTGCGCCTAGGGAGCCTAGCAAAAGGTTTTCAGCTTCCTGATTCGTCTTCAAAGTTAAAAAATCCCCAAAAATGGACGAAGAGGTCGATGTCCTCATCTGCGGCGGCGGTCCTGTCGGTCTCTTAATCGCCTACTGCCTTGCTCGCTATGGTGGCGTATCCACATACGTTGTGGAACAACATGAACGTACCAAACAGACAACCTATGGCCGCGCGGCCATGATAGCACCACGTACGCTAGAGATGCTTGATCAGCTGGATCTGGCGGATGCTCTAGGGCAGGTGGGATTCGTAGTGCGGGGACAGGTATCTTACAAAGATGGAGAGCGGGTTGAGAGTCTTACTGCGGCGTCTTCGAACATCAGCGATACCTTTTTCGATTACCTGCTTCTTTGTCGCCAACGGTTTACTGAAGACGTGATTCGTGATGGGTATAGCAGATACAATAAGAGGGGTGTTCATCACGGAGCTAAATTAGCTGACTTTGCAGTTGGGCACAAAGATGAAGAATATGCAGTCCGGTCGGTTGTGGAGACTAAAGATAAGGGTACAATCTCAATACGAAGCAAGTATTTAATTGGCGCCGACGGTGGACGCTCAAGAGTACGAGAGCTCGCCGGCATCCAATTTGAAGGTGAGAGAAGCAATCGCCACTGGATCCGTATCGATGGCATTGTCGAGACAAACATGCCTGAGGCCCGGAGAGGTATATGTGGGATCGAATCCCGAAGTCATGGATCCATTCTCTGGGCTTGTCTTGATCATGGAGTAACACGCGTGGGTTTTGCCCTACCAGAAAAGCTTTGGGAAGAAATTGGTGCAGAAATATCCCGGGAAGATGTGATTCGAGAAGCTCAGAAAGCGTTGCAGCCTTTCACGCTCGATTTCAAGACCGTGGACTGGTGGACTGTGTATTCCGTTGGCCAACGCCTGGCAGCCGAGTATAGAAAGAATGAGCGAGTTTTCCTTGCCGGAGATGCTGCGCACACGCACTCATCCGGTGCAGCGCAGGGTATGAATACTGGTTTGCACGATGCTGTCAACCTTGCTTGGAAGCTAGCTGGCCGTATCAACGGCTGGCTTTCAGAGGAGGCTCTTGATACCTACGCAGCTGAACGCAGGCCTATCGCAGAGCTGATCATTGAGCAAGACAAGATTATATCAGTACTAACAGGAGGAGATATTCCAGAACTGTTCAAAGGCGCTCCTGACATGGGCGCTCATAAGCTCCTTACGGAAATATACAAGAAGAACGCCTCCTTGAACACTGGACTTGGCATCACATACGCTCCAGACGACCTCACCATCGTCGCCCCAACTACAACAGTATCTCGGAAGGTCCAACCCGGAGAGCGCACTCCTGATGTACTTGTCCAACGACCAGGACTCCGCGTTTCTCTGCGTCTTCATTCAGTTACAAAGAACTGTGGCAAGTTCATCATCATGCTTTTCTGTGGGGACCCAAGCCACACCCAAGCCTCATGGAAGACCTTCCGAGAGTACCTAGACGATTCAACAAGCTTCTTACGCTACCCGGTGGGTATCTTCCAAGGCGTTACCATTATTGCTGGCAGTAATGAAGCTGGCTCACCAGACGAGCGCCTGGGTACTCCATGCTTTGGGAACGCGTTCTATGACGTCGATGGTCTCGCGCATGAAAGATATGGCATCCCAATATCCAAGGGCGCAGTGGTTGTAGCAAGGCCTGATGGAACGATCGGGACTGTCTGTGCTTTTGGCGATGGGGCAAGTCTGTCGAGATACTTTGAAAGGTTCGTGGCTGTTGAGAAGAGAGTTGGTCTCCACAGTCAGCAAAAGAGCGACTGTGAGCCAAAATCTAAAACGGGCGAAATAGATCTGGAAAGAGAGGAGGGGTCTCAAAAGGACAAGAGAGTGGTCTATGAGACGGCATGAAATTTTCCTTTACAATATCATACAACGTTGGTCCTCTTCGCGGTCGTGTGATCGAATTGCCCGGAGAAGGGCTGGATCGAGTCATTGGACGCTGAAAAGAGTATTCCGGGGATGAGGGACCATGGAAGAGCTAGTAAAGATGTCAAAAGTATGTTCAAATCTGAATATACTATTTTCCCAGTGTACTGAGCTCGTTTTCATCTCGTTTTGTCTTGTGATACTGTGAAAATACCTTTTTTCGTGGGATTGATGAGTGCTGTTTCTGGCTACATGTACTGCGGCCTAATCTTATCCAGGATATCCTGTGACGCTCGATACTGTTGGAATATATGAAGAATTGATTGATTAGTAGCTATGAGGGTGCTGAGAGAAGGCTACTTATACCCCTATTTGCCACCTGATTGCTACCATAAAGGGTAGCTACAACACAGGTCCTGCAGCAAATCTCAACAGATACAGTCCCAATGTCTTTCTCACTGTTCTTTGAACTTTGAAGGCCAACTGCGGAGAACTTCAACTGAAAATAGTGTCGATTGTAGGTCTGCCACAGTCGTTATGTCGAATCATAAAGTATCAATGAATTGCGAGCATTCAAGAAGACGTAACTAATTATCGAAAGGGAGGCTCTGTGTTGAGCACGTGCCCTAAAAATGCACCAACATACATATGACGCGCTGACTTGCGACATGCGAACCCATTCCAGAGGTTTCGCTTGCGCGACAACGGCAATCAAGACGCGGTCAAGCGCACAACAGTGCACTATGAGGCTTGAAGAGCCTTTAACACCCTTTGCGTCACTCTTCGTTTCGAGTGCTTTCACCTGCGCTTTAAGGTCGAGATCATAAGTCATGGTCAATCCTCTCCTCATCCTCCCGTTACTAAACGCATCAACCTTGACGAACAACATCGACGGATGCTACGAACAAAAGCCTCCCGGACAAACTCAGCTCGTGTCCACTACATTCACCGTCTGCTCTCAAGCAATCAACCGCATCACTGCCGGTCGTACTCTCGACACGCCTCTTGCTTTTGGTCGCACGGTCAAGGTTGGGCACAAAGTACCAGATTGGTTCGTTCAGAAAGGGTTCTATGGCACTTGCGTCATCAAGATCGACACGCAAGACAACGAGCAGGACACGTTGACTTGGAGAGACATCGTCGTTAGCGCAAGCAATCTGAGAGACCTGTGTGTTGCAGCGCCGCCACATCTGGGTGGGGAGGGGAAGGCAGGTCCTAAGCAGCTGCTGGGTGTAATGATCTACGGTCTCAGCAAGGATGTCGACTTGGCTTTACCAATGGGCTCGAGCGGGCTAGTTCAGGGTCGGATGTTTGATGCGTGAGGCATCGTTTGGACCTCTTCAAATGTCAGACTAGAAAATGACCATTTTTTTACTGTGGAAATGGCTGCTGTATGAACGCTGAGGGGATCGGAGAAGGCCGTGATGAGACTGCGGATTTCTGTACCTAGAAACCACTTGACCGTGTGACAGTGGTATCATCTAACGAAATTCTTCTCAGTATATTTGGCAGTAGTACGAGTGCCGCGACATTGCAAATCGTTACTTGGCAGAATCTTCAGTCCACCCAGTTTCATAGCCAGTGCTTCGGTAGCAATGCTATCCCTCAAAGGACAGTATGCTATGGAACGCTGGTGTTGATTCACTCAACTCGGCGTCTAATTCCTACTGACGGAATTCAGGCGGTATGTTTGGTTGAGATGGCCAGTAGCATTCGTAGAGATCTCGCTCAACTCTCTTCGCAGTTGACCTGCATTTGTGGGAGAGTGATCCATATCAGTAAGATAGGCTGGGTCCATCGGACCTTCTCTTGCTACAATTATCTCTCCTGCGGCTTGATCTCCCTTGATTTGTTTATCGTAGGCGGATTCAGGCTGAAATAAGATCATTACCAGGTGATCGTTGTCACCTAATGTCGGACAACTAGAATTTCAGAATCTATCATGACAGCTTTATTCGGTACCACTTGCCTGTCAGTGTCGAGCCTCCTTGCGAAAAACTAGGGACGCCACTATGGCTAGCATCTGGAGGAAATACGAATTCAAGTATGATATGTGTACCACTGCCCGCCATGTCGCTGTAGAATACCGTATCGTAAGATATACTTCCATTGAAGTACCGGATCGACAACAAAAGCCATCTTGCAAGCGGCTGCAGGTTGGAATTCAGCCACTAAATTGGGACATGATGATGCCAACTAGTCGCTTACCGTTTGCACGCGATATAGGAAGGGTGTGCCTCGATGTCCATTGGTAGGGTCGAAGTCCTGGTGGACTTTGTAGGTGAGTAAGAGGCAGCGAGGAAAGGTGGCTCCGTCAATCGATGAGGGCAAATCCCCCAGGGTAACCGGGTGAGGGTCGATCCGTTAAGAGGTGCTGGCAGGCTCGCGCTTGTGGTTGGCCGTAGAAAAGGGTACACTCAGGCCTGGTCGAAGCTCGAGACAAGAGAAATAAGGATGGAGAAGATGTAGACCAGAATCTACGTTCTACTCAGCCATCCCATTTCTTGAGTCCCAATCATGGCATCTACGACCTCCAAATGAATATACTGACCTGCGCGCGTAGCTTGCTTTTGCCGATATTTGTACTCTGTAGCGATACGCGATTGCAGCTATTCCTCTCTGCAGGTTTTCAACGCCTGCCATTTTTCCTACAATATCGTTGACCACTGCTTAACATTCCAGAATCCTGCTAAGTCTGAGACCTCTCATCAGCATCTCCCTCTAACCCTCCTTGAAGTCGCGAAAGGCAGTGAGCAGAAAGAGATGAGTGGGATAGGGTTTGAAATTTGTCAGCAACATACTTGCCTTCTAGAGCTGGTGGAGGTTCTTGCCTCAGTCCTCAGACGTGCTAAGCCCGCTAAGCCCCTTCGGGTTAACCTCTTCTGCTTACTACGGAACCTCCAGCCCGAAGGCTGCGAGGTCAGTAAGTTAACCAAAAGGGGCTTAGCTGAATACCACTAACCTGAAATGGCTTAGCGATCTTGGCACGTTTGAGGGGAGTGAGGCAGTAGGGGTTCGCGAGGTTCCATCGATTTACAATGTGAGTCTAACCAGCTAAAGAATTGTGGAAAAAGGCGCTCAGAATGGCACAATGAGAAACACAGTGCCAGTATGGTGAAAGAGGAGTAACGTCGCGAACACTCATCCAAGTCATACCAGCCAACAAGCCTTTTCAAACTGTAACGCGTTTTCCGAATAACACGCCAACTCTATTGGACTTAGTGCCTATCTGCCTTGCAGTGCGGGGTCCCCAGCTTTTCCCACTCTAAGGTAGTTGACTATCCACAATACTACCTTCACGAGACCATCAAAGCTATCAAGCATCACATTCAAAATCCACATACATAAATTTAACAAGATGAGTGCAATCGCAGAGAGCTCGGACGGTCCTATTGAGGTGATCCAAGTTCTCATTGTCTTGCATCCTTCCTTTGGAGCTCAAGAGCTCTGCGGTCCTCTTGAGGTTCTTAGCAATGCCTACCACAAGCTCAACGACCCTGGTAAGTCGTCATGCGTATTTCTAGTGTCGCTCCAGCGTCTGAGTTGACTTTCGATCCTCGAGCTGAAGTCAACACTCTCTCATTGATACACCATACGCTTAGGATCCAAGGCTTTCGAATGCACCATTGCAGCCGCCTCTCCGGGGGTTACATCATCTTCAGGTCTTACCGTCAAAGCCGATATTAACTTCGAAGACGCTCACGAGGATCTGAAAGAATACGACGTCCTGATCGTTCCAGGCGGTGTAGGCGTAGATGACGTGCTCAAGAAAGAGGCTGAGCCGATCAAGCTCATCCAGGATTTCGCCAAGCTCCAACAGACCGACCCTAGCAAGGAGCGTACCCTTATGTCCATCGGTACTGGCTCTCTCATCCTCGCCCACGCAGGCCTCCTGCAAGGCCTCGCTGCCACCACTCACCCAGACTACTACACCAAGATGGAGATCATCTGCAAAGAAGCTGCCAGACGTGGAGATCTTGAGCAAACGGACGTCATGGAAGAGAACTACGTCGTTAATAATGCACGGTTTGATCTTGGCGAGAAGCTCGAGGAGAACCCGTTTGTGCTTAACAAGAGGCCTGACGGTAGGAGGAAATCAATTGCGCGCAAGGGTAGCAATGCTTGGAAGGAATCAGTCAAGCGTCGGGAATCCAATGCACGGAGGGCGTCGCTAAGGCTAGGGGGCCTGCGAGTTATCACGAGTGGGGGAGTAAGTGCACTTGTCCTGGCAATTCCTCCGTAATCGAACGCTTGGTCTTGATTCGCAAGATCTGTCTGGCGAGCAGGTGGCTTGCTTCAATCCTCGGGCGTGCTTTAAAAGTCAAATCCTTGCTTGTCTCAAGGGATCAATGCTGACTTGGAAATGTGCAGGTGACCAGTGGCTTGGATGCGAGCTTGTATCTTGTGGCGGCTATGGTTTCACACGAGTCGGCTCAAGAGGTGGCAAGGGTGTTACAGTATAGCTGGAACAAGGGTATCACCGTCGACGGTATCGACGTTTAGAGCCCCGTAGACGGGTTCTCGGGGATTGTCTTCTTCGAGGTGGAGAAAGCCCCTCTATCCTGGCTGAAGTTAGGCTGCTAGCGTGCACGTCAAAGTATTAGCGCCAAGGTTCACATATGTCAGAATCTGCTCACACCTTTTTAATTTGCTCGCCATCTTGCGCCTTCGCTAACCACAGAAGCCAAAGCTTCCGACGCACATAATTATCCATTGGCCCCCGTGCCAAAATTATCTTCAAGCCTTACCGCGCAGTTCCGAGCGCCTGCACCAGAATCCGTTCCGACTACTTAGACCTTTAATATTAACAATGTTGCCGAGGTATGTATGTGCTTCTAGTTGCTCTCCAGTACCTTTGACTTGGTCGCTGCTAGCTCTCAATTTTACCAAATGTTTAGGAGATTTCATAGTTTCCTCAGCTACTCACCATGGCTCATCGAAGCTACTGGTGTCCTCGGTCCAATGGTCATCTTCTTACTCGAAGCTCCTGTCTCACCGGCAGATGACCAGGTAACTCGATATTTTCACCAAGTAAATTCGAAGCATTGTCCATTCCTTAGACACTCTGTCTCACAAAGCCTTTGCAATTGGGAATCGTGTTACTGCAACTCGTTCTTTTTTTTCCGCCATTCGTACAAGCAAACTCGAGTAGAAACCTTGACAACCGTCAGCAAAAGTAAGCTTTCGTCACGAAAGCCATCAGAGAGACAAGCTTCCACGAGATCCTAAAGACGACAGCCGCACCGATGTTGCTCTTTATCATGAACTCTATGCGCAACTCGCCGTCTTGCATGTTAGTCACGTACGAGGCCTTATTTCTCATCTAGCGAGGTCTGATTCTAGAACTTACCAACCTGGGCTTCGCCTCCAAATAAGGAATCTCGCACCTCTGTACGACTGCCGAAAATCGGAATACGGCTATGCACTGGGCTTGATGGCTCTTTCCCATTCGCACTTATCTTTCGCTATGGCGTCCGGCACTCCCTGTCTTCTAGTGGAACGGCCGATTTCCATCTGGACTCTCCGGCTTCGATGGACCATGTCATAGGGTCGGACTCATAGTGGAAGGCTATATAGCTCTTCAACCCTTAACTTTTAGTCCTGTTTGATGGTGTCTCCGAATTCTCAAATTCGCTATACAGTCTCAGCATCTGAGCCTGCGCTGTCTTAGATCGCTCGTTACAAGATGAAGACTGCCTCCATCCTGCTTGCCTTGGCTGCCACTCTCGCTTCGGCACTCGCTCAATCCACAGGCTCATCTTCAACTAGCATTTCATCGACATCGACCAAAGCTAGCACTTCTGCTACGTCGGCTGCACCAATCACAGTGCAAACGGCCGGGTTGTTCACCTACATTGGTTGTTACAGCGACAGTACCAGTTCGAGGGGATTGTCCGGTCTCTATTACCCAGTCGGCGCAACTCAAACCGACGTGGAAACCTGTGCATCGGCCTGTTCCGCCTATGCATATTTCGGAGTCGAATATGCTTCGGTAGGTCCATTCACAGTCTATGCTTCCTCTTCCTGCCTCAACTTGAAGCCTTGAGACGCGACTCGGGATCTTTGCTCTAAAGACGCGCTAACCACGAAACATCAATAGGAATGTTACTGCGGGAATACCATCAATCCACCATCGGCACTCGTCGCTGGAAGTACTCCAGCCACCACGGGCTGCAACTACGTCTGTGAGGCGAATTCATCCGAGTACTGTGGTGGATCCAACCGACTTAACATGTATAACAACACAAACTTCGTATCCTCGAGCTCCAGCTCTAGTTCTTCGACGGCTTCAAGCAGCCGCTCAAGTTCTGCCGCATCGATCTCCGGCACAGCGCTCATAACTTCCTCATCGCCGTCTTCCAGCAGCACCCCGGGATCTTTCTCAAGCTCATTATCTTCTTCAAGCAGCAGTTCAACTTCCTCATCGCCGTCTTCCAGCAGCACCCCGGGATCTTTCTCAAGCTCATTGTCTTCTCCAAGCAGCAGCTCAACTTCCTCATCGCCGTCTTCCAGCAGCACCCCGGGATCTTTCTCAAGCTCATTGTCTTCTCCAAGCAGCAGCTCAACTTCCTCATCGCCGTCTTCCAGCAGCACCCCGGGATCTTTCTCAAGCTCATTATCTTCTCCAAGCAGCAGCTTAACTTCCTCATCGCCGTCTTCCAGTAGCACCCCGGGATCTTTCTCAAGCTTATTATCTTCTCCAAGTAGCAGCTTAACTTCTACCGCATCGATCTCTAGCACAGCGCTTATAACTTCCTTATCGCCGTCTTCCAGCAACACCCCGGGATCTTTCTCAAGCTCATTATCTTCTCCAAGCAGCAGCTCAAGTTCTACCGCGTCGATCTCCGGTACAGCGCTTATAACTTCCTCATCGCCGTCTTCCAGCAGTACCCCGGGATCTTTCTCAAGCTCATTATCTTCTCCAAGCAGTAGCTCGAGTCTTACCGCATCGATCTCTGGCACAGCGCTCATAACTTCCTCATCATCGCCGTCTTCCAGCAGCACCCCGGGATCTTTCTCAAGCTCATTATCTTCTCCAAGCAGTAGCTATAGTTCTGTCACATCAGTTCCTAGCACAGGGCTCACGAGTGCCTCGTCAGCGTCTTCTAGTAGCAACCCAGGATCTTCCTTAAGCTTATTATCTTCTCCAAGCAGTAGCTATAGTTCTACTACATCAATTTCTAGCACGGGGCTTACGACTTCCTTATCATCATTTTCCAGCAGCGTCCCAGGATCTTCCTCAAGCAGTAGCCTTTCTTCATCAATTTCGAGCACGGGGCTTACGACTTCCTTATCATCATTTTCCAGCAGCGTCCCAGGATCTTCCTCAAGCAGTAGCCTTTCTTCATCAATTTCTAGCACGGGGCTTACGACTTCCTTATCATCATTTTCCAGCAGCGTCCCAGGATCTTCCTCAAGCAGTAGCCTTTCTTCATCAATTTCGAGCACGGGGCTTACGACTTCCTTATCATCATTTTCCAGCAGCGTCCCAGGATCTTCCTCAAGCAGTAGCCTTTCTTCATCAATAACGTCTAGCACCTCGCCAAACACAATTTACTCATCCTCCTCTACATCTCAGGGTAGCGTTTCCGGCTCCTCGTCACCGAGTTCCAGCAGTGTCCCAGGATCTTCCTCAAGTAGCAGCCTTTCTTCATCAACAACGTCTAGCACCTCGCCAAACACAATTTACTTATCCTCCTCTACATCTCAGGGTAGCGTTTCCGGCTCCTCGCCACCGAGTTCCAGTGTGCTAGAAACTAGTTCGTCGTCCACTTCATCTAGCGGCGGCCTTACTTCTTCCCTACCAAGCTCCAGCGCGCCAGCAATCAGCTCCTCGTCTACTTCTAGCAGCGCGAGCGTTAATCCCCTACCAAGTTCCAGCGAGCCAGCAATCAGCTCCTCATCTACTTCTAACAGCATAAGCGTTAATTCCCTACCAAGTTCCAGCCCGTCAGCAATCAGCTCTTTGTCTACTTTCAGCAGCGCCAGCGTTAGTTCCTTATCACTAAGTTCCAGCGCGTCAACAATCAGCTCCTCGTCTACTTTCAGCAGCGCCAGCGTTAGTTCCTTATCACTAAGTTCCAGCGCGTCAACAATCAGCTCCTCTTCGTCTACTTCCAACAGCGCCAGCGATAATTCCTTATCACTAAGTTCCAGCGCGTCAGCAATTAGCTCCTCTTCGTCTACTTCCAGCAGCGCCCGCGTTAGTTCCTTACCACCAAGTTCCAGCAGTAGTGGATCGGCAACGTCCCCGTCAAGTTCTAGCACGTTTAAATCTTTCTCCTCCTCCTCCAGCTTTGCAGGAAATTCGAGTAACCCATCCTCTTCAATAACATCAGCTTCTAGTTCCAGCTCTGGCTCCGCTAAGCCGTCAAGTTCTATCTCCAGCTCCGGCTCCACCTCGAGTATACCTACCAGTTTTGCCGTCTCCTCGTCAAGTTCCAGTTCTACGGGGGTCCCTAGCTCCAGTACTACTGCGTCAAGTTCCAGCTCCAGCTCTAGTTCTTCAGCTCTTTCAGTCCAAGTGGACCAGAATTTCGTCACTCAATCCACCGCTCCATCATCAATCACTACCTCAAGAACGTTCGCCATAGAAGAATCAACGATCGAGTCGAGTACGACCGTGGCGCCCAAGCCGGTCGAAGTCAAAGTTCCCTCCAAAAACCCAATCACCACAACGACCACTCCCTCCTCAACAAAGGCCACTACCACAAGCACCAAGCCCAAAACAACATCGAAGCCCACCACCACGAGTGCCAAACCCACCACCACAAGCACCAAGCCCAAAACAACATCGAAGCCCACCACCACGAGTGCCAAACCCACCACCACAAGCACCAAGCCCAAAACAACATCGAAGCCCACCACCACGAGTGCTAAACCCACCACCACAAGCACCAAGCCCAAAACAACATCAAAGCCCACCACCACGAGTGCTAAACCCACCACCACAAGCACCAAACCAAAAACAACACCGAAGCCTACCACCGCGAGTGCCAAACCCAGCACCAAAACTAGCACATCCAAAACGGCCACGAGCTCCATAAGCGATGCCTGCGCTAAGCTCGCAGCCCAACGCGCATACTACACCGCCAAGATCGCACAGCTGACAGCGCAAAAGATCGAAATCCCGCCCTACCTAGCCGGATACGCTGCGGCGGCCTATGACGCCGAAGTAGCGATGGGATGCCTTGTTGCCGCCACGACGACAGCTACGACGAGCAAGAAAGCCACAACAAGCAAGAAAGCCACGACCACGTCCACAACGAGCAAGAATACCAATGCCAACGTCAAAGTCGCCTCCAAGAGGCCCAGCACAACCACCACCGCGCACACATCGACCAAGAAAACTTCTTCCACGACCAAAGCAAAGACTACAAGTACCAAGAAGACATCGACCACGCACACCACTACGGAGGAAGTATATGCAAACTTCAATCCAGGCTACGCGGAGATCACTGGGTAGATGATTAGTCTGGACGGCGAGAGTAGTGTTCTTTATTCCTTGCAGCTTGGAATCATGTGTAATGGCAACAAGGGGTTACTATAGCCATCCATAATCTCTAATACAAGTTATCAAATTACCTCCACCATGCTACATAAACCCTAGACTTCGAATACCCCAAGCGTGGGAATGGTAACAGTGCCGGTACATGCTTCCTATCAAGCCTTGAACCCGCGCGCCACTCTTCATATCTCACAGGGCGTTGAGCTTTCGGTAGACTTACGCAAAAGCACGATTGTTTGCAAAAGACCACCCCTAGGTGTGGCTCCGAAAAGCATGCAGGAACGAAGACCTAACTCTAAAATGATACAAGTCAGTCCCGACCAATCAGTACCACCATCGAGTTTATTCCGCCAACGGGTGATCAACTGACTTGCATCGTCTACGACACGGGCAAGTCGGATCTTCGGTCGTCAGAGCCGGCATCGTACAGACCTTGTCATCAGGTCCGGAGAGCGGACTACGGCCCTTCTGTCCAAGGAGCTTTGGGACAGAAAAGGTTCCCAATGCGAGGGACGCGTCTGGTCTTTGCTCTTGAAGCCTTCGGGGAGGGAGACGTCGGCGCAGCCGTGCCGTTATAGCGTCGATGCGGGCGATGAGGACGGTGTCGGAGTGGGCTGCGTCTTTTGGCGGGCGCGGGCGCGGACGCGGGAGAGGGAGCCGTCTTGCGAGACGACTTCCTTGCCTGAAGGGTGGGCGCGGCGTTTGTTAGGACAGTCTGAGGAGGGAAACATTCAGCGTTGATGTGAGGGTGGGGGGGGGAGAAGTGGCATGGTTTCGTGCTTGGTCTTGTTTTTGGAAGCCTGCGAGGTGGGCGAATGCATTGGTCGACGGCTGAAGCGATGGCGACAAGCTCTATGATTGCCAGAATATGTCAATACTGGAGTACGGGTGCGTGAGGTATTCGGTGGCGCAAGCGAAGTTGGGGTTTCAGTGAGCATGGTGCACGGAGGAACGCTACACGGTTCAAGGTTTCTTTCTGATTTTCTGTATGTACATGTGTCTCCGAATTGGACCTCCCAACGGCGCCTTGCAAAACGGCAACAACGCCTCTGGTAAACACTACCAACCATCTTCCTTTCAAAGACTACTGCCCTCCAAATCCTCTTTCCCCAAATTAGCGTCCGTCGTCCGCCCGCCCAACCGCTCCTTCTCCAGCGTAACCGAAGTATGCTTTGTGAAGTATGGCGAGGGGTCTCGCACGAAGATAGCTAGTATGCAAGCAATGACACCGAACGGTATGGAAACAAGCCATGTGATTCTGAAAGCGTCGCTGTAACCCCATTGGATGGCACGCGAAGCTGCCGCGATGACATTTACGGGCGTATTGGTTAGGGTATCTGTGGTACCGGCTCCGATTGCGGTAACGAGAGCCTCGTATTTAGAAGCCGGGTAGTTGAGGGGTGCCAGCGCTGCGCCGACGCGTTGTGGGATGGAGACGGCGGACTTATTGTTCAGGATCGTAGTGAAGATAGTCGTTCCAATAGCTCCACCCAGAAATCGAAATGTCCCAATGAGACCGAGAGCAAGTCCGAGGTCTCTTTGTGGTACGTGCAGACTCGCAGTCACGTAGCAAGCGAGGGTGATCCATGCGAAAGGTAGATTGGCCAAGCATTGGAATACGAGAGCCATAGGAACCGTATCCGGCGTAATGAGAGCGAAGAGGGCTGTAAAAAGCGTCTGGCACGCAATTCCAATGAAGAGTTGCCATTGCACATGTTTTAGCCGAGCGATCAAGGCACCAAGGATCACACCACCCCCAGCGCCACCAAAGCCTCCGGGGATGTTGTAGAGTCCTGCAGTCAAGGACTTGCTGGTAAACATATAGCCGATCTGCTCAGGGATCAAGTCTGTCAAGGAGAAATAGACGAAGCCAGTCACAAAGATTAGGACTAGCAGAATAGTGTATTCGCGTACATTTCCGAGAAGCCGCTTAGGGAACAGGGGCCGTTTTGCGTGACCGCTGAAGTCGTATACGAAGGCGGAAATGAATAACAAGGCACCGAGGACCAAAGGTACTAAGACTGCAGCGGATCTCCAGGGATAGCTGACTCCACCCCAACCAAGGCCGAGCAGAAACAGCGTCAGGCCTGCGGTATATAGAAATATGCCGATGTAATCAAGTTCTCTCAAGACCTCCATTCTCGTTCTGTCTGCAAGTGGCTTTGCTGGCGGGTTATAGAACACTGCTGTTCCAACGAAGGAGATGACTCCCGAGATGATTCCTAAGTAGAAGACCCATCGCCAGGTGACATTAGTCAAGAGCAACCTGGCGAAAAGCGGACCAAAAGTGCTGAATGGTAGGAGGTTAAGCTCAGTCCATGCAAGACCAATTGATCGATACTTGTTAGGCAGTAGCTCGGAGATGCCGGGGTACCTGTGGAGTTTGACGAGTCAGCACTTCTTTCATTCATGAGCAGCCCACCACCAGCGCAAAATCAATGGGAGCTCCTTTTCCCAAGTTTATTTTGCAGCTTCGTGTGCAGTAGCCGTATGCAGTTGTCAAGAGGATAAGACCGTGCTTACATCACGAAAGTGGTTCCAGTCCCGAATCCTAGGATTACCATTGCCGCGATACCCTGGTTGACGCTGTTCGCTGTGCATCCAATGATGTGACCCAGGACTAGAAGTGCTTGGCCAAACAACAAAATGTATCGGCGTCCGAAATAATCACTTGTTTGTCCCGCTATGGCAAAAGCGATACTTCCTGCGAGAGACCATCCCGAAGCCATCCAATTGACATTGTGGGTATTCCCCTGGAGTTCGATGGCAATAGGTACCAGGATCGGAAACACCATCAAAATCGTAAAAGAAAGTGATGGTTGAAAGGTGAATCCTAAAAAGAAGACGGCCGCCCACGTGGACTTGGTCACTTTTTGATCTGGGTCAATGTCCTCCAAAGCTGCTCGATGTGGGTCATTGTGGTCATCACGGATATGTGAGTCGAGTCTCTCTTCGCCAATATTGCCAGATTGTGAGAAGGCGATCTCATCATGCGTAACCTGCTCTGATTTCTCGCCAGCCATGGTTGGGCTGTTTGAAAAAGATTGAGAGTAAAGAGAAGGGTTTGATACAGTTTCTCGGAGGATAGATGGGGAAAGGGACAAATCAGCCACCAGGGATACAAGCGAAGGATGTCATGCAGCAGATTCTTGGCTTGATATAAACCCATCCTCGTCGCGCAGGAAAAGTAAAAGGCTAGACAAGCGTCTAAACTTTCTAAGACGAATTTTCCGGCAAACCATGTCCCAGCTCTCTGAGGTCTGGGAACGGGGCTTCGCCGCATAACGACCATACCATTCCTTGCACCAATACTGGCTGGTTTGATGGTGG
The DNA here is from genome assembly GCF_014066315.1 of Letharia lupina. Taxonomy (NCBI): domain Eukaryota; kingdom Fungi; phylum Ascomycota; class Lecanoromycetes; order Lecanorales; family Parmeliaceae; genus Letharia; species Letharia lupina. Next base: position 1,391,231 of record NW_023502990.1, on the reverse strand, counting down.
AAGCTAGACGATCAGGACGCGTGATACTCCAGGCCTAGGACCTAACCTGAAAGTATGTGGTTCGCAAGAGAGACGAAAGACGTTCCGAGTGAAAGTAGAGCTTTGCGGCTTCGATAGTCTCCAGCTTACTCGTAGAAGCCATTGGTAGATTTGCGGGGTAGAAACATGGATGGAGCAAATTGAGCGGCATCTCGCCGATTGAGTGAGAGGCTCTACCCAGGTATCGAGCTATCTACTTTGGGAATAGCGCCGAACTTCCCCGCAATCGTAAATCGTCTGAACGCCAAATTGACCGACAACAACAACACTACTCTCAAACACGCTATCGGTATCAAGGAATGCCGCCCATTATTAACAAACGAGCCTGCAACCTAGTGCTGAGCCATTGCTAGTTTACGCTGGTCTGTTACGGTGTCCAGAATGCCGCCTCAAGATCAGGGGACTTATTCGATAACCGCCTAGACCGAGGTAATAAATTAGCGTGATTTTTCTCCGCGTTTTAACCACGCGACTTTTTTTATTCTTTATAATAACTCTATTATATTAAGTCTAATATAACTAAAATTATTATTTTATTTATTTTTAATAAAAAAAATTAGATTAAATTATAAAATATTAGAAAAAAAGATATTTAAATTAATGTAAGAAAGGAGAAATTTAAATAGTATAATATTCTTCTTTAGAGTATATCTCTATTATTAGAGTATTAATTAATAAAAATTAAGTATTATATAATTATTAGTTACCTTTTAAGCGATATAGAAATTACTTTATATATAATATTTAGTCTTATATAAATTATTACTATTTAAAATATACTTTATAAAAATATTAATTTATATATCTTTTTTATAGAGTACTTTTAGATTCTATTTAAAAAGTTTATTAATATTTTAAAATTAAAAATCTTTATCGCTATTATAATCTATATAAAAATCTTTTATTTTTTTATTATTTATAATTATTAAAGAACTAATAAAATTATTTTAATAGCTTTATTAATTATTAGAAATATAACTTAAAATTATTATATTCTTTTTTAGAAATTTATTTATTATTTAAATCTTATTAAAAAAAATTTAGAATTATTAGAATAGATAAATATAAGTAATCTATATAATATAAAAAGCTTTAATTATTTATAAATAAGATATAAAATAATTAAAAGAAGCTTTATATTTTAAGTTTTTATATTATAATTAATAAATATATAATTAAGAAGATAAAATATATTTATTATTTTATAATAGCTTTAGATAAATTAATTAAGAAAAAATATAAACTATTTATAATTAGCGATAAAGACTATCTTTATAATTATATTTAATATTTTTCTATATAAAATCTTAAGAATAAATTAAAAATTAAAGATTTTAGAGATATATTAATTATAATATTTAAATTAACTATTAATATATTATCTTATAACTCTATTCTCTTTATAAATAATTATTTTATTAAATTTAAATTAATTATAATTTTAAAAGATAGAGAAATTATAATATATAAAATTATAAAATTAAATTAAATAAATTTTTTAAAATTACTTATAAAGATAAAAAAAGTTTTTATAAAGGATATTTTTATATAAAGTTCTCGCTATAATAATTTAGAATAATATATTAATAATAGTTTAATAAGATAATAATCTTATTTTAGTTTTAATTATTATATATAATATAAAAAAGATTAATAACTCTATTTTTAAAAAGAGAAAATATTTTAATAAGATTAATATAAATAATTATATAGTTCTATTTACTTTTAAAGAGAATAATTAGAATATAAAAAAAAAGAAGTTTTAAGTTTTTAAGCTTTTCTATTACTATAATAAATATATAAAATTAATTAATTAATTTAATATTTTAATAATTATATATTCTTTTTAGCGAGCTTATAATTAAAATTAAATATCTCTACTTTATTAATATTTAAATAAAAATCTTTTAAATATCTTTAAACTTTATAAATTAATAAAAATATTTTATTAAACGTATTAAAAATATTTTAAACTAATAATAATAGAATTAATTAAAAAAAATAGAGAAAATATTTGATTTTAATTACCTCTTACTTCGATTATTATTCTATTAAAATTATTATAAAATAATTATAATTAATAAGATTTAAATACTATTTAATAATATTTTATATATTATTTTAATATTTAGAAGAAATATTTTAATAGAGAAATTAGTAATAATAATAAGAGATTATTAAAGATTAAAGAAAAATACGCTATATATAAAGTCTCTTTATATTATAAAGAAAATTATATAAAATAATTTTATAATAAAAAGAATTAAATAGAGTCTATAGAATAGATCTAAATTATTGAGTATAGATTATATAGTAATTAAAAAGATAATAGTGGTAGAAATCGCATTTGTTGCCTCCGGGCGGTTATCGGATAGTAGCGGGCGATGGGACAAGTTGCGAACCTGAAGATCCAAAGGGCAAAAGGGCAAAAGGGCAAAAGGATGTTGTCTCCGTAAGGCCATGGCATGTCACCGTTCCAGGCGTGAGATCAACATGTCCCAATTGGAGTATTGAGAGACGCTTTGACCCGCATTTTTTTGGGATCACGGTCGAAGGACTCTAGACTGCCCTTCGAGTTTGGGTGTCTCAATGCTGAACCTTCAGCAGCGAGCAACCCTCTTCACCCTGAATTCCTGAACTGTCCCAGCATGGCTTTGCTTGACGACGTAGGATCAATGCATTTCTTTGCTATTGGACTGCTACTTTACACCATCTACTGGGCATTGCACCCGCGCTTTCTGTCCCCACTGAAAGAAATTCCAGGCCCATGGTATGCCGTCTACACAAAATGGTGGCTCGTTTGGAAGACCGTAAAAGGTGTTCGCGCCAAAACGATTCATGAGCTGCACCTCAAATACGGTCCCTGGGTCCGAATCGCGCCGAACGAAGTCTCAACCTGCGATCCACAGGCAATCGTCCCCATTTATGGCGTCAATTCAGCCTACATCAAGACCGAATTCTACACCTATCAACTACGCGGAGTTCCAGAGCTCTTCACCATGTCCGATCGGAAGCAGCATGCAAGAAGACGACGCGAGCTTTCGCATCTATTCTCCATGTCAACCATCACCGAGTACGAGCCAGTAATTGCGAAGCAAGTCAAAAATTGCATGGACTTCGTAGCCGACGAAGGTAAAACGGGGAGAGTCAGCAATTTGTATGATTGGTGGCATTATCTATCCATGGACATCATATGCGACCTCTCGTTTGGTTCGACATTCAACATGCTTCAAGATGGCGCCAGCAACGCATACATCAAGGATCTCTATGGGTCATTGCAGATTGAGCCCGTTCGGTGGCATTTCGGTTGGCTGAACAAGTACGCTGCTTGGGCCCCATTGAAATTTGTTCGGGACGCAGAGGCTTGCAGTGTGCGTGCAATGGACCGAGGCGCGAAGTTGGTCCGAGACTATGTGGAGAACCCGGAGAAGAAGCGCCGCAAAGATCTGCTGCAGAAGATGCTAGATGCACGCGATGAAGAGGGAAGGCCTCTATCGGTCGATGCCTTGAACACCGAAGCTGCGGGCTTCATCCTCGCTGGCTCTCACACTACCTCTTCATCATTGACCTGGATCGTTTGGCGTATCATGAAGAGCCCAGCAATCCTGGCCCGGCTCCGCAAAGAGTTGGACGAGGTATTGACTGGCCTACCGCGTGATGAGGTTCCTATGCACTCGAAACTGGAAGGCCTAACCTACTTCAACTGCGTCATCAAGGAAGGCCTACGCATCGACACAGCAGTACCGGGCTCGACACCCAGATATGTTCCACCCGAAGGCACCAACATCAACGGCCACAAGCTCTCAGGAGGTTCCATTGTCTCCGCCCAAGCCTACAGCTGCCATCGTGACCCAGCCGTTTTCCCGAACCCTGATGAATTCCTTCCCGAACGATGGCAGGATGAAACGCCCGAGATGCGTAAGCTCTACATCCCCTTTGGAGCAGATGGACCTCGGAAGTGCATTGGCATATGGCTTGCTTACATGGAATTGAGAGTGATACTTGCGGCGCTCTTCCACCGCTTTGACCTGGAGTTTGCGCATGAGGTTGATGATGCGAGCATGGAGTTGGACGAGTTTTGGCTTGCTAATCCTATTGGTCAACATTTGGATGTCGTTGCTACGGAGAGGAGCTGATCGGTCGAGCAGGGCGTTCTATTGATGCTTGTGATTTTCTCGAATCCCGTATCGAATCATATCATATGTCGGAAAATCCGTCCTGTCTATTCTCTCAATGCCACATTTGGTACTCTTTCTTGTGGGGAACAAGTGACAGCTCTCCAACAATGAATTGTGTAGATAAATACTCCTAGCCGAGTTCGATATAACATCAAACCAACCAAGCTTGCAGAAGATTCCATTGCAAAAATCATGCACCTCTAATATAGTATATCGATGCTCGTCGCGCAGAAAAAGATCAATGAGCTCAAACATCTCAAACATACCTTTGCGCCGCACACCTGGCCAGTTGCCCTGACCCTTCGGTATTTGCGTGCTGTTGCCAACGTGTCAACTGCGCAAACAGCAGATCGAGGAACGCAAATTGAAAATCTGCCTGAGCAGTAGTCAATTCCCCAAAAGAGAAAAAGAAAAAGAGAAAAAGGTGCCAGACCCCCAGAAAATGCACGAAAAAAAGTAAGAAGCTAGTGATCTCTCACATCTGAATCCCGTTGTGTTGATTGATTTTGGTTCCACTGATGATACACTCGAACAAATGCTCCCTCCAACTTACTCCACCCACACCCCCTTTTCAACCCCTCAAGACACGCGATCCAAGCCACGAACAGCAGAACCAGCCCACTATACGCGACTCACATGCCCTTGACAACCTCAGCGCTGACCCCACTCCTCTCCCCATTCTGCCCCTGCCGCGGGCCCCCATCGTCGGCCGCTCCATCCTTGAAGAAACCCACACTGTCATTCCCCTCCACCGACCCATTCGTCCCATGCGCCCCCTCACCGTTCGTCGTCGCGGCCGGGCTCTCCGCCCTCTTCGGCTTTCCCTTCGACCGGACCGGAATGACCGACTCACCCTCCGGGACGACCCTCATGGGCAGATGATCCGACCCTCTGGGAATGAAGGCGCCTTTGGTGCTATCCTTGTGCAAGTGGCCATTGATGACGATGGCGTGGATGTTCTTCGTGTCCTGGAAGAGGGAAATGTCCTGCAACGGGTTGCCGTCGACGAGGATGACGTCGGCGTAGTAGCCCGGGAGGACCTTGCCCAGGACGTCCGGGTGGCCCATGATCTCGCCGCCGAGGGCGGTGGCGGCGAGGATGCTCTCCATGGGCGTGTGGCCGAACATGTTGACGAAATGGGCCAGGTCGCGCGCGTAGGTGCCGTGCGGGGCCCAGGCGAAGCCGTAGTCGCCGCCGGGCAGGACGCGGATGCCGCGCCGGTGCATCTCCCGCATGGCCTTGGCCGCCGTCTCGACCTCGCGCTTCAGGCCCTTCTTGACGGCCATGTCGGGCGTCAGGCCGTACGGGATGGCTTCGCCCGTGCAGCTGGTGTAGGGGAAGTTGATCGCGGGGGAGATGTAGACCCTGTCCTTGATGGCCTCGAGCATGTCTATGGCTTCCGCGTCGGCGAAACTGGCATGGTAGATGACGTCCACGCCCGCCCTGGCGCACAGCTTGACGGAATCGTTACTCCTCGCGTGGGCGCAAACGCGTTTCCCGCGCATGTGAGCTTCGTCGACTGCCGCTTTGGTCTCTTCCAGCGTGAAGTAGGTCTCTTCGCTTCGCATCGTCTCGTGGATCTCATCGCCCGTCATGCTGAGTTTGATGTTATCGACGCCCAAAGAGCAGAAATAGCGCACAGCCTTGCGCATTTCGTCCACGCCGTCTGCATAGCGTGTTACGGATGGGACAATGGCACCGCCGGTCGTTGAGATCTCTTGGCCGTTTGCCAGCATGCGGGGGCCGGGGATCATGCCGGATTTGATGGCGGCTTTGGTGACGACGTCGAGACGAGGCTGTGCGGCTGCTGCGCCGAAACACATGGTGTAGCCACAGTCGAGGTACATCTTTGCGGAGTTGGCGGTGTGGAGGACATGTTCTTCGATCGGGAGGTTGGTCAGGCCGTCGAGTGTCGGCGAATTGTTCCATGATAAGTGGGTGTGTGAGTCGCAAAGGCCAGACATTAAGGTTTTCCGGCCTTGGCCATCGATGACTGTGGTCTCCACATCTAGGTCGGCGGTGACTTTGCCGACTTCTTTGATGGATGTGCCTTCGATCAGGACATCACCGAGGTAGGGTTTTCGGCCTGTTGAATCTAGGATTTGCACATTTTTGAAAAGAATCTTGTCGGGGTCGTTTGGGTGGTGGTTGTTTATCGAGACATCGGCAGGTAATGGCTTCCCAAGTGGATCGCCTGGAGTTGGTAAACCGTTGGGGATAGGCATCTTGGACAGAAGGCAGTGAGCGGTTGGCGAAGGTGAAGTCGGAGTCGACGGTAAGCAGTAGGTGCAGTAGGTGCCTCGTCAGGTCAGGGTCGCTAAGGCAATGCCTGTTGGTTGCATTATATTCTTCAATATCGCCACTCACATTGGGAAGAGTCTTCCGAAATCAACGCGGTAAGACTCCGACTCTGCATGTATCTTTTCTCTTTTGCGGGGTGGAGACGATCCAAGCTGCGGGGCTCCAGAATTTGGTTGAAAACCCTAGACATCACACGTGACCAAGTGTTAACATTTGGCGGAGAGATGCCGTTACAAACGGGCCGTACCGATGGCTTGCGAGGTCCAGATCCGCGAATGTATCTTTTCGGTTTCTTTTTCTCGCTATCTTACAAGTCGCTCTCGTTTGTTGGTTTTTCAACAGCGTTGCTGTAGAAATAATTTATAAGAAAGCAACCTCATCAAAACCCAGAGCCTTGACAAGCCGAATTCGCTTCACAGACCTTTCACTCCTTGCTGTAGCCAACCCTCGAACCATGGCGCCAGATTCAAGATCAAAAACCTTCGGTTTTGTGGGCCTCGGAAACATGGGATCTCAGATGGCATTCAACCTCGCAACATACGCACAACAAAACGCCCTCCCGCGGGTTAGGATTTGGAATCGAACGAGAAGCAAGATCGAGTACCTGGCCCAAGAAGCACATTGCGAGATCGTTTCCTCATTGGAAGAAGTCGCCGATCAATGCGATATCGTACATACCTGCCTCGCCAATGACGAAGTCGCCTTTTCAGTCTACCGGCAATTCTTCCAAGCAGCGAACGTGAGAGGGACTATCTTTGTCGATCATTCGACCCTTTTCCCTACGGCCTCGACAGCGTTGCAATCGGAAGCTTCGAGCAAAGGGGCGCATTTCCTCTCGTGTCCTGTCTTCGGCCCGCCCGCGGCTGCAAAGTCGGCTGGACTGCTCGTGGTTGTGTCCGGAGATTCTTCGGCGAGAGAGACAGTGAAGCCGTACCTGGTCCCAACGATAGGGAAAGCCGTCCTAGACTGTGGAGATGACTCATCGAAAGGAGCGCTGATGAAGATCCTGGGGAACAATTGTATCCTTGGGACCATAGAGCTGCTCAGTGAAAGCTTTACCTTGGCTGAGAAGACGGGCTTTGACGCTGGCATTTTCTATGACTTCATCCGTACGTTTTCCTTCATCAGTTGCATTTCCTCCTGCTGACAGAGAACAGAGCAATGGTTTCCCGCAGCCGCATGGGTCAATTATGGCAAGAAGATCCGCGACGGTACCTTCTCCGGCAAGACCGGCTTCAAACTCGACGGCGGAATGAAAGACGCAGCATTTATCCGACGGCTCGGAGCCGAGACTTCCACGCCCACGCCCATCATTGATCAAGCGTGGAATCATCTGACCACTGCAAAAGCCATTGGAGGCGACGGTCTGGATTGGAGTGCTTGTTCAGCTGGTATGCGAGTGACGGCCGGACTTCCTCCTTTCAAGGGCGAAGACTTCTCCATCTCGCAGCCGGCTCAGACGAATGGTCATGCTGACGGAGAGGTACCACATCCTGGCGCTGGTGTGAGGGTTGCTGGGAAGAAAGAGGTTGCACATCAAGCTAACGGCATAGCATCGGAGGAACTTGTCAATGGAGACAGACCTACGGATGCAGTGCCTTAAAAGGGACAACTGGGACGCATGGAGTTGAGGCGCAAATTTGGCTACTGAGATAGAATTAGCAATATCAATACCTTACTCGTCTGGATCATTTCCGTCCTTACCGTCCCAAGCGCTTAATCATATGTTCCATACGTCAGCCTACCGCTATCAGGAGGAAACCCTTTGAGATCTTAATACTCTTAGATGCTAAAGACAACATCTTGAGGAAATCTCAACAGCCACAACAGGCGAGGACGAAAGTGACTGGCACACAAGGCTTAAGACGAGATTCTTTGGTCTCGTAAGACAATAGTAGAATAGAAGACGGAAGTGTTGTCATTTCTCTATGCCAAAGCCGTCACTCTATGACGAGACAGCTTTTCTCAATACCTCCGCGCTCTCCTTGGCATTCTCCAGCGTATGCCAATGCGCGACCCCCTCAAACGTAACCAAATTCACCTTTGTGTGCCCCAACTCTTCCGCGATAGCTTTGCACAGTGCAGGAGTAGAGACCTTGTCCTCACTCCCACTCACAATCGTCGTCTTCGCCTTAATCGCACCCCACTCGGGATCTCGACTCTCGGCCAAGCTCAGACACGCCAGTGCATACCCCTCCGCATTCTGCCTGCTCAGCAACTCCCTCCCAAACGACACAATCTCCGGGCGCTCTTTCAATGTTTGTGCAGCGAAAGCGTTCCCAACGACTGTATCCGCAACGGCTGCCATGCCGCCTTTGCGGACGCTCTCCGCACGGCCTTTTGCTCCATCTCTTCCCGGCTGCGGGGGGGCTTTTATGGGGCCATAGAGGACGAGTTTGGACACGAGAGAGGGCTGTTTGGCGGCTAAAGTGAGGGCGACGAGGCAACCGAGGGAGTGCCCGACCACGGTGATGTCTTTGAGCGAAAAGTGGTTGATTATGGCTGTTGTTCGTCAGCGTTACACATGCCAGGTCGGGTTCCCGGTTGGTATACCTTCGGCATCCTCAATGTAAGAGTCAATGCTGGTCTTCTGCGGTAGCGTACTCCTGCCATGACCAGCCCAGTCGAAGCGGACAAGATTGAAGTCTTGCAGAGATGAGACCAGGGGTTGGTATGTGTTGGTGGTGCCCCCTAGACCATGGATGAACAAGACTGAATGGCCAGACTTGTTGCCTTCCTGCTCATAGTAGATGTGGCCATGGTGGGCTTTCAGACTACCGTATGAATTGATCGAGGATGCCATTGCTGCTGTTGTTGATGCTTGTTGATGCCTGCCGAATTATTCGTTGACAGTGACAGTGACAGTGACAGTGAGAGCTCGAAGATAGTGCCGGTATATTTCAGGCTCCCACTCGCTCCACAATAAAGCCATGGCTGTATGCGCGGCATCTTGCCGACCGTTGTTGGAGGCAACTGTTGATATGACGGAGTGAGTAGAATTGAGGGAAAGGACTGTCAGTCGCACTAGCCCCTTTTTAATCTAGCCTAGAGCCGCCAATAAGCCCCGCTGCACATCACTGCGGGGCTGTGGGGTCGGTTGGTGGGGTCTTTTTGTTGACACCAGGATTCAGGGGGTTTCATATTTTCTAATCAAAGTTCTCAAACAGCTTCGCAACATACTCGCTATAATCTATCACCACCTTTTTCCCAACACCAATCGCCCCATCCCCACATATGCTCACCACCGGACACCGCGAAGAATTAGGTCCCTCACCCGCAACCGCAACGGACCCATGAGCCGGCAGGTATCCGCGAGCTTTCTCAGCAAGCAACGCATCTCCTCGTACCACCAGCGCAGCACCGTCGACCTCGATCAACTCCAGCAACGCCGAGCAGCCGAACGCCGAGACATCACCCCGTCCATCGAACGCTTTCAGTTCAGGGAATTCCTCATAAGCCTCATGCACAGACAGCCCTTCTTCCCAAACGTCCCGACCGACCGTGCTGTTCCCTAACGACGACCAGCCTAGCAAGGAGACATCACACCCCGTAGTTGTGTGTAGCAGCTCGAGGAAGGTGTGGAGAGCGCCGGAGAAGGTGTCGTGCGGGGAAGAAGACGACGAGTCCAGAGGGAACGTCAGTGCTATTGCGCAAACTGAAGGGTCGGTCCCCGGGCGGGTTATGTAGACATTCCCCACATCGTCTTGCTGGACGTAGTAGATTTCGTAAGCCAGAAGCAGGAAGAATATTTGGACCGGTACTGACTGTAAAACCGGATCTGGTTGAAGCAGCGAAGGCTTCGAGTCCGTTGCGGAGTGCGGTGTTTAAGCCAGAATGTTCGTGCGAGGAGTATAGAGACTTCAACTTGCCAACATTGATAGGGTCTTTGAGTTCTTTCGAATCAGCCATTGCGGAAATATTGAGACATATCTCTTCGGTGCAGATAAACAGTTATAGGAAATGGCTTGTCTGGAGGCTTTCCGCGGGGAGTTGCCGTCATACCGAGGATCCGCTTCCGCTTTGAGAGGGGTCGGTTGAGATGTCCAAATCATTCAAGCAAGTCAGAGTAGATATGGAGAACCTTCGAAAAAGAAGCACTGTGTACCCAAAGCCATTCAGCTACTCACAAACATGCCAGATCCGACAAGTTATACTCGCATCTCTTACAAAGATGCAGAGTCATCCCTGCCCAACCCAGCGACTGGCGACATCGCCAAACCGTCTCTCAAAAACCGTGGAACCCTAGTAGTGCTTGATGATGACCCTACGGGAACACAGACCGTGCACGATATTACTGTTCTTACGACGTTTGAAAAGGATGTCCTGATAGACCAATTCAAGACAAAAGAGTCCGGTTTCTTTATCTTGACCAATACTCGTGCTTATCATCACAATGAAGTAAGTCGGTCAAAATTGAGACACGTGCTTATATATTCCATGATGAATGTTGTTCTGATTCTGGGGGGTTCTTCAGGCAAAAACACTCCTCACGAAACTCCTCGAGAATGTGCAATCTGCCGCAAGAGAAACAGACACGGGAATCGAGATTGTTCTCCGCTCCGACTCCACCCTCCGCGGCCACTTTCCCCTCGAAAACGATCTAACCTCTTCCCTCTTTGGCCCCTTCGATGCATGGGTCCTAGCGCCATCGTTCTTTGAGGGCGGACGAGTAACGATGAATGACGTGCACTACGCACTCGACGCCCACGATGGTGTTACACTCGTCCCCGTCGGTGACACTCCTTCTGCTGCTGACAAGGGATTCGGGTTCAAGTCGAGTAATCTGAAGGACTGGATCGAAGAGAAGTACGAGTGGAAAGACGTGCCTGAGGTTATGAGCATTAGCGTGGAAGAACTAAGGGAAGAAGGAGCCCCAGAGAAGATATCTGCCCGCTTGAAGGCCATCAAACGCACTGAAGATGGGAAACCGCCTATCATAATTCCGAACACTTTCACTTCATCCGATATGGAAGTGTTTGTCGCAGGGATAGGTTTGGCACCCGGCGTTCGATTGCTGTACAGGACAGGTGCCAGCTTCGTCTCAACGCGCCTAGGGATAGCGAAGATAGCCCCAGTTTCACCAGAGAAACTGTTTGGGCCCACGAAGCCAGAAACAGACAGCGCACCTGGCGGCCTCACTGTAATCGGATCTTACATTCCCCGCACAACAGCTCAACGAGAATACCTGCTCGAGCACTGCAACTCACACATCGTACATCTCGAGCTTGATGTCGCTCAACTGCTGGGTCAGAATGACTCAAACCAAGATCATTGGGATTTGATCAACTGGACAGCACGGACGGTCGACCAGGTCTTGGAGAAGGGGATGGATGCGGTAGTGAGCACGAGTAGGAAGTTGATCACGAACGATGATGGGAAGGAAAGTTTGTTGTTGGGAAGTATTGTCACAAGTGTGCTGGTGAACATCGTCAAGGCTATCTCTGTTAGACCGAAATACGTCATAGCCAAGGTATGCGATTCCACGCTCTGGGCACTAGCCCGCTAACACGGTCGATTTAGGGCGGTATCACGAGCAGCGACATTGCAACAGAAGGACTGGGCATGAAGAAGGCAAGAGTGGTCGGCCAAGCAGCGACTGGTGTACCGCTGTGGCGAAGTGAGCCCACTGGAAGTCCGAAGTGGCCTGACGTCCCGTATATCGTTTTCCCAGGTAATGTGGGTACTACACAAACGCTGGGTGATCTAGTAGCTTCGTATCGAACGCGATGAGAAGATTGATACAAGTGAGCTAGGTGGTGGCTTGTATATGATGAACATGATTGACTATCCTGAGAACTCGAAATCGAATGCCAGAGTCTCATCGCATAAGTCTTCTCTGAGTCTGTGCGTCCTGCGATGGTCAGATGGAATGATAAAGCGAGACAGGGAGTTTGATACTCTTGGTGTGCAGGGTGCAAGCCGTAGGAGGTGACATCTTCGACCTTTTCCAAGGTAGCGACGAGACCCATGTCGTAGCCCTTAGCTCTGTGGGCGGTCACCGCAAGCCCAGGCCCCACCTGGAAATCCAGAAGACCTGTCACTATCAGCAAGCGCCCTGATCGTGATCGTAGAAGCAGCATGTAGAGTACCAGGTATCTTGCCAACCATCGATCTTGCCGTGGCCGCGAAATTGTCGAGTTGCTCCTTATTTACTCCGGACTTGAGCTTGAACAAGACTGCTGTTTAGTCAGTCATAGGAACTCATGCTCCCAGCACGCATACCAATGTGATAGACAGGCATCTTTGGAGGTCGTTTGATGTGTAGGACGTTCCAATGAATCACGTTGGAGAGGGGGTTGAAGTCTGTGTGACTTTATCCGGGAACTCGCCGCTGCTTCGGACGGCCGCGGACGTGGCACCGGACTTGACGTCATCCATGCACGATGCGCAATATGATCCAAGTTGAAGTGATCCATGGAGAGGTGATCAAACCAAATAGATGTGAATATTGTGTCATCTGTGGTATTGGAAAGGCGGATTGTTGTAGTCCTTTGCAAAGTCCATATCCATCATCATCCACAACTCCGGCCTAGGATTTGTCCCCACGTTGTCTGCTAGCCACCGCATAGGGGTTTCCACTTGGGAATCCGATGACAGCAGAGAATTTGTTGTAGGTATGAAACTTGTTTGGTCGTACAGTTGCGGGAATTCCCCGCCCAGATTCATGTATGCATACTCGTCAACACCTTGTGAAGGGCCAGGCGCTTGGGGATCGAACCCAAATTGTGGAACAGGTGTCTGTGTTGAACCACGGGCACTCGAACGGCGTCTGCTCTGATTCTGCTCCTGTATTTGTTCTGCATTGGAGGGTACTGGCCGCTCCGGAGTCTGTACGAGGCGATCGTCGTCCTTCGGCTTTTCCTCTTGACGGAGTAGCTGTTCGATAATTTCGACGCACCTGGCATTAGACGGAGTACTCGTGGCGTTTCGAAGAATCTCTAGGCTCAAAGCGAGCCGGGCACCTGCTCCTTCTTCGTCTACGCCCTCTTTCAAATCTAGAATGTTGATAGTACTAGCCACGAACATAGTATAGCTTTCAAGATATGTAATGACTCGGAAGCCGAAACGGCGAATGTGGAGCATGAACAGCCTATCGATCATTTCTGCGGCCGTCGTAGCCATTTTTCGGGCGCGTTGCTGTTTGGAACGGTAAGGGCGACATAGCAGTATGATGGTAGCATGATACAAGAGATTCAGCAGAAGGATATGCAGAGGTGGACACGATACAGATCGTGAATCTTCTCGCACGTAAAGATTCGTTGATAGCTCTCGCGCCCAGCTTTCGAGTTTCTCGATTGACCTGTCAAGAAAGCCCTGTAGATGGTTCTGCGCAGAGTGTGGCTTGCTGTAAAGGGTCGCCAGCACCTCATCAATGATCACGCATAGCTGACAGTAGGCGACAAATCGACTGTTCGACCTCGCCTTTTGCGTCACACCTACTTCTAATGCCGATAGTGTTGCAAATCTCGGCCGCCAAGCCTCATTTTCTGCTTCTTCGCCGTCTAATAAGATATCGTTAGTTGGCGGTGGGATGATATCGTGCATTGCCGGAGCACGTCCCAGGCATAGACTCATGGTCTTATCCCAAGTATAGCAGCTCCAGAACACCTGTTGTCTCAAGGCAAGCTCTGCTGGGGAGAAATGGCCTCCCAAGTGACTGAGCTTTCTTGGTGGTATATGAATTCCCATGTCTCGCATCATACGGAAAGCCATTCCTGAGTAAAGCCAGCCTTGCGACGTCCGACCACAAGCGCATTCCCGCGCAGAAAATATCAAGAGGCCTTGTATAGTAGGAATAGAGCTTCCTTTATCTACCTCTACTGCCAGTGTATCTAAAGTTCGCTGAGCAAAGGTTTGACCCAACTTGGAAGCTTCAGGGCGATCTGAGTAGCGCGCGGCTTGTGCGAGGACGGCGTTGAGTAAGAAGGGGGTCACGTAAGGTCCTGAGCTCGTCAAATCCCGCATAAAGATCTTCCGGCATAGTACTAGATGTAGGTGATGAGGCCAGCACCAGTATGTTTCCAACAGCTCGTTGCACAGCTGAGAGTCGACATCTGAGTTCAAGTACATCCCGATGTCGGTTTGAGCGCTGGTACTGAGGGATGGACTGGGCGTATCTAATCAATTTTCAGCTCAGTAACTCCCTTCGAAACCAAAAATCTAGTACAAAGACCTGAGCCGAGAGCGATGGTGTGGCATACAACATGTCTTATTCCCAAAAGCATCTCCCGGCTCCAGTCTAACGAAACCAATGGAAAGGGACAGCTCCACAGTATACATACCCAAGCTGAGGTTGTTCTGCCACTGGAATGTACGCTCCCAGGGTGCGATGTCGTTCGAGAGTACTAGATCCTACGTAGACGTTCTGATCAGCATCTCCTTCTTAGTGCTAGAATCCCAAGGATATGGCACAATTGGCAGGGTGCGCAACGGGCAGTTTACTCATGTACGTACCGTGTCTGGTCGCTCGCCAATCTGTGAGCGCAGGACCTTGTCCGGTTGCAGGTGGAAAGAACTGGTCGTTCCGTAGAAGCAAATGCGGCCATCTTCGTCCACCGAGGTTTCATTCAGTATCTCAGTGAGTTCATTTTCTGAAGAGGAGACTTCCGTCGTGGCGCTTCTATCCTGTCGGTCCTCTGTATTGCCAACTCTTTTCCTTTTCCCATTACCACTCCTGTCTCCACTACCAGAGAAGTGTTCCTCCAACAAACGGGACCGCTCCTCCTCACTTGCGATATGTAGGCATTTCAGAAGCGATTCGCAGGTATCGACGCGGGCTTGCAGAGCCAGAGAGTAGGTAACGGAGGGTACTCTATAAGGCGCCAGGTCAGTGTTGCAAGCGCAAGCGGTAAGAGGCCCGCACTTGTTGAAGTAACATGTCTCGCCGTTGGAGAGACACCTCTCACAGCTGGGTATTCCACCGTCACATTTGGCCTTCCGTTTCCTGCAATTGGCGCAGGCGAAGCCATACTTGCGGACCTCTTTGCCCTTGCCCTTGGATCCGGTCCCGTCGCCATTGACATCGCCCGGAGACTGAGGTGAACGAGCCATTATGATTGTCCGGGGATCTTATCTGAGTCGAGCATTTCACCTGCATGGCGGCTGAGAGAATGCAGGTCAGAAAGTAGAGCCGGCCCAGTCAAAGATCGGAGGTGCGGGGGAGAGCTGGGAGACGCGGATAAAGTACTTTGTGTGCAGGTGAGAAGGCGTCCGATTTGACACGGTCTCAGCGCCGCTTTACGAGGCCTTCTCACTTGTCGTTTTTAGCACCTGAAATGCGGAGTCGGCCTAACGGTATTATTGATCGGTAAATTTCAGAACGGCTCTATAAAATAGGTTCGATTCCTATTGGCCTGGTACAATGGTGTAGCGGGTTTTTATTTTATCCACTGTTTTCCCACCCACCCGCTCCGAAGGGAGTTTCATGTGCACAACAACACTAGAACTGTCGCCATCGCTTCATAGGAATGTTTCCCTAGGTTCCAAGAGTTTTGATTGCCCAGTGAAGAAAATATTCAGGCTTCTCATTGAACAGCTTGCAAGACAGTGGAGGGTAGCAGGAAGCGGAGGGCGGCGAGGGGCAGCTAGCCGGATGCGGTACGCCATGCGGGGAAGAGATTGTGGGGAAACACGCCAAAACTCGTCTGAGCCTAGAACAGCTACCAAAACTTTTAGCCGAGAGCATTTTCTCCTACTTTTGACAGCTCAAGTCTCATCATTTCAAGTACCTACCTACGCTTTGGGAGCGACTGTGGTACCTCGATAACATGTCTGCACGTACTTTTGTCCCCCGAAAGAAGCTTTTGTGCACAATCTGGTTTACTCAAGTCGTTGGTAACGTGGGTCTTTTGACAGCAATTTCCGCGGCATATAGACCACTACGGACATTTCAAGTCATAGCACGATGCACTGGCAACGCCTGGATTGAGGAGTCAGACCAT
Source organism: Letharia lupina (assembly GCF_014066315.1). Classification (NCBI taxonomy): domain Eukaryota; kingdom Fungi; phylum Ascomycota; class Lecanoromycetes; order Lecanorales; family Parmeliaceae; genus Letharia; species Letharia lupina. The sequence goes on along the minus strand of NW_023502990.1, from coordinate 1,374,772 downwards.
CGCCGCACTATGAGATCTTGTACAGTGTTCGAGGTTTCATGCAACGGTCTCTGCATTGGCTCCCGTCCCCAGTTTTGCCCTCATGCGCTCGCTGCTGATTGGTCCCTGGCACGTACCCTCGTCTGTGGCCCATAGGAGAAAGACAGATCTTTGACTCTAGTGCCCTTCATACGCTTTCCAAGCTCTGTATCCTGGGAATGTCCCTGTATTAGTTGCATCATGATCTGAACGAGGAGATGTTCGGACGCGAGTGTACTTCCTATAGATTTACACTTATTCTAGACAGATATTTGCGTTGAATGGAGGTAGAAAGCTGCAATCTTTTCATCTTCTAAAGACCTTCTTCTTTGGTATCCCTACCATGAGACTTTCTCGATTTCTGCGTGTTTATAATCATGGCAATGTTCGACAATGCGCATATGTGGCACCTCGCAGTACTCTTGATATTCTGCTACGCTGTCTACAAGTGGATCATTCATCCTCTTTTCATCAGTCCACTCGCTGCCATTCCTCAAGCACATCCCTCTGCGGCTCTCACTCCAGCGTGGATTCTTTGGCAGAGGTACTATCATCAAGCGAACGAAGCTGTGGACAGGGCCCACAAGAAGCATGGACCTATCGTGCGCACGGCACCGGGCGAGTGGCGACCTGATCGGTTGCTCGAGGCTGGTGAAAAATGGGAAAAGAGATGAGAAGATGGATGTGGCAATTTGGTGGTGGAGGAAGAGGCTGTTTAGGACAGCATTTCGCTACTTTGCGTATGTACCAGTCCCTCTCCTGCGGGTTGTTTACTCCTATTCCAGGAGACACTTTACCGAGAACCTGCATTGCTGACGGAGAGTTTGATGCGGTTGCCGAAATCAAAGCGGTAGTGGCTGCTACTTTTATATCTTTTGGGACCATCATGGTCGATGGGGACGGTGGAGCAATAGAGCAGCAAGGCGGCTTTTTGACTCCGACAAAGTCGGGCAAGCTACCGGTGAAGTTTGTACACATCTAGATGGTATTTAAAAGGCGCGCCACTTTTTTGGCGGTAGCAATTCGATAATCAGATGTGCGAGCTTTCTGCTAGCATTAACCGAATCTATAATTCGTAGCAATATTCGTCTTGGTGCATCACATGCCTGTCGGTAGTTTCTCAAATTTTTGCAATTGAAATAAAGTGAAACATGAAAATGACAATCGCGCAAATATCTTGACTTTTTTTTCCATGATACAAGTGTAGATATTTCAACAAATAATAGCTTTCGTGATCCGCAATTCATTATCAAATCTAATGAATCGAACATCTTTCTGTTTCATGATCATGACTGAAGCTATGATGCGAATTTTGTCTCATTGTTTGTTGTAGTTGAGATGAGTCGCAACAGAAGATAAAGGGGTAGGAAATTCCAGCGCCAAGAACTGCAGACCTTTGTGCACACGCTAGAGTAATAGTATCCCGGGCTGAGGAGCTTGGAAATACGGGTCAACAAGTTTCAGTATTGAATCTTTCTACTTTTCTTAACACCACACTCCGCCCTTTCGTTAGTCGTTACGCCTACTCGTACCTCTAAATTCAGCCAGAGCCGCTATCAAGAGCGTTGAGGCCAGCCTCACGAAGTCCATTCCCGCTCGAGAGCGAAGCTGCTCCAAGTGCCCACAACCTGAGCTACCTACGTCCTCACGATTTCCCCAACGGGTCTACGCCATGGCGACATCGGGTAGTACGCCGCGCACCTCCTGGTTTAGCGTGAAGAGATGGGACTGTATATATTCGGGTGTTGGATCGACTGAGAAGACGAAGCGCTGTGAGAGAGGGTGATGAGAGACCTCAGTGCCTGCAAGCCGGGCTTGCCGTTCATTGGGGTAGACTACCGAAACAAATTCGGAAGACGGATCTAGGCTACCATGAAGGAAGGAAGCCTCAGCTCTCGGCCTCGGCAGGGACAATACATTAGGTGGGCCAGTGTGGGAAGATTTGCAACAAGCTGCTACGACTTTCTGTCCTGGGCGAGTCGCATGGCACCGTGCCCATGCGATCTCTACTGGTGACTCGTAGGCTGTCTCGTCTCTGGTCGGATCACAGTTGTCTTGTCAAGCCATCCATTACAGCCTCGGGTCCCAACAAAGGCAAATCAAGCTTCAGCAACTTGATAGCATTGTTACGCCCCTTGAAGAATACAATAGTTGGCGCTGGAACACATTTGACAGAGGAACGCGGAAAATTTACATACCATGTTGACTTTGTCCGTTGGGTTCATTTGCAAGTTGTCCCACCAGATGGCTGCTTCTTCGATGTCCTCGAACTGAATTCGCTCATCAGCCTACCTGACTGCGCGTTTCTTGACTCGAAAGGTAAACTCACCGGGTGATCAATGGAGAACATGATCCGATCCGCCCCCACAGCAGTGATGGCATTCAACAAATCTGGAGTTGAGAAATGGCCAGATGTCGTCAGCCAAATGTTCTTTTGGAAATAGTATCGGAAAGGGTGCTTCATCGGCAGCCCCTTATGTTTGTAGTGCCTGATCATCCAGTGATCGATACGCCAAAGATGCCCTGGAGTCATCTCTCCGAGATGTCCAATCACAATTTTGACGCTTGGAAAGCGGTCGAAGACACCATTGGCGCACATTCCAAGGATATGGCGCTGTACGTCTTGACCAAATTGTAACGACGCTATGCTTAGCCACCAACGAGGATCCCAGAGCTCTTTCTGAAGGTGTGGTGACTGTGAACTGCCGTCAGCGCCTCTCATCTCGCGGAGCCACGGGAATCTACCGCAAGACGAGGATGGATATATACGACAGTGTCTAGCTCCTATTCCACCTGCTTATCAGCCGGAATGCGCTTTTCGCGAATCAATGGCAAGTTTATCAGACCTGTACAGCGGCCCAAAAGTGATCATACTCGGGCTGGTCGTACATGAGCATTGTTTCGCCATCAGGCCCAGCTGACTGGAAGTCGTTGATGATGGCACCCTTCAAGCCAAGCTCGATGACTGAACGGCGTAGCTCTTGGGCAGCTTGACAAGGATCGTGCATTGAGAGAACGCAAAAGCCTGCAAACCGCTTTGGATTCTTGCCAACTTCCTTTGCCATATAGTCGTTGGCTCGCCGAGCAAGACTCTGCAGACACCATTTCGGTTGGTCATTGGACTTGTGCGTGGCCAGGTAGAATGGACACTAACCTCTGCTTTCTCCTTATCATGCTGGCCTTGGGGTCCAGGACTGGCGAGTGACAGAACAAAGAGTTCGACATTGTATTGGGTCATGATCTCGAGCCTCTCGCCGTGTATGTCTAGCATCTGCTCTGCAAAAGCATCACCCTGCCCAGGAAGGGCAAGCTTTTTGCATTGGTCTACGGTTTCTGGCATATGGATCTTACGACACGAGCATCAGTCATGCGTCTATAAAACGGTATACTTTTCCCACCGCTTCCTCCAAAGCTATCTTCCCCAGCTGTTTTATTGATGAGCATTATTCCATTGAGATATTCAGGTGAAGAGTGTACCATATAAGCTGGGGCCAAAAAGTCACCCCCAGCATGGACTCTGGGCATGACGGCGACGTTACGGAATTAAGGACTGCTTGCTGGAGTGGCTCGCTCGTCGAATCAAAGCTGTAGAGGTGAGGACACAGATTGGATAGAGGCATTGCAAGACCAAAACAGAAGTCGCTGGTCCTACGTAAGCGACGCTATGGCGCTAACAGCGGACTGTCACGATGTGCCGTTCACGGTATCTCTCCGTTATTGCCCAAATTTGGCCGGAACCTGGGGTAAACAGATTGATTGTGTGGAAGCGAGAACTAAATTCTGGGGGATCAGCGCTTCCAGTATCTATAGAAAATGTTCGGGAGCTTGCTATGAAAGGAGAGTGAAAGTCTCTCTGCGAACATTCAGAATTTTCCTGCGCTCAATACTGCTACACAATTTGGAATACATCATGTCAAAGGAAGTTATCTCAAATCACGTCGAGGAGTTTTCTGGCGACCCCTCTTTCCCGCCAGCAGACCTAAGCAAAGTCGAGATCATCACACTCGAAGATGACCCTCACCGTGCTGCTCTCGAAGACGACTACAAGCAGAAACTGCCTGGGAAGACCTGGGCAGCAGTGTTCTTCCTCGGCTTCACATTCCAGCCTGCGTTGGCTTTTTCTATCCTCGGTGTCTTTCCAATCATCTCGGTGATCGCCATGGACGTGCAAGGGACGACCACCAATTCCGCATGGATGTCCTCGGGCTGGACGTTAGGGGGGACGATTGCCTTCGCGATTGCTGGAAGAATCTCGGACATCTTTGGCCGAAGATATGTTCTCCTCATTGGGCAGTTGATTCTCATTGTTTCCTATGTACGTTCCCATTCACCTCCTCCTTGGATCGAGTGGTTCAAGCAACTGATCTTGCTAGATCATTGGTGCGACTGCAAACAGCTTAAATCAACTCATCGCCGCAATGGCAGTTGGCGGCTTTGGCACCGGCACTGCCCTTGTGCTATACCCAGGGTTGTCTGAGATCCTACCAAACCGATATCGGTCCGTCGGCCTTGCCTGGACCGAATTTAACCTCGTCCCCATGTCAATCTTCGGATCGCTAGCTGGCCACGCACTGGCACAGAATGCTACCTGGCGCTGGATATTCATCATCGGTGGCATCACGGCTGTCATTTCTCTAGTTGGGACTGCTGTGTTCTACTTCCCACCGCCTCGCCCTCATGCTGTTGCGCATATCTCGCGGGGACAATTGCTAAAAGAGCTCGACTATGTTGGCTTCTTCCTTTACACTGTTGGCCTCACGATACTCCTGGTCGGGCTTTACCAAGGGGGGAATACGCGCATATGGCACTCAGCCGGCGTTGTAGCACCTATCGTGCTTGGCGGAATCGCTTTCATTGGCTGCTTCGTTTGGGAATTCAGTGGAGTGGCCAAGCGCCCTTTGTTCCCATTTTACATGTTCAAGAAGGGTCGAGAGTTTACCTCTCTAATTGTGTTGGTCGACCAATTGCCAAAATCGGGACTCATTGCTCACTTGATTGCAGGTGTATCTTCGTCACTGGCTTTTGTTACTATGCCATGACAAGTCTAATCCCCCAACAACTTTTGCACGTGTACTCCACAAACAAGATCAAGCTGGGCGAGCTACAGATGGCAGCAGGTGCTGGCAACGTTTTGTAAGGACCCATCTACCGTTGCAGCCGATGTCACTGCTGACCATGGCATAGTGGCGGTGTCGTGATGGGAGCTCTCGTGCACAAATTCAAGCACGTCCACATTCAGCTGATGATCGCCGTCGCCATGCAGATGCTCTTTCTCGGCCTCTCAGCGCTCGACACGCCTAAGACGACCGCCATGACGCTGGCCTTCCATTTCTTTGCGACTGTACCTTTTGCCTGGGTCACAGTCGCGTGCTACGTCACGGCTAGTCTCCATATCCCTCAGAAAGATCTGGGTATCGCACAAGGCTCCATTGGGACTTTTCGTTTCCTCGGCGGCGCCATCGGAAGTACCGCCTTGAACATCATCATCAATGAGAAATCAGCAGAGAAGCTTTCTGGTTATATCGCTAAAGCAGTGCTACCTCTCGGTCTCCCGCAAGCCAAGCTACAGGCGTTTTCCGCAGCTTTGGCAGCAGGCAAGCCATTAGCTGTCAAAGGCGTGACTCCAGCGATGGCTGCAGCTGGCTTGGCAGCTTCGCGAGAGGCTTGGGCGTACGCATTTCGCATTGCTTTCTTGGCTACGATTCCCTTTGGAGTGATCGCGACAATTGTCGCCTATTTTGTCGCCGATCCATCGAAGTATTTCACGCAGCATGTAGCGATCCATCTCGAGACCGATAAGGTCGATGAGCGTGGTCGTTCTGAGCACGCTTGATGATGAGCTTGAAGTTGAAATATACAAGTGTATGCAGCGCTCTTGGTAAGGTCGAGTATTTGGGCGTTTGATGTGTCTAGATATTGTGGCGACACACAGATGATCCAACGTTTTCAGAAACACATGCACAAAGATGCCACTACTCTAACCGCGACTACTACTCTAACCGCGAAGCCTTCTCTTACCACTCGTCATTGTCCAAAGTACGCAGTCCGATATACTTCTTTGGCTCCTTGAAGCGGTTTGCGATGCCTTTGGTCTTGCCCACTCTTAACGCAGTGCCAGATTCAACCAGGTGCTTGCGGCTGTGTATGCGCCAGAACTGCCAAGAACAATTTTGGCCACCGAAGCTTTGAATGACATTGTCACCGCCAGGATGCACCCTCGTGAAATCCGAGCAGTCATAGACAATCTCGTCTATCACGATCCCTTGATCAGTCAACATACATTCAGATATCAACATGACTCGCGGAGGACACACATAGTCTGGAGCCTTTCTTTCCGTCTCTCAACTTCACCGTCTCTGCCGGTATGATGGGCAAGTCTACATTTTGAATGTCTTTGGAGCAAATTGGATACTCTACGTCTTCAACTTGAGCGACTCCACCGGCCTTGACAGCGTCGTCTCTCCTCAAAAACTGTTCGTAGTCTGTCCGAGGTGGCTGCTGGGAGCCAAGCGTCATCCATCCCATAGCCTGAAAGCGAAGGGTTCGAAGTTAGCGGCGTGGCTGATTGAGCAGCGGAACGATTTGAAGATATCGAGTATGAGGTACTCAGTCGTACGCGAAGCATGGCATTTTCACAGCATCTGAAAGTTATTCTGGGTACCCCGGACTTTTCGTCGGAATCTCCCCACAAACCCCGCAGCGGAGAAAAACCGACGCTTAGCGTGTTACGGAGATCGCCCGATCGGCAACCCCTCTCAAGGCCGTGCTGCCGAGTGCTTTGATCTCGGAAGGTGTTCGTGGTGTGCGGGGTTATAGCAATGAGCGTAATGGGCACCGGAACGACTAAGTGCGAGGTGGAAGAGGGTCATCTTGCCGTCGAAGGCGCCTCTTGTCCTGGAATCCTGCTTAATCACTGTCGGTTTTTTTTGATATTCAACTCTTCGTCTAGCTAGTTTGTTCCTCGAGCTTGAATACAATCTCCAAATCAGCAAGATGGCGCCGGGCATACTCGTCAACGGCGGTACGGATACCAGCAATGGTCTCAGCAGCCACCGCTCCTCTGGGAGGAAACTCAACCCTCAAGACGACCTGCGATTTGACCCAAAGCTCAAGCCAAAGACGTATCTCATGGAAGGCACTCGGCCCGACTCGAAAGTGCTGTTTCTCGAAGTAAACATCCTCGACTCGACAGGAGCAGATCCCTACCATGGAGACGTCTACATTGAGGGAGAACGAATCGTCTTTGTTGGCACTGTTCCCAGGGTCGAAGAGCTCCGGAAGGACTCAAAGGTGCGGGTCATCAATGGCCGTGGGCGTACACTTATGTCTGGCTTGGGAGACGCGCATACGCACTTCACGTGGAACAACGGTGCTCTAGACAAGCTTGGCGATGTCGGTGTGGAAGAGCATACGCTCATGACAGCGCGGTCTGCACAATGCTACCTCGATTCTGGCTACACCATGTGCTTTGGCGCGGCGTCAGCCAAGGACCGATTGGACTGCGTCATAAGAGACTTTATCAACGCAGGGGATATTCCCGGGCCCAGGTATCTTGCCAATGGAAAAGAGATGGCTGTTCGGAACGGGGAACTCGCGGCTGGAATCACGACTTTCGCTGATGGGCCGCTTGAGATGAGGGAAGTGATTAGACACCACAAGGATATTGGAGTAGATCAGGTCAAGCTTAGCATGTCTGGTGAAGAGGTAAGTGTATCTCAGGGCTTGCCATAGCCGCGTATGCCGTTCGGCGCTTACATGGATCTAAGATCACAGAATCACGCTCAGCCCATGACTCATACTACAGCGACGCAGAAACTGCCGCCTGTGTCGATGAGGCCCATCGTCTAGGCCTCAGACTGTGTTCCCACGCCCGTGCTCGAGACTCGATCAAGCAATGCGTGAAGCACGGAGTGGACGTGATATATCACGCCAGCTATATAGATGACGAGGGCATGGAGATGCTGGAAAAGAACAAACACAAGCACGTGGTGGCACCGGGAATCAATTGGCTATGGGCGACGGTATATGAGGCTGCTCCTTTCGGCTACTCTTTCGAGAAGGCGGAGCAGGTGGGATACATGAAAGAATTGCAGACGGCAATTAGGGGCCTCAAAGAGATGCATGAGAGGGGCATTACCGTGTTGCCGTAAGTCTTCCTCTCACAATCAGGCTGTGGATGATTGGCTGAATGTCAGCAGTGGTGGTGATTATGGCTTCGCCTGGACTCCTCACGGCACTTACGCTCGCGACTTGGAGCACTTTGTCAAGCTCCTGGATTTCACAGCCATGGAGTCCATCATCGCGGCCACAGCTGGGGTGGCAAAACTGTTCATGCGTGAAGACGAGTTGGGCAAGGTCAAACCTGGCTACTTTGCTGACGTCATTTTGGTTGACGGCGATCCATTGAAAGATATTGCCGTTCTTCAAGAGCACGACAAGCTGAACGTGATTATGATCAATGGCAGAATTCACAAAGCATCACATAAAGAATTTGTGAAGACAGGCCTAGGACCCGAGATAATGCCTCCAACGATTGCGCCAATGACTAATTTTGTGGCCTACGAGGATAGCCAGGGCCGAGCCAGGATTGGTCATCTCAATCTGGACGAGTGTAGGATAAATCCAATGGCCATGGCATCAGGTGCGCCAGTCAGCAATCTGTACCAGGTCATTGAGCTGGGGAACGATGTGGTCCCTGCAGGCGAAGCTGTTGCTCTGGATTCAGTGAAATTGTTACCACCCGTCAGCGGTCGAGACATCCTTTGTGTTGGCAAAAACTATGCTGCGCATGCCTTAGAGTTCAACAAGAGTGGTTACGATGCCAGCGACAAAGTCGACAAGCCGTCCCATCCCGTCATCTTCACCAAGCGATCTACTAGTATAGTGCCTTCGGAACACGACATCTACCCACATCCAGATTTCACCCAGACTCTGGACTACGAGGGTGAAATAGGAGTCATCATTGGCAAGCCTGGATTTGCAATCGACGAGAAGAACGCAATGGATCACGTCTGGGGGTACACAATCATCAACGACGTGACGGCTCGTGAGAAGCAACGAGATCACAAGCAGTTCTACCTTGGCAAATCTGCTGATACGTTTTGTCCGATGGGTCCTATAGCAGTACCTGCTGCCCAGTTACCAAAGATCCTAAGGGTCCAGACTTACGTGAACGGGGAGAAACGTCAAGATGGCACGACGGAGGATCTCATCTTCTCCGTCGCGCAATTGGTGAAGACCCTCTCCGAAGGTATCACTCTTCAACCTGGGGATGTACTAGCAACAGGAACGCCAGCTGGTGTAGGCTTCGGCCAAGATCCCCCAACATTCCTCAAGGCCGGCGATACAGTTGATGTAACAGTCACCGGTCTCGGTAAACTCACCAATCGCATCGCTGACGCCAGCATCTCCAACAAGACAATCGACACCATAGCTCAAGTCTCCAGCATTCCAATGTACAATCTCGACGTCAGCTGTGGCGGCGGTGGACTCACAAAGATCAATGATAAATTGATAAACGTTGTCGAAATCGGCACTGGCACGGACCCCGTTATCTACGTCCACGGCCTCGGCGGCACTATGGAGTTTTACCGACCTCTCATCGATGCAGCGCACCTCAAAGAATCCCACAAAAACATCCTTTACGACCTCGAAGGCCACGGCCTTACACCCACCAAAGCATCTTCACCCGTGACCATGGACAGCTTAGTCGACGATCTAGCCGGCATATTTGCAAGCCCAGAACTCAACATCAAATCCGCAACCCTAATCTCGCACTCAATGGGCGGCTTGATAGCCATGAACTTCGCCCTCAAGCACCCTTCTCTCGTGAAAAAGCTTATCCTCGTCGGTCCCGGACCGTCTCCCCTCCCCGCCGCAGCGAGCGAAGCAACCTACAAGCGTGCTGCCGCGGTGCGAGACAAAGGCATGAAAGCATCTGGCGTTGCCGAGACTGTAGCGAACGCAGCCACATCTGCCAAAACCAAGGACTCAAAGCCGTTGGCGCTAGGCGCGGTGCGAGCATCTTTGCTATCGCAAGATCCAGAAGGATACGCGAAAGGATGTATGGCCCTCGCCGGCACGGCAGGAACGGCGCTTGACATTGAGAAGATAGCGGTGCCGACGTTGATAGTTGCGGGGGATGAGGATAAGATATCGAGTCTGGAGTGGGCGCGGAAGATGGAAAATAGGATGCCGAACGCCAAGGTGGAGGTGCTGAAGGAAGTCGGGCATTGGCACTGTTTCGAGGACCTAGACGGGGTGGCGAACGCGGTGAAGAATTTCCTGTGACGCCCGAGGCAAGGAAGCATTGGTGATTGCTATTAGTTGATCTGTCTTAGCTCTGAGGTAGTTGATCACCATGAGTCTGGTTTTACAAACTTACAGGCAAGCGCAGTGTGAAGCCTCGGTCAACTGATGTTCGAACTTTCTCATTCAGGCAGGCGAAAAAGCAGCCGCGTTTCCCACGCCTACCCGAAAGGGACATGAGAAGAGCTTGGTTGCACAGGTAAAGCTCCAGCTTCACCTTCATATTTTCCACTTCACCTCAAAAGACTTGTCACTCCATCTCATCCGCGCCTAATTCATCCTTACTTTCAACGTTTTCTCTTGCCACGCAGACCCTGATTTCAGCACTGCCCGTTCGACAAGAAAGATGATTGAAGGTTTTGCATAGCTATATGACCAGAATTTAAAATGGCAACTTCTTTGCTCTGAGCTTCGCTTCACAGTTCTGCAAATATTTACTTCAATCAAACAGGGTCGGTACCTCAAGCCCATACATCCATACGACCACCTTTCTGTCTCAGATCTCTCAAGTCCAATTCCGAGAACCTTATCTCTCCATTTCTGCGAGTACTGATTCGAAAACCAAAAGAGCACCAGTGTTGTGGCGGCCCCCTGTCTAAATAGCGTCAGGGTCGAAGCCATAGTGTCTCAGATCTGCAGCCTAGTCCAGGAACTGAGCATGTATTCCCTCGGCACCAACACCACCGCCATCTAACCCCACCGGCCAAACAATGAACGAGGTCACCGGAAATATCTCCCATTGTCTACTAAAAGCTGCCGAATCTAAGCACGAGCTGCGCAAGTGCAGCCTCAAGATCTTGCAGGCACGAAGAATGAGCTTGTGAAAAAAGAACGCTCAATGCTCTAGAGACCGTCTACGCCGTGGTCGACGGACCAACGACGTCTTCATGACGAAGCTGGGCGGACTGCTTGACACTCTCTGAAAACCAAAGGCTTTTACACAACGATCGAGCTGCTCTTCTGACAGTGATGGTCTGCAAAATGGTATCGATAGCCCGGAAAGATCAGAGGAAGGTGCTTTACATGTCCGGAAGAGCAAAAATCGAAGACTGGTATTCGATGTGCTCGCTTGCAGGCAAAGGGCATTGGCAGTAGCTCAAAGACCATCGAAGGCTGCAAGAATGGCATCACGAATATTAAGGAAAGGGATGTCGTTCAGACCGCGACCAAAGTGGCGAGTTGCCGCAACCCAGCACACGTCTCCGGGCCAATTGTCCATCACAAGTGGATCAGTCCTGCTACTACAAGCATCTGCTGGAGTTGCATTCCAGTAAATCACATGCAACTATCCATCACCACTTTCCCCTCACCGTCAACTCCCATGTCCGCTATTTCTATGTTCCTCGACAATCCCTCGACAATCCCTCCTCCCAGTTCAAAACAACTCTCTCTCCACTCACCCGCGCCACCGAGCTTAGCTAAGTGCTTGGTATGATTGCGCTTGGACGAGACCACTACTGTGATGTGGTGGAGCAAGTGAAAAAGAGCATTATCGACCGCACAGCCTCCATGAACGGGAAAACTAGAGCACTTACAACGACCGGAAGATCAAGTCCGGGGGTGTCGAAAACCATCAGGTCCGCGTCCCTGTACATGCAAAGAGGACGAGACTTCGATGCGGTTCATGTCGTCGCCGCATCACACCCTCTCTTTGAATGTGGAGGACCTAGGTATACCAACCCATACTATCCTCCTTCAGCCCGTCTATCGACTAACACGTCCTCGAGGGAGGTCGTCATCGACCACAAGGTGAGTCGGTTGTTGAAGATTGAGCAAAAGGCCGCCCATCGCACATTTGCAAGCCTCTACCGTCCGCCGCCCTTGGGGCGTATACCTCCTACTCTCATTCACTCAGACACATGAGCAGCATCCGAATAGGATACGGCGATCGATATGCCACGAAAAAGAGCTTCCGGAGCAGTATTTCCCGAGCACAGACCTAGTTTGCCATATTGAGGCGAAGGATACTGCCACTGGGCGCTTTCGATTCTTGTTGGATGAGGCCGGGTGCAGGGATTTTGAGGGGTCTGGGAGATTTCGTATGGCGTAGCTATGCTCTTTTGGGACTTGGCAGGCAGTGTTGAGTCAATCCGAGGCAGGGGCCGGCCACGAGAAATGGGACGGAAATTTCGGATCGCACAATTGTCGTAGAGATGTAGTTGTTCATCTCCAAATTCTTGCTTTCCAGATAGATAGATAGATAGATAGGTCGCACTTCACGTCCTCATGACCCCACTTTTTCCAAACCAGATCCCTCGCTCCCTCACTCTCCAAAACTCCACACCTCTATCAAATCCGATGAGACCGCCTCCAAACAATCCAGCTACAGCCTTACCTACCATCAAGCACGACCCCGTTCACCAGCATTCATGAGCCAAGCCACAAGAACGCTGACATCAACTCCAGATACACGAACGTCAGCTACCACCGCCAGCGACAAACTCTCCACTACAGTGCGCGAACTCGGATCTCACACCCTCGGACCGGATCGATCTAGACTTCCTTTCCCCTCCCATTAGCTGTACACAATCCCCCCCCAGCTTCATCGACCCACCTACCTCAATCTCAACCGCGACCGCAACGACAACGATCTCGCATATTCACTCGCTCCCAGTCGCACGTCTCAAACCGAGAAAGAGAGCCGTCACCCTCGCTGCCAGCACGATACAATCTCGAACTCAACTTCAACCCCATTCTTCACCCACCGCTACAGAGCGACAGATCGAAAGAAAAGACTGATTTCGGGACTACAGACGTACGGAAATCAGGCCGGATACCGGAACCCTACTACCGTCTAATGGACGGTCAAGGGCAAGATGCACGGACTGTGGTTGCCTTAGGCTCGCACGTGAAGACTTTCTCGGCTATGGCTCATGGCGCGCTGGTATCGATCGTGGGCGGGTTCTCGGGGTTTATGGACTTGGGGGGGGGGGATTAGATTATGATGATGATGATGATGAACACGCGGCTATCCCGCCCGGAGGCGAATAGATTTTCCCTGCGTTGATTTCGAATACTGGGATACAGTGACGGACCCGGAAGATGTTGTTTTTGAGAGGGAGGAACGGAGACGCACAGTGACGGGTACATGCAGGAACGCGCAAAAAGGAGAAAGGGAGAGAGAGAGAGCGCGTCCGGCGTTCTTGGGTTGAGGTGGGAAAGGGTATGTACGAGCGAGATGGGGGTTCTTCTGCTGTGGAGGAGTCGCACGATTCGCGCTTCGCACATACCCATCGTACTAGTACGGTGATGTCCGGTTGACGCTCGATGAGGAGATAGGGATTGCGGACACATGCGGACATGTGACAATTGCACGGATCATGAGCTGAGTATCTGTAAACGACTTGGGTTGCTTTTGTGGCATCGGGAACAGTCAGTTGCTTCTGGACGACCTGTGAGGTCAATAAAATCCAAGCCCCATCTTCCCTCATCGCCGAGGCTGAGATAAAGATTTAGGGTGCAGGTGTCTAAACTTCAGCCAAGATGGCAAATCCCACCGCTTAGCTAACAGCCATTCTGATCTTGAGCAAATCCTTCGCGACAATCTCATCCTTCATCGCGAACAACTCCGGCATATCCCACGTGCAGCTCACATACCTTCCCTTGAGCCACTCCTGCCTCTTCTGCGTCAAACAGACGATCGTGTCACCCGCCATCTCAGGCGTGTCCGTGAGCATACCGTGCATCTCTTCCGGCATGCTCATCGCCGTACCCGTCTTCACCGCGCCCGGGTGCACCGAGAAGGCCATGACGCCTTGGTCGCCGTATTCGGCGTTGATGCACTCGGAGAACCTGAGGATGGCCAGTTTGCCCGTCGTGTAAGCGCTGAAGCCGGGGAGGAGTAAAGTCGCGCCGACGGATGAAACGTTGACGATTTGCTTGTCGCCACCTTTCAGCATCAAGGGGAGGAAGGAGCGCGTCACGAGGTAGGGTCCACGTATGTTCTGGCATCGAGTCAGCCGCTACTTTGGGCTGATTTATTTGATCGACGATCAGACCCACCACCGTCCATGTCTTCCACCACTCATCTGGGTCGCTGTCTGCAATTCGCACAGCTGGCTCGAGGTGTCCCGCGTTATTGACCAATATATCTAGTCTGGTGAAATCTGCTTCCACCTTTTTCGCGGCCGATTCGACCATGGCCCGATCCTCCACATCCAACTTCACGGTCAAGACCTTGGGTTCACTTTTCCCAGCTTTCTTTGCTGCTTCTCGTAACTCTTCCTCTAGGTCCAAAACCTCGGAGCGCGCTCCTAGACCTATTGCTGCAGCGCCTGCTTTTGCGTATGCGATGGCTATGGCGCGGCCGATGCCTTTGGAAGCTCCGGTGATGAAGACATTTCTGCCTGTCAGGTTGGACTTCGTCGCGGAGTCGATAGCGCGATAGGAGTCTTGGTGAATTGTTTTGACAAAGTTGGCGACTGCGGGTGGGGGATCAGCAACTTGGCAACAGTCTCGCACGATGTAAGAATGGTACCATTTGATGGCATCTGCTCTTCCGCCATGTTTGAAAATTCTGTATGTTGGGGGTAAAGATGGAAGAAGATGAAGGTTCTTGTTGGGGGAAATAAGGCTCTATAATTCGGTGGTTGATAACAGGCACACTGACGTCAAGAATGGGTCCCTGTTGCATGTTATCGCTGGAAATATCTCATCTGTGGTAAAAATATCATTACCATGTACCTTCCCATAAATACCATATATTACTCATAGATTCCACGTCGTCGTTTATAAAACCCCACATTTGTGTTCACATCAATGCTGCAATACTTGAAAATATACCGAATTTTATTTCTTCGGTCTGTATTTGTGACCGAGCTGAGGCCTTTCGGACTAAATTTGTAACCGAGGTAAGCTCTTCCATCTGCAGTCTTTCGAATAAATAAACCTCGCTATTATCCTCGTGATTTGATCGTTATATATATCTCCTGCACACTTATCGTCCGTAAATATAGAGTACCCACTAAAGAAGATGGTGGGGGTAAGCGGTAACGACGTAAGTTCTATATGGCGGTGGGTAGTAAGCAGGGGTAATAAGTTCACTAACGATAAAGTAAGGGAGGTAGTAGAGGTAGTAGAAAGAGGTGAAAGAAGTAGATAATAGTAGTAGTAGTTGACTTCTGCATTCAACATAAAGAAGACATACTTATTATCCATGGGTACCCGATTTTACCTAACGTATATGGTTATAATGGAATTTTGCCTATGAGATGGGTGCCATGACACCGTAAATGAGTATTTTCCGCATGGAATGTTATATTATCCATGGGTGATATATTTCATACCATGGATAAATCCTACCCACCAATAACATGCAACATATCAGAGAGTCCGGACGTCCCGTTCGCATGAGATTGGCGAAGAGTAGACCCGCTGACCATCGTTTGGGACGTTGCGACGAGAACTTCCAGGGGATCTGTGCATTGCGTAGATCCATCTTCGATAGTCGGTCATGGGAAATTACTAGGGGTCTGGTGCAGAGTGGCGGCCTCAGTTTTGAGATGCCTTTTCGTAACATTAGAAACAGGCGTATGTCGTGAAGATAGTACCTGTAGATGTTTCATACTGTGCAAGAGAGAAGGTGTAAAAGAAGAAGAGATGCTGGCAATATATGATGGTGATGGGATAAAGATCAACGTTAAGTTTGCGGCGATTCTTCAGGGCACAGAGCAATAATTTCAGAAGTTTATCCACTGTAGCTTTGCATTTTCCTCCTTCCTGGCATCACATGGAAAGGAGCGGTACGTAGAGTGTATGCAAGACGATGAGGTAACCAAGGAGTATACCCATATTGATCAGAGATTGCTGGAAGCTCGTCACCTCGTGAACCTGAAAATTTGGGGCTGTCATTAAAATCAGAAGCTTAAAAGTAGCTTAACAGTAAAGCACACAGAGGTTACTCGCATCATCGTACCTGGTAGCAGCAATACTGTATAAAGGACGACTCGAATCACCAATCAAGTGCGTAGAAATGTTGGCGACCTGGAATTTGATGCCCTACTCGATCCATCAGATGACTGTGCATGGCCCTCGACAATTCGGCACTCTTATACCTTCGTCTACTATGTTGAGAAGAGCAGGCAAGGGATGTACAAGGCAAAATGAAGCAAACGAGGCAAACGCTAATGTACACTATGTTTCGCGGATGTATAGGACCACGAAGCAGAAAGAAGATTTAGCTTCAGATGTCCCACTTCTGGAACTCTTAAAAGCTGGATCAAGAGACAAGATGTCTGCATGGTGACGCGACGATTGAAGAACAATACTACATTCGATTATTATTAAAGTAGGAGAAAGGATTCGGACGCTTGACAGCAAAGTGAATCCGATTCATGCTTTTCCCGGCAATATGTCACATCATGTAGACAGGATAGGCAAGTCATTAATTGGTATGTTTGGGGGTGATCGGAGGTTTTCAACCCTATCAAGCGGCAATAACCAAAGCCACTCACGAGGGAATACGAGTACATAGGAGAAAGACGTTAGCAAGCAGTGCCCTGCATCTCAAGTGGCTGACTAGATAGCAGCAGGTTACATGTAGATTGGCGGATATCTAAATGATAAGATGATGACCTCGACGCTGGATTCAGGGTTGGAGACGCTTTCTGCCGTTTCGAGTTCTTTTTATTGGGACGTTGGTTGATGGTTAATGATGCGCAGAGAAAATGGCGGTGGTGGATCAGTGTGATTGAGCACAGACTCGTGGATGGAATGCCAAGGGAAATTCTAGCCGCTAATCTTAGTCAATCTTAGCGCCATCTAAGCATACTGCATCTCGGCATGCTCAGCCTCGGCAAATCTAGGCGAACTCTCCGCCAACCCTCCATCTTCTTCCAGCTCACCTTTTCCTGCACCATTTCTTCCCAGGACACAAGACGCACGCACACCTCACACCTCCTCCCCACCGGTCCTCGTGCCACATCTTCTTTTCAGCGACCCAGGGTATCGGGCACTGGACATAATATCATACCATCAAATTGAATCCAATATGTCGGAACTGTCGGTCGATTGTTCTGGTAAGGAAAAGGATTGGAATGGATCGCTTGGCCTATCCAATCCCCATCTAACCACAGCGTACCAACTGGTACTTACCACCCTCGCTGACAAGGTGGGCAAGGTGACAATGAAGCATTTACACGGGTGAACCACATCCTCGGGATCTTAGCATCTATTAGCATCTCTTAGCATCTTCTGGCACGCAACCTGATAGGGAATCCCAACTGCACGGTAGCAGGATAACAACATGTACTCCTTCTCATTCCTGAGCCCCTTCGTCAGCATAATTGCGCCCTCCTTGACTTCCCCAAGATCTGGGAACAGATGCTGGGGTCAGCAGGTCTACCTGCTCTACCTAGAATGAACTTATCAAAATGGGCCTCCCCGCATCTCCAACTTTCAGGATCCTCAGTATTGTCTCGTAACAGGGAAGCAAAATGTCAATCGGAATCGCAATCATCGGAGCGGGGATTTTTGCACGACAAGGTCTGTGCCCTCCCTTTTCTAGACATCATTGTTATTGCCTTGACTAATTGAATCTCTTCTGCGCAGAACATCTCCCAGCCGTCCAAGCCACCCCTCTCCTCTCCCTCAAAGCAATCTACTCTCGCTCCAAAGCATCCGCCGACAAACTTGCCAAAAGCGCGGCTAAGCCCGTCAAGACATACTATGACTCGCCGGCCACATCCGGTCACTCCCTCGACGATCTCCTCGCCCACCAAGACATAGATGCCGTGATAATAGCCCTGCCAATTTGCGTTCAGCCAACCGTGATCAAAGCAGCAATCGAGGCCGGAAAGCACGTGCTGAGCGAGAAGCCAATCGCAAAGGATATAGAGACAGCTGCGCATCTGATACGGTGGTACAAACATCAAAGACGCGAGGAGACATGGAGTGTGGGCGAGAACTTCAGGTTCTTCGAGCCAATCGTGTTCGCCGTCGAACAGATCAAGAAGCTTGGCGGAGAGCTGGTCACCTTCAGCGTTGACGTACATGCATACATTGATGAAAACGATGAGTATTTTCAGACGGCATGGTATGCTCCCCCATGACTCCCTCGGGGTCACCAGGTTTCTGGGTCGCGCTGACCCCTGGTCCTTCGCTAGGCGCCAAAAGCCCGACTATCAAGGTGGCTTCCTTCTCGATGGTGGTATCCACTTCGTCGCAGCCCTTCGGTGTCTCTTAGAAGCTGCAGGCCAGTCAATCTCAATAGTAAGAGCTTCCACGTCCCTCATCAAAGAGGACCTCGGACCATTGGATACGCTCAACGCCAATATGACCACTACCGATAAGCGCAATGGCACGTTCAACCTCTCCTATGGATCCAAATTCAGGCGTGACTGTCGGGTCTGTATTGTGACTACCCGTGGCGCTGTGGCAGTGAGTCCAAGTGAAGTCACAGTATCGACCGGCGACAAGACTACAACCCAAAACAAAACATTCAGATTCCCACCCGGTAGTGGAGTTCGCAAAGAGGTGGCTGCATTCGCCGAAAGCATCTCTGCAAAGGAGCCGAACCCGAGAGGGTCTCCTGAGCAGGCGTACCTCGACTTGAAGCTTTTACAGGGCATGCTAGAGTCTGGTGAGGAAGAAGGTGCGGCGAAGAGAATATAGGACATTAGCATCACATTTCTTGTCAAATTTCTCTGGAGTTGCAGGCCTGATCAAGCTCGGCAATCTGTTCCATGCTCTATATACAACCTCGCGTCTATCTACCGCAGCTTCCTTGACGACTCTTTTCGTTTGACAACTTTCGCTTGCTGTTCATATGACTGCCTTTCGGTGACCGTTCGTATCTGGTCCCCCACGCGATTCTCCTAAACTCGTCTATCGTTCTCCTCCTCGTCTCTACCCTTAACACTTCATCCTCATTCTCACCTCCATCAGGATCATCACCAGACCCAAAGTCCAAGCCAGAGTCGTCATCAGACCCACACATCATCATCTCCAACTCCCTCCTCTCCCTCCCACCCAAACCTCCCTCCTCACCCTCACCACTCCTCTTCGCCCCCAGATTTACACATGTCAGTGACCACCCCGCCCCTCCCATCTCAGCCTCCATATTCAGAATCCATGCCCGATACCGTCTTCCTCGCACGTCATCAAGAACAGCAAACGCAGACACCCCACCAAACCATCTGTCAAAGGCTCAACCCCACAGACAGTCATTCACGCTTCCATACTCAAAAGCGTCATCCTACAAATGACACAGAAATAAAACATCATCGACCCAACCGGCCAGGGGACGCGTGAGACTGCGAGGTCAGCTGGCTCCGTCGCTATTCCGCACCCTGCGCTCCCGTCTCCCGCGCTTGGTGGACCCTCACCGGGTCCCCTTCGCTCGCGGTTTCATCTCCGCATTTGATGCGGTGATTTTGCGTGATCGTGTCCTTCGAGGGCTGTGCGCTAGGGGACGGGTAGTGTGTGAAGGAGAGTGGTATCAGTTGTAAGTGCCAGCACTGCTCGTTGGTCAGCACTCAACTCCAGACCCGAAGAAGATCTCGCCGTGCCACAAATCCGATGAAGGGAGATGATGCGGCTGGGAGGTATCCTAGCGGTTTCCCAAACAATGAGCCCATGGCCGGGGCTTCTACAATGTAGAAAGGTGCCTGGTCCACGTCTTGTTTCTTACAGGAGGACACATTCACAAGGAAGGGTCCGGTCGGGCTCTCGAAGAAACGACAGCTCCGATGATACAGCAGAGCCGTCCGTTCCGCCATCTTTCTCCTCCGTGTGCGAACGACATTTTTCCATCCTCTACTTTCCGAAACGGACACAGCACGCACCATGCCCCTGCGTAAGAGTCCATCAGGTCTCTTCTCTTCTCGGCTCCCCGCGCCAAACACGAAACCGCACACAAAGCACGCCGGAAGAAAAACGCCAACCACGACGTCCCCCACCCACCGAGGACACTCTCTTGACATCCCCATCACCTCTCGCCCACTCACCTCCCCACTCACCTACCTTCCCCCCCCCCCCGGGCAAGACTCACACTTCCGACCCTCGCCCCGGCCCCCTCCGCCCATCCGTCCGCATCACAGCGTCTCGAATAGTCCCGGGAGAGCGCAACCAACCCCAACTTAACCTACCTACCTACCCACCTACTCAGTCCATCAACCCCCGACACGCCCCCCCTCTACATCGAACAAACATATCCCAACGGAAGAAAGAAAGAAAGAAACCAGAAGAAAAAGAAACGCAGCAGACCCCAAGATCCATACCCCCGCACGCCCTTCGCATGGGGCGCCATCTGCACAGTACCGGAGACTGCCGGTATTGAATGGGATAGGGATGGGTTGCCGGATATCGTGAACGTGCTGGCGGGAAGGGGGGTTGGGGTGGGTTGGGTTGGTGGTTGGTGTGGGTGGCTGGTTTGGATGGATGGATGGATGGTTTGGTGGTTGGTGTGGGCGGCTGGTTATGGATGGATGGATGGATGGATGGATGGGTGGATGGATGGATGGATGGATGGATGGATGGATGTATGGATGGATGGATGTGTGGATGGATGGATGGGTGGATGGATGGATGTGTGGATGTATGTATGTATGTATGTATGTATGTATGGATGGATGGATGGATGAACGTATGTAGGAGAAACGACGGCGCGACTGCGTTCCGAGATTGCGAGGGCGTGATTGGGATTTAGTCGTCGTGGGCGTCGTCGTGGTTAGCTAGCTTAACTTTCAAGGCAGGCGAAGGCAGGCAAGTCTGAGTAGGGGTGTTGGATGAAGGTGCCGGCGTGGTGGGAAGGGAGAAAGGGGGAAAGAGAGGTAGATGGAGAGAGAAAGAGAGAGATGGATGGATAGATGGATGGATGGATAGGCACATAGATAGATAGATGGATGGATGGATAGATAGATAGATAGATAGATAGATAGATAGATAGATGGATAGATGGATAGATAGATAGATAGATAGATAGATAGATAGATAGATAGATAGATAGAACGATAGATAGATAGATAGAACGATAGAACGATAGAACGATAGAACGATAGAAAGACAGAAAGCGAGAAAGGCAGGGCAGCATTTTCTAATTTTTTTACTCCGATATAAAGAATCTATCCCCGAAAAAAGAACCCTACCAACAGTCCCTCCCCCCCACCCTCCATCCGCCAACTCCAACAGCAACAACGCCGCCGCCCACGACCCCATACCCCTCCAACAACCTCGTCGCGTGCGTTGTAATTCTAGTATAGTAAGAGGAGAGGATGGCACTAAAGACAGACGGACGGACGGACGGACGGACAGACAGATAGACAGACAGGATTGTTATAGATGTTAGATGATTAAGACGGACTATGGTACGAACGCTGGGGAGATGGGGTTGAAGATGATCGGACGGGGGGAGGAGGGAGGGAGGGAGGGATGGATACGAGGGTTGGGAGGAGAAGGGTGGTGGAGATTTTTGAGGGATGAGTTGGGAAGTGAGAGGGGAGGGGAGGGGATGAAGAGGAGGAGGATTGGGGGACGGAGGAGGATTGGGGGAGGGGAGGAAGAGGAAGAGGATGGATTGGGGGACGGAGGAGGATTGGGGGAGGGGAGGAAGAGAATGGATGGATGGATGGATGGATGGATGGAGAGGCGGGTAAAGAGATGGAGTGGATGGAAATGGTAGGGGATGGTAGGGGATGAGGGAATAGGATGGAACAGGGTGGGGAAGCGATGTCTTGCAAGAGGTGAGAGAGAGACAAGCCCGAAGCTAAAGAGGGATGATCATCGGTCCTTGCTGCCTGTGGAAGAAAACGCCTCTACGCATGAGTATCGTAAGTCCCGCTCGCCGTACAGTACAAGTTGAAGGAAACAACGCCATGAAAGACCCTACGTCATTGAAGATACTTCAGTTCCGAAGGATCGCTGGGCGGCGTATAGAAATCCGTCTTCGTCCGCTCCATATCAGTCGGCGGTGGCGGCATACTTATGTTCTGTGGCTTGCTTATAGGCGGACCGCCGTTTGCTAACGGGTGCTGAAGAGGTCCACTACCGGGTACTGGTTGATCGTGTAGTGATGCAGCGCTAAGGTCTGTATTTGGGGCAGGCTGTATGCTTGTAGGTCGGCTTTGAGGGGTGATGTGACCATTGGGGATGGGGTGGCTCTGAGGTGGAGCTTGACCCAGGAAAGCAGCGCCGCTTTGTGGTGCAGCTTGACCTTTGGATACTGACCCGTTCTGCGGTGCAGCTTGACCGTTGGGAACAGGCGCGTTCTGCGGTGCTGGTTGACCGTTCGATGTAGCGGGCCTGCTGGGAAGCGTGGGAGTCTCCGTCCGCTGACTCCGAAAGTTGCTCGAGTGCGTAGCAACACGGGTGGCGAGGGCGTGCAGAACCGCAACCCGCTCCTTGCGGCGGTCCCCATCCAAAGTCCCCACGCTTAGGGCTGTCATTTCACCATCCTCGCCACTTTCGCCTGCATCGATCCACCGGATAGGTGATGTGAGGAAGAAAGTCTCGGCATCCCTTATCGGCTCAATGCTCAGGTGTTGCCTGATGTCCGGGTCCAGATTTGGCATTTTTCCATATTCATAGTCTAGCTTTCCTCCGTACTTCTTTGGTATGTCTTTGATTTCGATGAAAGAGGAGAGCGTTGGTAGTATATCATGTTGGGCGAGGATGAATATCTTGGAAGTGGTGATGGGGTCGAACCATTTCTTGACCCAGCCCCAGACGACAGGGAAGAATGAAGGGGCGCCGATAACCTTGAACGCATCCGGTCAGCATTCTGCAGAACCAGGGAGGCGCAACTGAGGGCTCACAAATATCCTGTCCAGAATTTCCGGGTAGTGAGCGGTGGCCAGTGTGCTCGCCTCCTGCATGTGACTTCGGAGGTTCCAAAATTGCTTCAGCCCAACCTTGGAGATATCAACGATATTGTTGGACTGATCGACTGGTGTTTCTGGATTCCGTCTTCCGGGCACGGAAGAACAGAGAGGCATGACAAAGCGGGTAAGGTTCTCGTAGAGGGCAAAAAGCCGAAGGCCGGGTGACTTGGTCTTGGATTTGGAGGTGGCGGAAGCATACGCGGTGATCTTCTTGTGGTCCAGCTTGCCGATTTCATATACATATATCGGTATCCCCCTCTTATCTCTTCGACCAGTCCATTGCGGGTACTGTCACGGTCAGCGCTATCCCGAAACTCGGAGGCGGATCTTGCACTCACGAACTGCCTCAAGGCCTGATACTCACGTATATCTATGTTCTCGTAGAGTGCGTCGAGCTCATTCTCCTTGCGCCAAATTTCCGTGTCCTTGAATTGAATGTAGGCTTCTCGAGGGTTGAACTTTCGCGCTCTCAAGTATCGGCTTGTGATGCATTAGCCTTGTACCTCCGTAGGGCCTTGGGGGCAGGCAACACTTACATGAGGGTACCATCATCGTGACTGGCTTTTCCATTCGCCGTTTGGGGCGTGTAGAAGCCCTCTTTGGCGCACAGCTTCTTAAAGTCCTCAAAGGCGGATTCCTCCTCTGGGGTCAAATGACCGATATGACCTTTCAGCCTCGTCTCGGCATTGGCAGCTTCTGGGGGTGGCAGGCCGGGGGGACCAGCATTGTTGGAAGCTCTGTTCATATTGCTGTTTGAATGGTACCTATGTGAATAGTACCCGAACAAGTTATGACTTTATGTATGTTGGCGAGAGACAGTGCGATGTGACGTATCGGAAGATATTAAGTGATTGACTTCCGGACACGGTACAGTAAGCTTACTTTAACTTGATCAATCTACAACGCCTTAGAGTCCCTTACATAAGGGTCTTTATTAGTAGTACAAATTCCGTAAGGTTGAATAATGCAAATGCATAAAGATACGTTCAGAATAATGCATCGAACAAGGGATAGTACTTTCAGAAGACGGTCCGAGGTAAGATCTTACCTTATGGTGGGGCAACGTTGATACTTCGGGTTTCGGAGCGGGTCCTGATCAAGCCGACGTACTGCAGAAAAGCCGAGCCTCTTAGCGTCTTGGCAGAATTGGAGAGGACGCAAAGAAGCATCCAGCACTTTTAGCTTTATTTCTTCATTCCTTCTATCATCCTATCGCTTGGTTCAAGCCCAGAGCTTCTACTCACACCGAGTCGACCACATCAACATATACCGTGCATACTAATAACACATGTCAAACAAGCTTGGTTGATCGATCTACGCCGTCATCTTCTTCCAAACCTCGCGTGTCTGAAAAGCGAAGTGCACATACCGCCGACGCTCATCCTCACGCGAGTCCACTGCCCTGCATCTCTAAAGTAAAGCACAAGTAGGTACTTCAGTATTTACTTTACTTTAGTACTCATCGGGTGCTTCTGAATAAGCGTAAAGTAAAGTAAAGTATGTCAAATAGCAGCCAGTTATGCTTTTCATATGCGGCTAGAAACGCCACGGAGATTAAGCGCCTATCGGCCCATTGGGCCGCTGAGCGATCATAATGCCGACCCTGGTCACCTGAACTCTGAAGTGAATCTGCTCTGATGAGCGATGAGTGAGATGACCCCCACCTGCAAAGTCTTGTCTTGAATTCATAAAATCCCCCACCTCAGGATGTCTGATTCACTTACCCTCCCCATCAATCTTCTTTCCTTCAAAAAATGTTGCTGACGCCTTAGTGAAGTAGTAGAGTATACATTATACTTATGTAATGGCTGTCGTGTTCCGCTGTCTGATCAAGTTAAAGTCTGCGCTTAGATAACCTTGATCCCTCGTGTTGGTGCAGCCTGTCGAATCAGACTCCAAAAATCGGCCCTCGTGCAGACGAACCCGCATGTCAGACTGCACTTCTCGTGCCGACTATATAGCCAATGCTCGGGCCCCACGTGCTGGCTGCTTACTGCTCCATGTCCTGACTTGAAAAACCTGCTCCATCATCCACCGTCGTACCTCTCAACGCCCCTGTGATAGATAGCATTGCCTCCGCGGCGGTCTGACTGCTGTGCCCGGAAGCGACAGACGCAATGACTGCCAATCCACAAACAGCTCCTGCGAGAGACAACATCATCGAGGCAGATCCTGATGTGAGCATCCTCTCGGGACACGGCCGAATGCAACACATGGCTGATGCATGCTCAAGCTCTACGATGCGTCTGATTCCAGCCTTGGAGATGATGTGTACGCTTTTGGCCATGTCCTTGGAATCTCAAGTCATCTGACTGCGCATCATGCAGATCCAAGTACACTGCATCAATGACCAGTAGTATCGAGAGATATCCTGTAGAAAACGGTCGCAGGTAAAAGCCCCAGCCATGTAATCCATGGTCTGAGGAAACAGTCACTAAGGACCATGATTCCACAGATACCATGCGTATGTGGTCCAATTACTTCGGGGGCAAGGCTGACCGTAACCGACGTGAAGCTTTAAAGACGGCAGTGAGTTCTCTCCGTGTTGCTTAGAGAGTACACACGCTTATTCTATGATTCTTAGATTACGTGCTGCCGAACGATGAAGTATGCCAACTTCCTGCGCAGGCACACTACCCGCTAACGCACTTTGAAGAGCGAATTGGATCGCCTCGACCTTACACACCAAATGTTACGCATAACAATGGGCAACAAGCTCCATTTTGCACCCATTGGCGAGAAACCTGAAAAGATGCTTGACATTGGAACCGGAACAGGTATCTGGGCCATCGAGATGGGTGACGACTATCCAAGTGCGGAGATTATCGGTACTGACTTGAGCCCCACTCAACCTTCCTGGTACAGCACATGTCAGCATCAGCCTTGTGTCACGGAAGCTAACGTATAAGGGTCCCCGCAAATGTCAAGTTCGAAATCGACGACGCGGAAGAGCCTTGGACCTTCCAAGAAAAGTTTGATTTTGTACATGTGCGCTATCTGGTGGCAGCCATTGCAGATTGGCCGAAATTGATGCGCCAAGCTCTCGAACATACCAAGCCCGGCGGATGGGCCGAGTTCCAGGACTTTGACGTTACCTACTATTCGGAAGATGGGTCCCTGAAGGAAGAACACGATGTCTCCAAGTGGATCACTACGTTGATCAACGCAGCGAATGGGTTCGGCAGAGATGCTTGTCCGGGCTCGAAACTGGAAGGGTGGATGAAAGATGCAGGTTTTGCGGGTGTTCAAAATGAGAAATTTCGCCTGCCTATTGGACCGTGGGCGAAAGATAAGCATCTGGTATGCTCTGCTCGTGATAATGTCGACAACTATGCCCTGTAAGTTGAACGTTGCTGACGCAAGACCAGAAAACGGTTGGCGCCTGGAATCTAGCACAGATTGAAGCCGGCATAGAGGGATTTACTTTAAGGCTGTTCACGCAATTCCTAGGCTGGAAGCCTGAGGAGGTGCAGGTGCTGCTTGCCAATGTGCGAAAGGATCTGCGAGATCCAAGGATCCACGCACAGCTCGACTTGTGAGATCATTCCTTCTTTAGCCGTGGAAATAGATCGCTGACAAGGGCGGACTTCAGCCACGTTGCCTACGGCCAGAAGCCCAAGGCGGCATAGGTACGCTTGACGATTGAACGTTCAAGATCAAAGACCGAAACAGAGACCAACGGTTCGTATTCGAAGGAATGACCTCGAAATAGCATCTGTCCCAGCGTTATGATATCTACGTGCGTTTAGCAAGACGACATTACACGGCCTTCTGTTGAATCTCAACTGCACTTGTACCTAGTGTTGAATCTTGACTTAACCGTCTCCGTTCCCAAGCACCACCCCATTTCCATGAATCTCGGCTTTCTCAACCTCCTGACTTCCCGTCATGTCATGCTTAGATCCAGCGCCTGATCCCTAGGAAGAACCGGATCCACGCTCGCCGCTACCCTCGCGGACCGTGTCCGGAGTCCATCGGAGTTCGAAGAGCTTTCCCAATTCCGAGATACCGATAGCCCAATTTGTAGTGCACTAGATGGTTTATTCTACCGTCGAAAGCGGTAGAAACACTGAAGTTGCATTCTGTTCGTGTGCTCTTAAATAAACAAATAAATCTTTCTGTGAGAATGAGCTCTCCCAATGATAGGGAAATCCAAGAAAGCGAATCCACAGTCTTAGCTTAGACTAGTTTAGGACTACTCTACTCTACTCGTAGGGCTGGGCTGCAACCAAAAAAAAGTGACGAATCTCAATCCTTCCTATCCTTCCTCCACCACCTTTGATTTCCCAATCATGGCGTCCTTCTCCCCCACCACCGCCCGCGCCAAGTTCCCCGCCCTCCAGCAATCCCACCAAATATATTTCGACAACGCCGGAGGCAGCCAAGCTCTAGGCACAGTCGCATCATCGTACGATTGATCCACCTCTGCTGTACGACTTAGATCACCAATGCCATGACATCCGAGCTACTACTGCTCGGCTTGCTTGGAAGAACTGATATCCGTATGCAGGGTGAAAGACTATCTCGAAGAGACCAACGTTCAACTTGGCGCGAGCTATGACGTTGCGAAGCAGAGCACCGAGAGCTATGGGAGGGGATTGGAGGCCGCGGCGGGGTTTATAGGCGCTGCGAGCGATGAGATTGGTACCGCTGATGCCCAAATGGTTTACTACTTTCAGTCACTGACGCCATCTCCGTTGCAGTGATCGGCCCGTCAACAACCCAGCTCTTCTCCAACCTCTCCCTCATCCTCAATCTCCCACCCGGCTCCGAAATCATCATCTCCTCCCTCGACCACGAAGCCAACATCTCCCCCTGGGTACGCCTCGCTAAGTTATACAACCATACAATCAAATGGTGGCCAGCCGCCCCCGCTTCTCCGACTCACGCGTCCCCCTCCCCAATCCTCACGTCCGAGAACCTAAAACCGCTTTTGTCGGAGAAGACCGCGCTGGTCACATGCACGCATGCGAGTAATGTGCTGGGGACGATACACGACGTGAAGGAGATTGCGCAGACGGTACATATGATTCCTGGCGCGAAGTTATGTGTGGATGGAGTGGCGTTGGCGCCACACAGAGAGGTTGACGTCAAAGCTTTGGGCGTGGACTTCTACGCTTTCTCGTGGTACAAAGTGCGCATTACACCCAACCTAGCTGTCGAACCGTCTTTGGTGGCCTTGATGCTGACTCTACACCAGGTCTACGGTCCACACATCGCCATCCTATATGCATCCCGCGACGCTCAGCGCAACCTGGGTTCACTAGGCCACTACTTCCACACTGGCACCAATATCGAAACGAAAATCGGCCTTGCGTCCGCCAGCTACGAACTCGTAGCTGCACTTCCTTCAATCGTCTCCTACTTCGGGCCCGATAAGTCCGCAACATGGGCCGCCATCGCCGCACACGAGGAGAAGCTACAGGGCATACTTCTGAGATACCTGCGAAGCAGGGATGATGTGACAATACACGGCGAGAAATCTGCGGATAAGGAGTTAAGGGTGCCAGTTGTGAGCTTTACGGTCAACGGCAGGAGCTCGAAGGATATTGTGGATGGCATTGAGAGCAAGTCAAACTTTGGGTGCAGGTGGGGGCACTTTTATAGTAAGAGGATGGTGGATGATCTGCTGGGGCTGGGAGGTTGTGATGGGGTCGTACGGGTCAGTATGGTGCATTATAACACTGGTAAGTCTCCCTGTAGGGTGATGCATGTGAAGGAGGCAGAAGCTGATGACGGGTGTAGAGGAAGAAATAGAGAGGTACGTAAAGGTATTGGATGAGGTGCTGTCATGAAAAGTGGGCCAGCAACGCCTAAGGATTGATCGTGGAAAGGTACGGTGAGCAATGTCTGGTCTGCCCCCAAAAGCTTCAGCTGATCGATCCGCAGGACCTTGAAGGATCTCCCAGTGCTTGTGCGCCCGCTAGTTCTGAGCTTTATCGATGCGTCAATCCTCGCTACATGAACTCTGCGCCCTATCTTCGACCGCTCCATCAGTCAAAGAAAGTCGTTTAGACCACTCTCCCGCACCTGCAGCCCTCCAAATCTCAAGCTCTCCCACCACGACCCACCCCATTATCCCGCGCCCAACGCGCTGCACTCCGGCCTCGCCCATCAACCGCCCCATCCCTCGAAGACTTCTTCTTCTTCTTCTTCTTCTTCTTCTTCTTCTTTCTCCTTCTCCTTCTCCTTCTCCTTCTCCTTCTCCTTCTCCTTCTCCTCCTTCTCCTTCTCCCTTCTCCTTCTCCTTCTCCTTCTCCTTCTCCTTCTCCTTCCCTTCTCCTTCTCCTTCTCCTTCTCCTTCTCCTTCTCCTTCTCCTTCTCCCGTCTTCTTCCTTCATCGACTTCCTCATCCATCCATCCATCCATCCATCCATCCATCCATCCCCATCCCGGACCAATCAACCAAGCCTACCATACCCCCAAAGCGCAAAAATGCCACCATCGTGCACCACCAATCATCTCGCCTGACCCCGAAGCCCTACGCTCGGCCCCCGGTGTCGGATCGTTGGTCGGTTTTGGTTGGTTGGTTGGTTGGTTGGTTGGTTGTCGGGTCGGGTCGTGTTGGGGAGGGATGTCGGCGGTTTTTCGTGCCGGGGGGGGGAAGGTCGGGATGGATGGATGGATGGATGGATGGATGGATAGGCGCTGCTTGCTTCGTCTTGATGGGTCTTGTGGAGAGGGTGTAGAGGGGGGGGGGCGGCGGCTTGTTTTGTTTTGTTTTGTTTTTCCCTTTTTTTTTTTGCGTAAGTAGAGTAGGGTAGAGTAGAGTAGAGTAGATTAAAGTAGAGTAGAGTAGAGTAGAGTAGAGTAGAGTAGAGTAGAGTAGAGTAGAGTAGAGGTAGAGTAGAGTATGTTATGTATATGTTATGTATATTAGCATCATTACCGCTTGATGTGCATGTATGTATGTAGAAGAAGCGGGATGAGATTCTTTTTGACCACTACTACTGTAGGAGTTGAAGTAGTTGAGATCATCACCCGCAGACAACGAACCAAACAATCCAACCCATCTGCGCCATCGGATCAGGGCGCATGATCGTCATTCGTTTCTTCATTCATTCACTGCGTCCTATGATACCATCTTCTAAAACATAACCACCCTCCAACCGCCCACCCAAGCCACGGCCATTACATCAAACGGTACCGATCAACCTCGTATCCGCTCCGCCCCGCCAAACCCCGCGTGACGCGATCGGCTGGTGGTGGTGGTGAGGTTTCGTAATGATAGGATCGTCTACCTATCTGGCGAGTGTGAAGGTTGTACGTACGTACGTAAGGGAGAGGGTGAGTGAGTGAGTGAGTCGATAAAACTGGGCGATCGCGCAGGGGCAAGCACGAGGCGGCGAATGAGGAATGCGAGGTTGGAACTGTGGGATTTTTCTCATGACCGGGTGGGTGGAGAGGGTGTAGTGTGGATGTGGGGAGTTGGTCTATTGGAGCGAAGGCTGTACGACGAGCGCGGATAACTATGTGGTCTTTTTTGAAACCTCGGGGTGATTTGACGGACGAGCTTTTGTTGGTGGATTGGGTTGGGGACGAGGGGCTGGGTTTGAGGGGAAGGGATTGGTGATGTGGAGATGGGTGGAGGAGGGTGGGATGAAGTGAAATGAAGTGAGTGGAGTGGGGTTGAACTGCGATAAAAACATTGGAAAGGAGTCGAGGTGAAGCGAAGGAGGATTAAAGATAGGAAACTGGGCGGGCAGCATCGAGAAGAACCAGCTACGGTGAAACGATGATAACATACGGTGCCTGACCTCTGCATTCCTGGTCTTGAACACAAAGACGTTAAGAGAAAAGTGTGATCCTGGATCTATCGCCAGAGAGGCTCGACCTCCCTCACGCCATCACCATACAAGAGATACTGCCTAAAAAGGCTTCCGATAATAATTTGCCAAGGATTCATACGCCCAGCTCCAGTGTCCGTCTTTCACGCCGCGACGTTGTCAACAGATAACCCCGCTAAAGGGCCAGGTCCAGACCATCCAGGTAGGGATTCCCAGTCGAAGTCGTAGCCTTGTCCCCTTCTATAAGGTAAATGGAGATGAAATCCATTGCGTCCATACTCTCCAATTTGAGACCAAGCATCACGAAGCTCAATGCGACCCTACCTCGAGCCAAGACCGAGTCGACAACAGATTTCTGAGAATGCACCACGAAGGACGGAAACATCGATACGAGGGGAAAAACCGGCGCGGAAACATGCAGTCTCCTCGCAAATTCCTCATCCATCAACACCCTCGCCCCCGGCACGACCCTCGAGAAGGTCTGCGTTCGACGCCTGGGATCCGGGTCGCGGAACTTGATGACGATTTTTCGTATCCGACCACTGCGTGATCGATAAGAGGCAGCATCCGACGGGCATCTTGAACATAGCGGGTGTCCCGCTGGATGGGAGGACCTTGACGCTGCGGAAGAGACTCACGTCCCATCCCAGAAGCTCGTCTGTGCGCTACTCGTCGATGAGCCTGTTGTATATATCGGTGCGCGAGCCTGTGGGACGGATACCACGCGTGCGCAGTTCCAGAGAAAGGACCCTGTCTGAGAGGAGGCGTTTGAAGTCGATGATTTGCTGCAAGGCTGGTGATGGAGTCATGTTTGGGAATCATTGGGAGTGTCAGGGTTTCTTGCGCCGCAAGCCGATATATGAGGAGCCGATGGGCGGTCGATGCCTGCTGATGGGTCTGCTGTGGTCGGAGAGGAGGGTTTGATGGTGGAAACCTGTTTGGCGGTAGATTGAGGGTTTACGTTGGCCGCGTGATCGGAGCAATTAAGGAAGGAGCGAAGGAGTGCGTAGATACCACTCAAAGCTTCAAAATCTCTTTGAAGACTTCCACGATTTGATTCATATGGCGATCTCGCGCCTTTTCAAACGGTGTTTCCTCGTCCTCATCAGGAAGGTCCGCGTCAGCGCCACTCTCCAGCAAAAACCTGACGACTGCGTCGTGATTCTTCTCTGCAGCCAACGCGAGTGGTGTGTTTCCCATCCTATCTTGCGCGTTGATCTCCGCACTGTTCTTGAGCAAGAGCTTTGCGACGACCTTGTGGCCTTTGATTGCAGCTAGAGCCAGCGCAGTCCTTCCCTCATTGTCTGCGTGCTTCAAATTGGCACCTTTGTCAAGCAGTATCCTGACACACTTGGTATGGCCAGCGTCAGCTGCTCGCAGTAGAGGTGTCTGGCCGGACTTATCTGCGACGTCAACTTCAATGCTAGGCTGTTTGAGGAGCAATCCGATGGACTCTTCGCTACCTTCAGCTGCAGCCCATGAGAGTACGGTCTTCTTCTCATCTGTAGGTACGTTGGGATCTGCCCCAGCATCCAGAAGCATCTTCGCGGCTGAAAGGCGCTTGCGTTGAAGGGCCTGATACAAGGGTGTCTCACCCCACCGACTCTGGCCATTGATCTCGATATCCTTCCTCTCAAGGAACATTTGAAGTATTTCATCTCCGGCGGTAGACGCCATCCACAGTGGGGTCTGCTTGTAGGTCGTATCGCATTGATTAGGGTTAACATCTGCCCTGTCAAGCAGGAGTCTCACCACCTTTTGGTGCCTTCCAAAGATTGTTTGCAATAGAGGCGTGAAACCATCTTTCGATACCGCGTCTGGGTCAATATCTTTCTGCTGTAGCAAAAGCTCCACGACTGCGTGGTGACCGTTGTTGGCAGCTTTGAATATGGCCGTTTGCCCCGTGTAGTCCTTCAGATTTGGGTCGACGCTCGGCTGCTTCAACAGCAGTCTGACAACGGCTAAATGCCCGCCCTCTGCTGCGAAGTGCAGTGGTAATCTGTCACCCACGGTACCCTTCAGAGGATTGGCTCCCCTCTCAAGTAGGATCTCGACAATGGCTAATTGGCCGTGTTCCGCAGCTCGCACCATCGGCGGCCATCCGACATTATCATCCGCATGCACATCAACTCCCTTATCTAATAAGAGCTCCACTTCTTCGGTGTCGCCCTTTCGGATGGAATGGAAAAGCAAGTTTCTGAACTTTTTGTCGATCTCAGCGTTGATATCGTCTTCGTCAGCTTGCCCGTAGTCCGGTCCCGTTGGCCTCATACGAGCCGCCAATTCTCGTAGAAACTCAAGGTCGGGTACGTTCTGGTATCTTTGAGTCGCATCGTGTAGCAATGTATCAACGGATTGCTTCATCTGAGATTGAATGGAAGAGTTCAGTAGATCATGCAGGCGCTGTACAAAATGCGCAATATCATCGATAAGACGCTTCATGCTCTGCTTGTCCACCGCGGCCCACCAGAGCTTTTTTGGGTAACTGTTTTTTGCTTGGATGACCTTGGCTGCAGCAGTAGAGGAGTACTTCTCGCCTTGGCCGAACAATCTCTTGAAGCGGCTAGTCGAAGTTTTTTCATCATCCAGGACAGCGGTCGCTTTCATCAGTGGCGGAGCTTTCTCCAACAGCACAAGCTTATACTTCTCCTTCAACAATCTAGTGTCGTTGGTAAGATTCTCAAGATGCTGCAAGGTATCTGCAACGAGCTTCCAATCCATAAGCATGTCCGCCTGGGATGGATCCTGTAGGTTGACCTTTTCTGCCCACTGCTCAAGTCTAAATTGCTCCCAGTCCAGCATAGAGCGAAAAATGTCTGCATCCCGCCCCAGGTTGCCGGCCGTCGAGAGCAGAACGAAGCCTTTGACGCATCCATCGAAGATCTGAAAAGAGAAGCCAATGATACTCACGAGCGTTGATGCAGCCCCGACAGCCTCGAGTCCGGTCGCCATCCTTGCAGACTGGAGGTCTGAATATGTTGTATCGACGGAAAACGGGGAATTTCAGGGGAAAACTGTTTGAAGATCTTGAAGCCGAGCTAGGCCAGACTTGGGCCGAATAAGCGAGACGTTTTGGGCCCCCACAATCTGGAGATCTACCGTCTTATTTTGCACACCTTGCGTCTCCGTTCTGCTGAACCTCCGCACTTCTGTGAGTTCAACGTCTCCGTAAGTCATCCAGTGTATCGACCTCTTCGAATTAGGAACTTCTCATTGGGACCAACAAGACAAGACGTGATTTTACGCGTCGTAGATGTTTCGATGAAGTGCATTGAGGTCCAAGGCGATTAGAAATCGGGGCTTGACATTTGTTAAGATGCATGCTGTACAGGTATTGGTTGGGAAGTTGCTCGAGGTAAGAGCAACTCGAGGATGCGTAGTCAAGTTAGGTTATCAAACCTCATCAAGTCACCTCTTTGCAAATATCTGTTACTGATACAAACCCCACGATCGGATATCGCTGATCCTTAAGAGGCTTTCAATTCATCTGCAGTGTGAGCTCACGACTCGCAGCCAAAATTGGCCAGCCCCCCAACTACATCGACCATCCTGGCAGTTAACCCCGAGAAAAGGCGTCTCGTCGCATGAAGTTTGAACCCGGTGGCACGGCCAACGTCATCGTAAACATGGAGAGTATCAAAAATCAGGGGTACCGAAGTAGGCTTCCAGCCAATTGTGCCAATGTCTTGGAGGATGCTACCTTCAAAGGTGGTATTGGAGGGATGGAGTGTGATGTGAAGAGCCTCGATGTCCATGTCGAAGCCGATGTGGTGCTGGAAGGGTGAGGCGGGCCAGTCGCCCAAGCATCTGATAAACCCGTTCCGAGAGGTGATAGTACTGTGTTCTGGGATGGCAATCGCAGAGTTCAAGGTCCTAAAGATACGAAATGTGCAAAAGCTAGGAGTTGAAGATTCAGACGGGGAGGATTGGATAATCAAGGGTTTTTTTCCTTTTTGCCACCGGTTGCAGGAGAAGGCAGGTTTGAAACATAGCCAAGAAGAGCCCTGTTGGGGAAAAAGGTAGACTCGCGCATATACGCCGAGTCGCTAGCTGCTATCAATCCGTACGCACAATAGCATTTTGGCGGTCAGACATGGACCCAATGGACTGATCTTGCCAATCAGATTGACAGTGTTCCGCACAAGAATGGTGTAGGAGGTTGTTGGGAACTTGCGGGATGCGAAGAGTCTGCCGGCTGAGAAGGAGAAGGCAATCTTTTATATGCAGAAGCGGTTCGAGATTTATGTGATTGTTCTACCAGTAAGGGGGAACAGTGCTGCGGATGGCTCTAAGACAGAGGTGAAGGAGGATTGATGAGAAGCAGGTTGGACGGACGAGGTCATATTCATACAAACAACCTTGGTGCTGGCAGGCGAGGCCAAAACTTGCATTCTTTACAACTTGTGTTCCTACCTAAATTGCGACACTTTCGACCGATGGAGAGCTTTAGCTTGGCCAAGGCCTAGCTTAGTGCATTCTCCTAGCGTTCTCCGAAGTTTAGCCTGTTCTTGCAGCCTGGACTATCCTCGCTCTCAACACTTGACTCAAGTGTTATCGATCGAGGCATCTCTGTTTCTGCTTCTGCCGTGTCAGGTCTTTGAGACAGAGAGGATGCAGTGGATGAAAGTGTTCCTTGGTCTGCGGTGGACTCGTCCGCTCTCAGACCCATTGCGGTTGATGCACTTGGTGTGCCAATATCGAATACCCTCTGTATCGTTTTTGGGGAATTCATGTTGTACGTGGTACACTCCTCCTAACATGAGGAACACGAGTTGCAGAGGCTGTGAGAGGTGATGTTGCATTGGATCGATGATGTCGAAGGGCAGGAGGGGACACTCTATGTCTTTCTCCCACCCGACATTCTATGCCAGACAGTACAAAGGGCTTCCGGATTCCAAGTCCATCCAGATCATATCTGCGAATCAGAGTCCATTCTCGTCTGAGCTTCGGAGTCCTATTTAGCTAAGAGCATGGTGCTCGTCACCGTGGCAAGCCGCAACATTAGCTCTGTCTTGGAGTTTGGGAACCTCGAGCCGGGCAATGTGTTCCAGAACTTTTGACGTATCTTAGATTCTGGAAACTTCCAATTGATTTGGAGGCCGAGCTGGGTTGATGATGGTACATGCAGTGGTGGACAGCGATCAGCAATCCCCTTTCTAGCAGGTGACTGAATCCTGGAACCGTTCGAGACAAGGCTTGCAAAGCCACAAAATGCTCTACCCCACGATCTAGATGGGTTCGCATTTGTGTTATTGCGACGAGACGGATCGGCGCCTTCGCGGGACGAGTATGTACAATCCAAAGAAGGTTACCGGTTATGCACAATCCGCTTCTCGCCGGGACTGTTCGCTCTCGCGCATTTAGCCTCCACATGCATCATCCCCAGACTATTATCGGAAATTTTCATGCATGCAGTTGATCGATTAAAGAAAATGTCCGTGTTTAGACTGAAAGTCTTTCCCCGCATTTATAGTACCTGTCAAGATACCTCTTGCCCTTCCTGATGTCGGTACGAGGGTCTCCGATGTCGGTACTAACCAGTCAGCTTCGAAAGGATACTGTCGTCGCCAGACACTGGAATGCCTTTCAAATTCCAGTTTTTGGAGTCGGTCATTAAGGCAGGAGATCTAGTAATTTGATTGCTGCTCTATTGCTGATCCACCAAAGCCATGGAGTTAGCCTTCTGCGGCTACCGAAGACCCACTTCAAAAGAGCCGATGCTATGGATACTCTAGGTATAAAACACTGGACGTGCTGTGCCCGCGGCAGAACCCTCAAGATACATGAAGTTCCCAATGTTCCACAAGCCAGAAGCTTGGACGCCAACAATTCACAACTCCCGCTCTCGGCTGAACACTTATACTCAGCCTACCGCTTGTCCAAATCTTTACATCGCGACTAGCTGACATCGTTACTATGGGTTTTGTATGGTCCCCTCAAGTCGTGCCTTACGTTCCTTGCAACAAGCCGCCTCCAACCGTTTTCGATATTCAATGCCACCCTCGAGCGGACGCAGTTTGTGCCGAGCTTGATAGCTTCTTCATGAAACATTGGCCGTTCAAGCACCAGAAGGATAGGAACAGGTTCTTCACCTCCCAAACCAACCGTTGGGGATGTTTGGCATTTCCCATGGCTGATGATGACCGTCTTCTGGATACGGTCAAGGTGAACACATTGCTGTTCCTCCTTGATGGCAAGTCTGCCCGTTGGTCACATTTATAGAGTCTGTAGGCTCATATGCTTTTCGATAGACGTGGCAGAGGACATGAGTCTCGAAGAAGGCAAGAGGCTCTACAAGAGGCTGATTCCGATCGCCATGGGCAAAAAGCTCCCGAACCGCAGTGACCCTTACGCATGGATTACCTACGACGTTTGGACGAGTATACGTGCTTGTGACAAAGAGCTCGCGGATCAGGTGCTTCGGGAAGCCTTGGTTTGCATCACTGCCCAGGTTGACTCGGTGCGCTTTGAGTGTCCGGACATATGATCTTTGCTTAAACAGCGGATCAAGGAGGGTGGCTGCGCGTGAGTACCTGCCTCGCTGTCTCTCTTGATGTAGTAACTTAATGACAGCCATTTCAAGCTTTATCGCAGCCTGCGTACGATACAGCTCGCAGCTGCGCGTGCCCAACAAAACATTGAAATCACTGGAAAGGATCCACGAAAGCTACGGCAAACTCGGCATCATTGTCAATGATATCCACAGTTATGAGAAAGAACTCCGTTTGTGGAACAGGGACCACAAGGAAGGTGCGAAATTGCTGAACATCGTGAATACAATGTCTATAGATGCTGGGGTATCATATGCCACGGCCAAACGCATTTTGTGGGTTCTCTGTCGGGAGTGGGACATTGGTCATCAAGACATGATGGCAAAAGCGCTGGAAGGTAGAGGAGGGGCTGATCCGGCTCTCAAGCTGTATCTCAAGGGTCTAGAGTATATGCTGGGTGGGAATGAATATTGGAGCGAGAATACCGAGCGCTATCATTGGCGTGACTGAGTTTGAAGAAGCTCAATTACGTTAATAATTGGCGATGTTTGCCCAAAAATGGAGAATTTTGATGCACTATCACGACTCACATCAGTGGTTTATCAGAGTAGCGAAAACTTGACTGTCCATGGGAGGAGGAGGATGGAATTTGAGGTTTAGCTTCTTCTCAGCAGATACTCCAGGTCCGTTGTAGCATATGCACGTTGGGGCGAGTAATTTGTCATTCTCTGAAACACTCTGGTATCTGGAGCTCTTCGGACAACTAGAGTAGATGATGATCATCTCAAGGAGCAGCGCTAGCCGAGGGTTGGGAGGCTCCTTGGTCAAGCGGGAGGCTTCCCTAGCAACTTGTGGTACAGCGAGACCATTCTTCGACATCGAAAATCTGTGGCCGCCGGTCGTCTCTCTATCTCTCTTAGTGCCAACGGCTGCGCTGTCCACTATCATGGACCTCTTCGGTGGAACGAGACAGTCAGTCGTATCCTGACTCGCTGGTGAAGAAAAACCGGTCACGGTGAAAGATGCAGGAGGTTCGCGTGCCATATCCACTTCGGGAAGGTCTACGGTAGATCATGCACCTCGGCTCAACCTGCAGGCTCAGCCAGCCACACCGTCTTCACAGGGGGCAACGGGCATGGCTTGAGCGGAAGCGTTGGGGGTTTTGGATGCATTTCATGGCTATCTCTACGTCGTGTGACTTCACAGGATACTATCACTGTCCGGCAAGACGAAACACCCGTCTGCTCGTCATGCCGCCGAGCACGGCTTACGGTATGTACGCGGCACCCGTCTCTGCAGCCGCGATAGGTTCCTGCATACGAAGGCATTGGGGAATTGGGTCTTTACACGATCACGACGATCGGACTTGCCGGGCCAACGGGTTGATTGCCTGAAGCCACTTACCGTGTGGAGACAACGATCTGCGCTCGGTTTGGAAGAACAGGAAGGCAGCGATGGTTGGCTTGCAGTGCCGACAGGTGCATTGAACTTGAAGCCACCAGTATGCGGAGCCACGTCTGAACCCAGCTGAATGTATGCATGGACGTGGCAGTTTCCTCGTTCTGTCCCTTCAAGTCTCGGTCTCAGATAGTCGTCGTTCCTCTCATCCGGACACTACGCCTTCACCCCCTCTTCAGACGAGCAAAGCAGCCTTGGACCCATCAAACGTGCGGTCTACACGTCAGTCAAGACCAGGTCGAGTGGGATGTCCGGGAAATGTCGGTAAGAAAAGGCGGACTAACTGTCTAGAAGCCTGTTTACCAGGTGTGTCTTGTCGTACTGGTGGATGAATAACTTCAACATGGTCAAGGTCTCTCACGAAGTACCTTCATCCTTCAGCCATCCCATGAAAGTCGTTGTCGATATGTCGAGCCTGGACCTCGCCATCTTAGCCTTCGTGATATGTATATTACGATCTTTTAGGTGCAGATATGAGTCAAAAGCCCCAGAACCGGAACCAGTCGAACGACAACCGGTTGAGTCGAAACCTCATGGCCCACCGCAGATTCCGCCATTCAATTTGAGTTTCACACCGCCATCTACACCGGTGGAAGAGCATACAAATCGAGAATCGGGAGAGGTTCGTCATCTACGGCGGCCGTCAGTCACCAGGCAGAGACGGAGAAGAAAGAACCATCGTCGTCTCCTAGATCGTTCCCACTGAGACGGTATTCAAGCAAGAAGGCCGAAGACGCAGCACCTCCCAGCCCACCTCCGTCTTGAAGCAGCAAAAGGTGTATGAAAAGCAGTGCAAGTATACGAAGCGATACAGCGGGTAAGCCCATCAAAAGACGGTCGACGCAGGAAGACTCTGCGTTCAATTCTTTCAAGAGGCTCTGTGAGGCACATGGCCTTTTGAAGAGACCTGTAGGCCTGGCGAGCATGATGGGATTGATGGAATCAATGATGAGGCTACCCTTCTGTACGTGCCTTGTTCCAAGTTTTAGAATTATCCTCTCTGGGCTAGAACGTACTGTGCTAACACGAGTGCCAGACGGTTCTTCTATGCCAAACAGTGCGACGTCTCCGTAGCCCCCCAACAGTTCAAGGAGGCTTCCCTTGCCCGCGAGGTCAATCGGCTTTGCTCCTTCTACGAGAAAATCGACGTCCACGCCTATGAAGAGACAGGAAGCTTGGTAAGTTCACCCGCTCGTCCAGACAGCATGAGAACTGAACATTTCACACAGTATTCCCATTGGGTCGGCCGCAGGGACAAGAAAGGCCAGCCGATTTGCATGTTCGATGTCGTGAAGCTGGGCTCCAAGACCATGGCAGCATTCAAAAAGTCTTCGGCCAAAATGAAGGTTAAGAGGTCGGATTTGAAAATGCCGGGCATCGTTTCGACGGAGATGTTACGTGCTTTTACCATATTTGATACGCTGACTCGGTTCGTGATGCCGCTGTGCTCTGCCGTCCCCAGCAGAAAGTATCCGGACATAGTAGTCACAAAGACGCTCTGCGTCGTCGACATCTCGGGTATGGGGCTTCGTCAGTTCTGGAATCTGAGGGGGTATCTGCAGGATTTTAGTAGGCTGGTCGGGATCAACTATCCTGAGATTCTCGACCAGGTTCTCGTACGCTTTTCACCTGCATCGCTCCATTTCCAGTCCGTCACCACTATAACAAAATCACTAACTGGCATGTACCAGGTCATCGGAGCACCTTCCTACTTCCCAACTGTCTGGAGCTGGTTTCGAAAGTGGGTGGACGCCAATACCGTCAAGAAACTCCACATCTTGCAGTCGTCGGAAGTCCTGCCTACGCTGCAGAAGTAATCTGATATGCAGAACATTGCCAAGAAATTGGGCGGAGATTTCGAGTACGAACATGGCATGCAGCCGAAGCTTGATGCGGAGGTTAGGGAGGTATTGAAGTGGTTACCGCCGAATGCTTCGCTACCCATGGGGCCGTTGAAGTGGATTGACGAAGGGAAGGAGGGGAGGGTCATTGTTGCCGTTGGCAATAATAAAGGCAGGGAAAGGGGGGAGAAGGTCGCCAGTCTTCATTCGGGCCAGAAGTCGATAGCATGAACGAAATCACCTTTTCCACAAACCTGTTCCGCAAAGATCGATGAGCATGTCGGTAGCTCGCTCTACACAAGTACTGATTCATCGAACTGCAAGACTCTGGGG
Organism: Letharia lupina; assembly: GCF_014066315.1. Classification (NCBI taxonomy): domain Eukaryota; kingdom Fungi; phylum Ascomycota; class Lecanoromycetes; order Lecanorales; family Parmeliaceae; genus Letharia; species Letharia lupina. The sequence continues at coordinate 1,333,721 of NW_023502990.1, read as the reverse complement.
TCTGCAGCTCGGCGTTGATGTTTTCATTCTCACACAAAGCGTCGTAGAATTTGCATCGTCTTACCATGCACTCCTTCAGACACAATGGCAGACAACCGGACAAACAGCATGCATGCATACACTCAAGCATGTAAATATGCTTACTACAGCATCATGAACAACAAGTACTATTTCACCTTTGAAGCCAGAGGCTATCCTGAAGAGGAAGAGTTTGGACATCTAGGTTTCATCAAGCCCTATTTTAGCGAGGTTAACCCGGATCGTCCTCTTGGCAGACCACTCAATCACACTCAGAACCAAGCAACCCTCCTCCCAATTCCCAAACTACTCCCAGCAAATTGCCTCGACGAGGACCAGTACCCATGGAACATCCTTTGCTTTGGACCCGATAGCTGCGACTGGGATTGCCAGCGCCACTCACTCTACGAAGATTTCAACGTAGCCGCATACAAGGCACAGCGATCTTCCATTCTTGTTCACCGGGATCCATCAGCTACACAGAGCGCAATGTCTACAGTGACAGGGACCTCGCTGCAGACATCATACCCGTAAGTCAAAGCTGCCTCTGCACCCTTCGGCGAGCTTCTCTGACGGCCCTATGACACGAACAGGCCCGTCCTTCCCAAAGCGTTCAACGCAAATCAACCTCGCACCATCCGCCTCTTCCCTCTCAGCAACTACACCTTCGGCACCAAAGAACACCAGCCGGAAGAAGATCCTTCGGTCCTAGCGCGTCTGAAGCGATTGGAGGAGCACTACGACAGACATGGCATGCGCCGAACCTGCGAGGGCGTCCTAGTCTGCCACGAACACAACCATCCACACATTCTGATGCTGCAGATTGCGAACGCGTTTTTCAAATTGTAAGCCACCCTTGATCCCAGCCTGACCCTTTCGAATTTGTAGCATGCGTTGACACGTGAGTTATCGGCAGACCAGGCGACTACCTCCACGCCGATGAAGACGAAATCGAAGGCTTCAAATCGCGTCTCAACGAGCGCTTGGCACCGTCTGGGACCCAGTTTTCAGGCGAGGGGGTCAATGATGAGTGGCAGATTGCGGACACGCTTGCGCAGTGGTGGAGGCCGAATTTCGAGACGTTCATGTACCCGTTCTTGCCGGCGCATGTGACGAGGCCGAAGGAGTGCAAGAAGCTGTATTTTATTCAGTTGCCGAAGAGCAGTACGTCTTTCTCTGCTCCCTTTGCAAGTGGAAGTGACAACTAATCGTGACGTGCAATGCAGAAGTCCTCAGCGTCCCCAAAAACATGAAGCTCCTCGCCGTCCCTCTCTTCGAACTCTACGACAACACCGCCCGCTACGGTCCTCAACTCTCAGCTATTCCGCATCTACTGTCGCAATACAACTTCGAATTCGTAGATGAGAATGGAAATGTGGTTGCGCAGACTCCAGGTGGTGATCCGGGACCTCAGAGTGTCAAGGTTTTGGCGAACGAGCAAGACTTTGAGGAGACGATGAACGGGGATATCAAAGAGGAGAATGGAGTCAATGGAGGGGGAGATGGTCAGGATGGCGCTCCTACGGCTCCTGCGCACGAGCAGTGAGTCTGACAGTCTACAATCGGACGGAAGAGCAAGAGCAGTCCACCTAGGCCTGGCCAGTTCGAGAGCACGAGGTTTTACGCAAAAGCACGAGCAATTCGTCTTGGTCATTCAATTCATGCACACGGGAGTCTATGGAAAAGTCACGGCTGGCTGGAGAAGCCTGGTCAATTCGTGAGCGTGTGAGCGTTTGGCGTGGATTCGATATTTCAGCCTCAAAGATTCCCATAGAAGCGATTCATTTCCAAAGAGCGAGTCCTACTCTCGCATGCTTGTATGTAGAAACAAGTCAAAATGAAAAGGCAGATGCTTTAAATATTCCAGCCATAGATCATCAACATCCAGTTGGTCAATCCAGTCAGCAGCCATCCCCCCACATCCCCACACTTTCCTCCAACCTCCCACCATAACTCTACCCCCACTAAACCTACACCCCCCAAATCCCACACCCTACACCTACACCTGCACCCCTTCTCAACACCACCTCCCCACAACCATGATCCTCATCGGCCTGACCGGCTCCCTCGCCACCGGCAAATCCACCGTCTCCACCCTCCTCCGCTCCCCCCCCCACCACCTCCCCACCATCGACGCCGACGCCCTCGCCCACCGCGCCATCCTCCCCGGCACCCGGGGCTACACCCTCATCCTCTCGCACTTCGGCCCCACGACCCCGGACCTGCTGCAGCCCCTCGACCCCAGCGCCCCCCTCGGCGTCGGCGCCAACGCCACCCGGCCCATCGACCGGGCCGCGCTCGGCCGGCGCGTCTTCGGCGACGGCGACGCCCAGCGCCGCGACCGCGCCGCGCTCAACGCCATCGTGCACCCGCTGGTGCGGCTGGCGATGGCGCGGGAGGTGCTGGGGCATTTCGTCCGGGGACGCTGGGCCGTGGTGGTGGACGTGCCGCTGCTGTACGAGTCCGGGCTGGACGTGTGGGCGTCGGTCGTGATCATGGTGGCCGTGTCCTCGCCGGCGGTGCAGATGCGGCGGCTGCGGGCGCGGGACGCCGGGCTCAGCGCGACCGAGGCGGAGGATCGGGTCGGGAGCCAGATGGGGGTTGGGGAGAAGGTGGGGCGGACGCGGGCCCGGGGGCCGCGGAGGGGGAAGGTGGTGCTGAATGATGGGGACGGGGGGGAACTGGAGCGGGAGGTGGGGCGGGTGATGGGGGAGGTGAGGGGGGAGGGGGGCGGGAGGGCGTGGGGGTGGTGGTTGATGGGGAGTCCGTACGGGGTGGCCGGGGTGAGTGCGTGGGAGGTGTATCAGGGGTGGAGGGCGAGGAGGCGGTGGGAGGAGGAGAGGGCGGGGGAGAAGGCGAGGTTGTGAGGTTGGGGGGATACTACGGCTTTTTCAGAATGGAGGAGACAGGACTCGCTGCGCCTGAGATAAGACCTGCTACTTCTCTCGACGCAGGTGAGGAAGATTGGCGCTAGAGGGAGACAAACGCCTTTGCAAAACAGACTTCTTCTCTTGATATCTCGCTCTGTCATCGCTTCTCTTACAAGCCACCATCTGTGCATGTGAAGTTTCCGTCGGAGAACTTGGCTGCGATATTGATACTCTCATCGACAGCAACCATTTGGCCCGGCATCTGAAAAGTCAGACATTCTCATTCTCATCCTTGCGCTTCGTCTTACGATACATACATCTCTTTGATTGGCCAACCACTAACAGGCAAGAGACTGCACTGTCGCTGCACACAATCCGCGGACGCCCCAAATCCTTGACATCTATCTTCTCGCCGAGACCAAGTGCTGAAAGTCCTTTTCCAGACGCCGTATCACCACCATCGATCCGCCGGTCTTCAGAATGTCCTATAAATACAGCGTCGGATACGGCCATCAGAGGGATCGTTCTGCCGGCTCACAAGCTATCCTCTCGAGAGACGAAATGATCTCGTAGACGACCCTGACACCGATCCGACCGCATCCATACTTCGTATATCGCAAGAGTCGTTTCCTCGTCTTTTAGAAAAAGCAAACATGTGCACCCCCTCAACCCTCTTAGTCCGCGACCGTCACAGCATCCGAAAACCAGCACATACCAGAACCTTCCGCTCGAGTCAATCATCATGAACCGCACGCGCGCACTCGCGAATCGGCGCGAAAATCCACCCGGAAACCGAGTCGAACAAAGCCACGTACCAGTACCCCTATCGCCAGAGCTAGTCTTTTTACTGTTGTTGTTCGTGGACAGTGGACAAGTGGACCTCGCCTGCTACCATGACTCCAAGACTTTTCATACGTCCTTCTCGACAGAGAGACCAAAGGAAAAGCCCTGCATATTCGCCCGATTGACGCGGGATAGTCGGGCGCGGATCAATCATGTGCGCGTCTTTCACGGGCGGCATGACTTTCAAGTCGAGATGAATTATGTTATGCACGCTCAAGCAGCGGAAGAAGCAAAGGAGGAAAGATTGAAAGATTGAAGGAAGCAAAACGAAAGAAGGACAGAGGCAAAGAAGACGGGCTACAAGCCACACCCCCCCATCTCCGTCCATCTCAACATCATCAACAGAGCCAGCATCAACCTCTACACGTTACCGCCGACATCAAGAAAAGAGCCGTTGCCCAGTTCTTGGTCAGTCGGTCTACAGAGCGACAGATGGACACTGTCATTACGCTGCTTGCCCGCACCGACACGGAACGGAACGGGACGGGCGTTGATAACGTAGGGAGTTTCTGGAACATAGATGCATCTATGGATTTATGAAGTGTGGGTTGATGGGATGGGGAATGGACAGGTAGAAGGTGAGATGGTGCGAGTCGAGGGTTTAGCATCGGTAGCGGAAGGTTGCAGTGAGTGAGGACGGAATGATTGCATGGGATAGACTTCCCCTGGGGCTGATTAGGAAAATATGTAATAGATAAAAATCCACGGTTGCCATCTGGCGCGCAACCCATCACCGCAACTGTCGATTAAACTCCTGCAAGGCGGCGGAGGAGAGATAGAGCGGGTATCTCAGCTCGCCGGCTTTGGCTACCGCGTTCGTCTGTACGCATCATCGTCGTCAGCGCTTCCTCTCTCAAGAAAACATTCCAGCAGTAGCGGAAGAACGTAGCACTCACAAGCCTCTCCCTCACACCCTCCAACCCCTTCAACCCCCACCCCCTCTCCCTCATCCGCCCGAAATATTTCCCGAAAACATTACTCGCGCCCGCGGCATTACTCACGATATCGTACATCAACGCCGAATCAACGCCCAACGTTTCACAGAAAGCCATCGCCTCGCTCATAGCGGCGAGATGCACCCCGACCATTAAATCCGTGATATCATCCACATTGATCGTCGACGTTGGGTCCAAGGAGCCCTCAGACGCCTTACCAGCCCGTTCCGTCACCAGACGCGGCCTCCCGGGCAAGTACAACCTCACAACGACGCAATCGTCCTCGGCGCCCCACCCCGCACCGATGGCGCTCAAAAACAACTGCTCCGCCACCGCCACCATCGGCAGCGGGAACGTCTCCGCCCTCGCCGTACCCGCAACGATGCCCACATCCTTCGCGATGATCGTGACGGCGCTGTACCGCCCGAGACCCGGCTCCAGCATAAACGGCACCCGGTTGCCGAACATCCAACTGGCGCCCTCGCCCTGACGCAGCTCCTCAAAGACCCTCTTCGTGTCCAGCCCCGCCGCGGCGGCCAGACCCATCGCCTCGCTCGCCATGGCGATGTTCACTCCCGCGAAGATCTGATGGATCAGTTTCGCCTTGCTGCCGCCGCCGAGCCCGCCGGGGACGTGGTAGAGTTTCCTACCGTCGCTCAAGCAAGCGAGGATGGACTGGACGTGGGGCGCGAAAAGGGCGTCGTGGGCGCCGGAGGAGAAGACGGACAGGGAGCCGGTAGCGGCGCGGGCGGCGCCGCCGGAGACGGGGGCGTCGATGAGGCGGATGTCCGACCGACGCAGCTCGTTCAAACGCCGTTCGAGCTCATTGATATACGCGGGCGCGACGGTCGAGCAGACGATGATGGTCGCGTTCTCCTTCAGAGCGGCCACGGCGCCGGCGACGGGGTCGAAAAGGAGAGGGCTGGCTTGGAGGTGGTTCGCGACCATGACGAGCATGAAGTCGACATCTCGGGCCGCTTCGCGTGGCGTGTTAGCCGAGGCGCCGCCTTCGGCGACGAGCCTGAGCATGGAGGGTTGGTAGACGTCGTAGCCGATGACTGGGAAGCCGGAGCGCAGGAGGTGAGTGGCCATGCCGTAGCCCATGGCGCCGAGGCCGGCGAAGAAGAGGGTGGGGTTGGGGTTGGACATGTTGGACGGGTTGTGGAGGGATGAGAGAGAAGAAGGAGTCGAAGGTGAAATGGTTTAGATATCATCGCGTATTGCTGGGAATCGAAAATTGAAGATGAGATACTTCACTTAGCCTATTCACACTTTACCCAGCCCAGCAGCTTCCCCACCTCTGACGTATGCGATAATCTCTTGCTAGAAAAATCGAAGATGGAGAACCTTGTATAGTTCCTGCACCTACATAACCTCTCCGTATGTCAGCGATCATATACAGCTGGCATAGTCACAAGTTCTACGAGTGATCCATTAAATCAAGGAAGGACCAGAGGAGAAGAGATTCTAGGCTAGCCAAGTCTTGCTTAGCGTCTTATTGACCGAATCTAAACCTCATTGGCGCAAAAGCCGCAAAACTTCCTGCGCTACAACCAAAATCTAGAAAACCTTGTCGCCCGAGCGTCCCAGAGTTCTAGGTATGCGACTTTTATAGGACTGATATCACAGGATTCGAGAGGTGTCTATACCTGATGCTCTAAATCTTGACGAAGACTCTTTCCGCAAGGTGGCATGCCAGCAATGTTCATTCCCAACGATAGAACTTCTGGGTCTAGTGCATGTCGCCCTCAACTTTGCAGGGATTTTGGCCGCTACAGTTTGGACTCGGTATCCAAGAACTCGCTCAGATCGGTTACGGGTTTGCGTCCTGCTGTCAGCTGCAACCCAGCTTTGAATTCGCGTACGTTCTCGATGAGCGTACTCTTCTTAACAGGTGGTGCCTCGGGCAAATCCTCCATGCCGTCCACCCCGTCGACGGACTGTTTGACTTCAATACCCAAACTGGGTAAGACGGTTCCCAGTAGTTGCTGCCCTTGCGCCAAGACACCGTTTGCCTCCTCCTCACCCATCTCCACGTCTTCATCGAGATATTTGGCAACAGCATCAATAATGCCGGCTTGGTCTCCACCTGTAACATCCACGCCATCAAAACGTTTAGTGAGCTTTTCTTGGTCGGCATCGATCCCCATGGCGGTCAAGTATTTTCCAAGCGTAGTCACAACCTTCTCCTTTTGTTCAGCCGGGGAGACGTGGCCTGCTACTTCTTTAGGCGATGATTGCGCAATCATGTGTACCGAAAGTTTGGCACGAGATGGGGATGTAGGGTTGATGTAATGGTTGAAGAAGTCAATGAGGTCCGACTTGGTCAATGGCTTCAGGTGCGAGACGTCGTGTTCCCGTGATAAGAAATCGAGATATTCGTTGCTGATGTGGCTCCAAAACCGAGAACTCTCCTGGTCAAGGTTCTTGATCTTCTCCAGCCGCTTCGCGATAAGACTGCTTTTATGGCTCTCAAAGTCTTCTGTCGACATGGCTTGCAGCGACTTCCCAAAATGTGCCAAGAATGCATTGATCCGCTCCTCGAGGTATTCTGTTGGTTTCTCGGACTGGATGATCACTCTGTAGCCCATCGTCGTCGCTTGCATCTTTACGCCCGTAAAAACAATGTAGCCAAGCTGTTCCTTCGTTCGTAATTGATCAAAGCCTGCCTCTTCCGTCATCTGCCCTAAAAGTAGAAGCTTCGCCCTCAAGATCCTGTCAACAACGTCTCCAACAAAGATATAATATTCAATACAATGGTTGACGTTTGCGGGATCGCCTAGCTTCCGCTCGAACGTATAGTCACTACCTGGTGAGAGTATCAAATTCCTGGCCATTTGCCATTGCGTCACGGGTAACGCGCGCGGTTTAAGGGTAGATTCGACAAGGTCGGTTATTCGAAGAGCGTCTTCTTTGTAGATGTTTCCATGACAGAGTATTTCAAGATGCACCTGGCGAAGCAGTTGAGGATAGAAACTTGAGATGTCCTCAGGGGTGAGGTGCGCAATCTCAGCTAGGTATTGTTCGTTGATCCATGCTTTGTCGGAACCGAGCCATGTAGTGAACTCGCCGACTTGGTGATAGGGCTGCTGGAAATCCCAGTTGCGATAGCCCCTTAGTACTCGCTCTTTCACGATCTTGAACCTATCCGGCTTCACTTCTAGGTCACGCATAGTCACAAGAACCTTCTCCAACAGCACGGATATCTTGTCGTTGTACCCACTCACGTCGATTCCAATACCAACGTAATAGTCCCCGAGTTCATATTCGAGACCGGCTATCTCCGCGTCGTATGAATATTCACCAAGGGCATCTTTGACAAGCTGGCAGAACATCCTCGTCTTGACAGAATTTGATGGGAGTGCTGCAGCCAATGGATTTCGCAGAGTAACAAAAACGTTTGCTCTGGGCACCCAGAATTTATCATCCTTTTTCCACCAGGTGCGAACAAGCTCATCGTTGCGAATGAGTTTTGGAGCCTTCAAGATCTCTGCGATCTCCTTTTTCTCGACTGTCAGCTTTGATGGTATGAACTCGTTCCGGTGTGGGAGATGGAGCTCTGGTATTCGGTCTTTTGATGTGACCTCTTCAGCTTTTGTGACCGCAGCGGCAAAGTCGGGACTGATGTTTTCGACTTTGTACTCTGTTCCGTACCACTTCTCCTTCATGGGCCAATCACCGGGATACTGTTGGCTGACGATGGTGAGTCTGTAGTTGTCTGCTTTGAGATATCCCAGGGCTGTGCTTATGGCGTCTCCGTCGAACTTCCGTATCAGATCTGTGGCACTGAGAAGCCACTCTCGAGGCAGAGGCTTTTGCATTGTGCTGCACATTGTCCTGACGAAATTGCTCGCAGAGCTCTTCTCCTGAAATTTGAAGTCAACCTCTGACATGCCCTTGACCTCGTCGATAATCCATTTCTGAGGCGGACTCTCCTTGATCAGAGATATGTACTGAAACACAACTTCCACAATTTCCCGATAGACCTTCAGACCCTCCTCAGTCAGCTTGATCGAGACTTGGAAAAGCGCTGACCCAGGACACACAGACGTGGGCCCTGCGGAAAGGCCATTGGCCCATCCCTTGGCCTTGGTGTATGCAAGAATACTGCCCGGACCTTCGTGTCCAATTAGGTGACTAATGTAGCGGCTTGGCTGTGATTCGTACAAGTTCTCCTCGTCTTGGTATGGAAAGCAAATGTCCAGTGTTCGCTGGTCCATGACGGGCTTCGCAAAGATTTGTGTCATCAACTCATTTTTTGTTAACGGTTGCAGTCCATCCCATCGCTTTTGTGGCAGATCCTTGTTGTGAACGCCAGCGAATAATTCGCCAACCCACGTCTCCAATTCATCCAAGGACTCCTTCCCTAGCACCACCAGCTTCATCCGATTCGCCGAGTAGTGCTTGTCATGGAACCGTATGAACTCTTTCCGCACATCTACGCCTCTCTTCCTTGGCTCATCTCTGAGCGTGGCTAGATTGCCTGTAGAAAAATGGTGATATGGATGCTTCTTGCTTGACAGGGACTTGCTGAGCTGCGATAGTCGCCAATTGTCGCTTTGTAGATTTTTCTTGTTCTCTGAATCGACTGCTTTAAGTTCGCGGTCGAGAGTAGAGGAGAGGAAGAGGGGTGATATGAAGAATTGGGCGAATCGATCAAGGGCTCCATAGAGTGGCGGCGATGGGGAGCCGTTTGTGGCATTCCCCGAATCAACTTCTGTAGAAGCGGCTACTTCAAAGTAGTAGTTTGTTTCCGTAGCTGCAGTATAGGCATTGGAGTATCCAGAATGGGCTGAGAGGTACTCATTGTAGTCGTTCTCTTTGGGGTACTGATGACGATTAGCAATTGCTAGAATATAAGCAGTAGATTTACCTTTTGCGTGCCCATGAAGAGGAGATGCTCCACAGCGTGGGCCATACCTGGCATATCATCTGCATCGCTAAAGCTTCCAACGTTCACATTGACAGCCGCGCCAGCTTTGTCTGTGTCTGGATCATGGACGAGAAGAGCTTCGAGCTTGTTTGGAAGTCTGATGACTCTGTAGGATCGATCATCAAGCGCTGGAGCCTCCAGCTTGTCTGTGACGCGCTCTATGGGAGGCATCCTGGCAAAAGAACGTATGGGGGATGTCCCAAAGCGGAGTCGTAGAGTGAGCGTTCTCGCAGTGAGAGTTGCGCTACGAGAGCACGCAGGACCATACAACACAGCGCTCGCAAGGATTACAGAACGAGCGTAGAGAGTAGGTCTCACGTGAGACATGTAGTCACAAGCGAGGAAGAGGGAAGGATACAAGGTCCTCTATCCCGTCCCTGCCATGTTAGTTCCATTCTCGTAGGGCTGAGCTAGAGATCTCTCCGAGATCTCCACTTGGAGGCGATGAAAAAAATGCACTACTCTAGGGACACGCCGAAATCGCAGAATTTCATCCTCATCAATCTTTGTAAGTTGACAACGAGACGACGTATCATGAAACCTTCAGTGCAAGGATTACTTCTCGTCTTTCAGAAGAAATTCAATGTCTGCTGCGGTGGCCTAAACTCCTCTGAAGAACCTTACATACCCCAGCTCGTCAGCTGAAGGGGTCGCGTTGGGTGTTGGATCCGTTCAATGGGACTAGGGCTGACTACGTTCCGCCATGGACTGGAGAGGCGCCTGCAAATGCGACTTCGGAGTGACAATTACCGGTCTTCAGTAGTTAGGGAACTTGCTGGGGTCAGGCATGACGAAGGTGACGATAACCAGCCAGTGGAGCAGGGAAGGGGTAACGTGAGACTCGCTGCTATCCTGAAGAATAACAATAGGTACTAGATAGAAGCGTTCAAGACGAGAATCGCGCTCTGCATTCGCAAAATAGCCGATGGCCTCGCTCTCCGAAGTGTTTGTGTCAACCGAATACACTTGCACCCTTCATCCTTTTTGATTCAAGTCCATTGAAGCTTAAACCAGAATACTCTAAAATCCCTGCTGTTCCCCGGGCTGTTCCCTACTGATAGTTCATCTGACCCCAGCAATCCACGATTGATATGGTGATATAGCGCCAGCAAACGCATGACTTAAGTACACCTCTCCGTAATATCTCTATTCCGATGTCAAACTCGTATTTGCATCTTAGCACTGGGACCGGCCACTGGCACAGCCGCAGTGGACTCGGCAATTGGCTCGAAAACGTACAGATGCGGACCTATACGCGAGATCCTGAGGAAGTTTTTTCTAAACACAGATAGTGTCAGCGGCAAGCGATCGCAATGCCCCAGCGGCTCGCAGAAACTCACATCCTATCTCGATGCTCTTCCGCCTCTATAGTATCGCGGCCTACTTCCCGCCAATTCCCAGGTCGAACAGTCTGCTCGACCGACTCCGGATCCTGATCACGATACAGCACAATTCGGATACCGGGATGCTCCATTATACGGTGGACGTATGGAGCGGATGCAACCCGATAGCTCATTGTCGTTGGATCGCTATACTCCAACTCACCCCCCCTCTCTCTTTGAACCAGCCCAGACCATAGGTGAACCACTCCGGAACATAGACGGTCTTGAGGTTCGGCAGACTTGAGGTGCTCGACCTCAAAGGAATTTGGGTCCCCGTCACAACACGCGAGATGGATGAAAACGATCGATCCACGACACTCTAAGCCCATCTTGGGAAAAAGCTCATTGAGCACTTCCATGTCGCCGCAAAGATCGAATGAGGAGGTCAAGAGAAGGTCCACGAGTATGCGCTGATTGATGTGTGCTAGGTCGAGAAAACGCCAACACGAATCTGTTGGCTGGACCTCAAACGGAAACCCTGTCCGTCCCTCACTCTTCTCAGCTCAGCGATAGGACGACTATAACGAATGACGGCCGGGAACCGCATGAGCTTCTCTATTCTCTCGGACTCGTCCACCCCATTCATTTTGGAAAGGGCGGATGCTGTGCTCTGAATCTATTGTAGCAATTCTGCAATATTTGCCGTACTTGTGCGCGTTATTTAAGCTTGAATGCAGTGTGTAAGATTGTTCGAGTAAGCTTTTCCGTAGCTTTACTATGACCTGTCTCTCCTCGAACTATCTTCAGCGTGCAAAAATGGCCGTTATGGTCCCTGAAATAGCACGAGTATATGCGCATACGTAGCTCGAATGGTAACATACTGAATCGATCCATCGTGTTGATGAACTCGATATTATATTACCCAAAAGAACGGCTTCTTTTCACTCCCGTGCCTTGCCTTGAGGGCGGTCTAGGCAACAGTAACGTAGGACCCCTTGCAAGAAACAGTCAGCCCCAGCAGCGCTCCATCCAGACCGACTGAGTCATATCGCCGTATAATCGAATTGGCCATACCGTGGTGTACTACCTGTTTAGACACGAGAACAAATGCGCAAGCCAAAAATACCACTAAACCCCCCTATCTATACATTCCCCGCCCAGAGTCCAATGCCCATCGTGGAGTCTGCACCGTCAGTTCTAATGTGACCTGCAGCGTCCATCTCCGTCCGCAAGGGACCGGTAAGCTCAGGCTTCTCGTATCCGCAATAGAGATGACCTGAGCACGTGACCTGCGGCTCGAAGGCAAGTCAGAACAGCCAATCGGCGAAACTTCGGGTCAGAAACCACTTTACGCGTGGAAAAGTCGCGTTTCTCCACAGCGCGCGACATCCCAATTCTCCTTGCCCATCCGTCTTCTCCTGCTCGTCGCCTTCTACTAAACATCAGATAATCTTCGAGAATGGACCGACAATCAGTCTACTCACTCAGCGTCCTTGCTCCAGATCCAGATGCCAGTGAAGATTCCAGAAGCCAAACACAAGCCCGTTTGCGCGAGTTCATCCTAGAGTTCCGGCTCGACAATGCCTTCATCTACAGGTTTGCCAACATGTAGGGCTCGCTGGCCAGCTGCTGATGTTGAGATTCAGAGATCAGATTCGAGAGAATGTTCTAGTGAAACAATATTACTGCGACGTCGATATAGCCCACCTCATATCTTATAACGAAGAGCTGGCGCATAAGCTCACTACACAGCCAGCAGACATCATACCATTAGTACGCCCGTTTGCGCGAATGGTTTCTAGGAAGTCGCTAATAGCTTGCAGTTCGAAGCCGCTCTCAAGGAATGCACCCGTCGCATCGTCTTCCCCTCACAAAAAGCCAGCGACCTCTCCATACCCGAGCACCAGCTTCTCCTACACTCCTCCGTTTCCCAGATTTCCATCCGCGATTTGGACGCGACCAACATATCTCACCTTGTCCGCATACCTGGAATAGTCATTGGTGCCTCCACACTCTCCTCCAAAGCCACAGCACTCTACATACAATGCCGAAACTGCCAGCACTCGGAAACGTTGCCCGTAAGTGGTGGGATATCGGGCATCACACTCCCGCGCGTATGCTCCAGCAAGAGGGCGCCTGGAGATCCAACAGACAAATGCCCTCTAGATCCTTACTTCGTGGTACATGAGAAATGTCAATTCATCGACCAGCAGATACTGAAGCTACAAGAAGCGCCAGATCAAGTACCTGTGGGAGAACTTCCAAGACACATCAAGATCTCTGCCGATCGATATCTAACTAACCGCGTGGTACCTGGCTCAAGGTGTACCCTCATGGGGGTCTTCTCTATCTACCAAAACAAGGAATCGAAAGGATCAGGAAACTCCGCGGTAGCCATCCGAACACCGTATCTACGAGCGGTAGGCATCACAACAGACGTCGATCACACGACCAAAGGCAGCGCAATATTCTCTGAAGAGGAAGAGCAAGAGTTCCTCGAGATGAGTAGACGACCTGACCTCTACGAAAGATTCGCCGAGTGTATTGCACCCTCAATCTACGGCAACAAGGATATCAAGAAAGCTATCGCCTGCTTACTCCTGGGTGGATCCAAGAAGATTCTGCCAGACGGTATGAAACTTAGAGGTGATATCAACGTCCTGCTACTTGGTGATCCTGGAACAGCGAAATCTCAGCTTTTGAAATTTGTCGAGAAAGTCGCACCAATCGCCATCTACACATCTGGCAAAGGGTCCTCAGCAGCTGGTCTGACAGCATCGGTGCAACGGGATACCAATACCCGCGAGTTCTACCTTGAAGGAGGAGCTATGGTGCTTGCCGACGGCGGTGTGGTCTGCATTGACGAGTTCGACAAAATGCGCGATGAAGATCGTGTAGCCATCCACGAAGCTATGGAACAGCAGACCATCTCTATCGCCAAAGCTGGTATCACGACCATCCTGAATGCCAGAACATCGGTGCTTGCGGCCGCTAATCCAATTTTTGGGCGATACGACGATCTAAAGACGCCGGGCGAGAACATCGATTTCCAAACCACTATCTTATCTCGCTTCGACATGATCTTCATCGTGCGCGATGAGCATGAGAAGGGACGAGATGAGCGGATAGCGCGACATGTGATGGGCATCCAGATGGGCGGACGAGGAATGGAAGAGCAAGCAGAAGCTGAGATATCGGTTGAAAAAATGAAGCGGTATATCAGCTATTGTAAATCGTAAGGCCCCTTTTCCATCTCACATTTCGCCCTCTTCTTTGGCCCCTGCTGAGCCAGTATGCAGACGCTGCGCGCCTCGCCTCTCCCCTGAAGCCGGCGAAAAGCTCTCTTCCCATTTCGTCTCCATACGCCGACAAGTCCATTCCGCCGAGATATCTGCCAACGCCCGCTCCAGTATTCCAATCACGGTCCGCCAACTCGAAGCCATCATCCGTATCACAGAATCCCTTGCCAAACTCTCACTCTCCCCAATCGCCCTTGAATCTCACGTCGATGAAGCCATTCGCCTGTTCTTAGCTTCGACGATGGACGCAGTGACGCAAGGAGAAGGGCAGGGGAGTAGAGAGGTGATGGAGGAGGCGGGCAAGGTCGAAGAAGAGTTGAGGCGGAGATTGCCCGTAGGTTGGAGCACGAGTCTGGCGACGTTGAGGAGGGAGCTGGTGGAGGGCAGGGGATGGAGCGAGCAAGCTTTGAACAGGGCGTTAGTGGTGCTGCAGAGAAGGGAGACGGTGCAGATTCGGAATGGAGGGAGTCAAGTATATAGGAGTGGGGCTTAGCGAAGGAATCTAAAGGGAACAAAGGACGAATCGATTAGTGCAAGCATGGAGAGCTAGGGAGTTTTGTGCCTTGTAAAATAACGATTGCTAGCTAGCCTTGAATTATTCCCCTGATCCTGATCTTGATTCTACCACCGAACCCTCATCGAATTTCAGGAAATCGTCTCCTCGTCCCCCATCTCCCCTCGAACGTCTGTCTCCGCGCACTCCCTTTTCAAAACCGCAAATCCTCCGGATTCGAAACGATGAGCCCCCTCCCATACCGGATTTCGTAGAACTTGTCCCCGGGCAACTTGAGCATCCCCCCCGGGATCTCAAACTCTCCTTCCGCCATCCATCCACCACGCGATTGAAACCTCGGTCTTGTGCATCATGGACACCATCCCTTCGACCGTCAATTTCCAGGACGTCTCATCGGAAAGCACTCGCATGCAAATCACTGCAAAGTTGAACGCTGACATCTTGAGATTTTTAGAAAAAGCCCGCACGCCTGAACTACGAAGGTCTTGATAAATTCGCAACGAATGAGTTCTGGCTGATAATTTGAGGACAAGAACTCTTTAGAATTTCTTTATCTACTCTTTGTACCGCAAAAGGTTTTTCGTTACAGTCGTGGCTGATAAGTAAATTGCGACCCTGTCGAATAATTTAGGGTGTACGGGCTTTTTTGCTCCCCGTTCGATATACGAAGGTGAATGTTACCAGGGATGGCGTCCCTTTCCTTCTATCGTGATACACACTTCTCCTGTTATCTGTTCGTTCTCCACTCAAAAACACCATCGGACTAGAACCAAATCTCGGTTTCCCCACTACTATCTATCAGTGGCTGAAATCAAGCCCCCACCGTCTTCGAATCCACCATCGCACTTGTCTCTGCTCACTCCACCCACTGCTGTTCTTGATTATCTCGATCATCTCGCTTTGAAAAGCTCTCTATCTTGGATATGTCCGTATCTTTCTTGATAGCGGCGTTTTTTCAACAGTGCCAAGGACCCCACATAATTCACTCAACGCTGCTGGAACGGGCAAGAGTTCACGCCGTCTTGACTTGGGTTCTTCACGATGCGTCCAAGAATGAAAGTTCCAGATTGGCTTATCACGGACCAACGAACATTCAAAAGGCATGAATCCGCTTGCTCCGAAAGATTCTTTCTCCTTTATCCCCAGCTGGAAAATTCGCACCGAGGGTTTCCAAGATGAAACTCACCAACTTCCTCTCCTTACTGCTGGTCTTTCTTGGTCAACTCAACCTTATCAACGGAGGGCAGGTTGCTCTTCGACCTCGACCGAAGACACCGTTACTGTCCAGATCGATTCCGACCAATGGCTCGATCTTCGACCCCACGGACGAGGAGTCCTTCTACACGGTTGGGGGTGAGATTGAATAAACTCCTATTGGAGCCTCAGATGAAAAGTTTCTAACGAATTCCACGTTCTGTGTTAGACGATCCGAAGACCGTCATCAAATCAATCCATCAAGCTTCGAAGCGCAAATATGTGAATTTCGAGAAATTCGAAGACTACCTGCGGCCCCAAGAGAGACTTTGCACGCCCACGCCGGATAACAAAACCACAGTACTGACTTTCCCTCTGGATCGTGCGCTCTATCTTGCCGCTCGCGAGAGATGGGCAGGGGAAACGAGGCTCGTTTTTATCGGTCACGACCCTTCTTGTTACGCTCCGGAAGAGGAGCGATCTTCGTTCAAGTAAGCTCCATCAACGCAGTCTATAATTCCCTCAGAGTCAAAAGCTGACCAATCTAAGGTCATTGTCTATTGCATTCGACGATGCTTTACAGATTATCCGGGTCATTGGCAAACCCTTGCGTTTCGGAGACAGGCACTTTCCTGCGCCTACTGAACTAGTTGTTGGCAGGGCACCCCGAGATGTCGTTCTGACTCCTCGTATGACAAGTAAACAGGACCGTTGGCCGCATGTGGGGAATGCTCTCAAGTGTCTCAAACACCTAAAGAGGTGCATCATTAAACACCTTAATCTTGATTTCGATAGCCCAGACAAACACATCAGTTTCGACAGCGAAGAAAACGAGCCGCGCAAGAAGTATTGGCCACCAGAGTAAGCGAATCGAAACCCTTCTTTCTAGCGGCTTCTCAGGAAGGTATTGACATGGATATAGCAAATTAAAAGAGAACACAGGGGTCCCCGAATTATTTGAGTTATACTGCCTGGAATGTAGGACCACCGGTGGGGTCGACCAGGAGTTTCATATCATTTTCAATCCGGTCAGTGGGTCTGACGACGACGATGAGAACGACGATAAAGAGGATGATGACGACCATCACCACAGCCGCCGCGATGATGATGATGATGATGATGATGATGATGATGATGATGATGATGATGAAGGTGACTTCCGCGAAATGTTTAAGAACCACATCAAGCGCGCTTTCGTCAAATACAGCGTGAGCGATGAAATCAAGATTCGGAAACAAATCGAAATTCTCTCGAATGTGGGAGCGGACTTATTCTGCAATGTAGCCCTCGTCGGTACCGCTCCTCCTGGTACCATGTCATGCACCCCTGCATACACCGGAGGAGGCCTACAGTGGGAACCGTCCTCTGCTCCGGAGGATAAAGCTGCTCGTGCAAAGGCGACGGGCCCAAAAGAGGTTGGGGATCCGAAGGCGGGCTCTGGCAAGACCAGTGTGAGTTTTTTCATCCCGTCGTATTTTGAATGCTTGATGACATGGCGAAGTCCTGGGGCTACTCCATCTGGCCCATGGACGTCGGCATATATGTTTGGATGGATCTTGGCATTTCGACCCAAGTCAACCTGTAAGCCCATCCATCTACACGACACAAAGGTGGCATGTCGGCTAATCATGTAGGACTCTGCCGGGGTTTGAGGCGACGATTCCGGTCGGGTCCGAATTCGAGATTGATGTAATGGGGGGCGAAGATGGGGGCCCCATTCACACCACCAACTTCGACCCCATCATCGAGATATTGAAAGCAGACCTGTCCATTCAATCCACCGAAATCCACTACAACATCGCCGTCGGGCCCAAAGCTGGCATCAACATTGGACTTCCAAAGGGTGACCTCGGGATCGGGTTTGGGGTTAGGCTTGACGTCGTTAGGGTTGATAATAAGTGGTCGGAGTATAAAAGTAAGCGGCCCCCCTGCCCTCTCTGAGAAAGACTCGAATTGAACCATTCCCGTGCCATCGCACTCCGCAAACCTGACCTCTATCAAACAGACGTCACCAGTGCTTGCACCGAGCCCAAAGGCGGCGAACAGAAAGACGGCGAGCCCACAGAGCAGGAGGAAGCGTTCGAGAACGCCTTTGGCTTCACCATGGATTTGAAAACGGGGATCTACGCCTTCCTCAACCTCGCGGGTTTCTACGTCGACACGAATTGGATCGGCGACAAGGTGGGCAGCGACTTCTCCGGCCTCTACTGGGGCATCAAAAGCCTCGTCGCCAAATGCGGTGACTGTGGCGAGGAGCAGTGTGTTTCGCAAAAGATGAACGACGTCCTCGACGTGGCGATCGACGGCCTCGGTTTCATCGATTCGAAATTCCGGGTCAGTGAGTTGACGGACAGCGATCACGTTTCGAAGGACAGCATCCTTTCGCTCAACGACCAGATGGTGGGAGAGGATATGCCCACCGGGAACCCGGACGTAGCGTGCTATGCGAAGCCGGCGTCCGGCATCTCCCGTCGCGAAGTCTTTGGCGATGAGGATGTCAACGTATGCCAACCGAAATAAAAGGCGGAGCTGTCGGGGAAAGCTAGAGGAGTCTTTCATGGTATTCAGATTTCTGTATAGGGTAATCGTAATCAATAATAACAATGGTTTAACTCGCAAGGACAAGTTCAAAGGTCATTTCGTCAAGACTCAAGAAGGATAGGTCAAGTCAGGCAAACTAGACCGCCATCAAGCCCGAGTCTAGTCGGCAACGCCCGGCAATCAAATCAACGCCTACCTCATCGACTCTGCCTGGATCGAATACAAACATTGCAGAAGACAGTCGCACCACTTCTGCTCGCTCTGTCAAAAAGGATGGAATGTGAATAACGGTGATGTGGAAGGATGATTTATTCTATCTCTGAAATCTTCTAGGGGATATCTTTGACCCCATATAAATAGAGTGATATAGTTGATATACATATAGGTTATAGCGGAGAGTAATTGGGAATATAGCTGGGAATTCTAAATATAATTAGAAATTTTATATTTTAACACTTTTCTATAAGCAGCTTATAATAATTTAAAATAGTATAAAATTTCTCTCTAAATAGTTTATAAATAGTTTAATAAAACTTCTCTAACTTCTAACTTCTCGCTAATTTTATTAAATTTTAAAAAATTTTATAGAAAAAAGGAAAAGAGTATTAGCTCTCTAATTATTAATAAGTGAATCTCTAATAAATCTTTCTAATTATAATTAATAGTTATTTTCTATTTTAGAAGAAAATAAAAATAAAAGAAATAATAATAATAAGTTTAAAGATACTTCGAAAAAAAATAGATAAAGGCGAGAGTAATAACTTCGTATAAAAACTAAATAGCTCGATATTATTTAAAGAATTAAATATATTCTCGTTAATCTCGAAATCGCTATTACGTAATAATAAAGTAATTAAAGTAAAATAAAGACTCTATTACTCTTTATTAGAATTTTTAAAAATCTTATTAATATCGATTAAATATTATCTTTAAGATTTAAATTCTTATATTAAAAATAAGAAATACTTATATAAGAATCTTCGAATAATATTAATAAAAGCGTTTTAATAAAAGATATTAAATAATAAAAACGATTTAATAACGAAGGCTAATTTCTAATAAAACTATATAAAATATAATTATTATAAATATATAAATCTCCTCCTTAAAGGGGAATTAGCACCCTTCTTATATTACTTATTTAGAGATTTAAAACTAAAACGCTTATCTTAATAGCTATTATTATAAGATTAAATTTAAAACTTTATAAATAATAAGAATACTCGATTTTTTATAATAGAATTAAATTACGATAGCTCTCTCGTTAATAATTACGAGTTAAAAAAATAGGCTATCGTAATATTAATAAAGATGTCTATAGATATAAGATTATCGTATATTAGTATTAATTAATATTCTATTAGAAAGTATAAAGGATAGATATTTAATACTATTCTACCCGCTTTCGAGTTTATAATCTATTAAAAAGAATAAAATATAAATAACGATAATATAAAAGGATAATTAATTCTATCTCTAAAATCTTCTAGAGAATATCTTTAATTCTATAGAAATAAAGTAACATAGTTAATATATATATAGATTATAGCGAAGAGTAATTAGAAATATAACTAAAAACTCTAAATATAATTAGAAACTTTATATTTCGATATTTCTCTATAAGTAGCTTATAATAATCTAAAATAGTATAAAACTCCTCTCTAAATAGTTTATAAATAGTTTAATAAAACTTCTCTAACTCCTCGCTAATCTTATTAAACTTTAAAAAATTTTATAGAAAAAAGAGAAAGAGTATTAGCTCTCTAATTATTAATAAGTAAATTTTTAATAAATCTTTCTAATCGTAATTAATAATTATTTTTTATTTTAGAAAAAAACGAAGATAAAAGAGATAATAATAATAAGTTTAAAGATATTTTAAAAGAAATAAATAAAGGCGAGAGTAGTAACTTCGTATAGAAATTAAATAACTTAATATTATTTAAAGAATTAAGTATATTCTCGTTAATTTTAAAATCGCTATTGTGTAATAATAAAATAATTAAAATAGAATAAAGGCTTTACTACTCTTCGTTAGAATTCTTAAAAGTCTTATTAATATCGATTAAATATTATCTTTAAGATTTAAATTCTTATATTAAAAATAGAAAATACTTATATAAAAATCTTTAAATAATATTAATAAGAGTATTTTAATAAAAGATATTAAATAATAAAAACGATTTAATAACGAAGGCTAATTTCTAATAGAATTATACGAAGTATAGTTATTATAAATATACGAATCTCCTTCTTAAAGAGGAATTAGCACCCTTCTTATATTACTTATTTAGAGATTTAAAATTAAAACGCTTATCTTAGTAGCTATTATTATAAGATTAAATTTAAAACTTTATAAATAATAGAATACTCGATTTTTTATTATAAAATTAAATTACGATAGCTCTCTTATCGATAATTATAAGTTAAAAAAATGAATTATCGTAATATTAATAAAGATGTCTATAGATATAAGATTACTATATATTAGTATTAATTAATATTCTATTAGAAAGTATAAAGAATAGATATTTAATATTATTCTACCCGCTTCCGAGCTCATAATCTATTAAAAAGGATAAAATATAAATAACGGTGATATAAAAGGATGATTTATTCTATCTCTAAAATCTTCTAGGGGATATCTTTGATCCTATAGAAATAGAGTGATATAGCCGATATACGCATAGGTTATAGCGGAGAGTGGCTGGGAATATGGCTGGGAACTCTAAATATGGCTGGGAACTCCACATTTCGACACGCTCCTTGGTCACGAATTGAGGATGCTGGGCGATCATTGGTGGGGGAGTCTAAATGCCGACTCTGGCCAATTTTCTTCACACCTGTGCCGGTTCTTGACACTCGTTGCCACTATCTTGGCCGTCGTTGCCCACTCTTTTGACCCCTCGCAGTCGCGCGTTCCTATTTCTGTACTTCTATAACTAGTGTACTCTACGCAGCCAGTAACGACGCAAAAGTATAGATAAATCAGACTTCGTGTTGAATTTGTCTAACAGGTGCTTGCTGTGGGCACTGGACATAGTTTCAGTTAGGGATGACTTTTTGTCGGTAGCTCCCGTGGTCCAAGGCCAGCATTGCTTAAAAGACTGCCAATGCCAAGAAAATGGTAATCGTATGGGAACACGTTATACTTAGTATGGGCCACCCCAACGCTAAGGTTACCCTAATACCAATTTTTTTAATAATTTAAACCATCCATCCCCTATCTATCTATTATAATTACAACTATATCTAACTTATATATCGTTATTTAGAAATATATCTAGAAGGCTTTAATTACTATTACTCTCGAAATAAAGTCTAAAATTACTCGATTAATTATTAAATTTAATATACTTTACGATTAGCTTCTAAATCGCTATAATAAAATCTTCTTTAAAGATAGTTACTCTTACGCACTTATAGATTATAAAGAATAGACTCTTTATTAATATATATAATAGCTCGATGAATTAAGAATATCTTATCATCATTCGATATTTAAAAGAGCTATAAATTCTATACTCCGCGAGCGCTTTAGCTTTATTAAATATATAAATAATTATTAATCTACGCGATTTTTAAGATATAATTCTTAATATAAAATATATAAATAAAAGTCTTTTATAGCTTAATAAAAGAATATATATAAATTAGAAGCTATTTAGAACTAGTTTTAATATTTTTAAAATATTTATTAAGAGTTTAAAGTATAAATAGAGAATATCTATAACTTTAATAAGATTAAATTTCAAATTAAAATAAGTAAGAGTTAATAGATTATTATAGAAGAAAGAGAATTTTTATTTTATTAAATAAATATAGATAATAAAGAGTATATTATATTAATCGAGTATATTAATAGCTTAGATTATACGCTTTCCTCGATATTAATTTTAACTAAAAAATAATATCTTAATAATTAATTTTAAGAGAGTCTTAATCTCGATACTTTATAAAATATTAATAATATTAAATATATAAATAATAATCTATATAAAGTCTAGATTAAGTATTTTAATTATTTTATAAAGAGAAGATATATAAAGATATATAGATTATTACTATTTAATAATTATAATAATTATTTTACTAGAGAAATATTTAAATATATAAAGAATAATAATATTATTCTATTCTATTTACTCTCACACTCTTTATATCTATATTAATTATTAAATATAAATATCTTTTAATTATTTAAATACTAGTATATCGAAAGAATTAATATTATAATATATTAAGTTAGTAATAATTATTTAAAACTCGATTTTTTAATTAATTTTTAAGTAATTTATAATTAAATCTTTATTAGATTAATTATTATATTTAAATAGCGAGAAATAAATCTTTTTCTTTATAATTCTACTATTATTTTAAATTATTTAATTAAATTTTAATAAAAAAACTCTTTACTAAGAAATAAGACTTTAGAGTAAAAAATATCTAATCTTAAAGATTAATTAATATTATATATTTATTATTAAATTATATAATATAAAAAGAAATTATAAAATATATATTTAATCGATTAATTATTTAATAAATATATTTATAAAATAGAAGCGAAGATACTTTTAGATTTTCTCGCTAAGCGAGAATTAGATATTATTTAATAGATTATAATAACTTGAGTAGCTTATAAAGTAAAGTTTAATATAATAATTTAAAAGAAAGATATTATCTACTCTTATTAAATCTGAAATAAAATTATTATATATAAGAAAATAAAGATTATAAAGACTTTAAAGGCTTTAAAGTAAATAAATA
This sequence comes from Letharia lupina, assembly GCF_014066315.1. NCBI lineage: Eukaryota > Fungi > Ascomycota > Lecanoromycetes > Lecanorales > Parmeliaceae > Letharia > Letharia lupina. Next base: position 1,310,482 of record NW_023502990.1, on the reverse strand, counting down.
TCTAAGAGTTTTAGATATATAATATATTTAGAAATAAGAAGATTAAGTAATTTAAGATTATTATAATAAGAATTAAATAATTAATTAAGATTAAAAAGACTAGAGAGATTAAAATAGATAATAATAGTTTATAATATATATATATATAGGTGGGTAAGTAAAATAATTAAAAAAATCCGTATTGAGGCGGCCTTAGCGTTGGGGTGGCCCATACTAAGTATAATGTGTTCCCATACGATTAAGGTCATCGTGCATACTTTAGCGAAACGATGCGATCATGTGAGGAGCAAGAAAGACCCCTCCCGACCCCTCTTTGGCCACGTCATATGTATTTACTTGTCCTCAAATACAACACACAAACACAAACGACCAATCGTATAGATAATCATATCCAAACCTCATCATCAATACATCTCCAGAAAAACATCTTTTTACCAAGTCAGTCCTAATGTCCACCGTTTCATTTCTTTCAACAACATCACCCTACTGACTCGCACATCAGCAATCATCCAAACCCCTACTCGATCAAAATGGACAAAGTAGGAAGTAAGGCAGGCTTCCTTTCCGCATTTCCTTCAGCGAGAACCGTGCTGACACTTCCTTGTAAGGTGTCCTCGGCGGTACGGCGGACACAGTGGGAAAAGGCGTAGGAGGTGTAACCAACACGGCTGGTAACGCTGGTAAGGGACTCCGCATCGGACTTCTGGGTTTCTTTCTCGGCTTGACGCGTGATCGTTGTGTACATCCTGTTTCGCCCTTTTCTTCCTTACACCTCTACAGACATGTTTCACTATCGCGACACTATAAGTCGAATTCTTCAATCAACATTTCCTACCCACCCCATTCTTTCCACGTCTGATCCTTCAAAATTTCGCTTGATCTCTCTCTCTCTATGCATGACTATGATGTACCCGTACGCTGTTGAAAATTCTGACAACGCACCCAACCACAGTCGGTGGCCTCGGCAACGTCCTCGGTGACACCCTCAAGGGCACAACTGGGACTCTGGGTGACGCGACAAAGGGCGTCGGCAACGTGGCCAAAGATACCACTGGTGGCGTCGGAGATACTGCACGCTCTGCTACCGGGGCGAAGCAGGATGCTCAGAACCCGTTGGGGTTGAGCGAGTAGGGTGATGGAGACGCAGAGTTGGGCGGACACGAGAGGGAATGGCGGAGTGGAAGACTTTTAGAAGATGGTAGATGGGTGGGCAAGCAGGTACATATTAAGCCGCAAACACGCTAGGACATTTCTCACGATTACATTTCACCGAACATTCACTACTCGCAGATGCGCCAAGCCTAGACTTCACTTTGGGTGTTGGGGCGAGAAGCACGAGTCGTTCCGCGTTGTTCCTATCCCTAGCTCATGCGGCTTCCACCTCTACCCCCTACGGTGACTCTATCAATTTTGGGGAGTAGACGGAGTCCACCCAAGGAGTCGAAAATATTAGGTGGGTCATGAAACCCGGCGGAACTCTGCCTTTCACATCTTGATGGGGTCGGCCTTGCCGAAGGAACATGCACGTGCACAAAACATCACGCGATCTCCGGCTGAAGGGCTACGTGTAACGTCTCCGTTGCCCACTCTGAGCTGTCGTCTTCAGGCTGCTGCTTGCTCTCGCATCTTCCGCATATACTAGGAATGGTGGTGCCCACTCTGCCTCCACCTTCGTTGTCGAAAACCAACCTTTACACCTTCCTGCTATCTTTCTTGCAGACTTTTTTTCTCCCACATTATTAGAGGAAACATGTTATCCACCATCAAACTTCTCTTCCCCACGCGACTTTCCTTTTCACGGATGCCTAGGGAATTGAGGTACCTAAGGTCGCATCAAGGCCCTCTCAGACAATCTCCCGAACTCTCTGTCCTCCTTTCCTTACACTAAACCCCTTTCTCTGCAAAAATTGTCTCTCGGTACCCACTCGGATTGCGTGCAAAGTACCGAACGCTCCACAGCTTGTCGCCAGAAGCCTTGACATCTAGGCGATTATCCGCAACGCGATGATGCTGCGAGCAACAACCCTATCTTATCATACAATTATCTTTCTTCTCCAGTGCTAAGTTATTGAAACCGGCGTTGGCATTGCATCAATTGCTGTTTCCAGAATGACGACCTTCCAAACCTCCATAGCGCTTCTTCTGTACCACCTCACCCTATCCCCTGCAACATCCGTCCCAGTCCTCTCCCAAGCATTATCCACAAACAACAGTCTGCCCACCATCCTCATCCCCACCAAGTAAGCCAAGCACCCCGAAACCCCAAAGCGCTCCACAATTGACACCATCCCCCCCCGGCAGCCCCACCGCCCCGACACCCCCACCCGGCTTCTCCGTCCGCCTCAACTTCAACTCGAGCGTGCAGCTCAGACCACTCGAAGTCTACATCTACACCATGGGACTGCTGACCACCCTCTGCTTCTCCCCCTGGACCTCCACCATAACCCACTCACTCGTGATGTCCGGATCGGACGCATCCACCGAAGTCGTCCTCAACCCGCTCCACCCCTTCGACGACAGCACGCTGGAGGTACGCCACGGGGTCCTCGGCCTGTACAAAGCCGGCGTGGCGATAGCGCAAGGGAACCGATTCACCAAACTCGACGCCCCGCTCTACGTCCGGGATCTGCAAGTCGGCTCGTTGCAAGTCCAGCCGCGGAGCACGCTATCTTCGACCAACAACACCACCAACAATAACCAACCACAACCACCGACGAACCCAACACCCCCATCATCAAACGACCCAGCCACCCTAACAACCGACTCAGGCACGATAACCGACCCCACAGACCCCAACTTCACCCTCACCTACCACTACGACGGCATACGCATCAAAGCGCAAGACATCTTCACCGCCTTCCTCGACGCCCTCGCGACCGCGGCCGAGCACGGCAACGGCGACCCGGACGCCCGCATCCCGGCCGCCCGCAGCGCGGGCGGGGACACGGTGCTGAGCACCTGGACGGTCGGGGCGGGGGCGGCGATGACGTGGCAGCGGTTGAAGCGGGCGTTGAGTCTGGTCTGGACGGCGCTGGTGACGGGGCGGAGGGCGCGGTTTGAGGGGTTGGCGTTCGGGGTGGTGTATGAGGGGGTGGGGATCGGGGGGGGGAGGTTGTTGAGGTTTGATGGGGGCGGTGGGGGGTTGGGGGGGGGGGTGAGGTTGGTTGGGGAGGTGGGGGGGGGGGGGGTATGTTGAGAGGTGAGATGATGGAGGAGGTTATTGAAGAAATATTATGAAATTGACATCAGGCTTTTGTCCGCAAAAAAACCAACAAGAGAAAGCAGCTTCTCAGAGCCTCGAGAATGCTGATAGCGTGATGCAATACGCAAAATTCTCTTCAATCCACACTCTGCTTCTGCTCTCTACGCGCGAGTCCCTGTGATGATGATGAGAGCAGGACTGGGTTTTTGGGATGTAGATAGCATACGGTAACGAGGGCCGAGGAGCTGAGTGGAGGATGATATTGGACCTTGAGGCAAATAGGTGTAATTAAAGATGAACCAAGCGCTTCTGTTTCAGGCGCAGAAGTCGCAGTGTGAAAAGGGATCAACCTGCGTTTTTCATGCCAAGAGTAAGCTGGACCGATAAGGATCCCGAACATTGCATCTCCGCTCGACATAGCTACGCATATGCATATGACTTCCATTCTTCCAATGAGCCTTGTCTGACAGTGCAGCAAAATCAGTAAGCGCGCAGCCTCATCTTCATTCGTCTTAGATAAGCCCAACTACTCACTCTCAGTTAGGATCTGTTCGCAGCACTTGACAGAAATCATCAGGCGTCACTATTGAGGCTCTCGAAGCTCTTAAAAACTCCACCATCCAGCTTTGTCTCACTGGGATTCCTGGTTCCCCTCTTGGCCTCTGCATTTCTTCAGACTGATATAATGGAAGCTCCCTTAGGACCACCCAATGCAGTCCGTTTTCGAACGGCCACATCTAATTTCAGCCAGGCTGGCTGGGCTACCAAAGAGGACTGGATGAGACATCAAGTACCCATCGGGCAGCTTTATCGGGAGCAACATCTAGCGGCTGTCATGGATTCTATGGCCAGCCAGCATGGCTTCAGAGCAACGTACCCGTGAGGAGATAAGGCGCAAAGATATCCCAGGCGTGCACCGTGGACCAGACCCAAAAGGGCTTGCAGTTGATGGTAATGTGGAGAGCCACTGCAGCAACAGACTACCTGCATATCGGAACAATGAATCCTTGCAGCCCGGTTGGCAGAGTTTTATACCACGGCGCAAGTCGAGGACCCAAGAATGGCTACTGGGTCATCTACTGATGGAAGCGGGAATCCGCACTTTTCTCATTGTCACGGGGGCTCATCTCTAGGCCCGCGCATCATCGGGTATGCTATAGTTACTCAACTACACTATCATGAGCTAGCTATGTATGTAATTTGATCAAGGATTGCTTGTTCAACACATCTAAACCAACCAAACCCTGATCTTTAAATTGGGGCCAAGTATAACTTTGACTCACAACTTTGATGAAATGCTCAAAGACCTGTAATCGCTTGTGTTGTCTTCTATGTTTGCTCCGATTACCCAAAAGACCGCCGGAGTATCAAGAAGACAAGTATACCAAATCAAAGCAACGCAGCTGACGAATGTTCTCACAGTACCTTCCTGAAGTAAATTGAAACCCAACTTCAATTCCTCCTCATAACCGTGGCATCTTCACTTTCGTTTTTTTGAGCTTGCTCCAGGCAACCCATACTCGAATCCTCACCTGCTCTTCACGCGTCGTTCCCACCTTTCGGACCACTCCCTCCAATCCTGCATGAGGGTTTCTGGATTGCAACGAGACTGGTCATTTCCGTCACTGCCAACTGTATTGTCAGTCTCAGTGACCGTGTCTTCATCCAAGCAATGGCTCACTCGAGTCTCGTCCGTACGGCGAAAATGAGTTTTTCTAGCCGCATCGCCTGTGCGGAAGACAAGGTTCGAGACGTTATCAGCAGCGGTAGTGGTTCGGCGTGGGGATCTGAAAGAAACAGACGTGCGTGATCTCACGGCTCCCTGACCCCTTTCTCTACATTCGTCCGACATGCTAGACGAAGAATCTCTCTGATGAGCGCAATTCCGTATGACCCCATTCCTCACCACAAACCCATCACAAAATCCACAAACGACGTGAAAACCAACAAGCTGCACGGAGACTTCCGACTCGCGCTGCGAAGCTGGGACGCCTTGCGGAGCGAGGGTCGCTTGGTAATCCGCGCGAGAGATGAGCGAGAAACGTTGGCCGGTCCGTTTGGTGACAACGGCCATGGAACCCGACGGGTGTAGGAGGTTCGCTACTTTACGGGAAAGAACAAGCATTTTGCGTGTGACTCGACGTCCAGCGTGACTGTAGCGGTGGCCAGTCTCGCGAGACATTTCGGATCCCTAGTCTGCGCTTAAGGCGCTGTACTTCGTTGACCGCTAGCTGGTGCAGCAGGGTCACAGAGAGGTTGTATTTTGATATATATATAGGCCTGGGCTTGGGCGAGGCCTGGCTCTGAGTTTGAAGGCTACGGAGCGGTCGCAAAGCACTGTAGAACCGAAACTTGGGTGAATTCTGACAGTAGGGTGAACAGTTGATGCCGAAAAAGATCGGATGGGGAGGACAGCTGCGTATCTAAAGCCGCAAACACAAAGCCACTGAAAACTTCTCTTCGTGCTGTACAGCTAAGGCGACGACAAACGCTTTGTGCGTGTTCCTTTGTCATAAGAGACATGATAATCGCAGCCGCGATTTCTATTGTCTTCATGTTCGATTCTTTGTCGAATGAATGCATTGTAGAGAAAACGAAAAAAAAACATTGCAAGGAGCATAGGAGTTAGAATGTAAGCTCGGACTTGGCCCAGTGAGTTAGACTAGCAAAAGAATCGTCAGAGAGCGATACACATTTTTTTGAAGTCATCTGCCCGTTCTTCGATGATATCGTGTATCAGAAGGCTTGGTCTCTGAAGAGCGAAACCATGTCTCAGAATGCCCCTCACCGTGGGGGTCAGAGCTTGAGACATATCATATGAAGACAATCAGTATCGTCGGACTCAGACAACGCATGCTGCGGATCTCCGTGCTCAAAGAAGTTTTCCTGCTATTATGGAGACTTCAACGGTCCAACGAACAATCGACGCATGCGTGTACTAAGTCTTGGAACTGCGATCAATGATGACCGGAAACGAAAATTGTAGGCTATTTGAACCTTGACGAGACCAGGAGGAAACAAGATATGACATGCGCGAATCCTCTTGTGCAGCCCGAGACAAAAGTCTTGAGCTGGACGCCGTTCGCCCATAAATTGCTTTCGAACTACTTTTTCATATCTATGAACAAAGCCGCCTTCTCCCAGCTAGCTTCCCAAGCATTTTCAACCCCTTCGACGTCTCCTCGCTAACTGTTCCCAGCGCTCAGCCTCAAACTCAAACTCTTCGGCCTCCATCTTCTCTCGAAGCACTTCCGCCACACCGGGCTCCAACCAGGGTAACTGCTTGAACCACGGTAGCGAAAACAAATTTTCAGGAGCTCCCTTCACCACGCCTGGGACTTGAGGAGGCCACTCATTGCCACCACGTGTCGCTTTTTCCTTCCCTTTTCCGGGCACCACCCGTGTCCGAGGTCGCGGAATGGTGGCCATTTCCAGCTTTGAAGAAACGCAGACGATGGCTTTTTCAGTGGGTCGCTCGAGAGAACCTGGTTGCATTTTCTGTGACGGTGTCAGTATCAAAGCACGGTTTATAGGAACTATGGCGGCTTACACCGAAGCATTTGATCCAGTGCTTGCCAGTTGAATCGCGACCATCATGTTGCAAGCTCACCTCGCCGTGCTTAGCGAAGATTTTCTCCTGCAGTCAGTGTCAATTTCAGAGTTCCAATATTACCGAAATATGTTGCAAACACACCAGTAGATCTCGTAAATCAGGATCAGGGCCGGTGCCATAGGCCACGGCAAAACGATCCTCGTCATTGGGGCGTTCGACCTTGCGCACGGTCCCGTTCGACGGTTGACGCTCCGCCCACATGATAAGTTGATGGAAGTGGTCCTTGGTACGCTGGAGCCAGGAATGATGTTGCATATCCATGCGAAGGCGGAATGCTTGATATGCTTCCGAAGACGGGCGATGCACCCGTTCCTGCCCCTTGTGTTGAGTCGGGTCAGGAAAAGGTGGATGGTTCGGTTGCCGTGTTGGGCGAGGTAGTTGTCCCGGCGCCATGTTGTGTTCTGGCTTTTGTGTAAACTGAAAATTGCTGAACGGTGGGTTTGGGAGGAGGGAGTTGGTGATGGATAAGAAAGAAGAACAGAAGGCGTCGAGTAGAGGGATCTTCATGTCAGGTTGGTAGTGTGATGTTGGCGGAATGTTGAGAGCGTTGGGTGATATGGTGCAGTGAAGTCGAGGGGGGCGTAGACGATTGTCTTGGCGTTATGGTGTTGAGCCACTTGAAAAGGCCCTAGAAACGGGCAAGTATATCTGGCTGCCTGGGTTGTTAGCAGTGAGATGCCAGGGATTACCCAAGTGCGCGTCAGGTGAGAAGCGAAGGGGTTAGGCTTACTTGTCCAAGTTTCCCAGGTAAACAATTTTCCAAAAGGGCTCACACAAGGTACAACGAAGAAACTGTTGTTCAGAACGCCGTATGAAATAGTTTGCATTAGTACCGCCACAGGTCACAGTCTAGGGGTGCAGCTAGCGAGAATGAGACTGAAACTGAATGTATAAGCGCTTACATTTCTGCTCAATCTGACCTCTACTGGAATGACCATGTACAAGACCTCTGTATTTGACTCTGAAAGCTGCAACGAACTGTACTCCTGACCAAGGAAACCCGTAGTGTCTGGGACCTTGGGAAGCCTTCATCGCCCTCAAAGTCCCGAGCCTTCCTCACTACTCGACTTCTTCCACGGTCTCACTCCATCAGCCTCACCCATTTCCCTAAGAGGGTGCCGTCTATGACATATACCACCCTCCCATGTCCACCTATATTTTCCCCAAAGCTTCAGCAAGCACCATCATAAACCCCACCTTCAACTTCCTCATACGCTGTTCATCGAGATTGCCGTTTCCGAGGGCTACGCAAACTTCGCTCATTGTGAAGTTGCCCCGGTCGACGGTCTTCTTTGGACCAGGATGTCCTAACTCTTCACCACCGGCTGATACCCTATCCACGATCTTTTCCCCAAGACTTCCCTGCGCCGCTCTGAGCAGGCCAATTTCTTCATCTTGCACTTCACCTTCTTCTGACTCGGCGAATTCCCCACCGTTGCTACTTCGGGTGAATCCTTCCACACCGTATTCTTCCTCATAGTCTTTGACATTTTCGTCAACGCCTGGTGTTTGGAGAACGTTGAATGCTTCAGATTGGTTGTGGTTCGGAAATAGAAGCTGGAAATCACAGACTTTAGCCACATTTTCATCATCGCGGTTGGCTACTGAAGTCTCTGACGACCCTCCGTTATCCTCTAAAGAGTAGCTGCTGGGTCGTGAGGTCATCTCATGAACGTTCGAGCTATCATTCACCCGCTCCTCATCTTCAATGCGTTTCAAGCTGCCCTTAGGGGTCTCAAACCATCGACCACCTTTGACGGCTTTTTGGAACTGTGCTGGCACATTCTTCGGACTAGCAAGGGAGATAGATGTGAATGATGCTGTTTGGAAACCTTTCCTGCTCTCAGGTTCTTCGTCGTCATCGGCTATAATCTGGAACATGTTCGACTGCAAGCCAGCATCGGCGGCTACGGGCTCTTGAAGGCTCGACAGCATCGCCTTCAGCTTTTGATTAGCTATATCGATAGCTCCAGAAGACTGCACACTTCCGAGTCGCGCCGTTGCGGCACCATCATCTTCTGCGATCTGGAATACATTCGATTCCGATCTGCTACTAGCGGCTCGGGGTTTCGCAAAGCTTGACAAGATCATGCGCAGCTTTCGGTTGGCCTCCTCGATAGCTTCTGGTGCTGCAGCGTCATGTGTTGATGTTTGCTGCTTGGAATCTCCAAGTTGCGGGGTTCCTACGCCAGTATTTCCAGGTACTAGACGCATAGATCCAGAGTTCTGCCCTTTCAGTGCCATCTCCATATCAAAACGCTGCTTGGCAGCTTCGAGCTTGGATATCAGTGACTCAGGTTCTGAAGATCCACATTCATAGTTGTATGGTCGAATATGGTCCATATCAACGGCATCCGGATCCGGGTCTCCGGGGGTTAGGATGCTGGACTTTGGGCATTCCGCGTTCTCGGGCTCTGGCTTCTCGATCTCTTCGCTGTTAAAGCCTTCCACTCCATCAAGCGAAGCTGAGGTAAATCGGTGTGTTTCGTCCAATTTTCCATCCTCCACGTCAGCTTCCAATTCCTCTGGCATCCCAGTCTGTGCAGCTTCCGTCTTGGCCACGCGCATATTCACTGAGCTTGGCTTGGCAAGCTCTGACTTGACAGAAGCTGGTGGCTGGATGGGACCCGAATGGCTCTCGTGTTTTGTGTTTGGTATTTCTGTTCGCTTCTTTGCTTTCTTTGCTGTTCTAGTGGCTTTCTTATCATTCAGATAAAGCTCCGTCTCCTTCTCTCGTTCAATTTCCTGCCCCAAGTTTTCAATGACGCATTGCGCAACCACATCCTGGCGCTTCTTGATCAGATCGGCGGGAATGCCGCTCTTGTCTATCTCTGCAGCAATGTGAGCCCAGACATCATCCGAATTCGTCTCGACGGAGTAATCTTGATCATTTGCTTGTTCTCGGTCGGGACTCTCCTCGACAGGATTGCATCTCTGGCAATGCTCTATGTCAACCAGGACGATGTTGTGCGGTAATCGTCCTCCGGTGATTGTAGGCATCTCTGCAACTTCAACACCGTCCTTTACTGGCTTCCGGATCATTTTTTTGACCACGGTGATCAGCCAGTTGAGAAAAGTTTGAACGCGCTTAGTCTTGGTCTCTTTGGGGTTTGACCCCTCAGCTCCAGGTGCGCGGTCTTGATGCATCCGAGCACTGATCTGTCTCAGCAAGGTCTCGGTCCGGTTGCACAGACGTATGGCCGCCGTTGCGGTTTTTGAATCAGGTTGAGCGTCAAACTGCGCAGGCGTTGCTTCGACCCGATCCTTCGGCTGCGAACCGTATGCTTCTTTTTTGTGCAAGACTTTAGAAGCTTCTTTGCAGCCTTTCTCACCCAATTTGAGAGCCCATTTTACCACTCTTACTTTTCCAGAAGGCTTCGATCCAGTTGCTGCTTTATTGTTGAGTGTTTTGGCTATACCTGTAGGCCCATAATCACTCAAGCCGCTGGCCCATCCGGCAACTCCAGCCTTTTCGAAAGAAGCAGCTTTTTGCTTATGAGCAGCCGCTTTCGCCGGGACCTGGTCAGACAAAGCCATCTCAGGACCATCTTGTTCGAATTCTGGGCCCTCGCGAGTTGCATCCAGCGCCAAGAAATCGTTCTCGTCTTTCTCTTCGTCGATGACCTCTGGCGAAGAATGGTGCAAGATTGTAATGCATTTCTGGCAGAGACACTCAGGGAATTTACCCTTTCCATCATCTGAGAGCCCTGAAATGGACTGTTCTATCTCAGTTGGTGCAGTGTCTTCGTCGCTACTCCCGTCTTCTACCCCATCCCCAGACGCCAAAGAGTCTGTCTCCGAGTCATCACCATCACTGATGTTGGATCTTGCGCCTGATTCCAAAGAAACAGTGACCGACGAGTCGTTATCATCCTCTTCTCCAGTTATTCGCTTGATTTCTCGATATAGATGTCCGATAATCTGACCAGTGGCCATTGGTCTGTTGACAGCGACCTCGAGACTCTCAGTGATCAAAGACATACGCGTTATAATATCAGCCTCCATCTTGCCTGTCTTGATACCTGCAGAATCGGTTGGTAGCAGCATCTCGATGAACTGGGCGTACATCGCTCGGTAACAGACAAGCTCATCAGGAGTGTTCTCTGGGCGCCCAGAGTACGATTTTGGCTCATGGGCTTCGATGTCCCAGTTGTAGTTGACAGGGTCCCAGTCCCGTATAAGCCAGTTTGGGTACCTCAGGCATCCCACCGATAGCGGTACTGCAGCTACACCGTCCCAGTCAAGAATCCCAGAGAGGGTCCCGTCATCGTGCACCAAAATGTTTTGGATATCGAAATCTGGATGTGCAAGTACAAACTGCTGCTCCTTGTGGTCCATGTTGTCAGACAGCTCAAGCGCCCACTTTGTGAAGAGGCCGGCAGACTCACGGACACCTCGGCTATAGGCACTATCTCCCTTCTTGTAGCCTCGACGGTTCAACATGAATAAGAGATAGGAGGAAGGGTCGGTAGTAGGACCATTTTCGCACCAAACATCGTGTTCGGGGTAAGGTTCTCCGTCGATGGTATCATAAAAGGCTTTGGCATCCGGCACCTTAGCACCAGCAACATCCACGGGTTGGCCAGCTGAATCGAATCGTAGGGCCCCACCGCGGTGGAGAGTAAATGTACTGAGCTGTACCATAGCTGCTGCTGTAGTCTGCAAAGCTCGGGCTCGAAATTGCTCACGTTTTGCGCTGGAAGCATTCGGGTCGAACCAACCCTCATATAGTGGTCTGCCTTTGAGGAAATCCATCAATATGTAGGGACAACCGACTTCATTGTTTGAGGAGACATCGAAACTATGGACAGCGGGGACTGGAATGGTGGTCGATTGCTTGATCATCTTCATGGTGAGAGCCTCCGAGGTCATGGCGTCTGCTGCTAGGCGGTCAAAGCGGGCATGGGAGCCATTCGCAGGCACTTTCAGGATCCATTCAACTCCGTCATCGAACAGCACGCGGTATGCAATATTGTAAGAGCCCCGAAGAGGTTCGGGAGAGACTTTGCAGCCTATCACGGTGTTGTCTGTAGATTGGGATGGATCTGTTTGCTCTGTGCTGTCTCGAGCTTGCATGTTTTGTCGGACGGACACAGCGAGAGGGCCGATATTGCCAACCTTGAGCTGGGCGAGCACTGCCCCAAATTGTCTCATGAAGTCATCATCTTGATATGCTTTGCTGCCGGCCGAGGGGTGAAGAGACGTTCGTGCCATCTTTGCATTGGTGTTGGCGGAAGCATCAGCCATGTACCGAGAGTTTGCTGGTGCCATTCCGCGAGATAGATACAAGTACTACCGCAGCAGCTGACCGCTTGGATAGCTGTGAAAATCGACAGTGTTGCAAGAGATGTGGAAAGGAGGACGGCCGATGTGGACGGTAAAAATATATGTGCGGTAAGCATGCCCGATCGACGGGACTATTGACACCTCAACACGTCTTCTCCTCATCACATCGACATTAGGTAATCCGACAGGACGACGCGCCCGAAGCGCGTGTCAGCAAGGCACAAAGCGGAAAGATTGCCCCGTAATGCGGGTGAAGTCGATGCACAACACCAACCTCCAGTGCATCAGAGGCCGTGTCAGAAGCCATGTCAGATGCTGTGTCATAGGCTGTATAGTGGCAAATAGAAGGATGCGCTAAGGTCAACATCTAGTCATGCTTGATTATAAGTGCTTAGGAAGTGATAACCGACTTTTATCTTTCCTCTTCTACGAATCCCCAAGCAAGTATCCTCTACCACATCACCAGCCGTACCTCAAGCTTTTGGATCCAAACCTTTACGGAATGCAAAAAAGTGCTCTCAGATAACAAGTAAGTCAGGTCTTTCAATAGCAGGTGGTTTCTACCGCCTCCTCTGGGATTAACACCACTGACAACTTGAGCAGAACAGGTCTGTCCCAAAGCCAAAATCCCTTTTCTCACAGAGCAAGCGGAGTACAATATAGTTCTGTTCCAGTCTGACTGGTTCGGCGTAACATCACTGACCGTATTACAGGACTTCATCAATGGTGTACCCTATACACGGCTGGTAGAATCTGTCGTAGAGACAGAGCGTTACCGACTACAGGGTCGTGAGAGCAAGCTCGATGGCCATCACGTGTTCGGCCCACGTTGCATCATCAAGAAGCACATGGAGCATTGCCCAGAGCATAATATATGGAGAAAGTATGGGGATCCCTGGGAGACCTACGAAGGAATAGGTCGTGCAGATTTGAGACGTCAAGAGCAAGAGAAAAAGAAGATCGAGCAGCAGCAGGAAAAGGCTCAGGAGGCTGTCTGGGCCCGGAAATTTTTGTAATCGAAGAGCGTCAGCCTGCTGAGTGCTTGCCTAAAAGAGCTGCGTGATCAATGAGTCGAGGATTAGAGTATCACTAAATCGAGTATATAAATTGCAAACCTAGCTTCTTGTAGATGGCTGAAGCGTGATGTCTCCAAAGATGAGCGTGAAACCCCACGCATCTCTCGAATTCCGCTCGTCCTGAGTGGTAAGTCGATGAAAATGGGCTTGATCCCCGTACCACACGAATCTGTGCTCGATCTCCAGTATCGGACAGTATTGGACGTTGTTAACGCAGCATAACTTCAGGCAGGTGTGATTCGGGACTGGACGTGCAATGTGGACTGCAGTCACTACCTAGAAATCGATGTTGTTCATCGGTAGTAGAGACACCAAATCAAGCATCGGTCATGTATAAGACAAGATTGCAGATGTACAATGCTCACCTACAAAGCCCGCTTCAAAGCAGACGGCCACACGGCTGGCACAAGAATAAGCAGTGACCTTGCGAGAACGCTGTCCATGGTATTATGAAGAATAGATGAGTACTGCCTACTGAATCAGCTCGAGCTCGTAGTGGAACGCCTCTTTGGAAAGTAGAGCGAGTGGGGTGAGGTTCAATTTGGCTCAACGAGCTTTGATGTCGTCCCGTAATTAAATTCTTGGCTTGTGTCACGTGATCTAAATCTCCGCCATCATCCAGCGGAGTCATTTAACTCATCCACGCGTTTCAATCAACATATAAATGTAGGCTTTCGAACGAGATAGCCATCGACTTCTCCATAAAGTATGAGCAATTCCGTCTTGCGGATCCTTGTGATCGATCAGGTACTCTATGAAATGAAAGAATTAAGCCCAAATTAACATGCCAACGCCTCGTCCTCCACCTAGCAACAATGAGTCCTTACGAATGCACTCAGTCACAAGCGCCCTCTGTACCCAGTCACCATCTTCGCCAGCAACTTGGCTGCACCTAGGTCAGCTGCTTATCCCTGTATCACCCTACGAACATCCCTCAAAGTGCTGTTTCCTTCCCTCAGAATTATAGCTATCGTCCTCCGAGCTGCGGAATTTTTTCTGGGAGCAAAGTCACTCTTCTCACGTCGATCATCCATCAGCCTTCAACATTGCTCAAGCAACGTGAAGAAACCTTCCCTTAGACGTAGCGTACGCAGTTCATCGAGATCACCTAACCCGAGAACGTTGAGGATTGTCCAAGTATCGAAGCGACCGCGATCGACGAATGCAACCTGCTGACGCGAGACATCTTCGTCTTCATCACTGGAAGATTCATCGTTTTGATCTCCATCCTTATCGTCCTCCGCACCACCCTCGTCGCCAGCTTCACTCTTATTGTCGCCTCCGGCTACATGTGCCTCGGCAGGTTCCAAGTCTTCGACTTCTTCACGTATCGCTGGTGTCGTACGGGATTTGATCCCTTTGTCCACTTGGAAACCCTCCACCCATTCTACACTGCACAGGTCGTACACTTTACGGTGCGCGAAAGACTCAAGAAGACCGTGTTCTTGGTCCGAGCCTTCGGTGTGAACGGAATCATGGCGGTCTTTGGTCTTTCCGGTGGCTTCACTCATTCTATCTTCTTTGACTTCATTCTTGTTGCCTTCACCTTCGTCATCTTCACCTACGTCAGGTTCACCTTCGTGTCTTTCTCCTTCCCCCTTACCATCTTCAGCGACAGTATTGACGCTCAGTGCCGACGTCTCTTCCACGACTTCTCCATCATCCTCTTTCTCTCCAACTTCGACCTCATCGTCACTTAGGAACATCACACTGAAGCTAGGAGTTCCGCGGTCGTCACTCCGGACATCGTCTTCTTCATCTTCTTCACTGTGGACGGTACTGTCTGATGTGAGATGCCGCATGCATCCCGATGCGATGGGACTAGCGAACATGCACTTCAGGTACGAAGTGCCACATCGACCCCAAGCTCGAAGACGGCTTGCAATTTTTTTCATAAGTACCTTGTACCCGGATGTGGATGGAAAGCTAGAAGATGGCGGTACTCGTGTCACTTGAGTAGTAGGTATAGCCACTTCCTTATTGATTAGCGTAGCGTGCCGTCCCAGCGCTGACATTCCAGCTGAGCTGTCAGGCTCAGCATCAGCTGTACTGCTACTCGCCGTCTCAGTGGCAACGGATATTGCTTCTTCCGCGAGTGTTATGTATGCCGTCAGATCCTGGTCTTGCTTCTGCTCTGCCTTGAGCTCGTTAATGATTGTACAAATGACGCATGATGTAATCTGGAATTCATGCTTTCGAAGGATTTCGACGGGTACACCACAGTTGCGGACATCGATAGCAATTCGCTCCCATATCTCTTGCTCCTCGGTTTCAGCCTTCTCTTCAGTATACTCAGTAAGCTTCTTCTCCGCCTTAGCCGGTTTGAGGAGATCAGCCTTCCTCGCAGAGATCTCGTCGACCTTTGCCGTAGGTATTATTGATGCTATGTTAGTGGGCTGCCGCGAAGCCTCCATACCTTGAGTGGAAGAGATATCTTTGATCTGTTCAAACTCTCCCTGCATGGCGACTTTACCATGTTGTGTTTCGACTTTGGCCGGTACTTCCGCCACTCTACCGACGGCATCATTCTGAACATGGCCGATCTTGGCAATACTTCTCAGGCAAATTTCAGCCTTATCGCAACCGAGTCGAAGCAGTCTCCACGTCCAACCCAGAGAAGTTGAGCTTGGTTTGTCGCCACAAGTATCAGCAGAGGGTTCCGTTCCCTGCTCTCGGGCTTCGACTTTGCTCAGGAGTGGGGGCTCGGTTACAAAAGCGTCCATGTTGACGGCTTTATCATCGAACTGATTGGTAGAATCGTTAGCTACCATGGCTTGATCCTCATCATCTATCTCTGTCGCTTTGGTGTCGGTGCTGTCTTTATCACTATTGCTGCAGATGTTGCTCTCGCTGCCGCTGCCGCTGCTGCCTGAAACGTACTCCACTGTGGCACTACCCAGCTTGCGCTCTATCATCTCGGTCTCTATTTCATTCTGGGTTGAGAAGGATGAGTCACAGTCGGGCTGTACATCCTCCCAGTCCAGTTTTGTGAGGTCTACAATCAAGGCCAGCATATGGTCAACAATATCGGAGGTAACCATAGGAGTGTTCGTAGCAATTTCCAAATTTTTCATCACCAGAGACCGCCGAGTCACATCAGCTTCTTCCTTGGGCGTGGTACCGTGGACTGTGAGATGTGCCGACCCTTTAGTGTTGAGCGCAATTTCCTGTTCCATAAACTGCGCGTACATCGCTCGGTAGCACGAAAGCTCGTTAGGTGAGCTCTCATTATATCCAGCTTCTTCCCGTGGCTTTCCCGCACTAACGTCGTAGTCATATTGAGTCTCTATCCAGTCATGCATCAGCCAAATGGGAAACTGGGCGCAGCCGACCTCTCGCGGCACTGCAGCAACACCATCCCAGTCAATCAAACCGCGTAGCGTTCCATCTTCAGCAACCAGGATATTCTGAATATCGAAATCGGGGTGTGCCAAGACAAAACGGGGCCCGTGTGGTTTCTTTTCGCACGCCCACTCGACGAACATGCGCAGTAAAGCATCAACACCCTTGAGGTATGCGTCATCTTCAGGTCTAGATGGACGACGGTCCAGCATGAAACGAAGAGCGGGTTTTGGATCAGCAAATGGTCCTTTCTCGCAGAAGATGTCGATGTTGTTTGGGTTTTCGTCTTCTGAATACCACATGGCATTCGCATCAACGATCTTCGCTCCTCCAACACCGACCGCTTTGCCATCAGAATCGAATACAACCGAGCCTCCATGATCCAGCATGAACAGATTCAGCTGTGCCATAGCCGCTGCAAGGCTCTGTAAAGCTCTAGCCCGAAATTTCTCGAGCTGAGCCTTTGGTTTTTCGTCTTCGTTGAACCATCCTTTGTACAGAGGTGTCCCATCGATTCGCTCCATTAAGATGAAAGGCACATGCAACTCGTTATCCAAAGAACCGTCAAATGCATACACAGCAGGAATAGGAATCGTTGTTGCTTTCTTGATCATTTGCATAGTGCGCGCTTCAGATATAAGAGCCTTGCTTGCAAGCTCACCGAACTGCTGATTATGGCCGTTGGCGGGGATTTTTAGCATCCAGCAAACGCCATCAGTAAACTCGATAACAAAGACAATGTTGTAAGATCCCGAGAATGGTGCTGAGTTTACTTTGCAGGGTGTGAAGCCGAGTGAGGCCACTATCCTCGTGAGGTTGGTTGCTGTGGAAAGGTGGCCTGACTGGCGCACCGTAGAAGCAAACTTGGATATTGCGTCCAAATCAACGATTGCAAGGATGGATGCGAATGTCGCGCGTTCCTGTCCGCTAATTCTGATGCCATCTGCATGCCGATCCTGCTCGTTGGAATTCATCGACTTCTGTGTCTTAGTACTAGCCATGACACTGCCACTTCTTTGGGAGCCGACGATGGCGGGTGAGGACTGGTTCGAAGTTGCTGAGGATTGCGGGAAGATGCTAGATGGGTGCACTGACGCTTGTTTGTGATGCTTTGAGCTGGAGAGTGGTGAAAGAATCTGACGCAGTTGGCCGTCTTTTTGTGTACGTCTCATACAAAAACCTTCCCAGTACTGTCCTCCTGTTCAGTGAGCAGATGCCGCAGTTGGAGATATGTTTCGCTATCGATGTCCTTCACGGCCACAGTGATGTCGAGTTTGTGGTATAAATACCTACGGCGGGTGTTGTTGAAGCGCGGAGCGTGTTCTTGAAGTGCAGTGGCAAAGGTCAGACATTGAGTTTAGCGTGGAGAAAGTTGCTAATGGAGACGCGCTAGATGCAAGTTGTTATGGTTTTGAAAGTGTGTTGACTGACGTTGATAGGACTTAATACATATATACCGATTCCGAACACAGTCCCTCGCTCCCTGTCTTCTGTCAAGCCCATCACTCCTAGATTTCTCACCCCTCAAAAATTTCAACAAAGATCTGTGACTACGCCCAAGCCATGGGTCAAAACCCTCCTCTACCTCCACCCTACCTCGAGGACAACTTGAAGCTCGCGGCAGAATTGAAAGTACCAAGGTTTGTTGGATCTTGTTGACATCTACAGACACTCTGCTGACAATTATCCGGTAGACGCCCAAGCGGACATGTATCAATGAAGAGCCACCACTGGTACTGCCTACATGAGAGACTCACAGACTTTCATTGACAATATCTGATCAATTGTTTAGTGGAAAATGTCACGGAGTGTTCAAACAAACATGCATCGACGCCAAACACATGGTTCTTTGCCTCAAACACAAGACGTATTCGAAATGGGAGGGCCAATGTCCACCATGCGAGCGAGAGTGGAAGGCACAGGAAAAGGAAATAAAGGAAGCAGAAGCCGCTCTGAAAGCCGACAAGGAACAGGAGGAGGCGCAGGCTACGAAGATAAGTAAGAAGACTAAAAAGACGGGGAAAGATGGCAAAAAATTGGGTTCCAAATGTGTGCCCGGGTGGGTGGAAGCGAAGAAAGGGGATCGCAAGTAGTGGACCCTCAATCTACATCCTGTCTTTTCCAACAGTGGATCAACTTGGAGACGACGGAGACTGTCGTGAACCCCTATATTATTCAGTCCTCCCCATTACTTCCCTAACACCGCCAGCAACTATAAGATTGAGAAAGATCCGAGTCCAAAGTCGGAGGTTTACGTACCCACAACCTGCTTAGTGTTCACAGCACGATACCCCCTGCGACCCTGGCACGCTGGGCAGCCGGTGTGGTCATTATTCATCCACAGTGGGACTGGGGGTTGGTGGGTCTCATGATATAACCGCTTTTTTCACGCATGTGTCTATAGCAGTAGACAGCTATTCATCAGGACCTATATAGACATCCGTTCATCAAACCCTATATAGACACCTCTTCTGCACCAGCAAGTGGCTCTTTATTCATATTCATCTCTTTCTGAACCATAGTATACTTTGACCCACCCATCCGTGCTTGTACATGACTAGACTTTCACTCCAGATCTACGTCGCACAGACATAACAATTTCCTTACGCTAAAGTAGGAGAATATGCCTGTTCAGACCTCTATTCGGACTCTCTTAGACTTGCCATCCCCGGCGTAAGACGGCGCAACCACTTGTTTACATCCTATGTGGGAAGTATATGTGTGAGTGGATGGGATATACGTTTTTCACACATGAGACAACTAAGTTGACATTTTCTTGGCAACAGGCTTCGTGGACATCGATGGAAGTTTGTTGATAAATAGCTTCCTGTCTAGTTCGTTAAGGCTGCATACAAAAGAACCTTCAAGCAAGACTTTTAGCTTCTTTTCTGGTGCTTCCTAGAATAAGAAGGTTTTACCGTATCTTTCTAGGCTCTTGATTCGGGCAAGAAATTATTCTGTGAGCTCGAAAGGAGATTAACCGGATGTGGTACGGACCCTGTAGTCTGAGTAATTGCCTCAGAGAGAAAATAAGAAGCACCGCAACACCATTGTACCAGCGCCATTAGGAATCGAACCTAATACGAACTAAATACCCTCAACAACACGACAGAGTGGCGAAAGGTTTTTATGTTACCCTAAATAAGAGTTTGAGTGCCATAGTATGACCCCATGACCTGGCTCTCGACACCTATGTGTCGATTAGGACAAGGTCCTCTACTAGCGTCTTGATGTACCATATATATTGCACTCCATAGCCGCCATTAAAATTTCTTTGTATTACACTACACACATACCAACGCAATTACAGCTCGTCATGAAGAGACAAGAGGTAGTGTCCGTTGTGCCGAGAATTGGAATTACAAAACTGACTGAGACACCAAGTAAATATATAAACATAGTTTTTGCATCTTGTGCACGGCCGCTGCTGCCACAGGGAACACTCACCACCCTTCTACTTTTCCACTTCCATTAGGGAGAAAAAATCCTACAACGGATCTCATTACCAAATCTCTCAACAACATTCGCCACGTCTTTGGACTTCGATCCTCTCTGATCTGTCGAGAACGCATCAAGGCTTGTCTCACCCAGATCACATCATCGAGCTTTGATGCTAACATGATGTAGCTCAAAACGTCTTGACCTAAACACGACAAACGCTCAAAGGACGTCAAGACGTACTAGGGTATGGCTCGCCTTACAGACTTATTCCGGTCCCTGTTTACGTTGCCATGGTAGGAAAGAAAAGTAGGAGGCAGCCATCACCGGAACGACTACAAGAACACCAAAAACCGGATGCTACCTAACTATTCCGAGCTGGTGTGGCAGTACCAATATCCACTTTCCGCGTTGAGATACACCACTTGTACCAGTGCCGGATCCACCCCAACCACTTTTGGAGAAAAAGTGGTAAATGCATAGAATCCATGGACGAATGGGACCGAAGGGAAAGAGCACAGAGGGAGCAAGATCGCGTGAGGAAGCTGGAGAGGAAGGCTAAGGACGCCGGTAACGCTGACTTCGCGAACACAAATAATGATAACCAGAGGGAAATCATCAAGAAGCCCGAAAAACCTCGACAAAAAGCGACTGCCAAAGCTGGGGTAACTCAGAAGTCACGAAAGTGGCCAAAGAGGGAGAAGCAGCAGCTCTCCGGGGCACAGTTGGCTCCAGAGGTGGAGCAGGGTCGCAAAGGAGAAAGGAAAGGGCAAAGCCAAGGCTCAAGCAGTGTTGGAATCAGCCAATAGGAGGCCAGCATGGCTACACTACTAAGTTCCAAATAGGTGTTATTACTACTCCTCATGGTGGCAAAGACACAAGTGGCAAATAGCCTTAGCGTGGGCTTCACACCATAAATAGATAGTCTACCTCCATTCTTCTTATATACTTTATAGAATATCACAATAGAATAACTATTCTACATGCTATGAGATCACTGAATGCACACATTATCCAATAAGCAGGATTTGGCAGCAAGCGAATAGTACTACGGATGCTTAGTATAGAGAACCATGGCTTTTAAGCATGTTCGAGCAAGGACGCCGCATTTGTTACTTGTCTGGGGAAAGCGCTTGTAAACAGCACCTATTTCCTCTCATTCGACACTACCCCAAGGGCCTGTATCTGGAGTGATGGAAGACGGCATTATTTTGTTAGATCTAGAACTCTTGGGGTTACTTCTAAGCGTGACCCTTGAATATTTGCATTCACATTTTCTTCCAAGCCCACAGTATAGAGTCCTCAAAGTATAGAACTCAATCTGCACGCATGAGCATTACTATGAGTTTGAATCATCTCTATTCAACGATTAAACCGCAGGATATGCTATTACATGGGATAGTTAGTCTCGTTTCGTGATTCTTTGAGTCTTATCGACGCTTGTGGAAGATCTAGTAATTTAGACAGCGCCCGAGAAAGATTGCCTCAATGGCTATCTATGTATGCGAGCCAATCATCGAGTCTAAATACAATCATGACCATAGGAATCTCTCTCGCTGCAAAGGAAAAAAGAAATACCCTGTCTCTACCATTTTCCATGCTTCTAGGCGCTTTGACTCGCCAGAGCCAGCTGAGCTTTATGCCGTCCCCAAATATCGTATGTAACCGCTTCACCATCTCGTGAAGAAAGACCCTATACATCGCCAAACTCCTTGGAGTCCACTACCTCGTCTCACATTGCCCTTGCTAACGACCCACGACGTGATGGCCTCCAGCACTTGAAACGCTCCTTTTTATCCCCTAAAGTGTTCATCTCCATCCTCACCCTCTTCGACAGCATGTGACTCCCCCCCAAACCCTTCATCGAGCCTCAATACTGCTCAAGTAGCATCAAAAACCCCTCTTTCAGGCGTAGCAGGCGCAGCTCGTCAAGTTCCCCCATCCCTAGGAGGTTGCAGACGGTGTAGCGATCAAATCCGCCATGATCCTCGAATTCAGGTATGTCTGAGTCACCCAAAGATTCAACCCCTTCGTCGCCGCAAGCTTGATCCTCATGGCCGGATTCAATGTTCGCATCCCCTCCATCTCCGCCGTCATTGTCGTCAATCATTTCGCCAATTCGTGCTTTGTCACTTGTTGTAGGGGTGCTTCCAACCTTGGTTGGTTTGTCGAAATTCTTTGCCTCTACCCAATCTTCACTGCAGGGGTCATACGTCCTTCGAGATGCGCAAGACTTGATGAGCCCGTCTTCCTCGGGCGAGCCTTTGGCGAATGACGCATGCTTGTGGTGGTTCGTCTGTCCCATCGCTTCGTTTATTCTACCTTCTTCGCGTCCCTCTTCGTCAAATTCTTCGCCATCTTCATCTCCACCGCATCCACCTCCATGGCCTTCATTGATAGCAATGACTGCAAATTGTGGCGTATCATCTTTATCTTCCTTGATTTCATGGTTCTCTTCATCATTGGCTTGGTCGTCACTTAGCGAAGTGGCACTAGAGTGAGTATCTTCGACGTCGCTTCCTCCTTCTTCTTCATTACCACTCTCACTGATTACACTGCTTTCCTGAGACAAGCACCCTTTGTCTTCCTTGGATTGGTTGCGGTTAAAGAGGATCTGCGTGAAGTACGAGGTCCCAAACTTGCAAAGAGCTCTAAGGCTGTAAGAGGTTTTAGCGGTCGCCGGTAGCACACATTCTCTAGACGTAGATGAGGACCCGGACGATGTCTGCGATTCTCTTACTTTGGTGAAGTCTCTAGCCGCTTCTTCGTGGAGCATCTTGTTCTTCTGCCCAATGTTGAACCCAACAGCAAAGTCATCTTCTTCGGGTGGTACTTCTGGTTGGTTCGTTGAAACAGAATTGTTGGGGAGAGTGTTGAACGCAGACCATTCTGATGAAGAAGGATTTTCTTTTCCCAATGCAGGCGACGTCTTGTCCCCTTTAGCTGTCGTCGGCTTTTTCGTTCTCTTCTTACTGCCATTTGACTTCGAGGTACGGGAGTTCCGAGCAAGACACAACCCAGCTTGAGGCTGTGGTGTGGACAAAATGGCATTGGGCGACTCTGACTCGTCTTTGTTGTCTTCGAAGATTTCGAAGACGGTGTTCTCCGGTTCACGAATAGCTTGACATGTGGTATTCGAAATTTTCATGGAAATCCGGTGAGCCTTCGACTCAAGTCTACTATTCTCTGCAACACCGGTAATGGTGACCTTGGAAGTCCTCGACGGCTCATCGCCGTTGACCTTCGCGGTCTGTGGCACGTCTTCTTCTAGCCGGACTTCCTCTGGTTCCCCTTTTGACTGCATGGAATTGTCTTCAAGACGGCTCAGAGCAGCTGCACTGCTATCTACCATCTCGGCGGCGGCAGCGGTTGCTTCAGTCGCTGATGTGAGATGAGTACTCACTGCTAGACCATCCTCATGCTCTTGCTCCGAGCGGAGCATATCGACAACCGAGCTAGCAATCTTGCCCTGGTTCAGTTGGAGCTGCTCGAGAGAAATACCGCGACGCCAAACCGCAAGAGCAATGTTCTCCCACACTTTTAGCTCTTTCTTTATTGCCGCTTTGTCAGCAAGATAATGAGCCTTTCTTTCCGCCTTCTTCACCGCCCTCGCTGCTTGCAGGAGCTCACCCTTTCGTAACAGAATGTCTTGCGGCTCTACGGTGGGTGGGATAGAGGCAGATCTTTTGATCCTGTCTGAAATGATAACCGTTTGAGTTGATGGGATTTTCTGTACATCTGCAGTGGACCCGATCGACCCAACGTCGTTGAGCTGCTCCGGCATTCTCGTATCGTTAGTTGACAGGGTGTCTTTGAGTTGCTTCGTTCCCATCTCTTCAGAAAGCTCAATCGCATTTATTTGCTGTGGAGTGTCGAGCTCCCCCACCTTCCCAGAATTTTCTTCCGCAACAGTCACGGCAGATTGTACTCCAGCTTCAGATGATAGCTCTGCGGCTTCGTCAACGGCAATTTCTAGGGCATAGCCGATCTTTGCTAGTTTCCTCAGAGATTTCTCTGCAGTGTTGCAGCCAAATCGAAGGAGTCTGCGTGTCCAACCTAGATGAGCTGATGTCGTGGAGCAGTCTTCTTCAGGATCCACTTTGGATGCTTTGTGCGTCTTGGATTTGCCAACGTCTGTTTGAGACGCCCCCAAGGGGGCCGGGAATACCCGATCCTGTGCCCCTGCTCCCCAAGAGTTGTTTATGACCTTGACAGTCACTTCAGGCACAATGAATTCCATCTCTTTAGATTCTTGGTCTGCCCCATGAGCAGAAACACTCACTCTCATACCAATCGAGCCTTGCTCGTTTGTTTCAGGAGCTTGGGGTTCTGTATCTTCTTCTTTGATACTACTGTCAACACTCCTGCTAGAGTCACTGTCAGAGTCACTGCCACTGGAAAATGAGGAAATGGAATCTGTGTCCTCCCATCCAGGAGCTGTCAGTTCCTCAATCTGATCGATAATGTGATTCACAGTACCCAAAGCAACCCAAGGGTCACCTGCTGAAAGATCCAGGTTCCTCATGATCAAGGATCTGCGTGTCAAATCGGCTTCCTGCTTTGGTGACGTTCCGAAGGTAGTCCTCTTATTTGAACCACCGGTCATCTTCTCAATCTCCACTTCCATCAAGTGGGCGTACAAGGCGCGATAGCTTGCAAGCTCTGCAGGCGAGCTCTCTTCGTATCCGGCGCGTGTACAAGCTCTTCCTTTGTCTATATCGTACTCATACCGTAATAGCACCCAATCGCGCATCAACCATAGCGGATACTGGGCGCATCCAACTTCACGGGGCACGGCTGCGACTCCGTCCCAGTCAATCAAGCCGGTCAATGTACCGTCTTCGGCTACCAAGATATTTTGGACATCCAGATCAGGATGGGCGAGGACAAAACGTCGGTCATGATCTCGAGAATTGGCAAAAGCCCACTCGATGAACAGGCGAAGAGACCTATCGGTCCCCCGCTCATATGCATCAGCTCTGAAAGCAGGGTCAGATCTGTCTAGATTGGACATGAAATATTCTTTCGGGTTGCTGAATGGGCCACGCTCGTAGATGATGTCATCATCATCGCTCTTGTCGGCGTTGATCTGACTACACCCAAATGCGTTAGGGATGCTAGATTTGGCTGCTTCGACACGAAGGTCATCGGGGTTGCTCTCGTCGCCCTTGTCGGAGGTTGTTTGATGGACCTGAGATGCTCTGGCCTTGTTGAATATAGCTACTCCATCCACTACCTTTGCACCACCAAGACCAACAGGAGTACCATCAGGATTGAAAACAAGAGAGCCACCAGTATTAAGGGTGAACTTGTTTAGCTGCACCATAGCTCCAGCAAGGCTCTGGAGGGCTTTGATACGAAAATGCTCAAGACGAGCCTTCGGCACCTCGCTATCGAACCACAGATGATATAACGGTCTACCATCCAGCTTCTCCATTAGAATGAAGGGAGTCAAGAGATCGTTATTAGAAGATGTATCGAATGCGTAGACTATTGGGACTGGTATGCTGGTCTCTCTTCTAAGCATCTGCATAGTCCGTGCTTCGGATGCCAAGGCAGCAGCAGCAACGGAGTCGAAGTGATCGCCTTTGGCGGGAATCTTGAGCATCCACTTCGCTCCATCCGCGAATTCGATGGGAAATACGATATGGAAAGATCCATAGAGAGGAGGATTGATGACCTTGCAGCTGATCGAGCAAGGCTCAGACAGACCCTGGACAGGGCTATTGACTGTAGAGCGATGGCCGTACTGGCGAACATCAGATGCGAAGTCGGGAATCTTGTCGAGGTTCATGGTTCGCAAGATTCTGCCGAAGACATTCATTTCCTCTTCGTATAAACCAAGCATGCGGATCCGATCATTCTCATCACTGGAGCTTGCCATGTCTGAAACGTTTGGATTGAGGGTGTTGATAGTCATGTCCATGAACACGTCAATGCACGGTTCCGAGCTCTTGTAAGCTATCAGCAATGGAAAATGTCTTGGTTGAAGCAAGGTGACTCACCGATAAACATACACAAAACAGTTTGCAAGCCCCTGTTGTGCCTTGACGTGAAGAACCGGATCGAGCACGGCGTGGTGTAAGTCGGTATCGGAAACAGTTTTAGGAGCAGGGTTGGGTATATTGGATCGATGAACCTGATCCTAGCGTGGTGCGATTTGCAAGTGCAGGTATCCGTCTGTTTGTCTCTGGTGCCTCACATCTGACGGCCGTCAAAGATTGCTCTGCGCTACTACAACAGCGCTCACAGACAGACTTAGCGTCAGTGCCAGCTTTCACTGCTCTCCTAGCATCCAGGATATGTCGCTAGATAGGCTCAGAATAAGCAGGATTTTGATGTCAGAAGTTAAGTGCTTAGCGTGTTGGGAAGCTTGTGTGTTGGGAAATTGGTGTGTTAGGAGGGAGCCTAGAGTAGAGTAAGCGGGAGTGAAATGAAACTGTACATGGGTGGTCAAATACAGCTGTGTTGAAATGACCAATACGCGAGGTAAATATATACACACAGGCTTAGCGTGTTTCCTATGGCTCTTGATGCTATAAAATCGAGCAAGGTTCCTTACCTTGACACCTCAACCCACACGATCCACCTTTCAAGATAGCCTCCTTCACCAAGAGGTTCCCTTCAACAAGAGGTTTCAACAAGCCTCCTGTCTCATTCAACCTTTTCCATCAACTCGTTGGGGGTCCAACAGTATCGTTCAAAAGAGGTACCCGCCATCCTGTCTTTCACTACCACTTTCTATCGAAAACACATCAAAGTCAGTGATCCTTGCCTACTAACGTCGAGTTCGACTGCTGACATGTATCAGTTCAAAACATCCGAAGGACACACAACAAAGTTGGTCATACCATTAATTGTCTATTATGAGCATTCTGCTGACATGCTCGAACAGCCTCAACCCAATCATACAAGAGTATGAAACATACTACTCGCTCCCAGGGTGACTTTGCTGACACAAAAGAGGTCCAGATTGCTAGCATGGGCGTACATAGTCCTCATCACTGGTACGGCAAACAACACCCTGTGATGAATCTGTATTCAAGACATTGCTGACCACATTTAGTCCCTACTGCGGCAAAAACGCAGTGCCACGGTGCGTGGAACTGGAGCATGTGTTCCATTGTTCATACCATCCAGAGGTATACTGCCTTGACAAGGAAGGGAAGACATGTGTCTTGTGTGAGGAAGGCGAGAGGCGATTCGAGATGAACCAACTAAAGGCGAAGAGATCCGTTCGAGACGCACAAGTCGCGGCAGCTCTCGCCGCCAGAGCAGATACTATGGCGACAGGAAAGGTCCGGTGGGATGACAAGCTTCCCACCGTTGACAAGCTTGCGAAAACGGCGGCCAAAAAAACTCAGCAGGCTCTAAAAACGGGAAACTCTCAAAACATGGAGTATGGAAAAGCGGAGAAGATCTGGAAGGGACCCAAAGGAAAAAGTCCGGCAAAGGTTCAGCATACGGAAGCAATCAAAGCCGACGAGACTTTCCAGGCCGAACAATACAAAGCAAAGGTCAAACCCAAACTCCGAATTCAGCGAGGGCGATGAAGCGTGGCGGTCACTGGGTAGCCATCTGCCCCTGCCTGTGAGTCATCTTACCTTAGTTGAGCACAACAGACGCTGACTCGTTACTACACCAGCTACCAGACAGATCCAGAGCAATGCCAACTAGACCTAGTGCGTGGCAACTTTAGCTTTTGTCATGGACCGAACACTTGTGCAGGCTCATGGTAGGAGGCCTGTCGCGTTGGTTATGGTCCGGACGGATCCTCACTTGCATTACACCATCCCTCTCTCGCTTCTTTCGATGTTTGGTATACAAGAACTTGCTGTCATGGAATCAGCGAGCAGTTAGAGTGAGCGTTGCTTATTAAACAAGTCTGTGCGTGGTCTGAGGCGGACTAGCAAAGGTCAGCAGCTGATGAGAAGGTGGAACTGTTCTGTCGTGTACAATAGATTACCAGCACGACTTTTGTACTCACAGCCCTTGTCATCTCCTTCACACAACAAAGAATGAACCATTCGACACTGGTCAAGCTCCATGCCTCCTTTACAAGTTGACAGAGCGTCCTGACAAAGCCCACTGAGGAGGGAAGTCAATGTCGAAATAAGGTTCCCGGCCTCCTCCCAGCCACCTGTTGGAACAACCACCTGATTTGTGTGGGGTACAAGTACTGGCCCAGGGGAGTCCTGAGATAGAATAATTCATGCAACCTACACAGCACTCGTTCTACTTAACCTGATATTCTGACAGTCAACCCCGCACTAACGGAGCACAAGGATCATCATTGCTTGTTGCTTTAGCCGAGTGCTCTTGATGGAAGCTATAGTACAAGATATCCTTGACGGAAAGGCGATCACTCGATGTAGGTAGTGGTTGTTGAAGGTGTAAGTGTGAGGTTGAAATTGACTTCCTGCTGTGCCGTAATGAAAGATCTACAAGTCACGTGACTGCAATTTCCCCCTGCTAGTGTTGTCTCGCTAAACGTCCCACGAAAACTACACGCACAAATGAGTTCTAAATAATGATTGGCTGGGTTCTAAGGCCTAGCTACATATAGATAGTGGTCCACTATATAGCTTAGTCCTAGAAAAACTTCCTCTATATAAAATAGAAGATCTAAAGTCTAAGTATAAGAAAACGCTAAAAAAATAAGGCGTAAGTAAATAAGAAAAGTGTAAAAACCTCTTTTTACGACGAGAGAAATAAGAATAAAGAGTAAAAAATAGATAGAAATATCGTCTATTTAAGGCTTTTCTAATATAGTAATCTCGATTATTCTATTATAAGTATATACTATATCTTTATTAGCTTTTAATTAAGCTATAGCGATTAATATTATCTTATTAAATATTTTATAAAAACTATATATATAAATAAGTTCTAAATAATAATTAGTTAAGTTTTAAGATCTAGCTATATATAGATAGTAATTTACTATATAGCTTAGCTCTAGAAAAACTTCTAAAATAGATAATTCTTATTTAATAGAAACTTATTAACTTTAAACTATATAAGAATAGTAGAGATAATATAATATAATAAGAATATAGACTAGATATATCTCGATATATAAGCGATATAAATTAGACTTCTAACGATTAAGTAGTTAAATCTCGTTATTAATTAAATCGACGTCTCTTACAAAAATAGCGATTTTTTTATAAAAAGAGTATTCTAAGTAATAGCTTAAGTAATTAAGTATATATAGAGTACTATATAATATAGCGATAATATATTATCTTATAAAGATCTTATTCGAATTAAATAGTAATAATAATCTATTAATAGAGAAGCGAGTAAATAAGTTTTATAGTGAATAAATAAAGTAAATATTATTATTTACAGCGATAATAGATAGCGTAATCTCTTTTCTAAATAAATTCGTTTTTAAGAATAGTAGTAATAGCTTTATAGATAGCTATATAGCGTAATTAAATATCTTATAATATACTATTATCTAAAGTCGTTACTTTTAAATTTAATTTAGAATTATATAAATTCGTCTATATAAAGAAATATAATAAATATAAGATAAAAGAAAGTATATAAGATAGCTCTCTTAAGAGAAGTTTTATTAAATTAAGTAAAGATATAAAGTAGTAGATCTCGCGTAATTAAACGATATTCTTTAATATCGACCTCGCTATATAATCTATAAATATTAATAATTACTCGCTATAATAGTAAATAATAAAAGATCTTAAGATTCTTAAATTTTATATTTATATAGACTAATTAAATATCTATAAAATAGGTCTTAATAAATTTAATCTAAATATAATAATTAATTAGATATATTATTTAGCTAATAAATAATTAAATAATAGCGAGAAATATAATAGTTCTTAATAGAGTATAAAACTCGATATAGAAGGCCTTCGTCGTTTAATAGCTATTTTTTATCTTATTAACTAGACCTTATTAGAGATATCTCGTAATATTATAATTTAGAGAAGTCTTCTTATATTATAATTTAGATAAATCGCGATTTAATATTTTTTATATAGATTAAAAGCGCTTAACTATAAATATAAATTAATAATTTTATTAAATTTAAAGCGAGAAAGTAAGTTAATTAAAGTATTTTATTTAATAGAGATCTAAATTATATTATAAACGATATTATATTAAGCGAATAATATAATTATTTATCTAAGTAATATTATAGTTAGTCTATATATAAAATTACTATTAATATCTTTAATAATAGCGTTATTATTATAATAAAGTATAAGATATAATTAATATAAGCGAAGTAGCTATCTATAAATAATTATAAAAATAATAAGTATCTCTTTAAATTAAATATTCTTCTTACGATAATAAGTAGTAAAGTATATATTAAATATATCGTCTAATTTAGAATAAATAACGATATTCTCGAGAATATACCCTTTTATTTTATACTTATTAAAAGTATTTATTTATATAGAATAATAACGATATACGATTATATAGCGAAGTAGATATATCTCATTTTATTTAAATAAAAAGATATTTTACTAGCGTAGATCTATTACGATTATAACGATAATATAGTAATATTTTTATTTTTTAAATAGTATAAAGTAGAATCTTTTTAAAAAGATTTTATTAGAGATTATTACTTTAACGAAGAAGGATAGTAGATCTATCGCTAACTTAAGCTCGTTATAGAAGATACTCCGCCTATTTAGAAGAGCTTTTATCGATTTTCTCGCTCTTTTTAGCTTATTAAAAGAGAGTTTAATCTTTATCTTCTTACTATCGAATTAAATTTCTAAAAATTTAATAAAAGTATCTTTCTTATTCTTAATATAATTTATCTTTAGACTATAGTTATTATAGACGATATTAAAGTTCTTATTAAATTAAACTATATCGCTATTAAACGAAAGAATAGCGAAGAAATTATCTAAATAGTAAAAAATAATACTTTAGAATAAAATAATAACGAGTATTTAATAAAGGGTCTTAGCGAATAAATTAAAAATAAAGAATACGATACGTAAGCTAAATAATAAGAATCTATCGATATAATAAAAGCTATTTCAAAAGAAATCTAATAATTAAAAGTTCGATTCGACTATAGAAATATATCTAAATATATTAACGAGGTCTTATTTAATTATAATTATACTCTTACTCTAAATAAGTAGAATATTAATAATATCGTTTAATATAATATACTCGAGTACTTCGTAAATCTTATAAATATAATAATTAACGAATTATAATCGTAGAAAAAAAAGATTATAAATTCTTCTTTAGTTATTATTATACTTTAAGATAAGGTCTAATAAAGACGAAATAAAGTATTTTAAGAGTTTTATATCTAACCTTATTAGACGGTTATTATTCTTCTACTTTTAAAAATCTTTAAATAATATTTTAAATACTATAGTAATATTTAGATAGAATTTACTTAATAATAATTAATTAAGATCTTAATAGCTTATTTTAATATCGCGGGTAATAATTATAAGTAAGATATTAATAAATATCTAGTTAAGATAATTCTTAAATTATTTCTTTTAATTATCTTTCTTTAATAGATTATATCTTTTTAATAGAGGCTTACTTAGCGAGATAAGTATATATAAAAATAATTTAATTATCGACTTAAGATCTCTCGATATTAGTTATAATCGAGGGGTAGAAAAGAACTTTATATCTAGTAAGATAATATTAGCGGAGATTTCGTTAATATAATTAATAAAAGAATATAATTAATTATATATATTATATATATATAGATAGCGATAGCCTTAAGAGTTATATAATTTATTATAATTAAATTAATTATAGTAAAATAATTAAGAGTTTTAAGTATTTTAATAAGAAGATATAAGAGTAATATTATAATATATCTAGGGTAAAGTCTAATTTAAATATAAATTATATAATAGATAAGCTTTCGATTAAATCGACGAGAGTCGCTATCTTAAAATTCGATTTTCTAAATAATTATTAGATATTCGCTATATATAGATATCGTCTTAATAAAGCTAAATTTTATTATAAACGAAGATTTTATAGAAATAGTATATTAATTAGAAGATATAGATAGTTAATAAATTAGAAATATAGTAGCGATAATTTAATAAGACTTCTTAAAGAAATAAAATAACTATTTTATAAATAAAGAAATATATAATTTAATTATAAACCTCGAAGTATCGAAGTAGTTTTTTAAGTCTTTTAATCTTTTTATTATTATTAGCGAGGCGATTAATAAAGCTATTAAATAGCTTATTAAGATATTTAATATTAAATATTTCGTAATAGATTTATTTAATATATTTTAGATCTATCACTTTAAAATAAAGAAGAAGAGAGACTATTATAATGTTAGAGACTTAATAATATATATAATAACTCTATATTATAGTATGAAGAGAATACTATCTATATAGAATTATTATAAGTATAAGTTTCACAGTAAGATAGAAAGATCGAAAGGCCTTAATATGTTAAGTCTAATTAGGTTATAATATAAGTAAGTAAAATCGTAAGATTATTAAAATCGTGATATTATCCTTCTCTTTAATTTAAAACTTCGGCGACGATTATTATATAGTAGATACCGATCTTATAAAAAGTATATCTAGATATATACGAAGTAATATCCTTAAATGCATTAACTTAGTATTTTATTATGATATTAAAATCTTTTTATAAGTTAATATAGCTACTATAGATTAGTAGCGCTAATAGAGAAGATTATTCTAAAGATCTTTTAAATAATAAATAAGAGTTAACGGCCTTAAAGTGGTAATAATAAAAGTCTACTACTAGATTCGAATATCCTACTATATTTATAAATAATTATTAAAATAGGTTTTCCTTAATCTCGAGGTCTTTATACCTAATTTTATATATAAGATATTCTCTTTTACTAGTTAAGGGATTATTCTTTTATTTATCTAGCTTAAATTAAACTATTTCTTTAGTATTATAGATTTCTCTTTCTTCGTTAATATCGACAGGCGATAGTAAAGGCTTAATCTATCTTGATAATAGATTATTATTATTAAGATATAATAATTATAAATAAAAGATAGAGTGAATATCGTTTATAGAAGTCGGGAGTTCTAACTCGTAAGTGAAATTGTTTAAAACTTTAATAATTTTGAATAATCTAAAATTCTTATAATTTAGTAATTTGCTAAGATATACGATTTTGATATTTCTTCTATTAAGTATAACTATATCTTCGACTCTAAATTCTAATATAGAGAGCCAGTAACGATTAACTTATTCTTTTTATAAAGCTTATAATTATTCGAGTTAACTCTTTAGATAATTTCTTATAATATTTATTTTCTTGATAAATCTATTAGCTAATTTAATATCTCTCTTTACTCTTTAATTAGCGAATTAATTTTAAGAAATTAAAAGTTCTATTTTCGAATAAGGAATATATTCTTTAATAAGAAGAAATAATAATATACTCGATAAGGCGTTCTTATTAAAGTTAGCTTCGAACTCTACTATTAGTAATAGATTT
The DNA here is from genome assembly GCF_014066315.1 of Letharia lupina. Taxonomy (NCBI): domain Eukaryota; kingdom Fungi; phylum Ascomycota; class Lecanoromycetes; order Lecanorales; family Parmeliaceae; genus Letharia; species Letharia lupina. The sequence continues at coordinate 1,277,027 of NW_023502990.1, read as the reverse complement.
ATCTAATTATCTTAATTATAATTAATATAAGCTCTAAAATATTACTTTAGAATAGCGTTAGCGTTCTCTATTTATTTATTAATTTCGAGATAAAATATAATAAAGAGTTTAAGTTTAATCTTAATTCTTTCATATAGTCTTCTCTAGAAATATATTATAAATTAGATATTTTAGTCGAAGATAATAATAAATAGATATCTTTTCTCTCGCTATATAAATTCGATAAAGACTTAAACTACTACCTTCACTTTTAGAAAGTTTAAAGAAACGAATTTCTTCTTCTTATTAAGTCTATTTATAACTATTATAATATATTAATAAAGGCGCTTATATCTGAGATAAATAGATAATAGTATAATGAAGTTAATAGAAATATCTTATTAGTATTATTCGGGAATAAAAAGGGGTTTAAGTAGATCTTATTTGCCCTCTCTATAAGTCTTAGATCTTTTATAAATATAATAGCTCTTAATATAGCGAGTAATAAAATTCGTTATTTTTAATTAATAGTAAAGTTTATTTATTCTATTATAGATTAATAATCTATTAGCGTAATCTTTAAATAGAGAGTTATAAATATCTCTAATGATTTTGATTCGTAATTCGAGAATATTCGATATATATAGTCTATTATTAATGTATAATAACTTATTATAAAGATAATAATTACTTAATTTTAATTTAAGATTATTTTTAATTATTTTAAATAATAGCTTTCTCTATCTAGATATCTTTAATTAAATAATTTTTTAAGCGATATTATTATAATTATAAGCGTTTTTTATTTAATATAATAACTTAAAAGTATTAGTAGTAGAGACTTCTCTTAATTCTTCTAAAGACTCCTCTTAAGAAGTCTCTATCGAAGTCTTTAATAATAATTCTTTATTAGACTTCTTATTATTAATATTATTTTATTCGCTAAGTTTATATAGTATTATAGCTAGAGAGATAATATTTTCTCTTATATTATTTAGAAGTATAATAGTAAAATATATAACGTTTTTAATATCTTTATTAAGATTATTATTTTTAAGAATTATACGATATTAATAATAGATATAATCGTTATCCTCGTTTTTAGATAGATCTTCTATTTATCGAATAAGGCTATTAGATTTAATACTTTATTTCCTAGATCGATAGATAATATAAAAGTTAAAATTAAAGAGAAATTTTATCTATCTTACTTAATAAGAGTTAAGTTATTTAGATAATATAAAGTATTATAAGTTTTTATAATCTAAAATAACTTTAATAGAGTTTTTGATAGAGGTATTAGTTAGCTTAAAATATTATTTCTTAAAGGCTTATATTATAACTATAAGTTCCTTATTATAAATATTATAATTATACTCTATAAAAGATATCTTTTTAAAGAGAAATACTATAGATTTAAGTACTTTATCTTTATCTTCTTATAATAAAATAGTAATAACTATAAAATTAGACGCGTTTATTTCTAGTTATATCTTTTTATTTAAATTAAAGTAAATAAGTATAAAAGTAGTAATAAAAGCTTTTTTAAGTATTTTAAAAGCGAGTTATTTAGAATACTCTTAAGTCTATAGATAGATAAAGTCTTTCTTCTATTAAGTATAAGTAAGATTTATTAAAGATATAGCGATTTTAGAGTATCTCGTAATAAACTTTTAATAGAAATTAGCGAATTTTAGAAATACTTATATATCTTTAATATATCTAAGTTTCTTTTATTAAGTAATAATTTTAATTTTCTTTATATTTATTTTTACTTCTTTCGTTATAATAATTAATTTTAGATATTTAACTCTAATAATATAAAAGTCGTATTTATTAATATTAAGATAGAGGCTAGCTTATTAAAGTTTTTTTAATACCTTTTCTATATACTAAATATACTTATCTTTAATATTATTATAGATAAGGATATCGTCTAGATAGGTAATATAGAATATATCTAGATATTCGTATAAAGTGTTATTAATGAATATTTGAAAAGTAGTAAGAGTATTATATAACTCGAAAGGTATTATTATATATTCGAATAGGCTATATCGAGTAAGAAATATGGTTTTTTCTTCGTAATTCTTTTTTACTCTAATTTCGTTGAAAGCGACTATAATATCGAATTTGTTATATATTCTCGCCGCGTATAGTTTAGCGAGAGTCTCTTTAATTAATAGAGAAGCGTTTTAATTAGAGATAGTAAGTATATTAAGAGCTCTATAGTTCACGTATAGTCTAAATCTTCTATTAAGTTTCTTTATAATTAGAATAGATATTATATAAAGAGAAGTGCTTAATCTAATATAGCCTTTTTCTAATATCTTATCGATATATTTCTTTTATAATTAATATCTAATCTCTAGAGAGCTTATAAGCCCTTTTCGATAATAAGATAACTTCTTTTTTAAGGTTTATTTCGTAGTTAATAAAGCGATAAGAGGGAAGTTTATTAGTTTTAATAAGATTTTAAATGTCTAGCTATTCGTAATATACTATAAAAACTTATTTCTATAGCTATTTCGTAGTTAGTAGTTTCTTTCTTAGCTTATAAAAGAATTTTTTATAATTTTTCGCTATAATAGCGGCGACGTTAGTAATAAACTTTACTTTCTTATTAATAAAATTAAAAAGTTATTCGAAGTTTTAGAGCTATATAATAATAATTTAATTCTCTAATTTCTTAGTTATCTTAATAAAGGTATAGGTGAAGATCTCTACTATATTCTTTTCTTTAAATATAATCTTTATTATATAATTTAAGTTCTTTTTTAAAAATTTATTATTACTCTAAATAGTAATAGGTTTATTATATAATAAATAGTTAAATATATAATAATCTAAATTAAGTATAATAATTCTAGATCTAAAGAATATATAAGGGTTATACTATTTTAGTTATAGTATTTCTAAAATAATATTAAATTATTTTAATAAGGTAATTAAGTATTAAAGTTCTTCTATATAATCTTCTAAGGCGAGTTTTATTAAGGTTATATATATAATATTAAAGATAAAGATAAATTTATTATTAGCTAATTATAATCTATAGAATTATATTAATACTATTTTAAGTAGCTTATTTATTTTAATAAAAGATATATTTATAAAGCTTAGTATTAAAGCTTTAATATTTAAGAGATAATTAATCTTAATCTATTTTATTAATATAATAATTTTTTTATAAAAGTCTAATTAGCGTTTATTTTATAAAGAGGCTTTAATAGTAATAATATACGCGGATAGAGAGATAAAAGCGAGTATTCTTTTTATTTCTAACTCTTTAATTCTTATATGTAAGGCTTCTAGGTCTCTAGCGGCGACTTAATTAGAAATGTTTAGTTTTTCGATTTTTATAGTAATTCGACGAAGATGTTCTTCTTAACGTCGACGGCTTTTAGAATTATATTAATTTATTCTTTTATTAATAGATTTATATTCTTATATAGAGTACTATTATCGCTAAAACGATATTTAATCTTTAGATACTTAAAATATCTATCTTCTTTTCGAATTCTATTTATTAATAATTTAAGATACTTATATTCTTATATATGAGAATTTTCGATAGTAATATTATTATTTCTTTTAATAAAGAAAGTATTATATTAATTATTCGAGGGGATAAAGTTCTTATTAGTTTTATTAGTCTCTTTCTTACTCTTTAAATCTAATATATTATTAATAGTCTAAAGGTTTATATTTAGTACTTATAGAAAAATAATTAATTCTCGAAAAGTATTAAAAGGCTATTCTAAAATCTAATATTTTAGATATATAAAGATTAATCGTTTTAAGTTAAATATCTTATAAATATTAGTAAATTCTAAGAAAGCGATAGCTATAGAGAATTATATGTAGAAGTTCTTAAACGATTTCTTCTTATCTATTACTCTTATATTAAATTTAAAATTAAATATCTTAATATTCGATTTAATAATCTTATTATATATTTCGAATATATTATCTAGTTTATTAATTATTTCTTAGATAATTTAGTATAAGTCTAAGATATCTTTATCTACTCTTATTTTAATAACGTTATATATAGTAGATTTATAATAATTCTATATATAATTAATTTTCTTAAATTTAGTAAAAAAGATTATAGCGCTTTATCTAAACTTCGCTTTAAGGTATTAACGCTAGTTATTTTACTTATTTCGATTATTAGTATTATAGAAATTTAGAATATCGAAGTATCATTTATTTAATTCTATACCCTCTATGCGATTCGTAATAGAGATATAATGTAAGTTTTGATAAATACTACTAACGAAAATACTCGATTAATAAGATATAGATATAACCTCTATATCTTTCTTATCGAAGTTTTTTAAATTAGTTAATATATAAGATTATTACTTCTTTAACTATTACTCTTTACACTTTAAATCTTATTTAAGTTTTTTATTTTCTTTAGTAAATTCTATAGTATTAATATAATATTTATTATATAAATCTCGAAGTCTATTATTAATTTCTTATTTATAAGATAATTAGTTATTACTATTATTTAGCTAGATAATAATTATTAATATCTTTATCTTAGTATAAGCGATATCTTAATTAAGTTTTTTATTTTATTATTAAAGTATCTTAATATTATAATTAGTAGTTCGAAAGCTCTCTATTAAAGTTTTTAATCTATTATATTAAGTATTAATAGCGCTTTTTATAAAATTCTATAAATTAGCGATAAATATAAAGATTATAATAAACTCTTCTTCGATAATATTTATAAATTATACTTCGATATAATTTGAATTAGATTTAATAATATATCTTCTAGAGATAAAACGCTTTTTCTTATATCGTGCGAATAATATAGTAATATTTAAGACCTTCTTATCGAAGTTCTTAAGTTCTTCTAGATAATAATATATCTATAATTTACTTATAACGATTTAACTTTATATATTATCTAGATTTAAAATTAATAGATTTATTAATATTAAGCTAGTAAGAGTATAGAGAAGGTTTAGTCTAGAGTCTATTTCTTTTAATATATTAAAGATATATTTTTTTTTTAGATTCTTATTTAATCTAATTAGATTAGCCTTTATATAAATAAAAGATTTTCTTTTAAATAATCTTTCGAGTAGTAAGCTTCTTTAGTTATAGCTACTAACTTTTTAATAATATACTTTCTTTTTAACTATATATTTAATATAATTAGTAAATAAATTATTATTACTTTAGAAGAAAGATAGATAGTATTATATTAAGAACTTAATAATATATATAATAACTCTATATTATAGTATAAAGAGAATACTATTTATATAGAATTATTATAAATATAAAATTTATAGTAAGATAGAAAGGTCGAAAGGCCTTAATACGCTAAGTTTAATTAGGCTATAATATAAGTAAGTAAGATCGTAAGGTTATTAAAATCGTGATATATAAGATTATTATCTTAATATAAAAAAAAGCGATATAATACTACTTTTATTTTAGATAATATTAATATTCTCTATTATAATAGAGCTAAAGTTAATTATAAAGTTTAAAGAGATATAGATAATAGCTAAGAAGATAAGATGAATAAGAATAATTAATAGATTAATAATATAGAGGCTTAAAGTATAGATTAATATATGATAAAGATAGCTAACTAATAATAAATATAAATCTTATTAATCTTATTCTATATATAAGCGAGTTCGTTATAATTTTAAAATATATTATTTTCATTAGCCTATATCTATTTAAATTTCTAATAAATTAATTATAATTAAATAATATAGAGATTATAAATTAAATCTAATAAGATAAGTAGTTTTACTAGAGGATCTAGCTAATAAATAAAAGATATAGCGAGAGTAGATAGAGAAAGAGGTTTATTAGAGAATTCTTTTAAGAATAATTATTAAGGAATTATTATGGTTTAAATCATATATGTGTGTATAGTAAAAGATGTTGATTATCTATATGATCTACAGGTAGATATATGCGGTGCCAAGCCTACGCTAGTGGCCCTATAAGTATCTCTAAGATATCTCATAACAATTACCTATAAAAAACAGAGAAATGCCATATCCTCATAGCAAGAAGTATATATATATAAATAAGTAAGTTTTCGAAATGTCGGAAAGGAATGGAGATATTAAGCTAATTAGTGATATAAATTCTATAAGTTCTTCTACCGCAGTAAAAGCCTTTCGAATAGTAAAATAGATATTAAAATAAGATATCGAACGATTTCAATTCGTTTAAATATACATCGTCCGATATAACCCTTATCTATAGAGGTCCAATTATTATAGCTATAGTAATTTAACTATAATCGCCGTAGTAGATTCTTCTCTTATATACTTAACTTAGTAATTATATATTATAATAATATAGCGAAGATAATAGGCTAAATTATAATAATATTCTCCTGCTAAGTAATAGTTTAATATGAAATCGTAGAGAGTATATAACGTGGGGTCTTAAAGAGCTAAGCCGTATTCTTAATAATAGTAACCATATTGTTACTTAATTTCTCCGCAGTATTCTCCGCATTTGCCTATTATAGTAACTTCTTCTCTTATTTAACTAAGTGCTCTAGCTAAGTAACTAACTAAGTAATTTTTAGAGATCTCTTATATTGCTAATAAGTCTTCTAATTTCGATACTTCTTCTTCTATTATATTATATATATAAATAAACACTTTAATAATCAAGTAGCGTGAAAATTAAATAGATTATCACTATCTTAATTATAAGGATCAAGACCGCATAGTAAGTATATAGTAAGATCCGGAGATGGAAAAGTAGAGTCGAATTCTCGATAAAAGCCAGCACGGGCTACGTCAGAGGCACTTGGATATATATGTGGCCATAACGTGAATGAGGCAAGTCTTGCAGCGTATGAGTTCATTGTGATATCGACAGGCCTAGTGAAAGGATCGATTTGGACGGGGTGTCAAAAGGTACTCGATGACGCGAGTGTATTGGAGGTCCGGCTTGGAGCGTTGCACTATTAGGTGTTTGATGCAGGCTTTGCGTAAACGTGTGGTGTAGACGTAGCTCGTAATGAGACGTCTACTACATCATAGGATCAAGTGGAATTAGATCTTAAGGTGTTGCTACCAATTGTTAAGGAATCATTATGGTTTGACTCATATATGTGTGTGTAGTAAAAGATGTTGATTATCTATGTGGTCTGCAGGCAGATATGTGCGGTGCCAAGCCTACGCTAGTGGCCCTATGAGTATCCCTGAGGTATCTCATGACAATAATTCTTATAAAGATAGTGATCTAATGATAACAGTCTAATATATAGCTATAGCCTTTACAATAGACTTATAAGAACGCTTAAAGGCTATTAATAGTAGCTGAATAGCAATAGATAAGAATAATATATTTTCTAAATAAAAATTACTTTCGTCTAATATCAGAAAAGAAAAAATATAAAAACCTCTTCTTATGACGAGAGAAATAAGAATAAAAAGTAAAAAACAGATAAAAACACCGCCTATTCAAGGCTCTTCCAATATAGCAATCTCGGCTATCCTACCATAAGTGTGTGCTATGCCCTCACTAGCCCCCAGTCAAGCTGTGGCGACACAAACTTCCTCAAAGTATGGATAACAAACTTGGTAATAGGCACTCACCATACGCGAGTTCTTAGATCAGACTGTACGACAACTATCATCTTTTACTTAGGAAAAACTGGGGCTGGAGAAACAAATTTACCGAAACATTGACGAAGCGGCTAGCAAAGTTGCCTAGAATTCTATGCATACAACCGCTGACATTGTTGCACTCAAAGTAATGCTCAACAAAAGGCTTGAAAAAACCTCTCAGCCCTAGGCTAGCTCAAGCACGCTCAAGCAGCATTACAGAAACCAACCATCTCAATGAAACCCGTATCGCATAACCGTGCCCAGGGCCCCAAATAAACCCCTTGAAAGTCCCGCCCACGCCCCCCACTTTTCCTCTCCAGCGCGCATCCCCAATGATCCACTGTGATGCGCACGCCCCATTTTCAGCTACCCCACCACCTTTCACAAGACTCCTCTGCCACAACCAGGAGGCTCAAAGCGCCCTTCAAACGAAGCCCGCGCTGCTCACAATGTTTGGTTCAGCAGTCCGAAGAAGCCGTCTCTGAGTCGCTGCATGCGTGGCTCGTCAAGACCATCCTTCGCAAGGGCGATGCAGACATCCAAAAGATCAAAAGATCCAGTGTCCACTTGCTCGGAGTTGTCCGGCTTTGGACTACCCGCGGCTTGTGATACTTCGCTTGATTCCTCCTCGTCGAAGTTCGTCTCTGCAGTTTCTGTCGCAAGATGATCGCTCTCACCTGACAGCGACCTACAGGCTTGATCTATAGGCACAATATTGTTCTCTTCACCATCCTGAAGCCCAAGTCTTCCAATACCTTCGTCTCCACCTTGACCATCAGTACCACTTCCTCCTCCATCTTCATCGCCTTCTTCATATCCAGAGTCATTTCCTAAATCGAAATCTCCACCATGCTCACCCCCTTCGTGGCGTTCCGCCATCCCATCTGCAGGGCCATGTGTAGGACCCAGGCTCAGGTCTGAAAAATCTGGGCTCTGTAGCATCTGAATGATCCACTGGGCAACGGCAACTTGTTGGTCCACCGTCAGGCAAAGCTTGTTATCTCGTACCACGTGAGAAAACTTTTCACAGACGGTTCGCTTTTCAGCTGTTGTGAGCTCTTTGGATACGCTTGTGACCTGTTTTCTCCGCGAAGCTTCCTCTTCGCCGCCTTCAGAGCCCGTGGAGTTGTTGTTCCCCTTGCGATGCAACTTCTGTCTCAATTGCTTGAGTTTTGTCTGTAACCGTTTCAGAACATCGATCCCCCCGTTTTGCACCGCCTCAATCTTAGATCCGATTTTGTCCTGATCGTTATCGTCGTCGTCGCAGTGCAAGCAGTGAGACAGTCGCCGCAACTTCTTCTCAGTCCAGCCGCAGAACATTCGGGCAGCTCTAGCAGGCCCAGAGCTTGGGGGCAATGCTGTACAGGTGACAAGATCCTCCTTTCTAGTCTTCTTGTGAGGGCTCTTTGCTCCTCGCTGCAGCTTCTCCTTGAGCCATCCACAAACGCGAGCCGCTCTAGGGCTAGGAGCTTCCTTCGCATACTCCACTCTGCACATCCCTTGAAACTCAATTCCGGGCTCTGGTGCATTTTCCCCAACTGGGGAGGTATCTTGAAGGTGTGCCGAATCTTCTGTAGAGTCAAGATTTGGATTGCCGGCCGATGACATATCCATAAGCTTCTCTATCTCGTCCATCAACTCGTCTATTGATAGGTGCTTGATATCGACTGCCTTCCCTTCGGATCTAGCATTGTGAACGCATAATTCCTTCCCCACACCATCACTGTTGTCCACATCGCTCGCCTCGGTGTCTCCATCTTTGTTGCCACCTTCACTACCGTCTTGTTCTCCAGAATCTGCGGTCGAGGACTCTTCTTGCCACTGCGCAGCCGTGATCTCTACGATCTCATCGAACAAGTGCACCATCAGTTTCTGCATCTCAGACGGTGCTCTTGCCGCAAGATGCAGAGTAGTAGTGATTAGAGATCTTCGTGTTATGTCAGCCGCTTCCTTGCGTGACTTTCGAACGCGCGCAGCGTGCCGACGGCTCTTAGCCAGGTTCATCCGATCATTATTTGAAAGATGTGACTCCATGAATTGTGCGTATATCGCGCGGTAAGAGGCGAGTTCTGCTGGTGAATCGGCAACACAGCCTTCCATGGGTTCGCCAGCTTCCACATCAAAAGCATAATTTCCCGGATCGTAATCTTGTATCAGAAACTTCGGGAGTGATTGAGGTCCAATAGAATGGGGTACAGCGGCAATCCAGTCCCAGTCAATGATACCAGCAAGGGAACCATCGTCATTGACGAGAATGTTCTGACTGTCAAGATCGGGATGAGCCAGAACGAACGGCTTCTTCTCCTCCACGGTGCTTGCATCCATTAGGCTCCACTCAATCAAAAGGCGCAGTAGCTTATAAGCGCCTTGTTCGACTATGCCGCGCTCGCCTTTTTCCTTGCGAGCATCAAGAAAAGACAGCAAGTAAGCTTTTGGATCTTTGAATGGTCCATTTTGGCGGAAGGCCATGGTATTGTCATAGTCCGCCGAGCGCATGTTTGCATACTGTGCCTCGAGATCGACTATGTTCGAACTACCAATGCCTGCAACATCCCCTTTGGCATCGAAAACAAGCGAGCCACCCTGACTGAAAGCCAAGGAGTTGAGTTGCGCCATCGCTTCAGCGATGCCATGTAGAGATCTTATGCGGATTTGCTCTCGCTTGGCATGAGATATCTCCTGATCAGACCACACATCTTGCAAAAGTTTCCCATGAACATGCTCCATGAGTATGAATGGGCATCCCAGCTCATTCTCGAGAGAGGCGTCAAAAGCAAAGACTTCTGGAACCGGGATTGTTGTTCCACGTCTAATCAGACGCATTGTGAATGCCTCAGAGGTCAATGCCTCACTCGCAGGTGCATTCCAACACTGTCGGTGCCCATTTGCCGGGATTTTAAGAACCCAGAGAGTCCCGTCAGCAAACAATATCTTGAACACGGCGTTATAGGAGCCGCAGGTAATGTGAGATAGGAGTCTGCAACCAACTGGTCGGGGAGTAGTCGGTACATCGATGGTACCCGTGGAAGCGTGACCTGAGTAACGAACTGCAGATGCAAAAGACGGAATGTTGTCTCGCCTCAAGTTCCGCAGTACAGTTGCGAACCTAGCTTTATCAAAATGGTCTTGATCTGAAGAGTCCATAACTGCCCTGGACAACTCTGTGTCGTTGAAATGGAGAAAGAAGAGGAGGAGTCAATCCGTCGGCTTCACCAGGTATGAAGGGAAGGAATCCAGGACCTAGCAGTGGATAGCCGGCTCGGCAGACTGCTTGGGATATAGTGATAGATTCGAGACTTCTAGACCAGTCTGGTATTTTGTGAAGGGTGTTGACAAGACAGTCTTTCGGGATTTGCCACAGACTGTGTGTGTTGAAAGTCGAAAGGCTTGAGGTGTGTTGATGGTTTTCTGCAACCTCAAGAGGATTGAGTCACCGAATGGAGGATGCTCAAAGAGCTCTAAGAGTCAGAAAACCTTTGCAGGGCAGCGAGTTGCCCGAGGAAAAACTCACCGAGAGCGATCCAGTGTTTCCAGAGTGATGGTGTGACTTCGATGCCTGCAAGATACGAGCGCACAGCTGGCCGTTTCAACTAGGAGGGCTCGAGGTATTTGCTGAAATTCTGGGACTTATCAGAATAGACCTTTGCGGGCAGAAGTTTGTTTTGTGTTTGAGTTCCGAAACGGTGTCGAAGTGGTGAGAAGAAAGCAATGTCGAAGTGGTGAGAAGGAAGGAAAGAAGGTAATCCGAAAACGCCGAAGATATATTTGCTAGAGCGACATAACACATTCTCCGACTATTCCACTTATGCTCAAGCAGTGTTGACGCAGCCTACCTGCGAGATAGCACTATTGGAAAGCCAGAGATCCATGCAACCAATCTTCTAGCCAATTTCTCGACTTCCATAGACACCATCTCTTCCCACACAACTAATCTCAATCCTCAAGACAGCCATCCTCCAAAACTTCTGCACTCTCCTTAAAGTGGGTATGTAGAGGCCTATCCGCATGGGTGCAACCGTTAATGACATGTAACAGGTACTCGATTTTCCCATATCCGACTTTCATCGGCGTCCGCCCGGGGATTAGGCGTTGGGACGCGTAATCACGGATTGTTCGTGTACAAGGGTTGTTATGTACTCTGGATACTCAATGAGCTGTGGGTTGTTTTAAATATTGCTGCATGGGGCTGAACGTCAATGTTCAGCCGAGGGACGGTCTGCTTGGCGAAAAGGGATGTGATTATCACTGACGAACAGCTTTTGATTTAGCATGGTACTGATTAGCTCACGAAGGACAACGCAATGAGAATCGTTCATCCATATAAACTAATCCCAGTTGTCTTAGTGGGTACCCATTCCCAGGGTACCCGTCTCTACCAATCCCAAAGCAGAGCATCGAGCAATGAAACCGAACAAACACAGCCCCCCTTCTCTCCTTCTCAACCAATCACCCTATCCAAACCCCATCTCGAGAAGAATGATGCCAATCGAGCTCCCACCCAAAAAACTTCCAGCCTTGGCCCGGAACTCAGAGTCCAGATCCCCCTCCCATCTCATGATCGTACCCCCCAAGCTCTCTTTAGCTCAGATCCTGGCGGAGGTAGTATCCCTTCTTCATTCAACCACGGGCCAACTGATGCGAGATAGATGCGATCGTGATCTTTCTCCGCAAGGCTTCCCGGGCTGAGTAAACGAAGGAGAGGACATATAGAGCCGGTAAGGCCTCTTTTTTTTTTTTTCAAACAAGAGAGAGGGAGTTTTTTTTTTTTTTTTTTTTTTTTTTTTTTAATTCCCCCAAAACCAACATTTTTTTTTTTTTTTTTTTTAAAAAAAAAAAAAAAAAGTTTTTTAGGTTTTCCTTAAGGCTTGGGGAGAACTAAGACCTTCGTGGAGGTCGAGAAGCTTGAATTTTTTTTTTTTTTTTTTTTCACAAATTTTTTTTTTTTTTTTTAAAAAAAAAAAATTTTGGGGGGGAAAAAAAACTTGAAGGTGACGTTCTTCTAGTGGCACATTTCGTGGCGGAAGATCTGGAAATTGGTGCGTTATTATATTACGGAGCCAGTGAAGGAGAGGCAAGATATCCTTGTCCAGCTCGTGGCGGATAGTTCAGGCTGCGCAAACGTTCGTCGAGCTCGGTTGGGGCCTTACGTTGCGACCAACAGAGGTCTGAAAACGTCACAATGCAAAGAGAAACGCGGACACAGATGACAGTGATCAGCCGAGGACGACTACAACTGTTCTGTTACCTGCGTGTTGGAATCAGCCAATAGGAGGCCAGCATTTCTACACACTACTAAGTTCCAAATAGGTATTATGACTACGCCTTATGGTGGCAAATAGCCTTAGCGTAGCTTTATATTATAGATAGATAATTATCTCTATTCTTTCTATATACTTCTTTATAGAATATAATAATAAATAACTATTCTATATAATTTAAGATTATTAAGTATATATTATTTTTAATAATTATAAGCTCGAAATTTCGTTATTATAATCTCTATATTATTAATTAAAAATATTTATCTATTTAATAATTTAGTGTTATAAAAGTTAAACGAATATTTCTATATTCTTATTATATATTTTCTATTTACTCTTTTATTTATTTTTCTATAAATAGTTATATAAGATAATTATATAGATCGCTAGACGTTTAATATATATATAGCTATATTAATTTAGATCTAGAATTTTCTAAAGCTTAAAAAGTAGAAAAATTATTAATTATAATTAAAGAAGATAAAGAGTTTTTTAAAGTATTACGATCTATAGAATATAATAAAATAAAAATTAATACTATTTTAAGACGATTTATTAGAGAAAGTTATTATTATAAATATATTAGCTAATAAAATTTATCGTATAAGAATTATTATATCGAGATCTATTAACTAATAAATCTTAACTTATAATATTAAAATTAAAGATCTAAAAGAATTTTAATAATTAAGTATTAAAATTTATTTACTTAATATATAAAGATAAATTAATTAAAGTAATAGAAGATAAGAAGATAGCTATAATAAGATAAATTAGACTTTATATTAACTATATTAACTTTAAATTTATTCTTCGCTTTATTAAATTATAAAAATTATTAAAAATTATTATAATTAATAATAATAACTCGATTAAGATTTATATTATTAATATATATATAAAATCTAAGAATCTTAAGTATATAAAAGCTTTAATTAATAAATATATATTTATTATTCTATTATTAAATAATTTAAATAAAAAATATAAGAAATTTATATATTATCTTATTATATAACTTAATAATATATTAGACTTTAATAAAATTATTATACTTCTTTATAAAGAAAATCGTCTTTTTAAGTAAGATAATAAGAAATAAATTATAATCGTTATTATAAAGAAATTCTCTAAAAAATAAAAGAATAAAAAGATCTTTAAAGATAATAATAATTTAGAATATAAAAATAATATTTTAAAATAAGATCGAGATGAAAATAATAATAGAAATAATAATTATAACTTTAATTTCTCTATTAAATAATTTAAATAGTATTTACTATAAGAGATTAGGTAATATATCTAAGTATTTAAAATACTTATTACTATTAAATAAGAGTAAGAAGAGATACTAGCTATTTAGCTACTAAATTCTTTATAACGAAAAGATATTTAATAGATTTCGAAATAATAGTAATAATAATTCGAATTTTAAGTTTAAAGCGAATATAGCTAATATAAGTAATAAGTCGAACGATTTTATAGACTAAAATTATACTTATTTTTATAATAAATTTAATCTATTTTATAATTAATAATAAAGATATTATAAGAGATAAAGAGTATTAAGATTATTTAGCTAATAGCTTAATATCTAAATTAAATAAAGAGATAATAAATAAAGTGCTCGAAATTAAGATTCTTAATTATCTCTTAATCGAAATAACTAAATTATAAAAATTATAAAAAAATATAATAAATTAATTAATACTTTAATTTAATATTAGCTTAAAATTAGATAATAAGATAAATCGAGAAGTTAAAAATATTCTTAACTTTTTACTTAATTCTTTAGAGGATAAAATAATTAATAAATTATTATACGAATTTTTAACTTAATTTCTCTTCTATATAGTATATATAAATAATTAATCTACTACTATATATAAATAAATAATAAACTTAGATTATATTAATTATATATTCTTTAATAAAAACGAGTTTATTAATTATTATTTATATTATATAAATATTATAATAACTAATAAAAATTATTATTTAAATATAAAATCGTAATATAGTTAAAATAAAATAGCTATTATAAGATAATTCTAGTAATATTATAAAAGTTAATAAAATCTTATATAATTCGAATTTTATATATAAACTATTTTTAATTAATTAAACTATATAAAAAGAATTTAAAATTATCTTTTTTAATAATAATTATTATATTCTTTAGAGTAATAAATTTATTAGTAGCGCTTCGAAGATAAATAATATCTATATTCTTAATATCTTATAATTTATAATTAAGATTTTAATATTTATTTTAAAGAATATAAAAGTTTTAATAAAAAATCTATCGAGCTATAATATCGTTAAATAAAATATCTAAATAAAATAGATTTTAAGAGATTTATTAATATAAATAAGAGTATTATACTAATTTAGAAACCTCGAGTTAGATTAATATATAAGATTTATTTTAAGATTAAATCTATATAAAAGATTTTAAGAAGAATATAATATAAAGTACTTAAAAAACTTAATAAGATTTATATAGATTTAAGAGAATTTTTTAATATATTATTTATTAATAAGATTAAGTATTATATATTTCTAATTAATTAATTAATTAATTAAATTTAATACTTTATATATAAATATAAAAATAAAATCTTTAAATTATTTTATAATTAGAAAATTTAGATAAAAAATAAATTTAATTATAAGATTAAGATAGTTTATCTAAATAATAATATCGAATTTATTAATAATAAATTTAAAGAATATTTTAAAAACTTCGAAATTATATAAGAGTTTATTATATCTTATATATTTAAATAAAATAAATTTAATAAGATATAAAATCGAATTATTATAAATAGAGTAAAGACTATACTTTTTAATTCGAAGTTATTCTACTATTTATAATTAAAACTACTTTATATTAAAGTATATTAAAAAAATAGAAATTCTATTATTTATCTTTAAAATATAAATTTACTAGTCGAAAAGATATAATTAAATAAATAACTAGTATATTAATCTATATATAGATTATCGACTATAATATAGTATAGATATATTAATATTTATATAAAACGTATAACTTGATGAATATAATATAGAAGTCTTAGCGAAATAGCTATTAAGATATAATATATCTATTAAATATTATATCTAGTTAAATAATAAGTAGATATAATCCTATTTATATCGATTTCTAACGAATTATAAATAATAATTATTACGATCTCGAATATCGATTATTAAACTAGTTAAGGCTATATATTAATAATATAACTAGATATATTTAATATAGAGGATTACTCTATAGTAACTATTATTATTATATCTAAGATCGTTATCGATATCGATTATAGATCTTATTAATATAGATAAAATATAGAAATATTCTTTTTACTAAAAAGATTAAATAAATTAAAGAAGTTAAAGATAGTAAAAGATAATAAAATAATCTAGAAGGATTTAATATATAGAATAATATTAAATAGATATCTTTAAAGATAGCTCTATCGAGTATCTAGATTTTATATATAGTATAAAATTAGATAATTAAAGAATATAATAACTAAAATTTATAAGAGTTATATTTCAGAAAGTTGCTTTAATAATAATAGTTATAATAATAAGTAATAGTTAAAATATAGATCTAGATAGCTATAATAGTAATATTAAATAGTAATAAGACTATTAAATCGAAATGTCTATATTATAGATAAGTTATATTAATATTATAAAGATCTAGATTATCTATAATTTCGATTTTATTTTTAATCTCGCTATAATACTATTTAGTAAATAACTAATATAAGATATTAATAAGTTAAAGTACGAAGATTAATAATTTTAAATATATTAATCTATAATTAAATAATAATTAGCCTATACTATTAAATAATAAAAGAAGACTATAAATAAATAATATCGTAATATTTTTCGCTATAATAGATATTTAGAAGCTTATTTTAAGAAAAAAGAAATAATATTTAATTCTACTTATATTATATTCGAGTATAATATAATATTACTTAATATAAAATATTTTATAAAATATATTATATCTTTTCGACTAGTAAATATAATATTATATAAAATATAAATAAATAAATAATTATATTATAATAATATAAAGATTATTAATTATATAATTTAGATATATATATCTAAGAAAAAATATAAAAAGCTACGATTTACGTAGTTATAAGTATTATCTATAATCTAGATTATAAAGAAATAAATATCTTTTAAATATATTATCTTAATATACTCGATTAAATAAAATTATCTATATAATAATAAATAAAGTAATATTAAAATATAGACTTAAAAAGCTATTACTTATATTAAATATAATAAAATTTTTAAATTAAAATTTTTATATTATAAGTAAGTTATATTAAATTATAAAAATCTAGAGTATTATAACTTTATTTTTATTTTTAATCTTACTATTATTATTTAATAAATAATTAATATAAAAGATTATCGTCGAGTTATTATAAAGATTAATACGATTTAGTAAATTTAGTAGACTTTATAATTAGATAATAAATTCTTTTCGCGTATATTAAAGTTTAAAAGAAAACTATAAAAAAATTTATAAATAACTTTAAAAGCTTATTTATAGAATAAAGAATATACTTTAATTTTTTTTAAGTAGATGATTCTATATGATATAAAAAAATTTAATATATTTTATTCTTTATAAAGTACGCTAAAAAATTTAGAATTTTAAATAAATCTATAGCGTTAATTATAATTAGATCTTCGTCTTAATAATTAAATTTATATTATTTAAAATACTATTTATTATTATAGAATATTATAGTCGTAGACTATAAATAAATAAATACTATTATTATATTTCTTAATATATTATTAAAGAGAATTATTTATATAAAATAATTTAAAGAATATAAAAAGAAAGATAATAAGATATATCTATTATTTAAAATATTATATAATTTAAAGTAATCGCTATAAGAATAATACTTTACTTTATAAAACTTTCTTATATTTAAAGAATTTAAATTAATTAAATTAAATTATTTATTATTTATTAATAAGAAAATATAACTTATTATTAGCGTATATATAAATAATATCTAAATTTATAATTTAAGAGAATTAAAATAAATATTAAAATTTAAATAAAATCTTTAAAAGCGATTCGCTATAATTAATCTCGAGCTATATTTATATTATTTAAATATAAAAATTTAGAGAAATTATAAAAAGAGAATCGTTCGAATTATCTAAATAATATATTTAAGAAAAATACTATTACGATTTAATATAATTAATTATATTTTTATATTTATATTAATAATAGTAGATACTTAATTATAAAAGAAATTAATTAATAAAATTAAATTAGAAGTTATTTAGAAATATTAATTAATAATAAAATCGATTATATATTTTATAATTTAGACTTATTCGAATATCTATTTTATTATAATAATTCTTTTACGATATAATTATAATTCTAATTTAAAATATATTAAAGCTATTAAACGAGTTATTCGTTATTTAAAAAAAATATTAACTTATAATATTATATATAAAATAGCTAATATATTAAAAGACTATATAAATATTAATTAGATCTCGAATTAAGAGATCTATTAATTTCTTAAAATTTATATATTCTTATTTTATAATAAAATAGTTAGTTAGATATCTAAATAATAATAGTTTATTATATTATTATCTTATAAGACTAAGTATATAGCTTAAATTTAGATAATAAAGAAAGCTATATAATTAATTAGACTTCTAAATAAATTAAATATTAGCTTCGAATTATCTAGTAAATTAATACTAATTAAAATAGATAATTAGAGAGTTATTATATTAATTAAAAACTCTCGCTTTTATTTATATATTAAGTATATTAATATCTAATAATATTTTATATAAAATTAAGTAGAAATAGAAGTAGTTATATTTAAATAAGTATCTATTAACGATATAGCTATAAATAAACTTATTAAAATCTTTATTAATAATAAATTTATAATATTTATATATTAAATTAAATTTAAGAAGAGTAGATAGAAGAAATAACTTAAATTTAAACTATATAAGAGTATTAAAATTAATCGTATTTTTAATCTATTATTTAGACTATATAAGAGTATTAAAATTAATTAATAGAAGACTAGTATTTTTATATACTATTAAGTTTTAAATAGATATTATAACTACGTCTTATAATAGTAAATAGTCTTAATATAACTTTATATTATAGATAGATAATTACCTCTATTCTTTTCATATACTTCTTTATAAAATATAATAATAAATAATTACTCTATATTAATATGAGACTATTAAGTATATATTATTTTTAATATTACGACGAACTAAAACTATATTTAGTATATTTAAAAACGTCTAGAATACTTGACATCGAAGATCTTTCACATCTGCAAATCTGAAAAGTTTCTGCAAAATTTGAAATTGCTGATCGCGCGTATATCGCGGAAATTATAAAATTCGTCGAATTAGTAAATCTAATTAGAATTCGTCTAAATTCCGTCGATTTAATAATTATCTTAATCTTTTTTATTAGTTCTATTAATTTAATAGTAATATATATAAAAAAAGAAAAGTTCTAATAATCGATATTACGACGATAAGATTTTACGATAATAAGTATTAACGTTAACTTAAATTTAATTATAAAATTAAATAATTTAATAAAATTAATCGCGTAGATAATACTTTAATATAGCGTATAATAATACGTATATTAATAATAATATATATTAATATTATATATATATAGAATAATACTTAGAGTATATTAGAGTATATTACGTAAAAATTTTAAAGTTATTAAAAAATTTTAAAGTTACTAAATTAATAGAACTGGCGAAAAGGATTAGATATAAGTAAAGTCTACTTAATAGGCTAAATCGTGCTTATAATGCGAACTCGGCGGAAATCGTACGAAAATTTACTTTTCAGATTTGCAGATATATATTATAGATTTAAATTTATACTATAGAAAGGTTTAGTAACTAATTTAAAAGATTAATTTAAAATTAAAAAGGGTAATAACGTTATTAACTAATTATATAAGATAGTACTTAATCTAAAACTTAACCGAGCTTTTAAATCAGTGATTTATAATTTAAATCACTAATTTAAAAGCTTAATTATCTAATTAGATCTTAGTATAACTACTTATTTAAATATAGTAAAAATAAAGAAATAATCTATTCACCGTGCCCACCTATCTAGATGTTATTATATATATCTCTCGAAGGCCTTATAAGTTACTTAGCCAGCTTATTAATTTACTTAATTATTTACTTAGTTAACTTATTAATTCACTTAATTAATTACTTAGCTAAAGCACTTAGTTAAGTAAGAGGAGAAATAATATACTGCGGAGAACATTGCGAAGGAACCACTGTAGCAGGTATATGCGGAGAATACTACGGAGAATATTGCGAAGGAACTACTGTAGTAAACACATGCGGAGAATACTACGGAGAAATCAAGCGATAACAAGGCCACCATCATCAAGAATACGGCTCAGCTCTCCAAGATCTCACGTTATATGCTCTCTACAATCCCACGTTAAATCATTATTTAGCAGGCGGAGAACGACACTATAATTTGATTTACTATCTCCGCGTGTCTAGGCAATATCACATTATGATATATCACTGTAATGAGCATATAAGAGAAGGATCTACTGCGTCGATCATAGTCAATTAGACCTCTATAGGCAAGGGTTATCTATCGAACGATGTATATTTAAACGAATTAAAACCGTCCGATATCTTGTCTCGACAGCCATTTCAGCTATTTGGACTATCGCAGACATAGGGATGTCCCAGTTATTTCAGCTACTTGGGCTACCGCAGCCGTGGGGATATCTCAGTTACTTTAGCTAATCGGGCTACCGCAGCCATGGAGACGCTATTCCAGCTATTTAGGCTACCGCAGCCATGGAGATGTCTCAGCCATAGGGATGTTTCAGCTATAGGGATGTTTCAGCTATTTCAGCTAATCGGGCTACCGCAGCCATGAAGAGGTCTCAACTATTCCAGCTATTTGGGGTACCACAGCCATAGAGATGTCTCAGGTATTTTAGCTATTTAGGCTACCGCAGTTATGAAGATATTTTAATTATTTCAACTATTTAAGCTACCGCAGCTATAGGAATATCTTAATTATTTTAGTTATTCGAATTATTATAATTATATTTAGCTAATTAAACTCGATTTACTTATACTTTATTAAGAGAATATATTTATAACGTAGTATAGTGGCGATTATAGTCTAATAGTTTAGTAATATAACTATAAAGATCGTTATAATGAGAGCTCTATTATTAAAGAAGTTTATAATATATATATATAGTGAAAGAAGAAGAATAAGTAAAATTTAAAGAGATTTATAATTCTTCGATAAAGGTTTCATCGAAGTCCGTGATATTGCCTAATCGGGTTAGCGGTAGAAGGATAGGGCTGTTCCCATTTTAAATTATTTCTTTTAAAAAAACTGCTAAACCTCCCTTGTAGCATAGAAATCTCTCCGCAAAATTATTTAATAACACTGCCATCGTTAGTATAGGTCCCAAATGAAAAAACGAAGCTATACTGAAGTCTTAGCATGTTCCTCAGCCCCTTAGTTACCTGTTTCTGAGCTTCTTGAGCAGAGGCTATTTCAGTAGTTGCGGGGGGGTAGTTCTTGCTGCGACGGCGGCGGTTCGGTGGCTACTGCGTTATTGGTGCGTTTGGGAGGTATAGCTGAGGTTGTATAGCTTCAAAATTGATTAAATGCGACTATTTGCGATGTGGCTACTTGATTTGAATAATTTTGCGGAGAGATTTCTATGCTACAGTACGAATTTGGGTGTGTGGTGTGAAAGATCTCCGGTGCCAAGCATTCCAGACGTTTTTGAATACGCTAAATAAATCGTGATCTCACAAGGCGCGATAGCTTCTTTCCGCCGCTGTCTGGTCTGCTAGACGCTCTAGTAGACAGCATGTTAGACGCACGGTCCGACTCCATATGTTGCACATCCACCTCGTCCACCAAATACCATACCTATACGAATACGTTCCACCCCTCAGCAAGCGGAGTTTACCAGCAGCATCAAACTCAGTGCATGTGAACGCAGAAATTACAACAAAGGGTTGACAAGGCTGCGAAGATCCGCAGTCTACAGCGTCGCTTTCGGCTGAGCGAGGACGCCAAGGTCGAAAGTATGCGCCGATTTACAGCCTTGGATGCTGAGAGTCGGAAAGCGGCTGTTGGTCTACCTCGAAGCTATGACAAGGCTTTGAAACATTGGCTGCGCACCACAGTAAATAAATTCTCGGCTGTGGGGAGTTCTACCTCCGACATTTGTCGTGTGAAAATCATTCCATACACACTTACACTCCGTTAAGCCTGACGCTGTCAGTCGGTGAACACAGAATGCAGAAATTCTGTGATCAGCAATATGCCCCGTTAGACCCTCGATTCAGGATGGAATTCCTTGTCAGCAAATTGCTTGCCGGATGCGTAGCGCCATGCAGCTACCCTAACAATGCCCCGCTGAAGTGCTTTGCACGATTTGTGCCTAGCAGTAAGCCAATTCCATTGCAAAAAAGATTCTGCACACAGGCTCGGCCCCTTCTATTTTGCCCCGAGGTCTAATCGTTTGTCTCAACATTTATACTTTGACCCATGAATCTCACGTCCAACTACAACCAGGTCATGCTAGCATAGCCTTCTCATATCTATTGTTCTAGCCAATCGGCGAGGAAGCTGTTGCAAAAAAGAGGTGAATAAGGTTCTGTCACTTGTGTCACTCTCCGGACTTCGTTAGCTTTTCGCTAAGCTCAGGATTTCAGAACTAAGGTCTGGAGGATGAACAAAACAAAACAATCCGAAATGGAGGTCGTGTCAGACACAGGGCCACAGATTTCTCCTGTTCCGGACGCGAAAAAGTACTACGCTGGGCCGGAAAAATCGCACGATCATGCCCCTAACGAGCCGATCCTGCCACTTCTTCCGTCCACGGGAAATCACAGCCCGCACAAAGCTTTTTGGACATTTGCAGTGATCACTGTGCTGTGTATGGCTGTAGCTTCGGGTGCCGGACTTGGCGCAGGTCTGGCGACTCATCGCAAGTCCAACTCCTTGGTGTAGGTCTAGTCTTCCGGAATGGTCCTGACCCAAATCAACCAGTGAGGGTGCCAAACTTTTCTCTCTGCACAGAAACACTACTATTGCAAAATCCAATAACGGCGTAACGACCAGCATCCGCAGCCATGACGTCCTCTGCAAGTCCACGTCCACGTTCGAAGGGAGCTATGGTAGGATGAACTAGGGAACGGGCTATACGATGTCGGCATATTTCATGCTTATCGCAAGATAGCTTCTCGGGAAGCCTACTAATCATTCAATATCCGAGATGGGTGTTTACGGGCAGTGTAGCCGAGGCTTCGGACCGGGTTTGGCCAAGTCTACGGCTGAGGGCGGGCTGAGTATGCATGCAGAAAGACCCAATGTGAGGGTCCTAGCTCCGCAGCGGTGAGAAACATCAGCAGAGTTTAAAACAATCATCTTTGCTGTACGTCAGCCTCGAATGAAACCCTTTTCAGGCAACTGAGGCATCTCAAAAATTCGCGGGCCACGTCATCACCTCTCACAATACATGGTCTGGTGAGCTTCATCGGCGCTTCATCCTATGCAGAATGAGATAAGCCATTGGAAAGCAACCTCTCACAATACATAGCCTGGCGAGCTTCATCGGCGCTCCACCCTAGGCAGAATGAGATAGGCCATTGGAGGGCAAGACTGTGCGGTGAGTCCTTTCTACTGAATCATCCTTGCGCGTCTCCATTGTAGGTACTCACAACCTATTTGAAATGTCTCGACTTCAAAAGGGGACGGCTCGATGCATAGCTATCTATTTACAAGAATGCGACGGTCCCAGTGTTTATTCAGTTCTGATGTGTCGCCATAATGCACTCTACCCCTGGCATTTTCGCGCGTGCTTGTCGAAGTCTTGGTTTCGACATCGTTGCTTTTCTACGTGCACTCTCGCTGCCTTACTTGCAACAGCTCGAGCCCAAAAAGGTGGTCATCGAAGACTCTGCTCTAGCCGCTTTCGGCCGCTGTCTTGTACATCTTCCACCACTCGCCGTCACACTTATACTTCTTCGACTTAATTTAGGCGGTTTCTACATCGGTGAACATCTTCAACCTTCCAATACCGATCAGGGGGATGCCCTAGCTCTTGGGTTCATTCAAGTCGCCGCCAAAATTCAAGTAACAATACCCTACAATGATGCACCAGTACTCAGCCATCACATGCTGATCACGTCAAGCCAGGAACTTCTCGTAATTGCAGGCGTTGGAGCAACATTCTTTCATGTCATCGGAAGTTATTTGCTGCGAGACGGTATTCCTCTAGGAATAGCCGTTGCTGGCTTCTCGTTCGCTCGTCCCAGTTACCTATGGTCGTCAGCTCTATGGGGCGGCGTCTCGGGGACCTGGTACTGTAAGCGGAAAGGCGCACAGCTTTTTGCGCAGATCACAATGGGTTGCACCCTTGCCCTTGCCGTAGGTCCGGCAAGCGCGATCTTAATGCTACCTCGAATCGCTGTGAGTAGAATTTAATTCTTCCCCCAGTCAAGCGAACTGTTTGCTGATTTGAAAGTTCTGCTTGCAAAAGACCTGGCATTCTTTCAGCACTGCTTATTACGTGAAGGGGACCGCCTCTGACTACTGGCCAGATGAACTGACTGCAAACAATGTTGGGGGTCCTCTTTGCCTTGGAACGAATAGCTCAAACTTCAAACAATGTATATCGCGAGGATCTCGTAATCTTGAGAGTTATTATAGTTACGCGTTGTACAAAGACAATTACCGAATCGGGACGCAAGAGACTGGAATTTCGCGATTCTTGGACGTTTGGCCAGGAGAGAGCACCGTAAGTGCAGAGACCTGGGCGTTCGCTCCACACGCAGCCACCTCTCAGGTCGCGTACTATTTCTGGTACGACCCGCAATGGAATCCCGGGCACTTGTATCCTCTACCTTACCAATCTAGAGGGCAGCGTTCGGGAAGTATCACCTCACAAGCGTCAGCTGTCCGGACCGTCTGTGCCCCTGATATCCAAACATTCTCAAGCAATACCACGACGGTTTCTCTACCATTGCTCGAAGAATACAGAGCTTGGGCTCAAAGCAACAGCTCCGAACGGCAGTTCGTTACCATACAGCTTCCAAAGCCAATATGGGGCACGTCTCACAACGCCCTGACAAACAATACCTCATTCACAACCGTTTGGGTTGCTATCGCCAATGCCACGTCGATAACAGCAGGACTAGTATTGTTGGGACCCGTTCGATCGAATACAGGAACTGTTCGTGACGGCTTTGTGTGTTCAATAGATGCTCGATGGAACAAAGTTGTGCATACAATGATGGAATCATCGAGGACTAACACTACTTTGAAAGCCTGGGGTAACCCTGTCAGTGTAGCTATAAGTGACGAGGTCTCACGCAACAATCTCAGGACAACCGCCTTACCAGTCAACAACGGAGATTGGAGACATGTGGCAGCCGACAGAGCTTGGCTCGAGGCTCTGAGCCCGGTGACACAGAACAACCAGGGACCCAACTTCACAATGAGTGCATCGAGCTTGACGACAGGTCTTGAAGACGTCTTTGTAGCAGCCAACCTTAGCATCCCGTCTGTCAACGGCGGAGCCGCAGTTTATGAGCCCATTATCTCCACTTATTTTGCGGACGGCATGTCGCGCGTGGGCCTTGAGAGAGTATTCACGCATGACGGCCAGATTGTCTACACAAATGATCGTTCCAAATGCGAGAATGTCACCTCAAACTACCTATTCTGTCCGAAGCCAACTGGGACGGGCTCCCACACGGCAATGGCATTCCAGGGTTATCTGACAGGTGAGCGTCCTCCTTTTCGATCAGCGCAAGAGAACAGAGCTGAACAATCTTCTCAAATCAGGCTACGCTTTCAATGCGTCAAGGGCAACAGACTACTTAGCCATCGCCGTTCTCCTCGTCTATGTGGTCGTCGCCCTGGCCCACATTTCACATCTTCTTCTTTTCCGACGAAGATCCGGCTGTTGGGACACGCTAGAGGAACTCCTCGTGCTAGCTCAGACATCTAAGGTTAGTGATAAGGATCTAAGCAACACCTGCGCTGGTATCAAGCGTTTTCGGACCATGAGCCTCAATACGCGCATCAGGACGGTCGGATCTGGTGTCGAACTTGTGGGCGTGGAAGACCATGAGGAGTTGCAGTTGCTTATCGGTGCTGCCAAGGGAGAGGCACAGATGAATATGGTAGAGCCCAAAGCGGAGTATGGCAAGACTGAAAGTGATTCCTAGATACTCGCGAATTTTCCCATTCAGATGCTGAGATTGCATGATGTGATTTCAGTGACTTCGAAGAGACAGAGTGCTGGCCTTTGACTCCTCGAGTCTGTCTTCTAAAGCAGTGCAATTTTCTTCACAGGAGACAATCTCTTTCAGCCCCCAGTGAGCCAGCCATTCTTGACCGGAAATGTACTCGGACATCTAATCTCTTTCAACCCTACCGGACGAGGGGAGAACTAGGACTTATGATTCGACTTGCGATGATGAAAAGGTAGCTATGACCTGGCAAAGACCTATCATCAAACGCTCTGCTCTTTGACTTCTCACAAATGAAATTGCACATCTCTTCATTTCCCCCGTTCCATTACCCTCCCAGCGCCGATTGCATTTCTTTCTTGTTCATAACACCTTCCTCTCCATCGTTAATACCTTCCGTGGCAATGGTAGGTGCAGTACCACGATGCATTATGACACTATTCACCGCAAAACCTGTACTGTGATGGCAGTTCGTTGGATGAGGTTTCGGAGACCAACTGTTAGATTACAGTATTGATGATGATGCGCTCCATGTTTGAGTGCTGGCGTGCTCGATGGTACTGATGGATTGGAAGGCAGAATCATAGACCTTTCCTAATCAGTATCTGTACGGGACCCTAAGAGGTGAACAAAGGACGTGGATCGTTGGCAGTCTCAGAAACATGTTTTAGAGACATGGGCTGTGAAGTGTTTCGTGAGTCAAGCATGGGGACTAAGATGAGCCTCGTACACCTTTGGGTTTTGAATGGGCGGGTTTGTCCCCTATCACTAGGCTTATGTCCTTCTTCTTAGCACTGGTATACGTCAACCATATATGTGAACCATCTCGCCCTGCTAGCGATCAATGTGAGAAACGGCAATGAGACAGATCTACCAGCGAGGTGGAGTTAACAGGGAAACTTCACAGAGATGAGACAGAGACGAGATGATCGCCACAGTGGGACTGGGGGTTAGTGGGTCACATGACATGCCCCTGTTTCATGGCCCTGTCGGTACCCCTGCAAGGGGTAGGAAGACAGGTGTCCAGTACGAGCTATATAGCCACCTGTTTTGCACCTGTCAATGGCTCTTCATTCGATTTCGTCTCTTTCAGAGCCATTGCATACTTTTGTCCCACCCACCCACACCTGTACATAGCTAGCTATCATTCCGCTCCAGGTCTATGCCATAGGCATGAGAGTTTTCTTGCGCTGGGGTACGAGCACTATCTACACTCTATGTGGGCCCCTATGCGTGCATTGATGCGTGTTTTTCATGAATGGGACAACTAAGATCCAACTACTCCGTAAGGAGAGAACCTCACCTACAACTCGGTTAAAATTGTCGTTCATGCGGGGCGCTGCAGGCTCTCGTGATGCCAGATAAGCCTGCCATTCACTACCTATCTTGGCCTGTCGGCTTGCGCTAGAGCTGCAAATCAGCACACGACCAGCCTCTTGACATCGAGTTCCTTATCAGCCAATAGTGCTCGGCCTGGCGCGTAAATATGTCCGAACTGGCCAGGATTCGAACTAGCTCCACAGCCACCAAACCGGAAATGTTCCGCAGTTACAAATTGTTGATACCGTGGATTGGCTTGTTGCAGAACTACCTCACATCCCCACACATGGCTCAAGCTGCAATGATGTTTCTGGTCAGCTTGTGCTGGTGACATCGACTCCTCGCACGGCATCATACATGGCCATCGTACACAAGTCGGTAAAAATCTCCGAACCCTGCACAGGCGCAATAATGGTGGATGAGATACTGGATGATCCAGTCGTGTCTCTATCGCATAGACTCCCACATGTGCCGGCAAGGCCTTCTAGCATGACACCGTTCCATTGCGTAGGTGTTGGGTAGTCTTTACACTCACTATGAGCCCGGATAAACTGCGTGGAGACGCTGATCGCCTCAAGTCGAACCTTTCGCTCACCAACTTGCAGTTTGCCGCTCTGACTACAGCCTGAGTAGGCAGCCGCCATCTGCTATCTGAGAGAGTAAGATCAAAGCATCTCTGGGATCTAGCCTTCTCCCAAAACGCAGGACAAACGAAAGACACAACGTTATAGCAAGCGGTACCTACGACTCCGTCCCACCCTGCGACTCCTCCGTAACTTGCGACATTCTCTTACCTAGGCCTCCCCATACCCTAAAGCTTCCCTACCGATCTGAGCCTTCCCGTATACCATCCGATAGTATCTAGACGACACTTTTCTTCCGATAGTGTCGAGACGCAAGCATGCGGTTTTGGAACTTTCGGAAGGATAAAATCTAACCTGTTTTCTCCGAAGAGAAAATATTCATCACCGAGACCGGGCTTACTAGCACACTTGCTAAAGCGGCTATGTCGGTACGAGGCTCGAGTGAGTGAGAAGCACGTTTCTGTCACCTCCGTATAGGTTGAATATCGACCATGCGGCGCAATCGCCAGGCTATGCCATCATCATAGTTGGCGTGAAGATACTTAACTTTCACTGAAAGTGATTTTAACATTTGTAACTCTTTTTACATGAAACTCAGGCGTCTTTGCCCCCATCACCCTCTTCATCTTCGTCTCTTGCTGACCTCCCCTGCTCTGTCTACCCCACTCAAGTCAAAGTGACAGTCACTCGAGAGTAAGAAAGCTAAAAGACTTCGGTTCATAGATGGGTTTTGTCTCATGCCAGTTAAGTGGCTGGATCTTGTCTTGATTCCTAGCCATTCGAGCGTCTGGGCGTTGACTGACCATGTGAGTCTTCCTCTGAAACCTTCATCATGCTGTCTTCGCCCCTCCAAACATCGCCCATTTCCTTGTCTTTTTCCTTTTGATTTCGTTTGTAAGGTTTTCCAAATTCGTATTCGTCATTTCTCGTCGGATCCATCATTGCCATCTCGGTTGAGGAATGGCCTGCGGTTTGGTGAGTAATCCTCAGACTGGGTGGACATGTTAATGGCTGTCTCGAGATGTTCCTTCCTCAAAACGATACTCTTCTCTCTCTCCCCGTATCTTGTCAAGAAACTCTCGGAAGCGCGATCGCTTCTGCTACCTTTCTGGTGAGGGTCCGATGCTGCTGCCGGCGCTTGTGAGGCGTCATACTCAGCAAGAGAGAGCGCTATATGGAAAGCTGAGGGACATTTTTAGCACCTGGTCGTCTCTCGCACATACGCCTCTTGATCCCCGGAGATGGTGGGGATTATGTATGACCGGACACTCACCATTTTGTATCTGGAGTAATCAATTGCGAGTTGAGAATCCCTTTCCCGAGCATTAGCACTTGTCGAGATATAGCTTTCTAAGTATTCACCGTACTCCTCCTAGACCGACCAGCGCAGCTCGAGAGGCCGGCTTCGAAC
This sequence comes from Letharia lupina, assembly GCF_014066315.1. Lineage (NCBI taxonomy): Eukaryota > Fungi > Ascomycota > Lecanoromycetes > Lecanorales > Parmeliaceae > Letharia > Letharia lupina. The sequence continues at coordinate 1,247,468 of NW_023502990.1, read as the reverse complement.
ATTTCTCGTCGATCTCGGCGAGGATATTGCCGATCGACGAAAGCAGGATCCTGTCGGAAAGGGATGGTGGAGCAAGGGTCGGGCTTTGTTAGAAAGTCTTCTGCGGGTACGCAAATGCAGTATCATTATCGATGCACTCCAAGCTGATCGAGAAGGGCTGACTAGCCTAGCTGACTACGAATATTGACATTAACGTATCCCGAGTTTGCGCCTAATTGAAACCCCCCGTTTCTTGTTGCCCGAGAATATTGTGATGGGATGGGCAGTGGTCATGCTGGCGTTTTAGGCTGGATTTTGCGGTCTTCGGTGGCATGTCGCCTACATCGACACGTTCGGATGGGTGAGACCGGAAATGGATCAGCTTCTGCTCATTCTCAAGCTTTAGGTCCTTCGCGCAGAGCACTTAGATACTTTGGAACGTGCCAAAGATCTTGCGATCACAAAGAAAGGGCAAGAGAAGTATGCAGAGGCTGAGGAACTATACTAGCGGGTCCTCTCTGTGCAAGAGAGACTTCTCCAGTCGAGAGGTCCGGAAGTTCTCAAGACAACGGACGGCTTGGCCGTAGTTATCAGTACCGGAGACCACCACAAGAAGGCCGAGAAGATGATTCGAGACGTGATTGGCAGGATGAAGGAAGTGCTAGGACCTGATCATCCAGAAATCTTAACAGCACCGAGCAACGTAGCAACCGTGCTTTTCGGTCAACGCAAGAAAAAGCAGCCATCCAGCTCTTGAGGCTTACTCTGGACAAGAGAGAAGACATCTTTGAGGAAGAGCGCCCTGATATGCTACTCAACCTCGACCACTTAGCCGTTGCACTTGTAACTCGTAGGAAGTACAAGGCAGCAGTGCCGCTCTACAGACGCGCACATGCAGGACAGAAAATGACGCTAGGGACATATCATCCAGATACACTGACGACGCAGAACGATCTTACATCTGCCCCTCACGAAGGCTTGTTTCGTTATTGTCCAAATTTCCCTAAAAAGGAGAGGAGCGCGCATGCAAGACTTTCAGAGTGTGTATCTCCCGTATTGGCCTACTATCGCGCTTTATCAGACCGTATCTGCTGCCGCTGATGAGTAGCGTGGCAACCTGCTTTCACGTAGAACTCCTTTCTATTCTAGCGGCGGACATTACCGATTATAAGCAAATCTATTCAAGCCACCCCGCCAATGGAACTGATCGTTCGTCCCAGATTTCTGAGTTTGTTTGCTTCTCCAAGTCAGCGAAATCAGAAGTCCCAGGCCGTGTTCAATAGTACCTACCGATACTAAGAAATGTGAAATTATCTGTGAGGATGATTAAAGATGGTATGAAGGGAGATAAGCTGTGAGACTTGCCAACATTACGCGGTGCGCCTGTGTCCGGGTGTGAGGTTGACGATAGAGTTCGACAATTCGCCCAGGCTTTCGATTGGTCAGCTTCAGAGACATGGCCTTCATCAAATGTTGGTGCTCACTGTAGGAATCTCCACGAGCAACATCATCCCTGAAGTTACCGATCCGAGTATGGTACATCTGTATCATCAGCGTTAGGAGATGGTTTCAATCCAAGAATAAGCCAAGCGTAACGCCAACCTCATGCGCAATACCGCTATCAAACAGGTTATAGTAATCGATCGGCGCGTAAGTCCGCTGCGTGGACCGTCCCTGCCAGAACCGTCTCTCCCGGGTGAGAAAATTATCGTCGAAAATTCCCGAGTCCTGGTACGCGGCCGCCAAACCGGCCTCGACGTACCGCGGGCAGATGATGATGGTATCCGGAGCATCCGGTAGTTCGCCGTCGACCTTCTGCCATGCGAAGTTGAGGGCGCTCGGGACATCGAGGTTGCCTCGGAAGTTGCTCTTGGTGTCTCTGCAGAGTAGATAGGCAGGGTCTGCGTCATTGTAGCTCTTGAGGGCTGAATTAAGACGTTAATAAATTTGGTGGATGGCCTGCAGAGAAAAGGGGGGCACAGAGAGAACAATGAGAGACTCACATCTATCATACCACTGCACGAGAACTCCTTCTTCGTTATATAGAGGTTTCATATGGCTCATGTCGCAATAGAAGATCTTGAATCAGATCAGCCTCGAATCAAGACCCTTATTTGAAGACCGTATGCGGCAAACCCGCCAACAACAACGACAAACAAGACCACCCAACTCAGTGACTCACCACGTCGCCTCCCTCCGCCTCTTCCGCAGGGACCTCCCCAGTCACACCGGCCATGCCAATGATGTCGTCTTCTCCGGTGCCCGTGCCACCGATGATGGCTCGCGGCGCTGCGTAAGCGTCGTAAGCAGGCGTGCTGGTACCGAACATCCACCGAACGAATCTATTTGTGTCGGCATTTGGGTTGCGAAGTGCGGCCTTGGTGCTCGCGGCGGATTCCATCACCAGCGTGATTTCTTCGCGCATGAAGGGCGCGTTGGCGGCGGTTAGGCATGAAGGGGCGAAGGCAAATTTACCTCTTGCGCAGGCGAAGTGGGGTTTGAGAAGGAGGAGAAATTGGAGGAGAGTGATCAAGAGTGTTTTCATGGTTGTAAGTTGAATTGTGGTGGGAAGAGATGGAGAGCATGAGATTCGCAAGGATATCGCTCGGTATTGAATCAAATACCGACGGAGGATTGCGCACTCCCTTTATTTTGACCGTCAATGTCGCAGTGCTTCGTTGGATATCTCGCTCATGAGTTCTTTCGACTATGGTAGTCCCCGCTTTCCTCCCCCATCATCTATCTTGTTTGTCAAAAAGAAAAGAAAAAACAGCTCCCGACCTCTGTATGTAGAGACTGATCTTCTTCCATCTACACAGGCAGCCCCAATACACACCTTAAGGAACTAGGCGGCTCCTACACCATCGACTGCCTCCGCTACTGGATCCAACCCTCCGAATTCAGCAAAATCGAAGCCTGCACCGTGGACGGCCAATCCGGAAGCCGCTGCGCCCTGGGCTGGATCACACCCGGGCAATCCTGCGCGACCGCGAACTGCATCGACACGGGGTCGACACCGACGGTCTGCACGGACGGGGATATCACGGATGAAATGGGCAGTTGCGACGAACTCTGTGTCGGGGGCCATTGTGCGTATTTTTACAATTATGGGCAGGAGGGGACGTATGGGGAGAGTGGGTATGAGTGTAGCCGCTGCCCATCTTGATCATTCAAGAGATCTACCCGATATCGAAGACCCCCTTTATGTTTGTTCTTCTTCTCAGGGAAGAAGGCGCCGATTCTTGCTCCTGTCCAGCAGAAGACGGCGATTGCGAACAGAATTTGAACTTTGTTGCATGGATGGGTGAATTGGGCGTCGTCGACAGTCCAGTATGTATTGGTGAACTGAACCAGCTCCTTTTCACCGAATAAGTACTTCGACTTCTTCTTGTTCACGACCAAATCTTCTTTGATCAGGGTATTCTTGGTCTACTGATGGAGTTCCGTACAGCTTTGGGGACATTATATTCTATTTCGGCATGCACTTACATCGTATACCGCATATCTATCCTCCTCATCGATACGGTTACTCGTCACTCGATTAACCAACAGCAAAGACTTATCTGCTCAATTAAGTAAGTATATATCTTTAAACGGAATTAAGTTGATGTTGGTATTCACTTCTTATAGCGTCTTAAAGCAATGTCTCGATCCCTCAGGGTCTTCTTCATATACTTTGTATTGTCCCTCTTGCTATCCTCTTCCTGATGACCTTCCTGCTTGTAGCGGTTGGCTTTAGCTCTCTTCAGTAGCTCTGCTGGCGTACGTCGTTTCGGCTCATAACCGCATGAAACAAAGATAGGTGTCGAGTATGTCTATGGGGGAGATGGTGGTCTTAATCTTTTGGTCACAAGAGCAAGAAATGAAGAGCCAGGATGGGCGGGGCACCGCTCCCTTTCATACCCCACCTCGGCAGCCATCTCTGAGGCCCCTGGGGCGGGCTGTGCGAGAGCGCGCGCTTTTCTGGATGCTCGAACCAGAAGGTCTTGATGAGTGGAAAGGATCCCTCGCTAAAGCGGCAGCCCCCAAGTGAGCTTCGATTGGGGGCAGATTTTTGTCGCCTTCATCTGCCAAGGTGTCCAAGTCCTCGATTAAGATTAGGCGCGCGCTTGCAAAACACTACTCTACTTTAGAGTAGCGCCATACACGAGTGGGCTTGGCAGAGAGCTCGGATTTTGTACTGTAGATAGAGCTAGCAATCATCATGCGATTGAACTGATGGAGACGAGATCTCGCAAAAGTGTCCCCATGCCGTCAACCTCTCAATCGTCATGTCCTCCTCGAAACCGAGGCAATCATTCGACACCCAAGGATCGCCTGTTGTCAGCCCATCATCAACCTCTCAGTACCCTTTCCCCCAGAGCGACTCGCCTCAGAGACCGGGCTCAAGCGGACGGTATGGGCATAACCGACGTCGAGGCTCAACCGCGAGCTCTATTACATCAATCGGCGGAGTCTTGGACACGGCGACACAGAGTAGAGATTCGATAGCAGAGGCGGGCAACAATGGTTCGTGCAACTCTTGATTAGTTACGTTTGTGAATAAATACTGATCTCTGCTATGAGAAGCCATCGCAACTCTTCTGCAGCCACCGATTGTTCGCACAGGTCTTCTACCGCATGCTTCAGGCCCCAGCGCACAGAAGCTCCCTTCCGCCAAAGACATCCCTCCGGTCACTCTAACGAACATTCCCCACGTCGAATCCTCGTCGTTCCTACCCTACCTCAAACAAGCGGGCTCCTTATACGATGCATTTCAGCGTGCAAAGGAGAGCGAAGGTACCGGGCCGTCGCAAGTCAGAAGTTCTCGAGCTTCTTCAAAAAGTGAGCAGCTGTCGGGCTTTCTAAATCCGGGTCATCAAAGTCGACAAGCAAGTATATCTAGCGCTCAGAAACCAGGGGATATACTCGCAGCACTTGGGTCAATACCAGAAAGGCCACAGCCCAAGAGAAAGAGCAGTGGAGGAATTTCGCGGCGAGGACCGCTTCCAGTGGCGCCATTATCCACCGTCCCCCAAGTCTACTTCGACCCAAACTTTCATCTGGAGAATCCTAGGACTTTCGATATCGTAAGTGAACGATCAGAAATCGTACGTCCTCCCCCCGGGGCAAATGGAGCTTCACCGACGCCAGGGACAGGCGGGAGGAAAGCGCTAGCATCCAATGCCATCCTGCAAGAGAAACTCTCATGGTATATGGATACGGTGGAGGTTCATCTGATATCATCCATCTCTACGGCTTCCACATCCTTCTTTGCAGCCCTTGGCTCACTACGGGATTTGCACATGGAAGCGTCGGCTTCTGTAGCCAAGATACAGGCGCTGAGAGCAGACCTGGCCAGGTTGGACAAAAGTATGGCCGTCGGAGGTCTCAAAGTCGTTGCCATGCGAAGGCGCCGCGAAAATGTTCGGAAGCTAGGCGACGCTGTCCAACAACTGCGTGATGTTGTTGATGCCGTAGCTCGCTGTGAGGACCAAGTCGACCAAGATAAGATCGAGGAAGCCTTGCGAGGATTGACCAATGTGGAGAGGTTGATAGCAGGAGGGCGATCGGAGCCTACAACATTGGACTCAAATGAGGTTACACCTGGCGGAGGCAACCTCGTTGATCTGCGCGGCATCAAAGCTCTGGACGGCGCCAGTGCCGAGATTGCGTCTTTAAGGGAAAGGATAGGTAAAAGCTTCGAGGCAAGATTTCTGGAAGCTCTGCTCTCTGATCTGCGAAGACACGTCGACACTGTGTCTTCAAACGCTACTTTTCAAAGATGGGACAAGGCTTCCCAGAGATCTCGAGGCACCCACGCTAGGACGCCATCCGTATATCCAGCCTACCTACAAGTTGACGAGTCGCTGCGCACAGTCCTCCTGTCTAACCTTGATGGATTGGCCAAATCAGACTCGGTGAAGCCTGCAACAGCCGCTTACCGAGAGGCAGTGTGGAAAGAGGTTAAGACTTTGATTCGACGACATCTGCCGAGTTCTAGCGATGACGACAATGAGTCAACAATGTCGGCATCTACTCAGGGTGGTAGACATCTAACACAACAAGAGAAGTCTAGTCTCTTAGCGAGGAATCTCCGTGCTCTTGAGCCTGAGGATGCGGAGGTTATGCTCAAGAAGATATACTCGAACGTTGGTGAAGCCTTGCGCAGACTGGGGACTCAGGTCAAGGTCGTGTTGGACATTACTAGTAGCTTTAGCAGCGCTTCGGCAACAAAGCCTCCAAGGTCTCCTATGAGTCCACCAGTCGCGGATTGGAATAGCTATATAGGCGCCACTCCGACCAATTTAGCGACTCTTGAGACAGCCCAGCAGGAAGACATCCAGCAGACACTAGATATGTCAAATCTCTTAGGCCAAGCCGTGGACATTGCTCAGGCTCAAATCACGAAGATTCTCAAGGTCCGGTCAGAGCAAAGCACACGGCTTCCATTACCACAGTTCCTAAGATACTTCCATCTTAATAGGCTCTTTGCAGACGAGTGCGAGGCGGTATCCGGACGAGGAGGCATGGCCCTCAAGACCGTCGTTAACGCCCATATCGTCGACTACGTACGCCACGCGGCAGACGCAGAGCGGCAACACCTTGTAGCAGGCATGGATGCTGACCGATGGGACGCGAAAGACTTTGATGACTCTGATTCACAAGTATTATCTCAGATCATAGAAGCTGGCACTAAAGAGATCGAGCCGTGGGTCAGAGCTTCGATGATATGGAGCGATGAACCTCACGGTGTAAACGGCGAGCAACAAACCAACGGAGCTATGACAAATGGTTCTACCCCGAAGGACAAGACACGCCCAGCCATCATTGACGAGCAAAGATTCCTTCTTCCTGATTCAGCCCTCATCGTCCTGAACGGCATCGGCCAATTTGAGCAGCTAATGACTGGCATACCGAGCATGACACAGGAGCTTACCCCATCACTTCTCGAATACCTCAAGCTTTTCAACTCACGATCCTCGCAGCTCATCCTCGGAGCCGGTGCAACGAGAAGCGCAGGCTTGAAGAACATCACGACGAAGCATCTAGCCCTTGCATCTCAGGCTCTGAGCTTCGTCACCGCGCTGACGCCCTACGTCCGAGAGTTCGTCCGAAGGCATTCCCCTGGTGCTGGAAGCTTGATGGTGGAATTCGACAAGGTCAAGCGACTGTACCAAGAGCATCAAGGCGGCATCAACGATAAGCTAGTGGATATCATGAGTGGACGGGCTACTACGCATGTCAATGTCATGAGGAAGATCAACTGGGACTCGTCATCACCAGACCAGGCTGTGAGCCCGTACATGGAAACTCTGGTAAAGGAGACGACGACGCTACATAAAGTGCTCAGCAAGCATTTGCCAGATATGACAGTGCGGATGATCATGGATCCGGTGTTCAGCAGCTACCGTGAGCAATGGGGTAAGGCGTTCCACGATGTGGACGTCAAAACGGTAGCTGGGAAAGAACGGTATGCATCAACCTTTTCTGCGATCCCATATGAAAATACTGATCCTGATTGAACATCTAGGATGCTTCGTGACACCGAATTCTTCAAGTCGCGAATCTCCAAGATCGATGGCGCCGGCGATATTGGAGATCACCTCGTCGACATTGTGAAAGTCAAAGCTGTTGCCGAACAGCCGAAAGCACCTCAGGATTCTCCCACAACCACCAATGAATCGACGGAGAAGCAGCAGGAAGCTGATGTTCAGGAGAAGAAATGAGCTGCTGCGCTTGTCCCTCAGAAGAACACCTTGCATTCCATCGGCGCGTGCTACTATACCACTTCTATTCTTTGATTGTAATTTGCTCCTAAAAGAACTCATTCCGCAGTCGCTGGACCTGAGATGCATAGCAAGGCGTTGAGACGATTCATGGAAAGCTCTAGGCTTTGGGGTGTACATGTACAAAATCTCATGATTCTAGGTACTTTATCTGGTATCTATCCGTCGAAAAATTTCCCCGATGCAAATCGCACGCATCAATGTGAAATATATACGTGTCCGGCACAAACGCGGCCGCCATACATCGCCATGTTGAATTGCTCCTCCTCTACAGTCGCTCGTCTTTCTGCCCTCTTACTCGCATCGGAGATGTCACTTCTTCCTCCCATAAATCTTCCCCAAAAACCCTTCGAATACACTCCTCTTCAACCCGCCACTCTCATCGAGCCCCTCGATCATCTTGCTAATCCTCCCCACAACATCTTGCTCGTAATCCAAATAGACCTGCTCCAAGTTCAAGTCCTCGAACACCTCCTTGACCCTCCTCTCCTTCCTGGCATCCTTGCGCCCGTAGCACTCATCCAGCACCTTCCTCTGCTCCGGACTCGCCCTCTTCAGCGCCTGGTTGATGATCCAGCTGCACTTGTTGTCTTGGATATCCGTGCCGATTTTGCCAATTGCCTCCGGAGAGCCGTAGGCGTCGAGGTAGTCGTCTTGGATCTGGAAGTATTCGCCGAGCGGGATGAGTATGTCTTCGCACCGCTTCAGGTTTTCCGGGGTGGCGAGCTCGAGGTAGTGCAAGGCGAGGGCGACGGGGAGGTAGAAGGAGTAGTAGGCTGTTTTGTAGATGACGATGAAGTGGTGTTTTTCGGGCGTGAAGTTGTTGAGATCGACGTGGTCTTCCGGTGCGGTGAGCAGGTCGCAGAGCTGGCCGACCTCCGTTTGGAAGGTGGTGGTGTGGAAGAGTTCAATGATATCCACATAACTTGGATGGCTCCGGAAATGTTTCTTGAGCAGTACGTATATTGACATCTCGAGCATGAAGGCGTCATTTATAGCAATCATACCCACGCCTGGCTTACGGTACCAGCATGGTTGGCCCCGGCGCGTTATGGAGGAGTCCATTATGTCGTCCGAGACGAGGAAGAAGGCTTGTAGGAGCTCGGTGAGCCAACCGAGGGTTGCGGTGAGGAAGTATTCGGTTTCTTCGAGGGGGCGGGAGAGGAGGAGGGAGGTGGAGTCTGGGACGGAGAGGCCGCGGTTGCATTTTCCGCCTACGGTATTGTGGTAGAGTGACTGGAGGGTTGAAAGGATTAGCTTCGCCGTCAATACGATGTGGAGACAGTTTCAATGGATTTAGGACGGAGTTGAAGGGGTTGGACTTTTGGAGCGTACGTCTGAGTACCATCTTAAGGCCTCTTCTGGAATGTTGTATTGTTTGGCATTCTCCTCGAGGTCCTTGAGGAGCTTGGGGAAGACGGCCTCAAAGTCCTTGAGCTTGTTGGACGAGGACATGGTGGTGGGTATTGGCACTTCACCGTCCGTAGCTTGCTGTAAATTTTGGGGAGTCGCCAGAAAAGGCATTTTGCGAAAGTCAATGGATTGTAGAAAGAATTGCGGGGAATTTAGAAGCAGTTTGTTGACTTTGTTGACTTTTTCGAGCTTGATCCCTCGGATCCCATCGGATGCTCGCGATCCTGATCGACGGCAGGGATAGCTTCATTAGCGCCGGAAGAGTTCTCAATTAACTCCGACGTGCTTAGTCTTGTCGTGCTTGTCAACAACGCCGACAATACGAATTAGTGTCAGGTTGGACTTGGGATTGAGTGCATTGTCGGTCTACGAACATCATGAATATCAGGAAGCTACGCATGTTCTTCCTGTGAACTCTGATCTTGTGGGATCCCTTCTCGATTGCGGAATTCACGTTCTCCATCAGATGAGACTTGATTGAGATCCCGCTGTTGTCTTCTTAAAATCTCTTGTATATTCTGTCGCGCCGCAATGGCAGAGTTCGCCCGAAGTAACACAGAGCAGCTGCGAAGAACACTGCAAGAAGCCGTGGTTAAGTGCTCAGAGCGTTGTCTCTACCAGTCAGCGAAATGGTAGACTTAGGTCCTCATCCTCAGAGTTATTAGATTGGATCTGACTAGCTATCAGGGCTGCAGAACTCTCCAACTCACTCCCAGAACCCCTCTCAACTTCTACCTCTTTCAATTCAGACCCAGATTCTCAAATGCAAGATGTAGACCTACCTCCGTCACTGCCTATATCGCTCTCCTCCAACCCTAATCTCGAAGAGGCTCGTCTTGAAGCGCAAGAATTGCCAAAATATCTATTGGCAAAGTCGTACTTTGACTGCCGAGAATACGACCGCTGTGCTGCCGTCTTCATACCATCGATTCTACCTCGAGGCCCACTGACTCCTACATCTCCCAACGCCAAGACCCGCACGCCTACAAAAGCAGCGAAGGGAAAAGCGAAAGAGTCGAGTCCAAATACCAAAACAGATTCAATACCTCTAAGCAATGCTTTGCCTCGCTTGAGTCAGAAGTCTCTTTTCCTGTCAATGTACGCTAAATACATGTCCGGAGAAAAGCGAAAGAATGAGGACAGCGAATCGATACTTGGACCAGCCGATGGGGGCGGGACGATCAACAAAGAACTTGTGGGTTTGGCGCGGAGCCTTGAGGGCTGGTTTGCAGACCGAGCGGCCAAAGGCCTGGAGCGCGGTAATCAGGGGTGGCTAGAGTACCTGTACGGCATCGTTCTAGCCAAAGGAAAGACGGAAGAAGATGCCAAGACTTGGCTGATCAGAAGCGTTCATCTATGTCCATTCAATTGGGGTGCTTGGCTCGAGCTGAACGAGTTACTAAACCGGTTCGAGGAACTTCAGAGCATTGTCCGAGAGTTGCCGCAGAATCTCATGACCTTGATCTTCCATCTCTATGCAAGCCAAGAACTCTATCAATCAACAGAGACGACGCACAATCAACTGAATGATCTAGAAAGGATCTTTCCTGAAAGCCAGTTCCTAAAGACACAGCGAGCGCTGCTATTCTACCACTCCAAAGACTTTGATGAAGCCGAGTCCATTTTCTCGGCCTTGTTGCATGCCGATCCTCATAGGATTGATGCTCTCGATCATTACTCAAACATACTTTACGTCATGTCCGCAAGACCTAAGCTTGCCTTTCTGGCTCAGGTTGCAAATGCAACGGACAAGTTCAGACCTGAGACCTGCTGTGTCGTGGGAAACTACTACTCACTCAAATCGGAGCACGAAAAGGCGGTCATGTACTTTCGCCGTGCACTAACTTTGGACCGGAACTTCCTTCAAGCGTGGACATTGATGGGTCATGAATACGTGGAGATGAAAAACACACACGCTGCGATCGAAAGCTATAGGCGCGCAGTAGACGTCAATCGAAAAGATTATCGAGCCTGGTATGGACTCGGCCAGACTTACGAAGTACTCGAGATGCATCTCTACGCACTGTTCTACTATCAACGCGCAGCAAGTCTTCGACCCTACGATCCTAAAATGTGGCATGCGGTCGGTAGCTGCTACGATAAGGTTGACAGGCCAATCCAAAGTATCAAAGCTTATAAGAGGGCGCTGGTGGCTGGTACATACTATGATCAAGGAAGCTCCTTCGGCTCCGGTGCAACCAATGGAGAACCTCCTCAAGGAGTCCTAGATCCTGAGATGTTATATCAGATCGCCCTTGTGCATGAGAAATTGGATCAGCAAGATGAAGCCGCATCGTATATGGAGATGACTCTAGCACAAGAAGAAGGTCCTGGTGAGGACGATGATGACGAGATAAGAGGGCCAGGGACTGGGGTTACTAATATAACTTCGAAAGCGCGGATGTGGCTTGCCCGATGGGAGTTCGCTAGGGGCGGTCTCGCAAGAGCTATGGAGCTAGCGAATGAGCTGTGTCAAGATGGTGTGGAGGTGGAAGAGGCAAAGGCGCTGATTAGAGACTTACGGGCCAGGATGGAATCCCCGAGGTCGCCGTCCCGATAGTTCCGCGCCGTCCTAATTGATGCAAGCAGAGGCGGAATTCACCTTGCATGGCTTTTTGTACCCTTCCAGCCTTCCGCCTAGCATTTGCTTTTCGCCATCTTGATACCCTCTCGGAGATCGATGAAGAAATATTGCCTCGAAGCGATTTCACTGCACATGCTCTTATCATCTTCGTCAACTCACGCATTCATATCCGTGCTTACAATTTACGAAGGGTATAGCTGCATTGATATGTGAGTCTAGTCAAGTCATGGATCCCCCGTATACTTACACATCGCCCAGACTCATTCATTGACTGGTCAGGTCATCAATGGACTGACGAATACGGTTAGTTCGCCCCGGCCCTGACTTGCTGCAGCACGATTACTACAACCTTTCGCCAAGCACACACACCAACTGCTGTCCTTATCGCATTCTGCTTCATGCTTCGTTCCCATGCACTTTCGCCACCGAGTCACTGAAAACTCGCAGTCGCAATACCATAAAGATTATTATTTAAGAATCAAGGGCAGTGTTGATCTGCGGGGCGAAAAAGACTGCAGCGAAGATGACCACGCGCACGCGGCCGCGACGTGTTGTACGTGCTTCAGGGCCAGACTACTGCAAGCCACCTGCAAGTGATGAGAGCAGCATGAGTCCATTCAGAGTACAATCCGTGCATGCGAATGGCACAGGTTGAAATCCGCCGACTCCCACAACAAGGCATTCGTGTTTTCGAATTGGCTCTCAATACTGAAGAGTCATGCTTCGGCCATATCGTGGGATGCGGATGATGTGTAACAATCCGCCTTGGGTTCAATCTTCAGCCTAAGTACCTCGCCTTTATGATAGAAAAGGAGGGGTCATCAGCCATAGCTGAGACGCACAAACAAATGATAAGAGGACAGTCGAGGCTCAATGCGCAGGAAGTCGAAATATTTTAGACACTTTGCTTTGCTTCCCGCCTCACCAACACAGTCGCATCGACGTAGCATTATCTGCGCACACGATGGATTCTGTCTGTGAGGATGCCCGAGTCGATGTTTTTCGCACAAGAACCCATTGTGATATGCAGTCTTCGGAAGCAAGCCTTGACCGTGCCAATCCTGCCTCGGCATGCTATTGGAAAGGTTCTGGTGGGGTCCTTGGACGGGGAAATCGAAAGCCCAAACCGTTCCCTTGCGTGAATGGAACCTCATTTCCTCCAAATATCCAAAAAAGGAAGGTACTCGAGCAAAACGTAAGTGCAGGGCATGACTGGTATATAATCAACGGTACAGATGGACTCAAGGCTAGGAATTTACTCATATGGTAGTGAAAGAATCTCTTGAAACTTCCTACATCTGTCCACTAGCCCCAAGCTATCTTGACTTTGAGAACGCTGTGAAGCCATGGCGATGATAATAGCTAGCTTTGCACCCAGCTACACTCACAGCCTCTAGATCCTTTCTCTTACGCTGTTTATGGTTAGCGCATGCATGCGAGCTACGCACGGCTCCTTGTTCCCCAAACTTGCTACCAATCTTCAAAGTGTCTACTGAAATATGTATAGTACTCACTCACTCAAACTCGCCATTAACAGGCTCCTATTCTCCCAACCCACCAAATTCCCAGGTGCGAAGCTGTGGGCTCTGACACGGATACCTCATCATGGTCTCGCTTATGAAAGCAAGGCTGCCGCAAGATACTCGAAATGTCCATGAGTAATGTGGTGACGCATTTCACGTAGCACCAAACGAAGCCCCTTTTGCCATACCAGACGCCTGGCACCACGTACATGCAATTCGGTCAGGCCAAACCCCTTTGGCTAAAAATCCAGTGTGGTACAAGCCTCCACCAGGACAAACTACTGAATCAATGGTAACCACGTCCAACCATACAGATCATGCTCGTATGCGTGGTTTGTTGAAGGGACGCATTCAAAGGAAAGGAAGACATCACGCTGGATTTCGTCCAAGAACTGCCGTACCTTCGCGCCATCATCTCCAAAGGCCTGCGGCTCTGCCACCGGTATCCATAGGCTTGCCTTGTCTCGTGCCGATCGGGGCCGACACAGTCTGCGGGCATTGGCTTTTCGGCAATGTAACATCCCTTTTAGCACCCCCAGCGTACGTACGTACACCCAGTCACTGCTAACAAAGCCTCTGTCATACTTACAGACGCACCTCTCCGTCCACCCCTACACAATCTACATCTCACCCCAACGCTTCCACCAGCCCGGATCCTTCGTTCCGGAGCGCTGGCTGCCGCACCCGTCTTGCCTGGCGGAATGGGCCTCGGACCATCTTTCCGCCGTGCTCTTTCTCAGCCTCGGTCCTGCATAGGGCAAAATCTAGCCATGTTTGAAATGTGGCTCATCCTCGCGCGGCTTGTTTGGGTGTTTGACATGAAGGTCGTGCAGTGAAGTATTTTGGATTGGACGACGTTGAAGTGTTTCAGTACCATACAGAAGCAGCCGGTCAGGGTGAGGTTGAAGGCTCGAGTAAGCAAAGGACAGGAAAAGAAGGGTCATTTTATCTATCTTCAGCGATTGTATCATAAGAGCCGCTCGATCTATCTGAAACAGTTCCGCATCAGGGGTAGGTAAGTATCCACCAGAAGACAAATTGAAAATCTAGGCTACGTACATCCTCTGCGCGTGTGCCGTTGTCAACAATTGATTGCAGTGGCGTGTCTTTGATGTGGGCCATGATGGTCATACATACACGTAGATACATATATACATACGTATCAAAGCAAGAATTCATATAGCGGGTGAAACACACGGAGTCCGCAGTCGTACGTACAAACTACGGGGAAAAGGTTCGACTGTGTTACTCGTCAGGGCTCTGTGTCGTGAAGCCAGAGCCAGATGGATATCGGGTCGCGCTGGGGAGAAAAAGGACAACAGGTTTTGCCTCAAATGCAAATAGCCACTTTGCATACGCCCTCAAGCCGTGACACTGAGCGTAAAATTTCCCTTTCACCATCCCCTACCCCAGCGCGCCTCTCCTTCCCCCCTGGACAATCTACGAGTGGATTCTCTAACCGAGTGAGTGAGCTCGCAGCTCCCAGCAGCCAAGAGAATCCATCAACAGCTAGCTAGCTAGCTACATCAACAGCAACCCACTCCAACATCCACGAATCCCAAAGCGCGACCTCAACCCCTCAAAGACGGCGCCAAACCGACGCGTCTCCTTTCCCGTATCCGTCGGACACCGCTTCCGCCGTCAGCTCCGATGCTGCTACACTCCACCACGTTTTCGGACTCCGCGAAACGTAACGGATCACCGCATCTGGTCCCCACAGCACCGATTGCCAAACCACACGGCGTAGACAGTCTCTTCCGCCTCGTACACTTGCCGTCTGACGTCAGATGGATGCGAGTGCAACCGCCGCTTTAGTCCTCGGCCAGCTCCTTGAACCATCTCACACACCCCCCAACTTATGCATGCATGCTCTCACCTCGCAGAGACACGAGTCGCCGTCGCCAACGCCGATACGCACAACGCCTCCTCTTCCCCCGCGCTCGAAGTTGCAAAATCGATCGGAATCTCACCAGCCGTGCCGTTTGCGGAGAAAAGAATCAGGAGGTTTATCTATTTTAGATGGATACATGAGGGTTCATGATTGGTGCACGGGCGCAGAGCGCTCCTCGCGGGCGGGAGGGAACGGGGGTTACTTACGTACTAGTTGATACTGGAATACTGGGACGAGGAAACTTTTGGCCTTGATATATATATATATATATATCATTTCGAGTCTCAGTCCCAGTTCCAGTTCCAGTCCCAAAGATTCCAAGCTTTTAGTGCACCATTGCCGCAGTTGTTTATTTGCGTAGGTAGATATAAGATCCGCGCTCGGAGGCAGACGTGTGGGGATAGCACCGAACGAGATGGATGCACTTGGTAGGAGTGGAAAGGCGCGAGTGTGAGTTAGGCAAGCGAAGGGGGTATGTGTGTGAGAGAGATGGATTAAGGGAAACAAAAAAAGTGGGGGGGGGGGGACTCCCCACATAGGTACACAAACCCGACGAACGAACGCCTAGACCAGAGCGGACTCTTAAGGCGATGAATCATTGTGGTATAATAATCGCAACTGAAGAAAGATCGAAGGCCAGCAGCACCAGGGATAGGATTATTCATACTTAGACATATACATACATACACACATACACCCATCGCAGCACCGCGACGGCTTAGTGTCTGTCTGCCGGATGTCGTCCATCCATCCATCCATCCATACGCAAGACAGTACTTTCCAGTTCCATACATACTCCCAGAGTGCAGCAGCATGGAGGGAAGTTAATTTACCGACACATTAGTAACATCCCTCGTGGTTTCATGTGCGTCGTGATGAATCGCTAGGCATGTGGGGATATAGAAGCACGGTGTGGACATGAGGGCGTAGGCACGTGTTGCGAGGCCACTTTCCAGCTTCGGTTGAGGTGGGTGAGGATATGTGGAGAGCGACTCGTAGCTCGTATTGAGGACGGGGTTGAAGGGGAAAAAGGTCGTGAGAAAGTATCGTTGCTTGTGTGCGTATTTGTCATATAGGAGAGAGCCCAGAGGGTGGTTCGAAGAAAAACAGTGGACAGTGGACTGCGGACACTTCGCTTTCCGGAAGTGGGCTTTGATGGTTCTCTTCTGCAAAAAGCTCGTGACCCACGGCGACGATAGAGTAATGTGATGAGGAGCCAGGGGCCGATTTCTCCACAGCTTCGATAGCTATGGTGTTGTGGTCAATTTGTCTTGCTTAACACAGACCTGCAATGGGTGACGATCGGGTTATACGTCCTCGCGCGCGTAGTTGTGGTGATCGAGTTGAGGTAGTCATGCTGTAGCCCGCATGAGAATAAGTTCTCCGATACAGAGATCATACTAGAGGCATTGAACATGGTCTCGTACACATCCAAACTATTAGAAATGGATTGCTAATTGCACACATTGACACCAGCATCACCGGGAATGTTGAAAGATAGGAAGCAATGTCTGTGCAAAAAATTCCCTCATTGAACCCAGTCAGTAGAGATATTATTGGTTCCATAGGCTAAAGATATGTCGAATGCTGCTGGTATGTCCGCCGAAAGGCTGACCCACTTCAGATCCGAAGGTAGAAAGGTACGAGCTCACACGTGGCATGGCCTGCGGAACCCACCGAGCAGCCTCAAAGGCTCGGGACTGACCGACGACAAGTCGGATTGCACATAATCACGAGGGTTTCATTGGTCAATAAGGCTTGGCAGAGGGCAAGGATGCGACCAAAATGTGTTATCCTAGAAACATGACACTTTTGCAATACCGCCAATTTCGTCATATTCCGACCTCATAACCACTGCTGAAAAAGCTAGGTACAGCTGCATCATTTCATCTTTTCTACCTGCTTGATTTTGTTGTTAGCCGTCGTCATGGCGAGCGAGAAAACCTTTATCCGTAGATCGAAGGTCCTTACACACTCTCTGGGGGGCCAAGCCGGTCTACTACGAGAATCGGGCCTCAATGACAACAAAATCGGCATGTCCATTGCTTGGAGCCAGGGTCTGGATAACAGGGTGCTCTGGCGTCGGAAAGAGACGGCGTTGCCTATGGAATTCACCAATCTCATCTATGATGAGACTCTACAAGCAACGATATTTGGGTTGAAGGCAAAAGATGAACTCGCTAGGAGGGCTGAGATGTAAGCCGCCAATTCTTTTGCAGGACACTGTCCCTGTTAAACTAACCTCCTTCTTGTATTGGGCAGAGGATTTGTCAAGGATTCTAGAGATAGCCACTCCAATCAAGCTTGGCGCCCTCCAGCATCTCAGGTCAGTGACACATTCCTAACGTTGTTGATTCAGACGCTTACTATGTGAAGATAAGCTCATTGAGTCTATCATCCTCTCGACTCCTTCTGTCAGTATAACCAGTCGCAGGTGGCTCTATCAGTGATTGATTGACTGGCCACAGCGTCACCATGCTTGGTGGAAACTGTTCAGCCTGTTGCGTGGATCTTGACAGTGTCGCTGGGGAGCATGCCGGCGTATTCGGAAAAGTGCACAGACTAGGAGGGGTCTTGACGCATAGCCCAGCTATATTGTACTGGGCGTCCAATGCGAATCCTTACTCTGGGGTGACGAGCTTTGCCATTGCAGCATCCACCGGTGCCGTCATCCTGAACGAAAGCCAGGGGCGCTGGACCACTGAAATCGGCGAACGGTGTCTTGACGCACCGGAAGTGATGGCTGTGGATTGGCTATCCCCGAACGTTGTAATAAAGGGTTGTAAAGACGGCGGAGTGCGGCTGTGGGACATCAGAAGTCACGGGGAAAGTCGAGAAAGTCGCATTCAGCATGCAAGCCAGATCAACCATGCGAGGAGAATCGATGAGATCACGATAGTGGTTGCAGGACTCGACAGTCAGGTAAGAATTTCTATCGCAGGTAATTCTCAGATTTGCTGACCTCTCAAGCTATGTACTTACGATCTGCGCTTTCCATCTGATCTCGCGACCTCTGGCCAAGTAACACGACCTTACAATCGGTTCCCCTCCTACGAAAACTCCGACCTTGGACATCTGGCAACCGGATTCGACGTTCATGGCGATCTCGTTGCTGCCGTTACAGACGACGCTCGCGTCATAATTTGGGACGTCAAGCGCGGCTTTGAGCTGAAGCAGGCGAGATGGAGAAGTACCAAACCGACAGGGGATGCCATCTGCGTACGATTTGTTAATGGAGGCAACGATAGGGAGGTGCTACGATTGATGACCGCGGCTGGGTTGGCGGTTACTGAATTCGCTTGGTGAGTCTAGAAGTACATGTCCATGTCCCAGTGACTGGAGCATTGGAGAAGGCGGCCAAAGATTAGCACAAGATTGAGTGGAGAAAACACAGAGATTCGCGTCCATTGCAAAGACATTCAAGATAAGGAAACGGTCTCCTCGCTGAGCGAACATTCTTTTATGCTTCATTACCAGCGTGCCCTTGAGATGAAAATTAGCCTCACGACTAAAGGAAAGCAGCAAAGGTGGAAGGTTGCATTTGTTGAATATTGTTCAAGTAGTCGTCTGTCCTTCCTCGTCCTCAGTCGTAGACTGTAGTGGCTTTAATGGATTCTACTTTTTGAGGCAGCCTCCGCTGACAGCAATGGTAAGTGTGCTGTAGATCCAGGCATTGGGCGTTGTCATTGAATCTCTGGAGTCTTTGCGCATAGTCTCTGCTCTATGCATCCATCTGATATAGTAGGCAGAGCCTCATTTTTATGCGTAGGGTGAAAAGGCCATGATCAATAGCATGGCGTGGAGAGTCGGACCGATGCTTAAACATGGAGGTTGGTGGGTCATGCGAGCGGGGTAGACGCAACGTGGGATACTCGTATTGCCCAGCATATGACGTCGACCTCGACGATGGAAGAAGCAAGTTCCCATACAATTAATAAATTCGAAGATGAATGTTCAATCACAAAATACAGTACTTTGCTGTTTATTCAGAAATTGAATAGATGTTGGATCGTAGTGGAAAGGTGTAGAAGGAAGAAATCCAAAAGCCATCTCCGCACTCGGCCCTATTTCTTGGCATCCCTGTCCGCTAGCAGACGCCCAAAGAACCATATTCTCTTCGCCAACATCCACTCTTCATCCATAACACTATCTATCCCAATCAGCTACATAGCAGGTATCCTTGGCCTTCACCGTATGCATCCTTTGCCCACACTTGTCTTTCGCTTTCTTTCCTTGGGATGCTGCAATCGAGTTGGTACGTCTCACACAGACTTCCTTCCAAACAATGCGGGGAAGCTATTCAGCGCGTCAATGCCACCACAATCCTTGAAATCAAGTCCCCAAAGCTGATTTGCTGACCACTGGAAACCAATTGTAGAAAGCCCACCGTGCCACATTCCCAACATCCGGACCCACCTTCTCTCCGCCCAGTAATCGCCTACCGCTCGAGTATCGGAGCTACGGGCCCTTCAACACCATGTCGACGGCACATATGAATGGGTCCATTGAGGACAAAGTCCTAGCAAGTGCAGAATCCACTGGACGAGACATCCGGGATCATATGCTTTTCGAGGTTTCTACCGAGGCCGCCAATCGAGTCGGAGGCATCTACTCCGTGATCAAATCAAAAGCCCCTGTCACCACTGCCGAATATGGCGATCGATACACTCTCATCGGCCCTCTCAATCGTGCTTCAGCTGCTGTCGAAGTCGAGCCCCTCACCCCTACGAATCCCGAACTCGCCGAGACCATAACAAACATGCAGTCTAGGGGCATTGGATTGGTCTACGGCAGATGGCTGATTGAGGGTGCACCACGCATCCTGCTTATCGATACAAAAACGGGCTACCGATGGCTTGATGAGTGGAAGGCAGATCTGTGGCATACGGCTGGTATACCTTCGCCTCCTGGAGATGACGAGACGAATGAAGCAGTGGTCTTCGGATACCTCGTAGCTTGGTTCCTTGGCGAGGTATGGCTCTTCGAGTAAGACCACTTTCGAATGCTGACTTGGTACCAGTTTGTATCTCATGAGCGCAAGCGAGCTATCATCGCCCATTTTCACGAATGGCTCGCGGGAGTGGCTCTTCCCTTGACAAAAAAACGGAGAATAGACGTGACCACCATCTTCACCACACACGCTACCCTTCTCGGAAGATATCTTTGCGCTGGGTCGGTCGACTTTTACAATAACCTCCAGTACTTTGATGTGGATGCAGAAGCTGGAAAGCGCGGTATATACCACAGATGTTGCATCGAACGAGCCGCAGCACACGCTACCGACGTTTTCACCACCGTCTCCCACATCACGGCTTACGAAAGCGAGCATCTGCTGAAGCGGAAGCCTGATGGAGTACTGCCCAATGGCTTGAACGTGAAGAAATTCTCCGCCATGCACGAGTTCCAGAATCTGCATCAACAATCAAAAGAGAAGATTCACGACTTCGTACGTGGACACTTCTATGGCCACAACGACTTCGAGCCGGACAATACGCTATATTTCTTCACGGCAGGGCGGTATGAATACAGAAACAAAGGGGTGGATATGTTCATCGAATCTCTGGCGCGACTGAACCATAGCTTGAAGAGCTCAGGGTCTAAAATGACCGTGGTTGCATTCATCATCATGCCAGCAAAAACAACATCCTTGACAGTGGAGGCCTTGAAAGGCCAGGCAGTCATCAAGTCATTGCGAGATACCGTGGGAGTCATCGAGCGAGAAGTGGGAAAGAGGCTGTTTGATCGATCGCTCCAGTGGCACGAGGGAGAAGATGTGCCCGAGCACAAGGACCTGCTTACTAGCGCTGACCGGGTCATGCTTCGACGACGACTCTTCGCGATGAAGCGAAATACGCTGCCACCAGTCGTCACGCACAACATGGCCAACGACGCTGATGATCCAATCCTGAATCAGATACGCCGAGTGCAGCTGTTCAACCACCCGTCTGACCGCGTAAAGGTCATTTTCCACCCGGAATTCCTCAACTCTGCCAATCCTGTCCTACCCCTCGACTACGATGATTTCGTCCGCGGCACGCATATGGGGATTTTCCCATCCTACTATGAGCCATGGGGCTATACGCCAGCCGAATGTACCGTCATGGGTGTTCCGAGCATCACCACAAATCTCTCTGGCTTCGGATGTTACATGGAGGAGCTCATTGAGAACGCATCCGATTATGGAATCTACATTGTTGATCGCCGAATGAAGGGCATTGACGATTCCGTCAATCAGCTTGCGAGTTATATGTTTGACTTTGCATCCAAGAGTAAGAGACAACGTATCAACCAGAGAAATCGGACAGAGCGCTTGAGCGATCTTCTGGACTGGAAGAGAATGGGTATGGAATATGTGAAGGCTCGGCAACTGGCTTTGAGGAGAGCATACCCAGCTTCATTTGACGACGACTATGACGAGGCAGGCATGTTCGATGCTACAGAGCCTAAGCTTAGCCGGCCGTTATCCGTCCCAGGATCACCAAGAAACCGGTCTGGCATGATGACGCCCGGTGACTTTGCATCGCTGCAAGAAGGCCGGGAAGGCTTGAGTACTGAGGATTACATCGCGTGGAAATTGCCGTAAGCCCAGTCTTTCTGTCACATAGGTTCCATTTCCGAAGTCACCGCTAACGATATTCATAGTGAAGAGGAAGACCCAGATGACTATCCCTTCCCTCTGACCTTGCGATCGCCAAAGAAGTCCACACCGATGGGTTCGCCAAACCCAGGTGTCATGAATGGGGTGTCTTGAGCTTGTCACGCTTTGACTACAACTTGAGGCGCAAGCGAGCACCAAGCCTGCGACTCAATAGCACCTACTCTCATTTAGCTCTTCTCGCATCTTGTACAGCATGTTCTCTGACCTTGTTGCATTCCTGCCTGGTTTTGTTGTTAGTTGAAGCCTTGTAGGATAGGACGATATTGTCTGAATATACTGCTTATCCAATTCAGCTTCGCCTCTTTCTCTTCGCCTTTGTCCATCTACTATTTTTGAACTTTCAGAACCGAGTGTACAGTAACATCAAAGAACACCAAATCACCGCCGTAAAACGGCCCCAAGCCAACCAAAACTAATCACGAGTTCAAACAAGGCGCACTAGATGCGGTACAACGGTGTCCTTCCAGTACAGTTCCCAACTGCCAACGGAACAAAGCGGGACTATCGAGGGTGACGAT
The DNA here is from genome assembly GCF_014066315.1 of Letharia lupina. Classification (NCBI taxonomy): domain Eukaryota; kingdom Fungi; phylum Ascomycota; class Lecanoromycetes; order Lecanorales; family Parmeliaceae; genus Letharia; species Letharia lupina. Next base: position 1,225,133 of record NW_023502990.1, on the reverse strand, counting down.
GAAGCGCATTTGGAGTTTATTCACTTTTTTGATATTCCCCAATTTCCTTTCACCGAAGCCATTGAACACAAAATAATCGATCCCCATGCTCATCGTGCAGACTGAACAATTCCCTATCGTCTCTGTGAGATGAGCAGGGACACTTTGCGCTTTGCGAGGTCCTTGAAATCTCCATTTTCGTACCCCTATCCATCTTTCACTATCTCTTCAGCAACACCAGGCCTACTTCCATCGACAAGCAGCTTCGATCAAATATCGACCGAGCCAAAGATCCGAAGTAAGCCCCAACAAGCCAGATCTTCGCAATCGAAACCAGCCCGAGAAGCCCACCCCCTTAGTCTCAACAACCGTACCAAGACCCCACCAACAACCAACCATGCCCCTCGAAACCCCTTCCCACCCTATCACTGTCCCCAGCTCCGCCACCGTCACCACCACCACCACCACTACATCAGTTACACAACCAATCATCCCCCCCGTCTCCTCCGCATCAAACCCAAAAACCCCACCCCGCCCATCCCGCCAGCTGCTTAACCCGCAAACCCCACCATCGCCAACGCGCACGCCAGCCACCCCTCCATAATCCCGATCGCTCCAAAGTCGATTCGTGACCACGAGGGCGAATGGGCCATCGACACCTTTGCCAGCCCGAAGCTTCGCCTGACCGGGTGTATGTATGTATGTATGTATGTGAGCATGTAGCATACAACAAACCACAACGGGTCCGGGCCGACGTCGCCACGGAAGGATAATCCCGACCGACGGCTTTGACACGCCGCTTGATGAGGAGACGCGCCGTGGAGCCCACAGTCGGAACGGCGCGGATGAAATTCGGTCTTCGGATCTTGTGGTTGGGTCTGTGGTGTGGAAAGCGAGCTCGAGGTCGAATTGACGAAAATGCGAGCGCGTGTCGGGGTTTGCTGTGGGGGTTTGCTGGTGATGATGATGATGATGATGATGATGAAGGAGACGGGGATGAAGGGGGTGGAGATGTTTGTGAGGGAGTTTTGGTTGTGGGAAGAGCGATGGGTTTGTTTGGTCGGTGTTGCGTGCGCGGGTGGGTTGGAGTGCTGGGGGGTGTGAGTGGGTTGGTGGGCGGTGGGTTTGAAAAGGGTAGGTTTGGGGAAGGTATGGTATGGTGGGTTGAGATGCTTGATTTTTCTCTTCTTGGTTTTCTTTTCTTTTGACTGGTTTTCAATGTGCAATGTGCGTTTACTGAGAGGGTCTCCGGCAAGGGGAATTGGTAATTTTGATAGACTTTTAGCACATCACTGTCTTGAGTTTGGTTTATATCGGTTGTTGCTGAGAGCTTTCATTCTCTCGCTTCAGACGCGCCGTCTTTGTAGCGTATGATGAGGAGTAGCTTCTTTTAAATTCCTGATCCCCCCGTATACCTCTGGTATCATTAGATCGCTCCTCACTCAATGTATTCATCATGCGAAACGAACACTCATTCGTGACACTGCTTTTCAATACTGTGGAAAAGAGCATGAAGTCAGTGGAAAAGCGGTTTACTAGGAAAGGATCTGTAAGAAGTCTCTATTACCTTGGGCAGGAGCTGATCAGGATAGACCACATTTTCAAACGTGGCCGTGCAATGGTTGAGACATTCAACAAATCATCGAGTATGATGCCAAAATTTCTTTGAAGTCAAATAAATGCATAATGCCTTGTCGGCAGTGCGAAATCGCTGAGTGTTTACACTACACTCCTTTTGGGTCACCGCCTAGTTTCTCCTCGCGTTCCCCACCTAAGTACCTTCAACGACAGTCCTTTCTTTTGCAAACTATGAAGCATACTAAGCAGCTTCCGCTAACCTTAACAGAGCTCATCGTTCCTCTTTATCGTCAGAAATCCGACCTCTTGACCTCGACACTTGCACGTACTGTTCTCTTCGTGCTGGGAGCTACAACGGGAGAGTGTACATCGTCTTTCCTTTGTTTAGAACAATCACTTCCTATTGTGCTCATTGTGAGCCAACTCTCCAACTTGTCCTGCTTAAATACTGTTCTTCGTCGCTCCATTGCTCTTCCTTCCTCACACATCGCAAGCCTCACTCATCATCAGACCGTTCAGACCACTCGAATCCAAAAGAACAGTCATCAGCATCAAATTTCACCCGGACAAGAGCCCGAAACATCTCAGAAATGTCTCACTACCCACCACCCCCAACGCCACACCTGCGTAGACGTGGCAACGACGCCTCAGGATACGGGCAAGCGTCACCGAATCTGCACCAGGCATTTATGAGGACTGATCCTCGACAGGCATCTTCCGACCGTAGCAAATCTTCCTTTGACGGGCGAAGTAGCGGTAGACAGGCGAGTGAGCAAGCTGTTGATGAACATGACCGTCGTCCGCGACTTACGATTCAGCTGCCGACGCCCAAAAGTTCGCCAGAGCCGGAAGTTTTGCAGAGCCCGAGGGACTTGGCGCGGCTAAGTCCTGTCGATGCGGAGACGGCTTTGGTGGATCGGTTTAGGAAACCCGTCTCCAAAGTGTCTCACCCTGCCTGTCTCACCCCCGGACAGCGTTCCACCACGCAGGATGCGGAAGAAGCTCACCCAAATGAAGAACAAGTCAACAATGCAAACGGGCCCCTCGCTACCCGCGCACGAATCTCAGACGGTGATTCTCCGACCTTGGATTTGGCCGCAAGACAGCTGTTTCAGCAGGCGGTTCCGCCTGGCTTCAACACCAACACTGACTTTGGTGACTTTGGCCGGGGTTTGCAACCCTCAGCGGCCGCCGTAGCCGAATCTTCTCGCCGTAATCGAGCTACGCCAGCTCACCAGCGTCCACACTGGGTTCCCACAAGTGAAGACTATCCCAGTGTCCCCTCGAATCAAGGGATTGGGTCTCGATACCCCGCTGAAGCTAGGCGAGTTCCTGCCAGCAGACGCGCTAATGGCCGCGCAGATGCTGTACAGGATGAGAGTAAGGGTGCTCTCGGCACGGAAGGGGACGTCGCGATGCGGGTAGAGGTAATTCTGCACGGAGATGGATACCGTCTCCGCGACTCCCGACATCATCCGGACATCTTCCAAGAAATAATTCCAGCAACCCCAGCCGTAAGTAATACAGCTGACATTTCCGAAACCCATCTCGGCTATGGACGGCAGGCTCATCGAAGCAGGAAGACCCCATCACATCATTCCGAGTCAAATGCAGACATTGCTTCGATATCTTCCACAGAATGCCAGCCATCCACCACTGCATCCCCACCCTCCTTCTCCCCTGCCTTCTCCCCGCCTCCACGCGTATCTTGCGACATCGTGGCGCGCAACCCGATCCCCGCCACCAGCCAGCGCTACTTCGGACCCGAGAACGGGGGCCGCGCGGATATCGACGATGGCGAAGAGGCTACTGTGGTAGATATTGGCGAGAATGCAGGTGCAGATGCGCGTAAACGTAGACTCAGTCTGCAGATGCAGGAGTGGCGGGTGTGGAGCAAGGAGCCGGAAAGACCTGAGAAGTGGTCCATCGATTTTGACGAGGTTCAGCATAGGGGAGACGAGAGATAGAAGGGGGAGGGGAGTGGAGACGGTGAGTGATGGGTTCGAAAGGATAAAATTGAAGCTGAGAGATGTGTGGTGGTACGTTCATTCAGGGCTTAGTTCCTCTTTTCTTTGCTTCAGGTTGCTTGTGTTACTGATATCGCCGCTGTTGTTGTTGTGTTTCTGTAAAGGGTGAGGAAGAAACAATGGGCGGGAGATGAGATGGGATGAGGTTTGAGCACGGCTGTAAGTTGCTACTGGCTATCCAATTGCATCCATAGACTGGCACATTAAATACCGATTCGGAAAGTAGTCAGACTTTACAGGTAAGAAAATGGTTGCTGCGCAGAAGCCTTCCACCGACTGGCCTGTGACGGACGTCTCGTTCGACTTAGCACCACCAGAGATCTTACAATAGGTTCCTAGTCGGATGCGGTACTCTTTTCAAACCTACCTTTGAGACGACTCTGACATCAACCACACTTCCTTCGTAGGAAGTGCGTTGATGATTAGGTACGAAATATACATCCTCATAATCCGGTCACAAACCGCCGGAATGCTGGCCAAGCGAGGACGGATGATCAGTGTTGGAATCAGCCAATAGGAGGCCAGCATTTCTACACACTACTAAGTTCCAAATAGGTGTTGTGACTACGCCTTATAGTGGCAAATAGCCTTAGCGTGGCTTCACACCATAGATAGGTAATCACCTCTATTTTTACTATATACTTCTTTATAGAATATAATAATAAATAATTATTCTACATTAATATGAGATTATTAAGTATATATTATTTTTAATAGATTATAAGCTCGAATTTTCGCTATCGTAATCTCTACATTATTAACTAGAAATATTTACTTATTTAATAATTTAGTATTATGAAAGTTAAACGAACATTTTTATATTCTTATTATATATTTTTCTATTTACTCTTTTATTCTTTCTTTAATAGATAGCTATATAAGATAATTATATAGATATTTAATATATATATAACTATATTAATTTAAATCTAGAATTTTCTAAAGTTAAAAGGTTAAGAAAACTATTAGCTATAGTTAAAGAAGATAAAGAGTATTTTAAAGTATTACGATTTATAAGACGTAGTAGAATAAGAATTAATATTATTTCTAGACGATTTATTAGAGAAAGTTATTATTATAAATATATTAGCTAATAGAATTTATTATATAAAAACTATTATATTAAGATCTATTAATTAATAGATTTTAATTTATAATATCGAGAAAAGATTTAAAAGAACCTTAATAATTAAGTATTAAAACTTATTTATTTAATATATAAGAATAAATTAATTAAAGTAATAGAAGATAAGAAGATAGCTATAATTAGATAGAGTAAACTTTAAACGAATTATATAAACTTTAGATTTATTCTTCGCTTTATTAAGTTATAGAAATTATAAAATATTATTATAATTAATAATAATAACTCGATTAAGATTTATATTATTAATATATATATAAAATCTAAGAATCTTAAGTATATAAGAGCTTTAATTAATAGATAAATTCTTATTATTTTATTATTAAATAATTTAAATAAAAAGTATAAGAACTTTATATATCGTCTTATTATATAACCTAATAATATATTAAACTTTAATAAAATTATTATACTTCTTTATAAAGAAAATTATCTTCTTAAATAAAATAATAAGAAATAAATTATAGTTGTTATTAATATTACTGGCCGGAAAGGTATGATATGGTATGGAATATTGACCTATCATATCATACTCTGATATGGTATGGGATATTGATATTTGCATAATTCCATACCTGGTATGATATGGGATCTTGGCGGGATATCCTACGGTATGGTATATCTGTGGTATCATACCATGATATGGTATATGTATGGGATATCCCGACTGGGATTTCTATATTTAGAAGTATAAGTAGCTATTCTAGTCATCATTCTGGCCAACCATGGCTACTACTACCATGGCTACCACTACTATGGCTACTACTATCATGGCTGCCACTACCATGGCTGCCACTACCATGGCTACCTACCATGGCTGCCCCCTACCATGGCTACCCCTACCATGGCTACTACTATCATAACTACCACTACCATAGCTACTATATGATAGTAGGCTATTTCAATAATAAATAGTAATAGCTATGATAGTGGTAGCCATAGTAGTGATAGCTGTTAAAATGTCAGGTATGTGATATATAGAACGGACGGATCAATTCTCTAAAACCTCTCCGGGGCCAGGGCCTAAATATAGTACAAAATCAGATGGCTGGAAGACATGGTGGCTAGGATGCGCGGGGGCCACATTTCGATGGTAGGCATAGTAGTGGTAGCTATGATAGGAGCAGTCATGGTAGGTAGCCATGGTAGTGGCAGCCATGATAGGGGTAGCCATGGTAGGGGCAGCCATGGTAGGTAGCCATGGTAGTGGCAGCCATGGTAGTAGTAGCTATTATGTCGGATTTATCGAGCCGTTGATCAGAATGATGACGAGAATACTTCTAAATATAGAAATCCCAACCGGGATATCCCATACATATACCATACCATGGTATGATACCACAGATATACCATACCGTGGTATATCCCGTCAAGATATCGAACCCATACCAGAAAAATGGTATGGTATCCGACCCTACCCATACCATACCCGGGTACGGTATGGTATCACTTGATATGGAATATCCCATGGAATATATTATATCTTTTCGGTCAGTAGTTATTATAAAGAAATATTATAAGAAATAGAAGAATAAGAAGACTTTTAGAGATAATAATAATTTAGAATATAGAGATAATACTTTAGAATAAGATTAAGGTAAAAATAACGATAAAAATAATAACTATAACTTTAATCCCCTATTAAATAACTCGAATAGTATCTACTATAAGAAATTAGATAACGTATTTAAGTATTTAAAGTATTTACTACTATTAAATAAGAGTAAGAAGAGATATTAGCTATATAGCTACTAAATTCTTTATAACGAAAAGATATCTAATTAATTTCGAAATAATAATAATAATAATAATAATTCGAACTTTAAGTCTAAAGCGAATATGGCTAATACTATTAATAAGTCGAACGATTTTATAAATTAAAATTATACTTATATTTTAGTAATAGTCTATATTATAATCGATAATAAAGATACTATAAGAGATAAAGAGTATTAGAATTATTTAGTTAATAGCTTAATATTTAAATTAGATAAAGAAATAATAAATAAAGAGCTTAAAATTAAGTCTCTCGATTATCTTTTAATTAAAATAGCTAAATTATAAGAATTATAGAAGAATATAGAAAATTAGTTAATATCTTAGTTTAATATTAATCTAAAATTAGATAATAAGATAAATCGAGAGATTAAAAATATCCTTAACTCTCTACTTAATTCTCTAGAGAACGAAATAATTAACAAATTATTATATAAATATCTAACTTATTTTCTCTTCTATATAGTATATATAAATAGTTAATCTACTATTATATATAAATAAATAATAAACTTAGACTATATTAATTATATATTCTTTAATAAAAACGAGTTTATTAATTATTAGCTATATTATATAAATATTATAATAGTTAATAAGATTATTATTTAAATAAAGAATCGCGATATAGTCGAAATAAAATAGCTATTATAGAATAAATTTAGTAATATTATAAAAGTTAATAAAGTTTTATATATTTCGAATCTTATATATAAACTATTTTTAATTAGTTAGGCTATATGAAAAGAATTTAAAATTATCTTTCTTAGTAATAACTATTATATTCTTTAAAGTAGCAAGCTTATTAATAGCGCTTCGAAGATAAATAATACCTATATTCTTAGTATCTTATAATCTATAATTAAGATTTCGATATTTATTTAGAAAAAGATAAGAATCTTAATAATAAGCTTAATATTTAATAAGAAAGCTATTAAGCTATAATACTATCGAATAAGATATTTAAATAAAATAAATCTTAAGAGATTAGTTAATATAAGTAAAGATATTATACTAATTTAGAAACCTCGAGTTAGATTAATATATAAATGTCTATTTTAAAATTAAATCTATATGAAAAATTTTAAGAAGAGTATAATATAAGATACTCGAAAAACTTAATAAGATTTATATAAACTTGGAAGAATCTTTTAATATATTATTTATTAATAGAGTTAAGTACTATATACTTTTAATTAATTAAATAACTCTTTAAATTTAATACTTTATATATAAGTATAAAAACGAGATCTTTAAGTTATTTTATAATTAGAAAACTTAGATAGAAAATAAATTCGATTATAAGATTAAGATAGTTCGTTTAAATAATAATATCGAATTTATTAATAGTAAGTTTAAAGAATATTTTAAGAACTTCGAAATTATATAAGAGTCTATCGTATTCTATACGTCTAAGTAAAATAAACTTAGCGAGATATAAAATCGAATTATTATAAATAAGATAAGGACTATACTTTTTAATTCGAAGTTATTTCGCTATTTATAATTAGAATTACTTTATATTAAAGTATATTAAAAGAATAAAAGTCTTATTATCTATCTTTAAGATATAATATTATATAAGATATAGATAAACGAATAACTATATCTCGACTATATAAAGATTATCGACTATATTATCTAAATATATATATCTAAGAAAAAGTATAAGAAGCTTAATAAACGTAGTAAGAAGTATTATCTAATTAGCTACGAAGATATAAATATCTTTTAAATATAGAACTTAATTACTCGATAAATAAAATAATCCTTTTATATCGATTTTAACGAATTATAAATAATAATTACTACGATTTTAGATATTAATTATTAGCTAGTTAAGGCTATTAATAATAATATAATAGATATATTTAATAAAAAGAGTAACTCTATAGTATATTAATATATATCTAAGATTGTTATTAATATTAATACGAGCTCTATTAATATAGATAAAATTAGAAATATTCTTTTTAATAAAAATATTAGAGAAATTAAAGAAGTTAAAGATATAGAAGATAGTAATATAAAATTAGAAGAATTTAATAATAACGATATTAAAGAGATATCTCGAGGTAATTCTATTATTTATCTAGATCTATATCTTAATATAATATATAATTCTTAATTAAAATAAACTTCTATATCTTTTTAGAAAGTTCTTTTAAATAATAAATAAAGTAATATTAAGATTACTACATCTGCAAATTTAAAAAGTTTCTTTTCATACGATTTTCGTTAGGTTCGCATTATAAGCACGATTTAGTCTATTTAGTAGACTTTATCTATATCTAACTCTTTTTATTAATTTAATAACTATCTTAATTCTTTTCGTTAGTTCTACTAATTTAGTAACTTTAAAAAATTTTAATAACTTTAAAAATTTTGCGTAATATACTTTAATATACTTTAAGTATTATTCTATATATATATAATATTAATATATATTATTATTAATATACGTATTATTATACGCTATATTAAAGTATTACTTACGCGATTAATTTTATTAAATTATTTAATTTTGTAATCAAATTTGAGTTAGCGTTAATACTCGTTATTATAGAATCTTATCGTTATAACGTTAATTATTAGAACTTTTTTTTTTTTATACATATTGCTATTAAACTAATAGAACTAATAAAAAAGATTAGAATAATTACTAAATCGACGGAATTTGAGCGAATTCTAATTAGATTTATTAAATTGATAGAATTTAGGCGAATTCTAATTAGATTTACTAATTTAATAAATTTTATAATTTCCGCGATAAACGCGCGATTAGCAATTTCAAATTTTATAGAAACTTTTTAGATTTACAGATGTGGCCGGAAAGATATAATATATTTTATAGGATATTTCATACTAAGTAATATTATACCGTACCCGGGTATGATATAAATAGAATCGGATATCATTTCATTTTTCTAATATGAGTTCGGGATCTTAGCGAGATATTTTACGATATAATATATCTATAATATCATATTATGAAATAAAATATATATGAGATATCTCGTTAAGATTTCTATATTTAGAAGTATAAAGTAGCTATTCTAATTATTATTCTAGTTAACGATTAATCGTATCTATCCTTATTCGATATACTACTATAACTATTACTATTATAACTATTACTATTATAGCTATTACTATTATAGCTAATACTACTATAATTAATACTACTATAACTATTACTACTATATCTACTACTACTATAACTACTACTATTATAACTATTACTATTATAACTATTACTTACTATTATAACTATTACTATTATAGCTACTGTCGAAATGTGACCCCCGCGTATCCCAGCTATCGTATTCTTCAGCCACCTGATTTTGTACTATATTTAGAACCTGGCCTCGGAGAGGTTTTGGAGAATTAATCCGTCCGTTCTATACATCATATATCTGATATTTTAACAGCTACCACTATTATAGCTATTACTATTTATTATTTAAATAGTCTACTATCATATGGTAGCCATGATAGTGGTAGCCATAATAGTACCAGTCATGGTAGTGCTAGCCATGGTAGTGTCAGCCATGGTAGTGCCAGCTATGGTAGTGCCAGCCATGGTAGTGCCAGCCATGATAGTGGCAGCCATGATAGTAGCAGCTATGATAGTAGTAGTCATAATAGTAATAGCCATAATAGTATATCGAATGGGGGTAGATACGATTAGCCGTTGACCAGAATAATGATTAGAATAGCTACTTTATACTTCTAAATATAGAAATCCCAACGGGATATCTCATACATATATCATTTTATGATATAATATCACAGATATATTATATCGTAATATATCCCGTTAAGATCCCATATTATATTAGATATAGAATCATATAAATATTAATATTTCATATCATATTAGAGTATAATATAGCAGGTCAATATCTTATATTATATTATATCTTTTCGATTAATGATTAAGATATAAGTCTAAAGAATTATTACTTATATTAAGTATAATAAGACTCTTAAATTAAAATATTTATATTATAGATAAGTTATATTAAATTATAAAAATTTAAATTATTATAATTTTAATCTCATTTTTAATCTCGCTATTATTATTTAATAAATAATTAATATAAGATATTAATAGACTATTACGAAGATTAATAATTTCGAGTTATTAATCTATAATTAGATAATAATTAGTCTTTATATTAAATAATAAAAGAAGACTATAAATAAGTAAATAAATTTCTTTATTATAATAAATATTTAGAAGCTTATTTCGAGAATAAAGAATATATTAATTCTTATTAATAAATGGATCTATAAGATAAAGAAGAAACTTAATAACTTTATTCTCTATAAAATACGCTAAATAATTCGAGATTTTAAATAAATCTATGACGTTAATTACGACTAAATCTTCGTCTTAATTATTAAATTTATATTATTTAAGATATTATTTATAATTATAATATATTATAATCTAGACTATAAGTAAATAAATATTATTATTATATTTTTTAATATATTATTAAAGAAAATTATTTATATAAAATAATTTAAAGAATATAAGAAGAAAGATAATAAGATATATTTGCTATTTAGAGTATTATATAATTTAAAGCAGTCACTACGAGAATAGTACTTTACTCTATAAAACTTTCTTATATTTAAAGAATTTAAATTAATTAAATCTAATTACTTACTCTTTATTAATAAGAAAATATAACTTATTATTAGCGTATATATAAATAATATTTAGATTTATAATCTAAAAGAATTAAAACTAATATTAAAATTTAAATAAGATCTTTATAAATAATTCGCTATAATCGATCTCGGGCTATACTTATATTATTTAGATATAAAAATCTAGAGAAATCGAAGGGAGAGAATTATTCGAATTACGTAAACGATGTATTTAAGAAAGATATTATTACGATTTAATATAAATAATTATATATTTATCTCTATATTAATAATAGTAGATACTTAACTATAAGAGAAACTAATTAATAAAGCTAAATTAGAAGTTATTTAGAAGTATTAATTAATAATAAAATCGATAATATATCTTATAATTTAGACTCGTTTAAATATCTATTTTATTATTATAATTTTTTTACGATATAATTATAATCTTAATTTAAAATATATTATAGCTATTAAATAAGTTATTTATTATTTAAAGAAAATACTAATTTATAATATTATATATAAGATAACTAATATATTAAAAGACTATATAAATATTAATTAAATCTTAAATTAAGAGATTCATTAATCTTTTAAAGTCTATATATTTTTACTCTATAATAAGATAATTAATTAAATATCTAAACGATAATAGTTTATTATATTATTATCTTATAAGATTAAATATATAACTTAAATCTAGATAATAAAGAAAGCTATTTAATTAATTAAACTTCTAAGTAAATTAGATATTAGCTTCGAATTATCTAATAGATTAATATTAATTAAAATAGATAATTAAAAAGCTATTATATTAATTAAGAACTCTCGCTTTTACTTATATATTAAGTATATTAATATTTAATAGTATTTTATATAAGATTAAGTGAAAATAGGAGCAATTATATTTAAATAAGTACCTACTAATGATATAACTATGGATGGGCTTATTAAAGCTCTTATTAATAATAAATTTATAATATTTATATATTAAATTAAACTCTAGAAGAGTAAATAAGAGAAATAATCTAAATTCGAATTATATAGAAGTATTAGAACTAATAGTATTTCTAGTTATTATTTAAACTATATAGAAGTATTAAAATTAGCTAATAGAAGGCCAGTATATTCACATACTACTAAGTTTTAAATAGATATTATAACTACGTCTTATGATGGTAAATAGCCTTAGTATGACTTTATACCATAGATAGATAGTTATCTTTATTCTTACTATATACTTCTTCATAGAATATGACAATAAATAACTATTCTATATTGATATGAGATCATTGAGTGTATACCATTTCCAATGATCAGTTCATACAACATCCACACAAGAAAAATCCCGCTTAGAGTATCCCAAGACCTTTGGGACCCGCAAGTCACAGATGGTTGCTCGTGCAAGAGTAATAGGATGTAAGCATTCGTTGATTGTGGTATCAGAGTCTTTTGGGGACAAGGATATGCATACTGTCCCGCTAAATTGCTAGAAAATACTGATTGTTCGCCTCAGGTGTGTTTGATTCTCGAGCTGTGACCGCAAAAGTGAGGAGCAGTTCGAAACCAGTATCATAACCTCCCTACCTAACTTGGCCACTCATAGGGTTGCTTAAAGATGTATATAGCTTGTTGCTTGACTTTGAGATTCGGGATTCAATTCCTGCATTATTCGTCCATTGGTTGCAATTTCAGGTTGTATGTTTTGGACGAGGTCAGCTGTAGATACATGTTGCTTACTGAAACTCGGACACCTGAACCGTATTTCCTTTGAGCTTCCAGTCTCTCATTTTTCCAGTCTTGCGATATCGACAAGAACGACGGAATGAATACTTAAGTCCAAATATTGCAAGCTCATATCAAACTTGGTAGGCAATCTCAATAAGCCAAAGGGTCAGATGACTCTTCATTCTCCCTGTGACCCTGATGGTATCAGTCTCCTGCGAGCCTTCGGGTCTCCTTTCCCCCATCTCGGGCGTCCCCAACCCATGCCCGAGGGAGTGACTGTCAAGATATCAGGTATGGTAGAATGAATGGTGTGTAGATTGCATGAATTATTCCATCTCAGGACTCCCCTGGGCCAGTATTTATACCCCTCACAAATTAGGTGGTTATTTCAATAGGTAGCTGAGAGGAGGCTAGAAATCTTATTCCGATACTCCCCTATAACCAGCCTCCCCTAGCTTACTCAAAATATAATACTATATAGAAAAATAATGTTATACCCTCCCTGGTGCCTTTCTTACTACCCTTCCTAATACCTTTCTTACCCTTTCTGATATCACCGATAAGCCTTTCTAACCGTTATCGACAAGCCTTCCTAGCCGTCATCGATAAGCCTTTCTAACCGTTACCGATAAGCCTTCCTAGTCGTTATAAATTAATAAATACTTTCTTTTTATCTAATACCTCTTAATTCTACTACTATAACTTATCCCATTTTTACTTTTAAAATCTTTTTTTAATAATTTATCTTTCTTATAGCTATTTTAAGATTAACTTCGAATATAACTTTTAATAAATTTTATTCTTATAAGATTTTTTATAATAAAAATATTTTATCTTATACTCGTAGTTTAGAATAGCCTTTTTACTTAAGATTCTTTTACTCGAATATCTTATTATTATAACTAATTCTATCTTTATAATATTTAAAGTCTTTTTACATCTCTTTTTCTTTAAAAATATATTTTTTATTTTATTAATATTTATTCTTAGCGTTATAGTCTATATCTTAATAAAATATTAAAATTATTTTAAGAGAGTTATATCGAGATATAGAAGAGTTTATTTATTATTATTAAGAATTATATTAATATCGCGAATACGCTTCTTAAGAGTCTTAATTTAAATAAGATAGTAGATTATAAAGTTGAAATCTTCGTATTAAAGCGAGTAATACTCTTAAATTAATTATATAAATTCGATATTCTCTTTCGAGATATAGATATTAACTAAAAAGATTATTATAAAATAATTATTATTAAAAGCGTTAATCTAAAAATTTTATTTAATAAGATTATTTATAATAAAGATAATAAGATCTATAATTTTTATTATTAAATTATACTATTTAATTTAAATCGTAATTAATTTATTAAAATTTAAAGCTTTTTATATATAATTTTAAAGCTTTTTATCTCTAAAAAGAGCTTTAATATCGATAAATTATTTAGAGTAATTATTATTTATAAGCTAACGAATAAATAACTTAAATAAAAAGATTTCGAGGTCTATAATTAATTAGAATAAATATAGAATAGTATATATTTTAAGTAATAATATCTTAAGCGTTAAGCTCGAGCTTATAATCTATTAAAATATTAGATATAATAGAATAAATAATATATAGATTATATAAATTATTTTATCTCAGGACTCCTCTAGACTAATATTTATATCTCTTATAAATTAGGTGATTGTTTCAACAGGTGGCTGAGAGGAGGCTGGGAACCTTATTTCGACAGTGACTACCGTCGATACTTCACACCAACAATGATATCGTCCTCCGAAACATGACTTTGTTCAAAAACAAATCGACGAAGGAAAAATGAAGGCCTGGTGCCTTTGAGAGTATCCTAAGTGCTCAGGTTACCTCAGCTTCATTTTGAGAGAAGTATTCTTCTTCAAGCCTTGGGACACCAAAAGATATAGTTCTGAGTCTTTGCTCGAATACTAGCGAGGTTTCTCATGTATAGATAAATTACATGCTCTGCATGGTTCACTTTCAGCACCGGTAGCACCCCATCACAGCGATACTTTAACATCTCTTCCTGATACATTGACATCTGACACCCCCTTCTGACACATTAACACCCTTCCATCAGGCAAGCTTTTGACGGGAGCTAACCCAATCGGGTAAAGCTCTCACTCAGTCCGTGGTGTTTGCTCGTCACCTTGTAGACTTGTTTTCTCTCGTCCGACTCAGTACTTTCAACCAACTTCACAGAATGGCTCCAATCCAAAGTTGTAACCCTGTGAATTAAACTGGTCCTCATACACGTCACTTTCCTCAGGCTACCTAGCGCTCGCTGCTTGGTTCAAGCGATCCAAGAGATTACACAAGAGAAACATACATCTAAAATGGACCAGCAACCCAGACTGTCAGGCCCACACCAGGCACCTCTCAAACGCCTTGTGCAGAAACCGAGCTTTCTTCTGCCCAAGACAACATCAATTCCGCCTAATAACCCAGAATCATACCTGACGAGAGTCGTTTCCTACACCTCATGGCCACACACCTCCCCTAATGCCTCAGCGATGGCCAAAGCTGGATTTCATCAACAGCAACACTCTCAAAACCGAGACCTAGCTACATGCTCCACTTGTGGCCTTACACTCATGAACTGGGAATGCAGTGATGATCCTCTTGATGAACATGTACGACGCTCACCTGCATGCTCTTTTCTACACACTCTTCGAGTTGTGAAACCCGCCTTAACACCGGCGCAAACAACACCAATCCCGAGCTCAGCGCCTCCCAAAGTCAGTCTGGCATCACGTGCTTTGATCCGGGCGTCCGCTACATCAACAGCAGCTGCTGAGACCTCAATATCGACCCGCACAACTATGCCCCGGCTAGCATATCCGCCTCCGCCAGCATTCTACCCTCCACACCACCACATGTTGAATTCAAACTCTGACAGAAAGGCCGAAAATGCGCTCGCACAGGCTGATTCACCGGGAGAGTCAAAGGGAGAAGCCGTGCTGGACGTGGAGGGTTGGGTGGAGCTTGGGTTTGACGGGGAAGAGAAGGACGACTGGGTCAAAGTCTGAATGATCTAGGCGTTTGCACTGATAGTCGATGATAGCGAAACCCTCAATATCAACACAGTGAATTTTAGATGGAAATCCAAGGCAGTTCTCAGACTTGACTGGCGCTTAGCATAATGAGATTCGTCCCACCTGTGTATCTTCTATATCCTAATACTATCATGCAGTCCTTTAATCTTTGACTGGGTCGCCACCACCGTGAGCGCGCAATTCAGTTTCATACTTGCCGCGAGCGCCGTCGGTAGAGACGTCTAGCACTTACACTGCAAGCTCTTTTCAGCACCTACTTTGGGTTTGAAGTCTAACCAGCCGCATACCTGATCAATGCCCATCCAATGCATCCCCTGTACTCACCACGATGACCTCAGCCCTCTTCCAGCGCATCATTCCCTTCTCACTCCCTCCCCCCACTTCCACACAGCCCCTCAACACGCCAAGGCGGAGCCTCCCCACCACAGCGACCAGCAACATTACAACGAAAAGCTCCTTCACACTCACCACACCACCACATCCGGTACGGTGTCTATACAGTCCCCACACGCCACTCCTCCCCCCACCAGACCACTCTTCCCTCACCAACGACGTCCTCTTCCTCCCCGCAGCCAACGTCTTCGAAGAGCGGATGTTTCGAGAAAGATAGATACCACACAACCGCCGCCGTCGACTACGCCCGACCGCGACGACGGTACCAGCGATGCCGGATTTAGCGCACGTGCATCGTTCTTCGACGTCGCGCTCACGGCGAATAGGATTATTGAGGGATGTGTTGAGGGAGTGGTGAGTCCGAAGGAGGGGACGAGTGGGATAGGCGAGTTGAGGAAAGGGTTCTTCCTCGATGGCGAGGGGGCCGGCGGGATAGCTGCGAATATCACGCGCATCCATTCGCAGCCAGCAATCGATTTTTCCAAACGGGATACCAGTAGACTCAGGAAGTTTGTCCAGGATCTCAGGCCGTGGAGAGCGGAGATCAAATCGACTGTTTAAATCCACCTAGAGCCCGCCGCGGCAACAGACTGCACCTACATGATCAATCAAATCATCCCTCGTATCTCAAATCGGACCAGCGAAACCACATTTGGCACCACAGACGCCGCGGACATCGACCTCGCAAAAGCGGAAAATCGGAAACAGCAGCATGGGCGATGCGAGATATCGCCTCAGAACGATGACTATAGGCAAAAAGATGCTTTGCGTCTGCTTGATAGATATAGCGTAGACGGCTCGGGGACTCACTCAAAATAGCTGATTCATTCAGACACGAGATTAGCGCGGCTGCTGCGAATGTTATGACTGAGCGAAGAAACTTCTACGTCCATGTTGGGCGTTCCTAAGCCTTGGGGTCTGGAGTGGATACGATAGCACGGTTGGGTAGCGACGGAGGAGTTCGGTTAATAGATCCTTCTGTGGCCGATTGAAAGTGAAATCAAGGAAACAATGCAACCCGTTGAGTTCCCCGAGGCTGCTGCATGTGAGATGGACTCTCGAGAGTCGAGCGAGAGCATGTCGTAGGTTCTGGTACTTGGAGGCTTCGTCCATGTTCAACATCGGAACCGGTGGGGCTTAGTGGTGCTTGTAGCTTCGAGAGCCTAACCTGTGGGTGAGAATGCTATATTCAGATTCTTTGCAGTGTGCGCACATGATGGCGATGCGGAAAGGCTTGGGATGTTTTGGTGCTAGAAGCTTTCGCATGAACATGGGACAGACAGACAGACACGCTCAGCGAGCGCACACTCCATTCGCTCAGAAGTTTTTATAATAGCATTAAAGAAACGCACGCGTAGACTCCGGCAACAGTAATGCAAGAACAGAGCAACAAGCCCGCGCAAGAACCGAGCAACCAATCCTACCAGCGTCTCACCAGGATCTCAAATGAATGCGTGTTCGAAAACGTAGACCGGCTGCCTCGTGTTCACTGGCACGAGTTTGGTCCTTCACGACCTGGAACCTGCGTCCTGGCAAGACACTCGTCAATGGCCGGGATGGCTTCTCGCGCGAGGCGACGAAAGATCTCCGAACAGTGACGCCAGGAGCCGGTGAGGTTCGTTGCAGTCGATTCCTTCATGAAGAAGATTCGCCTATGCGGCGTCGAGTTTTCGGCCAGAGCCTCCACCCCTTTCTGCTCGAGATCTCTTCGCCCTCCTGATGTGGTAGTTTCTGGGGCTTGACTGACCTTTCGGGTACGGTCGTTGAGGTATTTGCGCTTTCAGAAATATAGCTGTGCGCTCTTGTATTGCAGCCACTTGAGAGCTTCTTTCTGTGTTTCTAGCCACTCGTCTGGCATTCTTCCTTGCCCGACCTCTAGTGCCTTGATCATGAGCGGTATCCCTTCCTCTGGCTGACCGATTTCTCCATATTCCTTAGCGATATAAGCCATTGTAAGGAGGGTATAAGGATCGTCCTCACCGTAAAGAGTTAAGTGCTTCTTTAGGGTATTCTGAAACATCTCGAAAGCGGCCTCATGTCGTCCTGACCTGTCATACGTAACTGCCAGAAGGAGTTCTAAATGTAGCATGTTCTTAATGTCTTCGTTGGACATCTCATCTCTCTTTGCTATCGCATTCTCTAAGACATCAATAGCTTCATTATATCGGCCCATGTCACTATACCCCGCTGCAACATCACACAAAGCTGATAGAGTGTGGGCATCTCTCTCCTCTAGCGACTTCTCGCAAACTGCTAATTTCTTCTCAGCAAGCTCTAGAGCTTCCTGCTTCCGACCCAACTCTGTATATGCCCAAGCGAGTTCACGCATGATATCCAAGGTCAAACTCTCTGCTGGGCCGAGTATCCGAATGCTTACATCTAGCGTACCCTGGAGTAGGTCCGAAGCTTTCTGGTACTCACGCAAATAAAAGAAAACCCGCGAGAGTTGATAGGATAGTAGGCATGTAGAGTAGCATTCATCACCGAGTAATTTTCTGCTGTATTCGAGAGCTCGCTCTGAAAGCGTCAAGGTATCTTTCCCTGGGAAAAATTCGTATACAGAGATGATCAAGGAAAGTATTTGTACCCTATCCAAGAGGACGTCATCCTCTACGAAGAGATCATCAACTTGCCCAATGCCTATACAATGGCGCAAATGGACCCTTAATTGCATTTGCCCGGGGAACAAGAGAACTTCCGCTGCCAGTGCCAGTGTCGATACAGTGATAATCCACCATCTCAAATGCACTTCTTCATTTAGGGAGTCCCGAATCCATGAGTGCACTAGAGGATGTAGCGAAATACGATTGTTTGGTCCGCTGACATGTATGAGCGAATAGCTCGACAGAAGTCGCATGGACTCATTGAATCGTATGGAGTCCCATTCCAAGAGCCGACGATCTCGAACCATACCAGGCAAATTGGAAGCCCACCACGTATACCTCTCGGTACGGCCAAACGCCTTCCATGCGGATCTAAACATGTCTTCCGTAATGTCATCAAAATGGCAAAAGCCAAAAAGAGTCAGAAATTCGAGGGCATTGGCCGCAGTGCTATCCGTTGCATTGTTCGAAAGCTCTTTTATGGAGTCCACTGATATCTCCCACGTTGTATAGACGGTATACTCATAATTTGAGTCCGCCTGTACTGGTCGGCTGCTCAGTAGCTTCTTGCGACGGCGCGCATAGTTGTCAAGATAATCCTCTAGAGAGCAAACTCTTTGTCGAATAGAAGCCCCAGCATGGCTCACAGCGAGGGCTAGGTATCCTAGTGTTTGGACGATGGGTAGGGCAATGCTTCGCAGATCCTCATTCTCGCTGAGAAGATCGCCAGATCTCAACAGGAGAGTAATAGCCTCATCGCTTTCCATTTCACGCAGCTCTCTTGATCCAACGGTAGCATGACATCTGCAATCAGGATTTCGACTTGTGACGATGATGGTACCCCTATTACCTACGGGGAAGAATTGGGAGATGTTTAGTGATGGATCATCAGCATTGTCCAGTATCAACAGCCAAGGTTCCAGCGAATTGGTGAGGCATCTTCTGAAGTCTTCCATCCCTTCCCCTACTTTGCATACTCGGGCCATGTTCGAAAATGCTTGTCGAGCCATGTCGACACTGCTGGTATCGATGAAGAAGACCCCCCAAAACCTTTAGATGGATCAGCAAAGCTACGACAAGAGATGACATTTGCAGAGCAATGCCCTAACACTGTTATACCTCTCTCTATAATCGTTCGCAAACTTCAAGGCCATTTGAGTTTTGCCGGACCCTCCGAGGCCGTATAGAACGAATCTCTGTTGCATATTCTGTGCAGGAGGATCCTCCAACGGAAGACAGCCTTCGCGAAGCTCGCCACATACATCATTACCGCCGGTAAAATAGGGGCTAACATCAAAAGGGAGCTCGAAATGCTTGTTGCGGAGCTTTGGGGGGGAACCTATTCATAGAGTCACTATTTACACCAATCTACTACTCCCAGAATAGAACACAGGTACAGTGAATGATGAGAGTATTTCGGCTGACCGACAGGATACATGAACGGAGGGTTGACAGACAACTAGAGCGGAAGAGGTGACAATACAATGGACCTCTGAGCGATAGATTCGTCGATTACTTGCTCACATACAATCAGAAGCGGGCAAAGATTTGTCCTTTCCTTTCAACATCCGATTCACCCTCTTCACCAGCTTCTTGTAAGTCTCATCATTTCGCGTGTCGAATTTACACATGTCCCGATGGTTTGCATCCACTGGTTGAGTGTCTTCATGACTTAATTCCAGAAGCGCGGATTGCTTCTCAACAATCTGGTAGAGCAGTCAGTCAGAAGTCGGAGGAATCAATACCTCTCGTACTTACGAGGCGCGAGAAAATACCCATTGGTCTAGTCTCATAAAAAGTTATGATCTCCATATTGGGGGCTTCGAACTTGAACTCTGAAGTGAGACTCATCAATGTCTCGCTATGGGTCTGTAGAGCACCAATCAATCTTGTTTTGGGTTTGTGCATAACCCCTGTGGCGACATTGGCCAGTATCCTCCCGTAATTGGCCTTGTCGCTCCCTCGGTGTGGTGTGCCAAAGAACACAATTCCAAGGGTGTGGTCCTTTATTGCTTGGTATCGTGGTTCCGTATGTGCCCAAACAAGAGCCTGTTTGACAATGATACCCCCTAACGAATGCGCAATGAAGATGATAGGCCGTTTGGATACCTACATCATCGAGAGTATTAGCATCAGCGATGTACCATGCAATGTGCGAGGATCGAAGTTGCGTTTGCAGCTGGTAAGGGTAATGGAGTCTTACATCATCTGTTTCGCGCTCATCGATCAAGCTACCTAGTAGGCTTTTGGCGTGATCCCACACATTAGCAGTAGTGTTACCAAACGCTACGTCTGCGTTGTAGCCATAACTCAGGATTCTTGCCCCTTTGACATCAAGCGGTAGAGAGTCCTGAAGCCAGAAATGGTTGTTTTTAGGGTGCTTCCAGGTGTTCGTAGCGTCGCCATTAAGTCCGTGGACCGCGATGATACTGGATAAAGAAGGGGCTATCAGCCAGGAGACAGGCATCTTCTGTGAGTGAGATGCTTACTCGACGACAAAAGAATCAGGCTGTGCGCTGCCGGGTTTCGGATACAAGATTTCCAGACCCATGTTTTCGCGGCGCAGATCAAGCGATTCTAGCTCTCAAAAGCTAGCGACTATGCGCGTGGAAATTTCGAACTTTCATAGACTTATACGATAACATAGCGGTATGTGAAGGAGAAGGAAGGGAACTTGACGTTCGAAGCCCAGATGGGGACTGACGTCAAGCTGGCAAGGCTGCGTGATACGGCCGCAACATGGCTTATCACCCTGCGTCTCTGGCATTCAACTGGTTGGCGCCCGCACCAATCAAGACAAAGCATTGAGCAAATGACTAATCAGGCGACTATTCACAACGCAGACCTCCCATGACACTGAAGCAGCGGCATGGCACGTTACTTTAGCACGAGGAGGTTCAGGACCAACGGTATGTAAGCTAGGTACACCCAACAGGTGTAGTATCAGCCAGGTCTTGTACCTTCATTAGATGGATTGACAAGCTAGGACCTAGAACAGTCGCAAGTGGCCCGTATGGAGCTTAGCATTGACGTACGTAACGAATCAAATCGATTGAACTTAATGGACTTCGTGTCATTGTTGGAGGTGGATGAAGTAGGTAGTCTCGTAGTGTAGGCAGACCTGGGGTTGATCATGTACTCTGTAATTTGGAGATGTACTATATCCGACGCTAGACCTAATCGAGCGATGCCTTGGCATCTTCCTTCAACAGGACTGTTTCGCGGAGGCTTTATTCAGTAGTAGGTTCGATTCCTAATGGCGCTGGTCCAATGGTGGAATGGTTTTTAGTTTTCTAGGACTGCATGACAGAAATCTAAGTCTTTGCCAGCATCATTCGCCTACAGACAGATGTTGGGGACCCGAGCTGGCATACGCTTTGATTGGCATGTGTGAAAGTTGTTGAACATCAGAGTTTTGTACAAATGGTCTAAATCGATTGACATCATCTAGCCTGATCTACTAGATAAAGACGTGTGCCTACCTCATCCCCAAAACCGCCAGAACCGCGACTTCTTCCCCCCCTGCTTCTCCCCCCGTCGTAAACCTCCTCCAACCTCATCGCACCCGCGGACATACTCACCACCAGTCTCGCCAAAATGATACCTGACAAAAAGCTCCACCGGCGCGAACGCCTCGTTGCCCGTGCCGTGAAGGTTTCCATCCCTCGACATGTCGTACAAGAACCATATCTCCGGCGGTGGATTGCTGGAGCCGAAAACCGAGCCTTCCCTGCTGCGGAGTTTTCCTCCGTGGAGATAGGGGCCCTGCTCGTGGCGGTGCTTGATCGGGCATTTGCGGTTGTTGCAGCGCGTTGTGCCGGCCGGGAAGGGAAAGATGGGGATCGGGATCTCGAAGAAGGCGGGGAACGAGCTGGGCGTTGGAGATTCGGGTCTTTCGACCCGGGGGAAAGTTGCGTGCGCAACGACCTTGACGGATGCGATTGAGATTGTGAGGTCAGCCGGTCCCGTTGATCTGTCACTATATTCCGAGGATTCGCTAAGCGGGTCGCTAATATCGCTCTTGGATACTGAAGAGCCCCAACTTTGGTCTCTGAGAGATTGAGAAGAGAAAGATCCCTCCTTGACGGTGATATTAGGTCCAGGTATTGTATCCAGGGCCACTGGCATCTCAACCAGGGTCACCGCGCTTGCAGTCCTCGGTGTCATTGGATCTGAAGTATACGCAGTATCTGAACGGAGGCTGAGGGTTGCCGACATTGGGCTAGGTTCGTCCTGTTTTGGGTCTCTCGCGGCCTCCGAGGAACATTGCGACTGATCGTCAACCTCAGTCAAAAAGCCTTGCCCCGAGAGCCTTGTCGAAGTGATGCCTTGCTGGTCGATGAGCTCATCAGACCCAGCCGAGTCATCCCAAACACTCCGAGACGCGATGATTTCATGCTCCAGAGGCACATGGAAGAACCCGCTTGACATATCAGACGACCGGCCCTCGTCCAGCAGAGGGCTGAGTGGTACGTCCTCGAAAGAGTGCGAAGTCCCCAAGCGTGGTCGGACATTACGCATGCAATTTTGGGCTTGTGAAGAGTCCATGGTGGCTGACATATCCAGGGGTACTGTTCGGGATCTCGGATGGGCGCTGGGGGATGTTGGAGAGGGAAGAATTACTGGTTATCGAGTTGAAGAAACGGTAAGCAGTGTCTCCCACGGGGAAAAGAAGACAAGGGTTCAGTAGAGTCTGAGACATCATTGTTGCGCCCTGCAACAATGCCATTACGCACTCACTCCCTTTGTGCTAACCCTTTGTACCACCCAGATCGACAGCGATGAATTTCCTCATCCCGTTCGATCCACACTCGCCAAGCCCAAAAGCAACAATCGTTGACTCTGGTTCCCAAACACCGCCAAGCCCAAAAGCAACAATCACCGAGTCCCCTACCCAAACAAAGCCCAAACCAAGCCTCAAAAAACTGCATCCATCACCATCCCCCCACCATCTCCCCAACACCTTCAAGCGCAACGTCCAAAACGAAGCTAATGCCCTAGCAACATCGGCACCCCGAAACACGCCGCCCCCGTCCCCGAACCCACCGAGAAGAGATGCCACCCGTCCCGCGAGCAAAAGGATCCAACGGGTCCTTCCCAGGCTCAACGGAACCACCCCAACCCCATCACATCACATGCTCCTACCACACACGACAGGGCACTCCTCTCATCTGAACGGGTCCGGCCTCATGCACACGCACACTGTGCCAACAGCTACGCCGAAAGGGGGGCCGACTCCCTCTCACATGTCGTAACCCCAGCCAAAAAAAAACAAAAAAACAAAAAAAAATCACTACAGAGCGCGAGGCAGATGCGCATCTAGCCAAAGGACGACTGCCATCGTACGCCGACGCATTTCGGAGGATTCGGACCCAGCGTCGAAAGATCCGAGGTATGCTCGACGATAAGTAGTTTGAGAGTACGGGGTAGCTGAGACATCAGCGGGCGGATGTGATCAGTGTGTGCGAATGTGTAGATGAGGGAAGTAGGGGATATGGTAATAGGTAGCCCCATTCAACGGAGTGATAGGACGGATGGCTTTGTGAAACAAGAAGGACGATGTTTCTTCCATCGATCCGTTAGACATGAGGGGGCGGTTGGAAACGCGCAATGGAATTTGAATCGAACCGGTGCTATACCCTTCGATTGCCTCGAGTCATCTTGCTATCTGTGTGTGAAACAAAGCCAAAACATCGTCCGGATCGAGTTCTGGAGAACAGGGATAATAACGCCTATGCAAAGGTATCATGCCGTTGCACCCCCACACAATAAGGATGCTGACAAGTCTGATCTGCTAATGTCACTGAAATGAAGACCAACGTATTCTATTCGTTCCTCATTGCACCTGGCTCACGATCTCACTAGCCTTGCTTAAGCTCTCCACCATCTGAAGGCACTCCTTCCGCCTCCTGATCGTGTAGTCGCTTTCCTTCAACAGATCGTCGAGCTCATTAGTACGGTACATGTTTTCTAGCAGCTCCCGTTGCATTTCTTCCTTGGTGTGTCTGGCCAGTTATTAGTGGCTAGGGAAAGACGGAATAGGGGAAGTGAAGATTCTCACTGTACGAGTTTCAACATGATGGCTTTGGGCACCATGTCGATCATAGTCCGCCGTGTAATATTGAAGTAAGAGTTGATGAGCAGTTCTGAAATCTTCGTCAGCGCAGGCCAGTGCCTAGCATATTATGTACTCACTTATGACCTCAACTTCGTTTGCCTCCTTTTCGGACAGCGTCCCAGAGGCCTTTAATTGCGGCGGCGGCGAATCCATGGCAGCCATCTTTTTTTTGTTCTTAGGGGCGAAAAAACTTCCGAAAAACCCTCCTTGGTCACTTTGTGGCAGATCGAGCGAGGGGCTTGCTGCTCGCGGCGGTACGGCAGGTGGGAGAGGTCTTCCCGTCTTGGGGTCGACCTGCGTCGGCTTGGCAGCATTGTGCCTATCGTTGACAATAGCCATGGCCTGCGGGGTTTTGTAAGATTCATAGATAACATTACATAGTAGAGATGGACAATGAGATGATCAAAAATTTGACTTCAGGGAACGTGACTTAAATGCTCTGGTTGAAGGGAAAAGGGACTTGGGATCGCGTGCTGGATGAAGGGTTTCTATTACCTTATGGCCGTTCAGGAAGTCGGGGTGGCCAGTATTGACATAGCATGCTTCCATGTTGACGAGATCTCTCACGAGGTTGTTGGTTGGATCGATCGCCTTCTTGAAAAATGATATGACGACGGCGTGGAATTTCTCTTTCAGCGAGGGATATCTTCGTAGTATAGGTTTTTGTAGTATATTTGTGAGGATGCGGACAAGCTCGTCATAGACCAGCGAAACGCACTTCAAGCTTGGATCCTCTAATCGCTTGATTTGCTGCTTGACAATTAGCTCGAACGCGGTGGTGCCGACAAAAAGAGCCGGTGAGGAACCCGAGGAATTGTAGAGGATGGTTCGGATGTCGATGTCCTTGACTTGATCGAAGGGGTCTACCGCTTTGACTCCGTTCGAGTACAACTCATGGAAGACGAAGCTGATCCTGGCACCCCCTGAGAGCTCGATGCTTGATAACTCCTGGTTATTGCCATCTAAGACGGTCCGGTATTCGTTGCAAAACTCTGTGATTATCTGAAGGACGATGTTGGCGCTGTTACCGAGCATGGAGTCGCCCAGCTGACTTAATTCTGTTGTATATTTCTGTAAGGATGAAGATATGCGAGATTTGATATCTGGCAGGGTATTTTTGATGTGCATCATAAGGATCTGGGCAAGTCAGCAAACGCTTCGGGAATCTTCTGCAAAGGCTTACTAGGTTCAATTTCCGCGCGAGGTATGGTGTTCCACAATACGAAGCCTTGTTTTTGTATGCTCTGTGGTTGTCGAAGAAATTCCTCTCGTTTTCTAGAGCGAAAGAAATAGTCTTGTTGTTCGCGATATCCCTTTGCCCTCTGTTCACCACGGGGACGTATCCTAGCCGCAGAGGTATGATCCTTCCCGCCAAGATATCCACAACGTCTGTGCCCTCGTCCATCAGATCAACTTTCGTAAGCACGCCAATGGTTCGTTGACCCTCTGGGTCCACTTCTCTTGCCAGCTTCAAACCATCCGAGTTGGCCAAATCTGTATTTGCAGCTGTGACGGCCAGGATGATAGCATTTGGCTTCTGTATTTGCTTCAAGACCATCTCTTTAATCTGCTTCTCGATATCCCTTGGCTGATCCCCAACCGGCACCTTCGTCAGA
The DNA here is from genome assembly GCF_014066315.1 of Letharia lupina. NCBI lineage: Eukaryota > Fungi > Ascomycota > Lecanoromycetes > Lecanorales > Parmeliaceae > Letharia > Letharia lupina. Next base: position 1,198,428 of record NW_023502990.1, on the reverse strand, counting down.
CCAGGTAGATCCACAAGGGTCAGGGTGAGGACGTTCGGAGAGTATATTCGTAGGTTGATCGGTGCAGGTGATATGCCCGCATTTCGACCTGTCTTTGAGTCCGTCTCTTTTACGATCTCCTCTCTGATCTTGTTGAAGTCGAAGAACTTCTGGCCTGGTATGTGCAGGAACTCGCCCCACTCGTCGACATTGGATTCTTTGTCTGACGTTTGCAAAGTACCATTCACACCGTTCGTTTGCGATGAGGCAGGAGGAGCTCTGTTGATGAGTTGTAGGATGAGTGGTCGTCTCGTGACAATGCCGGTCCCTCTTGGTAGGCTGCATCACAGGTATCAGCTCCGTCGGCAACAAGTTTCTAGAAGGGCTCACAAGTCCCTGCCCACTATGTTCTCCAATACTGAACTCTTGCCACTCGATTGTGACCCCACCACCGCTATCTGGGGAAGGTCTATCGGATTTTGGACCTGCACGGACAACAAAGGTCAGCCTTTGCGTAGCGGACGCAGGCCAGGATTTCTCCTGTGGTCATCACATACCCCAACAGTTGTGAAGACATCTTGCAGTTTGTTGACGAGGGTAATGAGCTGAGGGTCGTTGACATTGATCCTGCATACTGAATCAGCTTAGGCCACAGCTTTTTGGAGCTTTGAGCGCTCACGAGTAGCCGGCGGGCGCGGCCATGGTAGCTGAAGCTTGTAGGCAGTCTGGGCTGGTACGGTGAGTCTCTTGTATGTTTCCCAAGTTATTGGAGAAACAGTAGCAGCATATGGGCAGTGTAAATGTCCTTGTGAGAATCTTTCTCCGCGACAAGCTTGACGTTGTTGATACGGCAGACCCCTGTCACTTGCGCTTGGCCCAAGTTTTCGGGCTTGGCAAGGTCAGCCTACCACTCTTGGTGGGTATTCAACTTTTTACGCCAGTCTTTACGTTGAAATTGATCATAATACAATTTAACATATATAGATTTATCGAGCACTAATACCATCTTCTCTGTCCAGAATGCTTTCCATTTTTACCTCGTCTATCCATGTCCCCTGACCGGCGTGTACTCCTGACACGCCTATGCTACCAAATTAGACGGCCATCCTTCGCCAGGTAAATGCCACGCTGTGCTTTGCTATGCAAAATGATGCCGCAAGGAAACAAATACCATATTACGCATACCATGCTTAGAGGTAACGGCTGCCACGATGAGAGGAAGGCGCGCTGGATTTCCGTCTTGAAAGGCTTGGCGCTGTTTCTTTCGACCATCTGTCGATGTTTTTAGAACGAGTGGGCGAAAAGGAGAGTAGAAAAGGAGAAGCACATACATTCTAACTATCGCATCATCGCCCGCAGAGGCAAACATTGAAGGATCTGCCGGGTTCCATGCCACGGCGTTAACACAGCCTCTCGTATGGCCTTCCAGAGTCTCAATCAAAGTGCCGTTCTCTTTGTGCCATATGTAGACCTTCGAATCTAACGATGGAATTAATATTGGCAGAAAAGAATCGTCAAGTGATGCTGGATTGTACCTTCACTACCGCTGATGATGAGATTTTCGTCGGCGCCACCAAAGGTGCTCCGTATCACAAAAAGTTCTTGTTTCTGGCCGAGAAATCTTCGAACGATTTCCGCACTCTCAATGTCAATCAATTGAACCTCATTGTCAGCCATGTTGACCAGCATGTATCTCGAATCTCGACTGATGCTAAGGCAAGTCATTTTCGTCCTCAACAGGATGCTGTACTCTTCTTCCCGCGTCACAAAGTTGTAGACAAATATCTGCCTCTCGGAAGATATTGTGACCATGCGTTGGCCGTCTGCAGAAATTGCACAGTCCTGTACTCTGTAATCAATAGCCCAATTGTATGAAGGACGGCCGTCCAGAGTCCAAAGGCAAAGCTGGGATTGTTTGTCGAGCGACCCGGTGACGAATGTTTCGCCATCGGGTGCCCAACATGCCGTGGATACGGGTTGATTGTGATGATCGATTTGCAAGAGGCACATTCCGGTCTGCCGCAAGAAAGTCAGCAGATTTCGTGGGGACACTAATGCACAAGGAGACCCTACACTTGCGTCCCATACCCTGGCTTTATTGTCTTGCGAACAAGTGATCAATCGGGTGTCATCTGGACTCCACGTAAGGTAAACGATAGGAGCGGTGTGCTCTCGAAGAGTGTGTCGGACTTGGAAAGTGCTTGTGTCGTAAATCACGGTCGCACAATCCGCGCCGCTCGCGGCGAGTCCTTGACCATTGTGAGAAAACTCCACAACATATACTTCTCCATCACTTTGGTTCAGTTCGAAAGCAGTCTGAAGCGGAAATTGTGTCCGATCACACATGTGATTGGTGAATAGAGATGGCGAGGTTGAGGGATTGTGATACAGACACTTTGCTATTTGGCTTTGTTTTATTTGGTCGAGTAGAACAGCTAGCCGATGTTCCGGTATCATCACTGATGGCGAGATTGACCCTGCAGAACCTCATGAGCTTATGACTGTCATGATATGCAAGAGAACCGTACTAGAGAGTTCTTGGAGGAGGGTCTGCCGTGAGTTGCCAAGAGCGCCATGCCAGTGAGCTTGTCTCATCATATCTTCGACCGTAGGGCAGACCATCAAACTATAAGGTCAGCTACAATTTATGCAAAGGAGGTCCGGCTGAAATCGATTTGATGGGGGCCAAAAGCCTACCTCGAAAGATGATCAAGCCTGCCAACATCTTGCCGGAGAGGCTGCAACTCATGCCTTAGAACCATTATTGCAGTAGTCGTCTCCGTCTTCTCCAAGAGCTCCAGATACTTCTGCTCACGTACGCTGAACCTCATACTATCCGGATTTGCATTCGCGGCAAGTTTCAACCCTCCAAAATGATGCGAGTGCCCATTGCTTATGCTGACACCCCCACCGTCTGCTTCGGAATCCACCCCAAATAGCAATGACTCGGCTTCTGACCACTGCCCTTGTAGTATAGCGTTCCGAAAAGCTGCCACCGCAGGACTTTCCACTTCGTATCCACTCTCATGAATCAGCCTGCTTTCAGCACCGTGATATCCCAGATCCCCGAGCCCCTGTATCAGCAACCGTGTGACCTCTTCCCTGTCATGTCCAAAGAAACTTGAGCTCTTGGATCTGGCTATCGATGTTGAGAAGCCGTTCTGATGTGGAGAGGAGTGGCCGTTGGTAGGGGAGGAGTGTCCATTCGCTGAGGTGGAGATCCCATTCTTTTGGGAAGTAGGCGATGAGCCGTTGGCATGATGTTGCGGACCGTTCGAGCTTGTAGAGTCGGGGTCAAGACGCATAGCTTTGTTCATAAGTCGTCGGCGCTTCGGCACTGGCGGCCTTTCCCGCTCAGGCCGTAAACCACTGTGCTGCGGATCGTTTCTTGTTCCCTGCCTTTGTTCGCTCGTGAATGAAGGATATAGCTCCGACGAGGAGCGTGAGTCTTCACTATGATTTGAAGGACTTCTTCGCCGCCGTCGAGGATTGGTTTCAGAGCTCGTTATGTGAAGATTCGCGGATGTTACTGTCGAGGTTTGTCTCGTATGTTGCTGTATATCTCCGGAACCTCGTTGTATGTCGTTGTCTAAATGGCTAGGACTGGTTTCTTGGGCTGAGATCTCGGTGAAAGGGGAAGGTTCTGGGGAAATTGAGGCGGCTGGGTGGTCGGGAGCGATTGGGGCTCGATGGATATGGGGGGCTTCGTCAGCCAGGACGACTAACGCGGAAACACCGCTGATCTTGACTGAGGCTCAGAACTCAGAGCTCCCAAAGTCTTGCACACGAGGATTGCCCCAAGATGTCTCAATTGCTTTGGAACCGTCCGGTAGCCTAATCCTCAAGTGTCCCACGCTTTATTAAGCGAACGAACTTGTTCAAAATACTCTTGCGAGCGTAGAGTCCAGCCAAAGTCGTGACTGCCTGCAGGGGGTTGTCGAGGGGCCTTGGAGAGGTAGGCGGAGGGGTAGGTTTCCTAAAGACTAAGAGTGAGCTGCCGCTCGAACGCAAGCAGACGGAGACTTGCAAGCCTTGGTGGATGTTCGAGGTGGGTAGAAAGGTTCAAGGTTGAAATTAAGCAGCTCGTGCCTTGTTTTATGCGTGGAGCCTTCAGTATGTGAGGGGTGTAAAGTGTGGTGGTGATCATTTGTTACAGATCTGGATGAAGGCTAAGAACCGCCGCGTGTTATGCCGACCCAGGCATTCACGGAAAATCCACCAATCAGATGATGGTAAAGTACGTCAGAACCTTACATCAGATGTTCCATTTACAGTTGATAAGAAATAGGAAAATAGAGCAAGTCGTTAATGCATTGTCTACTGTGTTTTAGATTTCAATACCTACGAGTAGGTCTGGAGAGTCCGCTATGCAACTTATACTCTCAATAGCAAGCACCGAGCCACCCAAATGCCGAGCTTTTGGCACGATTTATGGAGATGAGAAAGTGGTAGGTAACTACTTATTTCTGTCCCATGTCTGATAGCGGCAGAGTCTGCTTGATTCCAATGATATCTTAATCTGCTGACCAGTGACCACGTTCAAGGCTCTTGGCAAACTTCGCCAAGCGCTGCAAGCAAAGCCCGTTTTGAGCCAGTCCTGCAGTTGCACGCTCTGGGGATCATAAATGATTATGAGGAACTCGAGGGCGAAAGCTAAGGGACAACCATGGGCCACCTGTCGAGCCTGTCTCATCGAGGACGATGTGGGGGCTGGCGCTCCATGCAGACCTCATTGTTTACGGGCGCCAAGAAAACCCCTCTAGCTATTTGCCAAATTCTCTCTCGGCGGCAGCAGCCATCTCTCCCATGGTATCAAATCTCCAAGTAAAGGCTACTTTCCCTTCAACTGCCTTCAATTCATCATTTCCTTCACCTCTTGATATCCACTAAACCAAATCGCAGTTAGATGTTTGCTTCTTAGGTGAAACCTTAGGTCAAAAGATATGTTCGAGGAACAAGACTCACGTCTCTCCTCCTCAACCATATCTGAATAATTGACCAAGGGTATGCAAGAGATAAAAACAAATCGACAACTCGGAAAGGACGCTTACGGCACTGGTCATCCCCATCTTCATCGCCGGCACATGATCTGACTCCAACCCTTCCGCCGTCATCAGGATTTGCTCCATCTGAACACCCAACTCATCTCGGGCATGCGTGATCAGGTACTGGAAATTCTTCAAGTCAGGCTTGTATGATCTAATGTCCTCAGCCACGTAAACTGCGTCGAACTCTATACCGGCTAAGGCACCCTTCAAGACCTGTGCAAAGCTCTTTTTGTCCACGTTGGAGAGGATGACCAGCTTGTAGCGTTTCTTGAGCTGCTTCAACGCCTCTATTGTATCTGGGAAGATGGGCCATTTGCCTACCGACGCGCCAAAGGCATCGGCTTCGGGCTTTGTAGGAGCTGGAAGGTCTAAGGCATCGGCAAGCCCGATGTAAGCCTCTGACAGGAGGGAAGGGTATAAGAGGTCGGGCTTGGAGGCGCAGATCGAAACCTCGATCTCATCAAAGCGTTTCAGAAGTGAGACACGGTCCTTTTTGAGGGGGTTCGATGCTGGTAGGCGGCCGAGTAGAGGTTGTAATTCATTATAAATTCCTGCTATTCATCCACCTATTGTTTAGTTGCTGACTGTCCTGCACTGTGGTGCCGCACTCACATTTCCAATCGACCAATGTGCTAAAGCAGTCAAAGGCGAGCAGTTTAAAGTCAGTCAGACTCTTAGGGTCTATCGTGCGAACCTTCATTCTCAAGACGTATAAGGGTTGTGCTTGGGGACTTTGATTTTGGGGTCCTCGATGTTGGTGGTTGACTGGCGGTGGAGGAAAATATCTCTGAAGGGGGATGTATCCTCCCCATTATACTTATACGTTCAACAAACTGGTGGGATTGGGCCAATCTTGCCAGCTCTGCTGGTGAATCGGACCGTTCGTACGTAATAAGTAGACAATGTCGCCAAACTCGCCAATGCAGGCGGGGGATCTTGGCGAGGGGGCATCTTGCAGCTACGGTTGCCCACAAAACGCATTAAGCAAGCCTTAGTCTAGCGATTTTTGCTTTTGGCCTTATCGATGATGCTGAGATGCTTGAAACCAGCCCAAAATCCGCACCTCCTAGACTAAGCTAGGGTACCAAAGCTCTATTATTTTAAGCCAATTACCCTGCGATTGCATGCTTGGTCTTCGACCTCGATTGAAAGCTCGTAATTCACTCTGGGACCTTGTCAACAAGCACCCTCTGGCCTTGCCTTCATCATCTCCTGTCTTCTCTTGGAAGCAGCCGGTCGAGGAAGGAGCCGACGGCCTGCCATCTTTACATTCCTCCCCATCATTGTCCACTCCACCAAGTCCAGAGCAGAAGCCCCAGCACAACCGTTCGTCTGAAAGCTCTGCCTCCTTCACAATGGCGCCTGTAAGCTCCACAACTTCCATTGCCTCGTGTGACCCAACTAATCAGGCAAACGGCAGTCAAAGAAAGACTCGAAGAGATCACGGCAGGAGGCTGGTGAAGACCAATATGGTACGCTTGCAATGGAGCTGAGTGCTCGGCAAACAAGAGCTGGACAGTGCTAATTGTAGACTCGCTCAGGCTCTATCTTCTCTGTCTCTGGGTATGTGGCTACAAGAAAAAACAGCGAGGATACGGTCTGATATACCTAGGCCTGTCATTGTCGCAGAAAACATGATTGGATGTGCTATGTACGAGCTGGTACGTGCATGTCCAATATTGAGATCAAGCTTAAAAGGTCTTACCTCCCGTTAAGGTCCGCGTCGGTCACGACAGCCTAGTCGGGGAGGTCATTCGAATCGAAGCCGACAAAGCAACCGTCCAGGTGTATGAGGAAACTGGTAGGGACAAAACATGTTACCTGGAGCTAGGACTGCGGGCTAAGTTGGTGATCATGCAGCTGGAGTGACGGTGGGAGACCCAGTCGTACGGACGGGCAAGCCTCTATCTGTCGAGCTCGGCCCAGGACTGATGGAGACTATATACGACGGAATTCAACGCCCTCTAAAACAGATCTCCGAAGTCTCCGATTCCATTTACATACCTCGCGGCATTGCCGTGCCTTCCCTGAGCAGAGACCGCAAGTGGGACTTTAAACCAGGAGACAAGAAAGTGGGCGACCACATCACTGGGGGTGATATCTTTGGCAGCGTCTACGAAAACAGTCTTCTCGATGACCACAAAATCCTACTGCCTCCGCGGGCGAGGGGTACAATCACTCACATTGCCGAAGAGGGAAGCTATACCGTGGATGAGAAGGTGCTTGAGTTGGAATTTGATGGGAAGAAGTCTGATTACACCATGATGCACACGTGGCCTGTTCGAGTACCCAGACCTGTCAGCGAGAAGCTCCCATCCGATTCGCCTTTCATCGTCGGACAGCGCGTGCTGGACGCACTGTTCCCCAGTGTTCAAGGGGGCACAGTCTGCATTCCTGGGGCCTTTGGCTGCGGGAAGACTGTCATCAGCCAGTCTGTGTCGAAGTTCTCTAACAGCGATATCATCATCTACGTCGGGTGCGGAGAACGAGGAAATGAGATGGCGGAAGTGCTGATGGATTTCCCTGAAGTATGCTCCTCACTGTCGCATTCAAGAGGCTTATGCTAATATGCCGCTTCAGCTCTCGATAGATATCAACGGACGCAAGGAACCTATCATGAAACGCACGTCGCTCATTGCTAACACGTCTAACATGCCCGTCGCTGCCCGAGAAGCCTCCATCTACACCGGTATCACTGTCGCAGAGTATTTCCGTGACCAAGGCAAAAACGTCGCGATGATGGCAGACTCAACTTCCCGGTGGGCAGAGGCGCTCCGCGAAATCTCAGGACGTCTCGGAGAGATGCCGGCAGATCAGGGTTTCCCTGCTTACCTCGGTGCCAAGCTGGCCTCTTTCTACGAACGGGCAGGTCAAGTCTACGCCCTTGGTAGCCCAGAACGAAAGGGTAGCGTAAGTATCGTCGGCGCCGTCAGTCCTCCTGGCGGTGATTTCTCGGATCCTGTCACAAGCAGTACGCTTGGTATTGTGCAAGTCTTTTGGGGTCTCGACAAGAAGCTAGCCCAACGAAAGCATTTCCCATCCATCAACACCTCTCAGTCCTACAGCAAGTACACCAACATCCTCGACAAATATTACGAGAAAGACCATCCCGAGTTTCCCAAACTGAGAGATCGCATCCGAGAACTCCTCTCCAGCTCAGAAGATCTGGACCAAGTCGTGCAATTGGTGGGTAAATCTGCATTGGGTGATCCAGACAAGATTACCCTTGATGTTGCTGGTCTTCTCAAGGACGACTTCCTGCAACAAAACGGGTACAGTGACTACGATCAGTTTTGCCCGATGTGGAAGACGGAGTACATGATGAAGGCCTTCATGGGCTTCCATGATGAGAGTCAGAAGGCAGTTGCGCAGGGTCACAGTTGGGCCAAAGTGAGAGAATCTACGAGCAGCATTCAAAACGAACTGAGGAGTATGAAATTTGAGGTGCCGTCAGAAGGCGAGGAGAAGATCTCGAAGAAGGTAAAGGAGCCATTTCCCTTCCCCTAGGCTTCAAAACTGACGGGTGCACAGTATGATGAGCTGCTTCAGAACATGACTGAGAAGTTTGCTTCAGTCACAGATGAGTAAGCATTGTGTGCTTACTTCGTCAGCCCAGGTAGAGTCAAACATGGTATTATACCTGGTACCGCAGCCGCCGTGTGACCCTTCCGGTTGCAAAAAGAGAATCCTTGCCTTCCGTTATCTTGTGAAGTAGGCAGATATTGTTGACCGATCCATGCGTTGTACTATATCTGCTCCGAGCTTTGCCAAATATCTCTTTGATTGACGAGTTCAACATGGGATGAATCTTCTGCAACGGGCTCTGTCCGTCTCATGCAACCCAGTCCACAATCTGAGCGCTTATTACCACACAGAACGGCCTATAACGTTTTCAAAAGCCTTCATTCACCTAGCCCAGGAGCCTCATAACCTCTGACTTGATGCAGGAACCAACCAAAATAAGGTGCAAAAACAACGCCATTCATTCAGAATGCTTATGTCAAGGCCATGCGCTCTCAAATCCACAGCTACTGGTTTAGAAACGTTCCATGTGGACGCCCCACTAATCTATTAGGTTGCCAAGATTAGTACCACTAAGAAGACATGGCAACGCTCCACGAGAAGCGCGGACCTCATTACTTGCCTGCAACGCCATCGACTGTTACCGCAGACCTTTGGGCCAAGGGTACTTAGGGGGTCTAAGGTACGTGGTGATCGCTGAAAAGGCGACTTCGTGCTTTAATGACCGAGTGTAGGTGAAGCATCCTTACCTAGTGCCGATGCAGACTTGAAGGTGCTGTTGCTAAGTGCTTAGCAGAGGCAGATGCACTGATCATTCGAGATCATAGCCATACCTGCTGACACAGAATTCGAGGCTAAGGCAGAGCTGAAAGTAGCAAATGCATTTGGGGCTAGCAGAGGAGACAGAACGGATGGGATACATGAGACTGCCTCGAGGTAGCTTGGCCGGTTTCGAAGTCAGCAAATCCGATGTTCTGCCTTGAAGCTTGGCGTAAATCCTTTGAGGCGGCAAATGTTTGTGGAAAGTGCAAGACATTGGGGTTCTGATTCCGGACCGATGATTAAACAAGGCAGGCAACTGACATCTCCCACCGTGCCAGCGCGCTTATTTGTCTCCCGTAGCTAATCACCGTCTGTGATTCGCCTTCGACACAATATGCCAAGCCCCCGAACTTTCCACCACAACCTCGACCTCTCGTACCACGCCTCACCTTCCATCAACCTCTGCCAGACTTAACACTCATCATCGCTCAATCCACTAATTGCCTCCAAAAAATTTGCGAAGATTTGGACATCTTTACGCATCATGGCCTCAAAGCGCAAGTCAGTCACGTTTCGTGAGAACGTCTCAGTAGTCTACCCAAAGAACTCGGGCGGGTCATCATCGCCAGCCCCGATCACCACTGCGCCCGCAACCGCGCCTCCATCTCTCGAACTCGACCCCACGTATCTGACCTGGCTAAGCTTGGCCACCAAAGCACAATACCCCTTTATTGTCAACGGAACGTTCGCCAAATACGTCTACCGCCAGAACTTCGATAAGCATCTCAACATGAAGCATGACTACAACCTCCAGATAGCGAGACAGAGAGAGGCGGCAGTGCCACCGCTAGCAGAGAAGTATGGGTCGTTGGGTTGGGGTAGTTTGTATGAGAAAGTAACCGAGGAGGCATGGGTAAAGAATTACAGAGTAGGGGCTCCTAGCTGTGTATCCGGGTGGATGAGCTTGCTGACTAAGATACTGGGTAGCTGATCTATCGATTTGATGGCTCGGATGAGCAACTACTGGAGAAAATTGCAGAGGCCTACGACGCAGTATGCGGCTCGGAAACACGCTGCGGGCTATTAGCTGACATTCTTGCAGATCAAGCACACCGTCGCCGAAGAAGAGACAGTGAATACACTCTTGACTCAAGACGGATCAATGCACATCTCACCATCCAACCGACAATGGGAGGCATTCACGCAAGGCGGAGGGGCTCTCATCAGCCCGGATTTCGGCCCCGGCGGTGTCAATCTGCGCTTTGGGCACACAGCGGATGCCCCTTTCGACGACGAGGAATCCGTCCTGCTTAGCCCGAGGGATCGGAAAGGAAACGGAGGAGAGATGCCGATTGACAGGGCGGTCGTGAGCAGGGATCTCGGGAACGCGATGGTGGATGCTGGGACTGGGGTCCAGATGCTCTGGGCAGACCGTCGACGGAGCAGGGCGAGATATTACACTCGCTGAGGGGGTGCCATGGTTCGTTGGGGTGGCATTGTGATATCTCGCTTGAGATGGAAGGAGGTCGTCGGTTGCTGGACCATGCTAGGTTGCGGGATTGAGCCATGGGCGCAAGATGGTGCGTGTCACGGTGAGATTAGGAAGCAAGCATCCTCATTGCGAGGGAGATCATCCAGGCCAGGTCGTCATTGCCCTCCCTTTACGTGCTGCGGCATGGAAGAATGCGTGGATGCACATCTCGCCTTTTCAATGCCTACTACACACGCAAGATATTTCCCTCTTCTTCCATCCTCGTCGTTCCATCCTCGTCGTTCCATCCTCCCTCACCGCTTCACCACCATCATCACGTGTCTCATCTCGTCCACAACAGCCGCTTACATAGACGTCACGGCGCCCACTCCTGCCTCGATGTCCGTGGCAATCGGAGCGCTGTAGGATGTGAAGCCTGCCTCCACTACCCCGCCTGGCTCTACTTTTCCGCCTGTATCTACCACTCCACGACCCCATCTTCCAGCACAGAACAGTCCCCCGTCAAGGACCCCCGCTGTGATGGGGTCGCCGGAGCTCTCACGTTGCTCTTGTGCCCAAACTCCGGACTCAGACGAGGCGTCTGAAACGGACCGAGTAGAGCAGACGGATTCGCTCAGCGTTTCTTGAGGAGACGATGGGGTTGACATTGATCATGGATATGGAAGCTACGGGCGAGATGTACTGGCGGATCGGGTAACTGGCTTATTGGATTCTTTATGGTAATTTGTAGTAGCTGGTGTTCCGTTCCCAGCTGCATGAAGAAGCGGACTCTTGTGTGACATCCCTCCAAAGCTCCCAGCGCGGTCAGCGAGTAGTCGTGCTAGAGAGCCGAGTGGGAACTCTGCATGTTCTTAGCTGCTAATGGTTGAAAGTACCGAGAGAAATCTTGCACAGGTATCGATACATCGTTTAGAATGGCATGGTAAGAAGCTGAACGTGTATTATGTTGGAGTTCTGGTCCCCTGCGCTGCTGATATCGGTGGGTAGAGTCTTAGCGTATGTATGTGTGGTTCGACAGCTAATGCTTCAATGGTAGCAAACGAACGAGGCAAGGACGGCAAGAGCGAGGCGAGGACGGCAATCGAAAGCCGGTTGTGCGATGATACATCTCCCAACACCGATACTGAACCTTTCGTAGCCATATATCCAGCCCAGCCATCCACGAACAAGGGCCGACGCAGACGAGAAAGACCTGGGATCGCCTGGCCTGAGCAATCTATGCTCAAGAAGCTGTTGAATGGGCAATGTCGAAAGAACCTACCAATCTAATAAATAAAAGATCCGGAAATTTTCAGCCAACTACTAAAGGCAAGGTCATGCTCCACATCCAACTTACCAAAAATAATTCCCCTTCACACATCAACCAAACCACCGCCATCAACAAAACCAGCCAAGAAATCCTCTGCCCCGGCCACCATCCGCTTCAGTTACGGAAGGTCAACGGACAACAAACCAGGGTGCGCGAAATGCATCCGATACCGCAAAGCCGCCTCGTTTCGTAAAAACCCACGGCAACCACCCCGACGTTTGGCCGTCGATCGATGAGAAAACGGGTGGGGGTCCATGGTCACGTGAGTACTTGGCGTGACGTGATCGTCAGAGGGAGCCGAACGCGATGTGCGACAAGCAACGGACCGGCAAGAGAGCGGACTTTGGGGAATTAATCTGGGGTGAAGGGATGGCTTGTGGGGGGTTGGATGATGGAAAGAAAGAGAGCGAGGCTGGGGGAATAGCTGTCGGGTTCCTTCTCTGGGGGGGTCGGGTGGGGTTGATGGGGTCGATGGGGTGGGAGTGGGGAGGTCGGGTTAGGGTGTGGAGGGCACGGACGCGCGGTTTGTGGATGCTTTGGCGGAGGCGTGATGGATGGATCAAACGAGATCTAGCGGCGGAGGATGCGAATTCAGGGCTGGCAACGGTGGAAATAGTTGGTTTTGGAGGGCAAACTGCACCAACCACTAGATATTGAAAACCAACTACCCCACTATCAGTGCAACTGATAGTGGAGCAGTTGTATTAAAAGATAAAATATCGCTCTGTAAGGAGGGGGGGGGGCTAATATATCAAGTGTTAAGCCCTATCAGCCCTATTTCAGCCCTACTTCAGCCCTATAAATGTCGGCCTATTACCTTAGCTCTTTTAACTCAAAAAACCGACTTTTTCAGAAAATTGTTATAAAATACTCCACTATCAGTTGAACCAGTTGGTTTTAAGGTCAGAACTGCATTAACTACCAACCGGTAGACCTCAAACTACACCATCAACTACGAGAAACTAACGGTTCCACTGGTAGTGGACCAGTTAGTTGGTCCACCATTGCCAGCCCTGGATGCGATCGAGGGGACTTTCGAGCCGATAGGTTGATAGTGTCCTTCCTTCCTTCCATTTCAGAGGATGCCGCTGCGCGGACGGAGCACGCTTACTCGGTCGACAAGTTGTGGGGGGGCCGTTATCGGTATGCGGGGACGTAACTTCTGAATAAGTATCCCGACTGCATCTGCCGATGGAAGTTTGAAGACTACCTATCAGTATTCAGGACGTCGCGCTCAGTCTCTACGTAAAGAAGGAGAACGTAGCAAACGTCATGCGTGAAAGGAATTCCAAAGCTCCGGTCTCGGAAGGCACTCGAATCCTACATGATCGTCGTTGTCAGCGAAGGGATGATATGATTCCTACTTCGAGCGGCAGCCTTTCCGGGGGTTAGCAGGTCTCATGATACTTGCCGCAGGAGACACGTGTCTATAGCGGGGCAGCATATCTACTCGTCCTACTGTTGTTGGAGGTATTTACTTCGTATTAGGTTCGATTCCTAATGGCGCTGGTACAATGGTGTTGCGCTGCTTCTTATTTTCTCCTACACCAGCATGTGGTTCTTCATCCAACTTGATTCTTTCAGAGCCGATGTCTTGTCCCCATCCGCCCACGCATGGATGTAGCTACAGTCTCACTCCCGGTCTTCGCCGCATGGGTAAGGGGGTTTTTCTTAGCGCCGGGGTAGTACGTATGCTAGCTGGGCCGGCTTAAACGCGTTTAGCTGTTCCCGTGACCGTTCATGAAGATGTAAGACCATTCATGAGTTTCTCAAGATGGCCAAGTCGATTTGTTTCTGATTGATGATGATAAAAGTGTGTCACTGCGGAAAGGAGGCAACGCTCGGGATTATATCCCCCCACCCCTCCCCTAAGCAACTTGCTCAAAAGTCTGGTTTTGACATATTCACCTTCCACCTCGGTGAGGTGCCTGAGACCTTTGAAATTTTCGCCCGCATGGTTTGCCCCTATTTACCTACCTTTGGCTGGAACCTCTTATACATTACAGTCTTACTGTTACAGATCTATTGAATCGTGTCCCGAATAACCTTGTTCTACTAATAGCTTCCTCTCTATACCAGCTAAGATTCCTAGCGTTCGAAGTAGTGAGAGTACTTGAAAGGGACATGATCCATTGCTACGGTTGTAGTTGCCAACCACGGACCTACCGTTCGAAATGTCTTTCATTCTATTCCATCGCCCGTGTCCAGATTTTCTTCTCATACGTATTGAGCCGTGATATAACTATCCCGTCCCCGTCCATCTGTTGTTCCTCGTACAACCGCAGACGGGACAGTAGCGCCAAGGCCTCCTTTTCTTCGATGGGGGCTACAGTCACATCTTCTTCGTCAGTCTCATGGTCCCTTTCAACTCCACCGGTGCTGTAACACTCCACGAGCGACTCGAAGAAATCGTCGTCGTTGTCGTTGTCATCTACAATCTCTTCGGCAGGGTCGATGAACGTGGCTATGTTCATGGCGGATCTGATACGTTGCTGCTGTGAGAGATATTCGATCTGCTGCTCCATTTGAGCCGCGGTGTTGTTGAGTACCTGATCATCTTCATTGACGAGAGTTTTCCACTCCTCAGTCTGAGGAGCGTACTTGGGCCCCAGTATATTTGACTGAACCCAGCAGTTTTGGATTGTAGTCGGTGTGACATCATCCTCCCATGCGGCAATGCCCCAGCGCATAGCCTGCAGTACATTCATTGACTTCATAGGATCCCTATTCTTATCGTACTTGTTGCACATGTTTGTCAGCCATCTTCTTCTGTAGTGGGCCTTCCATGATCGAGTGATTCCCCGGTTAAGAGGTTGAAATGTAGAGGTGGCATTAGCAGGGAGAACCAGGATTGTAGTATTTGCAAGACCTTCAGGAGATTCGCGAGGTAGAAACTGGACGACGGCCCCGTGAGCAGAAAATTCATCAACAAGAAGGCACACTTTCCGACCAGCCATTTGCCTGTCGAACCATCGCAGGTATTCCTCGAATATTACGCCCGTCATCCAAGCCTTCCCATTGGATCGCCAGACAGTAGGAAAATTCTCCACGCGAACACCAGAGCGGTCGAAGCATCGCGGAGTCTGAGCCTTCCCAATGAACCATGGTGCGAGTTTTTGGGTGCCCGTGACGTTACAGGCGAGAACTACGGTGATCCGAGCTTTTTCCAGCTTGCCGCCAGCCTTGCTTTCGCTCGTGAGATCATCGTTCGGGCTCATCTTCCAGAAG
The DNA here is from genome assembly GCF_014066315.1 of Letharia lupina. NCBI lineage: Eukaryota > Fungi > Ascomycota > Lecanoromycetes > Lecanorales > Parmeliaceae > Letharia > Letharia lupina. Next base: position 1,183,088 of record NW_023502990.1, on the reverse strand, counting down.
AGAGCTGTCTCGTCCATGGTGTAGATATCCTCGCACTTGTAGCTCTTCAGATCTTTACGAAGACCTTCGAGCTCCCTTTCTACGCCTACTTGATCTAGAGCACCGGACTTGCCTTTGCGATAGTACCTTTTGACTTGGTACCGGGCTTTGTAGCTGTCCAACCAGCCCCCTGAAAATCTGGGGGGCTCGACGTTGCGGTATTGGGGGAGTTCATAGAAGATTTTCTTGGCGATGTCCCTGAGAGTCTCTTTCGAAACGGTAGCTTTCTTCTTTAGCATTTGCTGATGCCAATCAAATACAGCGGCTTCAAGATCCGGCCAGTAAGATGTCCGTTGTCTCTTGGCGTCAGGATTTACAAGGCGGTCTTCTTCATCGAGGTGCTTGAATGTATCGGAAAGGCTTTCCGATATCGTGGACTGATTGAGAACCCTATGGTACTTCTCGTAAAAGAAATCAAGCATCTGATTGGTGGTCCATTTGCCATTCTCTTGGATCAATGCTTGTTGGTGTACACGGAGATCCTTTCGCTGTACATCTGTGATAGGATGGCGACGCTGTTTCGGCTTGGGTGGGTTTGGATCGCTGGAGTCCGAGGAATTCTGGCCAAGAACGGCCGGGGGGCCCCTTTTTGAGCCTTCTGAAGATGGGAGATTATAGTTTTCCATAGTTTGCAATCGCTCAAAGCTGGATTTCTTTGAGCCAAGGATCGCTCTAACCTAGATTCCAAGTAGGCTGCAATCGCTCAAACCTGGATTTCGTCGAGCCAAGAATCGCTCTAACTTAGATTTTAAGTAGGCTATAGAAAAGCAAAAAACTTGAGCGTACTTATATCTCGGCAGGAAAATCAACGGCCGAAAGCAAACTGATAGCTGCGGCAGACAGCGCAACGGCCAGCTCAGCCCCAGATTCAAACGCATCATCATCGCAAACGCAAACTCTCCTCCGAGCATGCAATGCGACGTGGTTATTTGTTCAGCTTGGAAGCAGACAGGCTCTTCAGCCAACCACAAAAGAGCTTTCCCAGAAATAATTACGGCTCAAAGACCTCGTCCTGTGACAGACAGGTTGTCACCCTTTTCGAAAAGACGGCAGCGTCCTTGTTGCCATCCTAATACTGCTAGTAAGCAGTGAAGAAAGAAGTATATACGCATGACGAGAGGTAGTCGCTGTTGCGGAGTACCCTAGGGGAAAGCTGAAGAACAAGGCTAAAGTTGCTCCAGCTCTCCAAAAAGTCTTCGCTGAGAAGACAAAGGAAGAGGAAAAAGCATAGAAAATAAAGTAGAGAAAACAAGGCAAAGGATTGGCGTGATTCCTAACATGCATTCTGGAATGTTTTTAGCCCTGCTTGCAGCCCTTGCTCCTGTCATTGTCGTTCCAGAATCCTCGGCGAGGCTGCTGCTGCGCATGTTGCCAACCAATCAGAATACATCGTCTGTGTATTCCAGCATCTATCGTTAGCCTGTAGCCTCCATAGTAGCCATGTAACGTGTTTAGGTGAAGGAAACGAGAAGTGAAGCATTGCGTAATCGGAGGGAAGCTTCCTGACCAATTTGCATAGCGATTCGTTGTCGAAATATGGAGCGTAGGCCTGTCTTGTCACGGTCATTACTGTTGATGGCCTTGCTCTTCTTCGCGACTTTTTCCTTGGCACATTGCTTCTCTCGCTCCTGCTCTTGTTTCGCTGCTTGCTTCAGCGGCGTAGTCGATTGCGCTTGCTGAGGCAATGGCCCGAATCGCTGGTCGAGTGCCGAGTGAGGCATGTCCTCCATGAGCTTGATGAGAGAGCTGATTCGCTCTGGTGAGAAGCATGGATATCTGATCCCTGGATGTCATGATGATCGAATAGCGTAATGAAAGGATCAATGTGATCATCGTATGGAGGCTCAGGGAATGAGTGAGTACTGGTGTTGAGCGTATCTAACATTGAAATAATGTAGGGTCCTAGGAGAGAGATTGACAATTGGTGTATGAGCGGAAGTCTTTTCAATAGAAGCGAGACCGTCTTCTTGTAGGACAAACATTCTTAACCAATATGGCTTTCATCTGCAACGTTCGGTTGTAACATGTGCGCAATGCGCAAGGATTCGTCCTGTGAAGAATCATATCTTTTTTCAGTATCCTCACTTCTTCGAGACCAGAATGTTGATGAAAGCAGAGAGAAAGATGTTCCAATTGCATTTGAGTTCGGAATCAATACCAAGGGATGGGGTCTTCTCTGAGTGCTCTCTCCCTTCGGAGACAAAAGTTTTGAATTGCGATAGGGAGGAGATCCGGCTTGGAACAGTATTACGAGTATGCCAAGGCCTTACTAATCCTACCGTGACCTTCCTATACGTGACTGTATCTTCTACGACCTCTTAAGAGATTAGAAACATCAAATAGCATAAAGAGAATGTTACATCTGCAAATCTAAAAAGTTCCTTTCCGCACGATTTCCGCCGGGTCCGCACCATAAGCACGATTTAGCCTATTTAGCAGACTTTGTCTATATCCAATCCTTTCCGTCGGTTTAGTAACTATCCTAATTCTTTCCGTTAGTTCTATCAGTTTAATAACTTTAAAAAATTTTAATAACTTTAAAAATTTTATATAATATACTCTAATATACTCTAAGTACTATTCTATATATATATAATATTAATATATATCATTATTAATATATGTATCATTATGCGCTATACTAGAGTATCACTCACGCGACTAATTTTATTAAATTTTTTAATTTTATAGCTAAATTTAAGTTAATATTAATATTTATCGTTATAAAATTTTATCGTTATAACGTCGATTATTAGAACTTTTCTTTTTTTATACGTATTACTATTAAATTAATAGAACTAGTAAAAAAGATTAAGATAATTATTAAACCGGCGGAATTTAGGTGGATTCTAATCAGATTTGCTGAACCGATAGAATTTAGGCGGATTCTAATCAGATTTGCTAATCCGGCGGATTTTGTAATTTCCGCGATAAACGCGCGATCAGCAATTTCAAATTTTGCAGGAACTTTTCAGATTTGCAGATGTACTTTCGATTTCAGTTATTTAGAGCTAAAACTATAAAGTAGTATAGAAAGTAGATTATCTAAGAGGTAGACGTATTCGAAATAACTTTTAACACGCCGCGATTATTTTCAGACACTTAGAGCTATTAGTGTAGAAGTATATAGGAGCAAATCCCATAGCCTTGCTACATTTCCCAGCTCTCGGCTTTTCATTTTTACCCACATTTACGGGCGCCAGCCAAAATGCTTTGACCGTTTATATGAAGATGCAATTTCCTTGCCACTCGAAGGACAGATATTCTTGGAACTTATCCGGTTACAAGTGCATGTTGTACGGGGACCAGCCTAGTTAATCTGACTGTTCTCGCCACAGCTTGACTGAGGGCTAGTGAGGGCACAGCACACACTTACTCGTATTCACTAGGATTTGCAATCTACTAGGATTTGCAATCTTTAAAATCTGATTCTTATAATTTATTATTTCACAACAATATAATTTAAAACTAGGAAAAAAAATTAAAAGAATATAAAATATAACTATTATAATTTTAATTTTTTTTACAATTAAGCTTAAATTAATAAAGTTATATAGTAATATATTAAGATATAGTTATCGAAGTTTATTACGCTATTATATAAATTAATTATTATTACCTCGATTTTAAAAATTCTTAAAAATATCAAAATCGCAATTTATATTCTTTTAGAATTTTTTTTCGAGTTTTTTATTATAATGTTGTGGAATAATAATTTATAAAGATTAAGTTTTAGAGATTGCAAATCCTAGTAGATTGCAAATCCTAGTGAATACGAGTATGGTAGGATAGCCGAGATTGCCATATTGGAAGAGCCTTGAAAAGGCGGTGTTCCCATCTGTTTTTTGCTTCTTATTCTTGTTCCTCTCGTCGTAAAAAGAGGTTTTTACACTTTTCTTTCCTGACATTAGACGAAAGCAATTTTTCATTTAAAAAATATATTATTTTTCTACTTATACTATTGCTATTTAGCTACTATTAATAACCCCTAAGCGTTTTTATAAGTCTATCGTAAAGGCTATAGCTATATATTAGACTATCGCTATTAGACTATTATCTTTATAAAAACCGCCTATTAAATCTATAGAAGGGCCCTCTAATAAACTCTTATTTTTCTTTATTCTCGCTATATCTTCTATTCGCTAGCTAGATTCTTTAGTAAAACTACTTATCTCGTTAGATTTAATCTTTAATCTCTATATCGCTTAATTATAATTAACTCGTTAGAAGCTTAAATGAAAATAAGTTAACGAAAATAGTATACTTTAAAATCGAGATAAACTCGCCTATATATAGAATAAGATTAATAAGATTTATAATCGTTGTTAATCGACTATCTCTATTATATATTAATCTATATTCTAAGCCTCTATATTATCGACTTACTAGTTATTTCTATTTATCTTATCTTCTTAGCTATTATCTATATTTCTTTAAACTTTATAATTAACTTTAATTCTATTATAATAGAGAATATTAATATTATTTAAAATAAAAGTAATATCGTATCGCTTCTTTTTATATTAAGATAATAACTCTATAATAACTTCTCTTCTTCTTTATTTTAAAGTAGTAAATCTAAAGTATATTAAATAAATCTATTATAAGATATTTAATATTAAATATCTTAATAAGCTATCTAATAGCTTTATTAATCGCCTCGCTAATAGCGATAAGAAGATTAAGAAATTTAAGAAGTTACTTTAATACTTCGAGATCTATAATTAAATTATATATTTCTTTACTTATAAAATAATTATCTTATTTCTTTAAAAAGCTCTATCGAATTATTGCTACTATATCTTTAATCTATTAACTATCTATATCTTTTAATTAATATATTATTTTTATAAGATCTTTATTTATAATAGAATTTAGCTTTATTAAGACGATATTTATATATAGCGAATACTCGATAATTATTTAAAAAATCGAATTCTAAGATAGCGACCTTTATTAATTTAATTAGAAGTCTATCTACTATATAATTTACGTTTAAATTAAACTTTACTCTAGATATATCGTAATATTACTCTTATATCTTTTTATTAAAATATTTAAAATTCTTAATTATTCTACTATAATTAATTTAATTATAATAAATTATATAATTCTTAAGGCTGTCGCTATCTATATATATATAATATATATAATTAATTATATTCTATTACTAGCTATATTAATAAGATCTTTATTAATATTATCTCGCTAGATATAAGATCTTCTCTTATTTCTTAATTATAATTAATATCGAGAGATCTTAAGTCGATAATCGAGTTATTTTTATATATATTTATCTCGCTAAGTAAGCCTCTATTAAAAAGATATAATCTATTAAAGAAAGATAACTAGAAGAAATAGCTTAAAAATTATTTTAATTAGATATTCGCTAATATCTTATTTATAATTATCGTTTGTGATATTAAAATAGACTATTAAGATCTTAGTTAGTTATTATTAAATAAACTTTACTCTAATATCGCTATAATATCCAAAATACTATTTAAAGATCTTTAAAAGTAGAAGAATAATAACCGTCTAATACGATTAGATATAAAATCCTTAAAATACTTTATTTCGTCTTTATTAGATCTTATTTCGAAGTATAATAGCGACTAGAGAAGAATTTATAATCTTTTCTTTTTACGATTATCATTCGTTAATTATTATATTTATAAGATTTATAAAGTACTTAAATATATTATATTAAACGATATTATTAATACTTTACTTATTTAAAGTAAGGATATAATTATAATTAAGTAAGACCTCGCTAATATATTTAAATATATTTCTATAGTCGAGTTAAACTTTTAGCTACTAGATTTCTTTTAAGATAACTTCTATTATATTAATAGATTCTTATTATTTAACTTATATATCGTATTCTTTATTTTCGATTTATTCGTTAAGGCCTTTTATTAGATACTTATTATTATTCTATTCTAAAGTATTATTTTTTACTATCTAAATAACTTCTTTATTATTTTTTTATCTAATAATAATATAATTTAATTTAATAACGACTTTAATATTATCTACGATAACTATAATTTAAAGATAAATTATATTAAAAATAAAAAAGATATTTTAATTAAATTTTTAAGAATTTAATTTAATAATAAGAAGATAAAGGTTAAACTTTCTTCTAATAAGTTAAAAAGAATAAAAAAATTAATAAAAGCCCTTCTAAATAGGCGAAGTATTTCTTATAACGAGCTTAAGTTAGCGATAGATTTATTATTTTTCTTTATTAAAGTAATAATCTCTAATAAAGCCTTTCTAAGAAGACTTTACTTTATATTATTTAAAAAATAAAAATATTATTATATTATCGCTATTATCATAGCGAATTTACGTTAATAAAATATCTTTCTATTTAGATAAAATAAGATATAACTACTTCGCTATATAGTTATATATTATTATTATTTTATATAAATAAACGCTTCTAGTAAATATAAAATAAGAGAATATATTCTTAAGAATATCGTTATTTATTCTAAATTAGATAATATATTTAATATATACTTCGCTATTTACTATCGCAAGAAAGATATTTAATTTAAAGAGATATTTATTATTTTTATAACTATTTATAGATAACTATCTCGCTTATATTAATTATATCTTATACTCTATTATAATAATAACGTCGTTATTAAGAATATTTATAGTAATTCTATATATAGACTAATTATAGTATTATTTAGATAAATAATTATATTATTTATTTAATATAATATTATTTATAATATAATTTAAATTTCTATTAAGTAGAATACTTTAGTCGACTTACTCTCTCGCTTTAAATTTAATAAAATTACTAATTTATATTTATAGCTAAGCGCTCTTAATCTATATAGAAATTATTAAATCGCGATTTATCTAAATTATAATATAAGAAGACTTCTTTAAATTATAATATTATGAGATATCTCTAATAGAATCTAACTAATAAAATAAGAAATAGCTATTAAACGATAAAGATCTTTTATATCGAGTTTTATATTTTATTAAGAACTATTATATTTCTCGCTATTATTTAATTATTAATCGACTAAATAATATATTTAATTAATTATTATATTTAAATTAAATTTATTAAGATTTATCTTATAGGCGTTTAATTAGCCTATATAAATATAAGATTTAAAAATCTCGAGGTTTTTTATTATTTATTATTATAGCGAGTAATTATTAATATTCGTAAATTACGTAATAAGATCGATATTAAAGAATATCGTCTAATTATACGAGATTTATTATTTTATATTCTTATTTAATTTAATAAAACTTTCTTAAAGAAAGCTATCTTATATATTTTCTTTTATCTTATATTTACTATATTTCTTTATATAAACGAATTTATATAATTTTAAGCTAAATTCGAGAATAGCGACTTCGAATAATAGTATATTATAAGATATTTAATTACGCTATATAGTTATTATATAAAGCTATTACTATTATTCTCGAAGACGAATTTATTTAGAAGAGGAATTATGCTATTTATTATCGCTATAAATAATAACATCTATTCTATTTATTCGCTATAAAATTTATTTACTCGCTTCTCTATTAATAAGTTATTATCGCTATTTAATTTAAATAAGATCTTTATAAGATAATATATTATTACTATATTATATAGTACTCTATATATATTTAATTATTTAAGTTATTATTTAAAATACTCTTTTTATAAAAAAGTCGTTATCTTCGCGAGAGATATTAACTTAATTAATAATAAGATTTAATTACTTAGCTATTAAAAGTCTAACTTATATCGCTTATATATCGAGATATATCTAATTTATATTCTTACTATATTATATTACTTTTAGCGTTTTTATATAATTTAAAATTAATAGATTTCTATTAGATATAAACTATCTATTTTAAAAGTTTTTCTAAAATTAAGCTATATAATAAATCGCTATCTATATATTATTAAACCTTAAAATCTAATTAATTATTATTTAAAACTTATTTATATATATAGTTTTTATAAAATATTTAATAAGATAATATTAATCGCTATAGCTTAATTAAGAGCTAATAAGAATATAATATATACTTATAATAGAATAATCGAGATTGCTATATTAAAAGAGCCTTAAATAGACGATATTTCTATCTATTTTTTACTTTTTATTCTTATTTCTCTCATCGTAAAAAGAGATTTTACACTTTTTCTACTTACTTATATCTTATTTTTTTAACATTTTCTTATAATTAAACTCTAAATCTTCTATCTTATATAGAGAGAGTTTTTCTAAAGCTAAGCTATATAGTAAATCGCTATCTATATATTACTAGGCCTTAGAACCTAGTTAATTATTATTTAGAACTTATTTATGCGTGTAGTTTTCGTAGGATATTTAGCGAGATAGTATTAGATATAGAAATACAGCTTCTTTTCACTTTACATGCAGATATTCTAGGCATTTACCCGGTCACAAACGCCCATTTGGGCAGCGGTAGCCCAAACAGTTTGAATATTCGTGTGAAATCACGGCTTCTTTTTCACTCATAGTGCAGATAATCTTGGAAATTATGCGGTTACAAATGTAACTTTTGCGATGGCTAGCCCGAATAAGTCGACTGTTCATTTGGAATACAGCTTTTTTCCACTCAAAGTGCAGGTATACTTAGGATTTATCCCACTATACATGTCACCGTTTCGGGAAAAGTGCAATGCAAATGCCCGATTCTTCGGGCTTGTTGCCTACGGAACTTGGCGGCGGTCATCAGGAAATCTATAAAGTTTTGTGGCAAACATAATAGGGCTAACTACTAATTCATACCCCAAAACTATGAACCCTTACAGAATCATACCCCTAATTACTTGGGGTATGATTCGGTAATTTGCCATTCATGATTTCGGTAATTAGCCCAAACATAATACGCTAGTAACTATAATACCTGCAGGCTACCGAAAAGACCATCGCGGAAAGTAATAGAGTGGGAAAGTGAGCGAATGAAAAAAACGACCGAGATATCTGCCTGAGATGCTAGCTTGTCGTCCCCATCTCTGGAGATCCTCAGCCGAACCTGCCCAATGGTTGCTCAAGGAGCCATACGTCAGACCCTTCCCACTCTATCTCTTGCTAAAGACCGTAATCAGTAAACACTCGCTCAGTGGCAAATGCGGGAGATAATGGATTACCCTGGTGTACACCATCGTAGCCTCCTCTTCTCCCAACCACCCAGGCGCTCCGGCTCTGGCCCTGCGCGTTTGGGAAGCTGGTATCTTCCGCTGGTAATTGGCGACCCTGAAGTCTATCGGTGGCATTTGGACCGTGGTCGGCCCGCAGAATTGGTTGTTGCTTCCTTCGAGGGTGAGTGCTGAGGGTCTCCGAGAGTCGATCCAGATGATGAATTGCATATGAGTCTCCCAGGTTCGGCTTTTTGCGGACAACTACAGATCTTTAAACCCTTTCCCCTGCATATCGTCGCTGCTTGCATACCTTGTAGAATTTGATCCACAGCGTGCCCCTGTCGTCTGGACCCCCATACGCAACCTGGAGCGCGCCGTACCACTTGTGGATGAATTCCTAACAACCTTGGTGTTAGACGTCCTTCCGCCATTGTCGCGGACTAGAAAAGCGGTGCACTCACTAGAATATCACAGAGAGCGTCCATGTCGCCGAAGGCCACTCGAAACTGGCGACCAGGTGGGAGACCGACTGAGTCGAGACTTGGTAGCGTAGTGGTCAGGGTTCTCAAGACTTTGAGTTGTCTCAAGAGATCGCACACGATCACTTGGACCCAGACTGGTCGTGCTCTCAATCTGAATATGGGCTCCCACGCCTGCTGACTGACGACATTCTGCACGTACAACATTCTGGGAGAGGAAGCTGGAAGATGTGCGGCTAACTATAGCTTGGAAGATCGGGGAGGCGCTCTATGAGATGAGGGATTCATGCTGCTTCAGGAGAACTTGGAGAGATGGGATGGAACAGAGCTCTAATATACTCGCACCGTAGTCATGAAACTGCTTGTCGTCATCGAGGAGAACCGAGGCAATCGTTTTTTTAGCGCTATCGCAGCGGTGAAACGGATGTATCACGGGGGATGAATCAGGTGGCTCGAAAGCCTGCATCTTGCTTTCGCCACCGATCATGACCGACATCAGGTAGGATCAGCTTTTGGTCACAGGACTTCTTGGAGACGATAGCCTAAAGAGTCAGTGCAGGATGTGATTCTCTTGCGGCCGACAGGTTTTTAGTCGACGAATTACCTTCTAACAGCTTTGACTCGACCGTGAAACAAGCTTGGAATTTCTACAAAAAGTAGCAAGGCATATAGAGAATACTTTTCTCTTGCGTATCGTGAAGAAGTCAACAAAAGTGAGCAAGTACACGACTGTAGCGAAACAATTCTGTCTTGTTGACAGCATTCTCAGCGCAGAATTTGAAAAATGTAACCATACGTTGATGGAAATGTGATTGGTGGACTAAGCCGCCGATCAATCTCTCTTCGAGCGGCTGCCTGCATAATGAATGATCCTCCCGCATGGTTGCTACGCAGAGGTGGAGGTCGGAGCCGAATCTCAATGCCTCGCTCAGCTTTCACAGAAGGTTCGGGTTACCGGGCTCAACCGGATGTCACCATCCTCTACGGGTTGGTGGGGTCGGGCGGGGTTGGTGGGATTGGCGGGGATGCCCTCGACCAACGCCCTAGACCCAAAGAGGCGTACTCCAAGTCGGCGAACCTTGGAAGTGTTACTGGCAATCTCTAAGTGCAGATTTCAGCCGATTCCGAATACGGCGTGCCGTTGGCCTCGACAGAATGGCTCAAAAAATCCCTCTAAAGATGAGAGGCACTAGAAGGAAAGATACACTAGGATGACCCTTCGTGTACTTCTAGAGGAAAGCCTTGAGGCGATTGGTCTGTTGTAATCCGCAGCCGCGGGTGATTTTTAGCAAATTTTCTCGAAAAGACAACAGAGTGTGTGAGAAAATCTGCGCATTACACCTAGGGAGACTCTGCAATTGTGGTATGTGCTCTCTGTTTAATATTCCATTCGAAGGTAGAGACGCCTGGCTTGAAAGAGCCTCGTTTGGCCCAATCTTTCGGCAGAGCATCGAGCGTAGAGCGAGAAAACAGGTCTTTCCTCCAATGACTGAAATTCAGGATACCTGACTAAAGGTGTATCGTAGGAGAGTGTAGCGAAAGTTACGCATAGAGGCGATCTCAACTTTTCAAGGTCAAGACGTGCGCTGCCAGAAAATGCAACATCATAACATGACGCACCTTCATTTATTCTCAAATGAAGTGAAGGGATGTTGCATTTCTTATCTCGAGTGCTCTTTTCTCGAAACTTTCGAGACAAACAGCCAGCCCGTCCTGGTTCAAAAGTATGCAAAAAGAATCTTTCAAGCTGTCCTCCATAGCTGAGTGGCTCGGAAGTCCAAATGAAAGTGCTCGTATCTAGTTGTCTATCGTGCTCTGGACAATCATTGCAGCATCTACAGATCGCCGGAAGACTTGAGTTTTGCTGTTATCGGGGTTTGCTACTTCTTCCTAATATGCCACGTAGGTTTGTTTGTCTTCGGTTTTCGACTATCCTTTACCCTTCGATCCCATGATCCTCCTCGTTTCTTTCAACGTCAATCTAAAGAACAACCATGGCTTCATACTCGTCTTCAAACACCGAGCCGGAGAGATGGGCAAAGATAGTTGCGGGAGTCGATAGTGGTCGGCATCCGGAAATCATGATAAACGAGGAGGGGACACTTGTTGCTGTTTCGATGCCCAGTGCCAAAGGTGCTAGGATCCAGAGTTTTTTGGCTGATGTCTTCAAGGATGGCGACAACGAATGGTTCAGCGCCGTCGGTGACTCTGTCGAAGCAAGCAAAGGGAAAGCTGCCGATTACGGACAGCCTGAAAGTAGCAAGAAAAAGAAGGTGTCTCTTACACAGCAACGTGCAAACCGTAGGCAGGAAAAGAAAGATAAAGGGCAGGTAATGCAAAGGGCAGAAGAGACCAGAGAAAGCTACTCAACTGCAGAATGGGCAAGAATCATGGGGGAAGCGAGTACGGAAAGACCTCAGGGAGTGTATATCGAAGGAAAAAAGCTTGTTGCGACCGATCATACTACTTTGGATGCCTCGAGGAAGCTTGAGTTGTTCATAGCGCATGCGCTTAGACATGATACAACAGGACGTGGAACAGTGGTGGTAAGAGGAGATCCGTCACGGCGCTCGTGAGAAGCGACTTGCAGAGTCAACAACTTCGTACTACGGAGTTCACACAATACAGGCGCTGCAGGTTCTCTAGTAACCAATTTTTTGAAAGCAGTCGCAGTAGGGAGTTTGGATGAAGAATCTATTCGTCGTGCTTGCTAGCTTTCCAAAATAGCTTCTGCGGTCCGTTGGTGCAAGATTACTCAACCGCAGCCTCGACAAAGAATTCTCGGTGGGCATGAAGTGATGCCAGTGAAGAGATGTATCATAGCTCCGTTGCACGGCCGTCTGTCAGCGATTTGTAGAAAGTATCATTCCGCGAGCTGCAGGTATCGCTGAAATGTGACTGAGAGTTGCCAAGGATCCAATATATTCAACGGGCGAAAGGAATAGATGGAGTCCTGTCTCGAAGATGTCCATGGCGTTAATTTGATCGCTGATACCGGCTTGGTGCTGGGGCTGCTGGTTGTAGAGCTTTGTAACCTTGCAATGATCCCGGAATTTGGCATCTAACCTGATGGATGGCATGGTTCTTGATCGTTGACAGGCATCAGTTTTTGCTCTCTAGAAGCAATTCGAGATATTAGTGGACTGATGACGCAAGACAAGTCGTGCTGGGTGTGAAACCCAAATACGGCAGTACCAAGCTAGCTAACAAGATAAATGGAGAAGTTGAAGTTTCAAAGATGCCACTATATCTAGCAGTCAACGAGAAAATCATCCGCTGCAGAGTTGTAAGGCTTGATCAGATCGAGAGTTTTGGGCACCGAGATTACGTTCTCATATCTTGTTCTTGGAGAAACTGGCTTGGCAACGCCTTGCCGAGGTTCGCAAAATTGCCACATGGTTTGGTAGCTAGTTTGGTGCCTTGAGCCTGCCCATGAATCCATTGAGCTTCAACGGCAATACGCCAAGAGAAACAAAGCCTCAACAAGATTTTCTCGTCGGACATGAACGTGCTCTGAGGTCAAGCCCTAGGTGTCCAGTATCTCTTCACATACATGTGCAACAAGAACAGCGTGTGCAGAGGGGGCCATTGCATCCAGATGATAGCGGCAGAAAGGCTGAGACTGCACACGGCATCTTGAAAAGGAATCCCACAAATCATCCCAGATATCCTGAGTGTACATTCAGATATATTCACACCATCTTTTACGGAATAACAAGTTTGGCTGGTCGAGTTGTCGTCCTGTCGCACAACGCTAAAGTACTCTACTAGAGTACACGCGCGGCTCCTAAGCGCTCTGGCCCCAGTTATGGGGAGAAAGTACACCCTTGATGACCTCACTATTCAACCCTGGATCCTCACAATGGCGCTGTCGACACTCCTTGCTCATTCTCCAAACTCTGCATTCTATCATGACGTCCCGCGCAGAAACCATCCAGCAAAATCACGAGCTCCGCCCTGACCCGCAATCCCTGACTTCCAATCCAGATGCCTCCCAAAACTCCTCCACTGGCGTTGACTATGAGCCACATCCTGAGCAGTCAATCAAGGTCTCACCAGAGAGGGAGAAGATAGTGAAGAGCATCACGAGCTTGTACTCTGGGAGCGCCAGCGAGGAGGACATGCAGGTGTACGCGAAGGAGGCAATCTACGATGATCCATGGAGCTATTGTGACACCAGGTATAAGATTGCGGGGCAGTGGTACGGTACGTAAGAAGATTCAGCGTGTGGCGCTACCATAATTCGTTTGCTAACGCTGTTTTCGGCTTAGGTATTCCCAAAGTCATGGCCTCCTCGAAGACCCTGTCCACCGAGATCGTCTCTAGCACCGACACAGAGCTCATCTTCAAAATGAAGCAAGAGTACACTCCGCGGGTAGTTCAGTCTACGAAGCCGGTCAATAGCCTGGTATCGTTGACATTGGATGGAGAGGGAAAGGTCAAATACCACAAGGACATGTGGAATGATAAGGACTACAGCCATGAGGGCCTGGGAAAGATCATGAAGACATTGAATGGGGATCACTTGACGAAGATCACGAGACCGCCAGGGGATTTGTGAGGCATTGGCGTAACGAAGAAAGGCTAAAGGCTGGCAGGATTATGGCGTATGACTGGTTGTGATTGGCAGCAGTGTCGGGATACTGAATTTTCTATCCGGTAGCATGGAGCGTTACTCCTTGTTTGTGTAGTCCGCCTATCTTTTGAATGCCGGGTCTACACCCTTCTTCCATTCGTCAAAGCTGATCCCCGATCCTGCAAAAGCCAGAGTGTTCTCTAATGAGACCTCATTCCGCCATGGAATGGCACTCTGAACGCCTCCTTTTTGTACTGTCTTCGCTGCGGCTCTATTTGCGAAATCCACCAGCTCCATCATACAGGTGAAATCTCTGGAATCCCTCCCACTTTTTGCCAGCATACCCGCATAAGCGCCCACAAAAGTATCTCCAGCGCCAGTGCTATCTATCACTGTCACCTTCTCTCCTGGGGCTTGCAGAACCCGTTGTATTCCAGTATCTAGGTAGATTACTCCTTCGGCTCCAAGAGTGACAAGGACATGGCGGACTCCCAGATCAATAAGCCGCTGTATGTGCTCGCCCCAGAGTGCCCAGGAGTGTTTTTGTCCCGTAGTACTTGTAATGATGCTAGCTTCTGTTTCGTTGACGATTAAATGGTTGACCGCTAAGTAGGCTTCTCGCGGCAGCTTCACTGCTGGTGCAGGATTCAGCAGTACCTCCACATTTTTCTCCCGAGCAAGCTTCAAGATGTGTAGCACCGTAATCAACGGTATCTCAAGCTGTAAGATAATCAAATCTGGCAAAGGGTCTGGTAGACTTTTGAAGTCCGATGGCCTCAAAGCATAATTCGCATTCGGACTCATCAAAATCCTGTTCTCCCCACTCTCCTCTTCAACAATGATGACAGCCACACCGCTCTTCTCGCCATCTTTCACTCTGACCCCATCAACACCAATACCATTGCTGACCAACCCATTAATCAAGTCACGTCCAAACATGTCGTCGCCAACGGCGCCGATCATGTTGATGGTGCATCCCGCTTCATCAACCTCTGAGCCTTTCTCGCGAGAGAGTCTAGCACAGGCTACTGCTTGGTTGGCACCTTTTCCTCCGCAGCCCGTGTCGTACGACGAGGTGATCAGAGTCTCTCCTGCTGCTGGGACGCGGGATGTGCGTGTGATTAGATCAGTGTTGAGGGAGCCGATTATCGTGATGTTTCGTGTTGGCATACTGACGAGGAAAAAAGCCAAGTCATTCACCTGCTCGAAGACCTGAGTCTTCCACAAGAATGGAAGATTGGGAAGAAATAATCCCCGGGTTACACCTGCGCCAAGCCATAAGGCTGAGTATGGGCGCCCAAGAGTGTCCCTATCAGCATCCTTATACCGACATTCTGAAACAGAAAATAAAAAGCACCGCAACACCATTGTACCAGCGCCATTAGGAATCGAACCTAATACGAACTAAATACCCCAACAACAGATATGTGTAGTATGATCTTACAGAAGCTTCATCAATAAAGAGTAGACAAGCAATGTACTTATGCCCTGACTGGCAGTAGAGCCATGGAGGTACCAAAAGAGCCTGGTGTGTCGAGCAGAGCCGCCGCTTCTGCTAAAGGAATCTATGAGTATAAGCCCTTACAGAACGCTTCTCATATACGACTACTCAAGGTCACCCCTCAGAGCACGGCGAACTCGGGATCGGGAGAGCTGGTCCAAGTACAGCTCGAAGAGTACTCCCTGCAGCAAGCTCCACTATACAAAGCCTTGTCATACACTTGGGGCACGAACGAAAGGCCCGAGCAGATCACCATTGGACATGACTCCCACCTCAGTGTCACCGGGAACCTACTTGCATTTCTCGTGTATCTTTGTACGAAAAAATCGGTGTTTTTCTGGATCGATGCAATCTGCATCAACCAAGATGACATTCAAGAGCGAGGCTCGCAAGTGAGGCTAATGAGGCAGATCTACCAGCAGGCCAAAGAAGTTGTCGTGTGGCTGAATCAACCATCCTTTACGACGTTTGCCGAGAGTATTGCCTGGAACATAGTCAAGAACGATAAAGATCGGCGGCTCGCCAAGCTCCCTCTGTGGTCACTGAAGATGTTCCACCACCCGTGGGCCATGCGAGTGTGGGTACTTCAGGAGGTTGTCTACGCCCAAAATATCACCATAGTGTCCCAGCGCGATGATAATAGAGTAGGATACATCACATGGGATGAAGCTCTGGATTTTGGCGCTGAGTACCTAGACCGATACAAACATGACAACCGCAACACCCCTGTGGATGAAGACATTGAGCTGTCAATAGCCATGATGATTGCCATGAATGACTGGAGAGGTAAAGCTGAAAGTGACATCTTCAACCTGACTCTTTCCGAGCTCTTGTCGAATACGAGATTCTGCGGCGCTAGTGATCCCAAAGACAAGGTCTTTGCCCTTTTAGCCCTCGCGTCGGACGTGAATCTCGATATTTTCCAAATCGACTACGGAATGTCGTGGAGGAATCTGTCCGTATGTCTCGCTCGACATACAATTTCGCAAAGCAATACGCTCGATATCCTACGTTGGAAAGGACTTTCTAGGCCTACTCCGCAAGTAGATGGTTTGCCGTCTTGGGTACCAGACCTATCCAGTCCGGCATTACTAGCACCCATATATCCTTATGATTGGCCGAACCGAGCTAAGCTGAGTTTCGAAGACAGTCCCGATGTCACCCTCATGTGTGACGAGACCTCTCTCGTTGTAAAGTACTTGACGATTCATGATGTACTTACCATTGCACCAGCTCGCATGACAGCTGATCATATAGAAAGATACCAAGACATGCTGGCCGTCCTACAACAATGGTACCAAATCGCGAGAGAACATCCCAGCTTTGTGGACGATCAGAAGAAAAGGATCGATTCATTTTGTGGTACCTTGAAGATGACTTTCGGCTCGCAGGGAGATGAAGAAGACATAGAAAAGGTCTACAGCGCTGGGTTAGGATGGCAGTGGCACTTCAGGAAGCTCATGGGGGAGGATGTTAGCTATTCCGAGCCAGAAGACCCTGACGAACTTGAGTACGATCTTGATGATGCAAGAATCCTCTCGCCAGAGAACCCACATCTTTATACGCCTTGGGCTCGCGAAGTGATGTTTGGAGAACTCGATCACCTCCAGGGACGCTCCTTTGGGTTCACCTCCGATGGGCAGATGACGCTTCTGCCACCAGGCGCCCGAGAAGACGACCACATATGCCTCTTGTATGGACTCCAGCTTCCCTTCGTTCTACGAAAAAGCACAAACGGGTGCTTTCAAGTCATCGGTGCATGCTACGTTCATCACCATGTCGACTGGGACAAGTTTGAAGCTCGGCGGACTTGGGAACAACTGCAGTCGATTACGCTTCGGTGAATCTTGTGTCTAGAATGCTTGACCAGAAAAATCCGATACTAGCGAAATGCCAGGATCGCCAGTCCCGAGATTTCAAATATCCGTCTTCATTCTTAGCCAATCGGAGTTGTTCCCGCCCTGCCGTGGCCTTTCAAGATGTGTCCCTGCTCTTATGTCAGAGACCTAGTACAAGGTCTCTCTAAAGTTATGGTCATATCTCCATGTCCATTACTCCCCAATTTCCAGGAAACACAATTTTGTGGTGAGAAATATGCGTTGATCTTAGCCTTCACTGAGCGCTCACAGAAATGCGGACCTCTTGACAAACAATTCTCATATCCCGAATCCTGGATCAGTAGCAAGAGTGGAATCCTGGCTGATGATTCAATTGATACTTGGAAGTACATTTGTTCATGTGAGCATTTGACCAGTGACAAGCTCAGACACCCAGAAGAGAGACCCTCCAGGATACCAGCAAGGACAGCTCAACACATAACTCCAACACCGGTGGTCAACCTCTTCAAATCACCATAACCCCAAACTTCCACCCATGCCTTCCAACAGCGCGCCCACCATGGCCAAATCCTCCAAGATGCATTCCAAACACCACCAAAACCACCACCACACCATGTCCTCCACCTACACACCCCAATACTGCACGTACCCGCAACCCACCGCCCGCAACCCCACCTGGCCCGAAAAACAAGCCGATTTGATCCTCAGCCTCCGCGACGTCTCCAAACCTCCCGCCAAAACCCCAGACCCCGATGTCCGAAACCTCCACCCTGACAGTCAAATCCACGTCCGATGGACAGATCCGGATCTCGTGCGCGCATTGGTGCGTATTTTCATTTCCACTCTTCTCAACACACTCTCGAAGTTTCTTTTCGGGCTATCTTAAAAAGCGACGAAGGTCGACTGACTCCTCCAGGCGCAACTCCAGGAATCCCTCCCCGGAAAAGTCAACCTGTCCCTTCGCTACGGCGGTCGCGACGTCACTGCCGCGACGTGGGTTACTGTCCATCAGGTAACTATTTCTTTCCTTCCTCCCTCCCTCCCTCCTTGCCCCCTTCCTCGACCCATGCAAATCAACGCAAGCTCAAACACACAACGGCGCTGGCGACTGACACATCCAGCACGACCAGACATGGCCCGACGGCGTTGCGGAGCTGAAGTACGTACTGTGGTTCCACGAGTACGACGATTTGGACGTGGAGGTTGGGGAGTTGGAGGGGATAAAGTGGGGTGGTGTTAAAAAAGAGGAGGAGGAGGAGGAGGAGGAGGTGAAGGTGAAGATGGAGGATGTGGAGGCGTGGTGAGGGAGGAATGAGGCGATGGTCTGCGAGCGGAGCAGATAGGAAGGGCGAATCGAGTTGGGTTGAAGAGATTTGGAGTGGATTGGATTGGATTGGAAAATCTAAGTCTATCCGAATCTGATCGATGAGCTTTTATAAGCCGCCTTATTGTCCCCCTTGCGATTCTATTGTGATTCAAGTCTGAAAAGTGAACTGTGCGAAGCATCTTACATATCCTCGTACAGACTCATAACGACACAACACCGACCGTCGAAAACTTCCACAGCCTACCACATATCTCCGTAGTGACCATTACTGCCCAGTCCCCCATCAAACCCTCCTCATTATATCCTTGTTGACGTACAGTCTCACCATCGCCACCAATCCCATCGCTAGCACAGCGAGAGATCCGGCCCAGAACATAGCTGGATGATACGCCGCCAGCGTGCTCTTTTCTCCACCGTGGGCTTCGAGGAGATAACCAGCGATCGGGGCGCCCTGTAGCGAGCCAATCAGCATTGCTCTATCACTCTCAAGCCGTTCTTCACTCTGGGGAGGTAAGTAGGCTCGACGTACCATCAAGTAACCCCCAGCCCAACCCGTCACAACCATGCCCATAGCAACCGAGACCCTCTGCGAGCCAAACACCGTCCCGACGACCGTCGGCATCGTAGCGAAGAATGCTCCGTTGGCAGCACCGTTGATGATCACGAAGACGACCAGAGGCCCTAGCGAATCCGAGACGGGCCAGATCACGAACATGCTGACGGTTGTCAGGAACAGGCCTATGAAAAGCGTGTTCAGAGGTCCTAAGGCGTCGGCAGCGAGACCAGAACTGAGGCGGCCGACCCCGGAGGAGATGTTGAAGCCTGCTACCAGAGCGGCACCGGTGCTGGATGAGAGGCCGAGGGAGGCGCTGTAGAGGGGGATGAAGAAGGGTGGAACGAGGAGGGGGAAGGTGGCAACGACGCCGACTAGGAAGATGGTGACGAATTTGAAGTCTCGGAAGAGTTTCCTATGGAGGTGGTCAGTCAGCGATCATTTCATGCGAGGGAGGGATAGGGGATGGGAACCATTCGATGAAGGTTGCCGATCGTATTGGGCATCGCTCTTTGATGAGCCAAGCTGCCGGTAGACCTGTTGCCAATGTCAAGAGGCCGAGGATTCTGAAGGTCCAGGCTGGGCCGACGCGCTGTATGATGGCGTTCATTGAGAGGCTGATGACCGTACCTCCGAGGCCGCCGCCGGCGCAGACAATACCGTTGGCGAGGCCGCGCTTCTTGTGGAAGTACTGTGCCGGGGTTACGTTGATGACCTAGTGATGTCAGTTGTTGATCTTGGGTATCATAGCGAATTGTAGGTTTGAATCACCATGAAGCAGAGGCTACCGTCAAGGCGACCATTAGCACGTAAATTGGGTCAAGTGAGTGAGCTGTATCGTACCTTGTCCCAATCCCGGACACCACGCCAGCAGTGACGAACAATCCGCCGACATTGTGTGTCAGAAACCCACTCAGTATCTCCCCCAACGCCAACATGGAGATCCCTAGGAGCGCAGTACCCCTCGCTCCAAGCAATCGTATCACTCGCGCATTGACAAGAGCAAGAAAGGCTATGCATGCGAAGTCCAAAGACCCAATCCAGGAGAGGGTTGGGGGAGAAGAAAGACCCTGCTTGAAGAGAGCAGCTTGCATGACACCCCAGCTGTAGACAGTGCCTACAATCCAGAAAGATATGGAAAAGCACGCAAAGACGACTGCCCAACCATAACCACCTTCCGGGGCTGTGGAGTCAGCGTACTGGGAGGCATGAAGGATGTTGTCGCGGTCTTTTAATGTCCGCCGCGCACTGTGATTGGCTTCGACGGGGGTTGAGGGTTCCGTGAAGGTAATATGCTGAGGCTTTGACATGTCGTTGGCTTGCTTTTCCATCAATTGACTTTAGCTGTGCCCAAAAGGTAGGAGATCAAGACGTTGATAAGAGGTTTGATAGATGTTGGGTGATCTGCTTTGGCTTGGGCAGCAAGACTGTAATATTTCTGAATCAATCAACGTGAAAGCTTGACGGCGCCAACGCGATACCTTGATGCGTAACCGAGCAATAGGGACTAGGTCGTCCACCATATTCGATGACGATTATTTACCACTTATTCAAGATCAGAATGTACTCTGTTTGGTCTTTTGACAGAGATGATGCATCCACCATTCGCTACAACTGGCTTCGGTGATTGACATTTCGCTCCACAAAGGACTGACAGGCCCTGGTGCAACCTTTAGGGGCTCAAGGAGACTCGCATATGACGGCGCTGTAACTGCTGCAGGAATGAGGCAGGCATCTTCTCACGGTACGTTCGTCTTGAGTGCTTGCCATAAGCTGAGATGCTCGCTCCAGTAGATACGCAGCCAGCCAGCCATAACAGCGGTCTTACATGGAATTTCTTCGCTGTGAATGTAACTGTCCCCTTCCCCCTCTTCAAGCACGTGGTTTGTTTCAAGCATTTAGCGAACGGACCACGAGGTCGCCAGAACATGAGATAGGAAGATCGTAGAGTCTAGGCCTTCATCATTAACATGTCCTTATACGGTTTTCCATATACTGATTGGTTGTAGGGTAAAGAGTCGGAAGCCTGGACGGTCTTCTACCTCGATACTCGCCCCTGCGGCCGTAAAGATGTGTCAACTTCTACTGATAGTGGCGATTTATTGCAAAAAAAATAACTACAGACCTGCGTGGGTGTGAGAACCTGCTTATGACGGGTCCACAGTGAAGTCCCCCATAAACCCATCTCCTCTCCTCAGCAAAGGAGGGTAAACGGAGATTATGCACGACTAGAGCCATCTCAGATGATGTCGACGGAATCACGGAAGACCCAACCACCGTAACGGCACTGCATCGCACGTCACTCCCCTTTACTTATGATCCATCCCGCTCATCCTTCAGGTCTCGCGTGAGTTCCATGTGCTACCTCAAACAAAAACCGTGTGCCAACTTTAACAGAGACACGAGACAATCGTGAGAGATCAAAGGTAGCTACGGTCATCTCTACAGAGACTATGAGTACTGAGCTGAGACGACAAGTCATGAGCGTGTGCCTGATGTTAGGTCTTGATGGTAGAGAGAGCAATGCACCAGATGGGCGGCCGATCTGGGATACATTGTATTATGAATTGCAAATTAAATAAGAATGCTTGGCAAAGCTAATTCAGCTCCGCCTCCGACTTTTTGTTAGCGTTATTCATAGAAAATTGTAGAGAACATACTTGCCACTCTTGTAATAGCCACTATTGTTACGGATTTAGTGTGCTTTAGGGGATTCTTGCCGTTCAGGCAGGGGTCCACGCTCTTTTGGCCCTGCGGTTAGCGATAAGGCACGCTTTCCCGTGACAAATGGTAGCAACACCGGTTCGATTCCGGGTGTGACCCGGACAGTCTGAATAGGTCACTTGGCACTCGGGTTCGGTGAGGATTTGGTGGGGACTCATAATCCTCGTGCCTTTCCTCGTGCCTTCCCTATAGTAGTTGCACCAGGCCTTCAAGTGGCTTACGGGGTCACACCCGGGGGGTTCCTAAATACGACATGCGTGTAGGCCAGCGCATGGGGACATGCGCCATTTTTCGAAGTGTGCAATTGTTACGGATTTAGTGTGCTTTAGGGGATTCTTGCCGTTCAGGCAGGGGTCCACGCTCTTTTGGCCCTGCGGTTAGCGATAAGGCACGCTTTCCCGTGACAACTATCGTCTACTATCTCAATTAGATATTCGTGATATCGAAGCTAGTGGGTATATACGCTTTTCCTAATATTTTACCTCTGACTTAGGCGTATAATAGCCACATCGCCAGCCCTTGCTTCGGACGCGATGCCACTATTTAGAAAGGATCCTCGATAACCCTACTCGATATTATGATGATATGAGACGAGGTGATATTATTAGTATTCTACCTGCATATATTACTGCTAGCTACTTGTCTTATATCGAAATTAAGAAAAGCTATTATAATAAGAAAGATATTCTTAACTAACTAATTGATTAATTACTATTTCTTTATAATAAGTATCTCGAAAAGCGTAGTATCATTATTGTGGGGTAACAAGACCTCTTTTAATGAAAGTGCGTAGCAGCTATATAATTATAAGGTCTAGATATATAGTTAATAGAATAGATAGATTAGTTATTAGATAAATTAATAACTAAAGAAAAAAGAAGAGAAAAGAGAACTCGTAAATATTTAAGACTTTATTAAGTATATTAAATACTCGTTTTAATTATATAGTTTATAATCTAATAAGCGATATAAGCGAGTCTATTAATTCGCTTTAAATACTTCTATCTTTATAATTATATCCTCTCTTAGAAGATTTAACTCTTAAATCTTATTATTATTATATTTTATAATTAAATATTTATAAACTTACTAGTCTCTTATATATTATTTATTATTAGCTTAGATATAATCTAAACTAATATATACTATAATAACGTATTTAAACTTTTTATCTTAAGATCTCTTTAGATATATTAATATATTTATATATTAAATCGCGATAGTATCGCTATATATATTATTATCTTAATTAATAGAATATAAATATATTATTATCTTATTATAATATACTATTATCGCTATTATTATATACTATTATTATTATTATTACTTTAATAATTATAATAATTCTATTATTATAATTATAAAAATCGCGCTAATAAGTATAAAAGTTTTATTTTTAGTCTAACTTTTATTCTTCTTAATAATAATATTAATATCGACGTTATTATAAATAAATACTTAATCCTTCTTTATATCTACTATTTTATTTTTATTTATTTTTATTATAATATCGCGATAGCGAGTTATATATTATTATAATAGTATAATATATATATTAATTAAGATAATAGTTAAGTAAGATTAAAGTTATTTAAATTAACTTTATATATAATAAGTATCTTAAAGAATACTTTATAATACTTTTTAAATAATATAAGAAGTATATTAATATATTAATAGTAATATTAAATCTTCGCTTTTATAATTTTATAGATTATTAAGTACTTATAATCGTTATTATTTCTATATCCCTCGCTATAATTAATAAATATTTATCTCTATTTTAAAGATATACTTAACTAAGAGAGCTTAATAGCTTCTCTTATTATTATTTCTATTCTTATTTATAAATAAAAGAGATATTAGATAATTAAGAGATTACGTTAATATATACTAATTTCCTTTTACTCTTATTATATATATACGCTTATATATAACTCTTATATAATTTATATCGCGCTTTTTATTAGCTCGCGCTAGCGTAAATATAGATAATACTTTCGCGAGAGTTATATATATATTATAAATTTAATCTCTTATTACTAAAGTAATATTCTCGCTATGACTTATATTAGTAAGAATATTTATATTATTCTTCGAGTATAAAATAATATAAATTCTAATTAATATATATTAGAATATATAGTTAATATATATAGCGACTTATTACGCTAAGGAACTTCGGCGTAATATTATTATCTTCGCTCCCCCTTTAACTATTTCTTTCGCTATTTTTTATATTAAGTCTTTTTATTATTTAATAAATTTTCTAAATAAAAAGTTATTTTTTAATATAAGAGAATAAATAGATTAATATTAAATAGTAATAATTATATATATAACTCTAATAATTACTTTTCTTATAATACGCGGTATTTTAACGCTTTAAAATATATCTATAAATATCTTAGCTATTTTCGCTAGGCCTTTTAATTATAACTTATTTACTTTATAAGATTTCTCTATTACTACTATTTTCTTAATCTATCTTACTTCTTAATTTCCCTTAATAATTATATTTTTAACTTTATCTTAAATACTAATTTATATAATTTCTTTACTTATTCGAAGTTCTTAATTACGCTTTTAATATTTTTAAGATATTTTATTAATTTTTATAAAGCTTTATAAGATAAGAAGTCTTTTTAATTAATAAGATATTTAATTTTACTTTTATAAACTCTTTTATCTAATATCTTATTAATCTCTTACTCTTCTTCTTTATTAATTAAAATTATTTATAATTTTAAATTATTATTATATAAGTATTATAATTCTAATAGCGATATATAAAATATAGAATAGATTTTTTTATATCTAATAGAGAGGTCTAACTTATAAATCTATATATTTATTTTCTCTAATACTTTAAAAGACTTAAATTATTTATAATTAAGTTTCTTCTTTAATTATAAAATATATATATTTAAGCTTTATAATAGTATTTTATTATTATTTTTTAAAGATTATAATTTTATAACTACTATTATAATACTTTATTTATTACTTTAATACTTACTTCTATAATTCTTTTAGATATAATCTTATTTCTTATAATTATTCTACTCGCTCTATAATAAGCGATACTTTTTTTCTTAAGATTCTACTTTTAAACGATTTTTTTAAATCTATTATATATCTTATTAATAGCTCTTATAAGATCTTATTAATATTTATATATATATTATTATTATATATAAATATAATTATTAATAAGATTTTAAGTTAATTATTCTATTTATAATTATAATATATTTATAAATAATATTTAAGAATTTAATTTAATTTTTTAATTTAATTATTAATTTAAGAATAAAATATAATATTAAGTCTACGCTTTATATCTAGATATTAATATAGTATTATTTAGAATTTATTTATAAATAAAGAGTCTCGATTTAAAATTAAATTATATATTATATTATATAATAATATAAACTCTCACTATAAGATATTAGTAAAACTATTAATTTTTAGATTCTTTATAATTATAATATATATTATATACTTAATTAGCTTATTTATTAAGACTAAGATAATATTATAAATTTTATTAATATATAAATCTCTTATAAATAATAAATCTATAATAAAATTTATTATTATAGTATAAAATAAATTTATATTATCTAGCGAGATTAATATTAGCTCGCTATATAATTTATAATAATAAATTTATATTTTTTAATAATCGAGATAAGTGCGAATATACTTTACTATATTATTTATTATATTTATTTAATAATATTTAAATCTAATACTCTCTTTAATATATTTATAAATAAAGTATCTAATACTAGAGTTATTATAATTTATATAAAGAATCTCTTCTTTTATAGTAAGATTATTAAAAATATAAACTACGAGATTATAATATAGTAGTCTATTCTTACTAACTCTCTATTTCGAAAGCTTATTCTATTTAATAGCGTATCTTTAACGTTATTTCTTATTTATAATAAAAGTATTTTTATATTATAATTTAAGTAATTATATTATTATTAATTCTTATAGCTTTAAATAAAATCTCTTCGACTTTAAAATCTAATAAATTAAAAATTAAGACGATATCGTAATATCTAAAATACGTATTTATCTATTAAATACTCTCTTATCTAAATTAATAACTTAGATATCTATAATAATAATATTATTTAATTACTTTATTAACGCTATAAGTTTAATTATAATAAATATATTATTATATTTTTATAAATTAGATTAATATTTTTAATTATAAAGCTTATTTTATAAGATAAAGAGAAAATTATTATTATTATTCTCGCTATTATCTAATTTAATAATATTAAATCTTTTTAATAATATATTTATAGAGTTAAGTTTTTTCTTATAATATTTAATTATAAAGTTAAATATAGTTAATTTTTTAATCTAGCGAATCTATTTTATATTAAACTCTTTTATTATTATAAAATAATATAAATTATTATAATCTAAGATTATATAAATAAAATACTTATTATTTTATAAGTAATATCTTTAATTCTTAAAGTCTAATATAATTATATAAAGCTTTTTATTATATATATCTTAGCGAGGCTTAACGCTTTTAAATTTATAATTAAAAAATATAATAGAATATTATTATTTATTCTCGCTTAATTAATTAAATATATTATTTATATCTATATTAGAAGTATTAATTTTTATAATAAGTAATATTTTTTAATTATAGTATTTTAATATAAGTACGATAGTAAATACTCGCTTAAGTATCTTAAAAGTTTTATATATTTTTTTATTAAATATAAAGAGTAATTTAATTTTATCTTTCTTTATTTTTTAAATTAGATTTATTAAAGATATAGCTATCTATAAAAAGTTTTATATAAATTATTAATAAAAGTTTATAAATTTTAGAAAGATTAAAATATTTTTAGTAGACTCTAATTCTAATTATTTAGTAATAATTTTAATATATAATAGCTTTATTTAGATATCGCGCTAGTTTATTAAGAATCTTAGAAAGATAACTTTATTACGATTAAAAGTATATTTTAATAGCTTTATATAGAGTTAATACTTTAATAATACGCGTAGTATTTTACATATATACTCTTAATATAATTCTTTTATTTTAAAATAAATTAGTATATTATTTAAGTATATTATATAAAAGATATTAATATATAACTTAAATACTTTATTTATATAAGCTTAAAAGATTATAAGAGTATTTATAAGATTAAAAGATATTACTTAATACTTAAATTAGTTATAGCGTGTTTAAAAGATAATTTTTTATTTATCTCTCTTTCGTATTTATATTCTATAATATATATTATAAATATCTATTTTAGTAAAGTATTTTATATATATAAATCTTTCTAATATCTTTAAGAGTAGTAATAATAAATAATTATTTTTAATAGTTATCTCGTTAAGTTCTTAATAATTAATATAAAGTTATAGCGAGTTATTTAATTTTTTAATAAATAGTATTAGCGAGCTAATTTAACTAGTTAAAAATTAAATTTATTTTCTTTTAAGCGTAATATTTAATTAGTCTCTAATCGCTACGAGTTTATTATATAATATATTATAAATTAAATTATTTTTAAATAGCTTTTTAGATAGTAAATTAATAGAATACTCGATTTAATTATATATATTAAGACTATTAAATAATTCTTCTAAAAAGACTTTTAATAAATCTTTAAGTTATTTAGATATATTAAAGTTATCTAGCTATATAATATTATATTATATAGCTTTATTATAATTATTCTTATTACTTTTAAATAGAATCTAATATAAAAATATAATAAACGCTTATTTTAGATTATACGTAATTACTATATTAATTAATAATATAAATTACTTTATATCTACTATTATAATATCTATTTACTTTTTATCGCTTATAGAAAAATCGCGATAGATCTAGAACTATTTACGCTAATAAATATTTAAATTAATATTATAGATTTAAAAGAAATTAAGAATAAGATTATATTCTTATATATTTATAGTATATATCTTTAAGATTTACTTTTACTTTTTTCTTAACTATTCGCGAAATTAAAGATTAAATTATACTTTTTATATAAGAATATTTAATAATTATCGATAATATATATTATTATTAATATATATTTAGATTTAGAAATCTATATTTCTTTAATAAAAGATTATAATATAAAGATTTCTTTACTATCGATATCTATTAGAATAGTTATTTTACGCTTTTTATTTAATATAATAATTTCGCCTCTTAATAATAGAGAGCGAGATTATTATTTAATTAATAATATATTTAATATTATAATAATAAGTATTAAACTTTATTTTTTCTCTTATCTAATTTATAATTATATATTTTATTATTTATAATATAATTTAAATATTTAAAAGAATTCTTATAATATCTTAGCTATTTATAATTATAATATTATATTTTAATAAGAAATATCTTAGATTTAATATAAGAGTTATTATCTTTAAATTTAATTCGCGTAGATTTTTAATCTTATAGCGTCGAAGAGAATAAACTCTTCTTTTAATCTTATTAATTCTTTATATATTATTAATTTTTTTTTAATTACTTATTTTATTATTAAAGCGAGTCTTATCTAGAGTAGAGAGCTCTTTCGTTTTTTATAATCTTTACTTTATATTTTAATATTATTATAATAATATAGTATAGATAATAGATTAGATAGTCTTCTTTATAGCTTCTAGAGAAATTTTCTCTATTACTCTATTTTATAAGACTTTTATACGTTTTAGATCGATTATATAGCGATTTTACTATAATTAAAGTATAATAAGATAGTTATTAAAGCTAGCTATTAATTATATATCTTTTATAATTACTTTAATTAATTAATATTTTATATTATAAAATTTAATAATTAGATTATAAACTTAATTTAAATATTATTCTTTATATTCCTTCTAAATAAATTCTCTAATATTATATAATATCGTATTTTTAATATTCCTTTAGATTTACTTCTTAATATTTATTAATAAAATAAAAGATTAGCGAGTCTTTTCTTTATCTATATAAAAATTAATATAAGATATTAAGGCGATAAAATTATTATAATTTTAAAGAAATATAATTATTAAGTTATAGTTATTAAGATATTATATATTAGATATTTTAATAACGATTATTTTCTTATAATTTAAATTACGATAGTAATTATCGCTATATTTATAGCGATATTCTTATATATTCTATATTTTAATTAGCTTAAATTTTTTAACGACTAATTACTTTTTAATATTAAGCTTTAAAAGTTAATAATATTAAATTTAAGTTAAATCTACGAGATAAAGATCTTTATTTATAAATAAAGAATTATTAGATATAACGCTTCGGCGGTTATTATTTTCGTCGATAGTATTATTAGAATTTTTATTAATATTAGAATTAGTATTATAATTACTTAATTATATAATAGATATATTCTAATAAGAATTATTTACTAGATTAAAAACGTCGCTAGTTAATTATAATAAGACGTTTTTACTTTATAAGTTAATAGAACTAACTCGCGAATTATTTATTATAGCTAAATTAAATAGCTTTATATAAGTAGAGTTATTAGAATTATAAGATAGTAAGATTTCTTTTAATAGAACTATGTAATAATTATATAATTATAAAGTTTAGATATATAGTTAATAAAATAAATAGATTAGTTATTAAATAAACTAATAACTAAAGAAAAAAGAAGAAAAAAGAGAATTTATAAATATTTAAGACTTTATTAAGTATATTAAATACTCGCTCTAGCTACGTAGCTTACAGCCTGGCAAGCGATATAAGCGAGCCTATTAGTTCGCTTTAAGTACTTTTACTCTTATCATTATTCTGGACAACGTTAGTATTTATGTCGATTCTCGTATTATTGAGACTATTGCGATGGAGTATTTCAAGTAGAGCACTGTAAACTACATATTTGACGGCGAAATTGAGGTATTTAAACGAGATTTGAAGCATTTAACTATGGAGATAATAGAGTAGTTATAATGAAATACTACGTAATATCAATTAAAATCCTTTATCTTCTCTATGACCTTAGGCATTACAACACCATCGTATTCGTATTTAGGCTATATAGAAGCTTCAAAAATATGAAGTGGGCTGGTATAAGAGTGGTAAGTACGTTCTTTATAATTTTCTATGAATGGCGTTAATAAAAAGTCGGAGGCGGAGCTAAATCAGCTTTGCCAAGTATTCTTATTTAATTCGCAATTCATAATAGTACGGGTGCTGCGAAAATCCCATCCCGCTAGTAATGTGCAACCCTTCAAACTCCCAGCAACGATGGACGTCAGAGACAACATCGAAATTCGTATACAAACTGGGTCGGGTGCTGCTACTCTATATGATTAGACCCATGTGGCCTGTATTTTACGATGGTCTAGTTGAGGGTATGGAATCCTAAAGCTATATTTTATTTTAGCAGAGAGGAGCATTTATCCCCTTACCGATGTACGTAGAAACCAATGCCACCGTAAGGTAGCTGCGAGCGACCTGTCGCATCTGCCATTTTCTGCCCGAGCTTGCGATACTCTTCGCTTGGGTGGGACCGGTTGGGCATACATACGGGCAGTACTGATAGAACCGGAAAAAGAAATTTTCAGGAACGAACGAGATCGCCCATGCGCAGGAAAGAGACAGGAAGAATTGGAAAGGGCGAGTGTGAGTACCTGGATATATTGAACGCCACCGCAACGAAGCAGCCAGTCCATAACGAGCGGGCCGTGCTTGTTGGCCCAGAGGTTGTGAAACTCCTGTTCAGGGGTGTTTTTCTTACGGCCGACGCAGATTGAGAATCGGATGAGGCCTTCGGTCGACATAGGTGGAAGTGGTGGTAGAGGTGCAATTGAAATAGAACAGGAATGAGGCTTTGGTAGTAGTGATGGTAGTCATCCTTGATGGAAAGTGAGATGAATGGAGATGTCAGCGCCTATTAGATAGTGAGTCCGGGGCAACCCTTTTCCCCACTAGATATGTAGTCCGGGAAACATCTAGCACGAGCGTGGGAGGCCGCAACTGCAAGCTAGTAGCCGTACCAGCTGACGAAGGGACGAGGCATGGTGACAGTCGGTGCTTCCCGCTGTTTGGCCCGCTTGATTTCCAGAATTACGGATTGATGTCCGTACAATTATACAAACCTCCCGAGGGCCAGTCACCGCGCTTGGCGCTTGCACAGGTCATGAAAGCAGACTGGCCCCGTTCCGCTCACGACTGCGTTGGCAATCCAAGATGGTTCTGCTGCCCCTGTTAATATAGAATTCTAAAGTGCAAAGGCAGTGAGATCCACAACATTCGACCGAGCGTTTTCCACATCACGGGAAAAGGAAGTATCATTTTGACGATTCCCAGCATATCAATTTTCTGCTCTGCCCCGAATCAGGTACTCCCTAAACACCAACTACCGCTCAACCTCTCACATATTCTACCACGGCTTTCTCCACGCCAGCCAATTAATCGAAAATTGCACCGGCAGCGTCGTCACCGCTACGACTAAAGTACCTTTACAATTATTGGGCCATGGCTCTTGGCCCATCTCAGATTGTCACCGCCGACGAAATGGTTGTAGACGATCCGCACTTCGAGCATGAGGGGTACTCCGAGTATGCCGACGAGCCAGCGCCGGATACTGGCTAGAACGGACGGACGACCTAGTGGATAGAAATAAGGAGAAGAGTAGGAATCGGTTGGGCGAGATCTACGGACTTTGAGGGGGGTCGTAAGGCGCGCTTTCGAGGGTTTGGGGGGAGTTTTCGGATGACACGCTGAAAGGACTCGAGAGTCACTCGGGAAGGGGAAAGAGAAATTCTCAGAGATCGACTCTATAGCTGCTGACTAGGGTTTGAGATGTCAAGGTGATGAATTCGACGACGGTTTATTCAGATATAAGAAAGGCTGTGTGAGGCGTGTTGGAAGGCGCAGCAAGTAGAGTAGACTTTATACTTACACCACTGCATTGGTGGGCAAGGATGTCCTGGAGACCCTTAGCTTCCTGTTCAAATCTATTGATTTTGATCCGTCGAAACGTGTACGGGAATTGGGCCATGAAAGTAGTGCGATGTTTGCCCTAGAGCTAAGCTCGAAAGAGAATAGCGACCGCCGGCGCCAAGCCTGCCGATGGGCCGGTCCAGGTCTCGGCGGCATCAAGATGTTGGTTATTCTTCCTTCTGGATGTTCATTAACATTGGTCAATCTTCTGGAATACTGGTACGTGCGTCTCTTCACTGCAGTCATGAAAGATGAATTGCTTCAACGAAATGAATGCTTCGAATTTCCTACCTCTCGCTTCCACGTGGGGTTTGATTAAAAAAAATCTGAACCTTCGGACTCCCGTGATGGCAAGCAAGCGGACCCCATTGGCTCGCCTTCTTTGCGAACTTTCGTTTATCTTGACAGAAGTCTAGCAGTCGTACCCTGTCTACTACTAGCTACGCGCGGGTTATCAGTACGCGCGGAAAAGCTGGATGCTTCTACTTATTATAGCAGGTACCTTTCGCATGTGATGCACGCTCTCAGAAATATCCCGTATCATGATGATCATCTGGTTATCTGTGAGCCATGTATTGCCGTTTCATAGACTGCTTGATTATGGCCTGTCTACCTCAGCACTCTGAAATCGTCTTCATTGCCATTCTCGTCGCCATTTTGATCACCACTTGTCATCTTCCGTCATCCTTGTACTAGTACAGATGCGCGTCTTCACTTCTATTCTAGTCTCCTTGCTATTACCATTGGTGCTATCTGCTTCCACAGTCCCCGGCCTGAATCTGATTCCAATATCACAAACCTCCTCAACGCTTCCGAGTACGTGTTTAGTCTTTCGAACTTTCACAAATCCGTCGTTCAATGATTAGAATTGTACACTTCAACGCATCAAGGCTCCCGCCCCAAGAACCCATTTTCTGCAACATACGGCGATATCGTTATGGTCCTCTCCAAGTGCGGGCGACCCACCCCACTCGTCTTCTTTGACGTAATGTACGTCCGGTGCCTCTGGGACATCTAGCATATCATCACCCACAACCAGAATACCTATCAGCCGCCCGAAGTGAGACCGCTGGATGGGCCCGCCTTTATATACCGGAACGAAATGTTCTACCTCGAGTTGCAACAGGCATCTTCGGCCGTCGTCAATTGGGAGTATGTCGAGCTATACTGCACGCTAATTCTTATCATCGAGTTTGCCGTCAAGTACCGTATGAGGGAGATGGATGTTGAGGTTGTAGTGGCTGGGGTAGGGGGGTATGGGGGAATCATCAGGTATAACGGACCGCCGGAGGCATCACAGTAGGTGGAATAGTTAGAGGTAATAATCTGATCAGATCCTATGTTCTATGCTTTCTTTGCTGCAATAGTGTTCAGACTAGCTCCCGGCATGTATCAACATCTGGCCGTCTCTCCGCGCGACGTCAAAGTCTTCGGAATGCTTCCAAACCATCCAGAAGAAAACGTCCAACGTTCTTGACTGTAGACCGGATTCCGTCGGGCTCGATCCAGTCGCCATGGTCAACGCTATCGCTGGGGACATCCACCCAGTTCACCCTGTCCCGAACATCTTGCCGGAATTTCTCAACATTGGCTTTGATCATCGCAGCGACCTTCTCCGACACTGGCGGCCTGTCGCTCATCTCCACACATATCATAACTCTTTGCACATCCGGTGCTCCAGTTACTGTCTATGAAGTGCCCTCTCGTCAAACAAAACCTCTGCGAGGGTATTGAAATACTGAAGACTCACCTCCCAGCCAGTAACCCAATGATTAGCCAAAGTGTCACACCCTTTATAGTACATGCGAATGGGGCCGTACTTCTGGTAAATTTTGCCCTGGATGACTGTTAGTACAATCTGACTCCAAATTTCGATCTCTGACGGTCAGATATACTGACCAGGATGGAACGCAAATCTTCATCAGTGCCTTCCTTCGCGATGCAGCGAGTGACAGTGTTGGGGCACATGGCAACACCTATTTTAGATTTCTTCCCTGTCACAAAATCTTTCAAGAGACTCTGTAAGTTACGGTCCACCCAAGCCTGGTAGCCGTCCCCCCAAGCGACGAGCTCTTGCTCTAATGAAACAGATGCGGACTCATCGGAGCTACGGTCCGCGTCGGCCGATGTCTTCGGGGGTGAGCGAGAAGAGGAGGCATGATCGTTCATGGTTGTGTATGGTGATTCCTCCAATATGAATGCTAGTAAGACAGTTAAAGTAGCAAGAACTCCGATGTCCATTATATATGTATGACAACAGAGGAAGTGTTATGCTCTCGGTGTGGCGAGTTGTTGTGTTACACAGTGGTGTGAAGCCTCGGGTAAGGGAGGCAGCTTCCAGCTCCCTTTGGTTAAGCCCTCACTTTTGTCCGCACTGTCCGATATCGATTCTTCTATTGCCTACCGGATTACAATCGGTTGTTTGTATTGCTTTGTTATGGTCTTGCCTCAATGACGAGAGCAGCCTCGTTTCGACTCCATCTATGGTGTAATACTAACACCCCAGGCTTCGCTCTATCCACATATTAAGCGGTGATTCGCCCCTCAAAAACCATTCCGGGTCTTCCACAGGAGTACGATACCATTAAACCGCCTCTCTCATTATCAATGGCCAGTGTCAGGGTTTGAACCCCTTGAACCATTTCTCCTTTTCTTCTTCTACCAGCACCCAGTCCGCGTTACCTTCGGGCTGCTTTTTGTCCGCCAAGATCGACGCAGCCAACATCGTAGCTTTGCTTCCTGCCTCCTCGCCCTCTACGCACATTACCACTGCCAGGTAAAAACGCTGTTCGGGCATTGCATCCATCGACCAATTTCTTGTCAGTCCGAGTCTTCGAAACAGACTCTTGTCCTCTCACCTTCCAACCCGAAACCCAGTGTCTGCCCAAGGCATCACGGCTCTTGTACATCAACACAAGCGGGCCGTACTTCTCATACACCTGTGTCTGGACGGATCATCAGCTTGTGCGGTGCTCGGACGCTGGACAAGGAGAGCGACCAAGGTGTACCGCAAGTCTTGCTTCATCCCTTCCTTTGCTGAGCATCTACCCAACAACTCTGGATACCCACACGTGCTCAGCTCAGCCTTTCTGCCCCGCGCAAACGCTTCGTATAGCACTTTTACGTGGCTATCCACCCAAGCGTTCTCAACGACGCAGTCATTTGGATCAGCCCATGCGTTCTCATCGGTCAAGGCTTGTTGGAGCGTGTATTTCGACGAGGGAGACAGTTCTACTTGCGCGTCCAAGGCGATGCTCTGACGGTTTTGGAGGGTCGGGTTCTCGGGTTTCTCGTCGATTAGGGCGTCTTGGAGATTCTTTTCTGATACTGGGGAGAGGTTTGTGTCACGCTTTTTGCTGCCGTACTCGCGAGGGACACTATTGTCAGACATCTTGGAAAGCGTGTTTTGGGAGGATCGTAGATGCGCTTTGGTGAGATATCCAGGTATTCCAGAAATGGAGACCGGTAAGAAAAAGCACGGAAGAGCTAACACGGAAAGAAATAACACCTAATGTGTAATCCTAAAGTGTTAAGTAAATTGTGTTATACACATCGCTATACACTGTGGTAACATCTTATCGAAAAATAATACGCCGATTTACCGAGGTTTCTCATGTCCTCCCTCACCGACGACCGTACCCGAGCCTCGCTTTCAGAGGTACATACTTCCGCCGAAGAGATAAGCAAGGCGGGGAATCAGGGGGCAATGAACGTTTCCGCGAGATCGGAGGTGGCGAGGCAGACGGGCGAGTCCAATGACCCTGGTCACAGGCATCTTCGGACGGCACATGGGTTGAAAGTCAAGTCTTTGATTGTGCGAAGGTACGCTTGAATGGGCTCTCATTCCAATTGAGTCCTCGCCACCATTCTCCGCCTGCTAGCTACAAAGACATAGAAACAACAATCGAACTTCTGTCACGCGTCTAAGCCGAGCATCCTCCACGGATAGATTGCAACATCGATCAATCTTGCCATCAGAGGACTCAACGACACCACGCTTATGTTAGCGGGTTTGATGTCTCGAGGGATCACACTTTGCCCGTGGATGGAGTCAATACCGTCCAAACACTGCCAGAAAATCTTGATTCTTTTGGATTCAGCATCAGCGAGTTGTTGCCTATGGATGGGTCTTTCCACTGTGCATAGGACAGTCGCCTACGGGCTTTCGGAGATTGAAGATCCGGGCAGTTCGGTAGGCGATATTCCGTTCGCCTCTTAGGCGGCAAACTTCAGTCCTCGTTCTGGTGTGATAGAAACGCTCTTCGGCTAGGTCGGCTTCGCTCTTAGCCAACCGTTGACGCAGCTCGTGCGACTTTGAGTCAATGGCACGACTGAGCTTCTGGATGTCATTCCGGTAATCCGATGAACGGTCCACTTCTCAATTCTCCTGTACCTGAGCATTGGCAGCGTGAATTTGACCTTGTAGGCGTTCATTTTTCTCTTCGAGGACGTGCCTCTCCTCTTCTAAGACATGGCACTCGGCCCGCGGTTCCTCGTGGGTATCCCTCTGGATTCCGTCTGCTCGGGTCCAGAACCCATATCTATGACACCTCTAATGCTGTGAGGTTAAAAGATTGAAGATATTTGGAAATTGGGAGAGGTGTGTGAGGCGTGTGAGGCGTGGGATGAAGATTGTCAAAGCAGCAGTTGCTGAGGAAACTCCAAACGCTTCCGATCTCCAAACCCGCCAAACAGTATATCAAATTCTCGAGGGCCAGCTTCAGGATTTGCAATGCTTGAATCCAAGGCCCCCGACCGGCTTCTCCACAACGGCCCAGTCCTCGTCGTCTGGAAATCCGGCATCCTCCGCCTGGATCATGGCGGCAAGATTATCCAAGACTCGAGAGCTGCGAGTCCATTCGGTTCCCTCAACATAGAGCATGACCTTCTGGACCGTCTGTGTCCCGCGCATGGACTTCCTCATTGCTATATCAGCACATTGCGTTCATTTTCCGGAGTGGGGACTACGAACCTGGTATCCTACCACCCAGTGGCGAGCCAAACCGTCAACCCCTTTATCGAACATGGTCAACGGGCCATATTTCTCGTATATATTGTTCTTCATCAAGCGTCAGTTCTATTCACTCTGAGTATGTTGCAACGCGCCAAGATAACAGTACTCACCAAGCTCTTACGCAGATCTTCATCGGTACCCTCTACTGCACTGAAGACCTCGATGTTCTTATGCGAAGAAAGGTCCACTTTTCTACCTGTTGCGAAAGCGTTGAAGAGATCTCTCCGATTGTCCTCAACCCAGGCTTTCTTCTGCGCATCTTCGGCAGACATGGTCTCATCTAGTGCGTCTTCGAGGTCTTTCTTGGACGCGGGTGATAGTACTGGATGGACATTGAGCGCCTCGCTGGATCCAGAGAGGAAAACCTTTGAGGTAGACATGTCGACTGGCGATCTCGCAAGAAAACGCTGTCACTTTGGGTGAGGTAGATGGGTGGGAAGACCGACGGGAACGACTGTAGAACAGTAGCACAGAGTGGGAGACCGCTGCTCATGCGCTACCTTTGTAGTGTTCAGCAAGTCGTATTATGCATCAGAACAAAGTCATGCAGAAAAGAGATATGACGCCTTACCGAGTCCATGCTCTCGTTCAAGATCGGTGCTCAATCGTTACGTGCATATTTTTAGATTTCGGTCAAAAAGATAGATCAAGTGGCGTTTTCTTCGGTCGAAGACCTGGTCGGGGTCGATGCTTCATGTTCTAGGCTCTCCATGGTGTGTATTGATGGAATGACTTGACACGTATGCTCCTAACGTAATGTAAGACTCAGGCTGCGTGTCTTGTAGATCGTGCTTCCAGAATTCGAAGTGGTCTACAGACGACAGACTTCCTAGCTTGTCGATTCGTAATTACTCACAATTGCAACGCTTCGAATCAGGCGATTTTCCACGGTTTGGTCTATGAATCCCGAAGTTGCCGTCGGCTTCCATCCATTTGCACATCGATGAGCCATTATTGCTCTACATTTACCTCGGTATATAAGCATTTTGGACTTCAACATCAGACTTGAAACCCACCTAGGTTCCATTCGGGAACAAGTACTTCCTCATCGGTCCGAGTTGGCTCTTTTCTTTGAGTCCACAAGAGATCTCGCCAGAGCAATACGACGCTGTGGCTTATAATTCAAGCCACCGAGTCTGAAACATCAATTGTAGTGATCCTCCGCCCTTGTTCGGACTCAGGAAAAACATGTTGAAGGATCACCGATGTAGAGAGGAGGAAGACTTTGCTGTTCTTGTACGGATGGTAGGATGCGAAAATATGTTTGCCGGCCAGCTCATTTTGGCAAACAACCGGCCACGTCAACTCGAGGCAAAATTCAACGACTTGGCTCGCCGAAGCATTTATCTGACCTGAAGAATGCAGTTACCCTTTTGATCTAAGCAAGAAACTGTTTGCCGACCAGCTCAATTTGGCGAACAACCGGCCACGTAAGCTGCAGCAAACATCGACTTCGCTCGCCGAAGCACCGGTAGGACATGTAGAACGCAGATACCCTTTCGATCTAAGCAAGAGACTGGCAGAGTCAGCAAACTCTTGATGGTACTTCGGCGATCCTACCATCAGCCACTATCAACGGTACTCCTCGGACATCTACATCGTTCAGACCTTGATCCAATCGTCATCCACCTCCACCTCATGACTCACGACCTGCTCCCAGTCCTCTTGCTCCTGTACCTTGCCGTCCAGTACTGGCTGCGTAGGCTCGGTCTTTGCTGCTGCCGTTCTACCCTTCTCCACCTTGGCTGGTGAAACGCAAATGACCGCCTTGGCAGGACCGTGCTTGTGCCTCAGCTACAGCATCGATTAGCGGGACCCAGATAGACCACTGAAAGGCACAGTGCAGTGACACATACCTGCGAGCATATAACGTAGTATTTGCCGTCTCGATCGCAACCACGGACTTGCAGGTCGACAGGGCCGTATTCAGCATAGATGTTGTGCTACATAGATAATCAATCAGCTTACACCAAACACAATGACTTAAATGATCAGAATGGATGTATCACTGTAGACATACCAGAGCATTGTCTAGTTCGCTATCGCTGCCTTCGGTCACTTTGTGGATATTCTCCGGATCAACACCGGCGACGCAGGAGGTGTAGCTCACAGGAGGCCGCTCCAGCGTGATATCGCGGATTTCATAGAAGCGGGTTTTAGTGCTCGCGAGCCACTTGGCCTCGCGCCAGTTGCCCGCGAGCTGGCCGTCACGAGGTGGGGCTGAGAAAGCCATTTTGCGTTTGATTGAGCTAGAGTAAGAATTTGGTCTAGGTGGTTGATAGTACTTGAGCAGTATTGTGAACTATTGAATCTTTTATGTTGAGGGTGGAA
Source organism: Letharia lupina (assembly GCF_014066315.1). Lineage (NCBI taxonomy): Eukaryota > Fungi > Ascomycota > Lecanoromycetes > Lecanorales > Parmeliaceae > Letharia > Letharia lupina. The sequence goes on along the minus strand of NW_023502990.1, from coordinate 1,143,537 downwards.
ACTATTGAACATTAGCTAGTTATGTGATATGGCGATAGTGTTGAAGCATGTGTATTGAACGAATGGCAGGCGTTGCCACCGCGAGACAGCGTTGATTCATGGCTTGCAAATCCCGTCAGCGCTCTAACACTTACAATACTCATCACGTTCTCGACTGAATAGAGAATGCGACCCGAGATTCTTGACTCAAGTCCCTCGTCCACTTCCAAAGAAAGCGCGACTGACAGCATGCAATTGACCTATCCTCACGTTTCCCCTTGCAATTATCCACCCCCATATAATTCACATACTCCTCTACTAACCCCTTCAAATTCTCCGGCCTTGCTGGCGTCCAGAGGTCCCTCCACTACGCCTAAAAAATGACTCTTCAGCCCCACCTCGGCCAACAACTAATCGGTATACGCTGCCTGTTCACACGCCATCTAATTACCCCGTTCGCCATTATTCAGACAAACTCCGCGATCCGCTTTTTTCTTTCATTCAACGGAGGAAGAACGAGACGGTTATCTAGATACGTTGTCGCCCAAGTCGCTTGAAATGCTGCTAGGCGGAAGTAGTTCGCGACCATGACATGGCCGGCAAAGGCGATGGAAGGGTCATTGAGGGAAGCGAAGGAGGTGTAGAGGCGGTAGGGTATGTAACTTGGGATTTTGCGGCGAGCATGGGGAAACGGGTGAGGATTTCTTCATCTGGTTCCTGCTCTAGATGTGCCCCTTCTTTCTCTTCCATGAAGGATTGATTGTGTGAAAGGGAATAGGGAAGACCGAAACAGTGGATGACTAGCCGGTGCCCCAGAGCATGATGTCGGTGGGGTTTCACCATTTCCTAGGTGAGCGTGACGGGTGGAGAGGGAGATGATGTCAGAGTTGTGGATGTGGACATTGGGAGCGATCGTGTCCCAGAAGTCCGGAAGATTGATAAGAATAGGTTCAGTTATCGATACATATTGAGGTGTCAAATTACGGGGTGAATCTTTATTGCGTATGATGTCCAACTCCTCAAATCCTTTCAACGCCTTTTTCCCTGCAGATTTCACCTCATTCCGAGCTTCTATGTCAATTTCACTCCAATTATTTTTCACGAGCCACGGTCCCAGCCTGGTCCCATGCAAAACTTTCATCCACCGAGAATCAGCAAAGAATATCAGCGTCAACGTAGCAGCCATAATAGTGGACGCAATTTCATGTGCATATCTGTAGGGACCGCTGCTTTCTGTGTTCGGCATTACCGAACTCGAGAATCCGGGACCTACCCTGGACGCTTTAATGACCCATGAGACAGACTTTCCGGATTTTACTGACGTATAGACCATATCGGCGGCAACTTTTGCTCTGCCGAGCACAGTGATGTGTTCGACTTCTGGGCAAGGGAGAAATGAAGATTGTCCGAAGTCCTGTTGGTGCAGAACTATTACTTTGAATATTTCTCTGCCGGAAAAATTAGGTAGGTTTGGCGCTGATGTGAGGCCGTTCGCCACGATCACTTTCGCAGTAGGAAACGTTTTCGCCTCTTTTGCTGATTCACGGCCAGAAATGGTCCATTTTCCCTCAAGCTTTCTGACAGAGTCCACTTTGTAATCAAGAAGGATCCAGTCACGCAGAATTACCAGCCAAAGTCATGATGATCGATGTGTTGTTCGAGGTATGGAGTAGTGTGCTTCGATTTGAAGAATTCGTGATAATTGTCTTCCTTAGAAGGTCGAGGCATTGGCATGTCTGAAAATTCAGCCATTCCCAATAGGGTCTGGGTCCAAAAGTATTCGTAGAATCTCCCTGAAGTGTGCGTTCATATGCTGTGCTTGACAGCCTGAGAGAATCTTACTGGAATTTCAAACGCCTCCAAGACCATTATCTTTTTCAAATACTACAACTCTGCTTTCAGAGTGGATTTCTAGGTAGAGCATGGCTGCAACGACACCAGAGATGCCTAATATGGATCAGAGTGAGCTCGGTCTAAAGATCGTAGGGCGGAGACTAGATTTCGTGAACATCCTACCTGCTCCAATCACCACCAGTTCGTATTCCCGAGCATCTATTCTGGGTCGGATGAGTAGAGAAGGCTCCGTTTCGTCCACGTTGAATCTTAGGGCGTGTACTAGTACCAGTGGGTTTGACTGTCAATATCTGGAGGCGACGATATCCATTTCGATGTGATAGTAGCGAGCCCGATCGTCTGCTTAGGCAGCTACTAGGGATGTGGATTTGTCATATGACACGTGACGTCCCGCCAAATGACCGCACAGCAAAATGACTATACTACTACTGTATGATTGAGGGTAGATCTGAAGATTTTCATGCGAGTAATATTTGCTTAGTCATCTTGACTGGGCTGAGACTAGTGGGTAATCATCTAGGCGCCAAGACTAAACCTTGTGACTACCAGAAAATAGGAAACACCGCAACACCATTGTACCAGCGCCAATAGGAATCGAACCTATTACGAGTTGAATACCTTACCCTACTAACCTCTACCTTACTTAAGGTAGAAAGCCTGATGGCAAACCAGTTTAGGCTAGCGTCGTCATGTGTCACGTCAAGGGGGTGTTAGTCTATAACAGTTAGATTACTATCATAGAGGTCAAATAACAGTCATTACACATTCCTCTTTATTACATTGAGATACTTGCTTCGCGAGAGTCTTGTGTGACATAAATCCTACTAGCGTTGAAGTCTCGATGTCTCCTAAAATCAAACAAGATCCGTTAACTTCAAATTCTTGATACGCGCCAAGAATCCTAGGTTTATTGTCTATTTGACGAGCCTCTTTATGGCATTGACCAAAATCAAAGTTACTGAGTAACTACTAGTACCATTACGAAAACCCCCCTACCGCCCTTAAAAGTAGACATTTTTGGCTAGACATGAGGCAGGTATGCCGACCAATTAACATTCACAAACGCGCTCGCCTCCAAGTCCCTCAATCCGACAAAAGCCTCCACGAGGAGATAGGTGCGAGCGATAGCATAAATCAGTGCAAGTGGGAATATACTCCAGAACTCACCCTTGAGCGGCAGCTTTCTTGGATTCGCGGCCTTCTTGACTCTCAGCGTTTCGATATCCTCCAGCCTATCCAACTTATTCAAGACTCGATAGAAAAACTTTTCGCCCCCGTTATACCTGTACCAAACAGCAATGCTCTCGAACATCCAAAAAGCAATTGTGCTGCCTAGTATAATCATACTGGCTATCCGCCACAGAATATTCTCAACTCTTGACGGGAAGGTCCAATTCCAGGCGCACACATGAATAGACGCGTAGATCAGCGTAGCAACGAAGAGAGCCGTGTTATCGCGCAATTCGAGGTACGGAAATCTATCATTACCGAAGCGAGAAATGGGGCGCTCGTACGGCCCAATAGGCATGTTAATGAATGTCTGAATATTTAGGGACCAGCTTGGACAGAGGTCGTCTACGAAATCCAATGGCGTTTGTCGATACGGCCGCGCAGCAGACGCGCCGCCTTCCAGTAGGACAACGGCGATACTTGTCTCCATGTGAACTCTGATGGGGAACTCGACGTCTGTTGGTTTCTGCAGCCAGCACCAGCTTGTTGCTATTGAGCAGACCACGATTGCAAGTGCGAATAGCTCGAGCGTCGTGATTGCAAGGCTTTGCAAGGCGCGGCCGATACACTGCAGGATGAGGTACGTAATTTGTATGCAGGTTACAACCTTAGCGACTGTATCCTGTTTTGACTTGTCCGAGATCTCTTTGCGTAAGATATTCGGGTACGGCAAGTAGCCTTTAGTGATGAGGTAGTGGAGTTGTTTTGCATTGACACGGAAAGGAACGAAGTCTGGTGGGGTGACTTCTATGCCACCCATATCCGCGAAATAGGCATGTTTCATCGTCCAAGCCTCATATCCCGCACCCCTGAATGCTTCCACGGATCTTTTGGCTGCAGCCCATTGTCCAGCTGCGGCAGTGAGAACAAATTCGGGGCCTGCAATAGAGACACCCATCCACAGGATCCGGCGGTAAGCAACACTCCACCATGATTCTCCTATCGAAGGGACATTCAAGCATAACATCACGTACGTCGAGATGAAAATGGTAGCGAGAGAGCTATAGACGATATCGATAGTCCCCCGGTTGTTTGGTTGGCCCACCCAGCCACGGACGCGGTTGTTCGGAGATCCAAGATAAGCTGAAGGGCCAGTGACGGTACAACTTGAAGATGAACTCGCATTGGAACTGATATTGTCGGCATCTGCTTGTCTAATGCTGAGACTAACGAAGAGTAGGAAGAGACCAGAGAACTGAAGCGCCATTGGAGAAGGCATGGTAATACCCTGCACGAAATCTCTATACGTTGTACAGAGGTGGATGTGTGAACAGATTGCGAGGCTGAGAGACAAGAGTAAAGACGAGAGCCATCAACAAAAGATACGTTCTAGACGAGACGTTTAGATAAAAATACATCAGAAATCCTTGGGCTGTATGAGCGGCCGCACCGCGCCTATGCAGGAGTTGTCACAGAGGATGAATCCGTGCCACACACTCAACTTCGGGAAGTGATCCCGGAGTTGAGTGAATTATCGTTATACAGGTGCCGAAGAGGGTATGCCGCAGTAAGGCTGCAAAAACCAACAGCCATACTCTGGGCCAAAATCAAACTTTTGTGTACCAACAGAAAGCTCTAGGCAAGTCCTTCCATTCGGTGATCCCTATTTTTACCATAACGCGTTCTGTGTTGTGGTAAAGATTTAAAATGAGGCAGACGTGTTTCTCGGAACCCGCACATTGTGGCGGGTTGTATTGCATCGTTGCATGCAGGCAGGATTTCAAAATAGACTACAGAGACTCACGACAGGAGGTTTAAGCGGCTTTATGTGATGTGATGGCTGCAAAGTTTTAAAAATGGTTTACGAAAACAAGTGATTGGCTGTTATTTGCAAATCATCGATTTGAGGCTTTTGAGCTTTGACTCGGCGGCTGCCTTGCGACGTTGCGAGTCCTGATCTGGCGATCGCTCTTGATTACCCCCGAAGAGCCGACTGCCTAAATTCCCGAATCTGTATATTCATGCCGGTATTCGCGCGGTTACCCGAGTCCAAGGAGGTTATCGAGGAATGCCCAAAGCATGGCGTCCAATGATAAGGGTATGTACATCGGGGTTGCCTACCCGGGCAGTGCCCGGCCCAAGCGTGGGGGTTTCCCAACATAAACCCCAAGATAAACGCGATTTGATTTGATGCAATCTGATTTGATAACATTACGACTATTAATAGATCATCATGCCGCGAAAATGGCGGAGGGTCTGGTCACAGCCGAGGGGCAGGCCTGCACTCCTCAATGTCCTCTCAAATACCTTGAACTGGAGTCGCCAGACAACAGCAGAAGAACAATCCAAAGAGCATCGGCCTCCAATTGCAGCATCAGTTTGGAGCAAATACGAACATCTGGATATTCTTCGGATGATAGTCAGAGAAGCCTCTCATTCTTGATTGAGCATGGCAACAGCAAGCGGAAATTCCTCATCACCGACTGAGTGTAAGACGAACAGCAACAACCATCACGGTCTCCTGTCGTATGACGCGATCCCGCTATGGTATCAAGACAACGATTGCATCCGCCATGGGTACCGCCCCGTCATGAACGACATCAAGACGTGTTTCGAAAGCTGGACCTATCTCCACAACGAGACCGCCAATATATATAGCCATTTGCTTCCTGCTGTCCTTGCAATCGTGAGCCAAGGCTTTATATACAGATCGTTTTCGTGGTATTATCCCCAAGCGACAACGAGGGACCATTTGATAGTCGCATTCCATCTATGTACTGCATCGATTTGTTTCGGCCTCTCTGCTTTTTACCATACCTTCATGAATCACTCGGCGCACTTTTCGGATCTCTGGGGCCGTATCGATTACACTGGTATAATCATCCTCATTCTCGGTGATTTTGTGTCTGGGATTTATGTTGGGTTTTATTGTGAACCGGTCTTACAGAACACGTATTGGACAATGGTATGTAGTAGAACATAGAACCTTCCTCTAGTTTCTGCGATGTCTTCAAAATGTGTAACTAACCATCAAACTCTCATCAGATTGGTACCCTTGGCGCCTTAACGGTCTACATCGTGGTTCATCCCTTCTACCAGAGTCGTCAATACCGCCTTTTTCGCCTTTCTGTCTTTGTTGTGACAGGTCTCTCAGCATTCGCCCCAATTATTCACGCATCGAGGTTATTCCCGCTTGAGCAACTCAACAAACAATCTGGTCTCCCCTACTACTACGCGGAGGGTGGATTGATTCTTCTCGGCGCGCTTATTTATGGCTCGCGATTTCCAGAGAGGCTCTATCCAGGACAATTTGATATTTGGGGGGGCTCTCATCAGATATTCCACGTGCTTGTTGTTCTGGCTACGTCTATTCACCTACTCGGTGTTTTGAATGCATTTGAATGGAACTATGAGAATCGGCGGTGTATGACTGGTGATAGGCTGTTGTAGGTGTCAAGCGCGCTGGCTGTTAAGGGCTGTCATGTGGTCAAACATCGTCGTTTAATCACTCGGAATCATCCAGTCATGCAACGCACCGGTTAGATCTGTGGCGAGCTGGCGAGCCAAGTGCGAGGCACAATTAGATCAAGGAAGGTGAGCAGAGGAAACCTACGAGAATCTTGAGGGAGGAACACCGTCGAAAGGTGATTTACAAACGGGTGGAAGGGTGTGAGGGAAGTACTGAGAGTATGCTATATGAGATAGAATATTGACCGGATAGAGGAGCTCTGGATCCTGGAGGCTGTCGCTCAGCGGGCTCTTGTGATGGAGCTATTTGAAATCTTGCTCAAACAGTGATATGCATTTACATGAGAATGTATCCAAGTACCGTTTAAACACTGGACCACTTGTTCAACATCTCAACTGCACCAAGCGTATCTGGTTGATTAGCCCTGATAGCCTTTACAAGAGGACTGAGTAAAGTCGTGCATGGAGACCCTAGCGGAGATCCTAAGTTCCCCCAATCCATTCAGTTTCATACCCATAAAAGTATACAAAAGTGAGTGGACGTGAGCTCCTAGGATCAACAGTATTTCTGACTACTGGCCTGTGCGGATCTGGACTTACTCGGTTTCACCCCCATTTGCAAGCCCTGAAATCCGATGAACCCCGGGGGCGGGTTCTGGGGGGTACCACCCCAAAAGCGCACCCTGAACCTACTCAAATCCGAGATTTCATAGTCCGCTGTTTCATGACAGTATTGTAAAATATTGAACAAAGCTATATAATAGTATAATTAAGTCTATCCGAATTCTTCGAGCGGTGGGCGTTGGAACTCGCCTGGGTTTCGGGCTATGGTAGGTTTGGGGTGAGTTTTTGGGGTGGTATCCCCCATAACCCGCCCCCGGGGTTTATCGGAATTCAGGGCTTGCAAATGGGGATGAACTACAAATGAGGGTGAAGCCGAGAAGATGTTCATCATCATAGAGGTCTTCCGCGATTTGGTCTTTGTTTCGAAGATGATTGTAGTAGATCCGGAATGCTAGCGCGCCTTGGCACGGTTCCTTTTAAACCTCAGCCAACGCTAGTGTACGATACCGGAGAGTTATTAGGTCGATCTAGTTATATTCCCCTAATTAGTAAGAGATTACAGTAGTAAATAGGGGATATATTCTAACTAATCTTATCGTCTTCCCTATACCTCGCTATCGTTATTCTCTACTCTTTTATTTTTCTTATATCTCGCTATCATTAAATCTTCGCGTAACCCCCTCTTATATAGTCTTAATATCATCCCCTCTTCGTATTCGTCAGTTTTCTTAATATGAGGGCTTCGAGAATACTTAGAAGGAGTTAAATTAATACGATAGCAACTCGAAGGATATTAATCGAGACCGTAGCCCGAAGATAAAATTTTTAAATAACGACTTTCTATCTCTAATATAGAAAGAGGATAATAATAATAGCGACGGCGAATAGAGTAAGGCCACATATTCTAACGCGTCTAGATTATCGTTACCGAAATTTATTACCCCTCCCTCCTCTTTCTCCTTAAAACGTAAGGCCGAGATCTTCTTAGACGCGTCGATAGATTAGAAAGAGTCTCGTAAGGGGATTAAGCGAAGGAAGACGCGTGTTAATAAAGTAGTCGTCTCTCATTTAAGATTAACAATTATAGCCTTGCCGTCGAATATTGAGGTAATTTATTAGCAGGGAGTTTAATTAGTCTTAAAGGATCTTATCGATACCGGCTATAACGTGTCCAAATTGTAGACGCCTATTAACTTTATAAAGATTTTAATAGATAGCGAGAATAAGAGCTAGATAGCTAGCTAAATCTCTAATAAAATCTCTATAAAGTGATAATGAGATAGATTTCGTTTTAAGATATTAGAAATATTAGAATAATAGCGACGGTTTTCTTATTAGATTTCGCCTTAATAGCTTCGAGATATCGTAATAATAACGACGTCTTTTTACTTAAATTTCGCCTAGCCTTATTAAATTATTCTTCGCTCTATAGAAGATAATAGCGAGGTCTCTTATTATAACGTAAACTCCGCTATATCTTCTATATAAATCTCGCTTTAATTAATAGTAATATCAGCGGATATAGCTAAGAGATCTCCGGCGATAATGGCAGCGATAGTAAGGTATTAGTATTATCGCGCTTTATTTTGGTGTGGCTACTATATAAATCTGGCTTAGCCACCTTATAAGTACGCTAATAGTATTTTTCTTAGCATTGGCTGAGGTATAAAAGCTACCCTTGGCACAGGGCTCTCCTGCAAGCCTGTTGGCCTTATCCCTCACCACTCCGGCCAAACTGGTTTTAGTCGTACAGCAACCCATGAAGATAGGAAGCCGTGGTGGAAGGCAATGGCTCTTAAGATATGCAATCGGGACATTTGTAGTCATCCTCCTGGTGGTCTTGCTCTCCCATACATTCGAACCGACCAAGTTCCTTCGGGAATCCTACGACCACGATGTCGGAGCCTCAGGGGATGAGTCAACGCCATCTTCGGAAAGAGTGTCCGATATAACCTCCCTTGATACCTCCTCTTCTGGCTTGAACGATGCATCAATTGCACCGTCTTCGGAGGAGCTGCATACCACCAGTGACTTGAAGAGCACATCAGCTACAGTCTCTGATGGCGTTATACCCAACAAAGTACCAACTACGATCCCTGACTCCCAGATCCTAGTCACACCCAAACCACAACTCGACGTCGTCATTGCCCATCATTCCGAGGAGCCGTACTACATCAAAGTCTGGACGGACAGTCTGCGTTCGATACCCTACATGCAAGAGCTAGGAATGCGGATCATAATCTACACGAAGGGTTCGATGGAGCTCGCGGCAATAAAGGAAGCAAGTGGGGCGGATGAAGTCATCCAGCTGCCCAACGTGGGGAGAGAAGGAGGCACCTACTTGCACCATCTGCTCAGCGTCTACGACGATCCGCCGCAATTCACACTCTTCGCCCAGGCGAAGCTCAAAAAGGCCCAGGAGGAAGGCTCTGGGCAAATGACGCAGTGGCTGCAAGATAGGCTCCGGACTGATTTTGGCAACGAGACGGGATTCATGAGCATGGACAGGAAGCATGACATCTGCTATTGCGGCCATTGCACAGACATGGGCCGGGATGATTTCTATCCGCTGTGGCCGCAAATCTACTCTATCTTGCAAGGAGATGTGTGCCAGCGATTGCAAGGGCATGTCCTTTCCTTCAATGGCCATTTCATCGTGTCACGGAAACGAATCCTTGCTCGTCCCCGTGAGATATACCAATATCTTCAGGCCCTCGTCGATGCATCAGCAGATCATTGGATTCACTCGGAGCCTGAGCCGACGTGGTTCGAGAAGGACAGAGGGAAGAGCATACCGAGCAATCCCAAATTTGGACACACGCTCGAAAGGCTGTGGCATACAATTTTCAGATGCGATGATCCTGCAATGGTCGTGGACTGCGACGTGAAGGGTATGGAAGCAGAGGGTCCGGGCGGGTGTTCTTGCAGAGATGCTCCATAACCATTTGCGTCGGCGTTTCCCCAATCGAGTCCACTCGAACTAGAACAAGGGCCAAGACCACTGCACCTCATGGGAGTGCGACACATGATGTACCGCTCCAGCACCTTCTCCAGTAATTCTCAGACTCCCTCCGCCTGGCCCCCTCAAACAGGCCAAATGCTCTCACGCAAGCACCGCCTCCTCGGCCCTCCTCCTCACATACATAGGCATCTCCACCGTCCCAAATCCCTGCTGAATCTATCCAATCCCATCACCCTTGCCACCCACATCCCCCATGTCATACTTGAGCTTGGCGACACACTCAATATCACAGTACCAGTATCGCAATCGATCCGATACTGGCTCTCTGCCATACCCACAGGATTGTTGATTTGCCCTTGATGCGTTATGAACACATCATCGACGGCGCGGTTGCGGCAGTTTAGGACCGGAGCGCGGGAAATATAGCGGCCGTGGTCAGAGAGGGTCATGTCGAGGTTGGGGTAGGGGATGTGGAAGAGGAGGGTGGGTGGGTGTGGGGTGTGGGGGCAGCTGAGTTGACGGGCGGGTCAGTGGGGTGGGGGTCTGATTCGGGCCTCACGTGAGGGACGTGATATTGAATGAATGGAAGTGTGTGATTGACAACTCCAGAATTGTGAAACAGTGACAGCATTAGGGAATTAGGACGTAATGCTGCGAGAGCCCATCCACATCTCTGAAAGAAGCGAACGATGAACCAGTTCAACTGTATCATAATCCTTCTCAAGCCACAAAGACGCACGCTTAGCTCGACCTCTCGACTTAACAAAAATCAATCGCAAGTGTCCCACAACTTCCTACTCCACAACCCCTTCAACCCTCAAGCGCACATCCCCCCTTCTCCCTCCCTCCCTCACCGTCTCCAACCTCTCCCACCCGCGCCGTCCTTCACCCAAGCCTCCCTCGACCTCTCACAAGCACCCACCAAACGTTCAAGACGTCCTCCCACACATCCCAATCGTTGCCACCAACTGGCGAAACGGGCGCGCCATGATGATGATGGTCGGTGGGGACATGCTGCTTCGGCTCGCGTAGTAGCTACTTCAATCCTACGGGTTCGGACGACGGCAGCTTTGGGAATGGCAGCCTCGCTCGTGAGCACCATTGCTTCGGGTCGAAGATCCACATGGTATAGCGAAGGCGAGATCCCCGGCCCTGGGTCCACTGATTGATTCATTCCCCGTGACCTCGTAAAGAGCATTTGCGGGCTCAGCGTCACCGATTCAGCGACGATAGCTCCATTGGAAGCGCTCACGGAACCATGGAAATGCCCGAGGTCGTGGTACAAAGAAGGATATCGTCAGCAAAGTCCGCCGACAGCGGTCCCGACCGAGCCGGGACAAAAGTTTGCGGGGGGTGAAGATGCGCGATAGGCTCCGTATTGTGTCCCCTACTGCTCGTACGCTGGGCCTCTCGTTCGTGTGTTACGGATATGCGTTCCTTTACTGCTCCAAGATAGCGAGGCCAATGTTGCTGTCGTAGGGTTTGAGCTTGATGAGATCGGGCACATTGCGGGTGGCGCCTCTGAGGATGGAGCTGGCTTGAGAGATGAAGTCGACGACTGCTGACGATGGCCGGGTGGAAAATGCCCGAGAAGGGTGCGGCCAGTACTCACCACAAGACCATGCTGCCGTCTCGATCGATCGTTCCGCGGTCGTGAGACTCGATGGGACCGTCAGGGGTGATAAGGCGGAAGAGAGGTGTGGTGGAAGCTCGATGGTTGCTTATTGTGGAAGGGCGAAGAGACAATAAAGCTGAAGAAACCTGGCGATGTAGGGTTCTGGAGCCGAAGGAGAGTGATCTAGGTAGCATGTTTGAAGCAAGGATGTTGGTTCCTTTGAGTGAATTCGTGACTATGCTGCTTTTGACGTGATTGACATCATCATCGAAGGCAACCAAACCTGTTGCCATTATTGGCTCCGTGGCCCCCTTTTTCATATCCGCCATCTGATAGTAACTAAACTGAGTGTCTTTTCAGTCTGGACACTTCTCGTATCTCTGTGTGAGAACCTTGCGAGAAAAAAAAAGGGGGCGACTTCCCACCAGAGCACAGCCGATCACGACGCAAATGCATCCGGAGAAACATTGTAGCCTACCCGGCATTGAATCCTCTCCAAGGACTGCTTCGCCGGTAAGACCAACCCAATCCAAGAATTCTGAAGTGAGAATACATCAAATGCCACGCACATGCAGAGATGAAAGAGGCAGGCAAACAGGACGCGATGATCCACAACCAACAAGAAACAAAGGAGTAAGACCTGATGGCAGAATCAAGCGATGGGATCGAAGCAAGCTCATGCTTGCAATATATGCCCATAAAATGAGACCACCGAGACTCATCAAACGGAACGAAGAAACTCCCCTAGTGTACTTCACTACCTCCAAGGACAGCTCTACCCTCAGTGAGCTACCTCATACTCGTATTCACTAGGATTTGCAATCTACTAGGATTTGCAATCTTTAAAATCTAATTCTTATAATTTATTATTTCACAACAATATAATTCAAAACTAGAAAAAAAAGTTACAAGAATATAAAATATAATTATTAGAATTTTAATTTTTTTTATAATTAAGCTTAAATTGATAAAAACTATATAGTAGTATATTAAGATATAGTTATCGAAGCTTATTACGCTATTATATAAATTAATTATTATTACCTCGATTTTAAAAACTCTTAAAAATATTAAAATCGCATTTTATATTCTTTTAGAATTTTTTTCGAATTTTTTATTATAATGTTGTGGAATAATAAATTATAAAGATTAAGTTTTAGAGATTATAAATTCTAATAGATTATAAATTCTAGTAAATATAAGTATTAACTCTTTAGCTTACTCTATTAGTATTCTTAAGATTAATAACGAGATTTATCTATATATAATGCCGGCTATAAACCCTCTAATAAAGATTTTTATACCTTCGAAAGTCTACTCTATATCTATTTAATAGCTACTACGCGTTAATTAAATCTTAATTTATTAGTTATAATAAATATAAACTTATAATTTAATATATTAAAGAAGTTAAGAGATTTTAAAAGAGCGTATATTTATATATAGATATATAATCGAATTCTTCGATTACGATAATAATTAACTATATATAAGCGAAAATTAAATAATAAGATATATTAGATCGAGGGTTAACGCGTTTCTTTTAAAGAATTCGATATTATCGATATAATAGCGAGTCTTATCTCTCTTAATTAAATAATATCTCCCTTTCTTACTAATCGATAACTCTTTTCTAAATATTATAAGTATTTAACTTCGACTATAAATGAGTTAATTTATTTATAAAAATTATATAAAGATTTTCTATAGAAAAGAGATTAGATAAGAGAGTTAAATTTAATATATTTAAAAAATACTCTTTTAATAGTAAAGGTAATAAGTAATAAGTAATAGTTATATATCTTTTAATTAGCTATTAATATACGAATAAATCTTAATTAAATCTTATATTTCTATAGAAATTAAAGCGAGCTTTTAACTTCGATTTAATAAATATTACTATTCTCTCTCTTATATAACGATATATAATAAAATATTAGATATTTAAGTATATATAGAATAAAGAAGCTAGAGCTCGGTCTAAAGAAATAAAAAAAAAGCTTTAAGATATATTATAGAATATAATAATATCTAATTATAATAAAGGCTTTAGAATTTTTAATATAATATATATAGCCGTGGTTCTATCATGATTATCTACCGTATTTTAAATAAGGTATAGATATCGGATATGGCCGTAAGGCCGAGTGGGTAAAAAACGGTTGCACTCTGGGCTACGCCTTTCAATGGGAAGGGGTACAAACAGGGGCACGGCCCTCCGATGTAGGAATTACACACACACACACACACCAGTATTCCCACAAGCACCATCACCAACCCCAACACCATCCAACCGACAAGCTGTCAACCCACGAACCACACCGTCGCCACTCACACTGCGTAACGGTAATGGTCAAGGTCCGCGCCTAAGGAAAAGTACGCCGTACTCACACTACCTTACAGCCACACCAATCGCAGAAGTGCTGTGGCGGTGCTCAATCTTAAAGTAGTCCGGGTACCGTCCAAAGCCGGATCAAGCGCCGATCTACCACCCCACCAAAGCCTAAAGGTACCTTACCCACCGTAAGTCCCGACCTTCCCTGCCAAGCTACCAGCGGTCAATCACCCCGCTAATGCAACTCCAGGGATAAAGTATGTGAGGGGAGAAGCCATCCGATTCAACGGGTTTTTCTCCGCAAAAAGACGGGGGGGCTCGGTTTAGGTCGATTAGCCTCGTCCTCGGGGGATCGATTGGGTCCACCACAGCGCCATGACCTCTTACATGCATGCGTCTTTTCTGGCTTCGATGCGATAGGCACGCATGTTGAAAACCCCGGGAAGGAGGGTTTGTTGGGAAAGAAGGTCCGCGGGCCCAAATGGATTCCTCATTGAGGCAGGCGCGGATGCAGGTACGAAAGATTGATTTTTCAGCTCGCTTACCGAGCCCTGCATTATCGGCGGGGGAAAAAAAAAGACTCATGGTAGTGTACATGGTATCGCCGGTGTCTATGGAATGCTTTGTACAAGTTTTTTGCTATCGCTATGCCAGATAGCGGGTTCCCCTCATTATCATTCCCCATGGACGGTCGACACATCGCCGTCAATCCATCTAGTGCCTTCTTTCTCACTATCTGTGCTCTTTCTGCAAATCCCCTGCTCGCTTTCGCTAGGGCTGTGTTGCCGGCCTCCGGGATCTGCGCGGGAATGTCTTGATGGCCGACCTGGCATATATACAGTCGGCGTACCCATTAGGCTCTTCACCTTGGGTGGGATCCCAGTATCACCGACGGTCACCGCGGTCGAAGAGGATGTAGTTGATTCATCAGTAGGTTTTGGCTCGCTGACAACATCGACTTGATGCGTCTTAAAGATTTCATCCGGCCTAGTCACGCTAATGCGACCGCCGGAGAAGGAACCTCGGATGCCTTTGGCGCTGGTCCAATTGCCGACTTTACGGGGTGGACCTGCTTCGGGATCCGCTGTCGTTTGCGAGGCCAGAGTGCGGTTACGAAGCTCATGGCTGGCGGCTTGTTCGCGGCCTTGCCATTGGTTTTCTTCCGTGAAACCGGCCTTGGTGAGGCCCATGAGCTGATTGAGCACGGCGAATTCGAGCTTTAGCTTGATGGCGTAAATCATAGGTTTGATGGACGCTTCGCCAACGTAGTTGTTTGTGAACTCGAGGCCAATGAGGATGATGTCCATGCCGATACAGATGCAGTTGATCAGGAGCAGCTGTAGCATTACCTTTCGCGTCATGCTGTGGTAGATTGATCCCAAGAGTCTGACGGTTGAGGTGATGTAGATCGTGGAGATGACAAACTCCTGAACGCAGAAGCCCGTAAGCTGGATGCGTTCCATGATGTTGAACTTGGGCGTCCAATAGTTTGCCATGGGCGAATTGCTCCCATATGTAAAGATGATTGTCGGGATGTGCAGGGCGCACGCATCAAAGATGATCATGCAGAGCACATATCGAAGAGTCCGTTGGTTGCGAACGACGAGATGAAGGCGCGAGTAGAGCACAAAGGCTTGGCCCGTAACCATTGCAACCCATCCTGAGAATGGTCAGTCGGGATAAGGGTCCCTCAATGGATAGGATTTATTCGCCTTACCTATCTCGACGAAGGGAAGTTCAATTAGCCATGAAGTTCCGACGAGAAACTTGAGGACGAATCCCAACGCGTGCAGTGTGCAACCCCACGAGCTGATTAGAAGCGACCAGAAGTATAGACCCTTGCGACGCCTGAAGGTATAGAAGATGACTAGATCGAGTTCAATGGTATATGCCCAGGCAATAGCTGTCCCCGCCGCAAGTATACAATATTCAACCGGATTGTAAGGGAGGGCGCCTGTGACGCCTGTAGTGGCGCGCTTGCTTAGAGTCTCAAACATCGCTGCAACATTAGTGGTGGCGAGTCGACGATTATGTACCGACAGCGATGAGACCGTTGCAGAAAGGCTTGAAAAATGAAGAGCAGGAGCGACATGAAAGAATTATGTACGAAGAGGGCCGTCAAAATATAAGGTCATCGCTCGTTGATTGAAAACAAGGGTGAAAAAGTAAAAAGGTGACGGAATGGGTTATTGTAGTCCATGATCTAGGAGACGAACTAATTTCAGCCCATGGGCGAAAAGATGCAAAGAGCCATAGGGAAGCTTGTATAGCTTCTGCAAACATCCAATGAACCATCGCAAATATCTTGATGGCGTTCCAGCACAGACCCGCCTAGCACGCAACAGGGTCCAACGGCGATTACGCACTGCCTATTCTGAAGGAGAGTGATGAGGCGATTTGGACACCAGCTACTCTTCAAGTGCGAATGTGGGAGTCCTTTTGATACAGATCTCTATGTCGAAGGATCTCGTCCTGTGGGCCTCATCTCTCTCCCAAGCTCTCTACTCCGTGCACAACTCCAGAGCTTTGATAGGAGCGGAAAGACAGGAGACAGGCGGTAAGGCGGTAAGGCGGCCGGAGGGTGTGAGTGGAAGGATCAGGCTGGGGTCAGGAACGAGCTTGTGATTAGGATCAGCAAGCCTCATGTCAGATTGGAAGCTATTTCCTATCCCTGCAAGAGTCTAGAAGCCACGTAGAAGTTGGGGAATCCTTGTGCAATCGGAGAATTTCTTGACGTGAGCTCATCCCAGTATATATCCAGGTTGTTGGACATAAAAGCACGGGACGGTGCAAGATGGCGTGTGATAGTTTCCGGGGAGGATTGAAGATCTGGGGATATGGTTGGCGCGCTAAATGCTGAAAGTCCTTAGCGCACATCTCTAGCGCGAAATGTCCTAGATCTGTCTTGGCAGAAGCTCCCGCTCGCCTGGAACCATGCAAGTTCTATTACTTACTTTAACCCACTTCCACCACTTGGAAGAGCTCCGTTGATGTTGCAAGATGTGCTTTGGCAATCGGCGACAAGGAGGTTCTCTACCGTCATTTTCGAATCTCAGCATCTAAACAGGGTATCCATGTTTGGTGCTTTGACCTGTACGTAAATTGTAACGCCGCTGACCCAAATCGAATGACTTTCCGAGGTCAAAACTCGATACGCTCGTGTTCTACTCCGCAAAGCTCCTGTCGTCCCGTCTGGACACTGCTGGAACAGCCGGTTGCTTCAAGATACCTTGCTTCCTTCTTGATCTTCACTGCCTAAAGAGTCGACGTATGAACTCGGATGAGATGTCTCAAGCGTCAACTCGTCTCACACATAGAGTACCCCAACACAAAAATGATGATCAGTCAAACAAATTCGCCGTCAAGGCAACGATAGCTGAACATCTGGAGTGGAGCTGGACACGACGATACCGGCTGCTTGGGACAGTCTTTGATCGCTAAAGGTTGTTATGCTGAATCGTGCCACGCACTTAGCTCGTCCCCCGCTAATATATTTCTGCCTTGAGATATCTAGTTATTCCAACCCCAGCAAATCGTCAGTGTTCTGACTGGGGAAATTATGATTTCGCTTTCTCATCCACAGACGCCACAATCTCCTCGGAACATCAATCCGTAATCAGTACCGCAGCGCTGGCATTTCCATTCCTTACTGTCCCGAGATCTTTTCTTGCTCTGCAGGAAAAAATTGCCGCCTCTTCCCGGCTCAGCTTATAGAAAGTCTAGACGGTATCCCACAGCTGAGCAAGTCGAATTAGGATGCAGCGTCATCCTAGAATTGTAGCTCGCGCATGCCCCGATACAGTCCTCGAATGTGTATACCAAAATGCCGAGCAGATTGGAGTTGGGATAGTTGGTGTTACAGTTTGTGCTGAATTTAGCGTTACCGCCACTGGGCATGCCGTGGAAGGAGTACTGATTCTCGTGCAGGAGGTAGTAGGGTGGAGAGATGAGACGTTGTTGCTGCTGACCGAGGCAGTTGACTGGTTTCCCACCGTGGGTCTATAATTAGACGTGATCAGACACGTCGAACATATGAGGGAGAGCTTAATTGATGCAAGGAATGTACGGTGTGTTTCTATAAAACTAAATTCTTTACCGCACCTCAGCCTTGCCGCAGCCATCAACGATCTTAAGACTGGAGTGGCAACAATGCAAGATATTGTGACAACGGGGAGCCCAATTGTCAAGTAGAAGTCGACTTTCGAAGTCCGAGAAACCTTTTGCCATTAAGCGAGGAGGCGATTCATCCTCAGTCAGGGAATCAGAAGTCGGACAAGACCATAGGGACCCTTGACTAGCGACGAATAGATCTCCACTACGTACTGGACCTCGGGCGACTTAAACTCTTCTAGCGCTTTTCTAATGAACGGCGGTTGATAGAGCACTGGGGCGTCCTTATGAGGATTATCAACGTCAAGACTCATCCTCTCGAAATGTGTGATAATGCTTCCGCGAGATATCCTAACAACAAACCGCAGAAGTGGTTGCGAGATGAAAGAAACATTAGAGACAACCCATGCCTTTAGTCAATGCCATCGAGGGAACCTGAATCTTGAATGACCTCCATGGATCTACGGCACGGCTGAGGCTGCTCCGCCCCACCCACACTGTTTTCATATTGTCTCTGGCTTCCGTTGGAGGAGATACAAGGTGGGAAATGTGTTGAGTATGTCTTACAGGCCAGACGCTGTTTGTGCCGTGGAAACCACCGTACTTGTAGCGAGAACTCGAATATTCTCATGACCCTGTTGCTTTACGACACTAGAACCCATGATCTTTGCGGCACGGCTCCGAACACGCATTATTGGCACATAAATCATCGAAGTAAGCAGAGAATAATCCACAACGGCGAAAGTACAAAACCACGAGTGCAGACTAAGGTGGGTGAGCGGGAAAATATGTGAGTGCGTCGATTGGATTCGGAGGGTTTCGAGATGTTCCACAGTGTTGTAGTCCCGTCCTGTGGTTATTCTTGGGTCTGAGCTGCTTTATCTTCGGGTCGGCCAGCACAGGCATAGGATTGGAGCACCTCTTCGATACATTTCTCGCCGGCTGTCTTATCTCAATTGTCAAGGCAAGAGAGAGAGAAGAGAGATGGTTGAAATTCGGCGATTGAAGCTTAGCGTCGCCGATCAGCCTTGCGAGGCGGATTAGCGGGTTTCCAAAGTCCATCCTCAAACTTGAAGAGAGAGATACAAACAGTTCTCCTAGATAACTTCATTTCCTGCCGAATTTGGAGATCTTGATGCTATTCTCTTCAGGCTTTTCATGTTGCTGCAGTCAATGTTATTTATTGCAGTCCATGTTCAGCTGGGCGGTCAATTTGATCCTTGTCGGCGCATACTCGTATAATTAGTTTCCAAGATGAAACGGCAGCGCCACAACCCAGCATCTCAATCTCCTTTCTACAGCACGTCAGCCGAAGTAGTTACGATTTTGTTTCATCGATAGGTATTGACAAGTTCTTGCTACCGAGAAGCTGTCTCTCCTTCTTCCTCGAGTCGCTTTGATTCAAGGCTCGTGGTAGCTTTGAATTGCTGCAACGATTGCATGGCTCCCAGCCTCGTAAAGCTGATCCTAGGCACTCGATACCATATTGCATGGTGAAGTTAATCTCGTCCTTCTGGAATCTAGAACCTCGCTTCTTGTGCGATGCGCGCGCCCAACAGGATCTACTCATACTCCAGGACATCTCGCATCGCAAAATCCACCGCCCTCATTGCGACACTCCTCACAAGAACCTGTGCTGCGACCCTCCCCGCACCACCTTCTCCTGCCGACAAATGGCTGTACCCTGACGTCAACACGCTCCCTACATACAATTACCTCGATACAGTCAATGCATCCTGGACTTCGAACTTTGTCGCTCCATATCTGCTACTCCGGTGCCAACATCCCAACGACACCGCCCACTATGCTTATCGTAGGTCTTCCTGGCCTCCCGCGCGGGCTCCATCCCTATCTGACTCCACCGTCCAGCATATAACCAGTCTGTTCCAGCAACAGGCTCGGCTCTCGTACCTCTCGATGACGGAAATGCCTGGGTGTGCCACTTCGAAGTGTCCGACCTCAGCGCCTCTAGCGCAACTCCACCCACGTTCATCAGCAATGATTTCAATATCGTGTTAGGCGTTGGACAAAGGCCTGTCTTGTGGACCAACGCACAGTCCAGGGGAGAAACAGCCGCATCCAGCGCGACATCTAATCCCACAGCAGCTAGTCCCTCGTCGTCGAGAATCAGCACGTCAAGCACCACGACATCCTCTGTCGCTACAACCCACACTCCTCTCTCCTCAGCAACTTCTACTCCTACCACTGCTCCTACCACATCTTCAACGATTGCAAGCTCAAGCGCCACCACCCCGACACCCACACAACCATCAACCCCTCCTACTCCCTCAAGCACAACGAGTGGTCTCAGCAAGAGCAAAAAGATTGCGATAATAGTCGGGTCTACCATGGGTGCACTCCTGCTCTTGGTCGTAGCGGTCGCCGTACTCTTCATCCTACGGACCAGGCGATCGGAGCGAAACGCTGTGGTCTATAGGAGCGGGCCTGGAAATGGATATGGAAGCAAAGAGGTTCCGGGGCTTGAGGCGCCCCGAGAGAGATGGAAAGGGCTTGAGATACCAAGTGTGCAACCGCAAGGTTACTTTTGAAGCGCCGAGGGAAAGATCGAAAAAAGGCTTTATACATCGGTCAGACGAAATCAGGGTTACGGAGTTGAGATATTAGGATATGTGATGGGGCATGCGGATGAGACACTAACAGGGCAATATGCAGGTCATGCCAATACTGTCTTCTCATGCCAATCGCGTCTGTACGTAATGATACCCAATGCAACATTCGAGCACTAGGTCCAACCACCATGGCATTCTTCAATCGATCGCGCATGCTCTCTGAGAACAACCTATGCAATAGCGACCCGTCTCCTCCTCACACCCAATTCCTCATCTCCCTCTCTCGTGCCCAGTGACAAAAGTCTCCAACCCCATCACCTCCCGCCCCGCTCAAAAGACAGAATGCGTATCCTCGTCGTAATAGAGCCCCACCCCCGAAGCGCCTTCAGCATCTAGCACGTGAGCATGGACATTCTGGCCTCGACCCCCCGTGCTCTCGACCCCCAACACCTTCCCCAGTGGAGTCCCCGCAAACGCCGACTCGAAGCACCATTCGAACTCGGTGCCGACAGACCCGAACAGACCCTGGAGCATTTCCAAATCCCCCAGATCGCCACCCTCGGCCGCGTTCTCTTGGTCCCGGCCCTGATGCCACACGACGACGCGGTTGAGCTCGGGCATGCAATCCTTCTTGTTCTCCGCGAGCTGTTCCAGACGCAGGATCATAGATGGCTTAAGCAGAGGGAATTGGATCTGCAATTCGACCAGTCGGGAAGGCAGCACGGCATGCAAAGGCCTCTTCGCACGCCCGCAGACGAGGAATGCCTCCGGGAGAGCGAGTGTTGTCAGACTCGACCAGCCCGCAAGGGACAACGTCGGCTTCCCTAGGAACCCTGCGCCGTCGCTGAACGCGATGACGAGCGTCTCAAGAGTACGATGGTGAGGCTCTAACGCTTGGTAAAGCTGCTGTGCGTCCATGGTATGCGGTCGTGCACGGGGGGTCTGTGCCACGGACCACGGACACTTTGTCTCCAGGACGAAACATTTGAGCGATTGAGGCAAGAGTAGGAGATCGGGCAATTTTCCCACGGTTTGGGGAGAGCAGTCGATGAAGCGCAGATCATCTATGAGTGATGTGTTGTCTCGGCGGATGGAGAAAGGGCCGCGATGCAGCTCTGGCGCCAAGGAAATGTGCTCGATCTGGAGCTTGCGGATGTGGTCGATGTAGAAGAACTGCGTCAGCTCGAGCGGCGGCAGGGTAGGGAAGCCTTGCCAGAAGGTGGTCCTGTCGTAGTAGAAATCCAGTCGCAGAAAAGTTGTCATTGGATTGGTTGGAAAGTCGTAGCGCGACGGTGGAGGGTTGAGCGACAATTCTCTCAAAGATTTAAGATGTTTCACCAAGTTTTCCAGATGTCCTTGGACTTGGAGGTACAGGTCGTGGTGATGAACCTTGAAGGCTAACGAGACGACGCGACCGCGCAGTTGGTCATGCTTGAGTAGGGTAGCGAACCATGCTCCGAACTCTTCCAAACCTGGGTTGTCTTCCCCCCCTTCTCGTTGGTTTCCCAAATTGATGTGGATGAATTTGTAGATGTATGAGCGATTGACGTCCATGAACTTTTTGCACACGAGCGAAGTGGTTGTCAAGCGTTCCTCGCGAGAGAGCTGAGCGAATGCCTTACTCATGACCTCGAAAGGCAAGAGTGTGATGTGGTCCTTTCCATCTTCATTCCCTTCGCCTGACTTCTCTCCTTGCATGGCTTGTTCCTGAAGGTCCTCTCCTGGTGTGTGCAAGTTCCCAAGCTCAACCAGGTCTGTGCTGGACTCCTCGTTGTTTCTGTTCACACTTCTAGTATCAAGAGGCTCGTCCATGATCAGAAGGAGGTGAGAGCCGTAAGCGATAAGTTGAGAGAGAAGGATTGGTTATTGTGACTCAGGCCTTGCAAATTATACAGTGACGGATGGCAGGAGCAAAGGTGACTTGGGTTTGCCTATCGAAGTGAAAGTTTCATAAGGAACTAAGAAACTCAGGGACCCAATGAGCCTTAAGCTTATTCAATGCTGTAGGGTTTGCTTGCGTTGTGGCCAGTCAGATGTTTGCATCTGATCAAAGCGGCCTGAAATGAATGAAGAGAAAGCGCAAGAGCAAATCTGCAATACCTTCCATGCAAGCAAAAAGAGGGGCCTAGCTGGAAGCGAGGCAAATATTGCTAGAGTGAATTGACGGATAGAATTGAAGTTTCCCAAAGGATGTCAGTAGCAATCAGCTAGCAATTCAGTCATCTCTCACCTCACAGCTTCAACTTTCCAAGGTACTGACCTTGCAGACAGATCTAGACTTCTCTTGATCGATGTCCTCTCACTCGCCATCCCACTTGTTCCGTTAACCAAGACCGGCGTAAGGCTCATAGACTCATCCTCCATATTCTCCTTATCATACTTCAATTCCAATACCACCTCAGCGTATTTGTCCCGGGCAACCATCTCCAAAGCAAGTAAACCAAAGAGTTTCCTCACATAGAAGTACTCAGCGGCATCGTCTCAGAGCGAGTGGTCAGAACCCCAAGAACAAATTTACTTGTTAGACAGCAGCATAGGAAGCGTTGCAGGAATGCTCGTTGTCGAATACCGCTGATCTCGTTAAGCCGTCGCGAACTGACGTGAAGACTTCCTCGTTGACAAGTATCTCGCTGTCGTAAGATTGGGTGATGGTGAAAGAGTGGTCGTCTGGTTCAACTATGTGTCCCGGTGCACCTAATCTGTTATTCGACAAGGTGCTCGAACTGTCATTGGAAAGGCCATCATTCCTCATAACGTCACTCGAGCATGCTCAAACCTCCAATTCCTTTCTTGTATGGGAATAATGGGCCAGCATCAGACGAGATCTGTTCCCATCAAGTATAATATAGATCACTGTAAAAGTCCCGAACCAACATGACAACTCCGGAGTTGGCTGGCTATCGTAGCTGGTGCAGTACTAACGACTAACTTATCCACGCCGTAGACGTTGCCTGATGACCCATCAAAGGTTTCGTCCCAGCTATTTTGCACGGCTCGATAGATGAGCCCGATGGTGTTGACGTATACGCCCAGCGAATTAAGAGATATGGTGTTGTTGAAACGGATGCGGACTTCGAAGCCTGGTGGGGAGGGCGGCGCATTGAGGGTTAATAGGCTGCATGTCTCATTGTTAGTATTGCGTACTCCCAAATTTGAGCAGTTGGAAAAGCTTACTTGGTTGTGTTTGAAGAGCTGGAGAAAGAATCCACTTCAGATACTTACGAAGGCAAGGATAACGCATAGACCAGCATGAAGCTACGAAAAAGGAGCGCTAATGAACTCATGGCCCTCATCTTGGATTACAAAAAGCGCCAACTCTTGCAGCTTGGAGGAGGCAACGTGGATAGAGCGATTTCCCTGAGCAGTCAAAAGCACATGAGAATATAATCATGGTTGCATAAAGGCGCGTGTCGCGACGGCGGATACTTCT
Organism: Letharia lupina; assembly: GCF_014066315.1. NCBI lineage: Eukaryota > Fungi > Ascomycota > Lecanoromycetes > Lecanorales > Parmeliaceae > Letharia > Letharia lupina. The sequence goes on along the minus strand of NW_023502990.1, from coordinate 1,119,480 downwards.
CGCGGAAAGCGGCAGATAATCGAAAATTGGTAGATGTTTTAGACCGCCCAGAAGGCATGCATCTTCAATTCGTCGATCTTATACACGCAATTGCCTCTCAAAACGGGTGCCCATAGTCCAATGCTATCGCCAACTTTCAGCTTTCTGATGAAGTCTGCTGTGGTAGGCATCGTATCTTCATCGGCGTGTTTCCTGATTTCATCGTCTACGTCTTCGTCATATCTCAGTTTGATAACGTATTTACTCTCCGCCTTCGCTTGCGCTGAGAACCAACATTCTCTTTGAGCGACCAGGTGTTGTGTCTTGTCTGGCTTCGAGGGTTTCGACAGCTTTTGCGTACTCCGGAAAGCAGACAATACGCTAGAATTCCTCCGTTGACCCTCTACCATCGGAACGTCCTGTCCGAGCAGCAGCTCGTCTTCTCTAACGATACCAACATCACAGAATTTGCCGGGTTGAATATCGTACCGCTGACTGGCGACTTCAAAGACAACCATGCGTGCAGGATTTTGACCTCTTGGTGGCAAACAGATCTCCGAATCTTTACTCATAAACCGACGTAGTCCCCTTTTTAACGTAGCAGCACGAGTAAGACTACTTTCGGAAGCCAACGGTGGCGAGTATAGCGTGAATCCAAGCACCTCTTGCATGGCTTCGGATTCGCGACTCGGCCAAGTTCTCGACACGATATCGGAAGATGTGCCACGCCATTTGACTGGGGTTCGCACGAGTTCCAGTCTAGGTTTGATCGTAGTGGTGTGCGGCCAGTATTCGGCATGGTCGAGGATTAATTCGACGAGTTCCAGTGGGAGTCTTTTGAGGAAGAATGTTTTGACCCAGAAGATGGCGCTCATAGATGGAAATTTGTTGATGTCGAAGTCAACAGGAGTCTGGTCTGGGGACTGCTCGCTCGGCACCTTGTGAGCCATTTTGGAGATTAGGATGCAGTTAAAGTTGCTATCAGATTAAGGTAGAGTCCAGTTGGCTCCGGTCTGGCAAGACCCAACGCGTTGGAATGTAATATAAGTCTATGATAAGACACAACTGCCGGTCGCTGCTGATCAGCAAGCGGGAGGAGGGAGTAAGGTGGAGTGCATAAGCTATTCGCTACCGTAACATCTACATGTTCACGCTGGAAGCTATTAGCCTTCCTTTCCACCGCCGAAGTAGCTTATAGATACCTATACTGTAGGCAAGCAAGATATCGGTAGCGCCTATACAATTATTGGGTAAAGTAAAAGATCAGACACGAGAGCGGTGGCGATCTATTACGCCAAGCCCGCGCACGTGACTTTACGAATACGAGCCACCTATGCGCTTTTCGACTGATGACGTCCTCTCTCTCTTTCTCTCACTAAAGCACAACGTAATCTCTCAGTGAACCTTTACGGTGAAGATAATTCAAACGTGATTTTGATCTTCGAAGATCTAGAGAAAGCCTTCAAAAGTGGTGACCCGAAAATCATCGCCCGGGCTCTACGCGTACTGTGATTCTGCGGTAAAAGCTCGTTGACTGTCAGTTCAACCCGCCTCGGAATAGGCATCAAACAGCATCTGCCACCTACAGGATTAGCACTTGTGGCTGTCCTCAAGCCAACCGCTCGAGTTCTCGAGGGTAGCCCGCGGGTACAGCAAATCTGTGGCGATTTCTACAGGTCGTGGCATATTAAGCGAAGCTTCTGCGACCCAGCACATACGAAAATCGATTTGTACTTGAACCATAGTGCACTTGCGGACGGTATGATGGGGCAGAAGACAGTTGTATGGAGATGCGACAGTGACTACGTTGCCGGTGCCGAATACCTGGACGACGGGTGGGACCTGGGTGGGAAAACTCGGGAACGTCTTTCTGCGGCAGAAAAAGCCCATGTAAACAACTTCGTGCATTCTTTAGCCAAGGAAGACCGGAGGGAGCAGGTAAATTTCATGAAGCAGTTGGAGGTAGGGGACAGTCTGGGTGTGTGGGTGAGAGTGGTGCGCGGGATATTTGTGAGCATGGTTGAGGAAATGAGGATGCATGTGTTTTGGGCAGCCTCATGATCCGTTGGTGGATGACATTGTTATGTTGTTTGTTGAATGACGCCGCTCACTGTGACGACAGGGCATAAGTTGCAAGTTGGGAAAGCAATGATCACCGGGGTACAGCTTGACCACCACAAGTGGACACATTTACAGATAGGGACCGAGAAGACCAAGATATTGCGTGTTTCATAGAGATTCATTCAGTGCTTGACAAGACGAGCCTCCCACGCCCTCCCCAGGATCACACTAGCTGGACGCAACAACAGCCATCCCAAAACCCGACAATGCAGCCACGACAGAATCCGCCAAAACGCCACCAAAATGAAACGATGTATGTCTTCCATACCTTGAACTTACAACATCTCAATCGACATCACCAACCCCTACTAGTTCCCCCTCACGCTATTCCAAAAGCACGGATTGCTCAGATCCTCTCCAGCCCGACAGCCCAAAATATCCAAGTTGAAACAGAAACCCTGCTCCTGATTTTTCTGCGTAATATTCGCCTTGACCGGCCCCGTGCAGTCGTCATTCTCAAACGCCCAGAAGCTGCTGATTTCAAACCCCCCGGCGCCCCAGCTGCCACCGACTCGGCCGGTCGCCGGTTGGAAAGTCACGCATTCGCCCGCTTGGATAAAGGGCCGGGGATCGTCGCTGGTGTCGCCGTCTGGGTCCTGGCAGATGACGTCGTCGAGGTCGAAGGAGTCAAGCCAGGGTCTGGATGAGCGTTTTTCGATCAAGGTTGCACCGATGGTGTCGCTGGTCGGGAGGGCGAGGGCTACAGTTGCCAAGGCGAGGAAAAGGAGGGGGGAGCTATGCATGTTTGAGTAGCAGATGTTTGGGAAGATGGACGTTGGGTGATACTATTGAGTTGCTAAAGAAAATCTGATGCTTGAGACCGGCATGGAAAGATGTATACATCGTCCTGGTGTGGGCGAGCGGACGCATAAAGACGGAGCGCAGGACAAAAGGCTGAACAAAACATCTTGTTCGGGCAAGCTGCAAAGTAGATCCACACGTAGGTCATGTTCAAGACACACAAAAGGTTCTTGTTAGCTGAACAGGCATTCGTGCTGGGCAAGGGAAGCAATGAAAGAACATGAACAAAGAAACTTCGCTCCCTAAAGGGACGTATCTCAGTGAGATGGATTGCCCTTTGTTCCACAACTTCCTGATCATGTGCCTCAATCCAAGCATCTTGCTCCTGCCTCAACGGAAGCGTTGTCTCCTTGATCTGCGGAGGTAATAGCCTTGTCGCGTTGGAAAGGGAACCAATGCTTAGTGATTATAGAAACTCACTCCGCAATCTTGTACTCACTCGCCCATTTGACCGGCTAGCTGTAGGTTTTTCCATTGAAGCCATGCATTTCTCACATGCTCTTCCTCAAGGTCTTTTCCAACACCTACAAAGCTGAAGACGCCGGTCCGAGCGTTCTCGCTCATGGGCTGCTGGAAAAGAGGAGGTCTTGAGCATGATACGAAGAGCAAATGGGACAACATAACCGTTCTATTGAATGCTCGAGCCGGTAGGAATGAGCCGTGCTATCATTATATCTCTCATCTGCTATGCTTATGAGAAATGCTAAGCTTCGTATATCTCGTCGTGTTTCAATCACTATCAAACAATGCCATACCTTCCCTTTTTTCCACAAAGCCCGCTTCAAACCTTGCTAGGATCACTTGGCACAGTCTTCTCCACCAGCTTGGCATCCGTCTTCTTCCTAAAGGCCTGCACCTTCCCCATGAAGCCCTCGTCTCCTTGTTTGTTAGTCTCGTGATCCCACCTGTCCGTTTCAGAATCAGCATCATGGATCCCAAGAGGCAAGAGTCAAAGACTCGAATTGCAGAACAGGTCCGAGGAGTAAAAAAGACCTGTTTACTCGCAAAAGGCATTTTGGAACTCCAACAGCGGGAGTTATCAGAGGGCAAGACAGCTCCAAAGAAAGACAGCGCTTACTCCTCATCATGTTTCTCGATCAATCCCGCCCCATTCAAATGGAACGTCAACTTCGAATTCACCGGCTTCTCCGTCCCCTTCTCCTTGAACGGGATCGGCGACTTGAACACATATTTCTGCGTCAGATTCAACTCGATCCGACTCGACGTGGACGAAGCGAGCATGTCGCATTTCTCGGTGATGGACTCGGCGAAGAGTTTGGGCATGCCGTTGAATTGGGACTTGATGCTGTCGAGGCCTTTGGCGATGGAGACGGGGTCGTCTTATGCTCGTTCTGGAGTCAGCGCTTTTGCTTCTTCGGGGAGGATGACTTGGCTCATATGACGGGCAATGATAATGGTATGGAGCCTGCTGCTCGCGAAAGATGTTTTGAAACTCGGGGGTTGATACTAGCCGGGAAATGATTGTTTGGAAATGTACGTACGGAATACGGCATCTTCGCTGTAGTGGGAGTAGGCTTGTTCGGAGGGTTGGAGTTGGTAGAGCTTGAGGACATCGTCGATGAGTTTCTGCTCGCTGGCGGAGGGAGTCCGGGTTGGGTGGGAACCCTGGGATGAGGTGGTGGTCATTTTGTTGGTGGTGGTGTTGGGTCGGAGATGGGTATTGAGGACTGTTGGGAATGATAATAGAGCAGAGTGATTGATTTTTTAGGTCTTTGTAGTGAGGCAAATGGGGGGGATTCTTATGTTTACTGGTGGTAAGTGACGTGACCTGACATCACCATTTTGTTTGGCGTTCGTATTCGTATGGACTCCCGTGATGCGCGTTCCAGCTCCCAGGCGAGGTGATAGTGGAGCGACTAAGAGCAGAATCGAAGAACAGATCTTCGCCTTTATCCCCAAAACCGAACTGAAAACAGGTGAGACGGACCGAGGAGCAAACGGGGAAGCAGGTAGGTAGGACTTGAGAGGCCGGCGTTGGCCAGAAGCCACTCCGTTTGCAATGGAGCCTGAGAACACTACGGCGTTATTATATCAACTGTGTCTTCACTATGTAATGTGCTTGATGTTGATGTTGCCAACATCAGCGAGACTCTTCTCCTGTCTTCGCCCGTATCTTGTGTATGCTGTTGTTGTTTGGTCAAGAATACGTCCAACCCCCTTTCAAGCCATCTACTGTTCTAAACGAAAACCTATCCTCCGATTTTGCATTTCATTTGTTGATTTGGTTTACCAACCTTGTCATAGTAGTGAGGCTGGCAGGCAAACTTTCACTTGCGGTCTATAATTTCAAACCCTCACGCTCGGTAACTTCGACCCACATCGAGCATGATGCCAGCCATACTACACACACCGCGTTGCTGCAATGCTCGACCGATCACTGCATGTTGAGAGAAAGTGGTGTGGCCCCAATCCATAGCGTCCTATCGTCATCTTGTTGTGGAGCTCGGTACATTGTCGAGAACATGGATGTCCTCGGCTTCGATATTATTCTGTCCCCTAACCCTCTAATCTGCCCTCACAATGATCAATTATATAAACATACCTCCCACCACTGGCAGCAAATCCCCCTCGCAGTCGAAGCGCAGTTCTTCAAACGCGTCTCGTATCCACAGCGCTCGCAAAAAACATGGCTGCCGTGCCCAGTGGAGCTGGATCGAACCACGGAGCCCGAGACGCTTTCGGACTCCTTGAGTACTGGAAAGCCGATGAAAAAGCACGGAGTAGGTCGTCAGCAGAGTTCTGATAATATATCCTATAATGAGAAGCGGGGCTTATCCACTTCATAGGACCCGCTGTATGTCCTTGGAAGACCAGAGACAAACTGATCAACATGGCCAAGACTTCCGAAGCGGACCTCTACAGCAACTATTCGATACCAGACTTCATAAACGATCAGCTAACAATTCAAGGACACCCTCGCGCTCGTGGCAAACACGAAATCGACACCACAGTCCTTTTCGACTCACAAAAAGACCGGGATCTTGAGCGAGTACAATGGCTGGACCAATACCCCCCACGGTGTGCTATACATGTACGCCCAGGCTCGGCCTCGAGACTCCTGCTTACGAAAGTCCTATGGACGTGTGCCGAGGGACGCGTTGTCCTTGATCGAGACAACCACCCTTTCAAGGATTATAGGAGTATTAACATGTCGACGTGATCGTCGAATGGAGAAGGTGCGTTGATGGAGGCGATTCGTCGACTTAATCTCAGCATCACCACGGAGTATCCTGGGTAAGACTTTTAGTACAACCATTCTAGTCAGCAGAGTCTGACCGATGATAAACCCAAGGGATGCAGCAAAGACGGGACTCGTTAACAAACCACATTGAATGAGCGTATGACTCGCTTTTCGACTCGAGGATTCATGCTCAGCATGGGCGGAGCGCAAGGGAGCGATATACTAAAGTAGGACAGAGTGATTAGATTAGCTTACAATAGACATCATTACGAGTCTATCATGTTTTCCTTGGACTGTACATATGATTTTATTCGCTAGTAAAGTATGGTAATAATACAACGCAAACATGAGATCAAATACCCTCTATCCACTCCATTTCATCAAGTTCTGCCTTTAGCACCAGCCTGGACTTGCCACCACACCATTTCAGCACCACCGCTCCCTGGTCCTTAGCCAGAGGATCCCACCACATTTTTGCAACGAAGTACTTATGGATCAACGCTGTCCTATGGCATTTCTCCATCGGTTGAGGCGATTTAAATTCCAGGAACCGCCAGTCCCATAGAGTCACCACTCGCGGATGCCAAAGTAATAAATGATGTAAGAGCGCTCCAACATGCCGACCGACGGCATGAGTGTCGTTGGACTCGACCAGTACAACGAGCTCACACCGAGGCTTCGATTTAAAGCTCGGGGTGGAACATTCTGCTGGACGGCTTCTGGGAAATGGTAATGCCGATTTGTAATGATTGAACAAAAGCTCGTGAACTTTGTGATTCTGGTCGACCAGACATGGGCCTAACATGACATCGCACTCTGGTATATGCGGTATCTGCATGCTTGAGGCCGGTTCTGCAGTGCTCGGAGGGGTTTGAAGGCTCCCGATCTCTATCGTGGCACGGTCAGGTGGTAAAAGAGGCGCAGGCCGAGATTCCTCGGATATAGTTTGCTGTGTGGTTTCAGCAGAAGTCGACTCAGAAGCAGTGGTTTCTCTGGCAGGTGACGAAGGTTCGACATATACTTTGGAGGTGTTCCTCCTTCGATGGAAATGCCGGTCTGTGTCGACGGCAGTCTTACGCACAAGGGAGAAGTGGGTTGTCGACCGTGGCTTTGGTTCAAGAGTGTCCGTAGACCGGGCTGAAAGAGGAGGTCGGGACAGATTCGTAATCTCACGTAGAGGCTTCTTGAGCGTCGGCAACCGGGTGTTGTTCGTGGGCTTGGGTTCGCTCTTTGAGTGTTGTATAGGAAACGGCCGTGTCTTCTTCGCTTTCCTGATAGAATCTTCCTTGTCGTCACGTTCGGCACTGCGCTTCCTTGAGGGTCCACGAAGATTTTCGCTAAATCCAGTTGTCTTTCTGTTACTGGATGTGACGCCACCACTTCTCGAACGTGGTGAAGAGTTTGGTGGTGTCTGCAGAGTGCCGTCATTTGTGATGCTGCCCATTGAGTGCTTTGATTTAGGCTGTTCAACGACAGCACCATCGCTAAGCCTCCGCTCTTGATCTCGCATTTCTCCGGTGTCCATTCGTATTAGCGGTGGAACTGCTGCCGCTCGTGGACGCCGAGTTGCCTTTGGCGTAGAAGATTCTGCGCCTGGTATCAATAAATAGTGCCCGTCTTCCTCGTCGTCAGTGAAGTCCCAAGACGTCATCCTTCCTCTGGCGCCGCGATCGACGTTGTTCAGCTTCTCAATCCAGCCCGCAATGTTATCGGATAAGTCTCCGGTAGGTACCGTTCTGGCTTCGGTTGCCATGTGCTGTAGCTCATCAAGATCTACAGTCTCTCTCCAATCTCTATCTAGCCGGATCTTCATGACGCGTGGGAACCGGAGGGTGAAGACATCACGATTTGGCGATTTGTCAAAGCCGCTGCCTGCAACATCGAAGACGAAGGGTTGTCGGAAGACGACACTCATCAATGGCAATCCTCGCGCGAGCTCGATATCGAAAACCTCCCAAGTCTCTGGGAACTCTGTATCCATTGCTCGGAGATATCCGTTCTCGGTCAGCGTCTTCATGTCTTCTCTTTTGATGCAGTCCTTGATTTGGTCAAAGACGAAAAATTGAGGTTTCTCGCCAGCATGCAAGACAGCCGCTTTGTTCCTCAAACAGCCAATGTAGAAGTGCGTCCAGCGTATATTCATACCCTCATATTTTTCGGCCTCATTGACGTCATAGCCAGCACCGACAACGGCGAAATCAGCAGTATCGCCCAAACCCTGGATGCAGTCTTTCTTCAGCTTGACCCAACGATTTGAGAACCTTCCTTGGCCACGGGTTCCGAGGTTGAAGTAGGGTTCATCGGAAGGTTTCAAAATCAGACCTTCCCATCGTAGGACAAATGCCATGGCCAGAGCCTTTTTGAGTTTCTCAGGTCCTGTCGGTCTATCAAAGCGAACGTGCTTTTGCCACACTATGTCTGCGCGGCCTTCAATAAGGCTTACTAGCCCCTCCAAGAGCTGCCGCCTCTTCTTGTGTGGTCTGTGGACGACTGGATCATCATCAACAAGCATAACGTCGTAATACATAATCATCAAGTGTTCCCAAGGATGAGGTCTGTACTCAGATCAGCACCAAATCTGCACGCTCGGGCGATGTATGCCTACTGAGAATCCAGTTCGGTACCCAAAAAGCTGCCAGACCTAGAAACATGCTTCCGTAACTTGTGGTATTCCAAAATCCCCTTCGTCTTATCGCTCCAAACCAAAAGTTCCCCTTCCAAAATGCATTTTCTAGAAAAGCCACAATCATGGCGTCCGATGCGCAGACTGTCTTTGATAGCCCGGTGAACACCTCTTCGGTCCGAAGTAGAATCTTTGCAACTCTTCGAGAATATCTGAATGCATTCCTCACCCTTGGACATATCAATATGAATCTGACAATACTCTCCATCGTGCTTTTTCTCGATGCTCATGGTCCTTCCGTCAACGACTGACACAGCATGCTTGACTCCACCCTTCGCTTTCACCCATTTGGGCGGACCAAGTTTGACGCCGATCCTGGGCTGAAGTAAACGGGCGTCATTCGCACGACGCTGGATCAAGGCACCTTGATTGGAACCTGCCATCTGAGATGCGGGTAAGCCTCTTAGCTCGCTGATGGCGGCCTCGAAGTTGTCGTACATTTGCATGGCTGTGGGTAGACGAACGTCAAGGTGATGGTAGACCATGCTCTCGGATAGATCGAGGCAGGAGTAATCTTTCAGGATCATCCGGGTAAACCACTTGGCTTCTCTAGACTGCATTCGTTTGTACGTTTGCCCCAATATCTTCAGCACCTGTCGACCGTCTTCGACCTCGAGGAAGCTGTCCTTGGGTCCTTTGACCTTCGGCCCAGAAAATCGGCACTTTCCCGCAATTGTCGCAAGTGCCTCGTCTACCTGCTCGAGAGTAATCTGGTTTGCCGGCTGTTCGGGAAATTCTGCTTGTCGAAGGGCACGTTCAACGCAATCACAGAGACTGCCTCGGCCCGGTTTCCGCCATTGATCTAGCATCTCCAACCTGTCTTTCCCAAGGCCAAGGCATCTCTTCAGTAGGTTTGTGAGACTTTTGAGCTTAATATTATAGACGCGGTCCGTACGCTTCTCAGGGAAGAGAGCAGAAAGTAAGACGACAAGGTCAATGTCAGGCGAATTGATGGAAACTCGATGAGTGGTGAACCATTGCTCGATATTTTCCCGATACCTCTGCTGACGATGTGCTGGCAGAAGAGGTGGGTCACGGTGCGACACTTTCTCGAGATCCGAGAGTAAGTTACACAATTGGAGGAACAGAAGAGGCATTTTGATGTGAGTGGGGAAACAATGGAAGCATTTTGGATTTCATTTGAGAAGCGGAAGGAAAGAACACAGATCCAGCAGGCGAGAAGCAAATAGCAATCGGAGTCACACAAAGAGACAGATAACACACAACGCCCACACCAACTTTTACCCGGATCCTAATGCTATTGGCTGACGAAGTGAATAATGAAATTGTAAAGAGAAGTCGGTCGGAGATGAAGTTCACGCGCTTTGTTACCCCACGCCATCACGTGCATACTAACCCAGAGTAGACTAGTGCTTTTGGTGGTCACGCAGTGTTTTCAAGCCTTCTTTATCTTCATGCCCGTTGATTCCTAGATCTCTCAAAATGCAAATCTGTTACGACTTTTGCTGCCTCTCTACGCCTTGAATACTACCGTAGGATTTAAGGCCGGCATGTACCTCGGGAATCCGCAGATTGTGCACTGCCACTGAATGAGCTGAATTTGACAAGGTTTCCCTTCATCTCCTGTTAGAGATAAATTAAAATCAATGTGACAACCTTCAAAATGACCTCTGCAACAAGACCAGACCATGAAGTATACATCTACCTACACAATTTTACTAGGAGACCGCGCCACTCCAGACAGAAATTACGAACCCGATCGCTCTTGAGCCTGAAATTTCTTCCACGAAACAAGAGATCAAGGCTCATCAGTTGAGGTAGGTCATCGTAGCTCGACTGTACATCGACGACAAGCCTATAATTCAAGTCGCTACATTTCCTTCTTCTTCTTCTTCGTCGTCTTCTTCTTCGTTACTCGTTACGGCCGTTTCGCCGCTTGTTATTTCTGCCCTCTACTGCTCTACTGCGCCACAAATACCTTACTATTGAAAAATGATGAAATATACTTCCGTCGCACACTTACACTAGTATGACACGTGAAACGTGAAATGAAGAAATGACAGTCTCAAGTTTTTTTTCATATATGAAATCCAAGAATGCGCACTCACTCTTCAGCGATCCTAAAAGGTCAGGTCTCCCCCGTACAGGTATATCGTGGTAATCTGCACTGCTCCCTTCCTCTCCAACCCGATCCTTCAAAAACTTCTCATCATGTGCTTCCCAACCCTCGCGCTCATCTATCTACTCATACCCTGCACCTTTGCGAATGGCTGCCACCAAGGAAAGGACAACATCGGTTGCCCAACCGCGATAGGGACCGACGTGTTCACGACCGCCATAGCGGATTTCTGCAACAACCATTTCCTGGTGCCAAACAGTCTTCCCACCACAGTATCCATCAACGTGGGCAACAGCTGGCCGGGCCTGGTCTACAGCTTGCCGATCTACGAAGACGAATTCGGAACCGATGTGTCATTATGGGGTACGGTCACTCGGGAAGCGTCCCCTCACGCCAGTCACATGCTAATCGTACGTCGGGCCCCCGACAGCCAATTTCCGCGTCGATAGGACTTCGAACGGAGATCCGTATGTCCTCGATTACGCCCTCTGCATCTCTCTACTCGGGCAAGCCAGCATTGGCAATCACACCGAGAGTAATTACGGGGACGATTGCGCGTATAGCCCGGGATCGTCGTTTGGGGGATGGGGGAACACGGATTTTGGGACCGTCTTTGCGGAGCCGATCTGTCCACCTGGGAAGAGTTGTCTGCCGTGGAACATAAGACCTTTGGGTTGCTGAGGTGTTGGATTGTATTTCGGTGCTAGGCAGGACCTATCCTTTCATTTCATTCAAATGGTAACCTGTTTGCTTGTGCTCGGCCAATACACGTTAGCAACAGTCTTGCGTCGGGGTAACTGGTTGGTCACATCGATCTAGTCTCCCCTATTACAAGACGCAACTACCACAACCACAACCACCTCACCTCCCACCGCCATCAACATCTCCTACCCAACTCTCTCTCTCTCTCTCTCTCTCTCTCTCTCTCTCTCTCTCTCTCTCTCTCTCTCTCTCTCTCACCCACACACACCCACTCTCTCTCACACACACACCTCTCTCACGCCCCCACCACCCAGCCCGAACGAAGCCAAACGCAACTCTTGCCCAGCCCATCCCTTCCATCCACTTCCACATCTACGGCCTTTCCCTTCACCGTTTTCCAACAGCTTGGCGCATTCCTCGCAACCAATCCAGACGTCCCCGAAGGGGAAGTGGTCGTCAGTGCGGTTTCCTGCGACAGGAAGGAAGATGGATTTTGCTTTTCAGCCCTTCAAATTCAACCCGGTATGTCATAATCCGTCGGCCGGATATCAACAGAATCCTTTCATGTTTTGGTACTTGTTCCAGTACAGTAGTATCGAGCACAGTCCACAGGCTTCGTAAAAGAGGATTTCCTAGAAATCGTCAAGCATTTGTCGTTGGGGAATATCGCGGGTTGAGTTACTTGTTGATTTTGACAAAGTCTGCGCTTGACTGGGCTCCAATCCCAAGAATCACAGCAATATGAGTTGTAGAAGACCCTCGAGTCGATAATACGGTACTACAGTGAAATCCAATGATAGGCATCTGAAACCACTCATTATGACTTCGGGCACACTTGTGTTGCAGTGAATTGATTCGGTTGTAATCTATTACCAACAAGCATACACCCATGCTTGTACTCCCAGCCTTCCAGATCTAACCACTCCATGCCATTTGCCAATGTGACAAGCCCAGCCAGAACACCCCCGCCCGAAGCATGCCAGCTTTAGTGTCTCATTCTTTGCTTCAAAAACATCGTTACTTTAAGTGTGCAGATATCACGACAGATGGAGCTAAAATATGAAATCAAGATAGAGAACACTTTCTTCGTTCACATCCAACCAAGCCATGAGTGGTACCTCAAAGCCACGCGCCAAGCGTCCAAAGTTCACCACGTCCGAACATCCAAGCACCGTGAAAGGCAAGCGAGCTCGACCAGTGGACATGCACCGAAGTCAGTCAACACCGGAAGCTCTGCTAGCGATAGAACACGGCGCAATCAACGTTCACTTCTCCATTATAGGCATCTGCTGAGCTCGAATTTGTAGACATCCACCGAAGTCAGTCAATACAAAGAGCATACAACGAGAGTGCAAGTATGGAGGCGTGGATTTGATGAACATTGGTGGAAATTTGGTGTTAAACGGAGAAATTGCGGGAATTGCAAGGTGTGATAGCGTCCTGTGGCGAATCCAGGAGCCGCTGCTGCCGATTGGAGCAGCGTTGACGTGATCGATGTCGGGCAGGTGGCACCGCAGAGCAATGATGATGGCGACAGTGTTGAAAAGCAAACTCCAGCATGCAAGATAAACCGGGAAGGAAAGGCGTGCTTGATGTAGGATAAACATCAGGCCAACAGCGACTGAGGCTTGACACCATCAGTCTCGGGTCCCTGAGCATCCGCGTCATCATCACCCTTCGCGCTCTCACTCTCCCAGATCTGGATCTCGGTGGCCTCCTTCGCGCCCTCTTTTTCAATGCCAAAGTCGGCGTCGGCGGCAGACGTGCTAGTCTTGGCTGCAAAACGAGCGATGACATCTTCCCATCCAGATTGAGCTTCAGTTGCCGCACCAGCATCAGAACGGAGCGATGAGGATGGCTCCTGAGTATTGATGGTCGTCGACAGCTTGTCCAGGACCCGCTCAGACGAGTTCTCAGCAGCGATAATGATGCAAGAAGATGCATCACAGCCCTCGGCGTAAAAGTCTTTGGCCTCGAGGTCTCCCAGTGGTTCGCGCGTCTCATCGGTCATCATGTCCCTCCTAGTGGCGGTGACTTGTGTAGCTGAGGCCACGGCAGCAGGGCCATCGATGGGTGGAATGTTTTCTTTGTTGTCTTTGTCGCCTTTAGACGAGCTGCCCTCATCGTCGGAGATCTCAAGAGTGCAAGTGGAGTGCTCCATCAGATTGGCCATCTCATCCTCTGGAGTGTCTTCATGGATATCGAACTGCCATCCCTTCCCATGTGTGGACTTGGACTTGTATTTAGGGACCGTGCCGGCGAGGGCAGCGTCGATAGAGAAAGGCAGGCCATTGGTGGACTCGGTGGTAGAGGAAGATGGAGGATTGACACGAGTGAAAGGGCTGGTCGTCATGCGACGACGGGATAGTATTCCAATACGCTTGTTCTTTGGGGAGCGGCCGGCAGGAGCAGGGGCTGAAGATGGCTCGGCACGGCGCTTGATTCCAGCAGCAGGGGTTACAGTATCTTCTGCCTTTCGCTTCTGGCCAACTGCTTGCGCACGCTCGACATATTGAGCGGGCTGGACTGGTGCGGGAGCAAAGAGTGGGGTGTCGTTGGACTTGGTCAAGTCAAAGTCGAAAGCTCGACCTTTCTTGGATGGCGATGAGAAGGTGAAAGGGTCGATGTTCTCCGAGTCGACGTCGTCAAACTCGGCTGGAGCATGTCGCTTCAGGGCAGACGCAGCGGTAGGAACAAGAGCTGTTTGGCATGTCAATCAATGATGCTCGTGTCAAGAAGAGGATATGTGATATATAGGCGATCGACCTACCATTCTGCTTGTTCTTGATGTTGGTCATATTCCTAAGTCTAGCACCACCCAGGGAAGCAAATGGCAAGCGGGCCGGCGAAGCCATAGTTGTGAGGGTTGTCATGTTGAGCTGTTGCTTTGAAGGATGGGATGTTGTTGTTTTGTCGGCTTCAGGAATGTATGAGCGACAGGCTAGAATATGCCTGGCCCAGTACTGGCTCGACGTTGGTCAAAGAGTACAAATATGAAGAGGCGATGTTGATGAGGATGATGTTGAAGTATGTTGATGGTGGACAGAGGAGTGTAGGGAGGTAGAGAAGGGCGAGTAACGTTGATGATAGCCTGATAGGAGAATGAAGAGTGGAAGGAATTGAAGAGGAAGAAGAAGAAGCAGCGGATGCTCGAGACTTTAGCCAGTAGGATACAATGGTACAATCGCGCATTGACACGAAGCGGACGTGTGGAGGGGCAATGCAGTTAAGGCTCAAGTGTGTCCAAGATAGGCAGGGATCAAAGTGAAGAAGAAGAGGAAGAAGTAGAAGAAGAAGCTAAAGGCTAAGGTACGCCTTGCTGCAGCGCGTTGAAGCGTGTTCTTCCGAGGCGTCAATTCACAACGAGTGTCGGAAAAGACGTGCTGCTCTTTGCATAATTGAAGAATTATTTGATGCCTTAGAATAGAGGCAACCAGGATGGAATGCCTGAGGAGTTGAGGATGAGGATGCAGTCTGAAGAGGATTGTTAATGCCCTCTTGATGTGTGGTGTTGGAGAAGAAAGGGATATTTTGAGTTGTGAGAGTACGCGCCACACTAAACTTGCCTTCGCGTTTGGCTTGATGCCAAGACTTGATCGACGACGACTTTCCACTGGTCCCCTTATTTTCTACTCATTCAACACACGCATACCCCAGACTTTCTCACACTGTCAGCCTATGAAAGTCCTTTTTTGCCACTGTCGAAGCCTGGTCAACTGTCATTCAACACTCACCTGTACAAAAGTGAACGAATCATATTTGAAGCTGGCCTTGTTCCATCTGTGTTTGATCCACTGTCGCTGTTTCAATTCTCAGACTTCCTCCTCTCTCATGATGCCAAATGAGCCTGTACTCTGAAGCTCTGGAGGGAAGATCAGCGGTTGCCACGGGCTCTTTAGACGTTGAGGACGCTGCAGGGTGATGCGCCATCCCTTTCGCCAGTCACTTCGTTGCTTTCCACTTGCCCTCAGGGCGCAAGAAACCGGCGCGACGCAGACACCTTACCGTAGCTTTTGGAGGCAGATCCTTTAAGAGAAGAGCTGGTATGCTCACAGAATGATTGACATTTAGCTTGCCATCTCAAGTGACTCTGGCTTAGGTCTCGGCGTTTGTGCATGTCTTGAAAGTAATCTCTCTCCTTCACTTTCATAACTGATCCACGACTCAAACCCTATCCCCGACGTGGCTCTTACCGTCGTATAGAATAACCCTAGGGCTCTTTTCAAGGCTCTAGTCCTATATTCGACTATATCCTCGGGCTAATACGCCCTTATGATCTCAAGCTGCGCTAGATTCACCTGTAACATGTGCTACGTATTATCTACACCTTGAGCACTGTCTCAATTCCCACGGTTTCACTTTCACGGCTTTTCTCTTTCTTACTGCATTACCATCGTAACACGAAACCCCGCCGAGAGTAATGTGAATCATGCCCAAGGGAACGCACTCGAGGCTGAGCCTCCCTCTGTGAACAGCCACTCCTCGGTGCCGCACGTTGTTCCTGCTCAGGAGCTACGCCTATACGGACTGCCTGCGATCATGCTGTCCGGACCGCAGCTACTTCTCTTGTTGCATCAAGGCGAGGTTCTACGCAAGATGCGAGGCTGAAGTGTTTTGGCGCCGGCCTCTTCGTCAGCCCTGGAATCCACGTCTCTCCCCTCCGCTCGTGACTTAGATTTGTGACTCTTTGTCTGCATCGTTGGTGTCCTGTTTGCCTACGAATTTTCTTTCTTGCGGATTGGAACATGGCTCATCTGCCTGCTGTCTTTCCCTTTGTGTTAGCTGGCCATGCGTCAATTGTTTTATCCTTTGTTGTCTGATCCTATATTTTGCCATGTATCCCGTCACTCCATGACAGCTGTTCATTGATTTATCTTACAGTGACCCCCGAATTACCAGCATCTCATTCTGCGGAAAGAAATTTGCCCGCAACCAGGTCATGGATACCCCCACCAGCGCTTCCAACATAGACACGTGGCGACCATCCTGGGAGCGAGAGCCTCAAATCAACGATCTTCTCAGACCCTATAGCACAGCGGCTGTAGTCTACGATGGGAACAGACTTCGGCCAGAACTCTGGGACATCTGCAATGGATGCATTCTTTGGCTGCCTCCAAAAGCAGACATCAGTAATTATCTGGATTCCAGTCTATCCGACCAGGATCCAGGCTTCTTCAACCATCCGATTCTCGTCCTCAACATTGACATCACCGGTCCCCGAAACGCCACGGTCCAATTTGCAACAATGACAAGACTAGGCAACCGATTTCGGGAACGCATGGATGCCTCTCAATGGGATGCATACATCCCCGTATCTCCAGCAAGCCCCCATCCAAACAGTGGCTTATTGCTTCGCCTCGAGAATGAGAAGCCTAAGCGGGGCATGGTAGACAACTGCTACGTTTCCATCCGCGAAGGGGTATCCAGCCTGGACTACAGGGCGCTTCGGTGTTACTCGGCCGCTCAGAAGGCCGACGGCTATCGGCATCGTCTCAAGGAAGAATCTTTTGATCAGGTGATGCGTGAGCTAGGCCGTAGCCCGAGCGCGTGGATTGAGACTGCGGCCTTGTGGGAGGAGTTTCTTCAAAAGCGTGTTCCTGCTCAGACGGAAAAAGCGTTTGATGGATAATAGTACGGCGTACGAGGGGCTTTCGATCAAATATGTGGGAGGAGTTGCTTTGAGTAGTCCAACAGTCTCATCTCTTTTGGGGATGGATGCCTAAAAATAACCGCAATTCGTGTCATCAATGCTACTGTATCTACACACAATATTGAAATTTTTCCAGAAAAGTTTGTCGCGCATGCCTATTTGATACTTGGCATCGAGTGGACAAGACGAGGCCGATGTTGTCAAGCACAAGATTGAAGAGCATCAGTTTTCACAGGTCCAATGGGAATATTGGCGAAAATTTTTGGCAATTTTGGCTCGTAAGTTCCTTTTTCGTCGGCATCTTGATGGGTATCCAGCCGGAGACGCAATGAAATTGTGGATAATCGTTGCAAAAGTTCCTACCCGCAGAATGGGTAAATGCCATAAATCATTGGCATTGTCAGGTCTTGACCTTTTTCATTTTGTACATGGATTGTTGTCAAGCCGTGCATTTATTCAATACAGGGGAGGAGAAAAAGTCCGTAGTAAGCTGGAAATCTTCTACGTGGATGAAGTTTATACCAGCAATTCAAGGATTCATGCGGGCACAATCCTTATTCCGGAGAAGTGGAGTACGCAAAAAAATCCCAATTGATTAAATAAAACTGCCATCTCGCGATGGACAAAAGGAACGACCGAGCCAAATCCCAAACGCCCAGAGCTATATACACCGCAGACCAAAACTACAGTGACCGCAATATCCATCCATCATCGTCCTTCACGGAAGGGGTCGGATTTCAGGAACGCCTCCTCCAATTAAATCCTTTCCCACTCGACCTCGGCAGACCCGCTGCTGAAGCGGAACACATCTACCGACCCAACCAACTCACAAACTCAACTCACAAGAACAACACGACAAAGGCAGCAACAGCCAAGCCACCAAAGCCAGCAGGGGCCAAGTTGGCCGCACCGCCGATGAATGGTTGGGCCTTTGCCTTCGCCGTCGTGATTGGGAAGCCGGAGCTCGCCGCAACACCGGTACCGGCCATGGTGCCGTTCAAGTATGCCGTAGATGTGCTCGTAGCGGTCATTGATGACGTCGAGTTCAGGGTCATCGTTGTCGTGCCGGTAGGCGCGACGGCGGGGAGACCGTTGACTGGGTTGACATCCAGAAGACTGCTTGATGGGCTGGCGGCAGGCACAGCGCTGAAGAGGACGCTTGGGATGACCGCTGTGGAAAGAGATGTGGAGGAACCGCTGTCGGTGACGGTGCTGATGACGGTGTTTTGGACTGTGGAGTAAGCGGTTGATGTAACTGGTGCGACCATTGTGACTGTGGAGACGACGCTGGGGATGACGGTAGTAGCGAGGTAGGTTGAAGAGGCGCTGTCGACCATGGTGCTGATGCTTGTGCTGTAGACTGTGCTGTAGATCGTTGAGGCGATGGTTGTGGTTGGGGCAGCAACAGCGGCGACGACGACGGAGGACACAACGCTCGGGATGGCTGATGTAGCCAGGTATGTGGAAGACGCACTGTCAGTCATTGTGTTAACAACGGTGCTGTAGATCGTGCTATAGCTTGTCGAAGACGTGGTTGAGGTCGGGGCTGGGGCAGCAACGGGAGCAACAACAGTGGACGCCACAACGGTGGGAACGACTGTAGATGAGACGTAGACAGAAGAATTGCTGTCAGTTACAGTCTTGAAGCCGGTGCTGTAAAGAGTCACGTATGTGGTAGAAGAAGTGGTCTTTGCGGGATAGGTCCAGACAACGCTTGTCATAACAGTGGAAGAGGTCTTGGTCGACGAAGCACTGACAATAGTGCTGACAATGGTGCTTTGCACGATTGAAGAGACAGGTGGAGTGAAGCCAGGGACAGCAGTGCTACCGGTACAAGCATGGGCTGCTATATAAGCATGGTACGCGTTCGCGGCAACGCTGGGTGGCATGGCGGTGGCCGGGTTTTGGACCATGCTAGACGAGGAAGAGCTAGTCGTTTGTGGTGCCACACATTTTGTGCAGATAGTGCTAGTACTGGTACTTAAAATTGTTGAAACGCTTGTTGTCTTCATAACGGCAGTGGTACCGTTCGCGATCCTGGTGCTGGTCACTGGGCAGCTGGTCAAAGTAGTGTAGACGATCTCCGTGGTGAATGCGGCAACAGTAGACATCGGAGATGCTGACATGGGAGCTGCGGTCGAGTTGGTCATCGCTGGAGATATAGTCGAGCTTGTCATCTGTGGCGCTACACACTTGGTGCAGATGGTACTGGTGCTGGTGCTCAAAATGGTAGAAAGGCTGGTGGCCTTCATGACAGAAGTAGTACCATTGGCGACCTTGGTGCTTGTGATTGGGCAGCTCGTGACGGTGGTGTAGACAATCTCGCTGACAACACTGGCCACAGTAGATTTCGCGGTGACGGAGCTGCTCATGCTGGAAGCGGACACAGCCATGACAGATGATGAGGGGGTGACAACCATAGTCGTAGCGGGTTTCGTCGATGTAACAATGACCTTTGATGTAATAGGCGTGCTGCGAGCGGGGCAGTTGAGAACGCTGGAAGCGCAGGCCGTGATGACAACTTCGCTGGTGCTCAAGACGGTCATTTCCGGGATGACGGACGTGGTAGGTTTTATGCTGGAAGAGATCAGGCTAGAAGAAGCCATGGAGCTGCTAGTGCTGTGCATGGAGCTGGCGCTGGAACTGGAAATGAGAGTGTTGTTGATACCCTTAATGCTCTGCCAGCTTCCGCTCTTATCGGTGTACTCATACTGCATAGCTGGATTTGCGTTGGTAATTTTCACGCTCTTAATGTAAGAGGTGTAGTTCTGGGTTGGCGGCAGCGGTGTCGGCCCACCAGCCCATTGCACCGTATCGACGCCTTGTTTGCTAGCATCGCCACCGTCCCATAGGCCAAGACTAACTTTCATAGGGGTCTGCGGGAACTCGTTGCCTGCTTGATCTGCGGTGAGAGTGCGCATGACTTTTCCATCGATGGACCAGACGATTTCTGTAGGAGACCAGTCAACTGCGTAGGTATGGAATCCAGTTTGGGGAGATGTAACATCGACGTATTCGGAGACACCGTAGTTCAAGACACCTTTGCCAAAGTAGTTGGTTTGGGCTTGAGCAGTGTTGGTACCAGTGAATTCCCAATCAATCTCGTCCAAGTCATCGGAGAGCAGAACCATGCTGCTGACTATGCCTTTACCTGGAGCGACCTGCGCGACATACTCGACACGTCCGAAGAAGAAGAAGAAATTAGAATAGATGGTTGGAGCATCACCCTGTTTCCCGAAGTTGAAAGCGGCACCCATGGTAGAGTCGAAGGTAGTGTACTCGTAGAGAGCGCTGGTCCAGTCGCTAGGAAGAGACTTTTGCTGCGTAAAATCCATAAAGTAAGAGCTGGTCGACAGACCCAATCCATTGGGGCAGTTAACTATGAGACCCATTAGTCTTGCCCACACAGTACGCTGGAAGACTGCATACCATCCAAAGGATTGCAGACTGTAATCACTTGAGCAAAGGATGACGGTAACGCAGCGATGGCAGCGACGGCCGCAACTGATCTTTTGTTGAAAAGCATGGTGATTGAGACGCTGTCTCATAAAATAACTGAAATGAGAGATCTGTTAAAGATAGAATGAAAGATAACTAGGAAGGTTCCTTAAAGACAGTGAGTGTAGTGAGTGTGAAAATCTGAAGACTTGGAAAGGGTTGGGAGTGAACGTGCTTAAGGTTTTTGAGATGGAGGAGGTACAAGAAATAGATACCTGAGTGAGAGAAACAAAGAACGCACGTGTCATATCTAGACTCGAAGGTTGGCGTAAGACAAAGAGTAGATGTGGCACTGTCAAAGAGAAGAGGCGCACAGTTTCGCTACGAAACAATAAAGACGGACGGGGGGCTCATTGACTGGCCATTAGAAGGCGCTCGCACTTGAATTATCGAGACCACAAAGACTTGAGGTCGAGGCAAATGCCGAGGGTATTATTGGTGCTACTCCTTCGCACCGAGCTCGAGCCACTATTCATAGCAGATGATTCTTTGTCGTACAATGTTGCTGCCGCGAAAGCTAACACGGGAAGCCTGGGCACATTGAACACTGTGGGTGGCTACGGACAAGGCCATGAATGGGGTCTCTGAAACAACGACGATATCTCGGATGTGGCGGAAAGCGGAGATGTCAGTCTCAACGATGTTTCGTCAATTCCTCATTTTTGGAGATGTTGCCTGAGGTTGACTGCCTTGTCTCAACGATGGCGCGCTTACGGAGATGATCATAGAAGGCCTTGTTTTTGAAGACTTTAAACCACATCAGCATCCGTCTTTACCATATCCATTAGTAATGAGGTAGAAGGCACTTACTCATAGTAGACCTTCTCGGGCATGACGTTCCCGTCCGCGTCCTCCATCTGCACGACGTTTTCCCCCCCGCTCTTTTCCTTCTTTTTATCCCGCTGGATCTTATCCCACAGCTTCAACGCGTCCTCGATCCCTGTGATCTCCCTAAACAGCGTTGTATTTGTGATTCCCAAACACTTCAGTCCATAAATGTGTCGCGCCTCGTTAAAATGCTTATCAAATGCCCTACGGCCCATATACACAAAGTTTCCGCAGATCTCACAAGGAAATTCTACACCTAAACCGTGGAGCTTGTAGAGCCAATAAGGTATGGGCTTGCCGTCCCAAGCCAAAGGTAGCTTGAGAGGGTTGTAAATTTTCTCGTCACCATCTGAGTCCGAATCATCATCGCCGTTGCGCTGCGGTGCTTCGGTGGACTCAGCGAAGAAGGCGTCGAGTTCCATCTGCCGTTCGCGCTCCGTCATGCCTTGCTTGCGCTCAACATTCACGCGCGAGTCGGTACGGACAGTCTCCATTGTAGAGGCTAGGCGCTTTATGCGGTATTCACGTTCTGCAATTGCACGTTCTTTCAGTCGTTGGACGGTGGATCCTCGAACGTTGGCGTGGCCATTTGGAGCTCCTCCATTTGTACCGTTGGTTTCTCCCCGAGCTTGTCTTGCTTTGGCATTCTTGATGTGCTTCTTGCCGTTCAAATGGCTTTTGTAGACATTGTCATTCTTGAACTCCTTCTCGCAATCTGGGCACCAGACACCCTCGCCTGTGCCTTCTGTCACGGGTACTGCAGATCCTGCTGGTTGCGCCTCTGGGCCCCAGCCAGGAACCGAGTCCTCCTCCCACGCCCTCTCGAAGTCTTGATCAATGGAGGCAAAGAACTTGTCCAGGTCCTCCAACGGTCTTGTTCGTCTCAAAAAGCTCTCCAGATAATCTGCAAGTCGTCCAACGTAATTGAAGTACTGATCCGTACTCTTTTCAGCACGTTTCATTGCGATGTATTGTGGTCCAAAATTGTCGAATATTTGCAGGTATTGCAGGTAGGACACCCGCTTTGACTGGATGTTCAGGTACTCCTCATGTAACGTTGTCAGATCCAAGAATCGACCAAAGGCTTCTTCGCCTGTGAACATGTTGTCCACTTCCGCTGTAGCTGACTCCCCTTCACCGGACGCTTTCCTCTTGTATGCTCTCTCTAGATTCTCAACTGGCTGATTTGGGTATCGTCGGTGGTGCTCCTTGATCTCGGTCATCTGTTTGTAGAACTCATCAAAAGGGTCCCCTGTAGATATTGACTGTATTTCCTTGGAACGCAGGCCTTCCGTGTCTTTGTAGATGTCGAGGAGTCGTTTTGATTGGTCCTGGATGCGATTGAGAAACCCGGAAATCTGATGGTCTCGATTCAATCGGTCACGGACCTAGCAAACAGTCAGCATATCATAAAATATCTGCGAGCCAGCAGAGGCACATACATGTCTCGGGTCTTCTGCAACTCTATCACTGATTCCTTGTTCGAGCCTCTCGAGGTCCTCGTGGAGAAATCTCTGTTCTTCGAGCAGCATGGTTCAGAGATAAATTCCAATCAAACTATTGGAAATCCTCGTTCAATCGGGTGAATGGTTGATACAACGGGTATGGAGGGAGAGGGATTATGATCTGCTATGGGCACAATTGCTACCTACTTTACTGAAGCCAAGATCAAGTCTGGTGACCAATCAAACCATGCCAGCGGCAGAACCACGGTTAAATATCTCGGACACATTCTGCCCTTCGAGCCTTCCTCATCAGCACATCAGCTACAGCAAGAGCACTGTCACTTTCCAACAACATTCCAGATATCCGGCAGTCATGGCCGGCATCGACAGAAATATGGAGGGTTTGCAATTCACCTTTGAACTCTCAAGAATAAAAGCTGACTTCGAACAGAGAAGATGGAGTTCGCAACATCGAAGGAGGTCACTGTTGCGCCTACATTTGAGAACATGCAGCTGAAAGAGAATCTCCTGCGTGGAATATACGCCTATGGATACGAGTCCCCTTCAGCTGTCCAGTCTCGAGCCATCGTCCAGATCTGCAAAGGACGAGATACCATTGCCCAAGCACAATCCGGTACCGGGAAGACGGCCACTTTCTCCATCAGCTGCCTTCAAGTCATTGACACTGCTCTTCGCGAGACGCAAGCTTTGGTCCTCTCTCCTACTCGAGAGTTGGCCACTCAGATCCAATCGGTAGTGATGGCGCTTGGGGACTATATGAATGTGCAGTGTCACGCTTGCATTGGTGGGACAAACGTTGGGGAGGACATTCGCAAGCTTGACTACGGCCAGCATATTGTCTCGGGTACACCAGGAAGAGTTGCAGACATGATCCGACGACGCAATTTGCGCACTCGCAACATCAAAATACTTGTGTTGGACGAAGCAGATGAGTTGCTCAACCGCGGGTTTAGAGAGCAAATCTACGATGTCTATCGATACCTTCCTCCCGCGACCCAAGTCGTCGTGGTTTCCGCTACGCTTCCATACGACGTCCTAGACATGACTACGAAGTTCATGACAGACCCTGTCCGCATTTTGGTCAAGCGTGACGAGTTGACGCTCGAGGGTCTCAAGCAATACTTCATCGCCGTCGAAAAGGAGGAATGGAAGTTTGATACCTTGTGCGATCTCTACGATACACTCACCATCACACAAGCCGTCATCTTCTGCAATACTCGTAGAAAGGTTGACTGGCTGACGGACAAGATGCGTGAAGCGAACTTCACCGTGTCTTCAATGCATGGCGAGATGCCGCAGAAGGAGCGAGATAGTATTATGCAGGACTTCCGTCAAGGCAACTCCCGCGTTCTCATCTCGACGGATGTTTGGGCCCGTGGCATTGACGTCCAACAAGTTTCTCTTGTTATCAATTACGATCTTCCCAGCAATCGTGAGAATTACATCCACAGGATCGGTCGAAGCGGACGATTTGGACGGAAAGGTGTCGCCATCAACTTTGTTACCAGCGAAGATGTTCGCATTCTGCGTGACATTGAATGTAAGCTTCTGACAGCCTAGAGCCCACCTACGCTTGCTGACGGGAGTGTAGTGTACTACTCAACGCAGATTGACGAAATGCCCATGAATGGTATGTCAACAACCTCTCAGCCTGAGAACCACGCTAACATTTCCAAGTTGCGGACCTTCTGACTTAAGGAGCATGCTGTGCATGGCGTAGTCTTCTGTCAGTTTCAGGCGCCATGGTGAACCAAAAGCTCGATGAAATGGAAAGAAGCAGATGGCCGCAGGTGGTGGGGAGCTCTCAGGATGCTAAAAGGGGCAAAATATGCGTGGTGGGAAGGGGGAACTACCTCCAAAGGCAAGGTTCATGGTCCCTTCTTAACGACTGGAACTGACTTATGCTTAGCAGGATAGTAGCGAACGAACTCTTGAATCAGAATTAAAACACTCTACATCAGTCTCTAATCCATGTCGTGCATCCCACCATCCTGCACCACCCTTCAGCAGTATCCCTCTCAAAGCCTCATGACTGGACGCCGTCAACAGCAGTGGTAAAAATTTGAACAGCCAACCAAGTCGCTAATATCTCTTTTGTCCATCGCAGGATGCTTTTCCGTAAAGTCAAGGTTGTAAATGGTTTCATGAAAGGCTGCAAATGGCTCCACGTCGTGCGCCAGTCTATTCATGGGTGCTCTTGCTCGTGCCTCACGGCAACGGAACTTTTCTAGTCCAACAGAAGTTGGCGCTACCCCCATGCCTGAAAATGCTTGCCCTTTCCATAGTCAGACGACAGTTGCCCTTGAAAACGCTCTCCGCTCACGGTTCCCAACACCAAGGTCTGACTTTTAGCTCTGTCCGTAATCCGTATCTGTTGTTCCTTCGACCCGCAGGAGAACCCTATTCGACGCTGTAACCTCTTTTACTGACTCTCTTTTTGTCTACACCTGACTCCTTTTATACTTAGCAGATGTTTCACTTCACGACGGGGAGAACACTTCACATCGAGCGAATCAAGTGTGTCACTTTCTCGGAGTGAACTGAAGATATGTGTATGAATTTTTTGGGGCAAGTCTATTTGAACGCCGAGTGGTAGGGTTTTACACCTCCCATATCGACCATTCGTGTCGATGCCACCGTCACAACACCAAAACGACCAAAGACCAATTGGCCACCGAGCGACTACACACACACGGCTTGTAACCTTGATTCTCTGCCAAATTCTCATCTCACGACCCCAACCTTCTTCACCTTTCTCCATCCTTCATACCCAAGACTTATGCTCTGATACTCCATACATCCCTTAAAACTCTCTCCAAACACCTCAAACACATTCATATCAACAAGTAACGTACGGCTTGATACCAGGAAATGGTATCTCCTTCGCGTCTCGAGGCCTCTTGGGTCACCAAGAAGACGGCATCGCCCCCTTCTGTCGGCAGCTCTCCGAAGCAGCTGGCCGCTTCATCTTCTCCTGTCTCAAGCCGTCATTTGGGAACTGCTGCCATGTTGCTTCCCGACTTTGATGGTACTGTCGAGGCATCAGGGGATGATGCCCCTCCACCGACACCTCCAGCACGCGTCTCACCGGAGCACATCTTGAGCCCTGAGGACAACAACCACAGTGATTCGGATTCAGCAGACTCCAGCTTCTCGGTCGCTCAAGGCCTCGTCGATGGTGGCACCAATTCGGACTCCACGTCTTCATCTGTCAAGGCTAGCAACTCCAATGGAGTCCCTCTGCGTCCAAAGGCCAAAGCACCAAAGAAGACACTCGGCAAGCGTGTCCGTGGCGACTCGAATGCCAGCTCAGCTAATTCAAATGGATCTGCTGTTGTACCAACCAAAAAGCGCGTCCGTAGTAACGCGTTGATGAGATCAGCACCTCGCGCAACCTCTACCACCACACCCGGCGGACTGGCTGGCAACTCGGAGTTTATGTATGTCTACGCTTCCTCCTTGCTGACCCACACAAAGATTCAACGCTAAAAAACAACAGGAACTTCACAGCCACCATCTTCATCATCCAGCTCGGCCCAGACGGCCCTCAGTTCCACGCCCACGAGTCAGTCCTCAAGCGCTCCCCCAAGCTCGCAGAAGAGATCGACAAAGCCAAAGCAAACAAGCGTGCCACCAAGCAGAATACTCTTCCCCTAATGGCCCACGACGCCATTGCCTTCGAGCAGATGCTTCAATTTCTCTACAAAGACAAATTCTTGATGTCCAAGAACAAGAACACCCCTCTTGCACGCCTCGAAGAATTCAAAGAACTCATGAGCCTAGCCAAGCATTATGTCCTGCCCGGCTTGCAGAAGCAGGTCGTCAAGCTCTTCTCGAGCTCTAAGATCATGTCTAGGATCCCGCCTGGCAAATTCTTCGATTGGGCTGAGGACATGTACTATGAGGAACTTGACCATGAGAATGGACCATTCAAGGTGTATTTTTCCAAGGTAGCGCCGATGTTCATGAAGGGAGTGGATGAGGCGACCAGGAAAGATCTGGTTCGTATGGTCAAACAGGGAGGCGGGTTCGCTGAGCAGATTTTCGTTGCTGCCACTACTGTGAGTTCTCTTTGCTTGATGTTGTCTGGTCTAGAAGCTAATTGGATGATTAGGCATTAGATATGCAGAAAGATTTCATTGCAGTCAAGAAAGAAGAGGTGGGGGAGAAGTCCACTCCCGCTTGTCGTCGTACTGTCAAAAACAAGGGCAAGGAGCCTGTGCGTCAGACTGCCCCTGAGGAAGCCTCAGATATGCCTGAGGACGACCTTATGGAGGATAACGAGCATATCTTCGGTACGTTTGGATTTCTTACTACTGCTACAACTGTCTTTCTCATACTGATTTAGGATGCAGTTGAGAACTAATCCCAGTCCCTTCAATTCACGAATGGCAACATTGTTGGCTCATCATCATCCTTAGTCACCAATTTCAAATGGTATGAACCGTCAATATGCTCCTGTCACTTGGATCCTTGACACAAGCTTGCCACCAACATAGGGCTTCGCGATTCATACTTTTTCAATTTTACAGCGGACGTAGTCCACATTCTTCAAGGGTCATCAAGGCATTCAACCGCTCGCTTGTACCAGATCACCACTCAGCTTTTTCTTTCTTTTGACTCCTCAAGGGGTCACGCATGCAAAATGTATCGCTATCCAACGGCATCAGTACGGTATCAGACATTCTTCTTCGGGGTTTCAACCAAGCGTTGAGACCATCTCATCAGCCATTCTTCACAGTAGCAGTGTGTTTTCACGACTCGTGGAATCGAGATTCATGGCGGTAGCGAGGGGGTTTACGCAGAAAGTTCGTTGTTTTAGCATGCGTCTGTGTTTCCATGACCGAAGGCCTGCGGGGCCCCGAAAAGAGAAAGGTCGTCAAGTCTAGGGTTTCGTACCACAGATAGCTGAATCGACCGTTTCTCATCAACTCGCTGCTGTAGATCCCATAGGTCTCGGGCCCAATGTTAATGATGTTTGGAATCTCGATATACTCCAAAAGGGATCCAAGGCGCTGCAACCCTCCATCTCCGTCTGAAAAGGTTGTTTGGCCTCCGTACACCCTGACTACGCTCCCACTTCTACTCAGCTGTGACGAATCATCAGAGAAGGGACAAGCACAAGAGGCCGAACGAGCGACTTGAGGATTCTCTTTGTACATTGGTTGAAAAACCTCGACACGCACCATGCATAAAAGCAAGCCAACCTGCAGCTTCGGGGTATCTAAGTTTCAGTATATCATACAGGCCAAGGCCGACGTATTTTCAATTCAGGACACGCCCCATAATGTAAGACTCCTCCAATTTACACCTGATGCAAAGCTGGGCCCCTTGTTTTCCGAAATGAGTACCCTTCAATCCTCGTCATCACTCATAATCATCATGCTATCCTCTTCGACCTCGCTGACTCTCTGCTTTCCTTTGTCTTTTCTCCTTGGCTTCCTTCCCACAGGCCCATGCCTCCTTGCCGCCAGGACCTTGTCGAACTCTCTATCTACCTCATCCTCTGCCTCCATCGCACCACCCCATCCCTGTACGCTAGCGTTCTCCTCCAGCGCCCTGCTTAGCAGATCGGTAGCGATCGGGTCCTGCGGCCCCACAGCTAAAGCCTCATGTAGCGCACACACCGCTTCCCAGCTCCTTTCCATCTCTAGCAGCACGAGACCCTTGGCGCAGAAGATGCCTGCATCCCGACCGCCCTGGCGTAAGACCTCTTCGAACTCTTGCAATGCTAGAGCCCACTCTCGTTGCCGGCGGTACGCGTGGCCAAGGTTTGCGCGGGTAGCGATCCACGCCCTAGGATCACTATCTATGTCGGCTGCAATGGTGAGAGCACTGTTGAAGATGTTGATGGCTTCGGAGAGGTGGTCAAGATGGTAGAAGACCACGCCAAGCTCATTGAGAAGCAAAGGATCAGTGCTGCACAGGGCGTGAGCGGCGTTGAGGTATTCGTGGGCGAGAGTCATGTTGTTGAGCTGTAGATTCTGCATGCCAAGGAAAAGCTGTGGGAGATGAGTCCCCTGGAATAAGCGCGCAGCGGTACTGTATGCGGAAATGGCTTGGTCATGTTCACCTTCTGCAGCGAAGGTGTGCGCGAACCCAATCCAGGCAGGACCGAAGTGTGGATCCATCATTGAGGCTTTAGAGAAGAAGCGCCGCGCTTCTGCTATTTGGGATATGCTGAGATAGTAAACACCGACTGCTAGCCAGGTGGCGGGCTCGTCAGGATGGAGGTCGGCGAGGCGATGGGAGATTAGGAAGAGCGTATTCGTCTGGGCGAGCTCGTGTAGGCAAGCTAGGTGGAGAGGGTAGATGGAGAAGTTGTATTCGTCGGTTTCCAGGATAGAGGTTGTGAGGGCGAGTGCTTGTTTGAAGCGGCATTGTGTGAAGAAGAGCTCAGCTTTGGAAAGGAGGAGGTCTGGATTTGTGGCGAGGTTATAATGGGTAGAAAGGGTCTCGGATGCGTGGTTGAATTCCGTAGGGTTCTTGTATTTCGAGAGGCGGGTGGTGTAGAGCATCTTGGCGAACTGAGCGACTTCTTGAGATGTAGAACTGTCTTCTCCAGAGATTGAGTCAAAGTCTAGGGAATCCAGAAAGGTCCATTCTTCATCTGGTGACATGAGAGAGTTCTTCATGAGCTGATCGAATGCTTCGAAGCATTGTACATCTATTCGTACAGCGTCCTTGTAGCACTCTTTCGCGCGATCGAAGGCGCTTTGCTTCGCGAAACATAATCCCCGTAGATAGCACATGCCTGCTTCGTACTTGATGTTGGATGTATTCTCCCGATCCCTCTCCTCGCTCTTTTCTATCCTCTCAGGTCTCCCTGTTGCTTTCCCATGCTTACTTCCTGGCCGTAGTGTCCCATTCGTATGGTGTAATTTCCGCCGTGTCTTACTCGGTGATATAATAAGATGGCTTGGATTTCTGTCTCCTAGTATTGAGAGAGCTTCCTCGTATTTCCCTTGCTTGATCTGACAATGAGCGGCCAAGTACCGGCATGCTGAGTTGTGTTCCACGAGATCATGCTTGTCTAAGAAACTTTGCGCGCGGGTATAATTGCCGGTTGAGAAATGGACTTGGGCAAGGAAGAAGGCGTCGTTAGGATCATCTGGCAAAGATGAGTTCTCTGCTCTTGCGGATGGGTTGACTTGCTTACTGGTAATGGCGAGTAGCTTATCCCCTATGTAGATAGCAGACTCATATTGGTGCTTGTGCATGGCATCCTGCCGCCAGTCTTTGAGCAGCTGCTGCATTTTTGTCAAAAGGTGTGCGTTTCGTACGGCTACTGGGCACTGGCATAGATTCAATGTTTACTGATTACTGCACCGCGTTTAGCGCGTCTACAAGACGCCTCTATCGATAACACTGCTTCAGAGCATTGACTCCTTTCGAATGAAAAACCTCTTAACAACGTCAAGGGGGATAAACGAGCTGCTACTCAAATCTACGGTCGAGATATCTACTGTCGTCGTAGTTTGAAGAGAAGAGAACCTTTACGAAAGGCGTGTAGTCTCGATCTAGAGCTACAACACTAAGACCTGCATTGCCGAGCAAATGGCGACAGTGATAGGGTCGAAAGACTGGTTGCTGTGAGCACCGCAGTTCCCTGGCGGTGTCTTGGGTACGGGTTATAACAGCTTTTGCTTGACGAAGCAACTCCGCTGTGAACGGCCAGTGTGAAAGGGACTCGCGGAGGTTTTCTCTGTCTTTTGTTGGTTCAAGAATTTGCGTTACATCGAGAGATATGCTTTGTCATTATTGCTTCCTGCTATCGACTAACATATTAGTGCTATATTGGGCTCCCAAACCTAGAGTCACCGCGCCTGCAATTCCAGCAACGCCAAATGATGATTCATTCCATACCCTTCGCGCGCCGAGTGCCACCTAATCTGCTCAGCAGCAAACCCGAACTCCCCCTACATGCTGTCGATGCATCTGCGTCGGCGTATGCTCATGCAACTCAAACTCCGTAAAATGCAAACAATGTGGCCTTGCTGTGTCAGATGATGCACTCTACTTAGGGACTAGCCGAATGGTTCATAGACTTGCACCAAGGACCGAGAGAGGAAAATCCGGCCCGGATGCTCGGCGACGACCTCTTCTAGAGTGGCTCAAAGGAGGCTGTCGAGCCCTCGTCTTGGCGCTTCTTCATGATATTGTTGATGTCGAGGTCGCGCTTCTCCAGGAGATTGGTCGCGCTTCTGCCCAGAATTGCCTCGCCAGATCCACTGTCCACAGCTTCAATATCAGTAGCGAGGTCCTTTTTGTCGTTAACGACGTTGCGCTCCTTGAGGGTCTTCGTACGCCGAGTCGAACTCGAATCAGTCAAGTCGGTGCAGGATTGCAACAGACTAGTGAATGTGGCAGGGTTCTCGCCCTTCAGCGCTTTCAAGGTCGCGCAGAGGAGACTGTCGAAACCATCATCCGCACCACTCGCACGCTCTTCCAATGCGTCGGCAGCACTTCCGGCTAAGACTTCGAGGACGGGCTTATATGTCTCTACGGGAGCGTATGCAGGTTGACGTTTTTCGAAGGATGCGATCACAGCAGTTGGAGTTGGTGATGTGATCGGTACTGCCATTGCATTTTGACCGTTTTCGGGAACTGATGATGTTAGCTTTAGGTGAATGTAGAGTGTGGAAGAGGAAAATGCCTCGCTTACCGGGCAATGATGTTGGCCAATTGACGGCTGAAAGGGGAATCAGAGTCAGAGGGAGATACATGTTTGCAGGATACAGAATGGGTGGATAGATGTGAGACAATGATAGAGTAGTCGGACGGCAAGTTAGGCAATTGTGTCAACTTAGGCACTTCGGCCGATGAAATTGTCGCGATACTTCAAATTATGCTGATGAATTTTATATGTCAAGTCTGATCTACGGTATTTCTGATCCTATTTGTACCTCTCGTCCCCCAGACTTCCTCGCAAACGGCACCCAGCCAAATGCAAGGTGGCGTATAGAATCTTTCGAAGTGACATGGAGATCAAAGCTCACTGATGGCTGCGAGGGTTGGTGGCGCTTTGCGGGCGTACGTTTACCCCTGGATGCAGTCGCATCGCAGGACGCTCCATTGTCTCTGCAAACCGCCCAAATATCGACGGATACGGAACGCTTAGGGTGCTTTTAGAGAAAGGGGGCGCCATAGGGTTCTTGCAGGACATAGGAGAATGAGCCTAGTCTTTCAGGAGGCATCTCCTGCACGGGATCTAGAACGCGTAAGGTTTTTTTGACAGTTGTCTGTGCTGCGCAACATAAGTCTAGAACAAGGTAATCAGCCTTTTCAACTGACAATGAGGTTCGCAAACAGCGCGTGAAGCTTAGCCTTCGATCTGAAGAGGTGTCATGGAGTCTACTGAGGTCGAGGGTTAGATAGAACGGAGTTCCCTCCGCTAGTCTAGTATAATGAATCAGGAATGTAAACGACGTGGCAACTTTGGCAATTTTACACGATCGCACAAATGGGAGTTTCAGCCTAGTCTCAGCGTGTGGAATATAATCTGACTGAGAGATCTCGACATGACAGAACTTTGACCGGGTGGCGTGCCTGCCCTCAGATACTTTGGATGCTTCATGAGCTTTCTGAGAATCTCCTGAATCGTAGATTGCTAGCGCTTGCTCCAGAAGGAGGTTGTTGACCCCAGACACGAGAATTCTGGCCATGAAAACATTAACCCACATCCATGGCACTCTCCACCCATCCCTTCAATCGGGTTGATTTTAAACCGGTCCAGTCAGTCTGGAGAATAGAAAATGCACTGGTAAGGGGGCTTCGAAAAGAAGCCAATGGCATCACGCCAAGACTAAACAGCGAGTTCGTTGTCTCTGTCATCGAAGCCCCCCTAAAGATTGAGGTCGCCTACTCTCATGGTAATTGCCTTGACCGGTGAGTTTGGTTAGAGGAAATGGTGACGGACCCTAATTTCACGACAGAGAGCGGGAATTGGAGCCAATGATCTAACACATGGAAGCTCCTCGCAGGTAAGACCGCGCTCTCTTCGAATACTGCACCCAAGGAATTTGGGATTCAAGGAGAACCTGGACGAAACGCTGAACCTATTGCGAGACAACCGCTTCATTGTCCTGGTCCGCCAATACGAAGTACTGGAGGTCGCGCGACGTACTGCTCATACAGCTGTCTTTCGCTGGTAGCTCGTTTGCTTGCGGCCGTGACTCGTTTTGCTGTTTGTTATTTCATCTTTCTCAAAACCCATTAGCAGCATGCCACATTTCACCTTTTTGGTCTAGGTCCTGGGCGCCACCAACATCCATTCTTTCACCAGTCGTCTCCTTCCGCTCAGCCTCGGAATCGAGGCGCAAACTGCGAGACAGCTTCAGTAATCCTCGGATCTATCAGGCCGTCGTCAAGCACCGCTGGCATCGCTATCTCTTCATCTTGGTCTCGCTCATCATCATAGCCGTCGTTCCCTCTTGTGCCGTCTTGGTTGGCTGAGTAATGCATTTGAGCAGTGGTACGGATCACACTTGCTAAATGAGTCTCCTCTGGCGTTGCATTCGGGCTTAGATACGTTGCGGCTCTGTTATTGTTTCTCATAATCTCGGGCATCTCATCTGCGACTTTGGCGAAGGCGGCGTCATTCGAGGGCACACCGTCTAGGATAGCAGCAATTTTGGCTTTCATGATAATTTTGGCTTTTGCCCAGGTGCCGTTATGGTACCAGCCATCCCTTTCAATCTGGAACTGGGTCAGCGCCAAATAGCACGTGAATTCGCAATGCTTACGTGACACTCTTTACGAAGATTATTGGTGGACAAGAGGCTTTTCAGAAACGGCTCTGAGATGTCGCAAACTTGCCATATCTTCCCGTCCTTGCTGACGGTCACGCCATCGAAAAGATGGCTCTCTTTCCTCGACACTTGTTCGGTCTTCGTTCGGTCAGGTCTAGTCCGATTGAATCTTGCTCGACTGTCTTTACGCTCGTTTTCTAGCAAGAAGATCATAGTTTGATAGATCCTAAAGCTGGGATCTGTGCGTGGGTCTACGCCATATCTAACAAGAGCATCGCGCCAAGGGCCAGACGAGAACATGTATCCCGCGTACTGGTAGACGTATTTGGCAGCATTGTGACCCAATATATCCCAGTCATTGCCTGGCATACAGTTGTAAAGTGCTCTTCGGGTGAAAATAGGCCTGTCCTGCATTATACTAAGCGCTTTGTTGACCAACCGCTGCATTGCGGGCGTCAGAGTCTCGATAGCAGGAAGATCTGGTGAAGGACCCTGTGGGACGACATTGACATCAAAAGGCACAGGAGGATTCGTAATCTTTGGACCAGCTTGCACATTGATGGTGCTGACGTTACCCAGATGATCAACGACTCGCTTTACACAAGGATTCTGGCGATAACTGGCAATTGTTAGCCTTGACCATTCGTAAAAAACTTCGAATGACGTACGAGTAATTGAAAGGAAGAGTGAAATGAGTCCAGGATGGGGGCGGAATGATCTCAGTATTTGGCTTGACACCTTTGCTCATATCGAATTTGAAGCCTTTCATTTTCTCATCTGACAGTAATCAATGGATGCGGTTTTCTTGAATGGAGAACCTTACAGTCGATTGGTAATATATGTTCTCGGAATTTCTTTGTGAGCGGCATGTTCTCGGTCGAGGTGACGAAGTCCGGCATGCCTAATGGTATCAGCGCACTCAAATCCACCCTCAGGAAACAATGTTTCCATACCTCGGAAGCGATGAGTCTGGTGGACAGTACCAATTGCTTCGACCTGATAGCTCTTGGGATTGTCGTGCATTGAGCGGAAAAGGTATTGAGCGTCCATGACCATAGGCGCCCCTCGCTCTCCGAGCATTTCTATTTCGACGCCTTCATGATACGGACCCCCTGCACCGCGCCTACGCTTTAGGCCAGTTCTCTTCGGCACCGTCACCTTCAGAAGGATATTATTCGTGCTGACATTGGCCGACTTCAAGGGTTTGGACATGCGATCTCCCGGCTTCAGATACAGATTGGCGGTAGCGTCATCTTCTTGGACCAGCTAAGAAACATCAGATGTGGATGCCTGTTGAGATAAAGGCGGCTTACCTCTTCCAACTTGCTGGGACTTCCGAGGGTTGCTAGTCCTTTGTCGACATCCTTGATGATGAACGGATGCTCAACACTCACAATGGGTTGGTTGGGAACGGTGTACCATGGGGCATAAGAAGGTTTTTTGTGACAGCTAGACACCGTGCTTTTGTCGCCACTGACTTTCTCCATCCCTGCCTCTCCAATAATAAGATTTAACGATCAAGGTCGTGAAGATACTGGGAATGACAAGCTTCAGGCCACAGCATCGGGTTGGACTGGAGCACGTCCCTGGTGGGGAGACTGAAGCACGATCAAAGTGCAAAGTAGAAAAACTTTGAGGGAGACAAGGGCATGAGAGCGCTTCCGTCGTTTATAATGAGAAGGTTGAAAAGAGATTCAGGTGTTGCTGCGAACTCCAATACATATGGCCAATCTTTTCCCATCTACAAGGCAAGTTTCGCATCATCTAGGACATTCATAGCAATATCTGGTATATGCCTCTGCGCTTCAGGCGACAAAATAAGGTAGCGTTCCTTTAGCATGATAAAGTAAGTACCCTCGCCGTCCACATGTGACTGGTTGTGCGCGCCAAGAGATTCGAACGGCCCCGCAACCTCTAACTTGATTTGGCGCTAGTGCGGAAGCCCGCTCTTGCACTCGCCTCTGTGCTATTATCGACGACGAGACAACAGACAAGCATTGAACCAGTCTATCATTGCACTGACCTTGTTACACTGCTCTTGCAACCTTTGATATCTAACGTGAAGCTTTCTCTGCGACTGGCGTCTGGCGTTGAGCCGCATGTTGAGCCGCAATTTACTGCATACGGCTCTAGCCACGAGGACCATCAACAATCCGGAGACCCTTCTGATATCCGCTTTCTAGCGAAAAGCATGGCTCCTCAGAGAATCTGACGAATTTCCTACACTCGCCTGAAGACGCCTCTGGATCTCCTCGACCAAGGCTCTCACCGGACGACAGCGAACGGCTACCTGCTGGGTTTTCGGCGTGGGAACATTTGCACCGTGTCCAGGGGCGCCGAGGTCTCTGAGAAGGAGCCCGAGCTAGGGGTACACACTATCTTCGAGTGAAGCAAGATGAAAGGTTTCAAACAGCGAGTGGTACGCGCCCCGCCTATTTTGTCTCGCAACTTGCTGCCTTTCGCGCTGGTGATTGCTACGTTCATGAATTAGCTGACTTACTCAGCATGAACAGCTTTCGCGAGCCAGAGATTCCAACAGCAAGTCAAAGAACAAGAAAGACTCCGCATCTGGCGGTTCTTCCCCAGCACCAAGCTCCAGCTCCACGTTGGTCGCTCCAGGCAATACCCACTCGCCCAGCAATTCCAATCAGGGTACGCCAACTTCGTCGACAACAACTGTGAATGACACAAGAAACAAGCCACTACCTCCTGGGGAAAATGGTACGTCACGAGGTGGTTCCAGCAACCCTATGCATGCATCCCCTGCGGGTACACCCAATGCAGCGCCTTCTGGCGGCCCCTTCATGCCTTCACAGTCTGGCGTGGGCGGTCAAGGCGGCTCAGGAGCGCCAGGTACACCGACGAGATCTGGACATGGCGTGGCTCCCAATGTGGTCATAAGCCCAAGCTCAGGAAGTGCGCCGGTACGTCTGCGTGCTGGCTTTTTCAATGAACCTGCTAGAATTGATCTTCTCTTCTGTTCCTCAAAAGATTTAAGTGCTCTTTGGACTGACATTTTTTTCAGCATATCCCCCCTCCCGGTGCTGCAGAGACTATGCCTGGAGACCTTGCTCCGCCGGGAAGAGGACAGAAGTCGGGTGCTTTCGACAGGCTGACCACTACTCCGAAAGATGTTCCAGAAGGCATCAGAACGCCAAAGCGGCAACATTCGTCACGATTCGACATATCAGATCAGAGGCAGCGTGAGCTGGAGAAGCTACCAGGGTTCCATGAAGTACCTCCCAATCGGCGGCAAGAGCTTTTTATGCAGAAGATCGACCAGTGCAACATCATCTTCGACTTCAACGACGCCAGTGGTGATATGAAGTCAAAAGAGATCAAGCGGCTGGCGCTGCATGAGCTTTTGGATTATGTTGCGAACAACAGACAAGTCATCACAGAGCCGATGTACCCGAGAGTAGTTGATATGTTCAGCAAGAATCTTTTCCGACCAATACCGCCGCCGATCAATCCACAAGGCGAAGCATTTGACCCTGAGGAGGACGAACCAGTACTAGAAGTGGCGTGGCCTCATATACAGGTGGTGTATGAGTTCTTTCTTCGATTCATCGAAAGCCAGGATTTCAACACGAACATTGCAAAAGGTTTCATAGACCATCAATTTGTGCTTCAGGTACGGCGTTCTTTAACAGAGCATGGAATTTCATTAACATCATTTAGCTTCTCGAACTCTTTGACTCAGAAGACCCGAGAGAACGAGACTTCCTCAAGACTACCCTACATCGGATTTACGGAAAATTCTTGAACCTGCGCTCATACATTCGACGGTCAATAAATAACGTTTTCTTCCAATTCATATACGAGACGGAAAGATTCAACGGCATTGCGGAACTTTTGGAGATTCTTGGTTCGATCATCAACGGTTTCGCACTTCCTCTCAAAGAAGAGCACAAGCTGTTCCTCACGAGGGTGTTGATACCTCTACACAAAGTCAAGAGCTTGAGCATGTACCATCCGCAACTGGCATATTGCATCGTGCAATTTCTGGAGAAGGACGCTGCTTTGACTGAAGAGGTACGCCTTGAACTCTCTAAGATGGACTAGATCCCGGTTGACTGTTGAATAGGTCGTTTTGGGGCTGCTAAGATACTGGCCAAAGGTAAACAGTACTAAAGAGGTTATGTTCCTCAACGAAGTGGAAGATATTTTCGAGGTCATGGATCCCGCAGAGTTTGCCAAGGTTCAAGAGCCTCTGTTCAATCAGCTCGCGAAGTCTGTCGCCAGCCCACATTTCCAGGTAGGCAACGCCAGTTTTGTACCTTGGGCATTAAGCTCATCAAGTGCAACAGGTTGCGGAGCGAGCGCTATACTTCTGGAACAACGAATACTTCTGCAACCTCATCAGCGACAACGTCGAAGTCATCCTGCCAATTATGTTTCAGCCACTCTATGAGAACTCGAAAGGCCATTGGAATAGGTACGTTCTGCCACCTATCATTAGAATGCGCAAGCTGACCTAGGCAGAACAATACATGGCATGGTCTATAACGCAATGAAGCTCTTCATGGAGATCAACCCGCAGCTCTTCGACGAGTGCTCCGAACATTACCGCGAACACGAGGCTACCGCCGAGAAGACTCTGCGGACTCGAACAGCCAACTGGGCGCTGATAGCTGATTGGGCAAAGCAGAACTCAAAGGGTGGAAACGTAGCCATACCCCCTTTGACCGATCTACGGGGGCAGAAATTCAACCCTCCGAGCAGGATCGATGAAGATCCAATAACGCAAGACAGTCAGAAGAGGCTTGATGCCCTGAGGCTGCAAGACGAGAGCGGCGTTTCGAGGGATGGAAGAAGGCAGAGAGGGCTTGATGGACAGTATCAGGTAAATTCTTAGGCGATACACTCCAAATTGCCATGATTTAACTGACACGTCCCATTCTCGTTAGCCCATGGAAGACCCAGCAACACAAATCCGCCAACGCCTCGAGCGCAACGGGTCAAGTGGAGCAGTCATGCCGCCTCCTCCAACTACGAGACAAGATATGCTCAACAATGTCCCGCGCGCAGGATGATACTCCCTGGGGAAAAAGATGTCAAGCAAAAGCGATTGAACTATTCGTGTTCATAAGATTCACGTCTCGGACATGCATGTGCTGAGACTTGTTATGCCCCCAGGAATGAATTTACAGCCTCGGGAGCTGAAATGGAGTGAGTATAGAAGCGAGTCGGCGTGGGGTTCATCTTCTCTTGTTTCGATAGTTCCACAACTTCTCTCTCTTGGCCACGGGCGAAAGCAGGGCCTTCCCAGCCTGGTGGACAGGCACGCATAGAATTTGAATATCATGGTTTCATTGCCATCCATACCTCCACTATCAAATGAAGCCATCCCCCAGCGCCTTGCTAACATGACAGCACGCTGGTACCCGATCTTCTGCCAGACTTGATGTATTCACATCTTCTCAGACCAGAGCAGGCTTCTTCTTAATCCCCAACGCTGCCGAAAAATCCTTTTTCTTCTTAACCACCCTTTTGAACTCGGGCGGCGGCATACTCCCCACGGTCGCCCCCTTCGCGGCCGGGACCTCGCTGACACCACCATCTGCCATCATCCCATCCCCAGCCATATCCGTTCCCTCCCCGACTCCCCCCTCAACACCCTCATCAATCTCGATCCCCCTGCCAAAAGCCCTCCTAGCGGCCTCCTCATCCTCCGCTTCCACTCTCCTCTTCTCCAACTCCAACTCCGCTCTCGCCCTCTCAGCCTGTTCCAACGCCTTATCCACCTCCCCCTTCCCCTCCGCTCTCTGAATCCTCGCATTCCGCGTCCTGATCTCATCCAACGCATCCGCAATCTCCATCTCGCGCTTCGCGTCCACCACTTTCCCCTCCAACACCTCCATCGCGCCCCTCTCCGCCTCCTCCGCCTCCAGCCTATCCAGTCTCTCTTCATCCGTCTCCAACTTATGATCATCGTCCTCCCCGTCGGCTTTTCTCCAAACCTCGAAATTACGTTTGGCGCCCCGCTCGCACGTATAGTCCATGCCCTTCGGATCCGTCTTGAATGTGATTTCCGCTAGTTCCCGTTAGCCAAGATTCCGCAGCTGGCCGTCAGGAGCGAGGCCACTTACCACTGCACCTCGTGCATCTGATATAGAAGCGGTAAATGGGGATGTTGAGATACTTTTCATCCGTCGTTTCTTTCCGAGAGTTGAACTTCCGTCCTTTGTAGATGTATTCGCCACACGAGATACCTAAATGGTGGTAAGCTCTTTGGCCAGCGAT
This sequence comes from Letharia lupina, assembly GCF_014066315.1. NCBI lineage: Eukaryota > Fungi > Ascomycota > Lecanoromycetes > Lecanorales > Parmeliaceae > Letharia > Letharia lupina. The sequence goes on along the minus strand of NW_023502990.1, from coordinate 1,079,473 downwards.
ACCTGGTGGAGGAAGGAAGACGCACATTTCATGGAAAAGGGCGCCATGAGGCGAACGGTCATTACCTTCGGGCCGGCATTCTTGGGAACGCGGGATCTGGCGATCTTGGAAGGATCGAAGTCCGGAGGATAGTACTTTTGGAGGACTTTGCGTTCAGACATGGTGGGGGGTGGTTATGGGATCGAGTAGTAAGAGGACGTTTGGTGTTTGGTGATTACTTTAGTAGCTGGGGGCAGCTGTTGGGTATGCCGCGGGTCGGTAGATGGAGGTGACGAGCAGAGGTGCAAGGGTGGAAGTTGTTACAGAAAGTGGAAGCTCAAGCGCGGCTGTAAAATTAACTACATGTACTCAGTGTTTCATGAGTGTCGCAGCAAGGTAGAAATGTTCTCGTAGAGGTCGATGCCAAGTATAGGCTTCCCGCCCTGCGGAATTATTAACACAGGCGCCGGCGCGGGAAATCCTCCGGTGTGGCGTTGCCAGTTTGGCTGGGCATTTGGCCGGCCAAACATCAAAGCTCATCAAGCAGTGAAGCACAACCCCAATTCAAGATGCTCAATTTGCAGGATACGGAAAGTATTAAAGAGTATCTCAGAGCGCTTCTCGTACTAAATTACACTCGGATAGTAGCATCCATATCCATTTGCCTTTCTCGCCTTTGGGAAAGATTTCGGGCGAAGGCTAGAAATAATAGCCCGTATTCCTCACGGCCGTCACCATCTTAGCGCTCACCATCGCTCGGATCATGGCAAAAGGAAAGAGTCAGATGACGCTCGTGTAAGAATATCGCGAAATCGTAGATGTACAGCATGACATGTACTGTAAGCAGCGATGCACAAGCTGTTCCTGTTGCACTTGCGCCTGCAGGCGCAGTTGTTGGATAATCGCCTTTCGGCCTAAAGTACTTTAGGTACTAAATTCTTCGCCGCCCCCTTCTTTCTTTGCGCGCCAACATCGCTTTCTGAGACACATCGGCGGTTCCCACGACGTGACGACAGATGATGACTTTTTTGATGGATGATTTCTTTTACATAAAATTTAACGTCTGACTTTTGGGATGTGTAATGGAAGCTGATCTGATGCGGTTTGGTTCGTCAGACAGATGTCCACAATTGAGCTATTTTTGGCTAAATGTGGGGCAAGATGAGACTAAGAGGCAAGCTGCATGACGCAAAAAAACCGTCATGCAGGCAAAAAAGAATGCAAAAATCTGATGGATACGAGGCACTTACGCTGCTTTTTAGGAGGAAGGCGGCTACTAAAGACCACATGAAGGAGTGCTAAACTAAAGTAGGTGAGTTGGTCCAGTAATCGGAAAGTGACGTGCCGCCATTTCCCGGGCTCGGATACCATGTGAAGGCAGGCACTGCTGCTGGGCTGCTGCACCCATACATAAAACATAAACTACCTCCTCACCTTTCTCTTATTTTTCCCCTCCTCTTCATCCTCCTCTCATCCTCAGAACTTTCACCTACCTTACCTAGCATCTAGGACCTATCTTCCACTTTCCTACTGTTTCTTGAGCAAGAACACATTCGTTTGTTTGTTCCAGCTATGCTCTCTTCCACTCTCCTTGCTGCCTTTGCAGCTTGTTTTTCCCTCTCACAATCTGCCTTTCAAGGCTTCAACTACGGCTCAACCAACACCGACAGCTCGCCAGTAACGTTGGAGCAGTTCACCAGTGACTTCACCACTGCCAAGGCCCTTGTTGGCACCAATGATGCCTTCACAAGTGCTCGCCTTTATACCTGCATCCAAGCGGGAACCACCAACACCCCGAGTGATGCCTTCCAGGCAGCGGTCAACACCGACACTTCATTGTTGCTTGGCTTGTGGGCGTCTGCAGGTCAGGAAAATATCAACAATGAAATTGCCGCCCTCACCACTTTCCTCCAAGGGAGCAATGGTGCCGCGCTCGCAACATTGATAGTCGGCATTTCAGTTGGTAGCGAAGATCTTTACCGCATCTCTCCTACCGGTATCATCAACATGTCCGGCGTCGGTGCCTCTCCAGACGATATTTCCAACTACATTGGTCAAGTCAAGACTGCCATCGCCAGCACTGCTGCAAAAAACGCGCTCGTCGGACACGTCGACACCTGGACTGCCTGGGTCAATGGCTCCAACGATGCTGTTATCACTAGTTCTGACTTCATCGGTATGGACGCCTATCCGTACTTCCAGAACACCATGACCAACCCCATTGGCGATGGATACTCCCTGTTCGACGCTGCCTATGAGGCTACAATCAGTGCCGCCGGCGGTAAGCCGGTTTGGGTAACGGAAACCGGCTGGCCCGTCAGTGGAGCTACCTCTGGTGACGCTGTACCGAGTGTTGCCAATGCACAGACATACTGGGATCAGGTCGGATGCGGTTTGCTCTTCGGCAAGACCAATACGTGGTGGTTCACACTGCAGGATGCCTACCCAACTACACCCAACCCAAGCTTCGGCATTGTCGGTACCACTCTGAGCGATACTCCACTTTACGATCTCGGCTGCTCGAGTGCTTCGACATCTGCATCCTCGATCCCAGCTGCTCAAGCTATTGCAACTGCCGGGGCTCTGTCGATCAACGCTGCTGGTGCTGGCAATGAAGGAACTCCTTCCACTGCGGGTGAGAAAGCATCTAGTGCTGGATCTAGCCCTGCTGAGACGGCATTTAGCAGTGCCTCGAGCCCTGCTACTGCTGTTGCTCCTGTTGCAACTTCCTCTTCGGTCGCTCAACCTGAAATGGCCAGCACCCCCGCTCCGGAGACACCTTCACCCACAGGCCCAGCCCCAACGACCCTGATTACCAAGACCTCGGTTTTGCCAGCTGCGTCTGCTTCCGGTGCATCCGCGTCAGGCTGCCCCGCCAGCCTTTCTGGCACTCACGAGTTCCCCCACTTGATCGTGCCCGTCAACAAGGATTTGCCTACCACCGCTGGCGGTACCAGCTACAACGGCACTTTTTCTTCGACCGTATCATCGATCTTCAACTTCGACATTCCAGAGTCCGACTCTGGCAAGAAGTGCTCGCTCGTCTTCCTTCTACCCACTCAAGACGAGCTGATTTCATCAGCCTTCAGCTTTAGCGGTACCGGTAGCCTCGATTTTGCACAGCTTCAGAGCCCAGCTACAGAGCAAACCAGCTACAGCACCGTTCCTGCTGTTGAATCAGACCTGGGTGGCCCCACAAGCGTTACTCCGGGTAACGAGTATGTCATAGCTTCTGGCTCATGTGCCGCTGGAACGACAGTCTCGTACGAGGTCAGTTCGACTGGCAGCTTGGCGTTGAATTACTTCCAAGACTCCAATGCAGCTGCTATTGGGTTCTACATCACCGTATGCTAGAGTGTATAATGCTTAATGAGATGACGGTACGAATGGAGGGAAAGCATGCATAAGGGAAAAGGAAAAGCGTCAGAAAAGTCTGTATTGTTAATCAATAATGTAATACAAACCCTCAAACAATCAATCTGTTTCATCATGGCAGCAACGATGACTGCATTCCTTGCGCATGCCATTCTAAACATTCCTGAGTAGCCCAGCAACGAAGTACAGTGATCCTCGTATGGCAAGATTTGATGGGGTTGTAAGCCTGATCGACTGGACCTTAAGTTACAAGGCTGGCAATCTGTGGTAGAATAGTAGTCAATCTTTCACCGTCTCCAAAACGCCAGACGTATGACTCGACTGTTGCTGTCGTGTACTACTTGTCTAAACAGTCGCAAATACGAAGGGCAATCCGACAGCGATTCACTGGCGACAGAGCTGAGAAGCAGAAGGCATCCGCAGGGATTGGGCCCAGCCATAAGCTCTCTGCTGCTATCAACAAAAGTTCCCACGACAGGCCTTGCTCGATGCTCACATGCTCGAAAATGTACGGCAAGATGTAAGGGTCTGATGTCTACCGATCTCGCGGTATCTACCACACAAGACAATCTACCAGACTTCAAGGAAAGTGCTCTCCCGAAGCAGTCGGTATTGATTCAACTAGCTCGGTCACTGCTGGCTCCTTTGCAACGATGACCATGGAGCCGAGACCGCCTTCGAACAAGCCATAGTCAACGAGCGACTTCTAGTCATTCTGCTGGCAGTTGCGACGAATGCGATGCCGATGAGCTCATATGAGGCGGCTGTTTCGTATGCCGCACGTACACATCCATGGTCAGATTGCATGGGTCAGTATCGGTCAGAGTCTCTGCAGGGGCAAGCCGGTATGTGTCTCGATCGCAGCACCAACAGGTTCATGCAAATATCGAGCGATGATCGCGAATGGTGTCCCAACGTGCATGTGAACCGTTGGAGTGATGCTTGACCGGTTCGGCAGACAAGAATGCTGCGGTGAGATCGAAGGACTGCTGACGAGGATTGCAATATGACTCTCAAGAGTCAAGCCCGCTATATTGGAGAGTGTCAGAGCTGCGTGGACGTGTGGTGATGCTGGCAGTTGTACACGGGCAGGTTTCTGAACGCTTCTATTACCGGCGAAGGGGTACTCTAAAGTTCAAACGGATTTTCGCATTGAGTTCTCGGGCCCGGCAAATGCTACTCTTCAAGATTCGTTCGGTCTTCGAGTCACGATTGAGTACTCGGCCTGATATTAAATCAAGTCGCTCAATGTTTTTGGGAAGGGCTGTTTAGATACGATGAGTGCTGGGACCCAAGGTCTTGGCAAAAGGTACTTACTCGTGCGGCCGATAAATCTATCCTCTTGGCAGTCTAGTCGCAAGAGGGCTAATACCGCAAAACGGAAAGCATGAAGCGTCAGCAAGGTAGATGATTTGATTGGTAGGTTATCCCGCACCGGACTGTCAAGAAGCTAGACTTTTTGGCCGCACGAGTAAAGCTAGTAAAGGTGAGCGTAAATTACGATTCTGTACTACCGTAAGGTACCTTAACCATCCTTATCCGCCTTAGCCTAAAGCTCGACAGCTAAAGGCATGCCCCGGATCTTCTTCAACACCACCCTTCTGTCTCCCTCACAACCTGACCCAACAGCACCACCCCGTCATCACGAGCATTTTTGACTCTATCTAGCCCAGGTTCTCGGGTATATGCCATTCTTGCGCTACAACACATCATATTTTTCACCATTCTCCAGCATTGACGCCGTTTATCAACCCATATTGATGAGTGAAATCTGAAATGAGTACGAGCAAGTTGCCGGGTACGAAGAGGGGGCTACGCACGCACAGCGGTGCTAGGCTCTCAGTCGTCCCCACATTCCCTTAGGAGACATAAACCTCCAGCAAAATCACCATGGCGGAGAAAAACATAGATGCCTTCGCCGCGAGGCTGGGCGATGTGAACCTTGGTAGGAGATACCTCCGCTCTTTCATTGGGCAAGCCATGGGTGCGTTCGCAAAACAGCAACTGACATTTGCGCAGAGGTCCAGAAGAAATACAACATCGCAACAGAACTGCGGGACAACATTGACATTTTATGCAATGGCCCTACCTACCCGATCTTTCTCAAGAAGCTCGTTCCAGTATTCATGAAGCTCCTTGAAGGTCCGCCTGTCTTCATGAGCACGAACATGGAACATGTACGCTATGCTCTGAAGCTTGCTTTGGAAATGATATGATGCTGATGCTGGGTCTTAGAGACTTCGGAATTGCGTTCTGGAAATTTTTCACCGACTGCCTATGAGCCATGTTGAAGCGCTCAAGCCGTACGCCACCGATATTGTGGATCTCCTTATGGGCTTGGTCCGGACGGAGAACGAGGACAACGCGATATTGTGCATGAAGACCATAATGGACTTGGAGCGGCATCAACCGGAGGCAACTGCGGCAAAGGTGCAGCCATTCTTGGACCTCATATTGGAAATGTTCCAGGCTATGGAACAGGTGGTCAAGGATACCTTTGATGCCCCGGCGCAAGGTTCTTCGACTGGTACGACTCCGCACAACCCTCAGAACTTTCAATCCCCACGCCCAGGGTCGCCAGCTGCTTCAGTAGGTGCGGAATTGGGACTGGAGACCCAACAAGCTCGCCCGCTATTGAAAGGAATGCAGTCGTTCAAGGTTTTTGCGGAGTGCCCCATCATTGTTGTCTCGCTGTTCCAGGCCCATCGTAACTGTGTGCCCGCCAACGTTAAGAAGTTCGTTCCTTGGATTAAGAAAGTCCTTACACTACAAGCTAGTCCACAAGAGCGAGCGCATACCGAGGCTAGCAAACGTGACGAGATCTTCACAGGAGTTTGCAAGGACATCAAGAACAGGGCTGCTTTTGGGGAGCTTATTACAGCTCAGGTCAAAATGATGAGCTTTCTGGCCTACCTACTGCGGGTCTATGTTCAGCAACTACAGGACTTTCTGCCGGTCCTGCCTGATATTGTTGTGCGACTGCTACGTGACTGCCCAAGCGAAAAGTCATCTACAAGGAAAGAGCTACTAGTAGCCATACGGCATACCATCAACTTCAACTTCCGCAAAATCTTCCTCACCAAGATAGATGATCTGCTAGACGAACGGACGCTCATTGGCGATGGTCTCACGGTCTATGAATCAATGCGCCCTCTTGCTTACAGTCTACTTGCCGACCTCATCCACCACATTCGAGAATCGCTAAGCCGGGACCAGATTCGAAAGACGGTCAACGTGTTCTCCAAGAATCTGCATGATAGTTTCCCGGGAACGAGCTTCCAGACAATGAGCGCGAAGCTTCTTCTCAACCTGGCGGATAGTATTGCGGGTCTGCCGGACAAGAAGGATGCTCGTCATTTCCTGATTATGATATTAAGCGCCATCGGAGACAAGTTTGCTGATATGAACCATCAATACCAGAACTCAGTGAAGCTATCGAAGCATTGCGATCCGCAGTCGATAGACGCCATACCTGAAGACCACCTAGCGGACGCGAAGTCTCCCCCAGATTGGGATGAGGTTGACATTTTCTCAGCTACGCCTATCAAGATGTCAAATCCCAAAGATCGTGGAGCCATCCCTGTCGAGGACAACAAATTTCTGTTCAAGAACCTCTTGACTGGACTAAAAGGCATGTTCTACCAGCTCAAGATCTGTAACCCCGAAGCTCCGGTTATGGATCCTGGCAACGCCCCTGCGAACTGGCAAGAGGTCTCACATGGCTATAATGCAGAGGAAGTTGAAGTCATCAAGAAATTGTTCCGAGAAGGAGCTTACGTGTTCCGATACTACAGCTTAGAGAAGCCTTTTGCCGAGGCGTCTTCTCCTGTGGAGTTTTTGACTACCAACTACGGCGTCCAGAGCGGTAAGGAAGAAAAGGATCTCCTTGAGACCTTCGCGACCGTTTTTCATAGCATCGATCCTGCAACCTTTCACGAAGTCTTCCATTCTGAGATACCCCTTCTCTACAGTATGATGTTCGAGCACCCGGCTTTACTCCATGTTCCGCAATTCTTCCTGGCCAGCGAGGCCACCTCGCCAGCTTTCGCAGGCATGCTCCTTCAATTCTTGATGGATCGGATAGGAGAGGTTGGCACTTCAGACATAAAGAAGTCGTCGATCTTATTGAGGATGTTCAAGCTCTCGTTCATGGCAGTAACGTTGTTCAACCAGCAGAACGAGCAGGTCCTGCTACCCCACGTGACCAAGATTGTGACTCAGTCAATCCAACTTTCCACAGCAGCGGAGGAGCCAATGAACTACTTCTATCTCTTAAGGTCCCTGTTCAGGAGCATTGGTGGTGGACGATTTGAGCTTCTCTACAAAGAGATCTTGCCTTTACTGGAGATGTTACTCGAGGTCCTGAACAATCTTCTGCTGGCTGCGAGGAAACCGCAGGAGCGAGACCTTTACGTGGAACTATGCTTGACCGTTCCAGCTCGCTTGAGCAACCTCTTGCCGCATTTGAATTTTCTTATGCGACCTCTGGTGGTGGCTCTCCGAGCTGGCTCCGATCTGGTTGGTCAAGGATTGCGGACGTTGGAGCTTTGCGTCGACAATCTCACAGCAGAGTATTTGGACCCCATCATGGCGCCTTTTATCGACGAATTAATGATGGCATTGTGGGATCACCTGAAGCCAAATCCCTATAGCCACTTCCATGCCCACACGACGATGCGCATACTGGGCAAACTTGGTGGTCGCAATCGCAAATTCCTTAATGGTCCCCCGGACCTTACCTTTCAGCAATTTGCAGACGATTCATGTTCCTTCGATATCAGGCTGGTGGGATCGGGCAGGGACCGATCTTTTCCTGCAAGTATTGGCGTTGATCTCGCCATTGCGAAGCTATCAGAAGTCCCAAAATCACCACCTACGAAGAAAGCAGATCCCTACTACAAGCAACAGGCCCTCAGATTGATAAGTGCGCAACTGAAGATACATATAGGTTTCGACAGCTTGCCAGACGACTTTGCGCAGCTCGTACGACTACAAGCTATTGATCTACTGGAGGCCAAATACGACGCGACACCCGACATTCTGCAAATGGCGGATCGTGAGAAGTCTATTCCCAAGAGAGACTCTCAACAAGAGACATTGAAAAGGCTGCTGAAAGCTCTGATGCTTGCAACAACATTGCCAGATCTTCAAGGCACGGCCTCCTTATTACTTACCGACGTCTGCCGCCACTTTACGATTCTTGAAGTTGGAAGAGCGCTAGCCCACATAAAGCAATCGAACAAGGACTTCGATGTAAAGTCTGGCGAAGGTCTCTTGTGTCTCGACAGCCGTGTGCTAGCTGATGCCATTGCCGAACAATTGTCGTCGGATAAGGCCACTCTGAGAGAAGCAGCCGAATCCTCTATATTGATAGTACACGAGGCCGCAGCAACCATTCTCGGAGGTCCAGAGCGGGTGGAACGACTGCCATTCTTCTTGTACCTGGCAAAGACTTTCAGTCACAAGTGCTATGAGGAAGACTGGTTCGTCAAAGCTGGAGGGGGCCTTGGAATTAACATACTCACAACAAAGATAAACCTTGGCGATGACTGGACAAAGGGCAGGCAACTTGAATTTATTCGGGCTCTCATGTATGTCATGAAGGATATGCCTCAGGATTTGCCGGCCAATACGCGCGGTCAAGCATTGAAGACTGTCGACATCTTGCTACGCAGGTGCAACAAGGGAATTTCCAAAGAAGATCTAAACAACCACTCGAGCCCGCTCATTCATCTCTGCGCGTTCTTTGTGACCGAGCTCATGCACATGAACAAGCACGTCCGTGAAGCTGCTCGCAAAGCTCTTTCCATCATCGCCCAGGTCATCGGTACAGAGGTCCACGAGCTCATAGCCCCCGTCAAGGATAGACTACTGCAGCCGATCTACCTAAAGCCGCTCCGAGCTTTGTCTTTCGCTACTCAGATAGGATTCATCGATGCGATATCGTATTGTTTGGGACTACAGCGGAATCTAGTCGAATTCAATGAGATGCTAAACAGGCTTCTGACCGAGACAATGGCTTTGGCTGATGCTGAAGACGATAATCTCGCTTCAAAACCAGCAGAATACAAGACTGCTGAATCTCTCGTAGCCCTTCGGGTATCCTGCATCCGACTCCTGACACTTGCCATTGGCTTCTCGGAATTTGCAGGGCAGCAGCAGACCCAGAGCCGGAGTCGGATCATCACGATTTTCTTCAAATCTCTGTACTCGAGCTCTCCTGAAGTCATTGACGCTGCCAATGCTGGTCTAAAGGGCGTCCTGTCCCAGACAAACAAATTGCCGAAAGATCTCTTGCAAAATGGTTTGCGACCTATCCTTATGAATCTGCAAGACCCGAAGAAACTCAGTGTGCAAGGGCTCGATGGACTTGCCAGACTCCTGGCTCTGTTGACCAATTATTTCAAGACCGAGATAGGCGAAAAGTTGCTCGCTCACATGACTGTCATTGCTGACGCACCAGTCCTACAGAAGTCATCTTTCTCTCTTATTGAACAGAATCCTCAGATGAAGGTCGTCATTGCCACTCTCAACATCTTCCATCTATTGCCGTCTACTGCCGCGCTTTTCATGAAGGACATGATAGAAAGAGTGCTTGATTTGGAGAAATCACTTCGGAGGACCCACTTCAGTCCATTCAGGGAGCCTCTTCTCAAGTATGTCAATCGTTACCCGAAAGAAGCTTGGGATTTCTTTTCCGAAAAGTTATCCGAAATGAAGTACGGCCGTTTCTTTGCTCAGCTTCTTGCTTCACAGCGAAGCGGACCTCTGCGCGAAGTCCTCATCGGAGATAGTGAGGGACTGGCGAAGGCTTCATTTGACCTCGAAGATGCAGAAAAGAAGGATGCTGCTTCTATTAATGCCATTCACGCAATACATTCACTGGTTCAACACACATCTGCTTGGCTTGCTGATAAGGAGTCACTACGTCAGACCCTAATGCGGGTTGGCAAAGATCTCAATCAGAAGAGAAAGATGGACACAATTCATCCAGACCTACGTTTAGCAGCTGACCAGGCTGCTGAGCAGCTGATGGAGATTTTCGTGCAATTTCTTGGACTGGCTCCCAAAGACTTCGACTTTTTATTCCAGCTCATCGACGCGGTAACCATGGAAGAGATCAAGGAACAGCCATCGCTCTATGCGTTCATCTACAGTCATATCATCTCCAATGCTTCTGTCGACTACTGGCGAAGCCTTGTCATGCGCAGCCTTGAGCTTTACAGTCTCCGTGGGTCGTCTCAGAGAACAAAGACTTTCGCGTTCCGATATCTCGTCAACCCAATTTTCGCCATGGACACCATGAGAAGCCTGACAGAGACTGCTAGTTCGTTTCCAACACGTCGCCTCATCGATAAGAGTATTGTTGACGCGATTCACAACAAGATCTGGAAGCCACCAGTACTGAATGACGCCAATGAAGACAATCCACAGCCAGGCGCCGATCATTCGCGGTTGGAGCTCCTGCAGATGTCAGCGCTGCTCTTGAAATGGCACCACAGCCTTGTTTCCGAAGCGCGCAAAGATATAATCAAGTTCGGCTGGAGCTATATTAAACTTGAGGATATTATCAATAAGCACGCAGCGTATGTGCTCATTGGTTTCTTCATCGCGCAATTTGAAACCCCCCCAAAGATCACCCAGCAAATATACGTCGCTTGTCTAAAGGCACATCAAAACGAAGGTCGCGCTCTTGTAGTCCAAGCTCTAGACTTGATTGCTCCAGTCCTCCCGAAGCGTCTCAACGCACAAAGCGATCCGCGATATCCCATGTGGGCGAAGTGGCCTAAACGAATACTGTCAGAGGAGAGCTCCAATCTTCAACAACTGATCGGTATTTTCCAATTCATGGTTCGACATCCCAGCTTGTTCTATGAAGCCAGAGAGCATTTTATCCCGACCATCATTCCTTCGCTGTCGAAGATCGCACAACTGCCAAACCCATCAAACGAGCACAAGAAGCTCGTCCTCAATCTGATTCACATGATACTGGAATGGGAGAAACGCCGAGTCCAAGCCGGAGACCGTCCAGGTTCTCAGTCATCCGAGTCTTCGCCCGCGAAGAAGCGCAAGCTTGAGCTGCCGAACGGTGGTTCTGCGTCGCCAGCGCCGAGCTTGGGGCCTCCATCAAATGTTGAACGAAGCGAGTATCAAATTCCAACACCACTTCGGACGATGCTCATCAAGTACCTCACGCAGTTCATCAGTAGTCTCCCAGAGCGGTATCCCGTGCCCAGTGTCAAACTAAGGGATCTCCACTCTACTACTCCCCAGATACCTTTGCCTCCAAATGAGATGTGCAGAAAGGCCATTGGCCTCTTCCATGATCTTCTATTACCTGAGTACTGGTCTGACTTGGAGGTTGATCTTTTTCCAAGGACGTCAGAGCAGATATTGGCTTCTGAGAAGACGGACAAGGGCGATGACAAAACGGCCACAAGCATCGTCAACACGCTCCAGGTCTTGCGCATTGTGCTGAACATCAAATCGGATGAGTGGATCGTGGCACAGCTGCCCCAGATACAGAAATTGCTCGAAAAACCGAGCAAAATGGACAATCCCGAGATACAAGACTGTCTACACACCAGTGACAGAGTCCTTGACGGCGACCGGCAGATTCGGCCAATGGCACAGCGGATCATTGAGGCTTTGCCAGAGGAGACGAGAGAAGAGGACGACATGGAAATTGACACGCCAGCTAAAGACTTCATGAGCTTCATATCCTCTGTCGCAACGGCGACCATGGGCGAGGGCAACCTTGTTGCAAGCATCAACATCTTCGAAACCATAGCAAGAGTCAGACCCAAGGAGATCGAAACCCACATTCCTCATATCATGCGAGCGCTGTCAACGAAGCTTGCCAAAGACCAAGTTGCTCAACCTGTAGTTCCACCAGGCATGCAGCCAGGAATGCGGCCTGGTGAAGGTCAGCCAGGCGCACTTGATGAGCGAGAGATGGAGTTGTCCAGCCAGTTGATCTTGAAAACAATTTGGATCATATCCTCGAGGATGGCAACCCTTGCGGATCAAAGACGACCGTTTCTCAGCGTGCTAGCCCAACTAGTAGAGCGATCGCAGAACACCAAGTTGTGTGAAAGAATCCTGCAGATGGTGGAGACATGGATATTCGACTCGAGCGATCCCTGGCCAACCTTGAAGGAGAAGACGGCAGTGCTTCACAAAATGCTGCTCTTCGAGGCACGTCCAGATCCGACGCTGTTGCATAAATTCTTGGACCTAGTTATTCGAATCTACGAGGACCCGAAGATCACTAGAACCGAATTAACAGTAAGACTCGAGCATGCATTTCTGATTGGAACACGGGCGCAAGATGTCGACATGCGAAATCGGTTCATGACCATCTTTGACCGAAGTCTGACGAAGACTGCAAGTGCCCGACTCATCTACGTGCTCACCTCGCAGAACTGGGACACTCTGTCTGAGAGCTTCTGGCTTAGTCAAGCACTCCAGCTGATTTTCGGCGCCATCGACATGAACACTACGGTTCAATTACATTCAGAAGACTTCAAGATGATGCCACCGGTTCACCTCTTCCCTGTCTCCGGCAACGAGTCTCGAAAGGATGATCTCATGCTTGACGATAAATTCGAGGACTTCATGGCGTCTCACAGACGTTTCTATTCCGATCTTGGAGATGTGAAAGCTCGTGACATCCTTGAGCCCCTCTGCCAGCTGCAACACACTGATTCAGTTGTCGCCTACGAACTGTGGATTGCAATATTCCCCCTATGTTGGTCCTTGTTGTCCCGAGACGACCGAGGCGAGCTCGAAAAAGGCATGGTAGCCCTCCTAACGAAGGACTACCATCAACGTCAAGTCGACCGGCGGCCAAATGTTGTGCAGGCTCTTCTGGAGGGAAGTGTTCGAGCTAAGCCGAAATGCAAGATACCACCTCATGTTATGAAATTCCTTAGCAAAACATACGATGCCTGGTACATCGCTGCAATGTCGCTCGAGGAGCAAGTCATGGTTTCACCCATCGATACCCCTACCGTTCGTGAGAGTAACTCAGACGCATTAATTGAAGTATATGCCGGTCTTCAAGAGGACGACTTCTTTTATGGAACATGGCGACGTCGATCCAGATTTGTAGAGACCATAGCAGCCCTCTCGTACGAACAAAATGGCATGTGGGATAAGGCTCAACAGTTGTACGAGGCTGCGCAGATAAAAGCACGCACGGGAGCACATTCATATTCTCAGGGCGAGTACATGCTTTGGGAAGACCACTGGATTTTATGCGCGCAAAAGCTTCAGCAGTGGGAAATATTGTATGATTTCGCCAAGCACGAGAATTTCAACGATCTCTTACTGGAAGCTTCATGGAGACACCTTGACACTTGGACCGGCCAAGAGAATATGGAACAGCTCAGCTCGATCATCAAAGCCGTGTCTGATGCCCCAACACCACGAAGAACCTTCTTCCAAGCATTCATGTCCTTGCTCAAATTCCACGAGAAACAGGAGCCGCCTCAAGAATTCAGCCGCATCTGCGACGAATCCATACAGCTTTCCATTCGAAAGTGGCATGGCCTTCCAAAGCGTATCACCAATGCACATATTCCGATCTTGCAGAACTTCCAGCAGTTAGTTGAACTTCACGACGCCAATGTCATCTGCATCAGTCTTTCGCAGACCACACAGGCCAATCTCGATGGCAAATCACAGGAGCTGAAGCTTCTGCTCGGTACATGGCGGGATCGACTGCCAAACGTTTGGGACGACATCAATGCCTGGCAGGATCTGGTGACCTGGCGACAGCATATTTTCGCTCTCATTAATCGAACATATCTGGGCCTTCTGGGACCTCAACAGACCAACGCCACAGGTAATTCCTATGCATACCGAGGATATCACGAAACTGCTTGGATCATCAACCGCTTTGCGCATGTAGCTCGAAAGCACCAACTGCCAGAGGTGTGCCTCGCCCAGTTAGGTAAGATCTACACGCTGCCCAACATCGAGATCCAGGAAGCCTTTTTGAAGTTGCGGGAGCAAGCCAAATGCCACTACCAGAATCGCAACGAGTTGCACAGTGGTCTCGACGTCATCAACAACACGAATCTAAACTACTTTGGTCAACAACAGAAAGCCGAGTTTTTCACTTTAAAAGGCATGTTTCTAGCGAAGCTCCAACAAAAGGATGAAGCCAATGATGCGTTTGGTACCGCGTTATACTACGATATTCGATTACCAAAGGCTTGGGCTGAGTGGGGCTACTACAATGACATGATGTTCAAGGAAGAGCCCACGAACATGGAACGGGCTGCCAATGCTATGAGTTGCTACCTGGAAGCCGCCGGTCTGTACAAGAACGCCAAATCACGAAAATTGCTGAGCCGCATCTTGTGGCTTCTAAGCATTGACAACCCCGAGAACCGGATATCGCAAGCCTTCGAGGAGTTCAAAGGCGATACCCCAGTGTGGTACTGGATCACATTCATACCGCAGTTGCTTACAAGCCTTGGTCACCGTGAGGCTACCCTCGTCCGCAACGTACTGACAAAGATCGCGAGGGCCTACCCGCAGTCCTTGTATTTCTTGTTGAGAACGACTCGAGAGGATATGGTGCAGATCAAAAAGCAACAAGAGCAGAGGCAAGAGAAGATGAGCAGGGCCAAACAGCAACAACAATCTCCCAACGTCAAGCACGATCACGCTACGCCTTCTGACCGACAGGGCAGCTCATCGCGTCCAGGTACATCAAACGGAGAACCACTTCCAAACGGTGAGGTTAATGGGGCAGAGCCAAAGCCAGAGCCGAATGGAGATGGTCCAGCAGCTCCTGATGCAGAGCCTGAGGCCACGCCAAAGAAGCCATGGGAACATTCCGATGAGATTATGTCTGTATTGAAGACTACGTTCCCTTTGCTCGCGCTCTCGATGGAGACCATGGTGGACCAGATACAGAAACATTTCAAGTGTCCACCTGATGAGGATGCTTATAGGCTCATCGTCGCCTTGCTTAATGATGGCTTATCTGTGAGTTGCCATTCATTTCGAGATATACTAGTTCACTTGAGTACTGACCACCCACAGTACATCGGACGTAACCCAAGTGCATACGCCCAAGACTTTAAATTACCCCCAGCCACAGAAGCGAACATCCGCAAATTCGCTGAGACCATTCTACCCCCTCACATCCGAAGCTCGTTCGAGGAGGACTTTGTTGCAAAGAAGCCCACCATGTACGAGTACATTCACAAGCTGCGGAAATGGAGGGACAAGTTCGAAGAAAAGCTTGATCGTCGACCTCAATCAGTTAGTCTGGAGACATACAGCATCCCACTGAGCGAATTCAGATTTCAGAAATTCGATGAGGTTGAAGTGCCAGGGCAATACCTGCAGCACCGCGATAAGAATCAGGACTTCGTCAGGATAGAGCGATTTTTGCCCAATGTCGAGCTTGTACGTACCGTCGGCTTTTCACATCGGCGGTTGAAGATACGAGGTCAGGATGGGAGTACACATCCTTTCGCTGTACAGCATCCAGCCGCTAGACACAGTAGGAGAGAAGAGCGGATCCTACAACTCTTCCGGATCTTCAACGGCACTTTATCGAAGAGAAAAGAAAGTCGACGACGCAACCTTAACTTCTACCTCCCTCTCATGGTCCCGTTCTCACCTTCACTTCGATTAGTACAGGACGACCCTTCTTATATTTCACTTCAGGGAGTCTACGAAGACCATTGTAGGCGCAATAGCCAGAACAAGGACGATCCCATTCTCTTCACTATGGAAAAGCTTCGGCCCGCGGCGCCAAACCAAATGGATCAAGGCCAAAGTCATTCCCTCCGCACGGAAACTTTCACGGCTATCCAGAGCAAATGGGTCTCCAACGACATCGCACTCAGCTACTTCCAAGCGACCTATCCCTCCTATTCCGACTTCTTCCTCTTCCGCCGCCAGTTCTCGTACCAGCTCGCTGCTCTCACGTTCATGACCTACATCATGCACATGACTGGCCGCTTCCCCCACAAGCTCTCCATCTCGCGTGCGACGGGCAATGTATGGGGTTCGGAGCTCATACCATCCATGATGTCGCACAAGCCCCACTTCTTCAACTCGGAGCCCGTGCCTTTCCGGCTGACACCCAACCTTCAAAAACTCATGGGCCCACTGGCAACTGAGGGACTCTTCTCGCCTGCCATCATGGCAATCGCGCGTTGCCTCACGGAACCTGAAAGTGGCAGCGAACTCGAGCAACAGCTGTCCATCTTCGTGCGGGATGAAATGATCTTCTGGTTCACGCAGCAGCATAAAAATATCCTGGCGGAAGGGGCGCTGAGGGAGACGACGGTGCAGAATTGCGAGCTGGTAGTGAAGAAGGCGGTGAGCCTTGCGAGACCGCCAGATGGGGTGTTGCCGGCGAATCAGACGGTTGTAGATTTGGTGGCCAGGGCGGTGAATCCGGCGGCGTTGGCAATAACCGATGCGCTGTGGATGGGGTATCTGTGATGAAAGGGTAGATGAGGAAGAGAAATGCTGGCAAGCACTTGGAGAATTGAATGGAAGATGAATGGAGTTATTGGAGTTCGATGGGCCCATTGGGAAATCCCCAGCTGGGCTTGAGATGTTTCGGTGATCTCGTGTGATTACATGACTTTTAGCAAGGCGCTGGGGGGAGTCAGGGACAGGACGTTTCGGTTTTTTGGGACTCAATTTACGCTTGATTGCATTCTCCACATGCTTGAGCGGTGATATTAGTCTATGACTTTTGAGCTTACATAGCAAGAAAATTGAAGAGGCTCCAACCTTTGTGATGTTGTCTTGGTACTGGAGAGGTTTGTTGTGTGCAGTAAAGCCTACTACGTTGGAGTATGTGAATAATGAAGAAAATGATAGGCTACACACATTTTAGGTTTAGCGCATTACTCGTATGCTTCAGGTGTGCAATCTCCCGTCGGAGCATACACCCTTTGACCACTGTCTTGCTCTTTCTACCTGCACCTGCATGAGTGTTTAAGGGTACTCGTAATCATCAAAGAATAGAGCAGCTCTGAAGAAGAATGAAGGCCTTGAATCCTCTCTTACCGGCCACCAATTACATACTAAATCATATCCAAGACAATCAATCTTCCCCGAGTACTGGACCTTACTTGTAACATCTTGCTCCCTCAGCCCTTCTTTTTCTGAAGTTTGCCTTCCACTTCTGACATAGCAGGCGACTAGAATACTTACCTACCTTACTGTACACCCTTAACGCCCATGTCTAGACAACTGGAGCGTCAATAATACTGCTTACTGCTGCCAACTTGTCCAGTGAAGATGGACAATCTTTGTACCTTTGTTCAACCTCTCGGAACTGCCTTCCATCTTAGCTGACAGATGACTTTGCCATGCCCATGTACTAATTGTCTTCATGGCACCATCCTTTCACCACTTAGAAACACTGCAGATACAAACTAAAACTTCACGTGGCCTGTGTCCTGCATCACGATAATGGCAAGGTTGCCTGCGAATATGCGAGGCGTCCCAACAGGCCTGCACGCGTCCTTCATCAATGCTTTGCTCCAATAGTAATAATAT
The DNA here is from genome assembly GCF_014066315.1 of Letharia lupina. Classification (NCBI taxonomy): domain Eukaryota; kingdom Fungi; phylum Ascomycota; class Lecanoromycetes; order Lecanorales; family Parmeliaceae; genus Letharia; species Letharia lupina. The sequence continues at coordinate 1,061,569 of NW_023502990.1, read as the reverse complement.
ATTGACGTACAGCTTCTCCATCTCACCTGAACCGAGTCACCAGCACCTGTTCCCATTTGAAGCCTGGAACATCCTCCGCTGGGCTTTATGGTCGGTAATGGCCCAACAATCCTTCATTGCATCTTGCATCCTACGCTATTCATGAGTTCCACAAATTTCCAAGGCTTTATTGTAACCCTCGAAGCCAACGGTCACCCTTGTCATGAACAATCTTTCTGCCGGAAAAGATCATGGCCGCTCCCTGGGACCGTCGAAATACCCGTCCCATTCTTGCTACTCACAACAGCTATCATGGCCAAACCACTACCTTCCAGCCTCCCCTTTCAGAACATCCTGGCCACCCGAGACCCCCAAAGCCTTCAATTTCCGAGCATCATGGCCGTGCAACTCCCTTCGGCCCTCCTCTTGAAGAGACCAATCTTGTGCCGGTTCCATACTATGAGGCTTACACCATTAGGCCAGATGATTTAACGTCCAGTGAAGAAAGATGGTTACTTCCACCTAAGAAGTCGATACCGGCAACCCAGGAAGACCTCCATGCAGAGGTAATCAGACAAAGGCAGAGTGGCCGTACCGCTTGCAGAGAACTCGAAGATTGCCATGGTCCAAAACGGCAGTACATCGACAGATTCATCACGGAGAGGAATGCCACTACCTCGCTCGGCCATTTCGAAGTGGCCCAGCTCAGGCTTGAACGAGTGCCGAGAGATTCTGGGAAGGCTTCTAACCGCAACAATGGCCGAAACTACCATGCCCGTGATTACAAGCAAAAGGAGACCACAAAACCTAGGCAAAAGACGGTGTATATGCACATCATCCTGCAGTTTATGAAGAACCCCAACAGGCTTCTTGCCGAAGTCCCGCCAGTGAACTTTGCTCCTCGTAGTTCGATTGACGGCAATAGCCATTGCAGTGGGAGGCAGCATACCTCAGAGGAGCAAATATTAATACCTCCGATGTCCTCCAACGATCAGCCTTCCGCATTGCCTGGAATCAGCCGGCGACCTGTCCTAGCTCGAGGGTGCTCTTACAATACGGGGAACGAGCCAGTCATTCCGCCCCCGGGTCGCTACATTTCTCGAGGCACTCAAACCACTTTCCAGGCACGCATTTGGCCCCACAGTGACTGGTGTAGTGCTGACAATACTGGCGACGCAACCCTTGAGGGCGCTCCCGAGGAGGATGCCTGGACTACGACTACCAGCGTCGAGGAGGAAACGCTCAGAGACTCACACTCCCGCGATGATGAGGTCGTTCCCATGGGCAATTCGGCGCCCGCGTATGAGTTCGCGAATGAGTTGACTGAAAAAGAGTCCAGGGGCAGTGATGAATACGAGAAGCCGCCTTGGTTTCAAAATTTGCAGCCCGGTCCGTTGCTCCTTCACCTTCAGATATGAAACGTCGACTTGATCAGAGCTGACGGGGACAAAGTCAGGTCTCCTGGCATATTGGACGAGCAGACTGATGTCCGCTATCAGCAGGATGACGGGGAAGTGTCGACCACGCACAAGGTGAAAGACACTGACGATGCTTGCGAGCAGGATCACGACGAGGTATTGAAAGCACACGGGGAGGGAGACGTTGACTTTGCTCAACCCAATATGTCTTTTGGGTCTGGTAAAGATATTGGCCAAAGGCCGCACAACCATGCTGCGAACCACATAGAACTTGGTGATGATGATGATGATGATCAATCCCCAAACTATACTGAGAACGAGAATGTACCGACAGCCACAGAAGTGCGCAAGCTCGACTCCATAGGCGAGCACCCAAGCACCGGTCCCATGGATATTACCATGTCCAAGTATCTTTCGAACTTGCCAGGATCAGCGCCACAAGAGAAACTCCCACCCTCGGAACGATACAAACCGCGTCCCCCTCTACAACCCCTCCCAGCGCGACCCTCCCTCACAAGAGCGTCGGCAACCTATGACAGCAGACCAACTGACGACTCCGAAAGAAAATCATCCAAACGAGTATCCTTCCAACAAGCTCCGACGCCCCTCTACACCCCACCCAGCACCTCCACCTCGAGCCCCGTCTCCCCATCCGGTTCCCCACAATTGTCGTTCCGCAATGTCCTCGCAAAGCCGCCGCCCGTCAGTATCCCTCCGGGACAATACACGCCAATAGCCTCATCTTCGCCTTCAGGAAGTTACGTATCCCCATCGTCTCCAACCACAAACCGCAACCCATACAACTGCCTCGTACCCACCTGCGACAGTTCTTTCGACCACCCCAATGATCGAGACCGCCATGAGCGTCAGCATGAGATAGGCGATCCGCCGTACTCAAAATGTGCTATCTGCCATTTCTCGCGCCCGGCGGGTACTGTTGTCGATGGGGGATTGAGAGAGCACTTGATTGGGCACATGTATCGCAGGCATCCAGAAGATATGGAGTCTGCAAAGAGAACATATTGTGATAAGGTGGCCGGGTAGTTGGGCTGATTTCATAGGAATTGATTAGGGGCAGGGTGGTGCCACGAATGGACAATCGTACAATGTTTGCTGCCAAGTTGACGCAGCGCTTGAGTTTGGACATGAAATCCACGGCGGTTGAGATTCTTGCCAGTCGCAACTACATAGTGGAGGAGCGACCCGGGTAGCATCTCAGACGTATCATGGCTAGGCAGACCAGGGTCTTTTCTCAGGATAACAAGTCTTTGATGCAATCAGAGTAAACGGGAAAAGAGAGACAGCAGTAAAGTATGAAAAGTTTAACGGGGTCACAATTGTGGAAATACGTATTGAAGGTAGCCTGCTGAAATTATCTTACTTTTCCTACATTTGATTCTTCTCCATACAACATGGACATCGTACCATTCAATACCAGAGACGCTACAATTTTCATGCGTGAACCCTTCGGCTTAGTTCAAAAAAAAGGGCGTTGAGGACGACAAAACTTCCCCGTTGCTGCTGTTCTTATCAATCCTTTTCACAATCCGTACCGTTTCAGTTGCCATGCTTCACGACGTCTCGCCTTTTGTCCTTTCACAAATCCAAAGCACTACATACCTTATACGTGGGGTCAAATAGACAGGTGGCCCAGAGAAGGCCTCAAAAGAATCGAGTGTAGACGCCATGGCAGAGTGAGCCCAACTGGTCATACCACCCAGCGTTAGACGCTCTGAAATCGTTCTCGCCCGAGAAGAAAGGGGGACCCCAATCTTCACATTTGCCATCGAGACATCCATTCACCCACTCCTCCCGGCACTGTCTGTCCCGGATCTACACGCCTCGTGAGTACCATCTTGCGGTACATCGGGGTCCTTACGAGACATGCCCGGCAACACATGCCCGTCCGGCGGACGAAGGCCGGCCGTGCCGAGCGGGCTACCATTGGGGATTTGCTGGATGCTGCTCCGCAGGCTTCGGGTAATCGTCCACGTGACCTAGTGACACTCGATGGTTATTGGACCGTAGCTGCTCTGCCGCTGCAGCGTTGCGAAGGCGGGTCTGATGAAGCTCTCTCTTTCCCTATCTGATAGATGGAGCACCGAGCCAGCTGTGGATAGCAAGCGCAAAGTCGAGAGCTCGGGCGCGATCTCCTTCCCGCATGGATAGATACCGTCTCATCTCTGCAATTCGTCGATTTTGTGCAATCGGCATCTAATACAATACCACAATCGAGAGAAGAAGGGCTTCTCTGAGATTGATTCCCAGTTTCGCGTTATTGCTTTTGTTGTCTAGATCATGATACTCGCTTTTCTAGTGACTGGGCACAATTCCACCTCCGAAACAGTATCAGAAACCCTGTGGCATTGAGTTTTGCGTCCAATCACAAACAGGCCCGTGCAATGTCACAGACAAATACAATTACCTTAGGTTATGTTTCATTCCTGAGAGCTGAGAGGAGTCTCAACTTCTGTATCCCTTGGCTACTGTTTCCATTGCATGATGACGCAGACTGTTCCAAGGAGCAGGTTGGTCTTGTGGAAAGCAAAGAAAGCTGGCGAGTCACAGCCTTGAAGGAGAGAGCAAGGAATACTTTCATCTTCAAGTCATGATCCGATGGCACTTCCAAGTTATCTCAGTCTGGTGTGGTACCTTCCTCTTGGCACTCAGCTGACTGCTGATTCAATCCGTCCGAGTGTCTCGGCTTCCTTGGTTCTGACAGCCCACAACGTGAATAGCTCGGATGATCCCGAATGGTCTTGTGAGACACATTGCACTTCTCGGAAAGGTTCGACTTGCTGACCCTATCTCACCAAGGCTTTAGGAAAAACGCGGCGGCGCTCTACCAATCCAATCCCATTCCCTCTCGATGCCAGAACCTCCCAGTCTCCCCAATGCCATTTCCCATGCAGACCTTCCACAGCTTCTCCGCCGCCTCTTCTGGCTCCACTGCTTCCTTCATCTGATGCGTCTTCCCGCTGGTGTCCAACCCGATCTTGACGTATCCCGGGTGCATCAGCACGACCACCACGCCCTCCTCCTCCAAGTCGATCGCCATGCTCTTCCCGACACTGTTGAGGGCCGCTTTGGAGGCACGGTAGGCGTATGAGCCGCCGGAGCTGTCATCGGCAATGCTGCCGACGCGGGAGGACACGAGACCGGTACGGGGATGCGGAGAGAGAAGGAGGGAGGGGAGTAGTGCTTGGGTAAGGAGGAGGGGGGCGAACGTGTTGGTAGAGAAGGTGCGGAGAAGAACGCTGTGCGTGGTGGGTTCCAGAGTATCTTGCTCGTGAGGAGCCATGATGCCTGGAAGACGAACGGCATCAGCGATGAAACCTGGGACTGGGATTCTTTTGGAGATACCGAGGTGCAACACACCGGCAATTTTCAAAATGAGATCCGCTTGCCTTCCCTTGAACCCCGTGGCGAACGTTTGGATTGAGGCTTCGCTGCTCGCATCGCATTCGTGGGTTTGACATCCTCGGCTCTTCATGCTTTCTCCTACAGTCATGTCCCGGGCGTGGACTTGGTAACCCTGGGTTTGCTTTGGATGCAGTATAAGAGTGGCTCGACGAGTGAATATACCTCTCTGACAAGGATCTCTGCGAAGGCATGGCCGATGCCCGAGTGGCTCCCTGTCACCGCCGCTGCAGGCATTTTCTTCGAACAGGATTCAAGACTCTGAAGCCTGCTCCTACTGTTGTCTTATTTTAGCCATGCTAAAGCTCGAAGGCTGCGGTTTCGTCATCGCCGGAAGTGACGGAAACGCGGTAGGTCATTCGCTTCAAAACAGGTAGATGTAGAGGGCAGGGGGAGAACGGTCGATCGTGTATCGGGAATGATTTGATTGGCAAAACAGGGGGTCATATAATCGTGGGCAGCCGAGAGCGACAGGGTTCGAAGACGTTGTCGATGGGTAAAAGACTTTCATTCATTTCGGCTTTCGATCTATCTCTTCTGCAAGCTATCTGCAAGATGGATTTGCAGCTTCCCGTAGTAAAATACGCTACCAAGCTCAACCCTCATGCAGGACCTTTGCAAATGACTCGGCTGCTCTCTCCGGTTTGCCGTCCTCAAGCTTCTTCGATCCCAGCTTCTCCTCACTGAACGCTTTGGCATATGGGTTCAATCGCAACAACACTTGCTTGTTCTTCAGAGGGTTCTTCTTCTGTACCCCGGCACGCTTTGTCTTGGCCTCTCCCTTAGCTGGGCGCACGACGGCCTGTACTTCCGACGAGTTGATCAGGCGGCTGATATCGGCGTTGTGGACGACGTTTGAGGGAAGCAAAAAGTCCTTCTTCAGCGCGGATGGGGTAGTCGTAGAACCATAGATTTCATCCAACGCCGCAAAAGCAGAAGAGGTCCAGACGATGAAGCGTCCGAGGTGACCACCGGGTGCAAGTTGCAGAAGGTTGAGGGCGAAAACGGATGACGTCTCGACACCTGGGATGTTGCGGAAAGCACGGACGAGCTCCTTGCCATCCTCATCCGGGTGGTAGACAATCAGCGGACCACGACGCTGGCGGTGACGACGACCCCGAAGCTTTCCTTTCCCGGCACGGAGTTTGCGAGATGCGCGGACTTTGCTGACGTCTGGTCCTGCACCCACAGCTGTCAGGAGTTTAAGCGCTGCTGATGTCTTGGCAATAGCAGCTCCTTCGAAAGCTTTCGAGGCGATAACCAGGGGCACTTCTGGTACGGTAGAGATTTGGTGACCGCGTGCAAGGAGGAGAGAGGGGACGGAGGAGGCAGCCAAAGCAGAGGTGGTAGCGAAGCGCCTGTTGGTCTGTCAGCTCTACCTTTCTCTGGATCCTGTCTCCACGGCGTACTTTTGTCCCAGGTTGATCTTTTGATGCCACTTTCTCCAGACCTTGGTTGGCGCGAACATACGACCCGAGCGGCACATGTTTCCAAACGCAGCTTGACCGGCACGGTGTGTACCTCCTCCTGAAACACGGGGAATACGGGCAACAGCGCGACCTGAGAAAAAGCCCATGTCAGTCCTCCTTATGTGCTCAGACTCAAGCTGTAGACTTATCGCTCACCGGTTCCCCACGATTCAGCCGAAGTCTGATGACCAGCTTTCTCGCTCACCGCATATGGCTGTCTCTTGTTCTTAGCCATGCCAGCGTGTACTGTCCTGAGCTGTCGTCAGTTTCTGCATTCGGTGTGCCCTTGATGAAGTCAAAGGCCTTACTGAACGATGTCTGGTCGGATTGGTGCTTTGAACACGGCGGGCAGCGGGTGAGTAGACCCACTGGGGGTGCCATCATGCGAGGCAATGGTGACTGTCGGACGTGTCGCCATCGTTGCTGCGGTGGTTTGTCTCGACTTCGTTTGATTGTGAATTGGGCTTTGCTCAGTTTTGGTTGTGGGCGGAAGAAAAGTGCGCTAGCTGTAAGGACTTAGCTCGGATCTAGGCGAGACGTCGCCAAGCCCGCCTCGCCGTCTACCCTCTAGTCTCTCTACCTTCACGTGAAGTAATGAGCAGTACAAAACATTTGGTGATTTAGCCCAAATTACATGCGCTGGAACGACGCTGGAAATGCCAGTGAAATGCCCCCTACCACTCAGCTCCGACTTTGACAATGCCGAGGCTTATGTGAAATCATTGCTTTCATTTGTCACATCTTCGGAGCTCTTCCAAAATCTCTGTGGTGGTGTGCATATACTAGACTTCTTGACGAAAGAGCCGGATCTCTACAGTACTGTTCTCCCAGAAGAATGGAGAGTTTGGTTTCAGTTGCATGATATCCCCGCCATCCTCGACCTCTTGATGAGGGAAGATGATGGTCTCCTCGAATCTCTTAAAAGCTCAATAGATACATTGTCTGCAGAGAAGCAAGGCACAAACTCTACATGGCGGAATGGTCCATGTCCTCCCACAAGTCTGCTGGAGTATATCCAAGCGATTCGTAGGCATGCACTGAATCGAGATTTCAGACCCCTTGATGCATCTGCTGCACCATCGTCTACAGGGATTGGTCCCCTCCCTAGACATGTGGCAGTGGGAATGAAACCCAAAAAGATTCACGAAGTTGAAAAGTTTGTCAAGTATATCAATGGCCTGACCGCTGATATGGACACCACTGACGGTCATAAAATTACACATATTGTTGACTTTGGTTCAGGTCAGAACTATCTCGGTCGAGCTCTAGCGAGTCCTCCGTACAATAAACAGGTGATAGCCCTGGAAAGTAAACAACATAACATCAACGAGGCTAAAACTATGGACATAACGGCTAGATTGACCGAGAAGGAAAAGATAATGTGCAACAAAAAGCGGTATAGAAAGGGCTCGCAGAGCACAAATCATGATCCAGACGCTTCTCAGCCAGGAATCGTACAATCTAGTAGCAGCTCGCAAGCACCAGTAAACGGCAATATTCACGGCTCCGCCAGTCAAGCAAACCCAGACGAAAGCAAAGGCAAAATCCAGTACCTCGAGTCATTCATTCAGAATGGAGACCTAGCAACGGTCGTACACGAGATCAAATGTGCTCCCAATACTCCGGATGGCATGATCAAACCAGATCCACAGTTGATGGTCATCTCTCTCCATTCCTGCGGCAATCTCCTGCATCACGGACTACGATCTCTGGTCCTTAATCCATCCGTCAAAGTTGTTGCCATGGTAGGCTGCTGCTACAATCTCGTAACGGAGCGGCTTGGGCCCCCAACATACAAATTGCCGTCTTTGCGTTCTTCCAACATGCGTCTCGACGCCACCTCATCGACATGCGATCCACATGGCTTCCCAATGTCGGAAAGGCTTGCTATGTACCAGCACCAGCTTGGCCAAGGTATACGCCTGAACATCACAGCGCGGATGATGGCCGTTCAAGCACCCGAGAATTGGACTGCCACAGAATGCGAGTCCTTCTTCACAAGACACTTTTATCGAGCCTTGCTCCAAAGAATGTTACTGGACCATGGTATTGTCGAAAAGCCAACCCAGGAGGGCGACGGGGATGGTGGGGGTCCTCGCGGCTGGACTGGAGCTGGCCCAGCTCTCACGGTTGGCTCCCTGCGCAAAGTTTGCTATTCTTCCTTCACCGCCTATGTGCGTGGAGCAATCACCAAATTAGCGGACGATCAGGAGCGCGGTATTGCAATTCAAAGACGTATGGAGGGTTTGATCGATGAGGACATATCGCGCTATGAAGACAAGTTCAAAGAGAAGAAGAAAGAATTGAGTGTTGTTTGGAGCTTGATGGCCTTCAGCGCAAGCGTTGTGGAGTCAAGTATTGTGGTGGATAGGTGGCTGTATCTCAAGGAGCAGGCAGAAGTTAGAGAATGCTGGGTTGAGACCGTGTTTGACTATAAGCAAAGTCCACGAAATCTGGTGGTGGTGGGGATCAAGAAATGACCACAGTCTATGTGGAACTCAGAGATTGTAGCCTGTCCATCAAGCAGGTCACAGTCATGCCTGATTCCTTGTTGCCTTATCTTTATTACTCTTCTTTCGTGTCTCATGCCGTAGATCTCTCACATCTTCTCCCCTTGTATCGTAGCCAGGACCTTCCTCTTCTGCTTCATATTCCGAAATTCCAGAAACCAGATGCCCTGCCAGGTCCCTGTGGCGAGTTTTCCATTTGATATTGGTACGCTCACGCTCGCGCCTATCAGAGACGACTTGATATGTGCCTGTAACGTCGCCCAATCAGCCATCTCCGCTCATGCAGTGGACTCGAGGCTCTTATACTGGCATATCATCGCTCCCCTCTGCATCGTGCCTGTAGATTCCTTTCCCGGCTGCCCATACAATCCGTCAGCCGTGACCCAGAACTGACTCTGATGCCCCCACGTAAAGCGCTCCTCCTTCCACGCTACTCGTTTTTCCAGCGCACCTTTATCTTCTTTCACCATCCCGTCCAAAGCATCACTCATGTCCGCCCTCACATCATCATCCCAATTCTCATTCATTGACAGCGCGCAGCTCGTGTGTTGTAGGAACAGGTGCAGTAGCCCGCATTTAATACCCGATATCTGGGGTAGCGAAGATACGATATGGTCGGTGATAAGGTGCGAGCCACGACCGAGGGAGGGGAGCGTTAGGTGGTGCTGGGTGTACGTCGTCGCCATGGCGGGGCAAGTCTTTGGACTACAGGACCGGTAGAGTAGGGCGAGAACTATGACGGAATAGAGGAGCTGGAGGAAGAAGCTATTTGGCAAAGAAGGAAAGCGCATAAGGATCTTTAGTCGAGATTGCTCTGTGGCAATGACGTTAGATAACCATTTTACGGCGGGCTGAAATCATTAAAGCGCAATTTGTCTCGCCAGATGCACATCGAGCGGGGGAGAGCAAGTTTTGAGGGGGGTTTTGATTGTGATATGGTTTAAGATATTGCTATTGGGGGAGTCTGGCCAAGCCTGGCCTTGAGCAACGTGAGCCAGATGATATCACATAGTCCTGACTAGCCACATCGCTTGCTCATCGATAGAGGAAACTCCAAGCCTTCACGATCAGTTCACCAGCAGAATGTGTAGCATCGCCATCCATCAAGAGTCTCCACCAAGCAACGTACACGATCCATGTTAGACGCAAGCTGTAGAGTCTGGATTTCCAGACAAAAGGTCGGAGCAACCAAGAACAACTGATATCTGTCAGCGAGGTGGAATTACATTGGGCGCCATCCACGAGTCTTCCGTACCTTAATCCTTCGAGTGGCGAACCCAGTACGGATAACCAGTGGTAGCGTAAGCCCACTGGCCAGGATTCAGGCTATTCATGATCGTGTTGACAGTACGCACGGTCCAGGTACCATCTAACTCTCGGCAATAGTACTCATTGTCGGGAGAAGCGTTCTGAGGGACAAGTTGGACCGGATTGAAGCCTCCATGATTCTGAGCGCGGGAAATGTTGCGGTCATTGACCTGCTTCGAGGTGAGTCCCTGATAGTGATTGAAGTTGGCGGGCTCCGCGGCTGGCTGGGATGAGTAGAACTGAATCTGGGTAGCCTGTGATCCGCCTGGGTAGTACATCGGAGCCGGTGAAGTCTATGAGAATGATGTTAGCTTACTCAAAAATCTTGACTCGATGGGAACAGATGCGAAGCAGAACATGACGGAATACATGAAGGAATAGGTTTAAAGATTGGGGGTCCGTCCACAGGTTGCGGGCAGTTGGCTGATGGTAGGACCTTACACTGCCTGCGGAAGATGGATTGTAGACAGCCTGGTGGCTCCAATTGGATGAAGACGAGACTGAAGGAGTGGGAGCCGGTGGATGTGTCCAAGGGTTTCGCGCCGCTGGCGGCTGACAAGGTCCGGGATCACTAGAGGAGACTGGTTGATAGACGTAATGATGACTCGTGTGGGAAGAAGGGGCAGTAACAGGACCGTTTGTCCAGGGATTCCATGCATTTGTCTGCTGGGGGTACGAATTCGAAGTAGGAGGGTTCGTCCAGGGATCCGTGGCCGCTGGGTGTTGAGGTGTCATTCCTTCTTCAGGATGATAGCTAAATTGCTGGCTCGCGTAGAACACCATTGCGAAATGGCCTCTGAAGTTTATGTGAAGATAAAGCTTATCGATTTACGGATCTTGTAGAAGAAGCCAAGATGTGGTGGTTGATGGTGTGGGATGTTGTGGAGGGGAGTGAAAGTGCAAGAAAAAGGAGGTGCAGAAAAGCGGTATTGACTCACGATGGGCTGAAGATTTAGCTGATCCGACACAAGAACATAGTTCTTTTTCACTTTCTCCTCTTTCTCTTTCTCTTCCTTCTTCTTCTCAGGCGGAGGATCTTCAAGGAATACCTCTGCAACTCGAAAGCAACACATGACTTCGATCTTGACGCTACTTTGAGCTTTGGTGATGTTAGAGGTTTGATCAAGTCAAAGTCGGGCGATTTTGGAGATTAGGTATTAGATTGAGAGAGAGCGGAGGAGCTGGTCAAATTAAATTGTAAGTGTTTCATCATCGTCCTGAGTAAACGGATGAGCTACGCGGGGGAGGGGGACCCTTGGCCACCGCCCAATGAGACTGCTTGAATGTACGGTTTGCCGCACGAAAGATAGAATTATGGACTTTCACTTTCCTGACCTCGTACTTCTGCAAGAACCATGAGATCCCGATTTCAGGCATGGGAGCAAAAGTAGGATTCTTAACTGTTTTCACCGAACAAATGCTACAAGCACTGATAGTCAAGCTGAAAGACCAGACAAATTATGCCAACCACACCTTTTTGAGCCTCGTCTCGTCACTTGTATGTGGATATGCATTTGTTAGTGTCATTAATGGTTACTTCGCAGCAAACTTATTGTAGTGATCACTTTCTGGAGCACTAGTTGGCTTCACTTTTATTAGCGGTGATCCCCAGCAACTCAGGCTTGACCATTGAACTCAGGATATTTGTAACCTAGATGTTCTGAGGCCGTCGTTATTTTTACTGACTCTAATCAAAGAGCCAGGAACTGTTCTAATGCTCATGTTAGATCCGTCTACACGAGATACTATATTGACTGCGGCAGCAAGCTCAGTGTAGCTTCTGCTACCCGACTCCGCGAGTGGTAGATGACCGATGTATGATTGTGGATGGTGAGGTATCTCGATACATCCTACAGAAGAGTACTGGCAGGGGAGTAGGCTCGGTGCCAGAGAAAGTAGTAGTCGCTGCGTTGCAAGTCATATCTTATGAATGGCTTCAATGTAGACAGGATGATAATGAAGACTGCCATCTATTCTGATGATGGTTGCCTGCAAATGCCAATGCCGACAAGCGCGCGACAATTGCGTCTATATCAGACTCTTGACGGACCCGTATGGAGACAAAAGAAAAAGTCTCATGCAAACATGGAATCTGCCGGTTTGCGGGGGCGCAATGCAAGTATCCTCAAGCTCAATAATCAGCCTATCGAGGACTTTGGTAGCGATGCAAGTGAGGACGGCGATGAACCTCCTAGGTACACGATCGATCTGTCTCTTCCACCCCGAAAGCGTTATCAGCACATAGCAGCGGACTTCAAACCACAAATAGCAACGTTGCCCATTCTCTTCGACGAAATCGTTAAGGATCTACGCGCGAATATCTCCGTCGAAAGAGTAAGATGGCTAGCGCGTCTCCTACTTCGGCGAGTGTACAATAAAGAAGAGAATGAGGAGCTTCGGGGTATACAGGAGACTACTGGCGTAGAGATGTATCTCTTAGTAGCCTTTAACGTCTTACTTGACCTGTTCATGGGTTGCACCAGTGGAGCCGTGAGAGTGAAAGACGATGACAAAAACACAAAGATGCTACATTTCCGTACGCTGGATTGGGGTATGGATGCTTTGAGAAAGGTCATTGTTCATCTAGACTTCGTCGAAAAGCCAGGCGGAGAGGTCATTGTACGTATTTCGGAGCCCACTCTTCCTCTTTTGGACAATTCCTTAAGTCTTGAGACATTCTCGGGAATTGTTTACTTTCGAAACATCTTCCAACGCTCGAATTGTCCCCTCAAATAGGCAAAACTGACTGCGAAATTGCAATTCAGGCCTCGAGCATCACGTACATCGGCTACGTCGGGGTGCTGACTGGCGTCAGAAAGGGTTTGAGCGTGTCTCTCAACTTTAGGCCAAGCCATGACTGCAGCGGCAGATTCTCCAATTTCCGATTCTATTCCCATCACCTTCTCGTTCTTCTTGGTTTTCAGCCCTCAATATCTTCGTTACTGCGGGGCTATCTTTTACCTACTCTGCCATCCGACACCTCTTCAATTGATATTTTAGCGCTGGAGTCCATCAAACGCGATCTTCCAAGTGTCCCGACTACTGCAGCGTATTTGATCTTTAGCGACGGCGAAAATACTCTCACCATAGAAAAAGACCATCATACTGCCGTCATCAGGTCAGCAACCGACTTCATCGTTGCTACCAATCACGATGCGGCTGAAGAGAACACGAATCAATCCTTGAAAGCCACTCACAAAGATTCTTTCGAGACTCTCCTGGACGGTATAGTCGTAGAGAGTATCGACCGTAAGAAGACGGCGGTGAACTTGTGGGAGACAGCTTTGAAAAGAGCCAAACGGAACTCATCGAAGAAAGTCAGCACGCACGAACAGGGCGTTACCAAAGACAGCATCATTCGGTGGTTGAGTTCTTCTCCAATCCTGAATGAAGAAACACATTTCGCAACTGTGATGGATCCGAAAGATGGAAAAGTGGTCTGGACTAAGCGATATATCGAACCCTTCGAATAGAATAACTTTCACGGGACTTCTTTGTCTAATACTTATAACGAACGCAGAACAGGCGATAAAAATAATGTTCAGAGAGCATATTGCGGAAACCGCCGGCTCTAAGAATAGCATACCCTGAAAACCGAGGGCCCATCCATGGCTGGAGAAGATTACCTTAGATTACACCGAACGGTCATTCATTAATGGCGATGTCGAATTCTGGCTAGATGTCCCAATAACACCGCTTGCAATTGATATGGATCTGCAGGTCAGTGGAGAGTTCATTTGAAACTAGCTCGCAGTCAGAAGAAGTCGACTGCCTGGTAGATTTGGCTCTACGAAGTGGCGGCAAGACTGACGTGGAGAAGAGGGCGCACTCTGGGGAAACACCTAGCATCGATTGTTCTGCAACGTAGGAGGCGCAGCTTTCAACATAGATCATTGGCTGTAATTAGTTAGATAGCCGCGAATGACTGCAAGATTCGCGAGATGAGAATTTCCACAGACCTTGGCCTTTTCTCGAAGCTTCTCCGGCGACACTCCGTTCTGCGGACTACCCTATTCCTCCAGACTGCCTTCTAGTTGGCCCTTTTGTCCCTTCTCACAGCCGCAGTCTGACATAAGATGATTATCGCGAAAGCTGAGGCGCAGTCGGTTTCGCCACGCTTTCAGCCACCGCAGCATTTCTCAACCATCCTTTTCGTCCTTTTCGTCCTTCCCAACGTCTCTAGCATCCCACAACGCACATTTTTGTAAGTTGGCGATAGGCAGGAGCCCGGGGAATTAGCCAGAACGTTGAGAGGCCACTAGAAAAGCTAGGTCATTTGGGCCCGCTGCCTGGCCCGTGAACGGTCACTACTACTGCCAACGGATAGGTGCTCAAGCTTCAGCTGCTGTGGCCATGATGCAGCCTTAGATTCGTCCTCTCCTGTATGACAGTTAATTCTCCGAGGTCGCATGATTCATTGCATTAGCTGGAGCCTCACTCTCTTTTGACTTTTCCTCCCCTGACTGATCTAATTGGAGCCTTGATCTTAAGTTTGCCTCTAAGACGTTTGAATCCTTCGGTGTTTGCCCCTCATCCAAGTGCTTTCTTCTCACTTCTGCCTTGCAAAAAGGAACCGACCGCTTCTTCTACTCACACATCTCCTTGCTTGACAGTCCTTATATACTCGTCTTAAACGCGGAACCCTGCGTTTGTCCAAGATCTTTGAGCATACTAGACATAGCTGTTTAGTGAGACTACGCTCATTGCACACGATTTGCGCCAGCTTCCTCGCTCACAGAGCGCTCGTTGGCCTCGGATGGCTATTAACGATGCTCTCCGTGCTCTAAAGCATACCGAATTGCCTACTGACAACTCAACTACTAGCGTCACACAGCTCCCAGCCAACATCCTGGAGGCCTTCATTCCCGGTTACTCTATCATCTCAAAATTCTTGCTAGATTCTTTAGGCTTCGACATCACCTTACTCGTCTCTGTGTGCTTCCTCATATTCGGATTGGCTACATCCCTCAAATTTGCTTGGAAACACACTTCCGAGCAGTTCAATGAGTACTTCATGAGCTACATCAGGATCGATTCCGACGACGACATTTACGACCACGTTATGGAATGGATTAGGGTTCAGAATGTCTCAAAAAACTCCCGCAAGCTGATGGCCAAGACCGGACGGGAAAATGCTTGGGATCTGGTCGACGGCGACATGGGAGTGCCTGAGCTCGACCCCAGCAAACTCGTGAACTTCAGCAATTGGGATGCCAAAGTTCCCCCAAGGTTTCAGCCCTCATTTGGAATTCACCGTTTCTTCCACAACGGAAGGTTGTTCCAGCTGACGCGTGAGAACAAACACGTGATGCGCGATGGTTGGGGAGGGAGTTCACTGCGAGACGAAGAGAACATCACGTTGACTTGTGTCGGACGCTCGACGAAGCCAATCAAAGATCTCATCAAAGTAGCCCGGGACCATTACTTGGACAAGGAAAAGTCCTGTACTGTTGTCCGTAGGCCGTGTCCCAAGGAACAGAGGGGCAGAGGTCGTACACTATGGATGAAGGTTGCTACTCGACCTTCCAGACCGATTGAGACCGTGGTATTGGATCATGAGCAGAAGAACCGGGTGCTTGTCGACATCAATGAATATTTACATCCATCTACGCCTCGATGGTATGCTAACCGAGGCATTCCATACAGGCGAGGCTACTTATTCCACGGTCCCCCAGGGACTGGTAAGTCCAGCCTTGCCTGGGCCATTGCAGGGGTCTTTGGCCTAGACATCTACTGCATCTCCCTCGTGGATCCCACACTGACGGAAGAGGACCTTGGCATGATGTTTACTAGCTTACCACGAAGATGTGTCGTTCTCCTGGAAGACATTGACAGCGCCGGTCTAAGCAAGCGTCAAGAGGAGGAGACAGTCGAGAAGCTCAAGCCAGAAGACGAAGCCGCCGCCAAGATTGGCGCCGAAATTACCAGAGCCATCAAATCTGTACAGAAAGATGGAAAGAACAACAAGGAGAATCAAGGCATCTCTCTCTCGGGACTGCTGAACGCCATCGATGGAGTCGCCTCTCACGAAGGCAGAGTTCTCCTCATGACGACAAACTTTCCGGACAAGCTCGACGAAGCCCTCATTCGCCCTGGTCGAGTGGACATGAAGGTCAAGTTCACCAATGCTACTCGATCCCAAATCTGCGAGCTCTTCACTCGCATGTATACTCCCGATACGCCTGCCAGCCTGGCCCCGGAGCAGATCAGGCTCGGTCCTGTACCTAGGGCAAACGGAACTCTTCACCAAGCTACCCTTAATGGTAGTCTTCTGCAGCCAAAATCCGCAAAGATCGAAGACGTCATGACGCCTCCAGAAAGCCCTAAACAAGCCAATACACCCACAACGACATTCTCGCCCTCAAGTATTGAAGAGATTGCAGTTCAGTTCGCGGACCGCCTGCCAGAAGACAAATTCACGCCTGCTGAGGTCCAAGGCTTCCTTTTGACCAGAAAGAAGGAACCTATGAACGCCCTGGAGGAGGTCGAGGCTTGGAGGGATGGAGTGCTGGAGGCTAGGGAAAGGAAGAGCATGAGCAAGAAGGAGGTTGTGCCCTAAGCGTAGTATTTGAACGAGAGCGGAGACATGGAATGGTTTACACAGTTATGATCAAAAGTGAAAGTATTTAGACATTCTCGCGCGTTGACTCTCTCTGCGTGCGTTACGGCTGCTCTTCCCGGAGAAGATCTGCGCTCTTCTTTTCTGATGGCTCATGGACATGACTAGCGGTCCACTTGATTCCGGGTCAGGACCTTTATCGGTCTTGAAAACAAAGGACTTGAAAGACAACATCCTTGGTGGTTGCATACCAAGTGATGAGGTACATTGGACGGGAGACATGGAAATGCAGATATTCATCATCGAGTTTGGCACACTACTGACTGTTCAATGTAGGGAAACAACTGCCACAGAGCCCCTCGAGGCATCTTGTTGGTCTGGCAGTATCAGGTCCAGGGATAAATTACGCAATAATCAATCGCAAGCCAAAATATTCGATTCTCGGCAAGGTCAGGGCAACATATTGCTTGAGATTCAAGAAATTTCCAGTTGGATGCAAGTCGAAATAGTATCTGATCGAGGGTTGTCGCCTCTTGAACAAAAAAGCATTAGGGTCGAGAGATAGATGTTTGGGACAGTGGGTGCAAGACGTGAAAACAAGTGCCTGTAGCAATTGATATCCTGATGAAATCACGCTGGTATGACCTATTCTGGTACTGGTAATGCATGCTCGACTGCCTAGCAATAAATCCCTCTCTGCCTTTACCTCAAGACGCCAGAAGCTGTCCGGCCGCCGCTCCAGAGCAAATCAAAAGCTCGGGTGTTTGCTCTCTAATATCTACTTGGCCATGTGTTTCATTCTTCATTCTTCATTCTTCATCCTCCTTTTCTTCCTCTGCCTTTTCTTCCTCCCCTTTTCGTTCCTCCAGATTTCCTTCTTCCTCTTTCTCTTCCTCCGACAAGTCTGCACGCAGCTGTTGCCACACCTCCGACCATGCCCTGCCGATCATAGCACCCTGGCCAATCATCCCCTCGCAAAGAGAGACCACTTGTCTCACGACCATGCGAGCACCATTTGCGACGTTGCCAAATACCTGCGCTGATGCCGCAAATTCCATCCTCAATGATTCATCGCGCGCCTCAAGAAAGCGGTCGATGGCAAGTCCCAAACCTGAAGTATTCCCCTCAAGTCTTCGTTGATGCCGAGACACGACGCGAAGTTGCTTGCCCAAGGTTACTTGCCTGGTTCTTGACTGGCTAGCTTCTAGGAGAGCGTGACTGAGCGCATGACGGAGATCGCGGATTGTGGGATCTTGTGGGGAAACTGAGGCGGAGGATTCGTCGATCTGACGCTCGCAGTCTCCGATTATGGTTAGGATGGTAGCATGCGTGGCTATTTCGGCGTCGAGAATGGCCTTGAGGTCGTCTGGTTGGGGTAGAGGAACAGGGCCCGGATCAGTGGATAGGTCCCGGAGGGTTGGACGGAAGGAGGATGTTTCGGATGCTCCTAGGACGGACATTGCGGTATCTGATCACCGTGAAGCAAAGACGCCGTGAGATCTTCCACATTTATGCTGAGGAGCGAAAGGTGAGCGAGAGAGGACAGACGGTGGGCATTTTGCCAGGTCCCTTGGCCGCTCTTGCCTTTGTGGATGTCAGCTTGAGAGCTGTTCGTGGGTGTCGGCCGTAAAACCTCAAGTTTCTGAAGCTACGAGGGCTCCGTGGCTCTTCTCTATGTGCCCTTCAAGCATTGAGCTTCCGGTAACTGCTTGTTTGCCCTTTTTGCCTCGACTTCAGCAAACTCGACAGCCATTGGAGCAAGCGTCTTTGCATTTTGCTTCTGGCCTAAATGGCTTGAGGTCAATTGTTAGGGAAAGTGCAACAGGTTTCTTTGATGGACAAAGACCAGGTAATTAAGTAGTCGCTGAAATGTCTGCCATAAGAAAAAGAGCCTGCCTGGAGAGCATGGGGGACGCCATATTTAGAATCATGCAATCAAAGATCCGTAGACCGGTCCTGTTAATGAGTTGTTTCAAAAAGGTGTACCTGAGGCGGACCAGAGGTCGCCAAAGTCCGAAAAAATGCTTGGCGCCTAAATGTTCGGCTGATCCCTGCTTCGCGTCTTGATTGGCTCTGTTCACATGTCTATATTCGGAACCTCAACGATTTCTTCATTGACTTGTTACTTTATCTGCACGTTCTCTCCTCTCTTACATCACTTAGGCCGTTGTTCTGTGTGCATCTGTTACGCTCATTTTCTGGTAGGCTCAATCTTTGTCTCTCGGACCACTAGCTTTCAACAATTCAATGGCTGTCGGCTATCCTTGTACAAGGACCTGTACTCTAAAGATACTCACTCGATCCTTGGCCTTGAATTGGGTCTGTGAACAAGTTTGTGTCCAATGACTGGCTGCCGTGAAGGGGGGGGGGTTATCCCCGTTTGGCGCCGTTGATGTCTGATTCCGTCGCCACGCTTGGTTCGCGGGGAAAGGGCACAGAATTGCCACGATGCTCTGGGTAGAATGCAGAGTGACCTCGTAGCCGAAGTGCTTCAGATACAATCATGGGACAAGCCTTTACTTGGACGCCAGCTTCTTCCTCATGCTTTGAAACAACAGAGGAATATCATACGCGCCTCTAGATCCCTTGTACTTGAGCACTGTATGGAAGAAATTCTGGCGCTTACAGAACCCATCTGTAGAGTTGGACGTCGCCGCTCCAATGGCCGACCTTAACACATGCCAAATGAATACTCACCCCTCTGTGGCAACGGGGGCTTCTTGTCTCAAGGAGTCAATCGAAACATGATCAATGTTCTTACTTAAGGTACTTCTTCTTCTTCTCCAACCTTCTGGATGCATCTCCTTCTGAGTTCCTACACTATCTCCATTCTTCTGAGGCTGGCCTTTCCGTTCATTCTACTCTCTATCCTGGTCGTGCCTGTGGCAGACTCACAGTCTTTCGTCATCCAAGACAATCTTTGTTACTAGAGAACAGTTGTAGTATCGTTCAATTACCCTAGGTAAGCTCATTTGTTCGATTCTAGAATTTCTGAAGTCATTGTCTCGAATGCAACAATAATGGTTGTCCATTTCGTGTCATTGACACGACAATAGCATTGTCCCACCGTCTTCATTGTCGAATTAAGCACAATCACATTTGTTCTTTACCCAGGCGTTCACCATTGTTTTTGGCCACCATTCGTGCCCTTAAATATCCATCAATCCTCCCCTCTCTCTCCCTTCATTCCTCAGCTCACACCACTTACACAGAACGCTTCCAAACCTTAACTCCTATTTCTAGCGCACACGACCACAGTCACAAATCAATCCGATCAAAGCTAACCCAAAACACTTCGTCCGGAACGAAGCACCAAAACATTCCCAACCACAAGATGTCTTCAATCATGACCATTCTCTCCTTCTCGGCCCTCGCTCTTTTCGCCTCCACAGCCCAGGGTCACATGGTCATGGCCACGCCTCCGCCATACGGCAGTCCCGACAATAGTCCCCTCAATGCCGATGGTTCAAACTTCCCGTGCAAAGCCACGAGTAACTCTGGTGGAACAGTCACCAATATGGCTATCGGTGCCTCACAGAAGCTCTCCTTTTTGGGTGAGTCAGTCCATGGTGGTGGTTCGTGTCAAGTTTCTCTTACCACGGACACGCCTGCAACGAAGAGCTCTAAGTGGATGGTTATCCATTCAATCGAAGGAGGTTGTCCGGCTAGAAATCAGGCGGGTAATATTGGAGCAGATAGTTCCGCCTCCGCTCCTGACCCGGACACATACGATTTTTCTATTCCTGCAGGTATTACTCCTGGCGCCTACACCCTTGCATGGACTTGGTTCAACAAGGTGGGTAATCGTGAGATGTACATGAATTGTGCCTCCATCAAGGTCACTGGGGCTTCAAGCAAGAGAGAGACTTCTCTCAACGAGACGGAGGAGTACGCAATTCCCGAGCTTGCCGGACGTGCAACGGCTTCATTCCCTGACATGTTCGTCGCAAACATCCCGGTTACGGACTGCACGACGGCCGAAGCAACAGATGTGAAATTTCCATCTCCTGGTTCGTCGGTCGAAATGGCCAGCGCCAATAAGGCCGACGTCTTGACTCCTCCGACTGGGCCCAAGTGTGGAGCATCTGGCAGCTCGTCAAGCGCTTCCTCAGACACTCAAGCTTCCAATGCGGGTAGCTCTGGAGCTTCAGGCGCCGCTGCACCTGCATCATCTCCAGCAGCCTCTGCACCTGCCGCCGCACCCTCGATGTCTGCTGCTGCTCCCGCTGTCGCTGCCTCTCCCTCCGTGGCTGCTGCTGCTCCCTCTGTTGCCGCCTCTCCCTCCGTGGCTGCCGCTGCTCCCTCCGCCGCCGCACCCGCTTCCCCATCTTCCGCCGCCGGTTCAGCTCCTGCAGCTGTTGAAAGCTCATCTGGCTCGAGCGCTGCACCAGCTTCTGCCTCGGGCACGGCATCGACTGGCTCCTCTACCGGCTCTTGCGCCACTCCTGGCCAGTCAGTCTGCTCGCCCGACGGATTACAGATCGGGACGTGCACGACACAATCTACAGTAACCTGGATACCTGTGGCGGCTGGTACAAAGTGCGTTGGCGGGTACATGGTCGCCGCAAAGGGCAAGCGTAGCGCCAAATTTTTGAGCGGCTACTTCTTCTGAAGAGCAGCTCATAAGATTGCCAAAGGCATTTTCCTCCACAGTGTGGAATGTTAGATTGCATGCACTTTCTTGTACATACACTCTGGATGGTTGCTTTTGCCTTTTTCCCAGTGTGAGAATTTTGATTGCATGCAGGTCTTAGTACATATAGTCTGAATGGTGGGGAATAGGATACTTGGGTATCATTTCGCTCACTACATAGAAGCAAATTAGAAGAAAATTGGCAATAAACATCCTTCCCCCTTGCCCATAGTGAGTCCCATGACAACAGGCAATTAACAACGTGAAGGGTGAAACATTATCATAAAGTTTGGCCTATTGCAGGCCACCGGGACGCAATATGGTATCGAGTCTCGATCGAGAGGCCACTTGGGGTCTGGAGTAACTCGATTTGCGCCGAAGGAGCTTGCTCCGACTGATCTCCAAAACTATTTTCAAAAATACTCCATCTCTACTCCTCCCTATACTCCTCTTTCGAGTCTCGGCTTTCACTCTACTCTAAAAAACAATCATCAGCCTACTTACCCAAGCAATTGCTCATGTATGAGACTTTGAACAAGGTCTGAAGTTCAAGGCTTGCCTTGATGCCAAGATTGACTAGTCTAGTAGAGTCCGGCAGTCCATAAGTCCGAGATGCAAGAGACATTAAATGGCGTAGGTAGGCATCCAAGTTTTAGTGTACTGACACTGTGCATCTGCCTTTACGTGCATGTACCTTTCACTTCTGTCCATATAATGTCATTCACCGGCCAGGATGACCCATTCTTACAGGCTCAGGCGTAGGTCAATCGCAAGCAATAAACAGTCAGAAACTCACGATTCTCCTCAGTGATGTCCTATCCACTTTGAAGACCACGAGATCATTATTCTCCTCCTACCTTCGAATAAGATCTCTCGCCTCATCCGCATCATCTCCTGAGCTGGCACAAGCTCGCAGCGAGCTCGAGTCCACCGTCCAAGATCTCAGCACAGACCTACAAGACCTAGTAGACAGCGTAAAGGCTGTCGAAGGGGATCCTTTCCGATATGGATTGGATATTGATGAGGTGGGGCGAAGGCGAAAGCTGGTACAAGATGCCGGAGGTGAAGTTGAAAGTATGCGGCAAGAGCTCGCAAAGACTGTTATTGGCGCCCAGAGCAAAAGCCAAGGCATGAACGGAACACTGCCCCCACCATCGGCTTTTGACCCAGATGAACCTGACGGCGATGATTATGGCGTCTTCGAACAGCAAAGACAAGTTGAGATGATGCATGAGCAGGATGAGGCGCTAGATGGTGTATTCAAGACCGTGGGAAATCTACGACAGCAAGCAGACGAGATGGGTAGAGAGCTCGAAGAGCAGGGAGAGATGCTCGAAGATGCAGACAGGCTGGCCGATAGAGTGGGAGGCAAGCTGCAGAACGGCATCAAGAGAGTTGGCTGGGTCATAAAGAATAACGAGGGTATGAGGACCTTCGATCAATCACCCCCGCGGCTAAGCGACTAATCGCGTCTCAGATACATGGTCAAGTTGCTGCATTGGCATCCTGATATTTGTCTTGATACTTCTCCTCGTCCTCCTCCTCATTCTCTGATCTTTTCACATACGCCATCATACCCACATGGGGACTCCCGGAAGCCTGATGGCGGATCTACAACGCTGAGGATGCTATGCCGGTCATTCACTTAGCAAGGCACACCACAGCTTCGTGCTGAGGAACGAAATTTCGGCACCCTAGCTCATTTACTGAATTAGTTGAGACAGGCGACTGTCCAATGGGGACCATGCCTCGAGCAGAGCCATAACCTTCGTTTGCAAGGTCTCGCGTCATTTCGGGCCGTGCCCAGCTTCTACGACACTGCTATTGCCACTCCAGCCCCCAAGGCTCAGATGAAGCTATCAAGAGCCGAGAGAAAAGTAATGTGAGCGATTGCTCCGCAGAACCACCCATCACCCAGTCGCTGACCAGATCCTCCTGTAGCTCTTCTGAGAGGCGCAAAATCGCCGGAAACTGTAGGTTTCTGAATGCACATACCATGCAATCAAGACGTTTAAGTTCGAGAAGCGAAAGGGTAGTTCAAAGGAGGGAATCTACGTCTAGGGAGGGGAGAACATCATTGCTCGAAGAGCCTGGCTTCATCGAGAAAATTTGAAGCTTAATGAAGATATGAGGACATGAGGCAGGTTTGCCGTTCTCGAAAATGGCTCAATCTTTGATAAAACAAATTATTCCGTGAAGTATTCCTCTTTGGTATCGTAGCTTATGCCTGAAATGTTCAAGGTATAACTTCTTCTGCGCCACTTCTTATCCTTGCCGTCTCCACAGACTCCCCAGTCACGGGTTTCACTTTCTTCACTTCTCCAGACCCCCATTGCGCTTGATATCTCCAGTCCCAGATCTCAAATTGCGTTCCAAAATCTCTCCCCACGGCCGGCAAACACAAGTACAGCCCTTCGACCGCAATGAGCAACACGACCCATGTCACATGCTCTCCAGGCACACTCTCTACCGTAAGCTTCAAGGGCAAGTTGTTCGTCGTGAGGCCTGCTGCCAGGTTGCGAGGAGAGCCGGATGTCTCCCAGACGAAGGGGTCATCCTTGGGGCCAAGGGGCCCACCGCCGTGACGACTGATCTCGTCATTGATAAATTCGTGGATCCTGAGGAGAGTGCTTCCAAGGATTTGGCCGTCGATAGGATTAGTGGTTCTGACGTGCAATTCGATGGTGGAGTGCGGGACACGATAAACGAATATTTGGGCTGCTGCGAGAGAGTTGTTCGAAGTCGTATATCCGTTAGTCGAGAAGTTGCTGGGCAGGACGGGTAACCCGGGATTATCGTTGGTCGGTACTGTAGGCAAGCCGATGGGCACGATGGAGGGAAGAACAGCTCTATCTAGGTGTCAGCTGAACTCGACGGATCAGGGACCTGCAGGAACAAGTTGCCTGCCTTTTCGCAAGTGGTAAAGTCTCGAAGCTCGGGGCAGCAAGAGCTCCTGGCGCGGGAAAGACCAACAAAGTCAGCGGGAGCGGTATGGTCTGGAGGCACAGATGGAGATTATTAGGAAGAATCCGCATTTCGACAAACAACTTGATGAAAAGATTAGCAATGAAAAGTCCGAGCATGCTGCTTGCTGCATATCTGAAAGCTAGGATGACCCCAGTTGCGCGAAGACAAATCTTTGCGACCCGAAGTCTCCAAATGTCATGGCGAAATCATTTCTCCATGCTGAATACGTGGCAATTGTGTCGCGTCGGGTGGTGCAGATGAGTCTGGGATGAGACAGCTCTGCGCATGCGGATAAACAAAACTCATAGTGGGTCGATCACCATAACACGATTTCTTCTCGCAATCGTACCAGAGCTATGTTTGTAGCCAATGAGGCCAAGCTCACCCAGCCGTAATCACCGCCTCACCAAGTGCCTTAAACATTTACATCGGTCGGTGTCCCGAAGACTCTTCTGAAAGCCTCGAATTGAGCCGCGCGATGAAGTTTGCAAGCCAGAACACAATGAGTTGAGGGTGAAATGGACTTTCACATTAGCAAATCCCTTAGTGAATAGACAGACCTAAGCAAGTCGACAAACCACACCGTACCGCTTTAATACCGAGGCTTACAATGCTCAAGCACTTCCGAGGTTCAGCTGCTGTTTCACCCTTCCCAGTGGTAATTATCCTAAACTCTGACAACGTGGAGTATCTCTCAGACGTGAGCTGCTGGAGAGCATAGCAGCCGTGGAATTGTCAAAAAGAATCACAAATTGAGAGGCTGAAAATAGAACCCAGCATCACGAAATGATGAGGGAGAGTCTCAGTGAGTACCCGATTCAGTGTGATAAATAACATCAGGACGACATGGAAGAGAAAACTACGGTGCTTACTCAAAGCATACACTCTCTCCATGCAGTCCCTAATCGTTCCTTATCCCGCTCTTCGTCCAGCCTCCCTCGACAACAGCTTCCCTTGCCACATTGTTGATGATGCTGAAGCGATCAGGCCCTAGCTTGACCCCGCCGTACCATCTACTGACGACGACTAGCACGTCCCATACATCCATGATCTTTAACAATTGTAGTAGCCTTCCTCCAGCTGCATTTTCTCCATCGTCATCACAATCCTCGTACAGAACCTCACTTGCTGATTTGGCAGTGGAGGGAGCACGGATACGGTAGGCTGTTGGGTTGTGACTGGCTTTGGCAGTTCGTTTATCATTCACGAGGAGGTGAGCTAGAAATGCCTGCGCTTGGGCTGGCGATGTGACGGAGCAAGCCCTAGCTACGAAGGTCGACTTCTTCTCGGTGACGGCTGAGGAGAGAATCCAGCGAGGCTCCTCCCCAAGACCACAAGTGACAGGCGGGGCGGCTTTGAGCACAAGACGGGCATCATCCTCAGGATCGGCCAGGGAAGACTGCTGACCATTGGAATCCTCGGCCAACACGGTATCAAGCTCCTGCAGTAGATCGAAGAGGCAGACTGAGCCTGAAATGAATACCGAGAGTAACGTTGCTTGTGCAGTATCTAGTACATGGCTCCCGTAACCCTTTCTCGCCTGCGCCCCGGTTCTTTCTATGCCTAGCAGTTGTGGTATTGACTCAGGATAGTCTGACGGGAAGAGCACGCGCAATGAGGCCTCGACATGGGGAATCGATAGGATGTAGACAAAAGCACCATCTGCTTCTCGTAATACATCGTTGCCATAAATTGACTGAATAGCTTCTATCTCGTCAAGTAGATCTTCGGACATCCTGCCCCAACAGCCTCTGTTGTTATCTGTTGATAACCGAGGTTGAGGGCAAACAGACCGTAGGATTCGCCACAATGAAAAGCCTCAACTGGCTTCCCCATAATCTCTCGAGAGGTTTCTCAATTGCTGCGCGGTAGTTGGGTGGAGACGGTTTGTGGAAGACTGAAGTCTCCCAGTACCTACACATTCTACGGGCGTAAGACTAAACCCCTAAATGGACTAGTTTCAATATCGCGTCCAGTCGCGCTTCAACTGTTTGGGGTATTCGAATGTCCAACGTCAACCATTGACTTCTGTTCCAGTTTGATGGCACACAATGCGGAAACCAGCTTCTTGGTTGATAGACTGATTAAGGCCTTAACCGGAGATCCGTCAGAGGCTGATGTTGACCGCTGTAAGCGTTCAGCATTGCGCACTCTGGCAAACAGTCATTCTCCGCGTATCAATCAATTCGAGATCACTGCTCGATTGGAGGGTTTGGAGGAGAAATGGAGGATCCTCAACAATGATGTACTAGCTGACGCCTTGGATCTGCGACGAGCAGAACTGTCCGTAACGTCAAACAGATGGACTCCGGAGATTTTATCGCTTTTTTTACAGCTATCGGACAGACCAACTGACCATCCAAATCTTGCGCATCTGGCATCGCTGAAGCCTGAGCTTCCATCTGCGCCTTTGACATGGGCCGATATCGTAGCTGAAGACCCATTGGATGACCAGGATGGTATCTGGAAGAATGTGGATTTGACGGCAGATGATTCGGACGATGATGAGCGGATTGAATCATTTCACTCTGATCCTTCAGTACTCACGCCGGAGTCCAGCGTAATTGGACAAGAGGTCGGAGCTTGCATTGAAACACTGATTGAGCCTATTTCGCCTCGGGAAGTTCAAATTGCGCACATCTGGAATTCGCAAGATGCCGATAAGTTTGACTTGATTCGCGAGGAAGACGAAGACCGTAGGCCAAAGACGATCTTGACTGAGCTGCAGGCGGGACGGGAAGTCATCTTCTTACTCCTTGGGTTACCAACGTCTATCTTCAGTCAAGGGGACGAAGGGCAGACTACCGTGTCGAGAGCGGATTTTCTAGAGCATGCCTCTCATGAATCATTGACTAGTCTATTGGCAGGATTTGCTGTAATTGCTAATAAGCTGCTCAGCGTCCGACAGTGGGTTGGAAAGGACGAGAGGATTCCACTCGAACAGACTTTTCAAGCGACCCTTACCTCACGCCTAAAGATTGTTGATCGTGCCTTGTCTGCAATACAAACCAAGATCCTCTCCCTTGGTGCCCAATCATTTCCAAGTCTCTTGGCGCTCTACGATGAGACTTCCAATATCAGCCGACTCTTACTACAGGTATATGACGTTTTGCTGGAATTGGACGTTCATCCAAAGCTCGAAAGGCCTTTCCGCATACTCGAATGCTTGTTCGATAGAACATGTATCAACCAAGGCATTGGAGATGCAGAAGGTTATGAGTACATGGCCAATCTGTTCTTCGACTGTTTTCAGACGTACCTTAAGCCCCTACGATTGTGGATGGAAAAAGGTCAGCTCACAGGGCGCGATGGGGTCATCTTCATCAAAGAAGACAAAAAAAAGGTTCATTTGAACTCCGTGTGGCAAGATTCATACCATCTCATCAAAGATAGCAATGGTGTCTTGCACGCTCCAAAATTTCTCCATGTAGCCGCGAAGAAGATTTTCAATACTGGCAAAAGTATCGACTTTCTAAGACGTTTGGGGTGGGAACACCATGATCTGAAACAAGATCCGGCAAAAGAGCTTGCATTGACCTACGAATCTGTCTGTCTGTCAGCGGATCTTGGCCTGTTCAGTCCTTTCGCCGAGCTTTTCGACATGGCCCTCGATAGGTGGATTGCCAATAAGCATCAAGCATCTTTGTTGGAGCTTCGTGCCCAACTTGATTCGCGTTGTGGCTTGCAGTCATCGTTGGATGCCTTAGAGTATATCTACTTCGATAAAGGCGCATTCTGCACCAACGTCAACAACCGGATCTTCGAGAAAATAGATCGTGGGAATCCTCGATGGAATGATGGCTTCACTATGACTGAATTATTCCAAGGGGCTTTCAAATCTATTCCCTGCATTGATATTGATCGGCTTGAGATCTGTCCGAGTCCAGCAACCCAACAGGAGTCAAATGGAGCACGGCGCTCCATGAGCGTTCTTGAGGGTATTCGGCTTTCGTACACTCTTCCTTGGCCCGTTGCGAACGTTATCAGAACAGATTCCATTGAACTCTACCAGCGTGTCTTCGTCCTCCTGACGCAATTGCAGAGAGCGAAGTATCTGCTCCAGCGGCAGAAAATCGCAAAAAGCGTGCAAGCAACAGACAAGAAGCCACTATTACAACTTTACACACTTCGCCACCGGCTCCTCTGGATGACAAACACAATGCTGACTTACATCACTAATATGGTCCTTTCAGTGGCTACTGCTGACATGCGTATCGCCATGGATCGAGCTCAGGATGTTGACAGTATGAGCGCAGTCCACCAGGCTTACATTACAAAACTCGAAGATCAATGCTTTTTGCTGAAAAAACACGCGTCTATTCGCCAAGCTATCATATCATTGCTTGATCTAACAATTCTTTTCTCAGACCTGCATGCCTCCTATGCTACCAGACAGATATCCTCTGACTGGGAGAGTAGCTTCACAATTACAAAAGCCGACCAAAAGCATGCAATTCATTTCAAACAGGAAAAGCTGGCCAAAGCAGCCTCAGACGATGAGGACACCGAATCCGATTCTGACGACTCCAGTCCCTGTTCCGCTTTGCATGCGGAGCTTCCGGATGCTGGTAGGCTGAAGCAAATGCTCGACACCTTCAGGAGTCTGCATGGTTTTGTGACCGTAGCAGTGAGAGCAATCAGCAAAGCTGACAGTACACCTTCATGGGAAATGCTTGCCAGTAATTTAGCTATGGGGCTGGAAAAGTGATGCTTCGAGAACATGTCCTGGAGTGGGACTAGCAAGGGAAGCTGCACAAATACGCAAAATCGAGTCATTAAGCTTGAAAGGGAGACGCTGCAAGGATACCCTGTGAAGGACAGAAACTCTTTCACGCTCTAGGGTCCATCGCGTATTCTACGAACCTAGGCAGAGCCTTTTACAAATCTGAGCAGCAGAACCAGACTAGATCTGGTCATAAGTATTAGACCCGACTTTCGGCCAGTGACCCGTCGGTATCCCAAAGTCAAGGTTACCAATTTGAAGACTGAAATTGACGTTCGCTATTCGGCATTATGAAAGGCAAGCTTGATATCGACAGCAACAATAAAGCGGCTTCTGAATTCCACGGTCTGTAACGCAGATCGGTGAATTGAAAAGGCTGGGCTTC
This sequence comes from Letharia lupina, assembly GCF_014066315.1. NCBI lineage: Eukaryota > Fungi > Ascomycota > Lecanoromycetes > Lecanorales > Parmeliaceae > Letharia > Letharia lupina. Next base: position 1,032,198 of record NW_023502990.1, on the reverse strand, counting down.
TGTTGTTGGTTCCTACAAAGACGAAGGTCTAGTAATCTCTAGCTGATCCGTGCGAGCCTCAAAATCTCGTCTTGTGATAATGGTACATTGATATGGTCTGGAGTGACTGCCAGGGGATGCAGGAGATGCTTTATGTGTATCCTAAGTTGTGAAATGGTAGATGGGCAATGGAAAATGATTAATGGTCTTGAAATGAGGCAACTCGAGCCTAGCCCGGCTCTAGTCTTGCCGAGGATTTGCCATGTTGATACTAGACAGTATGTAGTGAAATGTTTTCTTGAATAGAGAAAAGGATAAGAATGATGAAGGATGGGGAGGTAGAAGAAGTATGCCAATGGCCATGACGATCTCTTCATACCTATATTGTTTCTCAAGTGACTGGTCGATGAGAGGCCGAGAAAGACTGCCCACATGGCTATCCCAAGACCGTTGCGTGCTTTGGCGATAGTATCTGCTTTTTTATTGTTCTACCTCCTCTTCCAGGCCTTTAGAACCCCGCCAACAATACATGGACAAGGCGATCTGGAGCATGAGCTTCCCAACGAGCCGACCTTACAAGGTACAACAACCGTAATATGCTCACGTGTACATGCTAACAGCAACCAGAGTATGGCGAACCTCCTCCACCTTTATGGCGAGCCGATGGGTATGCTGCGGACAATCCCGATTCACCTCGCATTAATGCGACACTACTGGCGCTGGTACGAAATGAGGAGCTAGATGGTATGCTGGTATCCATGAGAGACTTGGAGCGAACATGGAACTCAAAATTCAACTACCCCTGGACATTTTTCAACGACGTCCCCTTCTCAGAAGATTTTAAACGTCTAACCCAGATGGAGACGAAAGCAAAATGCAATTATGGTACGGCTGTCCAGTTTGCCCCTCACCCCAGCATCTTCGCAAATTAATAGAATTTCTTCCTACAGAATTAATTCCCAAAGAACACTGGGCAGTGCCCTCCTGGATCAATAGCGATCTTTTTGATGAGTCTGCCAAGATGCTCGAAGAGCAAGAGGTTCAGTATGGCCCTATGGTATCCTATCATCAAATGTGCCGCTGGAATAGTGGCATGTTCTACAAACACCCAGCCCTCCAAGATGTCCGCTACTATTGGCGCGTGGAGCCAAAAGTACACTTCTTCTGCGACATTGACTACGATATATTCCGCTGGATGAATGATCACAATAAGACGTACGGGTTTACGATCAACCTTTACGATGCGCCGCAGACCATACCAACCTTGTGGCCAGAGACAGAAAAGTTCATGGCGGCACATCCAGAGTATTTGCATGAGAACAATGCGAGGGAGTGGGTCGTGGATAGCAAAAGGAGGCCGGAACACAATATAAAAGCGCACGGGTACAGCACGTGTCATTTTTGGAGCAATTTCGAGATTGCGGACATGGGATTTTGGCGTTCCAAACCCTATGAAGACTATTTCGAGCACTTGGATCGAGCGGGTGGTTTCTTCTATGAGAGGTGGGGGGATGCGCCGGTGCATAGTATTGCGTTGGGACTGTTTGAGGATAAGAGCAAGATCCATTGGTGAGACTTCCCGCATCTGCATTCGACCTCGAACCCAATATGGACAGGCGCCATCTGACTGCATTCCAGGTTCCGTGATATAGGATACCAGCACATACCCTACTTCAACTGCCCTAAATCGCCCAAATGTAGAGGGTGTGTCACGGGCCGCTTCACCGATGGCGAGAGATTCCTATTCAAGGAAGATTGCAGGCCTAATTGGTTTAAATACGTGGGCATGGATTGATACTTGGCGATGGCACAATGGGGCCTTCGAGGGAGAGAAGACAATAACTCGTTCCCTATACATGAATATGTGTAAAGTAGGTATTTGCTACCTTCGATCGGCATGTCAACAGTACGTACATTTTGGCGCAAAAAGGCATCACGGAGGTACCTGTGTATCTGAGCTATTTCGATGTACATAATAGCCTTTCAATGGTGCAAGACTGGGATGAAATGCCATCTGAGCACTTGTAGTCCTGCTCAAGTTCGTCGAATTTACGAAGTCTAATGTCAGAATTTTTCAACCGTGGCGCTTTCTAACAAATCGTGGTCTATTCCGTGTCGGAGCCCAGGCTGAAGGCAAAAGTGCAATACCAGATCGGTCTCAGCGCAGCGCAGAACAAACCTGTAATTTGCAAGCCATTCGACCTTATTGAAGCGGAGCAACGAGCAAGCTTTGGCAGATATTTATGTGCATATATCGCGTACAGACGAGTCAAACGGCGTTGTGCAATCTTGGTTGTAACGTGCTTCTCCAATTCTCCTCTTCGTCCCCAATTTCTCAATACGCCCTCGGTCCCTTTCAAGCCCTATTTGCACCTCCAGTGTAAAGTTGCTCGGGATACAAGTCCTCCTTCAAATCGATACCTAATTCTTCCCGAAGCGGTTCGAGATCGCGCAAGTATTCGTCGTATTGGCCCTTGTTTTCGACTTTGGCTTTGATACCTGTATCTCAAGGGGTGAGTACGTCTTCGAAAAAGAAAAGGCTGAAGTGAGTAATGCACCTTCGAAGACGCGTACGGCAGTGGGGAAATCATTAACTCTTCTGGCTGCCCTAAGAGCGGCTGTGATGACAGAAGGAGAGGGGACGAGATCGTAGGCGAAAGCGTTGTTCAGGTTACGCTGTTGTAAGACGAAAAACTCAGAATTCTAGGGTTCGGCTTTGCGGGGCGAGATGTAGTCTTTACCTGTAGTTCGAAGACATCTTGAACACCATCGAACTCTTTCTCATATCTGGAAACGTCTCTTGTCAGCCAATTGACCCATCATAGTTGCCTCCAGGTTCGATGTTTGGATGCTCTGCACTCAGAGAGCTAGGGCAGGTCGAGGACAGACGAGCTGCCAAATGCCCATACCTAGCAGTGAACTCCTCAAAGCTCTCTTCATGATGCCCTGAGCCTCCGGTTGCCTCTTGTCCATCCTTATCGGCTGCCCTCCTAACACTTGTACTGAAGTAATTGCATGGCACCGTCGCGGATGAGCCGGCGTATACTCCCCTTGGAGAGATTGTCTTTGCTGGCTGCGATGACCGGAACAGGTACGATGGCTGTGTGCGCGCGGCTAGACGAAAGAGAGTGGCGGAAGACATTGAGGATGCGCAGTGAAGACGCTGAGGGGAGATTTAAATTGGGTCGGATGGTGAGTCGAGGTACGGAGATACCTATAGCCGGAGTTTGCTCCTCAGATCAGGGGAGCTAGGGCTGAACAAAAGACGTACCTATCGGTGGTAATTGAAGCTTTCACAATTCTCGATAATCTGTGTTTTAAAAGGAGCAGATACCGTCGATGAATATGGTCAATTGGACCTCGTCAGTTGCCTTCTGGTCAAGGCAAATTTCTCGTTCAAAGATTTTCTCTCATTTCTATGAAGAGCTCACCTTCCCTGATGGCTGGTTGATTGCCTGCCATGATTGGTCGAGGCATTTCCATCAGCCGAAATTTGAGCGCCCGCCAGCGCCGCGCAACCATCACGTCCCTCCTCCCAACTCTCCTTTCTCCAGACTTTCTCATCAAGTTCGAATGACCTTTGCGTAGCAGTGTCACGTCGTCAATCGCCTTCTCACATTCGATTCTAGTCACTCTTTTATCAACCTTGCCGCATGTGAAATTATTCTGGCACAACAAGCCCATTCTTCCACCACTTTTCCACTATACGGACCCATTGACTATTCTTCACCGAATATACCCTTAGCCAATACCAATCGCCAAAGGCACTCACTGCTTTGGCAGACTACCGGCATCATGTCATCCAACCGTCTCGATTCCATTCCCCTACCTACGCTCGACAGACCCTTCATTGTGGAACTATGGCCTCAATTCGACAAGCTCTATTCCCACGTCGTGGGACACTCCGCAAACAAATTTGTCTTCGTACCAGGTGCAACGTCTCTGTCGACCTTCACAGCGACGGTAACAATGCTCATAACGTATTACGTGACGGTCTTTGCAGGGAGAGAGTTCATGAAAAATCGGGAACCATTCAAGCTCAATGGCCTATTCATGGTGCACAATCTAGCTTTGACCATTATCAGTGGAGTTCTTCTGGCACTCTTCACTGAGCAGTTGCTACCAACAATTGCGAGAAATGGAGTCTTCTACGCCATATGCGACCACAGGGGAGGATGGACAGCCCCTCTGGTGACTCTATATTACGTGCGTACTCCTCTGTCGCGGTCAGGAAAGTTGGGACTGACAGCCTGTAGCTGAACTATCTTACAAAATACGTGGAGCTGTTGGACACTGTCTTCATGGTTCTCAAGAAAAAGCCCCTCAGTACGTCAAGAATTTCTAATCCTAAAGTACTCAGCTGATGCGCCCAGCCTTTCTCCATACCTATCATCACGGGGCTACTGCTTTGCTCTGCTATACTCAACTCGTTGGGCTGACCGCCGTCTCCTGGGTCCCCATCACCCTCAATCTCACCGTCCACGTAGTCATGTACTGGTACTACTTTCAAGCCGCGCGCGGCGTGCGCATCTCGTGGAAGAAATGGATCACCAGGCTCCAAATAGCTCAATTCGTCATCGATCTTGGCTTCGTCTATTTTGCGTCCTACACTTACTTCTCCTCAACCTACTTCCCTAACCTACCTACGGCCGGCAAATGCGCTGGTGAAGAGTTTGCTGCTTTTGCAGGCATGGGCATCATCTCCTCCTACCTCCTACTCTTCATCTCCTTCTACTTCGCTACATACAAGAAAGACAATGCAAAGGGTGGAAGGGGGCGGAAGAAGAGCAGAAGACTTAGCCAGACGGCAACAAGAGCGGCCATCGACATGAGCAGGATGGAAGTGCCTGACGTGCAACGCATGGAAGATGCCGTGCATTTGGGAGGTCATTCCAATGGATCAGCAAAAGGGAAAGAAAATGGTGGAATCACGCCCAGGGTGACACGGTCGAGAAAGGGGTAAGAGTGGCATACATGAGAACCTGGAAACAGTTCTTTGCACGTGCCATTCCAGGAGTGGGTATCGATTTGGTACGTACTCCAGGAGGTCATGATATTTGATACTATGTAAGGTTGGTGTGGATGCTTTACGCTCCTGTCGGATTTGTGGGCACATTTCTCATGGCGGATGCACCAGTGCACTCCGGAACGGAGGCCTTAAGACTGCGTTCCAGTGCCTTGCTACGGGACCTTGAGTGGAAAATCGTTTGAAGTAGTCGTAATATGTACAACATAATAGCAATCTCTCCAGACTCGAGCTATAAGCATCCGGTGAACAGCAAGCCTTCTATACTTGTCATATTGTGTTGATCATGAAGCTGTGTGGCATGAAGCCCAAGCTGATGAATAGTGGCTACGGCGCTTGAGCCTCGAAGTGCCCAATCTCTTTGACATCGTACCTCTGACTCGGTACAGCACGGCTACTGGTAACCAAACGGAAGCCATGTTTCTCAACCATCTAGCTCCTCGAGACGACGGAAGGCCTAGCCCCATAGTATCTCGAGCATGCGAGTCTGACAGCGCTCGTCCGGAATTGCATACTCCCTGGCGGCGTTCCACTAGCTTCTCGCTCTTTCCATGGGAATGATTATGCGTGTACTTCTGTCCGTGCGAGACCTTGAGCCACACATTCCAGGCCTTATCATAAAAGGTTGTATCCGAACCAAAGGCTGCAAATACTTTTCATGTAGAGTGTGAGAATAGCGAGAAGTGCGGAGAAGAAATCAACAACGGGTATACTTGGCAGACTGGATTCATGCAGGCCAACAAAGCTGCAAGGTGGTTGATAGTAGCCGAAGTTGACTTCGGTGGCATATTTTAAGGTTTGCGATGGCATGAAAAACAATCGGGAAAACAGTTTTCCTGATTTGGGGGCCCCTGAGTCGTACCTTCTTGGGATGGCCAGTACGACTCCAGTGGGCCCTGATTATGCAGGGCCATGGCTTTTGAGCAGCCTGGGTGGGACGATCCGATAGATGGAGACTTATGCTTGGTCCGCAACGGTATTGAGGTGGCGACGTCGATTAATACCAGAAGTTCGTTGACAGAGATATAACAGATGCTTGCGATATTGCAATTAATGAGCTTCCTTCGGAGACGTTGAGAATGAACTGTATTTGGAGACGATATATTGGACTGTAGAGTAAGGAAAGAAAAGAATGATGACACTAATCTAATCATTGAGACGATGAAATGACAATTGTGCAAACTTGGAGATAACGATTGTATTACCATCGCCCTAGGTATTAAGCCAGTACCATTTTGATGAAATGAGAAACCTCTAGATTTTCATCCAAATCCGCGGATAAACAGTGCCAACGCAGGGAGATTAGGTTCGATAGTCTCACGGTCCTAAGAACATCTATGCATGAGAGGAAAGCAAACCGCCAGGGCGAAATAGGCCGGATCTACTACTACCGTGCGGCCCCTGAAGTTCCTGAACCTGGGTGGCACCAGCGGAGTAGGTACATGTAAGCTTCGGGCAATTTTCTTGAAACAATTTGGGTCTGCACAAGTCGAAGTGGACAAAGCTGTGGTTGAGTCACTGTCCAGGCCGTTCATAATTCATTGTATTACGAGATATGCATCATTGCAAGCCAGATCTTCCGGGGCAGATGTGAGATGGTGCTCAATGCTGTCGCCAAGCTCTTGTCGGCACCATCAAAATTGTGCTCTCTGCACCGCACAGGCAATATTTATAATTCAAGGTCCATCGTGCATAGGTGCAATGTGTCCAGAGCTTAGAGCCCAGAGCGCTTTAATCTGTTGCCACGTACCTCTTCATAGACGCTGGTCAGACGCCAAAAACACGCATTGCGGAGTGGTTATACTCATCGCTCGGCGTAGAAGTATCTGAGGATCGGACCAATCGTCCTGTAATGATCCGAGATGCAAATCGTCCGGGCGTTGCTGACTGTTGAGCCTTGACGCATACAGCATTGACACGGCAGTAATAGGCGTAGCTCGTCTGCCAGCGCTGGCATCGTTTGGAAGCAAAGGCTTTTGTTGGGAAAATTTTCTTGCCCAAATAGGTAGTGAAAGTAGTAAGATATGCGACTGCAAGCAAGGCACATATGCAGCCGCATAGAAATGGGCAATGTTAGTGGCACGCGTATGTATCTATGCGTCTTCATCGAGACAGCCGCTGCATGAGAGTGATTGTCCAGTCTCCACACAAACGGCCGGCTATCGCATGGTAGCGAAGAAGTGAAGATGAAGCATGTGGGTAAATGATGGCAAAGGACAGGCCGCTTCCAGAAGAGACGGAGGTTGGTGGGTGTCAAAGAGGTCAGGGTACAGGAATAGATAGAGATGGTATCGTGGTCAAGAGAAAGATGCTCTCGGTACCATACAATTTCATGATAATAAAAGATCTAAGGTAGTCTGATCTAAGGTACTTTAGTAGGATGGCGAAGAGTGGGAGAAATTGAATTACTTTAGTCATTTAAGGTACATCTGGTGCCTAAAGTACTTTACTGCCTAGGAGAATATTAAACTTGCGGCTTGCTCGAGCCCGTAGAGTTAGCGTTGGACAGCCGGCCTGTTAGAATCTGATGGCGATTCGACTGTCCAACAATAACATGTACGGTATTGCAGTTTCCTGTACAGAGTAAAGAGTAGATAAGTACCGGTATGTAAGAATGTATGTAGACAAGCTGATTATCAGTATTGTAGAAGCGCACCTAGCAGCGAACGGCTTCATGCAATACGGAAGGTTGCTCCTGCGTCATGCGTCATGTAGGTACGGGCCTGCTTTCTTAATTCCGTTTCCCCTCTTTTTGTCTCCGTTAGATTGAACGCTAATGCACCCCAGTGCCCACAGCCAAATGTGTGGCCGTTCGGGAAATTCCTTCAGCAATCACATCCACAATCACAATCGAAAACCACGGCTGGTGCGGATGGAAGCATGGAGAAGCGCAAAGCCGCATTGTATACCTAGTCAGACCTCAGACTTGGATTGCCAGATAGAAAATGATACTGAAACAGACAAGGTACGGTAAGATGGGGGATAATTAGACATATGGTCGATGGTGGCTTGAAGAGCTCGTCGAGTCGTCATTTTGGGCCACGGGAAGCAGATGGACAGAAGATTGTAAATTGCAAGACAAGCACGCCAGGCTTGAAACAGCAGGCCCGGCCGGTTTCACGTGGTCAATCCTTCGGCTTGGCTGAGGGGCTGCTAGTCCGCTTGGTGCCACTTCTAGGGGGCCTTTTGGAGGGACCTAAGCATGTACATTACATATCAATTGGCATTAAGTACCTCCTCTTGTCCACGGTATTCATATTTGACGCACTATTTGCATCTGACCACAGAGCTTCACGGAACCATCCTTTCGTGATCAGACCGATTCTCATACCGTTGAACCGTTAAACCCGCCGTTACAGGTCGGGTCTTTTTTTTTCTTTTTTTTTTGCTTCCCGGAGTGACGAGGCGTGCATGGCTGCGCTCTGGAATAAATAGGCGCAGCAATGGATGGTGGAGAGGTGGGAATGTCACGAGCGTAGCTACACTAACCTTAGGGTAGGAGTTGCGGTTGGCTACGATCATGCAGCCTCTTTAAATTTCCTAGCCAATAGATGGCTTGAAACCCACAACCCATTCATCATTTTTTCACCCATTTAACCCTTGCCCTCACAGGTACACACTCTCCCCACCATCAAAGCCGTCAAACCTTCCGTCGACTTCCAGGGTTATTATTTTGGCGATTGTCGATCTTACCGTGCTGTAAACGGTACACGCACATGTCCTGCGGCCCTGCCTTCATAATCTATATGATAAGCCGGCCTTTCCTTCTGCGGCGCGGCTGACTATAACCACCGTACTCCATTCTCAGCTCCATTATTATTACTCTTCCACAATCCCCCCATGTTGGATACTACCAACCAACACTGTCCTTCTGAAACCGTGCTGTACGCCTTGTTACAGTGACATTGCCTAATCTTGCTACGCTCAGCTCACATCCATCATCGTCATCATCATCATCAACTTGGTTCATGAATGAAAGCATAGCCTCCCATCCTGACCACCATCCTACAATCAGCACCATCCAGCAGTAATGGTTATGCCTGTCCTCCATCATCGACACTCAGTATCAGGTTCACGACAATTAGACGGTGCAAAGCAAAGTATCAAAAGCAACAACGCCATGGCAGACCATTTATGGATCCTGGACGAGACTTACGAGAGGCCCGAGAAGGAAAGGCATCTCTCATCGACAACAATCGGCAGAGTGCCCTCGAAGAAGGATAACCCAAACCATCTCCGCATCGACACATACAGCAAAGCGAATCTTCATGATCGCTACATGTCGAGCGAGGAAGAACCCTCTCCCAGTCCCGATAGCGACACCGAGAGCAATGAAGAGGAGCTCAAGCATAAGGTTCCAGAGAAAGTTGTCGAGGCGACTACCGAGCCACTCACCGCCGACGAATACGAAGCCGAGATTGCTATTGCTGTTCCCATACTCGCAATGGGCAAACCGAAGTTGGTGGACATCACCAACCTCGCCCCAATGCACAAACGCAAGCGAGCGGAGAAGTCGGTGCTTTCACGCTCACTTGTGAAGAACGCCACCCTCCGCATGCCCACGGTCACAGACGAGAACAGGCCCTTCGTCGCTTCTGAAGCCACAAAGATTGTTACTCCAGAGGCTGGTCCTCCGACGCGCAAAGCCAGCCTCCGCTCGCTAGCTCCCGACTCATGGCTTCCTGATGACGGTGTTCGCATTGTGCAAGAGGAGGAGGAGGAGGAAGATGAGCATTACTTCCCCGATCTTGAACTACGCAAGGCTCCCACCTACAACGACTACGACCCATACTCGCTCAGTCCGCCACGCCTGTCCCCTAGGAACTCATACAACTCGACCAGCAAGAAGCCGGGTAGCGTTGCTCGGGCCAGAAACACTTCCAACCCACCCACCACCATGAACAGTGGCTGGAAAGGGCTCACCAGGTCGATGAGTCTGGCAAAGAAGCAGGCTCTTCATCGAGCGGATCATCAAGTCTCCAAAAAACCGAAGATGATCGCCAGGGCGGCGGACGAGAGGGAAGAACCTCTGATAATACCAGCGTTTCCGTTCGGGGATGGCAGAGGCGTGGATTGAGGAGATACACCAAGCTTGACATGGCGGCATATGTACACACGGGAGATGATCATGATATGATATTGATGGGCACACTGGGATCACGGGATGAAATTTGAGGTTTTGCGCAGCATGCATCAGCGATAGATACCTTCCACGTTCGTTGTTTCTTTAATTTTGTACCTCTTAATGAAATTTCCAGAAACAAAACTTGACAGAAACAAAACTTGACAGACAATTAGAGTAACTCAATTTCGTTGACCTCTCACACGGCTGGTGCTGCCGACATGTTTACTAGAAGTGCACTAATCTGAATGCGGGCTAGGTGCTCGTGACGGAGAAAATCTTGTACGAGCAGCATTGCTCCTCGTCTTTCTCAGGTCTATTTCTCCATCTATTTGTGGCATTAGCCTTTACAACTTTTACAGTGCTATGAGACCTCGAGTCTACAGCGCTGGAAATCTTGTTAGATAAAAAAAAATCTGGGTAGAAGAAAGAATTTTGAAAGGGAACAGATTGCTTATCTCCACCAAGAAGATTTGTTTGGTGTAGGCATTGTGTCTAGATACTAGGGTGTCCAGCCAGTGAGCATTTGGGTCACAGAATTTCGAACCTCGGCCGGTTATCATCCACTAATACAAGCTCTGCTTCGCTCTCCGTTGCCCAATTGGTATTGATCGTGCATCTTCTGTAGTGAAGCAAATCAGATCTCTGGCGTGTTACCATCATCGCTATGGATCAACACTCCATTGGTTCGTCGGCACTGGAGTCGAGGGTCCTAATTATCATGACTGGCGGAACCATATGCATGAAGAAAAGCCCAAATGGCTTCGTACCTGCAAGAGGGTTCCTGGAGTCTGGCATGGCTCCTCGTCCTTCATTTAACGACTTTTCCAATCCCGACGATATTGTCGTCGTGGTCGACGACGGGACCGAGGTGTCTCACCGTAGCCTGCGAACGCCAATCAGTACGTATCAAAAGCATGTTCGGTATGCTGTGTTCGAGTTTCAAGAGCTTCTGGATAGTTCCTCAATCTCCTCTGAAGGGTGGAGCCAAATTGCTCAGACAATCTTCAGAAATTACAAGCTCTTCGACGCCTTTGTCATCTTACATGGCACAGACAGCCTTGCCTATACGTGCTCTGCGCTCAGTTTCATGCTGCAAAACCTAGGGAAGCCGGTCATCTTGACAGGAAGCCAAGCGCCAATGCTAGAGCTCCAAAATGATGCCACAGATAACTTGTTAGGATCCTTGATCATTGCTGGCCACTTTATGATACCTGAAGTATGCCTCTTCTTTAATTACAACCTTTTTCGCGGGAACAGGACTACCAAAGTCTCTGCTAGCGATTTTTCAGCCTTTGCGTCGCCAAATGCGCCTCCATTGTACGTACATTTGGGAGATGACCCTGCACATTTGGTACCGAGATTGAGTTGCGAGACATGTTTCGGGAGAAATTTTACCTTTCTACTCCCGAGACCTGTCCTGCAACTCCAGTCTTTGCCGCGAACAAGCAATGCTGACTCCGTAATCTGCGTAGAGGAACTATCTCATCACTCAAGACCCACGTGAAATGGGAACTGATTCACAGGCCAACGCATCTCGAGCCATTTAGTATACAAACGAATCGTGCAACGGCCGATGTAGCTTGTCTGAGGATCTTTCCCGGCATAGAGCCCCGAATGGTCGAAGCTGTGCTTCAGCTTGATGGCCTTAAAGGTCTAGTGCTAGTACGCATTTCCGCAGCCCATATTTCCCCTTTTTGAGGCAAGTCTTGAGCTTTAAACATGTCTTGGGAGTCTCTACTCTCGAAACATGTTCCAAGGGTCGATATAACCCCTCAAATAGGCAATACTGACGGCGAAATTGTGATACAGGAGACTTTTGGCGCAGGGAATGCCCCTGGAGGACCTGATGGAGCTCTCACCAAAGTGTTTGCAAACGCAATCAGAAGAGGCATCATTATTGTCAACATCACTCAGTGTGAGAATATCCACTCATGTACCCGGACTGCACTAATCCCCATTGTAGGCATGACCGGAACTGTCAGTCCCCTGTATGAACCCGCGATGTTGCTGAAGCATGCTGGCGTCATTCCTGGGCATGATATGACCTCCGAGGCCGCCCTTGCGAAGCTTTCCTATCTCCTTGCGATGCCAGGCTTAAACCCTGAAGATATCGTACAGAAGATGTCTGTTTCTTTGAGAGGTGAGATGACAGAGCAGGTGAACATGGTATTTGAGCACCCCAGCGGCGTGTTACCTGACCGACTAGCACGCCTTACGTCCCTTGGATATGCTATCTCCAAGGGGGACGTTCCCGAGATCCAGAAGCTTTTGAAGGGCGATCATGGCTGGCTGCTCAACGAGGCCGATTACTCCGGCAATACGCCTTTGGTGAGTACCCACGCATCATTGACGGCATTTTTAAGCTAAGCATTCACGAAAGCATATTGCCGCTACAGGACCTAGTCTAGAAATCCTTCGGATCCTGCTGACAAAAGGCGCTTCAGTGCACCTGCGAAACAACACCGGCCGAACGCCTTTGTTTGCCTCAGCCAATGCCGGACTCATGGAACATGTCTCCCTACTCAAACGGTCAGGGGCTCATGTCCATGCGGACGAGCTCAGCATGGCTCGATTGCTCGCTCAAAGTTCACCAGACGTATGGAGCATGGTTGGAGTGGCGTAGTTAAGGTTCCGGGTCCAAATTTAGCCGCCGTTCACTCTTCGCGGAAATTTGTGGAGATAAAGTAACATCTGCCGTGACATTGTTATGCAGTGAAGCATCCTTTCCTTCCAAGACGCCGATCACTACTCTAAAGAGTTGCTTCAATAACACCAGGCAGAGATCTGGACGCAAACGCACCGAGAACGCCAGCTTCAAATGTCTCCGTACCAATTAATAGCATCAATTGGCTTGTGTGCCGTCGCGTCGAAGCTGAAATCTACGACCGTCTTCAGAACAAATTATTGTATTCAAGAGCCAACCGTCCCTGGGGTGATTCATTGACCTGTTGGATGTGCAGAAGCGACGCCAGAAAAAGTCGTAGTTGTGGGGGTATCGATCCCGAATATATCAAACATTCCAGCATGAAGAGAGAAGTTTCCCGTCCGCTCAAACTTGGGACGAAATGCTCCTACGCATCATCAGCTAGTTCATACGGCTTAAGCCTATGATCGTGCAAGATCAGAGCAGGCCAGCGCTCGAGACTGTTAGGTATTTGGGGCATTATAGCTATGCGCGCCACGGCTTGTTTGGGGTGAGAATCAAATGGTTGTTTTTGGAAGGATAGAGGTGGTGCTTTGCGCGAAGGATTTTCCAGTTGAAGATGATTTCACCAAAGCCTTTGATGGCTTGCTGGAAGGCTACGTGCACCAGATACCCAAAGTAGCTGCCAGAATGCCTACGAACAGATGGCCAGGCCCCAGTTGAACAGCAGGACGAGTCTACTCGATGAGCTCCCTGGAACACCTGTCCAACTGCCTATGACGATGCTCAATAATGTCCTCGATCCAACCTCGAATTTGTGAAAGCATGTGTTCTCTGGTGATTGGTTGTAGTGACGATTTTCGGGATAGTTTCCAGTCCACGTGCTATTACTTATTAGCCTTCCCGTGAGTCCAAGGGACGGCTAGATGCTGCAAAAGGCCGTAACAGATCAACCTCCTCCTTGTCCCTCGGAAGCGATGATGCGAACTTCCGCACCAAATACAACCGTAGTAGATGCCCATAGATTCTTCTTCTTTCTCTCTTTGCGAGACGAGTGATTTCGGTCAGACTCGGTGGATACTCGAGGTGCTTTGATCGCCCGATGGATCTTCTCGCGTTTGACTCGAAGCAGAAGTATTATCCGTTGCTTTTCGCTAATCATGGTTGTGAAGACGAGGTTGTTGGACTACCTTACTTTTCGGTTGTTTGGACTCGCTTATAACCAATAAAGCCTCACCCGTATATTTTTCGCATTCCCCAGAATCTTTTTCAAGCTTTTAGACCCTCAGACGGGATTACGTAAATATATCAGTCCCTGCTTTTTACTTTACTGTTTTCACACCATCAATCATTCAACCATTATCATCATCATCATCATCATCGAACAACGCCTCTTGGAAAGTTGCAGATACACGTTATCCGAACGAGGACTACCATTTGTTGCCCCTCTTCCTCAACGCAGCCCAGTTAGGATGAATGCATACAACGATTGCTTACCTCACATGATAATTTGTTTGAAGGATGGATGAATTGATCGTCTCCGCGGATCTGTCTATCAATCAAGTGGCATCGGAGCTTTGTCCGCGTGAGGATTGACTCGATACTATCACGCACACGGTCACACAATACCTTCCTCGCCTTCTGCACACCGCTGACTCTCCTCCACATCCTGTCCAACGAGCCAAGCAGCATATGATTTTATGACTCTCTATCTTGCTCAATCACCGTATCCTCATATCGTGTCATGAGATGTCACCATGTCGACGGTTCAGAGCTAAGAAAAGACGGCTTTCCTTGACTTTCCTTATCAAACAAACTCTGATTGTGGGGGAAGATAGAGTATACTCTAAAGTACCTTACATACCAGAGTAGTACGAGTAGTTCAATTCTTCCTTTCTTCCCCGTTCTCCCCCGTTCTTCCCCATCATATTATTATTATTATTATTATTCTTATTATTCTTATTATTATTCTTCTTATTATTACTACTACTACTTGATTCTTCCACCATTCCAGTACCAAACAATATCTCTGCCCTACCCAACAACTCTATTTCCCCAGCTTTTCCCCCCGTTTCCCGTTCCCCGTTTCCCATACCACTTGCCCTCCTCTCTTTGACCTTGCGTGATCCCAGCTCCCCTTGCATCATCATCATCATCATCATTCTTCTCCTCCTTCTCCTCCTCCTCCTCCATTTGCATTTCTTCCATGCACTCCCTCCAACGTCTCTCAGTTCAAGCCCTGCTTTAGTGGACACCATACTGTTCTTTTCACATTACCATATCCCTTTGATTTCCTGCAGCAATTCACATGACAAACAAGACACTAGTAATCGTCAATGCTACAGGCCGACAAGCTGCTTCCCTTGCTCGTGTCGCCTCGGCAGTAGGGTAAAATCATGTCCCCTCAATCATCCTCGCCCCTACCGAGGCGGAGACACGGTGACACTGATAGGCGGGTAGGTATCAGGTCAGAGCCCATGTCAGTCAGAAGACAACCCCCGTTGGCCAAGAGCTTGAAGCCCTCCAAAATGTTACCCTCATCCAAGGCTCCCTCGAAGACAAAGAGCTCGTAGCAGACCTCTTCGCAGGTGCTCGCAAGGCATTCATCAATACCATCTCATGGGGCGACGAGGTGGCCATCGGCAAATCGCTGGCCGATGCGGCCAAGAAAGCTCATGTCCAGCAATACGTCTACAGCAGCATGCCTGATCATAGTGTCTTCGGGAAGGGTTGGCCAGCGGTGCCATTATGGAGCTGTAAATTTACGGTCGAGAATTACATGTGAGTCCAACATGTTCTCTCTCGTCCATGGCAAGCCGATGCTGATACTGTACACAGACGGCAGGTGAGAGGAAATGGTTGTTCTGTGATACGACCTCAGCGCTGATACCAGTACTTCTGAACCTAGATCGGTCTCCCTGCTACCTTTGTCTACACAGGCATCTATAGTGGGTGAGGTGGACGCCAAGGAGAGCGAAAGAAGACTGACGATCGCCAGATAATAACTTCACTAGCCTCCCTATGCCTCTGTTCCGCATGGCTTTACAATCTGACGGTAGTTTCGAGTGGAAGGCACCATTTGATCCCCACATAGCCATCCCTTGGTTTGACGCAGAGCATGACACTGGTCCTGCGGTCCTTCAGATACTCAAGGACGGGCCGCAGAAATGGTCCGGACATCGGTGTGTTCATTCATGTCCATCGCCCTCCCCAAAAGTGTCATGATCGCTGATGGTCTACCACCTCCAGCATCGCCTTAGCATTCGAGCTTCTCACTCCCACTCGTGTATGTCGCCTCTTTTCTTGTGCCTTACGCCGCCCAGTCCGCTATGTCTGCGGTCAGACCATCGATATCGAAGTCAGCGTTCCAAACGGCTACAGAGAACAACTCCTAGCATTAGAGGTGTTGTTTGGAAAATACAAAGCTCCGTATTTTGGCATGGACCTGGAAAGGGGCGTTTCAAGGGAAGTAAATGATGCCAATGGCTGGAACGGAGACGGTAGTGGTGGCGATAGTGGGAAAGGCACTGCAGTCGAAGAAGCAAGAGCATTGTGGCCCGGTTGGAGAGGGATCGAAGAATATGCCCGGGAGGTGTTTGTATGTGCCCATGAGAGACATCTTGGTGGTCGATCTGAAGCTGATGAGGATATCAGCCGTTAGAGGAAGCCGCTCACGGGCTAACCTGGATGAACGATGAGACATGACCTGATTATTGGCGTTGGGCCTACGTGCGGAAAAGTCGGCGTATTCATCGTAACCGTGTTAGGAGAGCATGCATTTGCTAGGCGGCTTACTGTGTTGTGGTGCAGTGGAGCAAAGACGATCATCCCTTTCAATCGCTCATCAAGCGTGATCACGCAGTATGCCCCAGATTGCATTGGGGGGTGGCTCCACATTTGATGCTAAAATTTCTGCCTCAGTCTGGGGTGTTCAAGCATCCATGTATGCAGAGTAAACAAGCAGAAGTCATCAATGTGGACAATGTAAGTAGGCCATGTGGTAGCCACAAGCCTTGACGTTTCCGCCTAATTTGATAATGGCTCATTGTGGCCTCGGTCAATTTCCAGTTTCTATGCGATCTATAAACACTGATCTCTTTATTTACTTGGCCCCGGCTCCATCTCCTTGAAACCGCCGTCTGTTTCCCATACGCCTGCTTTGGTAAAATCCCCGGTCTCGCTTCCACCCATGTATCCAAACCTGAAGTACTCTTTCTCCATCTCATCGTTCCTGTAGAACGTATGCGAAGGGTCTCCTTCGCCATAGTACCACCGATGCCTTTCGACATCATTCACAAGCACGCTGACACCATCATACGGATGCGGGGGCCGGCTCCATGAGAAAGTGATGTTGGATGAACCGAGTACTGGCGCTGTGATGTCCGGCAGAAGCGAACCCAACTGTCCGTCCCCACGTAGATCCACCGTTGTCTGCATTATGGAATCGAAACCCCAGCGAGCGACGCCGTTGATGAACAAGCCCACGAGAATACCCTGATAAAGCAAGCCTGGCCTTGTCTGCGGACGCGTACCCGGCAGCAGTAGGAGGGCCAGTACATAGTGATGAATGCGAAGATTGAGAGGAGGTAGAGCGACACAGAGGAGTAGGAAAGCCACGAAAATGGAGTAGATGGCTAGGTAGCGAGGGAAGCGTCCTTCGAGCCGGAGATACCAGACCTGGCCAAGCGCAATGGTAAAAATTAGGAGTACGACCAGGACCAAAGCAAGTTTTGCTCCAGCCTGCACTTTGAGGTCGTGTGGAGTTAGGCGTTGTAGAGGAATGAAGGCGAATGTGTAATTGTTGAGACCGCCCACCCACGCTCCACCAAGCCACAGGACTGTTCTCTCGATGTTGGCTGTCAGGCCCGTCTGTTGGGGTTTGACGGAAAAGCGGTATATGACGAATGCCACGAACGCTGCTGGTAGAAAACGGCCAATGACAAGTGACGTGAGCGAGGCATAATCAGAGTGGTTTGGCGGATCTGAGACAAGCCCGACGTGGAAAAAGAGCATGGTGAATATCGAGCAGAAGAAGACAGGCGGGGAAGTCGTGCAGAGGGATAGGATGGTAGTGAACCCGCAAGTGACGGCGAGGAGCGGCCAACGCAGGTCCCTTACGCACTGCGATGAGAGTCCGGAGATGAACGTAAAGGATTTTGGAAAGCTTGAATCAAATCCAATGCTCTGAATCCCATGCCGTTTTGTGGATGTGAAATTACTTTGCTGGCCGGAGAGAAGAGCGACACCACACCCACCATTATCATTGCCAACGAGACCCGCATGTATGGCTGCTTGACATATAAACGAGTCACCGCGATAGGCAGTGTCTGGAATAGTGAAGTTCTCTTTTCTCCTTGTTGGTCCGCCAATCACATACGACTGGTAGTTAATCTCCTGGTCACCCACCGCATGTGGGTTTAGCACCTTCACAGCCTTACAATTGGCAGGACATCTAAAGGCGAGGGTAGCATTGTCAAAAGGGCGACATCTGTTTCCGTTCAAGCCACAGCTGTTACCGGGATTCCTACTGCAGTCAGTATTGAGCATCCCGGGATCTAGAGTACGGCTCACCAGAAGCTTGCTCCGCACCAGATCGGCTGCGGTTTGCCGTAACCTTCGATGTTGCCAGCTTGTGCAGAGTGGTTGAGCACCAGAATGAAGGTCAAGAGCCAGCAGAAGTAGAAAAAGGCTAGTAGAGCAGCCTTATGTCTTTGCTTCGGTAGATGATTAGCAATGAACCTTGCCAGTGATTCTTGTATCCACGGGAAGAAGGGCGTAATCTTCTGTAATTGAGGCGGATCAGGCCCTTTAGACCAGGCTACGACCGCTCGAGCAGCTTGTCGAACGCGGACAGGCACCCATCTCCAGTGAAAAGACTTTGATGACTCGCGCAGCCAGACTGGGAGAGGAGATTGACTATCTCCCGCGTCTGATGACCCAGACTGCATATGCATATCCGATCCCCCGGGTGTAGATGCTTCAGGTCCATCATCTCTCTCTTCGTACTGCCAGGAAGGCTGTTCATCAAGTAGCGCACCGTTTTCGGCGTCATCATTATGGTTTTCAGGGCCCATGACGGTGTAAGGAAGCAGGCGAATGAAGTCCTGCAGATTGGTTAGCTGCGCTCACTCATAATGGATCTCCGACAGCCTACTGGTGCGATGGGCTCCGGGGAAGAGTCGCGCACGGTGCCTGCATGCTCCAATGACTCTACCTAATCAAGGTAGGATGTAAAAGTAGCGCATCTTTCGACGAGCATGTAGTGCGAGGACAGGATGAAAGGGATGGAAGAGTGGTTATAGGCTTAAGGTAGGGTCGTCGTCCTTAGACTTGACCGCCAGTCTGCACTTTGCAAGCCAAGTGTAAGAAGTAAGAAATAAGAATTGCGCCGGGAAGGAAACCCTGTGTCTCCGATTGGTTGAATCGTCGGTGGACGGCAGTGAATTACACAATTTGGGTCGTGTTCGGGTGCAGTGCCCCTAAATCGAGAAGATTGTAGAAGCAGTTGCTTTTGAAGCGCGCACTTGTTCAGGTATTAAATCCTGAAATTGCTTGATTCAAGGCGAGGCATGGAGCTCTTAGAATGATGCGATTTTCATCTACAATCACCTTGAGGAATCAGTCAGTCTTTTAAAGAGGAAGATGATTGTTTGAATTAAGTCGATATAATACGGGCCTCGGACCCTCGCCTAAAGAAAATTGAATGGAGATGTCGAGTGTCGACTATCAAGCGCACGCAAATCCTTCGGTTTTATGATGATTGTAGTCGTACGAGATCAATTGAATGAGTAAGACCGGCCTCGTGCCGCTTAGAGTACAGCCAATCTTGATACCTCGCTGCCCCTCAACTCGCTGTCACAGTACTCCTCTGTATGATTTGATCTCACTATGTGTTTCCCCTCGTTTAATAGTACCTATAAACTTCCTCAAACAGAGGAAGCAACGGCGACATAGAATGATGGTAAGATTAGAACTGGCAAGGTTGGTATGCGATTCTTCATCTACTTGTTGATAATCTGGGTGGTGTAGGCTAGGGATATTCGCGGGACGCTGAACTACTATAAGTGGAGCCGTAAAACAAGGGTTGGTCGTTATCGGACACCGTACCAGCGTCATCGACTAGATACTCATTACCAAGCACGTACACCTGGGTCGGCGCTGACAAACATCGTTATCATTATCCTCGCATGCTGATCAAATTTTCGACTTCTTGAGGGTTTCAGTACTGGGTACGAGTAGTCTTGCATCCGATCTCTTCAGCGTTTCCATTATTGCCAGTGTTTGCCAGTATGGAAGCATCAACAATTACTGATAGCCGGCCAGAGCCCATTGATCTGAGCCATCTCTACTCCAAGGTCACTTCAAACCGGACGACGAGCAATGTCAAAGACTTCTACAAGTACTTTACAATCCCTGGGATTGGCAATTTGGCTGGAGGCCTTCCGAACAACAACTACTTCCCCTTCGATACTCTCGAAGCTGCCGCAGCTCTACCCCAGCGCTTCATTCCTACTCCCAACAAGCCCGTCGATCCTCCCTCAGAGCTGCTATCTAAGACCACACTCTCAAATGGAATCTCCTCATCGCGAGTCGTTGTCCCAAAGACCTCAGACAACCAAAATGTCCTCCGCAAAATCGACCTGAAGACCGCGCTCCAGTATGGCACGGCCCAAGGGTACCCTCCGCTCTATAGCTTCCTCCGCCAATTCACCATTGAGAACCTTCACCCAAACGTTCCATACGCCGGAGGTCCTGAGATCATTTTGACATGTGGTGCAACGGATGGGTTCTGCAAGGCAATAGACGCACTGAGCAATACGTGGAACGAAGATAGAGATTGGATTGGTCATCGAGAGGGATTGCTGGTTGAAGAGTTCTGCTACATGAACGCAATTCAGGCTGCGAAGCCGCGAGGGCTAAACATCGTTCCTGTAGCGATTGATGACGAGGGAATGGTAGCCCATGGTAGAGGTGGATTGTATGACGTCCTGGACAATTGGGACAAAAGCAGGGGAAAGAGACCGCACATGATTTATACCGTGACGTAAGACCCCATGTATGCCATTTGATCTTGATTGGACTCACGCCGAGCCAGGATCGGCCAGAATCCGACTTCTGGAACCCTCAGTGTCCAACGCCGCAAAGACATTTACGCAGTTTGTGTCAAGTTCGACGTGGTGATTATCGAAGACGACCCATACTGGTATCTCCAATATCCTTCGGCTAACGAGTCTTCCCTTGCCCACCGAGGTCGGCCTGCTGCCAATGCTCATTCAGATCATCCCGACCTTAACCCCCCCGAATCACAAAAGTCCTCCGGATATCCATTCCTCGATTCCCTTGTCCCTAGCTACCTCTCTGTCGACTACCAAGGCCGTGTGGTCCGTCTCGATACATTCTCCAAGACTGTCGCTCCAGGTTGCCGCCTTGGCTGGATAACCACCCAACCAAACCTCTGTGAACGACTGCTTCGCATCACTGAGACTTCAACCCAGCAGCCTTCTGGCTTCGTTCAGTCGATGATCGCCGAGCTTATAATGGGGCCTCATGACCCTAAGCATGGCCGTGGCGGTGGAAAGAGCGATGGGGGATGGCAAGTGGAGGGTTGGGTCCGCTGGCTTCAAGGCCTGCGTGGGAATTATGAGCGGAGGATGCAGACCATGTGCTCCATTCTTGAAGGAGGAAAAGAGCTAGTCAAATCTGGCCGCCGCAAGAGCATCGATATTGAATGGAGCGTCGTTGAGAAGGTCACTCTCTTTGATTTTATATGGCCGCTTGGTGGCATGTTCGTATGGTCAGTCCCTTTTGTCTTTTAACACTTTGTTGTGTCTCGGGTCTAATCCTAGTCAGGGTCCATGTTAACTTCCCCTCCCACCCACTTTGGAACAAAACCACGCCCGCCAAGCTTGCACAGGGGCTATGGGTCCATTTGACCTCGAAGAAGTACCTGGTGCTGGTTGCGCCCGGCTCCATATTCGCTCCAACCGATGAGATCAGAGACAAGCGAAGTTGGGCGTACTTCAGAATCTGTTTCGCAGCCGTGGACGAGCCCGAAGTCGAGGAGATGAGCAGGCGGTTCGTCAATGGGGTGAAGGATTTCTGGGGAAAGAAGAGCTTGGATGATATCGAGGAGATGGGTACAAGAGGGCTCGAGGCAAGCGAGGGATTGGCCGACTTAATAGGCGGATGTTGAGCTGGATCGTCGAGATAAGGCAGGATGAGCTGAACGAGGGCGTGGCAAGGTGGGCTTGCTGCCTTCGATGTGAGAATGAGAAGATGGATGACGAGCATGATCTTGAGCAGCTTCAGACAGATGACGCGGGTATCCGCAAAACACACAACATCTCCGTGCAGTGTTTCAACTCCAAATGGAAAGCCAACAGTCAATCTCATGCACTGCGGTTCAGCCAACTCATCCATGCAGATGCATATTCCTCTACTTCCGCTGCATCCGCCTTTCGTATTTGTCTTCCCTCTTGCTTTGCTAGCAACTCCTCTCTCTCCTTCCTCCATTCTTCAACTCGATTCTCATATTCTTCTCTTTTACCAAATCTGCTCAATGATTCTTGGAGGACACCCTCACGCGAGAGTTGTGCGTTTTTCTCCTTCTGCTGTCCAACCAAATGCGCATTTTCGGGCAGCCAATCTTCAATAAATGCCCTATACAACTCCCTCTGGACCATCCTCTTCCGATCATTAGCCTTCCGCTCGCCTCTCACATACCTCTCGTCGCTGAAAAATCGGCATCCGCTGACATATCTATACATTGACTCGACGCTCTCAAAAGGGCGCTTGTGGGCGTCCCTGTTGAGACCAAGAAACTCGAGTACGGCATCCGGATCGCACGTCAAGAACAGCAAAGCCTTTTTCCTGTTCAAGTCCTCAATTTCCTGAATTCGCACATGAAGGCCTGCATCGTTGGGCGTGAGACCAAACGGGCGAATAGTCGTTCCAAGCAGGCTCCACAGGTCGCCGTGGGACTGATGGAAAAGCTGCCAGTGAAAGGTTTCAGGCCGGGAGAGATGCAAGTCGAGTTGGACGTAGTTGTTTGGCAAGTTGGGATACGGGAGAGCAAAGGATGTGGTAGGGGATCCAAGAATGGTAAATATCCTCTCGGCTCCCAGCACTTTCGCGAGAGATTCAGCTGAGGTGGATGTGGATTTTGGAAGAGTGACGAGTATGTCAATGTCACCGTATGATGCCTTCTCCGGCGCTTCAATTGGCGTTGCAGTTTGGGTGTAAACGCTCGAGAGAAGCTGCAAGTATTGATCGCGTAGCACGAAGTAGATGTCCGGAGGCATCCGCGGTGTCGATAGTGGCGATGGGCCATCTGTAGCACTAGTAGTAAAGGCATGCCCACCCATTTGCGCGTTGCAAGATCAGTCACTATATTCCCACCCTCGAAACTGCAAGGCTTTGCCACGGCACGGTGCTTATCCAAGTGGAACGTGTATATAAGAATGCGGCAGTTGAAGCAGTGCAAAACCCTAACAAGGTTGGAACGCAAATGTGCAGCGCAGCGTAATTCTTTCTATTGCAGTGCAACTGACGGTAGCCGGAGTTCAGAGTTCCCCAGTGCTTATTCCGGTAGGGACGCTGCAAGACTTGAAGCAAGCAGCCGTTGCAACGTCCCTACAACCTTCTTTTCTTCCGGCTTGATACCTGTACCTGTGCTGTCGTGCCGTCTCATTATTAATCCTTTCTTTGCCCCTCGTTTGACACAGACAGAGCGAACCGTACTGTCTCAAAGCCTGCTTAGCAAGTTGCCTGCCCTAATTTCAGCTTACTTCTACGTACCCTGACGAGCCTGAGACAAGTGAGCTTGCGGCCACAGAGCGCTGAACCGTGAGGTTCAACGCCTTCGTTACAACCATCGCCCCTCCTTATTAGATTTAAGGTGCAGGGACTGATTCCAAGCTCTGTCTGTTATAATAGAGACCTTAGTGGTGGCAGGCCGACTGGGGACTCTCATACTTCCATTACGGGCGAAAGGGGGTCTGCCACCATTACAATGAAGCTTCTTAGAGACCTGATCTCCCGCTCTCTTACCCTCTCTACTTTTTATCAAGTCCTACGTGAGGCTAGCTCCTCTCTGCATGAACCTGCATTGCCACGTCTACCTTATGCGTCAACAAAGTACACAAGAACGGATGTCAATTGACGCCACGGGAGGAAGCTACAAGTTCCCCCAATGATGAAGACGAGGGCTTTCATTCTAGGTAGGGTATATCTGCTAGCAGTGCTCGGTCATAGTCGGTTCCAACAAGCTTGCGAGGTTGCAGATCTGAGTTCGATATTCGGTGCAGGAAACAATGACGCCAACACAGGAATGAGACGTTAGCGGACCAATACATAAAAGCATGATGGAAATATACTTCCGCTATCTTCGCTCTCATATGCTCAGACGTAGACTTGCCGTCTGGCAACTAGACGGCCCTTCCTTGTGGGGGGAAGTTGAAAGCTTCTGAGGGACGAAATAGCCTACTAGATGTCAGAATGGAATTAAGCGTTCAACGATGGTGCAGGTTCTGGAAAAACTTCAAGCGTGATATCCTCCGTGACCATACCGTTCGATGGTGAACCTAGCGGCTGGATTTTCTCGCCATTTGTTACAGGCGCGGTTGCTTGCAGGACGTGGGGATGCCTGTACCCGGTGCTTTTTTATCCTCCGTGCGTTTCATCAGGCATAACGGTACTCGGAGGCATCCGGCAACAAGTAATTCTCCGCTTTGCATCTTGGGCTGCGGCGCCAATCAGATACTCTAGCGAGGCAATGGAGGTCTAGGTTCCATCCGATGTCGATCTTTTGCGATATCAATCTTGAGTGCCTTACTCATGATTTACGAGAAGCGCGCATATGAGAATCGTCTTCGCGATCCATACAAATAGGCGAAGAATTGAACGAGCGGCGACTGCACATGCACATGCAGTCAAGAACGTAGAATTCAAAGTCTCTGGAAATGGTACGCCATCCCAAATACCAATCGCAGTTGATCTCTCCATGAGCAAGAGGTGTAGAATCATAGAGGAGGAAGACCATTGCATTCACCAAAAAAGTATAAGTACCAGCGGCAATAGTTGAACATTCATACTCTACCATCATCGGTAAATTCAACATAGCATCGCATCGGCGTGCACGAGGAATACTGCATGAAGTCAGCGCTCTCCATGGGAGACTTTCGTTGAGAGGCGGCGCACTCGTACAAGCGCATGAATGGAAAGGGTGAAAAGCAACATCAATCTTCCCCGCGGAAGCGGATTCCTGCATTTTAATGTCCTTGTGGTAGAAAGAAGCAGATGTGAAGAGTAGGCGGCAAAGCCTGAAAGACATGTAGTGCGAGGATGATCATGCTATCTTGTTTTCGAGAATGTTTGACGCACACATTCTCTCAGTCATAATAACGCAGAAGAGGTAGATTGAAATGCCATCCACCCACACCCGCAATGTCTCACACTCGTAGTGGAGGTGGCTCGTTTCAGACCCGTGGACAAAGTGGCGGGCTCACTTCTGGACAACCAATTGCAATACGTCGGCGAGTTAATTAGGATCGCCTCAGCAGTAATGATAGTACTCGAGCTATTGGAGTTGTCAACGGAATACCTTTAGAATAAGGCATGGTTGCTAGTCACCCACCACACCTGTGACATGCCGAGAACCGGGAAAGCAGAGAGAGGGAGAGATGGATCGTCAAGACTAAGGTACCGTAGTGGAAGATCACTATAAGCGCCTAGCACTAGGAGAGTCTAGGGTCTTCAGAGTAGGTACATGACTTAGAGGTGAGGAATATTTCCGATTGTTGTCGATATGACATTGACCAAAGATTCTGCATCTTTAAATCCTGCACGTCTTTGGTGAGAAACCCATCTTGTTGCTCAAAATAGAGGGTCGGAAGTCGGACCGCTGGCAATTCTGTGGTACTGGTAGCCCAAACTCGCGAAAAATTGCAAATTTCATGCAAGCTGCATATGCAGTAGCATGTAGGCAACCTTGAACTCTTCAATTGAGAGCAAGTCATTGAATTCTACACTCCAGGCTTGCTTTAGCCTTGACCCGCCCATTTGGTACCTTGCACGGAGATTTTCAAACGGCTCGATTCTCCCCATTTCTCTTGCTTCCTATCACATCAGAGCGTGCGTGCTTCTCTTCACCATACCTGTTGCTCCTTTTCCTCCGCTGCGTTCTGGGAGTCAGTGTCTGTGTATTTCCCCGGCCGCCGCACCGTTCTTTGGGCGACAAGAAAAGGGAAAGCGGCCGCCTCAAGCGGAAAATTGGGTGTAACACAATCCACGACTTCCGCCATCAAGATGGCTAGATGGTGCTCTACGTGACGCTTCTTGAGCTCTTCTGCTTTGTTTCAATGCGGTAGAGTCAGGGCAAGGTTCACGATCATCACGGCACATGAAAGATCCAGCTCGCACATGATCTACATTACGAATAATGAGCTGTCCCCGCATTCTGCACAATATCCATATTCCTACGACTTGTGGGTGAGCCGTCGTTGTAGGGTTCTGGTGATTGTCAAGGAAGACATACACGTCTCTCAGGCCTTTACCCGCCATCCCCTTTCCCGATGATCCTATGTCACGAACGTACATCGGACCGTTTGGTAGAATTCTACCCATCCTCGATGGCAAGGAGCCTGAGCAGCAGCAACTTCCCGTTGACGAAACGCGAACGAACATGACGACATACCAGCTGCCTCCACCAGAAAGGCTGCAGTTTGGCAGTGACACTAGTCCTGGTTTTACAGAGCCGATGCGATACAATACTATAAGCCAGTCGAGAAAACCACCAAGAACAACCAGCCCTGTGTACAGTGAGCAGCCCAAGTCATCCCCCCATAAGCAACTGCCACCCGTTCGCCAACTCTTTTTCCCACCATCCTCGAATATTCAAACATCTCAGTATCCACCACAGCACGATGCCAACCTGTCCCAAAGACCCTCGAGTCTGCCTTCCGCTCCCCGATCAGTCCCCGATCAACCAGCTCCGGTCCCACAGTATCACTATCAAAGCAGCTTTCCTCAGCCCCCATTGCCTCCGCAAGTTCAAACCTCGATAGGCACTAAGGTCCTGGGAGACGACCTTGGGTACAGCCCTTCGGGTCGGCAGCCTCCAGCATCACCATACATTTCCCACCAAGGCTCAAACGCAACTTCCTATCCAACCTCCTATCCCGCTTACTCCGAACGACCCCCGCAAATTTCGTACTCTGTTGCACAACAAAACCATCATGCTCCACCATCAAATCCTCCATTGGATACTCCTCAGCCTCAACAGGTAATGCCGATGAATCCTCCTGTTCAATACTATCAAGAACATCCCAGCGACTACGACATGTCATTAGCCCCTATATCGCGTCACGAACAAAGCCCACAAGCCGCGGAGAATAGCGTCAAACCAATGGCGCGTGTGGTGGGAGAGACAGACGTACCAGGACAAGGTCCCAGCTGGGTATACGAGGATGGTACGACTTGTAAAAAGATCATCGATGGGGAGGAGGTCAATGCGCAGTGGGGTGTTACGAAGGCCGGCAAGCCACGCAAGCGTCTTGCAATTGCATGCACGACTTGCAGAGAGAAGAAGATAAAGTGCGACCCTGCAGAGCCAAAGTGTGTCCAATGCGAGAAGTTTGGCAGGGAATGCAGATTTACAACAGCGTGAGTCTTGAATTTACCAAAAACCCCATGTCAATCTGCTGTTTTGTGAAGCCATCGAATTGTCAACCGATCGTGTCCGTGCTCTGTTTCTTGCTTTTAAACCTGCGACGGCTGAGGTCCAGTGAAATCTTGCATTTCTTACATCCCATTTAATGTACTGATGTTTTCTGTAGATTTCGCAATCAACGTACCAGTCCAGAGTCACCTTCTTACCATTCCCAGGCGCGTACTCCACCAATAAACATCAAGATCGAACCATCCACTCAGCCAAGTCTGCCTTCAGAATCTGTACCTGCCAGCGCGGAAGATCAGACATTGCTCAAACGACGAAACTCATCACCACAGATCAGCCAGATCAAGATACCTGGAACAGGTGACGCAAAGTACCATAATCACAAACCACCCCTCAAAAAGCAACGATCAATTCTTTCAGGAGCATTATCACCAAAAGCGGAGCGCAAAATTCTTCCATTAAAGAATCGCGTAGAGGAGGCTGGTCCCCAGAAATCAGAGACGATACACAGAGAGATTGAATCGAAAATTGCCTTCGATCAGGTCGCTCCACTATTGTCTGCCAAAGCGGAGTTGAGGATAGTCGATGAACTCAAAGCTCGGAGAGATAGAGTCCTGCGGGCCATTGAACAGCAATGTGAGGATGATTGCCGGGAAGGAATGAAGCCATGCACTATAATGCTACGACTCGAAATCATGCACGGAGGTTTTTCTAAACCATGGGTGAAATGATCACCATCCTCTACAATTTGTCATTCCGGCAAGCGTACATACGTCCAAATCGACACACCCACATCAACTCCTATGCTTAGCTGCAAATTGAACATCCAATGGCCCTTGCAGATCACATCCTTTCCGTTTCCAAGAGCCTTTGTCGCTAGTACTTTCAAGTGCACAAAACCATTGGATACAAAGATGAACGCCCATCATAAAGTCTCCTACGATATTAATGCGAGTGCAGGAGGGTTTTTTGGTGTTTTTAGAATTGAAATGCCCCTGGGCCGAGAAGAGCATAAAGACGATGATTTCTAAATACTAGCTGAAGAGTGGTGAACGACCATGCGACTGTACGATACCCCTTTTGCTCACAGCATTTCGCCGCGGTCACAGACATGGCGTATCTGGCGTGTGTTGGGCATGGACGGGTCTAAAGTACGACAGGGGTGGGTGGTGAGGTATTTTACCACAAGTCGAGCGATTAGTTGGCTGGCAAGCTCATCATTCAAAACATAAAAGCAAGCGTTGAGCGAGAGCTGGAGAGCTGATATCGGGATGTACAGACCAATATGCAAACCGCTTCCAGCACTCCATGTGTTTAGATATTCGCTATGATCGCCCAATTCTACCCAGTGAGGTCCATGACTAGGCCTGTAGAAAGATAACATTTTTTCTTTATTATCAGTTGCTGTTTTGTCTCCAGCCATGGTGTCTTCACGCAAACGGAAGACACGAGCGATCGTCATGCCGAAATCGATGTAAAAGACTTTGCGAAATTCGGATATACAATGTACAAAAATATTTATGTACATGAGTAACGTTACCGCTGGCCAAAGGGCTCATCATTGACCCTTTGCGACTCCGGCACCTCTGCTGGATGTCCCACAGGTTCCAGTGGATAAGTTGTAGATGGTAAACTCTGAAGAAGCTTCCGGTGATGCTCATGTGCCTACCATTGAGAATCAGTGTTTGAATTCGAGTACTCACGATCTCTTAGAGGGGCTCTTACGAAGGGCAGGCCACAGTAACTACACCAGCAGATCTGAGGCTTGTCCACGTTAATGAAAATCCTCGGATGTCCCAATGGCCCTCCACCTCCATCACAGGACACAGTCCTTGTCTTGGTCCATCTTACGGGCTGCTTGTGAATGAGACTGATGGCTGCTTCCGGTTGGGGCTACGCAGTTTCCATCAGAGTCAGCCAGTCCCTCAACACCGCCCTCTTAGACCGAAATGGAGTCTCCTGCATTGATGGAACTCACTTGATACTCCATGATCGTCTGTTCAAACCTCGGACCGCTCATCGCCCTCTCCCTTGGCTGCTGACTCCTGCTCCACACGTCTTTCCTGTTCGGCGCCTGCATCACCCGCTGCCGTTCGCTGTCCTCCGGCATCTCCTGCAACGGGCGGTCCGAATCACGTAGACCCTGAGGTGAGATTGGCACGGCGTTCGAGTCGGAGACGTTTTGGACGGGCTTTGGTGGTGAAGGGTCGTTGGTGGGGACGCGGTCTGAGGTCCTGTCGCTAGTGGAATATGAGCGGAGAGGCAAGAGACGGGGATGTAGACGGGGATGGATTGAGGATATCCAAGCGCCCCGAATAGGTGCAAACATGTTGGCAGATGATGTTTGCGGTCCGCGACTCTTTAGGATGGTGATTAACATAAAAGCGATGGTTTCCAAGTATCGAAGTTGAACACGCCTCGGCTCACCTGCCATTCTATACCTTACTTGTAGGCTCCGCATTGGATCAAATTCCTGCTCTCAGCACTTTGCTATGATGATTTACGACATAAACAATAGAGCTTCGGTGGGTCGTGTACCGAATTTAATGAGTCCGTTCACTGCTGATCATTATAGGTCATAGCGTAACGTAGCTGTCACAATGTCCAACCAAAACCCTCCACAAGCACGCCCTTCAAAAACCATGTCCTCCCGCTTAATGACGATGAAGGTACTCTTCTCCGTCTTTACTCTTCGGTTGCTTTCAGATTGTCCCATTAATCTTCGGCTTTTCAGTTCATGCAACGTGCTGCAGCCTCTACTCCTCCTTCCACGCCTCAATCGCAGCCCCGCACCCCAGATACTCCCCCTTCCAAACGCCAGAAAGTATCTGCTGCTCCATCTTCGACAGCCACACCACCTTCTGATCTACAGCTGATGCAAACCGCTTTGACTGAGGAGGAAGAGAAGACGGAGAAAACAATTGAGAGACTAGCAGAGGAGGCTGGAGAAACGAAATGGGTTCTGAGTACTGTGAATGGAGAAGAAGGGAATGGTGTAGGAGGGCTACGGGTTGCTAAGGCTGGATACTCTGAGACTGACCAAGAAGCTTGGAGGCCTGCTATGGTAGGGCGGAGGAGTTTCGGAAAGTTCAATCGAGAATTGGAGGTAAGTTTTGTCATCGTCTTCAATTTCCACATGTTGATGATAAACCTTTAAATTATGTCTTCAGCTAACAGAATCTTGCATGCTTAGAAGCGACAATATGGCGTAGCCGATGAATCTTCGTCGTCCAGCGATAAAGACTTCGAAGCCAGCGAAGAGGAGGACGGCGAAGAAAGTGATGATCCTGCTGGTACAAGAGAGTTGCTCCGTGCATCGCAAGAGGAGGCCACGAGGCGCGCCAATGACGAGCGACACCAGCGCAAACAACAGCGGATAACTGAAAAGGCTGAGCTAGCACGTCTGGCCGAGCAAAGACGAAGCAAAGAGGTGAAACTGAACAGGTTATTCTCTATTTCAGGGGGCGGTGGGGGTGGAGGCAAACCAGGTGGCAGCAGCAAGCAGGACATGGAGTGCTATTCGTGCGGCGAGAAAGGTCATGCCAAGAGGGACTGTCCACATAAAGGGAAGCGAAGGAACAAGGACTGGCATGGTAGGCCTGCGAAGAGATCTAAATCATCGTTAGACTACTGAAACGAGGGTGGAGAGTAAATATTTTACTTCTCAACAGTTTGGAAGGCATACCTATCCCAAAGATCAAACGTCCCGGATTAGCAGGCCTGAAGTTTCATCGAACTCGACATCTTTCTTCAGGTCGTCGCTGACTGAAGGGGGCCGGTATTTGGGGGCCTTGATTTTCTTTGGAGCCTTGACCCGAGTAGGACGGGGTGGTGAGGTCTTCGTACCCTCGTGTCCATTCATTGAAATGGGCCTGCTATATCCGCTACCACTTAACAACTCGGCAGGCTTCCCTTTCTCCTTAGCATCCGAAAGGAATCTTGGCCTGACGACAAAGATGGGCTCAGGAAGGTTCTTGCCAGACCGCAGTTTTGGATAGCGTGATTGCCCTGAACGGAGCGGTGACACGGGTTGTTTTTGGCTCGCATGAGACTGTTCTAGATGTAACCTACCGTTGACGTTGCTCTCCAGTCCGCCAGCCGTAACCCGAGAGTGGTCCATGACTCTGCTAGAGTGCCTCGATCGAGCAAGTGGTGTTGAACTGTTCCGATGATGTCGTTGATCCGGGGAGTGACCTTTTCCGGCTGCTCGTACGGTCCTCGGCGGACGTCCTCTGACCGGGAGACCTTGAACGTCAACCTCACTGCCATCTTCGCTATCAAGGAAACCATCGGCACCATCAATCTTAATCTCCTCTTCTGCTGGGAATCGCGTCTTCGACCCGGCGATTCGTCCGTTCATGCGATGGGATCTGGAAGCGCCCGATGTGCGATAATAGCCAGCGAAGGCATCGTATGGTTCTGTCGAAGAAGGAGGGTCGGTGTAAGAGTCGTCAGAGGAATGTGAGCTTGAGGTGTCGTTCACGTCCTCGCTCGGTATAATCCTCTCTTGCACATCCATCGCAAACCTGACTCTCTTAGCAGGAGGAGCTTTAATCAGTCCTCCGAGGGGTATGGAGGTGTGCCTTTTGGATGATTTGTCGTTGCACCTTTGTGTTGTCCGCGAATTAGTTGGCTTCGGGGGCTTGGGCGCTTGGACGCTGGCTTTACTGTTTGCCCGTTTGTGAATCTGGTCTTCGTCACTGGTTGATGGCGGCGACGACAGTGGTAATAACGACGCCGACGACGACAATGATGAGGATGAAGATGATGACGAGTCCTGTACTCGCTTATTCTCTACAAATGCAAGATTTGTCTTTGCATTCTTTGCCAAGCGACAACCCTCTTCATCTCTCGATGATGACGATGAGTCACTAGGATTTTTGGCAATACCATCTTCGTCGTTCTTCGAAAGTCGCGTTTCTAGTACAACCTTTTCTTTAATTACTCCACCATCTATCGCCTCAGGCACAACATCCCGTTGCTTGTTCTGGGCCACAGGAGGAATAGCGGCAATCAATGGCTGGAAGAACTCTTCTCGAGGCCGGCTTGGCTCCAATGAATCGAAGTAAATGCCGGTGAGACCGAACCTGACCCGACACATGGTGAGCAAAAGGCCGAAGTGGACTAATAGCAGATAAAGCCCCAAACTACTGCACTCTTTACGCAAATACAGACCTTCGGACACATCTTATTAAGTGTACACGCTCATAAGAAATATAAATACTGGCGCCGTAGAAAGGTCCTCACAATACAAGATATTCCTTCCTTATCGAGGAACTGGGAAAGTTCAGAGAGAGAACCGTGGACATGTATGACTGAAGGTTAGGAAGCGTTTTCGACCAGCAGCGCTTTTACTGGCGCTCGGGGCCGGCATGTATGAAGATGGCTATCACAAGTTTTGAGACATACCCCACTGAAGAAGTGATGGCTTATAGCTTGCTTGAGACAACTCATCGACTTACCAAACAGAACTCCTAGATTCTCGAACTGTTCCTCGGCGCTGTCTAGGCTTTTTACCTCGCTTAGGCTGAATCTCTTCGGATAACACTCACTATTATCGTCCTCCCATCTCCCTATCGACGTCTACGGGGCAACCTACGCAGGCCGAGACTTTCGGTATGCGCGAAGATCCTGACCAGCCACACCTTTGGGAGTTGATGGCATTCCACGACAGATTGAGCTCGTCTCCGTGGAGAATAGCGGACATATACATTTTGCAACCACGCCGGGTGGACTGCGTTCCCATACCCTGCTGATAGCAACACAGCAAAACAATCTCTGAGATCTGGGAACGCTATGCAGCGGGCTTGGTAGCTAAGGTATCTGTACCTCCACGTGTACCATATGCGTGATACTTATCCTGATATGCGTCCAGCCTGCCGGAGATCTCTATAGACTGACCGGGGTTCCCCATGTGCTTGAGTTTTAAGTAAAAGGCACTTTATGATGGCTGAACACTCAAGAGCTGTAGTCTTTATCGGTCTACAGTAGATGTTTCGATAAAGGCCCATTCCCCAAATCAAGTCGGGATTTTGTGGCACAGAGTAGTTGACTCGGGAGAAGCGCCACTACTTGTACTCTTGGATGCGACGCCACTATCGGCCCGCCAAATCCTGCCGTACCTTAGGCCTGCAATAGATAGTATGTAATACAATTCACTCCATGTGCCATTACCTTCTTTGAGCATCAATCTTCTCCCACCTTTACCAGGCTCTTCTTTGCTGATGCGTTTTCTAAGCTATCATGGCTTGGCTATTTTTTCATGCACACAATTGGCAAGACGCGCACGCTGAATGCAAGAAGACGTTCCAATAACCACTTGGCTGCGCGGCTTGCAGAAGATATCTCCACTTCTCCACTTTGCTCCCTCTCTTCGAGAATCGCGCTGTCGGGATTAGTCCTTTCCCACGATTCTACCTGCTGCAGGATAGGCAAGAACACCCTCATCATGTTGGGCCCCCTTCTAGAGTCGTGGGAATGGATCAAGGCCCACAATCCACGCTCGCTCTTCAAGAAGAAGCACCGCCTTAATTTCATCACCATACATTGTACGTCTCTCCCGCTTTCGGTCGACGCCCGCTCATCCATATGCTAATGGAGTGCGCTTCGTCTCACAGATCTTTATATCCTGTTTATCACGATTGTCGGATCAATCCTTCTATACCCAGCCGGAGGTTTGGCATACATTGACGCCCTTTTCTTCGCTAGCGGATCCGCCACGCAAAGCGGTCTCAATACGTAGGCTTTTCGTCTCACATGCAGACTGTTGCACGCTAATAATCCCTTAGGGTTAACATCAATGATCTCAATACATACCAGCAGGTAGGTACGTCCGCATCTACCAACAGTCGGTCTCTGAATCGCCACGCAGCTTGTTTTCTATTTCCTGGGAATGATCTGTACGCCAATATTCATAAATACGTTCGTCGTCTTCGTCCGGTTATACTGGTTTGAGCGCCGTTTCCAAAACGTTGTGAGGGAAGCCCGCAACTTTCGACGCACTCGGTCGCGGACCAGAACGGAGCTCAAGGACGACGCGGATCCTAGTTGCACGGAGAAGGGTGTCCGAGGTCGTAGTATTGTCGTTTTGCACAATGGTAATGCGCTTAGGCAAAGGCGTGAAATGAGCGACCAGACAGAGAAGCCTGATCTTGCCGAAGATCTTGGTAGCGAATCCTCTTCAAGTGAAAGAGGGAGGACTGAAGCTGTCGATCATGCTATCACCTTACCGCCCTTGAACCCGCCAACTTTCCGTCGCGACGTCACATTTGCAGACGAAGTGGAGAGCCCAGAGGCAAATGAAGCGGCGCCACAAATGTTACCGCAACGCTTGAGTCCCGAACAACATATCGCCATTCTGGAGAATCAAAGGAATCCAAAAGACAAAGGAGCGCTCCGAATTCCTGGCCCCCGTGATTTTGACCGCGGGAGTGTGCCGGAGCCTCTAGACTTAGACGATGATGGTGGGCAAATAGATCATCAAGTCACGAGTCCTGTCGAGCGACGAGGGATGCTCAATGGCACTTCGATGAAGCGAAACGTCACTATCGATGAGCCTCACCATCCTCGCGAACGCGCAAATTCAGCAGCCTATCCCAAGCTATCCTCTCGGAAAAGTGGTACCCTGGAGAATCTGAAGATGTCGCCTACAGATGAAGTAGCGCTCCCGTCCGGCCGTACAAAAGGTCGCACGGGTACATTCTCCAGCCTCAAAGGATGGGCTTCAAAGGAGAACGAACCAGCCACACCGTACCTTAGCTGGCAGCCCACAATAGGAAGGAACTCAGCCTTCGTAGATCTGACTGAGGATCAGAGGGAAGAACTGGGAGGAATCGAATATCGCTCCTTGAAGACCCTAACCGTTGTTCTTGTCTGTGAGTGTACCAGGCAGCCTTTTAATGCTAGTATATGAAGCTGACAGCTTCGTGCCAAGCTTATTATCTCACATTCCATCTTCTCGGCGTGGTTATCCTCCTCCCTTGGATAGTGCGTAGTAGCACGTGGGGACCTGTTGTAGATGGCGATGGCCAGTCAAGGGTCTGGTGGTATGATGTTCGATCTCTTAAGCATTGAAAGATCATTCTAATCCAGGCTCTAGGGGCATCTTCACTCCCGCATCCATGTTCAATGACCTTGGCTTCACACTTACCGCGGATTCTATGGAGTCGTTCCAAACAGCTATTGTACCACTTCTACTTGGAGCTTTTCTCATTGTCATTGGGAACACAGGATTCCCCTGCATGCTCAGGCTCGTAATCTACATTGCTTCAAAACTTGTGCCCCGTGAAAGTGGGGTTTGGGAAGAATTGAAATTCTTGCTGGATCATCCGAGACGTTGCTTCACCTTACTATTCCCAAACTCTGCAACCTGGTGGCTGTTCTGGATTCTTGTTATTCTTAATGGCCTTGACATCATCTTCTTCATCGTACTGGACGTAGGTTCCCGAAAATTTTCAATCATAATCAAGGCTGACTTCTGACGTAGCTCCATGATTCCGTGCTTACCAGCATTAATCCCGCAGGTTACAGGGTTCTAAATGGGTTGTTTCAAGCTGCGAGTACGCGCACGGCAGGCTTTGCCTCGGTCGATCTGGCAAATCTCCATCCTGGGATTCAGGTGTCATACTTGATCATGATGTATATTTCTGTCTTCCCAATTGCTATCTCCGTACGGCGCACGAACGTTTATGAAGAGAAGAGTCTTGGGATCTATGGATCGTCGAAAGAAGAGACTGACGATGAAAAGGAGCCCAGCTATGTTGGCGCTCATTTACGTCGACAATTGAGTTTTGACCTGTGGTACATTTTTCTGGGTCTATTCATCATCGCGATTGCCGAGGGCGACCGGCTTTCCAGCACGAACGACTACGCCTTCACCTTGTTCTCGGTCCTTTTCGAGATTGTTTCGGCTTATGGAACTGTCGGCCTCTCCCTTGGCTACCCAGGGATAGACGCATCATTTTCCGCCGAGTTTTCCGTGGTATCCAAGCTCGTTGTAATTGCTATGCAGATCCGAGGCCGACATCGTGGACTTCCTTACGAGCTGGACCGCGCTGTCTTGCTGCCTAGTGACTCATTGCACAAAAAAGAGGATGAGGATGCAGCCAAGCGAGTACAGAGACGCAATTCGAGCATCAGTAATCTGGAGCCAATGGGGAGAACATTGTCGAGTCGGACTCCGACCGTAGGACCAGTATCCGGGTCCACTTGGCCAGCCATGGCAGCGCCGGACACTGCGGCAGCTTCAGGTCGTGACGAAGATGGCATGAATGGCACGAATAGCAGTTTGGAGCAACATCCAAACCATTCAGGGCACGCCCAAAAAGGGCTTGGGAAACTGATGGCTGGATTGGCTGAGGGGCCGAGGATCAGAGCACGCGAATGAGTTGTACTTAATGAGTGACAGGCTCAGAGAAGAGGTCACATGCAGCATCGGGCGTAAATAGATGGACAGGAAAATACATAGGAAGGCGTTTGCTTTAAGCGCGGCGTTGGAGGGTCTCTATGGTTGGTGTCGCTGTTCTGGACGGGCTGTTGGGTACACGAATGAAAGACAACCTTCCCAACATCACAGAATCAATTGTGGGCACAGATCTTTTCTGCGTTCGACCCACCAGCTCTTTCCCATTGGTCCCCGCTCCATATCGAAACGGTATTTAAGGTCACGAAAGTATTGAGCTCTACCCATGGAAAGACGGAATGAATTGACCATGAACCATTGAGGATTCTGAATTTTGTTTAATCCTAAGGCAGCACAACATATTTTTCTAAATGCGCCGGTATTGCACGCAGGAGATTTTTATCTGAGAGCCACTTTCGCGAAAATAGTCTGTCGGCATATCTGTATGCACCGTCACAGAGTATTGTCACTACTGTATTTCCCTGGCCCAACTTTTCTGCCACTTCCTTCGCCGCCGCGACGTTTAAACACGAACTTGCGCCCAAGTAAAGTCCTTCTTCGTCGAGACATCGATACACCATCTCAATACTTCTTTCGTCGCTGATGTGTACTGCACCGTCTAGCAGCTCTATATCTGGCTTGAGATTGTCCGTGACCCGACCCTGACCGATACCTTCTGTGATACTGGAGCCCGTGCGTTCTTTCAATTGGCCTCCACTGGTAATGTATGAATGCAATACACTTCCGGGCGGATCCGCTAAAAATGTCTTGACTCTACCGCCTGAGACGTCTTTCAGGTATCTCGTGACACCAGCTAATGTGCCACCAGTCCCAGTCGCACATGTAAACGCATCAATCTTGCCATCTGTTTGGTTCCATATTTCCGGTCCCGTTGTCTCTACGTGGGCTCTTCTGTTTGCAATATTGTCGAACTGATTTGTCCATACTGCATTATCTAATCGCTCTGCGTGTCGCTTGGCTTGATGATTGTAATTCTCGGGATTTTCGAACGCCACGGCCGGCACAGGATAGACCTCGGCACCCAGCAATCTCAGCAAGTCGACCTTTCCCTGTGATTGTGTATTCGGCATGTATATTACTAATTGGTAGCCTTTTGACCGACAAACGTGTGCCAGGCCAATGCCTGTGTTTCCCGCGGTGCCTTCAACAACAGTGCCTCCTGGCCGCAGTTGACCCTTCTCTTCGGCATCCTTGACCACATACAATGCTGCACGGTCCTTCACGCTACCTCCAGGATTTTGAAATTCGGCTTTACCTAAAATCTCGCAGCCTGTCTCGTCGGATAATCGTTTGAGGCGAATTAGAGGGGTATTGCCAATGGCTAAAACATTGTAAGCTCAATAGATCCATGATGAAGATTGTAATTGCCCTCACCTCCAACAAAGCCATTGACATGTCCCTGTGCTTTAGCCAGTTGTACCCCATATTGATTTGACATCTCAACCTTAGAAGCTACTTCTGCAGCTTTATGCGCTGTGGTGGTTAGTCTGCGCACGCTCTGCCTGAACATAGTGTGCTATGCGACACGGTGATCGAGGAATGACCTTTAGAGTGATTTAAGACACGAGTACAAAGCGAAAGGGAAAATCGATTAACAAGATTTCTGTCATGGCAAACTATGATGCAAGTGACTACCGCGCGCTTATACTTGCCGCTGCCACGCCATCCCCGTGTTTGTTGATTTTCGTCAAGTTGCTGGTACCATACAGCTAATTGTTCAAGGACTTCAAACCTCGATCAAAATATGCCTGGTAGAGTGTCCGCTCGAGCGCCTACTGTGTCGCGAATCTCCCACAAGGCATCCGCCGAAACATTGGCCTCGCGCAAATCCACCACTTCTCCCTCAATAGTCATCCCAAAGGAAGGACCTACTTCTACCCTGCGCGCACAAGTTTGCAATGTGTTCAGTGACGCGCAAAAATCTGCAGCTGGGCACCGAAAGCTGGTCGTAGGATTGAGGAAGATTCAAGAGGCTTGCTGCTATGAGCCCACGCGGCCCGGTAAGCCTGGTCGACAAGAATTCAATGAGGACGAGTTCAACGTGGAGATTGCACGATGTGTGATTCGTCTGATGGGCGTGAGGAGAATTGAAGCCGTAGGTGACCGGATCGTCCGCTTCTTGGGGTTTTTCTTGCGCCATGCAAGTGAGAAAGGTAGGTGGAATTCATCACGTCGGAGTCGATATCCAACCAGCGCTGAAAGTTTGCAGATGCTGCATTGATCACCGAATCCGAGATGAACGAAACGCATTCATTCCCCGAGACTGCGAGCACTCGATTGACCTCTCATATCTTATCCATCTTGCTGCAATTCCTTGCTTCGAAAGAGAAGACAGTTCGTTACCGCGCGACTCAGCTCGTTGCTCACATCATCAACTCACTGGACTCTATTGACGACGAATACTTTCACCTCCTGAAGATGGGACTTCTCAAACGCATCAGGGACAAAGAGCCGATGATCCGTGTCCAGGCTGTCCTAGGCCTGGGCCGGCTAGCTGGCAATGAGGACGAAGGGGACCAGGACAACGCCGACAGCGATGACGACGATGCAAGTGGATTATTGGAGAAATTGCTCGAGGTCCTTCAAAACGATCCTGGCGCAGATGTCCGCCGTTCTCTGCTGCTCAACCTACCTTTGACACCAGGAACCTTGCCGTACCTCCTAGAGCGTGCTCGAGACCTCGATCCAGCCACCCGTAGAGCATTATACTCTCGCTTGCTACCTGCTCTGGGGGACTTCCGTCATCTATCTTTGTCTATGAGAGAGAAACTGCTCCGCTGGGGCTTGCGTGATCGTGATGAGAATGTTCGTAAAGCTACTGCTAGACTTTTTCATGATCGTTGGATCGAGGACTGTGCGGGTCCGCGGCTGGCTGGTGGAGGCGGTGCGGCCGAGGAAGCAGTGACACCAAGTATTGAATGTGTACTAGAGCTGCTCGAGCGAATTGACGTCCTCAACTCTGGAGTCGAAGATGGCATAGCCTTGGAAGCTATGGAGAAGTTTTGGAGCGGGCGGCATGACTACCAGGACATCCTCAGCTTTCAAGATCCATTTTGGCATCATCTGAGCCCAGAAAGCGTTTTTCTGGCGAGGTCTTTCAATGACTACTGTCACCAGCAGCCTGATGGAAAATATGAAACCCTGGTTGAAGAAAAGATGCCCGAAGTAACAAAGCTTGCATTCTTCCTCCAGAGATACACAAACAACCTGGTCGAATGCTTACGACGGAACCACGACAGATACAAAGGTGACGAAGAGGAAGACACCGTCGAACAAGAGTTCATCGTGGAACAGCTACTGCACATCGCGAAGACTTTGGACTACAGCGACGAAGTCGGTAGAAGAAAAATGTTTGCGCTTTTAAGGGAGACTTTAGCCATCGCGGAATTGCCAGACGAGATCACTAAGCTCTCTGTTGAAGTTCTCCGCGATGTTTGCGGAATAGAAGCCGCAGGAGAAAGAGATTTTTGTGGTGTCGTTCTTGAGGCGATAGCAGAGGTCCACGACGCCATCGCTGTTGATGAACCACTGGCCGATAATGAGGACGAGAGCTTCCACTCAGCGCATTCAGAGATCAGTGACAGCACGCCGACCAAAGCTAAAGTCAGTCGGAGTGCTGAAGAAGACAAGGTCAAGGCCATCAAAGAGATCATGATCAACATGAAGTGCTTGCACATAGCGCAGTGTATGTTGCAGAATATTGAGGGAACCTTACAGCAGAACGTACACTTAGTCTCGATGCTCAACAACCTTGTTGTACCAGCTGTTCGAAGCCATGAGGCCCCAATCAGAGAACGAGGGCTTCTTGGCTTGGGTCTTTGCTGTCTTCTGGACAAAGTATGTGAAAATCCTTCATCTGTCATGGGAGGTACTGACTGGGATTGGGGTGCAGACGCTTGCTGATGAGAATCTGAGCCTTTTCGTCCACTGCTTCACGAAAGGACACGATGCGCTTCAAGTCACTGCAATCCATATTCTCGCCGACATCCTGACAACTCACCCAAGCCTCATCTCGTCAGCAACCGCAGACGCCGCCTTACAAAAGTCGATTCTTAGGATCTTTGCTAAAGGCATGAAAGCAGAGCATACTCCCGATGTACAAGCAGCCGCCACAATCGCTCTTTGTAAATTGATGCTGACCTCAGTCATACAAGACGAGGACCTGCTTAAGCAGATCGTCATTTGTTACTTCGATCCCGCAACAAAAGATAATGCTGGGGTAAGGCAAGCTCTGAGTTACTTCCTGCCGGTATACTGCCACAGTCGCAGAGAGAATATGGAAAAGATGGCAAATATTGCGGGCGGTGTCATGCATTCGCTGGTAGAGATGAGTGAAGAGCTTGAAGAAGGAGAGGAAATGGTCGGGGTGAGTACGGTTGGAAATATGCTTGTCGACTGGACGGATGCGCGAAAGTTGGTGGTCCAGGATGAAGCATCTATCAGCTGGGACGAGGCTGGGAAGAAAGAAGTCAAAGCTGTCAATGGAAACATTCATCTTAATCTGGCGGAGAGCCTTCTAGAACGAGCAAAAAACCATGGGTGTTCAAGTGAGAAGACTCGACAACTTTTTCTCCGATGGTACTAACGGGTGATACAGAAGAAGACAAGAAAGCCCTCATCGCCATGCTCGGCAAGCTATTCATTACACCAAATTCCAAGACCGAAATGCTTCAAAGCACGACTGAGCTTGTCGAAGAAGCTATTGAGAATAAGCTTGCTCAGGACGCGCCCTCTCGCAACGCCCTTAACAAATTGCATTCAGCCTTGAGCAAAGCTTTGGGAGAAAGTGGGAAAGTTAATCCAATCTCAGAGGACACGCTGGCGCCTGCAGGGGGAGACGACGGTCTGACTATGCTAGAAGGGCAAGGGGGGGAAGAATCTGTAGTGGGTACCGAAAAGGATATTGGGATTGAAGGTATTGAGGATGAAGGCGTTACGGTGGCACAGGACTCATTGTTGGAAGAGCTTCTAGACGATGAGGATGATGACTCGTGATTTCTCTACAATTGCGGATATTTTGCTTGCGCCGTGTCTGTTCGCTGGAATAGTAGGCTAGAAGACTGGGAGTTTCTGTTCCCGCGAAGAGCAAAGGGTTCTCTGTCAGCTGTCTCCTCGAGGAATTTATTAAGTGGCACAGTTGAACCAACACTAGACGCAATTGTAGGGTGGTATCGCTTGGAGGATGATGTTGTTTGAGCAAGCCGGCGATAAAGCTCCAAAAAAGTGACGTTCAAATTTTCCCCGAAAGCCGGGTAGTGAGAGTGATTCATCTTGAGCGCGGCGCTAGTCAGTCAGGCTTCTCGAGTATATAAACCTGGCATATCCCACGCCCTTTTTCTCTCGGCATCTAAGTGTGAGTACCATAACTGGCTTCTCCCTCAAGACAAATTCTGAACATTTATCTAGGCAGAGGCGTTACGAGTATCAGTGAGGATTCGTCCGAGATCTCGTTTTTGCTAGTTGAAAACTATAACTATGACCACTCCTTATGGTCTTCGGATCGTATGGGAATTTTTGGATTATCCATTTGTCTTTGACAAAATTCACTTCTTTTCATTGCTGGCCGTCCTTTATGGATGGCCGCGAAGAAGAGATCGATGACGTAAAGGTGGAAGCACTGGAGACCCACGTACAGTAGGTTCAACATCATAGATAGACATTTCAGTACAAATGCGGTAACTTCGATGTCATCGGGTCACCTTAGACCTCGGTTGCGCTTCCTCCTTCCTACCTTGACCTTCATGGTGCTGTGGTCAGTCTCGACCTTAGAATAGTCATCCACCGCCGACACACATTTGATTACCCAGCACCAGCGCCGTACAGATTATCGAAGGATCCTGCATCATGGTCAAGACCGCACTGGTGACTGGCGCCACAGGCTTTCTTGGGCGTCAAGTGTCACAAGCTTTCCAGTCAGCAGGGTTTCAGATCGTGGGCACGGGCTTCACCCGAGCCAACCCTCCTGCTATTCTTAAGATCAACTTGTCGAATCCCGCTGAGATCTCGTCAGCCTTACAAGAAGTCAAGTAGGCACTGTTTCCTCCAAGCCTCAATTTTGAATTCTTTGACAAAGCAGTCCAACTGACGACTTGGGCT
The DNA here is from genome assembly GCF_014066315.1 of Letharia lupina. NCBI lineage: Eukaryota > Fungi > Ascomycota > Lecanoromycetes > Lecanorales > Parmeliaceae > Letharia > Letharia lupina. Next base: position 989,233 of record NW_023502990.1, on the reverse strand, counting down.
CAAGGCCTGATGTCGTAGTACACTGTAAGCTTGGGTGCAAGCCCAGTGACTTCTACCTATATTTCTATATCTGCTCACTCATTGCCAACAGGCGCGGCAAACCGATTCCCTGACAAATGTGACGCCAATCCAGACGAAGCCAGAAAGATTAATGTTGAGGCTTCCAAGCATCTTGCTCAGGCGACCTCGTCAAAGAACATCCTACTCATCTACATCTCTACCGATTACGTATTTCCGGGAAGACCGGGAGAAGCCCCTTACGAGGCCCATGCAACACCAGAACCTACAAACCTATACGGACAGACGAAGCTTGATGGTGAGAGGGCAATATTGCAGGCGACGGAGGGGACTAGTTTCGGCGTCGTATTGCGTGTGCCCGTGCTGTACGGCAAGGCAGAGGATCCTAAAGAGAGCGCTGTGAATATCTTGATGGACGTTGTGTGGAAATCTCAGGAGAAAGACGCAAGGACGAAAATGGACGACTGGGCAAAACGTTACCCCACGAACATTGAAGATGTAGCCCGGGTATGCGTGGATACGGCTACGAGATACCTAAATGGCGAGCGGTATCGACTGCCTAAAATCTTGCAGTTCTCTTCTGAGGATCGATTTACAAAGTATGAGATTTGCCAACTGTTTGCGGAGATTATGGGTCTTTCACTTGATGGTATGGTCGCAGACGACAAGGCTGGCAACGACCCGAATGCAAGCGTGCAAAGACCTTACGACACTCACCTATCAAATCAAGCGTTAAAAGATATAGGGATTGATGTGGGAACCCAGGACTTCAAGGCTTGGTGGTGAGGAGCAATGTGCGGGCTCTCTGAGATAGGACGCTGACTTGAGCATAGGAGGTGGGAGGTGAAGGCTTTCAAGAAGTGACACGCGTGGGGAATCGATAAACCAACGATGGACCAACGACGCATTTGGCAACTTATGTCCCGGCTGGGCTCATGCTTTCAAGCTACACATAAGATCTTGCTTTGTGAAAAGTCTCGGAGTCCTAGGTAGAGTCCCTGCATGCGTCCGATGGAAACGCATACTGCGCCAATAGATCTTGCCGATGATATGGTTACGACCTGATCAAAGATAAGACCGGCTCTGGCTGGAAACACGTTACCCCAAATATCAATGATGAGTCTCAAATCTCCAGCCACTTTTTACATCTTGGCTGGCCCTGGGGTCTGCTTTGTGCTGGATGCTTCGCACTTGGCTGAACCCATGGACCTTCTCCAGCTCCCTGAAACCGGCGACAACGATATGCAGTCCTTCAAATGCTACCTCGGTCTAGTGAGTCTCGCAGCGATGGGCTTGAAGGCACAAAAGCTGCTTCACTATGAACACATCGACCCATGTGAGGTTATCAACTATCAAGTTCCACATAAACAACCACTCTGCAACTGATCCCTCATGAGCTACCCTAATCTTCATGAATCTTTTTTTAAGCTCCTGTATGCTTCCCTTTCATCTTCGCACCCCAAAGACGTTCATGGGGTGCGAACGTCTTTGGGGAGTAAAGGTCGAGGGCAACGCAGGATAAAACCCGTTTATTGCCCAGATAATAGGCCAATGTGAGTCTTGGACATCATATTTGGATATTAACCTTTTGATCTTCGAATCCGTGCATGGACAGTTGCATCTGGATAAGTCAATGATTGGGCGAATACTTTAACCTTCAACATACATGAAGCATTAGAATTCTGGAGCTTCAAAATCGCTCGTTGAGATCAGGATTCATGGTCTCATCTGATGCTGTAGGTCAGAGCGCCGGTAAGATGAATCGTACAGCCGTACTGTAGGGGTACCTTAGTATCTTTTTCAGGTTTGCTGAGGCAAATTAGTAGAGATCTATTGGTCAATATGGGACACGGTACTAGTGAGTTTTCGGGCGGCAGCACATGTCAACTGCCGGAAAGATTCCCTCACCCTACCGCGCTTTTATCCTCCTCTCCAGCGCAGCGACTAAGATGCGGAGTTGTGGGGTTGTTCACGGCCGCTCTGCCCATGGTCCTGTAAGCTTTGGAAAGCGACTTCGGCTTTTTTCTTCGGGGACATTGCCGATTACGCTTTCCGTTCCAAAAGTACGCCCGTAGAGCAACGAATATCTTCTAACCAACCCACTCACTGCCCACTTTCTAACCCCCCAATAAACCATCCACTTATTCGCTAGACCGTCTGACACCGGAAAGGAATGTGGCATGCATGTGCCGAATCCTTTCCTATGCCGTGCCATTACTTGAGTAGAACCAATTCATTCTCTTACTGATAAAGCTGCTCGCTGTCTGCCGGCAAACATTTCATGCACATCTTCTGTCTGCTCAGCATTCCATTGTTACTTTGATCCAATCACACTGTGGGGCGTTTCTCTTTCGCTCACGATGTTGAACTCTACTCTATCTCTCGTCTTGCAGCACTGGCCTACCGCTGTTCTATTTTGCCTGGCTGCCTACCTAGCCAGGAATTACTTTTACAATGGGTTACACAGGTATCCTGGTCCTGTGCTGGCATCTCTGACAGACTGGTGGCGCTTTTTCGATGTACTAGGCAGAAGACCAGACATTACACACATTCGGCTTCATCGCAAACATGGTGATATTGTTAGGTTGGGACCGAATATGTTGTCCTTTGCGGATCCTCGGGCATTGAAGACGATTTATGGCCTGAATAAGGGGCTTACGAAGGTGAGAGCTCAAACATCTCCAGGATAATAGGTGATCAGCTGAATCGAGAAAGTCCGAATTCTATCCAGTACAACAGGCTATTTCAAACGGAGACCGACTGCCTTCTTTATTCTCGACCACTGATAACCAGTTCCATGCGGAATTGCGGCGTTGCGTGAACAGTGCCTTTTCTATGAGCTCTCTCGTCCAATATGAACCATCTGTGGACATCGTGACGGAAATGTTTCTGGATCAGACGGAAGCTTTGTTCTCGTCAAAGAATGCAATTTGCAACTTTGCAGAGTGGTTACAGTTCCTCGCCTTCGACGTCATAGGTCAAATCACTTACAGCAAAAGTCATGGCTTTGTGGATCGTGGAGAAGACGTTGACGGCATGGTTGGCTATCTCGGAAAATTGTTTTCCTACGTTGCACCGGTATGCTTCCTTTGCAAAGAATAATATCAATGCTCAGCCCCGTCTACGTTAGGTCGGCCAACTCCCTATGCTAGATCGCTTCTTTCTGAAAAATCCGCTTTTACGCTTCCTCGACAAGCACGGAATCATGTCTTTCACCTTCCCTGTCGTGACTTTTGCGAAAGCCCGTATCAATGAGCGCCTCAGAGAGATTGAAGCGTTGAAAGCGCACGGAATCGACACTGTCGCCACGGTAACGGGTCGCCGAGGTGACCTGCTCTCAATGTTCCTCAAAGCCAAAGAAGATCGCCCTGCATTCTTTCACGATGGGCGTGTGCTCACCATGGCAGTCAGCATGGCTTTTGCCGGCTCAGAAACCACGGCGATTTCACTTGCTGCCGTCTTTTACTATCTCCTCAAGAACCGTCCCTGCTATGTGAGATTGATGGAGGAAATGGACGAGGCCATTCATACCGGTATGGTTGAAAACCGTCCCAACGGTCTGGTGACTTGGACCGAATCCCAAAAGCTTCCGTACCTTGATGCTTGTATCAAAGAGGCATTTCGTCTCCATCCAGCTGCAGGACTCCCTTTGGAACGTGTAGTCCCAGCAGATGGTATGGAAATCTGCGGGCAGCTCATTCCTGGTGGGACAATCGTCGGCTGCAGTGCTTGGGTGATACATCGACGGCCAGAGATATTTGGAGAAGACGTTGAAACTTATCGCCCAGAGAGGTGGTTGGAAGCGAACGAGGAGAGCAAGAAATCTATGGAAGGTTGCATGATCCAGTTCGGCATGGGCGCCAGGACGTGCATTGGAAAGAATATCAGTCTTCTGGAGATCTACAAGTTGGTACCTAGTTTTCTCAGGAGGTTCGAGGTAAGATCTTTCTATGAAGTTCCTCGCCTGCTGTCGGATGGCGAAGCTACCGAAGAGTGGTAATACTGACTGCTCATCTACCACAGGTCGACTTGGCAAACCCCAACAAAGAATGGAGATTGCACAATGCTTGGTTTGTCAAACAGCTGGACTTCAACACAACCTTTAGACCTCGAAGCATGGCATAGGCCAGCTTTAAGGGGTACCTTTGTGTATCGACAATGCCACTAGCTTTTGGATACATGAGACCTTTCCCATTCTTCAGACTTGGATCTTTTCGTTGGCGACTTTCTTTGTCGAAGATCTTGCTCTTCTTGCCACTAGGTCCCGCGAGTGTTTGATTCCAAGCGGTCATTCTGTCTTTCTTTTGTCTCGTCCTCTGCAAATTGCGATAAGAGCGTGAGTCGCTTCGAGTCTCGATCGGTGTTTTTGCACGGTGCGCGAACGCAAGGCAAAGCGTTGTTGGTCTATTTACAGTGCTTTTCACACAGGTATGGAGAAATGAGGTCATCACATGAAATATCTCCCTCGCTCTCGGTTTGATTCTGCACGTCTCCAGTCTGTTCGGCTTTCAGATTTCCGCGAAAACCCCCTTGCCATTTGTTTTTACAATCAGCACCGCAAGCCCTCCTACCGTTGTGACCACGCCGCTAAAGATTGAGACCTGCCCGAATCCCCAGTAATGAGTGACGAGAGCACCACTGATGGGCAGGTCAACGAGCGCGTCGAAGGATTTAATGCACCCCTCCATCCCGATGTAAGTGCTGATATCTCTCGGATCCTCAGCAGTTGGAGTAAAGCAGACGACCATCAGACAAACAGTTACTTCTGAGCTAAACCCATAGAGGTATACAAAACGGTGAACACTGCGTTTGAGATGATTATCTGCCAAAAGACAGACAGTATGTTAGTGCTGACACTGGCAAGGCATAGCATATAAAGACAGCCAATTTGATCCGTCTTATCGATGGGAAACACTCTTCCCAAGAATGGGACTCAATCAGAAGGACGGTGGAATAGAAAAGAAGTGGCGTGCTTATCTTATTGACTTCGACGTACGTTGACAGATCGAAGATGGGGACAAAGCTGTCGAAGATCCCGAGGAACATAGCGCCAATGAAAGTAAGATAGGGTCTTTTCTGAAGCAGAGAAATGGAATGGTCTTTCCGTTCTCAACCAAAGACGAGTACGGATGTCGAGGGTTGAGGATAAGATGATGGCTAGCATAATGAAGCCACATATACGAATGATCCATTCGAAACTCAAGCGCGAGTTACTCGGCATCTTGTTGAGTTGCGTTAGGAGATGAAATGCCTCCAAGGGGCGATCCAGCAACAGCTAGACCCACTGCCGCTCCGCGTTTCTTGTTGAAGTACTGCGATATGGCTGCCATTCCTGGGGCCATCGTTATTCTGTCCAGGGTATCAGCCGCAATGATAAGCCAAGACGGGGCTCATTAACCGCTCACCCCAAAGATGGGCCGGCAAGGATTATTTGTGCGAGCAAGTATTGGTAGTATGATTTGCAAATACTGGTGATCATTATCGAGAATACGTACCTGTACACAGCCGCAAAGGCCAGATCACCTTGCGTATGGATTAACCGCCCGGCTCGGAGAAGGAGACAAGAGATTGGGACGGTTGACGAAATCTCTTAGATCCGAAGCAATCAAAAAGCGCGCCCCCGAAGGCCATGGCTTCTAACAGGAAGATAATCAGCAGACATTCAATGCAGGAAGCCATCGAATATCCATCATATTTTCTGAGGCAGAACCTTTGAACGATGGATCGCATGGGTTCCGAAGTCTACGAAAGCCATTCTGAGCCTCTCCAGGAACGCAGGAGGAGGCCAGCTTTGCCTTGCCTTGGATGTCGACGTCGCAAAATCAAGTGCGACAGGAATAAACCTTGCCGTCAGTGTTCGCAATCAAGGAAACCAAAAATTAGCTTCAGCCTTGATGCTCCTACATTGGCCGCTGTACATGGAGCGAGGACCGCAGCGTCAATTTCAAATCCAGGGGAGAGGGGACTAGCTCAGTCAGAAACATTGCAAATCGTGCAAGCCTCGTTTCCTTCTATCCATGACTTTCCCACTCCAGCTTCTTTGCCACAAATAGTGGGAAACTTAGAAGTCCATCGCTTGATACACTCGCCGTCTAAAAACAGCAGTCATCCTGCCCATGGAGATTCTAGCAGCCAACAGGTAATGTGAAGCCTGCCTGATGATGTCTTTGTTCAACGCGCGACTCCAAATCTGCGATGAATCTGGTCAAAGTTTAGATTATACGGACCGAGTCACTAAAGGGCTCTTTTGAACAGTTGCGAAGAATTGTCGTTCCACGCTGTGTTCATCTGACTGAATTGTAACCACGATGGGAAGAGCACATCTTCCTCCAACACAGGTTTTTCTGTTTCAGAACTTCATGCATTATTTTTTAGATGCAAGGACTTGGCCAGAAAATTGGCCAGAAAAGCCAAAGTCCAACGGCCCAGTCAATGGCGTCTTCCCGATGACCTCAAGGATTCCGTCCCTAATCGAGAGATTGTCGACGAGCTGAAAGGTCTTTACTTTCGAAACTTCGAGTCAGCATACAGAATCTTGCATGTCCCATCGTTTCAAGCTGATTACGAGCGATATTGGACCAGCCCAAAGGCCGTAGACGACGACGATGGCTTTGTAATGACGTTGCTCTTGACCATGGCGATTAGTTCATGTTTCTATCAAGGTCCTGCGTATGAGGCTGACCTACGCTCAAGTGCTTCAAGCTTGGATATATGCTGCTCATTCTTGGCTCTCCGCGCCTTTCCACAAAGCGCGGCTCAATATAGATCTCCTTCAAGTGCATTGTCTTCTGCTTCTCGTTCGTCAAACCAACTCTGCGGGACCTGAACTGGTGTGGATTACGGCGGGCTCTCCTCTCAGGACAGCGACACACATGGGTCTGCATCGAGATCCGACGAATTATCCGGAAATACCTGTGTTTTATGCAGAAATCAGGAGGAGATTGTGGGCCACAATACTAGAGATGACTGTTCAATCCTCCCTGGATTGTGGGATGCCTCCAATGATATCCCGTAATGACTTTGACACTCTGGCACCTAGAAACATGAAAGACAACGAGATTTCTGAAAGCGTCCAGTCGCCGCCCACGTCCGACTGCGCCCAGAACTCGCTGCAGATCAGCCTATTCAAGTCTCTCCGCACAAGGTTAGGAGTAGCACAACTCATCAATAATTTCGGTCAGAGCATTCGTACGAAGACATTCTTCGCTTGAGCTCAGAAGTGTTTGATGTTATCCGTGAATGGACCATCTCGGTGCGATCAGATCGTTCTTCTACGCCAGGTCAGATACCATCAGTGTACCACTGCAATTCTATCGAGCACCTCCTCCGTCGCTTCCTCCTGGCTCTTCATCGCCCATTCGGCACTAAAGCTCGAAAAGACCCACGGGTCCACTTCTCCCGGAAATTCTGTCTTGAACAAGCTCTTATCATCTCTTCTCAACAAGCTGACAAAGACTTTTCGCGTCTTATAGCCCTGAGGGAAGGCATGTTCAAAGAAATACGGCGCCTTAACTCTCTGTCTTGAACTCGTCACTCATTCAGAGGATGATGATAGGAACATGACTCTCCATCTGAACAGAGCTCAGAGAGAACCAATGCACGAAACAATAAGAAGGGTCATCTCTCTTTCAGAGGAAAGGTTCCGTAGTCGCGACACTTACATCAAAGACATCTGTTCTTGAGCATAGCAATGGGCCAGATCGAATCAATGAAGGCTGGCACACCATCCGAGGCAGGCATGTTCTCGGCAGCGAAGAAGGCCGTTTTGACAGGGTACGAGACATTAAAGGCTCGTATCCCCCACCCCCAATTGTGAACGCTGATTCTCACCCTGATGAAGCGGTTCGCGAAGCAAGAGCAACTGGAATTACGCAACTTTGGCACGAAATTCTGCCGGACGTCAATCTTGACTTCGATTTCGACGACGCCGCTTCATGGCTCTTTCCAACTTTCGATGAAATCCCGTGTTCATCAATAGGTTGATGTTCATTCAACTGTGTTCGAGTGCAAGGGGCAGCTCTAGACCACTTGACACATGTCTTTTTCCTGTCCTCTTTGACACAAGTAAGCGGACATAGTCGGAGTTCATCGCCTTGCAGCAGGCTTGACAGCTTTCCGGCATCTCCCCTAAAATAGCGGCCCGGCCTCTTCCAGATGATGAGTACCAGCAGAGAGCGATGCAGCGCACACCAATTTAACAGTCTCCTGTGGTCAGCCTTTCACAAAATCCCTCACTATCGGCTAGCAGCCTGATCAACACCCATTCACACGCATTGAAGTTACACCTTTTCCGTAACGGTCGTCCCAATGCACGTCAGCCAACCTACATTAGCGTGAGAAAATTGAGTACATCTAGGGAGGTTTAGCAATATTACTGAAATCATTTTTTATAATGTTTTCAATGCGGGAGTAGCCTTACTCGTATTCACTAGGATTTGCAATCTCTAAAACTTAATCTTTATAATTTATTATTCTATCAGTATATACGAGTAAAGGCCTATAAATTAAATTCATAGCCATTTTGTTTCATCAGGGCTGTCGAGTAAATATGTTGAGCGGTCTTTGGTAAGCGATCTTTGGTGAGCGATATCTGAATACCTTACCTTTGAAGAACTATAAGATCAAATTTTAAGATTTTCTCGTATTTAAAAAGCGCAAATTGCGCTCTATAGTTTAAAAAAATTAGAATATTATATAACTATTATTAAGTCTTTAATTAAAATTAAAATTAAATTTTTTAAAAAAATCTTTAATAAAAATAGATCTTAATAAAATAATATAAAAAGGAAATAACTCTTAATTAATATTAATCTAAATTTTATAAAAATAACTAAAACTTTTAAATTAAACGAGTTTATTATTAAAGTATTAAATCTATAAGTTAACTTAAAATATTATAAAATTTAAAAGATATTAAAAAATAAATTATATAATATATTAATACTCGCCTTTCTAAATTTTAATTATTTATTTATATTATACGAGTAAAGGTCTATAAATTAAATTCATAAACATTTTTTTAGATTAGAGCTGTCGAGTAAATTTAATAAGCGATCTTTAATAAGCGATATTTAAACTTCTTATCTTTGAACATTTATTAGACTAAATCTAATAATTAATTTTTTATCTAAAGGCCTATACTACGTTTTATAATTTAAAAGAAAAATTTAAAAATTTTAATAGAAAATAAAAAAGTTATTTTAAAATTAAATAATATATATCTATTTTTTAATTAGAGCTATCGAGCGAACTTTGATAAGCGATATTTAAATTTCTTACGCTTTAATAATTATAAGACTAAATTTAAAGATTCTTTTCTTATCTGAAAGCCTAGATTTTATTCTATAATTTAAAAAAAAAAATTTAATTTTAATAGAAAATAAAAAGATTATTTTATATATTAATAACGTATATCTTATTAAAATTCGAATTATATAACTCTTAGCGTCTTAATAATTACGTAATATAATTATATAATATATCTTAGCGCGCTTATATTAAGTTACTCTTTTCTTTTATAAAACTCTATACTTAATATAATTAAATATTTTATCTTTATATTTTAATAAATTATAAATTTAAATTATATTTAATAATTATTTTAATAATAATATAATTTATCGCTATAGTTATAATTATTTTTAGATATTTATATTTATTATAATAAAGATAATTATAACTATAGAAAGCTTTATTAATCTTTTTAATATAAAAAATTTTTATTTTAAAATAATTATTTTAGATTTAAATAGTTATAATTCGCTTATAATTTAAGAGCTAAAGACTATTATTTAAATACTTTTATTTTTTATTTAAAATAATATAAAGCGAGTTAAAATATATTATATTTAATTAAAATTATTAAAATTATTATATAATTAATTAAATTATATTATTATTAAGATCTTTAAAATATTATTAATTTCTTTATATAAGATATATTAAATAAAAAAATAATATACTTTTATTTATATATTATAAATATTAAATAATTAAATAGCGAATATTTAGACTTTATATTTATTTAATTATAAAATATTTATAATAAAGATTAAAAACTAGTTACTCTAATTATTATTAAAAAAAATATAATTTAAAAAAAAATAACTTTAGCTTTAATATTAATTATATAATTTTTAATTATTATTAATAAAAATATATTAATTAAAAAAATAAAAATTTTAATCTCGAAAATAAAAGAGAAAAGAAATTTTTATTATTATAAAGAAGTTTTAATATAAATATTTATTTTAAAAATAAAATATTTTAATAGTAAATAATTAATTTTATAATTAATTTTAATTTTAAATTTTAATTAAATTAATTTTAGAGAAGATAATTAAAGTTTTTAATTATTAAGATAATTAATATAATTTTAATAATATAATATTATATTTATATATAAAATATAAATTTTTATTATTATAATATTTTTAAACTATTTTAATATTTTTAATATTTATTAATTATTTACTTTCTTAATAAAATATTATTTATTATTTTAAATATTAAGAAATAATAAATTTTTATAAATAAAGATTTAAGTAATATTAAGCTAATTTTAAAATTTAATAAAATTTCTTTTATATATTTAAATCTTTAATATATTATAAAAAATATTCTAATAGTAAGAGTAAGTATATATTAAACTCTCTTATTAATTCTAATTTAATATTAAAATAATTAATTTCTAAATCTTTATTAGAGTTAATTTTTAATAAAAATCTTTTTAGTTTTTAAATATATTTAATTTTATTAATATTATTTATTTTAATTATTTTTTTAAGTCTTATTAATATATAAATCTTATTTTTAAATTTTAATTTTAATAAAATAAGTTTATTTAATTTATTCTTTAATAAAGAGAGTTTATCGAGTTTTTAAATATTATATCTTTTAAGAAATTTAAAATTTTAATTTTTTTAAATTTTTTTAATAATATTAATAAGTTTAAAGATATTTTTAATTATTAAATTTAAAAATAATAATTTAAAAATAAATTAAAACTATTTAGATTATAGCGTTATATTAAAAAAAATTATATAAAATTAATTATTATTATTATTATTATTAAAATCTAAATCGATAACTAATTATAGATATAAGATTAAATCTATATTATATTAAAATTATATTATAAAAAAATTTATATTTTAAAATTAAAAATAAAATTAATATTAAAAAAGTTTAAAAGATTTTAAATAAATTTAAATTTTAAGATTTAAATATTTTTATTTTTATTTTTATATTTAAAAAAATAGATAATATTACTCTTATAAGATATAATAATAATTTTTAATTTTATATTAATAGATTTATAGAGATTTTAAATAAATTTAATAATTTATTTTTAAAATTCAAGTTTAATAAGAATTAGAAAATCTATTACTTCTATGTAAATTTAAATTCTTTATATAATTTATATCAGTATATATAATAGAATAAGGTAGGGCTGAGCTTGAAAACCTTAAATTTGTATGTGCAGCCAATCATCAATTTAGGGTTACTACGCTCTTTAGTTAGACCGACTGAGTCACCGCGGGTAAATAAATTAGCGTCCGCAACCATCAAAAAAATAGGTATACGTTATTCATAACAGGAATAACTTTTTTGTTTTCTATTGAAATTTTGAGATTTTTTTTTTAAATTATAAAACGTTGTTTGCGCTTTCCAAATTTTTAAGAATTTTGAAATTTGGTCTTATAATTATTAAAGCGCAAGGAATTCAAATATCGCTCACCAAAGATCGCTCACCAAAAACCGCTCACCAAATTTACTCGACAGCCCTGATCAAAAAAAACGGTTATGAATTTAATTCATAGGCCTTTACTCGTTATAAATAATATAATTAGAATTATAATATTTTTAAAAATAATAATATTATAAAATTTAATTTAAATTATATAATTATTTAATTTATTAATATTATAATTAATTTTATTAATTTAATTAATATTAAAGTCTATATATTAGCTACGCTAATTAATAAATTCTTTATACATAATTTATAAAATATTATTATATTAATTATTATTAATAAAATTATTAAATATAGAATTTAATAAAAAATTTATATTAATAATTTTTATATTTATATTTAAATTTATAAGTATTATAATTATTATAAAAAAAATTAATATAATAATATTAAATATTTTATTTTATATTTTAAATTCAAAAAATAAAATAGTAATAATAATAATAAAAATTATAATAATTATAAAGATCGCGATAGTTATAATAATAAAGATAATAATAAAAATAATAAAGATAAAAATAAAAATATTTAAAATAATAAGTTTATTATTAATTATTAATTTAATAATATTAAGATTATTATAATATATACTTAATTAATAATAATATATAGTTTTATAATATATATTAATTCTAATTTAAAAAATATTATATATCTTATTATTAATTATTAATTCTTATAAAATTAAATTTATTATTTCTCTATTAAAAAGAGCTTAAAAATTATAATTTAAACTTTTTTAATATTTATAATTATTATATTATTATATTTATAATTTATTAATAATATCTATATTATTTATATTATTTATAACTTCTTAATCTTTTAAATCTTTATTTTATTTAAATTATATTATTTAATTAATAAAGTTAATAGCTTAATTATAATTATAAATTCTAAATATATTAATCTTAAATATAAAAATCTTAAAAATAAATAAACTTTATATATAAAAGATATCTAATATATTTCTAATAATAGTTTTAATCTAATTTCTTAAAAATAATTTAAAAATTAAAACTATTTACTTTAATTTATATTTAAAAATATTAGAATAAAAAAATATAATATTATTTTTAAATATTAATATAATTATTCTTATACGCTAAATATATAGATAGAGATCTCTATATATTTAATAATTATTAATAAAAATATTTTTATTTATAATAAGTTTACTATATTTATATCTATATCTAAATCTAAATTCTCTCTCTTATTTACTAATATTCTAGATTCTTAAATTAATAAAAAAATCTTATATATATAATATACTTATTATAATTATTTAAGATTTTAAAATTTTAAAAAATTAACTAAAATATATATTAAAATAAATTTATCTATTTTATTCTTTAGAGATATATATAAATTATATAATATTATTAATATAAAAGTTAAACTATATAAGCGTTATATAATATTAAATTATTAAAAAAATAATCTAATTTATAATAATTTTTAAAAACTTTTCTTTATTTTATACAATAATTATAAATAAATAGTAATCTTTCTAGATAATAAAACGCTTTATTTCGCTATATTCTTACTTTCTATTAAAAATAATTCTATTATCCTCGCGATATTTAAATTTTTTCTAAATTGAATTAGATATAAAAATTACGTTTATATTATTACAATATTAGCCCCTTCGGCTATCGCATATATATCGCGTATTATTAGAGCTAGTAATTACTAGCTACTATTAACTATCTATTTTATATATATAAATATTCGTATATTTCATAAATTAATAATTAGTCTTTTAGTTATAATTATTTCAATTTCTAATATATCTAATATTCTACTTTTAATAGATTATGAGCTCGGAAGCGGATAGGGTAGTATCGAACACTTCCTAATATGGATATTAAACTAAGTTTTCGATGATCATTTATAAATAGATACACCTTATGGCGATAGCCTATTTTTTTGGCTCGTACTTATTAACGAGAGGGCTGTCGCTATTTAATCCCTATATAAAAAATATCGAATTAAAATCCTTATTTTATTCGAGATCCTAAAATAATGTGAGTAAAAAACCTTTATACTATATAAGAACTCGAATTAATTAAAAACTCTTATATTATTTCGAGATCTCGAAATAATATAAGTAAAATGTTAAAACTCTTATTTTATTCGAGGTCTTGAAGTAATACGGACAAAATAATTAAAATGTTAAAACCCTTATTTTATTCGAGGTCGGTATTCAAAGCCTCGACACTCTTTCTATTTTCCCTATCGAGGTTTTTTATAGATTTAATAAGGTCGGGTAAATAATTAATTTCGAATTTAAAGCGTGGATATGAAAACTAATATGGGATACGGTGTGCTGAGATTTAGGGAATTAGCTTCTAAGGCTATCGGGGAGTGTTATAATACCAGCCCCTTCGACTATTATATATATATCGCGTATTATTAGAGCTAGTAATTATTAGCTACTATTAGCCATCTATTTTATATATATAAATATTCGTATATCTTATAAATTAATAATTAGTCTTTTAGTTACAATTATTTTAATTTCTAATATATCTAATATTCTACTTTTAATATATTATAATTTCGAATATAATAATTATAATATATATACTTTTTAATTTATTAAAGAGATTATTTAGAAAGATATTATATCTAATAATTCTTAAATAAATAATAAATTTAAATATCTTAATTAAATGATATAATATAAGATTAGCGCTATATTTAAAGAGAGTAAATTATTATAAAAGTATTAATCGAAATTCGCGTAAACTTCTAATTATCTACGCAATTTATAATCGATATTAAAAAGATATATTATTTTTTATAAGATCTTTATAAACTATTTATCTAATATTTTATATTTTTAAATAATTAAATAAATTAATTTCTATTAAATATATCTATTAAATATCGATTAGATTAAATATAAAAATTATATTTATAAAGAGTATTTAATTAATTATAAAGCTAATTAATTTTATTATATATTAATATTAAATAGTAAAATTTAGATTTATTTAAATATAACTTAAATTAATAATATCTCTTTTAAGTTTATTTTATATAAATTTAATCTCGCTAAAGAAAAAAAGATTAATAATTAAAATCTATTTAAGAATAGAAATAAGCGCTATATAAATATACTATAAAAGACTACCTTATATATAAGTTATTAATTACTTCTTTAATATCAATTTTAGAAAAGAGAATTTTAAAAAGAATAAAATAAGAAATATTTATCGAAGTAGTAATTATTTTAATTACTATTCTAATTAAAGTCGTTAGAAAAGAATTTATTACTATTGTATAAATTCTCATAAAAGAAATACCTTTATAGATATCTTTATAGTAAGTATCTTTATAAATATTATTATAGATATATTTAAAAGAGATAAAGTCGAAATTATTTAAAATTCTAAGCGAAAATATATTTATAAAATCTATTTTGATAGTATCGATATTTTTAATATAAGCTTTAATAAGACTTATAATTAGATTTATAACTAATTAATAATCTTTTTTAAAATAATCTAAATAATACGAAGTTCTTAAAATCTATCGCGATCTTTTATTAGATTTATTTACCCTTTTAATTAAAGCTAATACTTTTAAATTTATTAAATTTTAAATTTATTAAGAAATAATAATAGATAAATATCGAAAAATAAAATAGAAATTTATTATATAAAAAGAAGTTAATTCTTTTATAATTAATAATATTTAAATTTTAATAAATTTACTCTCGAATATATATATTTTAAATAATAAATAAATTTATAAATTTAAGTAAAACTCTATAGAGAAGATTATATAATATAAAGTTTAATAAATAATTTATAATTTTAAATAATATAAAGATATAGATTTTAATAAGACTTTCGCCTTTATAATTAAATTTATAAATTATATAATAATTTTTATTTTAATAATAATTCTTAATTAGAAATTAAAGTAAATAAATATTAAAATTACTTTTCTTTATAATAATATAGAGAAAATTATTTATATAATATAATTTATAAACTTTAAAATAAATAATAAATATAAAATATATAAATTAAAGAAAGCGCTATATAATTTAAAGTAATTCTTAAAAATCTAATATAATATTCTTTTTATATATTTAAAAAAAATAGATTTTAAACTTATTATAATTATTATAATCTATATAAATAATATTTTTTTAATTAATTTTAATAAAATAAAAATTTAGAATATTAAAGATAAATTTAATAATTATTTTAAAATAATTAATTTAAAATTATATATCTATTATCTAGATATAACTATTATTAAAAATTATATTAATTATATTATTTAACTTAATTAAATAAAGTATATTAAAAAATTTCTTATTAAATATAATATATAGAAATTTAAAAATATATTTACTCTTATAAATATTAAAAGATATTAAATATTTAAAGAGAACTTTTAAATCTTTAAAGTCTTTTATATTAAGTATTAATTAATAATAAAATTATTAATATATATAATATTTAATATAAGACTAGATATTATATTTATAATTTTAATAATATTTTAATATAATTTTAATTTTAATAAAGTCTATTAAAAAGCGATTAAGCGAATCTTTCGCTATTTTAGATAAATTATTAACTATTAACTCATTTTTAAGAGAGATCTAAAAATTTTAAGCGATTATATTAATATTAAATAAACTAATAATTAAGATATCTATCGCTTTATATTTAAATATATATTTAATATTAATAATAGAGCTATTAATTAATTATCGAAGTAATAATTTATTATAACGCTTTTAATCTATAAAATTAAATATATTAATTAAATATAAATTATAAAAAAAGTAATTTAGCTATATAATTTATTAAATTAAATTAAATTCAATAATAAATAAATATAAATAATTATTATTTTTTATAATAATTAAGACGTTATAATACTAGCTAAAAACTCTTAATTTTATATTTATATTAAATATTTTAATATTTAATATTACTATATATAAGAATAAATTATTATTAAAAATATCGCTTTAGATTATATTTTTAATAATTAATAAATAATTAATAATTTTATAAAAACCCGCTATAAGAATAAGTTTAAAAGTTTTTATCGATTTATTAAATTAAAATATTATTTATAGTTATAGCTTGATAATTTTAATATAAAAAAGCTACTTACTTTAAAAAAGTAATTTTATTAATTTTTATATTATAAATAATCGATTTAAATTATTTATCGAGTCGCTATATTAAACTTAGCACTCTATAAACTCGCTATTTTATATCGAAATAGCTATTTCTTTAATACTATTATCGCTATTATTATTAAAACTTCTAAAACTCTTTTAAAGAATTTATATCTATTTATTATTAATATCTTAAATATTATATCTTTAAATTATCGCTATTATAATTACTATTATTAAGAATTAATTATTTAAAATAACCTTTATAGAGATTTTATAATCGGCGATATATAGCTAGAAGAATTTCTTTTAATTATTTTAATTATCTTTATAAATATCCTTCGACTTTAAATCGATCGATTTTTAATATACACTAGATGATCTAAAAATAAAATTTCTAAAAAACCGCTTTTTAATAAAAAGTGGAATTTGAATTAAATTTTAGTAGGGGACTAATCTAATATAGTTATTTTTAGATTTCGACTTTTCACTTTATTTACTCTATTTTAGATATTATAAACTTTAAATCTCGCGTTTTTTAATTTTATTAGTATAGGGAGATAGAGGTATAGAGGATATAATTTTATATTAGCTATTCGACGCTAACTTACTTTAACTACTTAATATTAATTTTACTTTTACTATCTAATGCTAATTACTTTACTTTATTTATCTAATTTTAATATTATTAATATTAAACTTTATAGCTACTAGATTTCACTTATAAAAGAATATATACGAAAAAGAGTATTAAAATTTAAATTATATAACTTTTAGCGTCTTAGTAATTATATAATATAATTATATAATATATCTTAGCGCGTCTATATTAAGTCGCTCTTTTCTTTTATAAAACTCTATAATTAATATAACTAAGTATTCTATCTTTATATTTTAATATATCTATTAAAATATAAGATAGAATACTTAGTTATATTGATTATAGAGTTCTATAAAAGAAAAGAGCGATTAGATATAAATATACTAAGATATATTATATAATTACTAAGACGCTAAGAGTTATATAATTCGAATTTTAATACTTCTCTTCGCATATATTCTTTTATACGCGAAATTCGATAGATATGAAATTTAATATTAATAGTATTAAAATCGGATAGATAAGATAAAAATAACTTTAATCGATTTTCGCTAGGTTATTAAAGTAAGTTTTAGTGTCGGATAATTAAAGTAAAGTTTAAGTTAGATAGTTAAAGTAAGTTTAGTATTAAGTAATTAAAGTAAAGTTTAAGTCGAATAGTTAAAGTAAGTTTAATATCGAGTAATTAAAGTAAATTCTAAGCTAGATAATTAAAGTAAGTTTAATATTAAGTAATTAAAGTAACAAGTCGAAATCTAAAAACGACTATATTAAATTATCAAATTCCACTTTTTATCAAGAAGCGATTTTTCGGAAATTTTATTTCTAGGCTATCTGATATACATCAAAAATCGATTAATTTAAGATCGAAGGATATTCGTAAGGGTAAATAAAATGATTAAAAGAAATTTTTCGTTTTATATAAGTATATGTATAGATAGATATATTGCGATCGACTATAAGACTTTTATAAAAGCTATTTTAGATATCTAGTTCTTAATAATAGTAGCTAGTAATAATAATAATATAGATAAGAATACTTTAAAAGAGTTTTAAAGATTTAGTAGTAATAGCGGTAATAGCGCTAAAGAAATAACTATTTTAATATAAAATAGCGAGTTTATATTAAGTCTAAAGCTCGGCGAGCGATTTAAATAAATTATTTAAATTATAAAGATTAATAAAATAGCTTCTTTAGAGTTAGAGTTAATTCTTCTAAATAGATAATACTATAAATAATATTTTAATTTAATTAATATATAAAACTTCTTAAATTTATTTTTAAATAATATTTTAATAAATTTATTAGTTATTTATTATTTAATAGAGATATATTTAAAAATAATATTATTAATAATAATTTATTCTTATATATAATAATATTAAATATTAATATATTTAATATATATATAAAATTAAGAATTTTTAATAAGAATTATAATATTTTAATTATTATAATAAATAATAATAGTTTATATATATTTAGCGCTAGAATTAAGTTAATTAAAAAATCTATATAATTAAAAAATCTTTTTAATAATTTATATTTAATTAATATATTTAATTTTATAAAAGAATAGCGTTATAATAAATAATTATTTTAATAATTATTTAATAATAATATTATTTATATTAAAGATATAATCAAAGATAAAATATTAATTATTTTAATTAATTATTTAATTTATATTTATATAATTAATAAATAATTTTAAATCTTTTTTAAATATTAATATATTATTTAGATATTAAAAAATATATTTAATAATCTTTTAATAGAATTTATTAAGATTTAAAATATATTTAAAAATTATTAAAATAATAAATATAATATTAAATCGAATATTTAATATTATATATATAAATAATTTTATATATAAATAATTTTATATATAAATAATTTTATAATTAATTAATAGATATAGCGAGATTAATTAATAGAGATAAAATTATCTTTAATAATATAAAATTTATTATTATTAATAAAAATAAGTAATAGCGTAAAGTTTAATATATTATATTTTTTTAGAAATTTTTTAATATAGTTTTTTTAATTAAAGCGTAGAATTTAATTAATATAATTTTTAATAATTATTATATTAAAATAATAAATATAAAATTCTAAATTAATTATTTCAAACTTCTTATTAAACTTATTTTTAATATTTTATATTTTAATTTTATTAAGATTTATAAATAGAGTATTATTTATATAAATAGTAATAATAATAATATTATTAATAAATATAGAGAGATTAATAATAATAAATTTAGACTTAAATTTTTTAAAATAAATTATAAAAATATTATATTAAACTTTAAAGACTTATTTTAAATTATAAAATATTTTAATAATTTTATATATTTTATTTTCTTAATTTTAAATTTTAAGATTAGTAAATTAAATAATATAAATTATCTCTTTAATATCGCTATATATAAAAATTATTCTAATATTTATTTATTTAAATTTTTAATTTAAGATAATTATTAATATAAAGATTATTTTATAATTTATAAATTTAATAATAAAAATAAAGATTTTATTAAAATTAATCTCTTTTTATTATTTAAAACTATAAATAATTTAATAAGCTTTATATTATATAATCTTCTATATAAAAATATACTTAAACTTAATAATTTATTAACTTTTTAAAATATATATATTTAATAAAAGATTTATTAGAATTTAAATTCTATTAATAATAAGCGAATTAATTTCTTTCTTTATAATAATTTCTTAATATATTTTATAATAAGAGTTTAATATAATTTTTTTATAGATTTAAAATTTATAAAATTTAAAAGAAGAGGCTTTTATTAATAGCGCTAGAGGATTTAAAAAAAAATTATATATTTTTAAGATATTAAATAAATAACTTATTATTAAAATTAAATTATAATTATTTATAAAGCGAGTAATAGATTTAAAAGATATTATTATAAAAGTTATAAAGAGAGTTTTATTATTAAATATATTAAATAATTACTTTTTTAAAAAATTTAAATTAACTAAAATTATTAATTAAGCTTTTTTAAAAAATTTAAATTAACTAAAATTATTAATTAAGCTTTTTTAAAAATTAAAATAAAATTAAATAAATTATTAACTTTATCTTTAATAAAAATTATATATTTCTTTTAGCGATTCTCTTCTAAAATTATAAATAAAGAGAAAAAATAACTTTTAGAATAATTAATAATTTTAATAAATTGATAATTATTATAATAAGTTATTATTTTAATATTATTATATATATTCTTCTTTAAAATAAAAAGTATAAATTTAAAAAAGATATTATTAAATTATTTAATATTCGAGATAATAGTAATTTTATTATTACTTAAAAGTATATAATAGAAATAATCTTAATAATTTATAAATTATTTTTTAATTATATAATTTTAATTTTTTTTAATTAATAACTTTAAATATAATTTAATAAAAATTTATTTATTTAATAATATATAGATAAAAAATATTAAAAGAGAAATTAATATAAATCTTAAAAGAAGTAATATTTTATTTAATTATAAATTAGTAATTATATAAATAATTTTTAATATAAATAAATTTAATCTAATATTTTTATAATAAATCGCTTTTTTTAAATATTATATTAATATTATATTAAATAATAACGCTTAATTATTTAAATTTACTATTTATTCAAATTATTTTTTAATATAATTTTTTTTTAGATAATTTTTTTAAATAGATAAAAGACTTTTATTTTAAAATTTTAAAATTTTATATTATAATTAAAATAAAGGCGAGTATAATAATAATTATTATATTTTATATTATTAAAAATAAATTTAAATATAATAAAAATAAATTTATTAAATTTATTTAATAAAAGATAGATATCGAAATATAAAGTAAAATTATTTAAAAGAAAATTATAAATATATAATTATTATAAAAAATATTAAATAATCTTTAGAGATTAATATAAATTAAGTTATTTTTTATCTTTTAAGAATAATATAGCGTTTATAAGACTTTATTTTAAGATTAATTATAAAATATAATTTATAAATATCGCTAAAAGAAGATTTAAAAAGATTTATTTCGATATATATTTTAATTATTTTTTTAATATTTTAAATATTTAAATAATTTATATAGATATATTATATATATAAAATCTTTTTATAAATTTAAAATTTTTATTTATTAGAGAGCTTTATAGATTTAATAAAGAATTTATTATAAATAAGAATTTTTTTATTAATAACGATTAAGATTAGAGAAATATTCTTTTAAATATAAAATATATAAAATTAATTTTAAATATATTTAAAAAAAAATTACTATTTTCTTATAAAAAGATTATTAAAAATAAAAAAAAGCGAGTATTATTATTTTTCTAATTATTTTTAAAAAATAAAAATAAAATTATATTTAGATATATATTAAGTATTATTAAAAATCTAAATATTTTTAATTTTTTATTTAAAATTAATATTATTAAAGTTAAAAGTTATATAATTATCGCTAATAAGTTTATTAATAAAATTAAATTTTAAAATTTAGAGAAGATTTTAAAAATTATAAAATTATAAATAATTCATTAAATATATATATAATTACGAAGTTAAAGAGAAGATATTATTATTATAATAAAAAGTATAATAATAAAAACTTTATTTAAGAACTTAATTTTAAAAAAATTACAAATTTTATTATTTAAGATTTAAAAGTTAATAATAATAATATAAATAATAAAATAGCGCGCTATTATAGATTAGATAATTATAATAATTATCTTAATATTAAAAAATTAGTTCTTCTCTTTCTTAAATTTTTTGAATTTATTTTAATATTAATAGTAATATTTTTTAATTATCTTTTTTATCTTAATCGCTATAACTATCGCGATCTCTATTTCTAAAAATTTAAGATTTTTTATTAATATATTTATACTTTAATTATTTAAGATATTTTTTAATAAAATAAAAATTCTTATTATAAATAATATAAAATTTATAAATTTATATTTAAATATAAGAGTTAGTAGAATTAATATTATTTTAAATATAGTATTTAATTAAAATAGATATTATAAAAATAAAAATAAAAATATTTATTTTAATATAAATAGCTATTATATAAATATTAAAAAATTTAATAAAATTAATAAAATTAAAAATAATATTAAATTATTATATTTTAGCGTAAATTAATATAAATTTAAAAGATTTATCTTTATTATAAAAGTAATAAATTTTATTATAAATTTTATAATATTAAATATACTAATTATCTAAATTTTTATAGAAATATTTAATTTTTTAAATAAGTTATTAATCTCTTATAATAGATTAATAAATTAATTAATATAAATTTATAATTTATTCTTATAGATAATAAGAATAAAAAACTTTAATCTCTAAATAATAAAATTAAAAATATTTAATTTATAAGATTTATATTCTTTTAATTTTTTTTAGATAATTATAATATTAATATAGCTTTTAATAAAATCGCGTAAATTATTTTTATAACGAGTCTTTATTATAATATAAATTTTATAATAAATTTTAATTTATATTATAATATCTATATTAAAAATATTTTTAAAAATATTTTTTATAAATTATTAATTAATTATAATTTTTATAATAATTATTAAATAAGAGATTAATTAAATTATATTAATTTTAATATAATATTAAAAATCTAATAATATAAAAAAATCTTATATATCTTATTTTTATTTATAATAATTAAAAGCGCTTTTAAATATAAAGATTTAATAAAATTAATTTAAATTAATTAAAAGTTTAATATTAATATATTTAAATATAATACTATTTATAAAAAATTAATTTAATTTTTCAAATTTAATAAAATAAAGTTTTAATAAAGTTTAAAATTTAAAAATAAGATTTATAATATAATAAAGTTTAATAAAATAAATAAAATAGATAAAATTAATAAAATAGATAAAATTAATAAAATTAACTTTACTTTAAACTTAAAAAGCTCTTTATTTAAAATTAATTTTAATAATAATTTAAAAGTAAATTAATTTAATATAATGATAGAATTAATATAAAAAATTAAAGTATACTTATTACTAATTTTATCTATATTTAAAATATTTATAATTATTTAAAATATATAAAGGAAGTTTTATTAAGCTTTAAAATTAATTCGATATAATTTAAAGCGTTATTTAAAAAGAAATTTTATATTATAATTTATAATATAATTAATAATATTTTAAAGAGATAGATTTTAATTTATAAATATTAAAAAGAAATATAATATAAATATATAATAAATTAATAGAAAATTATCTTTTTTATATTTAAGAGAGAGTTTAATTAAATTCTATTCTTTATATTATTATCGCGATTATTTTAATTATTCTTTATTATATTTATAATATAATACTCTCTATTAATTGACTCTTTTATTAAAAAAATTAATTAAAATTAATTATAAGATTACTTATAATTTCGCTTCGCTCGCTTATTAAATTTAATTAAAACTTTTTTATAAAATTATCTTATTTTTATAAATATAAAGAATAATTATTCTTCGATTATTATAATAAAGAATAATTTTTCTTTATATATTAATATATTAGATATATAAGATATAAATTATTTTCTCTTTTAACATTATACTATTATCTTAAATTAAATTTTTATTTTTATTATAAAAATTATATAATAAGATATTAAAGTCTAATCGTTTATTATTAATTTTTAATATAGCGAAATATAAAAATAAAAATATTTTGTTTTTTATCTTTAGCGTATCTTATTTAATATAAAGAAAATAATAATATTCTAATAATTATAATAATTATATAATAAAAAGATATAGATATATAATACTCTATTATAATATATAATAACTTTAATATTATATAATTAAATATAATATATTTTAACTTACTTAAAATTATCTTATATTAAAAATAATATAAAAGTTTATATATTAAATTATTAATATAATATATAAATATTTTAAATAATTTTAATATAATCTCTCTTACGCGCGACTTTTATTATTTCTATTAAAAGCGTATTTAATATATATTATCTAATTAGAATAATTATTTTAAAATAAAAAATATCTATATTATAAAGATTAATAAAAAAATTCTCTATAATTATAACTATTATTATTTAATAAATATTAATATAATAAATATATTAAAAGTAGTTATAACTACGATAAATAATAGATAGATTATAAAATAATTAAAATAGTTATTAGATAGAGTTTAAGTTTATAATCTATTAAAATATAAGATAAAATATTTAGTTATAATAGTTATAGAGTTCTATAGAAAAAAAAAGTAATTAAATATAAATATATTAAGATATATTATATAACTATATTATATAATCGCCAAGACGCTAAGAGTTATATAATTCGAATTTTAATAATATCTATTATTTTAATAATTATAATCGCTATTTTATTTATTCGCGATAATTTAGTCGATCTAATTAAAAAGCGTAATAACTCTAAATTTATAATTAGCTATATATATAAATTTAAGATTTTTAAGCTTAACTCTATCTTATATTAAAGTTCGAGTTATATAACTCTTAACGATTACGTAATATAATTACCTAATACGCTTTAGCGTATTTATATCTAGTTACTCTTTTCTTTATAATAACTTTATAATTAATAACTAAGTATCTTATTTTATATTTTTATAGATTATAAGTCTAAGCTCTATCTAATAACTATTATATTATAAATACTATTTATCTCTATAATTATAACTATTTTTAGACTTTTAATATCTATCTTTTAATATTTAAAGTCTACTATATAAAAATAGTAATAGCTATAAAGATATTCTTTTAATCTTCTTAATAGAGATATTTTTCTCTTTTAAAATAGTTATAGATCTAAGTAAATATAATTTATTAATAATATAAAGGGCTAAAAGTCGCTTTTATCTCTATTCTAAGCGAGTTAAGATATATTATCTTTAATTAAAATATCGAGTTCTTTAAATATATTAAAAATATTTTTATAGTATTATATAACTAAGTTATATCGCTAAAATTTTCTAAAATTTATTAATTTTCGCTAAATTAGAATATTTAACTTTATTAAAAATAAAGTTATTTTATATTAATATTAACTTTAAATTATATATTAATTATTAAATTATTAATTATTAATTAAAAGTAATTAAATATTAATATTAATAATTTTGTTGAAATTCGGATCACGTAACTCTTGGCGTCTTAACGGTCATGTGACTACGTCGCGTGACACGCCTTAGCGCGCCCGTGTCAAGTCGCTCTTTTCTTTCATAGAACTCTATAGTTAATATAACTAAGTGTTCTATCTTTATATTTTAATAAATATAACTAAGTATTCTACCTTCATATTTTGATAGATTATGAGCTCGGGCTATATCTAGCAACTATTTTAGTAATAGTATAATCTATCGCTATAGCTGCGGTTATTTTTAGATATTTATATTTATTATAATAAAGGTAATTATAATTATAGAAGGCTTTATTAATCTTCTTAATATAAGAAATTTTTATTTTAAAATAATCGTTTTAAGCCTAAATAGCTATAATTCGTTTATAATTTAGAGATTAAAGATTATTACTTAAGCGCTCTCGCTTTTTACTTAAGATAATATAAAGTAAATTAAGATATATTATATCTAAGGTAGTTAGAATTATCGAAGTTACTATATAATTAATTAAATTATATTATTATTAAGATCTTTAGAATATTATTAGCTTTTTTATATAAAATATATTAAATAAAGAAGTAATATATCTTTATTTATATATTATAAATATTAAAGAACTAGATAGCGAGTATTTAGACTTTATATTTATTTAATTATAAAATATTTATAATAAAGATTAAAAATTAGCTATTCTAATTATTACTAAAAGAAATATAATTTAAAAAAAAAATTTAATTTTAATTTTAATTATATAGTTTTTAATTATTATTTATAGAGATATATTAATTAAAAAAATAAGAATCTTAATTTTAAAAGTAAAAGAAGAAAGAAATCTCTATTATTATAAAGAAATCTTAATATAAATACTCGCTTTAAAGATAAAATATCTTAATAATAAATAAATAATCTTATAATTAATCTCGATCTTAAATTTTGATTAAATTAATTCTAAAGAAGATAATTAAAGTTTTTAATTATTAAGATAATTAATATAACTTTAATAATATAATATTATATCTATATATAAGAAATAGATTTTTATTATTATAATATTTTTAGATTATTTTAATATTTTTAATATTTATTAATTATTTAATTTTTTAATAAAATATTATTCGCTATTTTAAGTATTAATAAATAATAAATTTTTATAAATAAAGATTTAAGCTATATTAAGCTAATCTTAAAACTTAATAAAATTTCTCTTATATATTTAAATCTTTAATATATTATAAAAAATATTTTAATAGTAAAAATAAATATATATTAAGCTTTTTTATTAATTTTAATTTAATATTAAAGTAATTAATCTCTAAATTTTTATTAAAATTAATTTTTAATAAAGATCTCTTTAATCTTTAAGCGCGCTTAATTTTGTCGATATTATTTATCTTAATTACTTCTTTAAGCTCTATTAATATATAGATTTTATTCCTGAATTTAGATTTAAGAGTAAGTTTATTTAGCTTATTTTTTAATAAAGAGAGCTTATTAAGTTTTTAAATATTATATCTTTTAAGAAACTTAAAATCTTAATTTTTTTAAATCATTTTAATAATATTAATAAATTTGAAAATATTTTTAACTATTAAATTTAAAAGTAATAATTTAAGAATAAATTAAAGTTATTTAGATTATAGCGCTATATTAAAAAAGATTATATAAAATTAATTATTAATATTATCATTATTA
The DNA here is from genome assembly GCF_014066315.1 of Letharia lupina. Taxonomy (NCBI): domain Eukaryota; kingdom Fungi; phylum Ascomycota; class Lecanoromycetes; order Lecanorales; family Parmeliaceae; genus Letharia; species Letharia lupina. The sequence continues at coordinate 961,799 of NW_023502990.1, read as the reverse complement.
AAGCTTAAATTAATAGCTAATTATAAATATAAAATTAAATCTATATTATATTAAAATCGCGCTATAAAAAAAAATTATATTTTAAAATTAAAAATAATATTAATATTAAAAAAGTCTAGAAGATTTTAAATAAGTTTAAATCTCGAGATTTAAATATTTTTAATTTTATATTTAAAAAGATAAATAATATTACTTTTATAAGATATAATAATAATTTTTAATTCTATATTAATAGATTTATAAAGATTTTAAATAAGTTTAATAATTTATTTTTAAAGCTAAAATTTAATAAAAATTAGAAAATTTATTACTTTTATTTAGATTTAAATTCTTTATATAATTTATATTATAAATAATATCTTTAAAATTATAATATCTTTAAAAATAATAATATTATAAAATTTAATCTAGATTATATAATTATTTAATTTATTAATATTATAACTAATTTTATTAACTTAATTAATATTAAAGTTTATATACTAATTATATTAATTAATAACTTCTTTATATATAATTTATAAAGTATTATTATATTAATTATTATTAACGAAGTTATTAAATATAGAATTTAATAAAAAATCTATATTAATAACTTTTATATTAAAATTAAAATTTATAAATATTATAATTATTATAAAAAGAATTAATATAATAATATTAAATATATTATTTTATATTTTAAATTTAAGAAATAAGATAGTAATAGTAATAGAAGAGATTATAATAATTATAAAGATTATAATAATTATAATAATAAAAATAGCGATAAAGATAATAATTTAAATAATTTAAATAATTTAAATAATAAAGATAAAGATAAAAATATTTAAAATAATAAATTTATTCTTAATTATTAATTTAATAATATTTAGATTATTATAGCGTATATCTAGCTAATAATAATATATAATTTTATAATATATATTAATTTTAATTTAAAAAATATTATATATTTTATCGCTAATTCTTAATTTTTATAAAATTAAATTTATTAATTTTTTATTAAAAAGAGTTTAAAGACTATAGTTTAAATTTCTTCGATATTTATAACTATTATATTATTATATTTATAATTTATTAATAATATTTATAATTAATATATTACTTATAATTTCTTAATCTTTTAAATTTTTATTTTATTTAAATTATTTTATTTTATTAATAAAGTTAATAACTTATTTGTAATTATAAATTTTAAATATATTAAATTTAAATATAAGAGTTTTAAAGATAAACGTGTCGAAATATATCACCTAACTGAATTGGAAGGTTAGTCGAGGCGAGGAAGGTTTATCGAGACTTAGCGATATATATATTCGTGATACTCTCTATAGTTAGATCTAATTAATTAAAGTATTTTATTTATTACTTTTAATAGATTATAAATTTAAATTATAAAGTATTTATTTAATATATTACTTATAAGCTAGCTAGCTTATTAATTAAATATTTAAAAAATAAGAGAAAGCTTTATTATAATATTATATCGCTTAATAATATTATTATAATATTAAATATTTAATTAATTTACTTTAAAGTAATTTGATAATATTCTTTAAGCTTTATTAATCTCTAAATAATAAATTATATTTATTATATAATAATTATAACTCTTATAAAAACCTCGCTATTATTATCTTTAATTATTATATTAAAAAATAAAAAATAAAAATAAAGAGTTTAAGTATTAAATTAATTAAAATTTTTATTATACTAATTAATTAACTAAGCGTTTTAAATAATATTAATTTTATTTATAGAATATTAAATTTATAAATAAAAATAATATAATTATAAAAGGGGTAATATATAAAGAAGTATTTTTATTTTTTAATTAAAATATAATTATATTAGTTAGATAGATTATAATAAAATATTATTATATTAATATTATTAATCGCTTAATTAACGAGTTATTAAATTAATAATTAAATATCTAGTTAATAAAGAATATAACTATCGCGTAAAATAAAGAATATAAAGAGTTTTTAGATTTTTTATCTAATATAGACTTTATATCTACTTAATTATCTTTAAATTTAATTATATTTTAAGAAAATTTTCTATTTAATTATATTAGTTAAAGTAATATTATATACTCTAAATATAGTTATATATTAACGCTTTCTCTTAATTAAAATAATATTAAATATTTTAAATATAATTATTTATTAATATTTTTTATAATTTAAAATAAATTTAAAAGCTATTATAAATTATATATATCTATTATATCTTTAAATATTTTTTAAGAATAATTTTATATATTATATAATAAAGCACGCGTAAATAGATATATTTTTAAGTATAATTTTTTTTAATATAATCGAATATTAAATAAAGCATAATATTAATTTAGAAAGTATTTAAAAAGTTAAGAATATAATTATATATTTATCTATTTCTCTAATAACTTTATAATTTTTAATAATTTAATTTATAAGTTATTTTTTAAATTAATTAATAGTAAGAATTTCTTTAATATTATTATATAGTTTATTAAATTTAATTCTCTTATAAGCTTTTAATCTCTTTATATTTTAAATAATATATTAAAGTTAAAGCTATATTAAAAGAAATTAATTTAAATATAAAGTTTAATAGATTATCTCTTTATATTATTAAGTTTAAAGAATTTAAAGATTTTTAAATATAATAATAAGATATATATTAATATCTTATAATATAATATTTTATTAAATTTATTAGAGTTAAATAAAAAGATTATTTTATTATTTCTATTTTAATTAAAAATACGCTTAACGCTAAAATTATAAAGTTTATTAATATTATTAAAAATAAAGTTATTAAATAGAAGTTAGAATATAAATTAATTATTAATATTATTTAAAGTTATTTTAATAATAATCTACTATCGAACTTAAAAAGCGAAATTAATATTTATTTTTTATAAGAGATTATTATTATTAATAATAAGTTTAAAGATTTTAATACTTTTAATAATCTTTATTATTAACTATTTAAATTAAATCTTAATTAATATAAAAATATATCGAATTTTATAACTCGCTTTAAAGGTATTTATATTAATATTATTAATATATTATTTAAATTAAAATTAAAAATTAACTTTTTTACTTTTCTCTTTTATATCGAGTTAAATAAGATCTATAATATCTATTTTATTTATTATATTTAAAATTATAAATTAATAAATAAGATAAATATAGAGTTTATCTTCTCGCTAAAATATATTATTATTTAATTTATTTAGATAATTATTAATTTATTTTCTAAGTGTATTAAATTTAGCTATATCTTTATTACTTAATATTTTTATTATTTTATTTTAAATAACTTAAATTTTATTATTATTATTAAATTATAAAAGAAAATTATATCTAATTTTAATAGTTATATAATTTAAAAGTAAATTAAATATTATATTTATTATAAGAAGTATTATTATATTAAAATAAAGTATAATTAATTTAATAGAAAGAGTTAGAATAAAGATATTAGTGATAATAATAATAGAGATAATACTCGAGATAACGACTTTAAGTCTAATAATAAAAAGAATAAAAATAAAGATTATAAATTTAATAAGAAGCGTTATCGTAATTTTATTAATATTAAAAGAGAAATATATATTATATATATCGCTAAATTCGATAGCTCTCTTATACGATAAGCTCTAAATTATACTTATTTATAATATTTTACTTTTTATTAAGATATTTTTATTAAATATTATTCTTTTAACTTTAAGATTAATAATATCTATTTAATTAAGAGTATTAAGAATTCTTTTATTTTTATCGATATTAATAAAGTATATTTTAATATTATTATTAATAGTAAGAAGAAGAAGTTAATTCTTACTAATATTCTTTATTTTCTTAAATTATTTTTTAATTTAATTTCTTAAAAGTAATTAATATATAATAATTTATCTATAAAATTTATTTTAAATAATATTAAAATTAGTTATTATAATATTATTATTTAGCTATAGAAAAATAATCTATATATCTTTTATATATAAAAGTTAAAATTTATATTAATATTATTTAAAGTCGAATTAATATTTATATTAATATTTAAATAATATAATATAAAATTCGTTATATTTTAAGTTACTTTAAAATATAAGAAGAAAATTAATTTAATAAATAGAGATATTTTTATTTCTACTAAGTCTAATATCTTTAATTCTAATTTCGATTTTAACTTTAATAAGATACCTCGCAAAATTAATAAAAAAATTCTTAATCTTTAATATATCTATATAGATTATTTAAGATATTAAAATATTTAAAAATTTATTAAGTTATTTAAAGATATAGATCTTATTAAAAAGATTATAAAAATAAAGTTTTACACTTTATATATTATTAAAAAGATAAAAAATATATTATATAAATCTTATATTCGCTTTAAAAAAAGATTAAATAATTTAATTTATATTAATATTTATAATTTTATTACTTCGTATAATTTCGATAAAGAGAAATATTTTATTATTTTTCTAGATAATTATAATAAACGCTTTAAGATTAAAATTATTAAATAAAAAAGCGATATTTTTATCGCTTTTAAGCGCTTTTAGCTCTATAATAAATATAATAATTATATTATTAGATATTTATAAAGTAATTATAAAGGCGAGTATAAAAATTATAATTTTAATATCTATTATATTAATTATAATATTACTTAAAAGCTAGTTTAATTAGAAAATTTTAAATAAAATAAAATTATTAAATAATTTAATTAAATCTTTTTTAGTATTATTAATATTATTATAAAGAATATTAATATTAATTAAAAGTTTTAATTAGAGTTTATAATAGTAATAAATTATCTTTATAATTATAGCTCTATTATAAATTATAAATTTATTTTATATAAGATTTATATTAAGTATAAGCTCTATCTAATATATATTAAATATATTAAAATTAAAAACTTCGCTATAATAAGAAAATTAGCTATTAAATAAAAGAAAGAATAATATTATATTTAAAAAGATATTCTTATAAATTATAATAATAATTATATTTATTAAATATTACTATTAGATAATAGTATTATATATTTATTAAAAATTATATAAAATAGAGAAAAAAACGAACTTTTACTTAATTTAATATCTTTTTAATTATTAAATAATTTAGCTATAGAAGAGAATATATCTAAATCTATAGCGCTTTTTTTAATTAAATTTTTTTTTTATATAAATATAATAAATATAAATAAATATATTTATTTATTTAGATTTATTTTAAGATCTTCGAAGCTTATAATAACTTCTTTCAACTTTAATATAGATATTTCTATTATTATATCTCGATCTATCTTAATAATATAAGATAATATACTTTTATATTCTAATTATCTTTACTTAATTTTATAAAATCTCTTTTTAAACTTTTTTATATTTTATATTATAATTATTTAAATTATAAATATAGAGCTATATAAGTTAAAGACTTATAAAAAGATTATAATAAATAATTCTTTTTATAAGTAGTTAAAAGATAATATAATTAAAGAATTTAAGTTATTAAAAGAGAATAATATTTAAACTCTTATTAATTTATCTTATAGATATATTATACTTTATAATAAATAAATTTATATCTTAAAATATAAATTTAATAATAAAGTTATTCGCTATAAAGTTTATTAAATAATATATAATTTTAAATAACGCGAAGATTTAGACTATAATAAAACTTTTATTTTAATAATTAAATTTATATTCTATAAGATTATCTTTATCTTAATCGCTATTAAAAACTAAGATTTAAAATAAATAAATATTAAAATTACTTTTCTCTATAAGGATATTAAAAAGAAAATCTATATAAAATAATTTATTAATTTTATCTCAAAAAAGTATTCTTAATAAATTTATAAGTTTAATAAAATATTTTATAGTTTAAAGTAATCTTCGCGTATATAATATAATATCTTTATTAATTATATATAAGAAATTAATCTTATTTCTATTAATATCGATTATAATATATTTATTAATCTCGATATTAATATTATTATTATTCTTTATATAAATAATATTCTTATTATTAATTCTTTTTAATTTAATATTTAGCGAATTAAGAATATATTTAATATTAAGTTTAAAATAAGCGATTTAGATCTTTATAGCTATTATTTAAATATAATTTTAATTTATAATTATATTAATTAAATATTATATTGGAATTAATTAATTTATATTAAATAATTTTTTAGATATTATAAAATATAAGAGTTTAAATTATAATTTACTTCTATAAAGATTAACGCGTAATTACTTTTTATCGAGAATAATTATATAGCGTTTATTAAGTTATTAAAAATTTATTAATTAATTATTAAATCTCTTATATACGCTATATTAGATATAAAGTTAAATATTATATTTACTATATTAATAATTTTATAATATTCTTTAAATTCTATTAAAGCTTATTATGCGATTATTAAATATATCTTTTAATATCTTAAAATAATTATTTATTAATATTTTATTTATAAAGATTCGCTTTAAGATTTAATTAATTATATTAATTTCGATTAGATTAATAATTATAATACTTATAAATTAATTTTAAATTATATTTATAATTTAAGAAGTAAGATAATTAATTAATCTTTTAAGCGATAAACTATTATTATATTATTTATTTATAAAATTAAATATATTAATTAGATTTAGATTATAAAAAAAGTTATTTAACTTTAAAAATTATTTAGTTAAATTTATCTTAATAAATTATTTTAAATAATTATTATTTTTAATAATAATTAAAATATAATCGCTTTAATAAAGAATTTTTAATATTATAATTATATTAAATATATTAATATTTAATATTATTAAATATATAATTAAATTATTAATAATAATATAAATTTTAAATATATTTCTATTAATAAATAGGTAGTTAATAGATTTATTAAAGTCTTATATAAGAATAAATTTAAAATCTTTTAGAAATTTATTAATCTAAAATCTTATCTATAGAATAATTATTTTTATTATTAAGAAAGAGTTAATTTTAATATCTTAAGAAGTAAATAGATTTATATTTTAGCGATACGCTTATTATTAAGAAAGAGTTAACTCTAATATCTTAAGAGATAAATAAATAATTATTAAGAAAGAGTTAACTCTAATATTTTAAGAGGTAAATAAATTATTATTAAGAAAGAGTTGATATTAGTATCTTAAGGGATAAATAGATTTTAAATAAATTAAGTTTTTTAATCTTATTACTTATATAGAAGTCTATTTTTAATTAATCTTTATATTTTAAATAATCTACTCGAGTCGTCTATTAAGCCGCTATATTAAGCTTAACACTCTATAAACTTATTATTTTATATCGAAATAGCTATTTCTTTAGCGTTACTATTATTATCGCTATTAAATCTTTAAGGCTTCTTCGAAATATCTTTATCTATATCTTATTTTATTAGCGTATTATATATGGGGCGTATATTACTATTATATCGCCGAGGACTAGATGCCTAGAACGTGATATAGTCATTTTCAGATTTCAATTTTTTACATTATCTATTCTATCGTAGACGTTATAAACTTTCGGCCTTTAATTAATCGATCTTTAATGTGTATTAAGTGGACTGGAAATAAAATTTTCAAAAAAAAAAACCGCTTTTTGATAAAAATGGAATTTTTTATATGGGGTGGATGGAATTTTCCTATATATATACCCTCTTCACCTTTATTACCCGGCGTTTAAACATAGTTATTTACTCGAATAGAGGAGGTAAAGGGGTGGGAGTATTTTTTCATTTTTCTACTTATTTAATTTAAGCTGTATTTCGAGTATATAGAAGTATCGAAATATATTACCTAATTAAATTAAAAGGTTAGCTAAGGCGAGGAAGGTTTGCTAAGACTTAATAACATATATATTCGTAATGCTCTCTGCAGTTAGATCTAATTAACTAAAGTAATTCATCTACTACTTTTAACAAAACGAATTTTATATATAAAAGATATTTAATATATTTCTAATAATAGTTTTAATCTAATTTCTTAAAGATAACTTAAAAATTAAAATTATTCGCTTTAATTTATATTTAAGAATATTAGAATAAAAAAGTATAATATTATTTTTAGATACTAGCGTAATTATCTTTATACGTTAAATATATAAATAGAGATTTCTATATACTTAATAGTTATTAATAAAGATATCTCTATCTATAATAAGTTTACTATATCTATATCTATATCTATATTTATATCTTTATTCTTATTTACTAATATCTTAAATTTTTAAATTAATAAAAAAATCTTATATATATAGCACGCTTATTATAATTATTTAAAATTTTAGAATTTTAAGAAATTAATTAAAATATATATTAAAATAAATTTATTTATTTTACTCTTTAAGAATATATACGAATTATATAATATTATTAATATAAAAATTAAATTATATAAGCGTTATATAACCCTAGATCGCTAAAAGAATAATTTAATTTATAATAATCTTTAAGAGTCTTTCTCTATTTTTTATAATAATTATAAATAAATAATAATCTTTCTAAATAATAAAACGCTTTATTTTACTATATTCTTATTTTCTAATAAAAATAATCTTATAATTTTTACGATATTTAAATTTTTTCTAAATTAAATTAAATATAGAGATTATATTTATATTAGATTTTATTAATTTTTATAATTTTAAATATAATAATTATAATATATATACTTTTTAATTTATTAAAGAGATTATTTAGAAAAATATTATATTTAATAATTTTTAAATAAATAATAAATTTAAATATTTTAATTAAATAATATAATATAAAACTAGCGCTATATTTAAAGAGAGTAAATTATTATAAAAGTATTAATCAAAATTCGTATAAACTTCTAATTATCTATATAATCTATAATTAATATTAAAAAGAAATATTATCTCTTATAAGACCTTTATAAATTATTTATCTAATATTTTATATTTTTAAATTATTAAATAGATTAATTTTTATTAAATATATTTATTAAATATTAGCTAAATTAAATATAAAAATTATATTTATAAAAGACGCTTAGTTAATTATAAAGCTAATTAATTTTATTATATATTAATATTAAATAATAAAATTTAGATTTATTTAAATATAATTTTAATTAATAATATTTTTTTTAAATTTATTTTATTTAAATTTAATCTCGCTAGAAAAAAAGAGATTAATAATTAAAATCTATTTAAAAATAGAAATAAGCGTTATATAAATACGCTAAAAAAGATTATATATAAGTTATTAATTATCTCTTTAATATTAATTTTAAAAAAAAGAGTTTTAAAAAGAATAAGATAAGAAATATTTATTAAAGCGATAATTATCTTAACTAAAGTTATTAGAAGAGAATTTATTATTATTATATAAATCTTTATTAGAGAAATATCTTTATAGATATCTTTACTATAGATATTATTATAGATATCTCTAAAGGGAATAAAGTCGAAATTATTTAAAACTCTAAGTGAAAATACGCTTACGAGATCTATCTTAATAGTCTTAGCGTCTTTAATATAAGCCTTAATAAAACTTATAATAAAATTTATAATTAATCGATAATCTCTTTTAGAGTAATCTAAGTAATATAAAGTTTTTAGAATTTATTATAATCTTTTATTAGACTTATTTACTCTTTTAATTAAAACTGATACTTTTAAATTCTTTAAGTTTTAAATTTATTAAGAGATAATAATAAATAAATATTAGAAAATAAAATAGAAATTTATTATATAAAAAGAAGTTAACTCTCTTATAATTAACGATATTTAAATTTTAATAAATTTATTTTTAAATATATATATTTTAAATAGTAAATAAGTTTATAAATTTAAGTGAAATTTTATAAAGAAGATTATATAATATAAAGCTTAATAAATAATTTATAATTTTAAATAATGCGAAGATATAGATTTTAATAAGACTTTTATTTTTATAATTAAGTTTATAAATTATAAAGCGATCTTTACTTTAATAATAACTCTTAATTAGAAATTAAAATAAATAAATATTAAAATTACTTTTTTTTATAATAATATAAAGAAAATTATCTATATAATATAATTTATAAATTTTAAAATAAATAATAAATATAAGATATATAAATTAAAGAAGGCGCTATACGATTTAAAGTAATTCTTAAAAATCTAATATAATATTCTTTTTATATATTTAAAGAAATTAGACTTTAAATTTATTATAATTAATTTTCTAATTTTTATTAATAATATTATAATTATTATAATTTATATAAATAATATTTTTTTAATTAATTCTAATAAAATAGAAATTTAGAATATTAAAGATAAGTTTAATAATTATTTCGAAATAACTAATTTAAGATTATACGCTTATTATTTAAATATAATTATTATTAAAAATTATATTAATTATATTATTTAACTTAATTAAATAAAGTATATTAAAAAGTTTTTTATTAAATATTATATATAGAAATTTAAAGATATATCTATTTTTATAAATATCGAAAGATATTAGATATTTAAAGAGAACTTTTAAATCTTTAAAGTTTTTTATATCGAGTATTAATTAATAATAGAATTATTAATATATATAATACTCGATATAAAATTAGATATTATATTTATAATCTCGATAATATTTTAATATAATTTAAATCTTAATAAAGCTTATTAAAAAGTAATTAAGCGAATTTTTCGCTATTTTAAATAAATTATTAATTATTAATTTATTTTTAAAAGAGATTTAAAATCTTTAAGCGGTTATATTAATATCGATTAAATTAATAATTAAAATACTTATTATTTTATTTCTAGATATATATTTAATATTAATAATAAGATTATTAATTAGTTATTAAAATAATAACTTATTATAATATTTTTAATTTGAAAAACTAAATATATTAATTAAATATAAATTATTAAAAAAATAATTTAATTACGCGATTTATTAAATTAGTTTAATTTTAATAATAAATAAATATAAATAATAATTATTTTTTATAATAATTAAGATATTATAGTACTAGCTAAAAATCTCTAATTTTATATTTATATTAAATATATTAATATTTAATATTATTATATATAAGAATAAGTTATTATTAAGAATATCGCTTTAGACTATATTTCTATTAATTAATAAATAATTAATAATCTTATTAAAACCCTCTATAAGAATAAGTTTAAAAGTTTTTATTAATTTATCGAGCTAAAATATCGCTTATAATTATAATTTAATAATCTTAATATAAAGAAGCTATCTATTTTAAAGAAGCTATTTTATTAATTTTTATATTATAAATAATTAATTTAAATCGCTTATCGAGTTATTATATTAAATTTAATATTTTATAAACTCGCTATTTTATATTAAAATAGCTATTTCTTTAACGCTATTACTACTATTATTATTAAAACTTTAAAGCTCTTTTAAAAAATCTATATCTATTTATTATTAATATCTTAAATATTATATTTTTAAATTATCACTATTATAACTATTATTATTAAGAATTAATTATCTAAAATAGCTTTTATAAAGATTTTATAGTCGATAATATATAGCTAGAAGAATTTCTCTTAATTATTTTATTCAATTATTCTTATATATATCCTTCGATCTCGAATTAATTAATTTTTAATATATATTAAATAATTTAGAAATAAAATTTTCGAAAAATCGCTTTTTAATAAAAAGTGGAATTTAAGCTATATTTAAGTGGGGGCTATAATTTAATATAGTTATTTTTAGATTTTAACTTTTTACTTTATCTATTCTATTTTAAATATCGCGAACTTTAAATCTCGTATTTTTTTAATTTCGTTTATATAGAGGGATAGAAATATAAGAGATATAATTTTAGATTAGCTATTCGGCGCTAACTTACTTTAGCTACTCGATATTAATTTTACTTTTACTATTTAATACTAATTACTTTATCTTATTTACTCGATTTTAATATCGTTAATATTAAACTTCGTAATTATTAAATTTTGCTTATAAAAGAATATATGTAAAGGGGAGTGTTAAAATTCGAATTACGTGATTCTTAATATTTTGATAGTTATATGATTACGTTATATAATACGCCTTAGCGCGCCTATATTAAATCGCTTTTTTCTTTTATAGAACTCTATAGTTAATATAACTAAGTATCCTACCTTTATATTTTGATAAATTTAATTATAATTTAAAATAATTTAAAACTAGTATTACTATCTTTTAATACGCTTATAAATCTACTAAAGTTAAAATAATAAGAATATCTTATTAATATTAACTTCTAGATCTTTAGAAATCTCTTAAAAAAGAGAGTTAAGACTTTATTATCGAATTCTTTATTTATAATTATTTATATTTTATTATTATAATTATAGAGCTAGAATAATCTTTAAAGTCTTATAATAATAATTAGCGATATAAATATTTTAAGTTTAAATTTCTAAATAAGTAATATAAAAAGAGTATTAATTTCTCTTTAAGAAGAAGATTTATACGCTTTTAATAACTATACTTCGTATAATTTTATTAAAAATTAATCTTCATTTAAAAATTACTCTTACTATTAAATATCTTTTATTCTAATTATATTACTTATATCTATTATAAGTCTATATATAAATGTTTTTTATTTTTTATATAAGGATTTAAAGTTTAAAAGTAATAGTTAGCTAGTATTAATAAGATTTTTAAAAACTTTAATAATAATTAAAATATTTATTCTATTTTTATTATTTTATTAAATAATAATTTTATTAATTTAAAATTTAAAATTAGCGAAGATATATTTAGCTTTATAAACGATATTAAGTTATTTAATTTTTATATTAAGATATCTATTATACTCGCTTTAAAGTTATTCTTAAAGTCTTTCTTTAATTCTATTATTTTATTTAAAATAATAATTAAATTATTATTATTATTATTATTATCATTATTACTCTTTTTATTAATATTCTATATATTATTATCTAAATTATCTTCTAATAATAATTAATTTAAATAATTAATTATAGCGTTTAATAATTAATACTCTTAATTAATTTTAATCTAGCGAGAATAATTTCTCTCTAATTTCTATCACTATTTTAAAATTTAATATAAAATATATTAGATAAAGATAAGATATTAAAAGCTAATTAATATTTAATAATCTTTTATTTTTTATTAAAATTATTAAATTTAAAATTTATATAATTATTTTTTAATATCTTAAATATAGTAATTATTAATTTATTAAGATTAATTATAATAATAAAGATTTTCAAATAATATTAAACGCTATTATTAAATATTATAAATTTAAAAGCTTTAAATTCTATACGAAGTTAATTTATTAATTACTTAATATTATTTTTACTTTTAAAAGAGATATTCGCTAATATAAAAAGGATTTTTATAAGATTATTATCGAAATTGCTAATTTATATAAATTATTTATTTTATTAAAGCCCCTTTTAATTTAGCTCTTTCTTATAAAATTTAAAAACTCTTTTAATATCTTTATAATAATTCATATCTAGATCTATAAACTATATAATAATAAGATTATTAAATTTAATAAAATTATTTATATCGCGATAAATAAAAAGATTTATTTATTATTATTTAAAGATAATATTATTATTATATATACTATTTATAATAATGATAAGAATAAAAATAAGTAGTTTATTAGATATTATAAAGTTAGCAATTTAGAAACTAATTATAAAATTTATCTCTTATATAAGATCGCTAGATATAAATTTAGATATCCTCTTATTAAATATTAAATTAAAACTCTCTTATTTAAAATTTAAAAAGTTTATATTAAATAAGAAAAAGAAAAAAAGATTTAAATTATTATAATTAATTTTAATAATATAAAAAAGAGTTTTAATATTAAGCGTAAGCGTATTAAAGAGATACTCTTTAACGTCTTTACTTTAGAGAAGAATAAATACTTTAATACTAATTATATCTTTCTAAAAGAATTAAATTTAACTATATATTATATAGATTCTAATTTTAATAATTTTAATAATTTTAATATAATTAATAATAAGAAAGTTATTAATTTAATAGTTATTAATTTTAATTAAAGTATAACTTAATTATAATTAATTTTATTAATCTATATTCTTATATAATAATAAACTTTAATTACTTTTATTATTTTTTTATTAATTATTCAATATTTATTATCTATAAAAAGATTTACTCTTATTTTATTCGCGATATTAAAGATAATTAAGTTTAATTTTTTAATCGTAATATTATTAGCTTAAACTACTTTATTTAAAATAAATATATAAATATTATTTTACTTAATATTTTATATATATCTAATATAAATATTAATTTTTATTATTATTAATAAACTCTTAAATATCGATATCGTAATCGATTTTTATAAGATTAATTACGCTTTAATTAAACATAATTTAAAGTTTATAAATATTTATAATTAAGATTTTTTTTAAACCTTTAAAATAGGTTAAATAATATCTTAATAATATATAATATTTTTTTAAACTTAGTTTATTAACTTTAATATATTTATATAAGTTATTTAGATTAATAAAATTTAATTAAATTCTTTACTATAGTAATAGATATAGATTTTATTAAGAATATCGCGAATAAGTATATTTATAAATATTATATTATAAAGTATTAAAAAATTAGTCTTTATATTAGTCTTACTATATCTAATATATAATTAAATAAATTTATTTATAGTAATCTTATAGAGTTTCTATTTTCTATTAATTTTAATAATTATAAATACTTTATAATATTTGAAAATATTTTTATTTTTTATTTTAAAGTTTACTATATTCGCTATCAGAGTAAAATCTTCGTTATATTTTTATAATTTAAGATTTATCTCTTATATTTATCTCGATAATAGAGATAAGTTTATTTTTAAAGTTTTTTTAATTATCTCGCTTTATCGAGTATTAAATAGAAATCTATTATTTTTAATAACCCTTAGATAAATAATATAATCGAGTATTTTAGATAAACTTTACTATATAAGATATATTCTATTTTATTAAACTCTAAACTTAATAACTCTTTTTAATTTATTATTATTACTAACTATTTAATAATATAATTATTTAATATTAAAATTATTATAACTTCTTTTAAAATCTTCTATTAATAAAAGTTTATTTTATTTTACTTATATATAATCGATTTTATCGCTTATATAATAAAATAAATTTAGAAAAAGTTTATAAATTAAAGTGAAAAGTATATTTTATTAAGATATAAGAGAGAGTATATTTTTTAGCTATATAATCTTATTAAGAAGATAATTATTTATATTAATAGTATATACTTTATAAAAAAATAATCTTTAATTATAGATTTAAAAAAAGAAATTAAGATTTATAAATTTTTAAATAAGCGATAATATCTAATAATATTAATATTCGCTATAAGAGAAATATTAAATAAATAGCGTATTATTAATATTTCGAAAGATATTAAATTTAAAAAAGTATTAGAAGATATTGTATTTATAATTAAAATAGCTATTAAGTCTTTAATAATTTTAAAATCTTTAATATTTATAAGATTAAGATTAGATTTTATATATATATTATACTTAATATGTATTTTAATATCGCTTATATAATATTATTAATAAGTTATTACTTAATTAACTTAATTTTAATATATTAAAATATAATTATTTAAATCTTCTAATATCTAAGAGATATAGTATATTATAAACTTATATATAAAGACTTTTTTTAAGAACTTATTGATTATATTAATTTTAATTAAATTAATAATATAATTTAAAAATTTATATTTAATTATCTTTTTAATATAAGAAGTAATATAATTAATTAATTATCTAAATATTAAGTTATTATAATATTATTTATTTATAAAATAGAATATATTAATTAAATATAAGCTATTAAAGAAGTAGTTTAATTAAAAATTCTACTTAATTAATTTCTTCATTTTAATAATATAAATTTTAAAGTTATTATTATTTTCGATAATAATTAAAGTATAACTATTCTTATAAAAAATACTTAGTTTTATACTTATATAAAATATATTAATATTATCTATTATTTCGTATAAGAAAAGATTAAAAATAATATTAAAAATATATAATATATTTTTATTAATAAATAAATAGCTAATAAGCTTATTAAGATTCTTTACTTAAATAGATTTATTATTTTTTAAAACGCTTTTAAGATAAAAGTTATATTCATTTATCTCTCTAATAGTCGCTAATTTTACTATTATCTTAGTATAGTCTTAATATAATAATATCTAGTAGAGAAACTATTCTACTATATCTATATCTAAATCTAGAGAAGTTATTTACTATTAATTACTTTAGAGATAGAAGCTATTTTATTAATTCTTATACTATAAATAATCTATTTAAATTATTTATCGAGTCGCTATATTAGACTTAATACTTAGCGAACTCGCTTTTTTATATCGAAATAACTATTTCTTTAACGCTATTATTACTATCGCTATTAAATTTTTAAAGCTCTTTTAAAGAATTTATATTTATTTATTATTAATATCTTAGATATTATATCTTAAATTTATTATTATTAATTATTATTACTAAAGATTAATTATCTAAAATAACTTTATAGAGATTTTATAGTCGACAATATATACCTTAGCTAGAAGAATTTCTTCTAATTATTTTATCTAGTTATCTCTATATATATTCTTTAATCTTAAATTAATTAATTTTTAATATATATTAAATAATTTAAAAATAAAATTTCTAAAAAATTGCTTTTTAATAAAAAGTTAAATTTGAGTTAAATTTTAATAGGGGATTGATCTAATATAGTCGTTTTTAGATTTCAACTTTTTACTTTATCTACCCTATTTTAAACGTTATAAACTTTAAATCTCATATTTTTTAATTTTATTCGTATAGGAGGGTAGAGATATGAGAGGTATAAGGGATATATTTTCACGCTAGCTACCCGGTACTAAATCTTAGCTACTCGATATTGATTTTACTCTTACTATTTGACGCTAACTTACTCTAACTATTCGGCTTAGATTTTACTTTAATTACCTGACGCTATTTTTACTTTGATTTTAAACCCTATTAGTATTAAGCTTCGTATCTACTGAATTTCGTTTATAAGAGGATATATACGAAGGAGAGTATTGAAATTCGGGTCACGTGACTCTTGGCGGTCATGTGATATAGTCACGTGACACGCCTTAGCGTATTTATATCTAGTCGCTCTTTTCTTCATAGTAACTCCATAGTTAACAACTAAGTATCTTATCTTATATTTCTATATCTTATTCTATTATATATATTAATAGTAAGAAGAAAGATTATAGAATAATACTATATTAAATTAATATTAATAAAATTAAATAATTAATTTTATTTCTATTACGCAATTTTAGCGATATTGAAATTTAATATTAAATTATAAAGTTAAAGGTTAGCGCTCTAACTTAAATATTAATTAAGCTTTTTTAATTTTCTAATAATAAAGATTTTATAAAATTTATTAATTATATCGCTTTAAAATCTATTTTTCAAAATAAAATTATTAATTATTAATTTATCTAATTAAATAAGTAAGCTTTATATTTATCGACTTTTTAATCTAAAATAATTTTTTTATATAAAATTAAAAAAATTTATAATAAAATTAATAGATTATCTTAACTTTCTATTAAAGATTTATTTATAGAAGAAATATTAATAAAATATTTAGATATAATTAGCGTTTTTTCTATAATAATAATATAAGTTAAAAAAAATCTTAAAAAAATTTCTATAACTTTATCTAATAATTTATATTTTGATTATATATATATATAAATTTAAAAGTAGATAAAGAAGATTAAGAATTTAGAATTTAACTTATAAATTATTTATTAATTCTATTATTTTAAAATTACTTTAAAATTACTTTATATATTAGATTAGAAATTAAACTACTTATATATTCTCGAAAAATTAATTTATAAAATTTTGTTAAAAAGAATAGAATGTGAACAACGGTGATGTAGAAGGATAATTAATTCTATCTCTAAATTCTTCTAGAGGATATCTTTAACCCTATAGAAATAGAGTAATATAGTCGATATACGCATAGGTCATAGCGGAGAGAGTGACTAGAAATATGGCTGAGAACTCTAAACGTAGCTGAAAACTCTATATTTCGATACTCCTCTATAAGCAGCTTATAATAATCTAAAATAATCTAAAACTCCTCTCTAAATAGTCTATAAATAGTTTAATAAAACTTCTTTAACTCCTCGCTAGTTTTATTAAATCTTAAAAAACCTTATAGAAAAAAGAAAAAGAGTATTAGCTCTCTAATTACTAATAAGCGAATTTTTAATAAATCTTTCTAATTATAATCGATAATTATCTTTTATTTTAGAAGAAGATAAGGGAAGTAATAATAATAAGTTTAAAGATACTTCGAAAGAAATAGATAAAGGCGAAAGTAATAACTTCGTATAGAGATTAAATAGCTCGATATTATTTAGGAAATTAAGTATATTCTCGCTAGCCTCGAAATCGCTATTATATAATAATAAAGTAATTAAAATAAAATAAAGGCTCTATTACTCTTCGTTAAAATTTTTAAAAGTCTTATTAATATCGAAAGCGATTAGATATTATCTTTAGAATTCGAATTCTTAAATAAAAAATAGAAAGTACTTATATAAGAATTTTCGAATAATATTAATAAGAGCATTTTAATAAAAGGTATTAAATAATAAGAACGATTTAATAATAAAGGCTAGTTTTTAATAGAATTATATAAAGTATAATTATTATAGATATATAGACCTCCTTCTTAAAGGGGGATTAATACTTTTCTTATATTACTCGTTTAGAAATTTAAAATTAAAACGCTCGTCTTAATAACTGTTATTATAAGATTAAGTTTAAGACTCTATAGTTACGGCGATATGGGACCCGGCATACGCGGTCCCTATAGTCCCAGCTGGAACAGTGTGTAGTAAGCACCCTTTCCGGATCGGCTATATCATTGGCAGGCTGATCCCCAACGCTATTCCATTAAACTGGCGTCCACTACTCTCAGCCCCATATACGTAGAGGTTAGGTATACTCCGGCAAGAATACTTCGTAGAGGTTAACGATCGTCTCATTTCTCTACCGGAGATTAGCTTTCGATAAGCTTATCTTATAATCTTAGATGAGAGACTAAAAACCACCAATTTTAGCGATAAAATTAAAGATCCTATTCTCGCCTATCAGCGTCGCTATAGATTGAGAATCTCGGTAAATAGAATATAAGCTATAACTCGTAATAAATTTAAAATATCGTATATAAGGGATCTTCTCTGATAGTTACTCTATAAGAAGATTTAATTAAAGATTAATTTTATTTAAATATCGATATAATAATAGCTATACTCTATTTATAATATTAATTAATTTTTATTTTATATATAGATTAAATATATAATATTAAAAGCGATATGAGAAGAGTTCGCTATTATTTTAAGCCGATTAATCTCTAACTCGATACTTAAAATAAAAATTATTAACGAGATAATTGCTTTTATAATATTTAATCTTAATCTAAGAGATATTAATAAAGAATAATAAGATATCCTCTATTAAACTATTATTTAGACTCTATAAAAGTATTATCTCTTATATAATTTCAGCGATTTAATTATATATTAATTTTTAGATATTATCTAAAGTTATTATTAAACTCTAATTTAAAAATAAATTCTTATAGATCGAGTTTTATATCTCTATAAGAGATATTAAACTAAAAAATATAATATATAGATATTTAAGAATCTTTAAAGCGAGTTTTTTAATTAAATAAAGGTTTATAAAGACTTTATTTATTTAATATTTAATTTCTTTATAATAATAAGTTAAATTAAATATAGGATAATAGAGATAATTAAGAAGTTAAATAATATTATAAAGAATTAAGATATAGATATTAGCGATATTAGTAATTAAGATAAATTAGTAAGTCTAAATCTACTATTTAGATAGTTTTCTTATTTTATTTTATTCTTTTTATCTCTAATTTATTTAATTTAGCGTTAATTTAATAGAGTTATTCGATATAATCTCTCTCTATAAAGGCCTTCGCGTAATATTCTATATATACTTAAATAAGAGTAATTTATAAGTTCGAGTCCCTATAGATTTCTAGATGGAATATCTTCGTTAAGATAGCTATCTCAGCTAAACAGCCGAATAAAATAAACAACTTTCAAATCAATATAGTTACGGCGATAAGATACTCGATTTTTTATAGTAAAATTAAATTGCGATAGCTCTCTCTTCGGTGGTTATAAGCTAAAAAAATAGACTATCGTAATATAATAAAGGTGTGTTTATAGATATAAGATTATCGTATATTAGTATTAATTAATATCCTATTAGAAAGTGTAAAGAGTATTTGATATTATTTTGCTCGCTTTCGGGTTTATAATTTATCAAAAAGGATAGAATATGAATAACGATAATAGAGAAGGATGATTGATTTTATCTCTAAATTCTTCTAGGGGATGTCTTTGATTCTATAGAAATAGAGTGATATAGCCGATATGCGTATAGGTTATAGCGGAGAGAGTGGCTGGGAATATGGCTGGGAACTCTAAATGTGGCTGGGAACTTCACATTTCGATAAATTTTAGAGTATAATTATAACTATTATATTTATAGAGATATATATTAAATATATAATTAAATTCGTAATTTAATCTACTTTTTAAAGATATAAAAGATAATTTAAAAATATATTAATGGTTATCTAATATATTAATTATTAAAATTTGTTAAAATATAAGATAGAATACTTAGTTGTATTAACTAGAGAGTTCTATGAAAGAAAAGAGCGACTAGATACGAATATACTAAGGCGTATCACGTAACTATGTCACGTGACCGCCAAGACGCTAAGAGTCACGTGATCTGAATTTCAATAAAATTCTCTTAATAATCATTATATAAATAGCTTTAATTAATAAAAAATTATTAATAATTATTAAAAGAACTATTTATAGACTTTATAATTAAATTACTTTCAATCTTTAACGATTATAATTATATTTTAATAGTTATTAATAAATTCTTTAAATTTATTTAACTAATATTAAAAAATAAGAAAGATATAATAGAAATTTAGATAACTCGATATTTCGACTAAATCTATAGATTTTAAAAAATTCTCTATAAATTAATCTTTAATTAAGATTTTAAATTTATTAATATATTCTAAAAAACGTTATTTTTAAAATATAAAATAATATTTAAAATAATAGCGATTTATTATCTTTTTATTAAATTGTATTATTTAACTAAGTTAAAAGATTTATTAAGATAAGAAAGATTTATCGAGATTTAGCGATATATATCTATAATACTCTCTATAGTTAGATTTAATTAATTTATTATTTTATTTATTATTTTTAATAGATTATAAATTTAGATTATAAGATATTTATTTAATATATTATTTATAAGCTAGCTAGTTTATTAATTGAATACTTAAAAAATAGAGAAAAGCTTTATTATAATATTATATCGTTTAGCGATATTATTATAATATTAAATATCTAATTAATTTACTTCGAGATAATTTAATAGTACTCTTTAAGCTTTATTAATCTTTAAATTAAAGATATAGTTGAATTTAATATACTTAAAAGATAAATTAATAATTATATAAATAAATTAAATAATAATATATTTTAGCGAGAAGATAAGTTTTATATTTATCTTATTTATTAGCTTATAATTTTAAATAAAATAAATAAAATAGATTTTATAGATTTTGTTTTATTTAATATAAAAGAGAAAATTAAGAAAATTAATTTCCAATTTTAATTTAAATAATATATTAATAACATTAATATAAACACTTTTAAGACGAGCTACGAAATTCGATATATCTTTATATTAATTAAAATAACTCTAAATAATATTAATAGTTAATTTATATCTTAATTTTCATTTAATAACTTAATTTTTAATAATATTAATAAACTCTATAATTTTAGCGTTAAATATATTTTTAATAAAAATAAAAATAATAGAATATATTAAAATATGAAGGTAGGACACTTAGTTTTATTAGCTATAGAGTTCTATAGAAGGAAAGAGCGACTTAATACGGGCGCGCTAAGGCGTGTTATATGACGTAGTCATATAACCGCCAAGACACTAAGAGTTACGTAATTTGAATTTTAATACTCCTCTTCGCATATATTCTTTTATAAGCGAAACCCCGTGATTACGAAGTTTAATATTAACGATGTTAAAATCGAGTAGATAAGGTAAAGTAATTAGCGTCGGGTAGTGAAAGTGAAATTATATCCCCTACACCTTTACCCCCCCTCTATGAATGAAATTAAAAAACGCGAGATTTAAAATTCGTAACGTTTAAAATAGGATAGGTAAAGTGAAAAGTCGAAATCTAAAAACAACTATATTAAACTATAGCCCTTACTTAAATATAATCTAAATTTCACTTTTTATTAAAAAGCGATTTTTCGAAAATTTTATTTTTAGATTATTTAATATATATTAAAAATTATTTAATTTAAAATTAGAGAATATATATGAAGATAGTTAAATAAAATAATTAAAAGAAATTCTTCTAGCTATATATTGCCGGCTATAAGATCTCTATAAAGATTATTTTAAATAATTAATTCTTAATAATAATAGCTATAATAATAATAATTTGAAGATATAATATTTAAGATATTAGTAATAAATAAATATAGATTTTTCGAAAGAGCTTTAAAGATTTTAATAATAATAGCGATAATAGCGTTAAAGAAATAGCTATTTCGATATAAAATAGCGAGTTTATAGAGTATTAAGTTTAATATAGCGACTCGATAAATAATTTAAATTAATTATTTATAATATAAAAATTAATAAAATAGCTTCTCTAGAGTAAGTAGCTTCTTTATATTAAAATTATTAAGTTATAATTATAAACGATATTCTAACTCGATAAGTTAATAAAAATTCTTAAATTTATTTTTATAGAGAGTCTTAATAAGATTATTAGTTATTTATTAATTAATAAGTAAAGGCCTATGAATTAAATTCATAGAGTTGGATTTTTCTAAGTTAAATTGAATCTTAGCCCTAGCCCTAAGTTAAATCGAACTCTAATCGCTTGCTATGCGTTTTTAATCTACTTTTACTATTATAAAATTAATTTAATCTATATAATATATAGATATATATATGCGGAGAGAGGCGCGCTAAAGTCTAATTAGAAAGGTATATTAAGTGTAAAGGATTGATTTATAATAATTGTCTATAAAAAATAGAGAAAGGCTATATTCTTATAATAAGAAGTATCGAAATATCGAAAAGAAATAAAGATAATATATTAATTAGTGGTGTGAATCTTATAATATCTTTTATCGTAGTAAAATCTTTCGAATAATGAAATAGCTATAGATATCGGATGATTTTAATTTATTTAAATATATATCGTTCGATATTCCTTCTATAGAGGTTTAGTTAATTAAAATAAAGATAACGTGCTAATTAGTGGTGTAAATCCTATAATATCTTCTATCGTAGTGAAATTTTTCGAATAATGAAATAGCTGTAGATATCGAATAATTTCAATTCGTCTAAATATATATTATTCGATGTTTCTTCTGTAGAGATCTAATTAACTATAATCATTATAGTAGATTCTTCTCTTATAGTATTATTGTAGTAATATACTATATTAATATAGTGGAAATAATAGACTAGTTATAATAGTATTCTTCGCTTATTAAGTGATAATTTAATATAGAATCGTAGAGAGTATATAACGTGGGATCTTGGAGAGCTAAGCTATATTCTTAACGATGATAGTCTTATTATCACTTAATTTCTTCGTAATATTCTCTATAATATTCTCCGCATTTACTTACTATAATAATTTCTCTTATACTAGTTGAATAGATTAATATAAGATTGTAGAGAGTAGATTTATTATATTATTACTGCTACTAACTATATCCGTAATATTCTTTATAATATTCTTCATATTCGTCTATTATAGTTTCTTCTCTTATTTAATTAAGTGCTTTAGCTAAATAACTAATTAAGTAGCTAACTAAATAACTAACTAAGTAAATAACTAAGTAATTAATTAATAATCTAACTAAGTAAATTATTAAGCTAATAAAATAAATAGTATTAACTAAGCGACTAGTTAAATATCGCTGGCTTAGAAGAAATATATAAAGGAAGACAATAACTATAAATCCGTTTAGGCTCTTTTTAATTTTTTAACGCGTTTATAAGCAATAGTAGATAGCTATTAAGCTCGCTTATAACCTCGATTACTAGTAGTAACAGATTTGCTAAAAGATAGTCTAAAAGCGTTAATAGAGGCTCTAAGAGGCGGGTAAAAGAGGTATATATATCTAAAGCGTTTAGTAACGTTTCCGCGAGGAGTATTAAAGGCGAATATATTTATATTAATAAATTAGTAGAATAATAAAAGAAGAATAGTTATATAAATAGATAAAAGGATTATTATTCGATTTCGAACGCGTCTAATATAATTACTATATTTAAATATCTATTTAATTTATTAATAGTAGATTAAACTTTATAATTTTTATAACGTTAGAAAGCGTAAAGCGAGCTTTACAATTTGAGGAATTATAAAATAACTATATATATCGCAAGCTGAGTACTTCAAAGTATAAGACTTCTATATATAAATTTTTAATAAGAAAACGCGAAAGAGCTATTGAGCTAACTTAGTCGATCTAGCTAAAGAGCGTAGCGAATTCAAATTAATAATTGGCTATATATATAAATTCAAGGTTTTCTAGTTCAGCCCTACCTTATTCTTTTATATATACTAATAAAAATATAGTTTAAAGCGATATTTTTAGTAACAACTTATTTTTATATATAATAACAAGTAAAGGCCTATGAATTAAATTTATAAAGTTGAATTTTTCTAAGTTAAATGAAGTTGAATTTTTTTAAGTTAAATAAAATTTTAGCTCTAGCCCTAAGTTAAATCGAACTCTAATCGCTTACTATATATTTTTAATTTACTTTTATTATTATAAAATTAATAAAAAAGATAAAAGCCTTAACTTTAAATTGAATTAAATTTTATTTACTCTTTATATAATAAATAATTTACTTCTATTATTATAAATTGCTAATTAATTATATTATTATCTAAAAAAGAAGTATCTACTTAATAATCTTATTTTTAATATATCTTATTAATCGAGTAGATTATTTTCTTAATAAATCGTCTAGAATTATAATTAATAGATTAATCTTATTAATAATTTAATTTAAAATTATATATAATTAATTATAAATAAAGATCTCGAGATATAAATATAAATCGATCTATTATAATAACTAATTTTAGAATTTATTAATTATTATACTAAAGATTAATCGAATTAGAGGGATATATAATATATAATATTATTTATTATTATATTCGCCTTTAAGAATATAGTAATTAAATATTTTAGACTTAATATATTTAATTTATAGATATATTTTATTATATAGATTTATACGCTACTTTAAATTTCTTAATAGTATTATTATATAATTTTATTTTAACTTTAAATAATAGAGTAAAAGCGAGATTAATTTAAAGATATTTATTATTTTAGTAAGTAAAAGAAAGCTATCTTTCTTATTAATAACTTAATCTTTATTATTATAAATAGTTTTAATTTTAGAGAACTTATAAAGAATTTAATTATTAGATTAAATAATATTCTTATTAAGAATATAAAAAATTATTCTAAACGTATAGAAATTAGCTATTTAATATAAATTAAGATTATTATAAATAGTATTAATTAGTTAAATAATAAAGTTATTTAATAACTATTTAATAGACTAATTAATAGCTTCTTATTCTTTAAAGCTTATTAAAGTATTATTATTTATATTTAATAATTTTTAAACGAATTTCTCTATATTAATTTAACTTTAATTAATTAAATTAAGATTTTAAAGTCTTATATTTTCTATAAATTTAAGAATTTAAATATAATTTTAAAAATAAAATATCTTTAATATAGTTTAAGCGATATAATTTAATTTAATATTCTTAATAATCGAAAGAATTTAATAAAAGTTATTATAGAAATATATAACTATACTATTAAAAGAAGTAAGATTCTTTTAAATATCTTAGAATATATAATCGATAGTTTTAATATCGTAATAATTTTATATAAAGATCTTATTTTAGAAAATAAGCTTAATCGCCTTTAATAATTAAGCTAAATTAGATTTTATTAATATATTATAATTAGATTAAATAATAATATTAAGAGAAATCTTAAGCGAGAATAAGCGATAATATTATTTTAAAGAAGAATAGAGATAGTATTAGATGAAATCATAGTAATAGCTATCTTAGAGTTATATTATACTCTTTATAATACGATATTCTAAAGTATAATTTTATTAATATTTTTATAACTATTAAGAAAGAAGAGTTAGCTATTAAAATAAGAGATTATATTTTAAATAGCATTAACTATAGCGATTTAATTATTATTGAAACTCGTTTATATTTACTTTTAGATATTAATTCGATAGCTATATTCTTCGCGTAGAAGTTAATTTTAATTATTAATATAATATTATTTATAATTTTATTAAATTATAAATAGACTAAAGTTAATAGTAAGATTAATATTCTTTATAAAGTTAATATTATTTTTCTTTAAGCGAATTTAAATTAAATAAAGATAGAAGTCTTTGATAATAATTTATTTATATTATATATTATTTAATAGAGAAAGAATATAATATTAAGTCTAAAGAATATAAATAAAATTATTAGATAATTTAAATAAAGAAAAATATATATTAATTAAGAAATATATATAAAGTATAAAAGAAGAATTAAATTATTTATAGATAAAAAAAAGAAAGATATATTTAACGCGAAAAGTTTTAATAATTAAAAAAAGAATATTATATTAAAAAAAGTCGCGATATTTTAAAACTATCGTTAACGCGAAAATCTTTTTATTCTATAATTTAAAATACTTTAATTTATAAAATAAATTATTAAGAAAAAATATATTTAGCGCGAAAAGTTTTAGTATATAAAAAAAGAAATATTATATTAAAAAAAGTTATAATATTTTAATATTATTATTAGCGCGATAAGCTATTTATATTATATTTAAAATTCTTCTATCTTATGAGCCCTAGTAGTGGCGGGAATTTTAGATCTACTTTATATAGATTAGCCATTTTAACGAATAGTGTGGATTGCATAATAAAGACTACACACCAAATCAGACAAAATAACCTATTTTTAACAATTTACATTCTTCATAATATATTAACACGATATATCTACCGCTCTTACTAATAGTAAATTCAACAAAACTTATTATTTTTTTAAACTTATACATTAATGAACTATTAATAATTAGTTAATAATAAATTAATAGCGAAATAATATAGTATTAACTTTATATTAAAAATTTATTATATATTAATATACTATAAGTAGCTCTATATAAACTATATTTAATACTGTCCTGGCCATTACTAAAGATATATTACCGTTATATAACGGTTCTATAACTAATAACCGATAAACAACCGATGTATCACCGATGTACAACCGATACGAAACCCAATTCATACTCGTTAGAAGAATTATTCTAACTCATGATATCACATCGGTTGTTCAACGGTCACGTGACGGTCACGTGACAGTTGTCGAACGGTTGTAAAACGGTTGTAGAACGGTTATACGATTCTTATAGAACTATAAATAATCTATATAATAACTAAAAATAATTTTTAATTTTTAAACTTCTTTATAGGGCTGAAAATTCGCTTAGTATATATAGGCTTAAATATCAACGCTAGTAACTTAAAATTGGTTTTTTTCAAATTTTTACGAAATTTTTATATTAGAAGATATATTATATAATACTACTAGCCTATTCGAGACTTAGTAAAAAAAATAAAAAATAAAAATAAAAATTATAACCATTATAAAACGGTTGTAGAACGGTTGTAAAACTATAACCGTGGTGGGTTCTAAGGGAAGACGTCTTTAGTTTACGACGGTTGTAAAACGGTTGTAAATCGGTTCTAGAACGGTTTTCCAACTAGCATAGAACCGTTATAATACCGTTTCATAACCGTAATACGCTAGTTCTGAAACTTTACAAACGGGCAGGACGGTATCTTTAACTATATATTCGTATTAATATATCTAGATAATAGATATTTACTTAATTTATTTAATAGTTATTATATCTATTATCTAAATAGCTAAGATAAATACTACGCTATACTATTAATCTATATAATATTATTATATAACGCTACCTCTTCTCTAAGCTTTAACTATATATTTATTTATATATTAAATAAATATTATATAATATAAATAAATATAACTAATCTATTTAAAGGAAAAATAGTATTATATTTAATAGATATATATTTAAAATAATTAATTTATAATATTAATTATAGCGCTAATTTTTTTTTAAATAAGTTTCTATTAAGATTAAAATAGCTTTTTATAATATTTATATATTTAATAATATATTATATAGTAGTATAGAAGTATAATAGTATAATAAAATATCTAAATAAAATATAAAATCGTTAAATAACTTATTATAATACTTTACTACTTAATATAATTATAATTTATTAAATAAATTTCTCTATATACTTTCGCTATTTAATTAAGCGAATTTAAAAGTATTTTAATAGTTTATATATTACTATTAGTATATATTAACTTCTTATTTTTACGCTTAATATAAAGATTTAGATTAAATAATAAAGTATTATATAGCTTAATACTAGCGAAGAAGTAAAAATAATATTAAAAGTATATTTTTTAAAAATCCTTTAATATAAATATATTATTTAAAATTATTTTATTTAATTTAGAATAATTATTAGAATTAATATATAATATATTAGTAAAATATAATCGAAATAATATAGAATATAATACGATTATATATCTAAAAATAGAAAAAAATTTAATATCTCGAAATTAATATCTATAATACTTATATTAACTACGTTATTCTACTTTTTTCTCTACTATCGCTAATTTTATATTATTATCTTATTTTAATATTTTATTAGATATAAATCTCTTTTTTACCTTAAGTTATATCGCCTTTCCTCTATTTATATTACTATTAATATTATATTATAATATCTTCTTTAAGTCGATAATAAAATATATAATAATAATCTATATATCTAACTCGTTTACTTTATCTATCTACTCTAACTAATTATAAAAAAATAAATATATACTCTATATTTTATTATCGCTATCGCTATATTAATTTAAAAACCTAAATTTAAAATTCTAATTAATCTAAAATCGAAGATCGAATTATTATTATTATAAATAAGATTTATAAAAATAAAATATAGATTAGTAAATATCTAATTAATAAGAAAATTAAAGAAATCTAAAAAAAGTAGAAAAAGTTAAAAATATCTTTAAAGATAAATAGAGATACTTAATATATAAAAATATTACGTTATTATTAAAACTATTAATAATTTTATTATAAGACTTCTATATTATACTAATTAAAAAATATATATTATTATTTATTCTAAAATACCCGAAGATATTATTTATTTATATAATTTTTTTATTAAAAAAGTATTAATCTATTAATCGCTTTTTTTATATATCTCGCTATTAAAGAAGAGCTCTATAATTATATCTAATATCTTTTTATATATATAAATTATACTCGCTAAACTTTTATCTTTTAAAGAAATTATAATTTAAATTATAATATTTAAAAGATAAGTATTTATATTACTTTCTAATTTTTAATTAATTAAATCTAATTATCTATAGATCTTATTCTTTAATATCTTTTAATAATATAAATACTTATATAGCTTTAAATTAAATATCTTAATTAAAAAGAGATTTTATTATTAAACGTTTTAAAAAGGCGCTTATTGCTTAAATATATCTATTAATACTATAAGCTTTACGCTAAAATTAACTTTCTACTTTTTAAATTATCTTATAAAATTATCTAGATTAAAATATAGATATATAGATATATAATAAAGTTTAAGATAATATCGTTAATAAACGAATTATATTTATTTTCTCGAAATTCTTCTAAGTTAAATATTAAATATTTCTTAAATTTCTACTAAGTTCATATTTTAAGATTTTTTTATTAATTTTTAAATTAGGATTTTAGCGATTTATACTTTAAGTCTTAATATTTATATTTAAATATCGTATTTCGCGTATTATATCTTATATTTAATAATCTAATATTAAGATAAATAATTTTAAAGTATAAAAAATATAGCGAAATTTCCTATAGAGAGCGTTTATCTAGTAAATATTTATAAATCTTATTATTTTATAATTTGAATAAATATATTCTTTATTATTAAGATAAAAATCTTTAAAATAATAAATTATCTTTATTCTATATAAATTAAATATTATAATCTTAATTTAAAAGTAAAATAATTTCTTCGCGAATTAATTGTCGAGTTTTATTAAATTACTTTATATATTTAATATATATAATATAATACTTCTTACTTTTAATATTAGAAAGTTTTATAATATTTATAATTATAAATAGTTTAAAATAAAAAGCGTTTAAAATAGAATTAATTTAAGAAATATAAAAGTTCTTTACTATAGTAATATACGCGAATATTCTAATTTATTTATATAAAAACTAATATAGAAATACTCTATTTAAGCGAGTAAGCTCTCTTACTCTAATAGTAATAAAATTATTAATTTTAAATATAATTATCATAGTAAGCTATCGTAACTACATGGGTACATGGTTTTATCTACCTTTATACCTATTAAGGAGATACCTTAATAAGAACCTTAGCTTAGTATTATAAGTAGTTACTTCTTAGTAAAAGAAGAATTATCTTTACTATATATTACTTATTATACTTATATTTTCTTATTACTCTTATAATATAATAGTAATATTATTATTTAATATTAATTAATTATCGAATAATCTAGAAGCTTCTCTATCATTATTTATTTATTTAATAATATTTTATTACTTAATTTTTTATAGTTATCTTACTATCTAAGTCTTTTATTAATACTCTTTTATTTATTAATTAAAAAGTCTCTATTATCTTATTAATCTAATAAGCAATTTTAATCTAATAGAATATCTTCTTAATATCGACGTTATTTATATTTATATTAATTAAAAGATAATTATATTAATCTTTTAAATTAATAACTTTATTAAAATAATATATTTATATTTTAATCTACTAAAGTCTTTAGTAATATCTATAATCTAATATCTTATTATTTATATTTTTAAACTTTTAGAATTATTAAAGTTTTTATTTATATTATAAAATAATAGAGTAAAAACTAAATTTAATTTTCTAGAATTTAAATTATTAGTATTATAACTATTAGATTAAACTATTAATAAACCTTTCTTTTATAAAATAGTTAGAAATTTTAATAATCTTATTATATAGCTAATAGAGCTATTAAAATCTTCTTTAACTAATATTATCTTATTAAATTTATCTTTATTAAGCTCTCTCTCGCTAATTATATAAAAATCTTTAAATTTTATTTAAATAAAAAGCTTTATATTAATAAGCTTATCTAATAAATATTCTTTTTTTATATTTAAGATCTTTATAAAGATTATAATCTACGATAATATTATAGTTTTTAATTCTTCTTTTAATTATTAATAGCTTTAATAAAATATTAATAATATTATCTAAAGAGCTATAATCTAAGTATTACAAAATTTATAAATATTATTTAATTCTATAGACTTTATAAAATAATTAAGATTATAAGATTTATCTAAAAAGCCGTCTATCTTATTAAGTACTTTTAATTAATAAAATTTATCGAATTTTAATTATTTCGACTTTTATCTTAATAAATTTTATAAAGAAGATAAAATTATTATAATTAATAAAGATATCTACTTTTATAATATTATTCTTTTTATAAAATAATTATAAAATATAATTATTATAAAAGACTTTTTTATAATTAAAGCTAATTTTAATATAATATTAAGAGATATAGTATTATTATAATATATTATTAAATTATTAAATTTTAAGAAGTTTAATTTATAGATAAATAACGATATTAAGAAATAATATAAGATATTATTAAGATAATTTAAGAAATTAATTAGAATAATACTTATTTATCTTATTATTAAGAAGTATACTCTAATAGATATATATAATAGAAGAGAGCCTTTAGATTATATATAAGTAGTTATTTATTATATAAAGTCTACTAATATAGATAATATCGAAAATTAATTAATATTTATTTATTAAAATATTATAGTAGATTTATATACTTTTATAAATTTATTATTTATTATAATATTAATTTCTTTATTTATTTAAGTATTTAAATTAAAAAAAATATATATAATTTAAAATATTTAGATTATTTTATTAAAGGTTTTAATAAAGTTAATTATTATAATAATAATATAATAATTAAATCTTTTAATAAGATCTTTAATAAGATTAATTAAATATTAATTATTAAAATTAGTAGAATTATAAGAATTAATTATTTAATTTTTTTTAATTTTAATTTTATTTATAATAATCTTTTAGTTATTAGAATAGATCTTATAATAAAGAATAATACGCTTATAATAATTAATAATATAATTATTAATTAAATTAGCAATACGCTTTGTAAAGTAATTATTTACTTATTATATCGCTATACCTTTAAATTATTAGTTCTTTAAGTATATTAAATTTGATATTCTCGAATTAATCTAAGTAATTAAACTCTTCTTAAGATAAAAGATTTTTAAAATAAGATAATTATTATTAAAGTAATAGGGGTAAGTAGCTATAATAGTTATAAGGCACTTATTATAATTAGATTACTACTTATTAAACTAATTATAATAATTAAATAATTTATAATTAAGCTAACTATATTAATAAGAATTATTTTAAAGTTTTTTAAGAGTATAATAAAGTATAAAAAGTTTATTAAGGCGAATTATTTAAGAAAAGCTTCGCTAATAATTATAAAGAATAATTATATAAAGAAGTCTATATTAACTTTATCGATATTTATATAATCTATTAAAATTATAATATATTATTTATATCTAAAATAAAACTTTATAAGTATTTATAAAAGAATTATTTATAAGAGTCTTTTATAGTTAAATAGAAGCCTTTTATTTATTAATTAGAAGTCTTCTATTATTAAAGCTTTAATTTTATTAAAATTATTAACTCTAATTTTATTAAAAAGTCTAATCTAGATATAAGAATTACTTTTTAAAAATATAATTATATTTATATCTTTATATATCTATAGCTTAATATTATTAATAATAAAATTTATATTAATATTAATTATAAAATTAATAGATAAATTATAATTATTAATATTACTATCTCTTATAAAATTTTGAAAAATAGGTTTATTTTTTTATATTAAGAGCTTAGATTTAGCTATATATAATATTAATAAGTATATTCTAATTTTAATATATATTTTTATTAATAAGATAGATAATAGTAAGATTCTCTATTATATTTAAAAAAAGATTTATTTTATTAATAATTTAAAAGTCTATATATTATTAAGAAATAATATTATAAATTTTAAGAAAATTATATTTAATATTATTTAAGATAAAGTATATATTAATAGCTATACTATTATTATTAATATTATTAATTAATAATATAATTTATATTAGAGATATATTATTTATATTTATAAAATTTTAATTATAATATCTTATATAGATATTATAATATTTATTAACTTTTCTAAAAAATTATTTAAAAGAGATTATATTTTTAAGTTAATAGTATAGCGGAATTTAACTCTATACGCTTATCTTATAAACTTATATATTATTAAAATTCTAATTAAAAATAAAATTAATTAAATCGTTTAAATCTCTAAAAAGCTTTATTTAAATATACTATATAAAGTTAATTATAAAAATATCTTTTTTATAAAGTCTTCGTTAAAGTCTTTTATAGATAAATTTATTATAAATAATTAAATTAAGAAAATAATTACTCTTATTATAATAATATTAATAAGTATAATTAATAGTCTTTTATAGCTTATTTATAATATTATTATATCTTAATTAAATCTTATTAAAGAGATTAAGCTATTAAATAATATTATAATTTATAATAATAAATATAATATTTAAATTCTAATAGATTTAATTAATAAATTTTCTATTTTATAGAGAGATAAAAATTTCGCTAAAGTATTTAAATATAATTAAATAAAGATTATATTACGCGATAACTAATAAAGTAAATTATTAAAATCTAATTATATAAAAATTTATTTTCTAGATATTAATAATAAAGAAGTAATTAATAATATATTTAATAATTTATAATAATAAGATAGACTTAAATATATTATTAAGCTTACTTTATTTAGCTATCTTATATTTATAATTTAGAAAATACTATTAAATAATAAATAAAAGAAAAGAGTTATAGTAGATATTAAAGATCTAAATAATCTTATTATTCTAGATATATATTCTATATTATTATAATTAGATATTATAATAAGACTATTAGAATATATTTATTTATCTATACTCGATATAATATCTTTTTTCTATTAATAGTTTATTTATTGTAATAATCGCTATATATTTATTATAATTTCTTATTAAAATTAAGAGATTTTTAATATATTAATTATAGAATATATAAATTCTATAACTTATATATAATAATAGATTAATAAAATTTTATAATTTATTAAAAACTTTATTTAAGTATATATCGATAATATTATATTAAACTTTAAAATCTTAAAGAAATATATTATATATTTATAAAAGTTATTTTAAATTTTAATTAAGTATAATATTACTATTATATTTATAAAAATATTTTTAAAATATTTTAATATTAATCTATTAGATTATTAAGTTAATTCTTTTAATATAATAATAATTAAAAATAAATTAAAAGTTATTAATAAAATCGTTTATCTTAATATATTTAATAATTTTAAATATTATTTTAAATTAATAGATTATCTAAGAAGTTTAATTTACTATTATATATAGCTTATTAATCCTCTATAAGTATTAAAGACTTACTTATTTAAAGAGATATTTATTAAAAATAATTTATATTATATTTATTTCTCTAAGCTCTATCTATTAAAGACTATTTTATAAAAGAATTAAAGCTTTTAAAATCTATAGAAAGCTTTAAGTAAACTCTTATTATTTATATATTTTAATTTAAATAAAGATTTATAAATAAATCTTAATATCTCTAGAGAATAAAATTTCGATATATAAATATTTTATATTAAAAAGAAATATATTATTATAATTAATATTAAGTAATTATTTAGAATTACTATAAAGCTAATTATATACTTATTAAAAATATTAATTTTTATTAAAAAGAATTATTAATCTATAAAATTCGAGATAATAGAATTTATATAGATTATTAAGAAGATTTAATATCTTATAAAATTATCTAAATAACTTATTATTATTTAAATTAATTATTTAATTATTCTTAATATTATAAAATAATCTTTTATTATTTTTATAATGTTTATAATAAGACTAAATATATAACTAATATATATTTCTTAATTTCTTTACTAATTTTATCTCGATATAAAATATAAATTTAATAAAAAATATATTATAATAAATGCTTTTTTATATCTTATAAGTATTAATAAATTAATATTATCTAAAAATTATTTAAAATTTAATATCTTATATATTTATATTATATAAATAATAGATTATAATAATATTTATAATTACTCTACTATTATAATAAAGATAAACGAAGTTTTTTATAATAGGCTTCTTATTAAATATAATATAGATCTATATTAAATAAGAATTATTAATATTATAAATATTAATATAAAACTAATAGCTAAAAGCGAAGATATTAAACTTTCTTTTATTTATAATATTATAAATATTAATCTTATTTTTTATAAGAATAAATTTATAGATTTTAATAATTATATATATCTTAATCGCTAATTAAAGATATTCTCGAAATTATCTATAAAAATAATTATTTAAATTTCGAAAGATTTTTTAATATAATCTCTAAATTATAATATATATAAAAATTATCTAAGTATCTTTATAGCTATATTAAGTATTATTCTAAATATTTAATATTATAAACTTATTACTATAAGCTTTATAATTATCTATAATTTATAAAAAATCTTATTTTATCTTTTTATATCTTAATACTTAATTTTATTCTTATTATATTATTATTTAATAAGAAATTTAATTATATAATAATTATTATAGATAAATTTATAAAGCGAATTACTTATATTTTTAATAAATCTATTTAAAATATTAAAGAGTAAATTATTATTTTATTAGATTGTCTCGATATAAGTAATTAAAGAATATTAAAGATCTTATTATTTAATAGAGATCTTAAATTTTTATTAGAGCTATAAAAAGCTATATTCGATAAATTAGAAATTAAACTACTATACTTTACGACTTATTATTTTTAAATAAATAATAATAATAAACGCATTAATCAAATAGCTGAAATTACTTTATATTTCTATTTATATATTCTAGAGAAATCTTTAATATAGTCTATTATCCTCTTATATATATAAGTACTTCTTAATAATATATAATTAATTATTATAATTAAATTATTAAATAAACTCTTTTATAATTTCCCTCTTAATAAGACTTTTAATCTTATTATATTATTCGAATTATTATAATAAATATACGTTATTATTAGAGTTAAAGCTATTAATATAATAAACTTTATTTAAATATTTTAGAAATTCTATTATAATTATAAATATTAATTTATATATTTTAAAAAGAGAAATAAAATACTCTTATATCTATATAAAGACTACTTTATCTTATAATCTATTAATATTATTAAAATAAATAAAATCAATTAACGCTATATTAATTTTTTTAAAATTATTATTAAAATAAATAAATAAGCGTATTATCTCGATATATTTAGTTATTAAAGAGTTTATTTTATATTTTTAATAGTATGGTTAGAATTATAGCTCGCTAATATTAATCTCTTCTATAAATTATTATTAAAGAAATCTAATTCTATTTATATAAAAAGTAATATTAATAATTATAAATTATATAAGCTATAGTTCTTATTTAATAAGCGTATTAAACGTTATAATAAAGATTATTTAATTAAATATCTAATATATTAGAAAGAATATAGTTCTAAGTATAATTAATAGTATAATATTAAACACCTAGACGATACTCTAAAATTAGTAAAAAACTATAAGACCGCTATATCGAAAGACTATAAGACTGATATATCTCCACCTCCGCTATTAGAGCTACTACCTTCGCTATTATTATTACCTTTACTATTAACAACGTTATAGAAGCCTTCCACTATTATATTATTACTACCTTTACTATTATTATAGAAACCTTTTATAATTAAATCTTCGAAGCTTATTATAAAATAAGCTATTACAATTATAATATTAAGAAGAAAGGAATTAATTATATAAGAGCTTTACTATCTATATTTACTATTTAATAATAACTTCTTTACTTATATACTTCTTACTTATATATATATCGAGGTCGCTATACTTTTTTATTAACAGCATATTATTATAGTAAACTATCGTAACTATATAGATATATAATTTTATTTACCTTTATATCTATTAAGAAGGTATCTTAATAAGAACCTTAATTTCGCATTATAAGTAGTTACTTCTTAGTAGGAGAAGAATCATCTTTACTATACACCACTCATTGTACTTACATTTCCTTATTACTCTTATAATAATTCGATATTTAAATTCTCTATATCTTAATAATTAATATTTTATTTTTATTTTAAGTTTATCTCTAGCGTAGTTAATATCTTAATATAATAAATTTAAAAAAAAAATCTATTTATAAAGCTTAATTTTTAATATTATTATAATCTAATATTATAAAAAAAGATTATATTTAACTTATTATAATTAATTTAATATACTTATTATAATATTAAAATAAATAAATTATTATATTTAAGATTAATAGATTAAAGTAGTTAATCTAGCTTTTTAATAAATTTTTTATTAAAATAATTTAAGATAATAGATTTCTTATATAATTTATTCTTTAGAATAATTAATTTTAACTCGCTCTTTATATTCTTCTACTTTCTTTTAAAAAATAATAATAATTATTTAAATAATATTAAATATTAAATATAAATTCTTTATAGCTTTATTATTAATTTTAATTTAAAATATTATATTAAGCTAATAAGTATAAAGCGAAGTATTTAATAAACGCTTTCTTTAAATAATAATATCTTAATAATATCGCGATAATTTATATATAGAATAAATATCTTAAAGTCTTTAGATATTTAAGTTAGCGAAGTATAATAATAGTTATTAAAACGATTTTTTATTAATATTTATCTTCTTTAAAAAAGATTATTAAATTATTTAAAATCATATACTCTTATATTATTTTAATAAAATATAATTTAATATAAATATTTAATTTATCTATAAAAGCTTAAAACGCTATTTTTTTTTAATAATATTTCTTCTATAGTAAAAGATTTTATAAGATTCTTATACTCTAAGCGCTTTATTTTTTATATCTTATAATTCTCGAATATATTAAAAATATTTAATTTATTATTAAATTCTTATTAAGATTTTATTAATATTATATCTCTAGATAAAATAGATTTCTCTTTATATTTAAACTTCGATAATATAGCGAAAGCGATATATTAAAATAATCTCTAAAATAATTTTTTTAATTAATATAATAGAATAATTATATTATCCCTATTTTTACTAATTATATTATAAATTAGAATAATAATATTACTCTTTATTATATAAATATAATATTATATAATAAAATCTATATTATTATACTCTAAATTTAAAAAAATAATACTCTTTATAACCTTTAAAAATAGCGATATTATTTATTTTAAATATAATTATATTTTTAAAAATAATAATATAATAATAAAGACTCTTATATATTTCTATATTCGATAATTTTATAAATAATAAATAAAAGATTATAATCTATTTTAGTCTAAAAAAAAAAAACGAAATTTAATTATATAAACTTCGGCGCTTTCTATTATAAGAATAGTCTTAATTAAAATTTATTAAGCTTACTTTATTATATTAGCGAATTTTAAATACGCTATATTAATTAAATTACTTTAAATAAAATTTAAAGAAAATAAGATTTTAATAAGAGAAGTTTATTCTAAATTTATTTTTAATATTTTTAAATAGTTAATAGAATTAGATGATAATTTCGCTTTTAATCTTTTATATAAAATTCTCTAATAAAAGTATCTATTAAGTTTAATATTAAATATTAAATTTAATTTATACTTTTTAGAAATTAAATATTTTATATAATCTCGATTTATTAGCGAAAAGCTAAATTCTAAATTCTATATCTATTATTTAATATTTTCAATAAATATTATTATATAAATATATATTATATACTCTACTTTATTAATCTTTATTAAGATTTCTTTATTTAATTTTATTATTTTAAACTTAATAATTTTAATAATAT
This sequence comes from Letharia lupina, assembly GCF_014066315.1. Classification (NCBI taxonomy): domain Eukaryota; kingdom Fungi; phylum Ascomycota; class Lecanoromycetes; order Lecanorales; family Parmeliaceae; genus Letharia; species Letharia lupina. The sequence goes on along the minus strand of NW_023502990.1, from coordinate 922,064 downwards.
CTACAAACTCGCTTTTATAAAATTTTAAAATAAGTAATAAAATATTAACTTTTCTCTTTTTTTCGCGTTAATTTAACTTTATAATAATAATATATATTTTAAAAATTAATCTATATATATTTTGATATAATTTAAATATATTTATAAAAATAAGAAGAGATATATTAATATAAGAAGATTTAGAGAAATTAAAAAGATAATATTAATTATAAATTAGAAATTTTAACTTATTATAATAAAAAGAGTAAAGTTATAAAGCGTTTATAAATTTAATCTAAATATTATAGATATTTTATATAATAAAGCGAGTCTTATAAATAGCTAGCTTTCTATTTAATCTTATATTTAAATTCTTATAATAATAATTATAATATATTTCTATTTTTAAAAAATTGATTTAATTTTAAATAATATAATAAAACTCGTTTTTTAAAAGAAATAATTCTATAGTTATAAATTATAAAAAAATTAAGTAATTTAATTAATTTAATTTAAAGCGAGATAAGAAGTAAAGAGAATTAATAATAAGCTTTATTATTTCTAAAGAGATTACCGCCTTAATAAAATCTTTTCTAATTTTAAAAATTTTATTAAAATAGAATTTAATATTTATTATAATTAAATAATAGTAATTAAACTTTTTATAATAATAATAAATTAAATTAAATAAGAGAATTATAGAAGAGTTATTATAATTTTTAGTATAATCTCTAAAATATATTTTTATTAATATCGTCTATATTATAGAATAATAGAGTTTTATTAATTTATTTATAAAATAAATTATTTTAATATATATCTTTATATAAAAAGTAGTAAATAATAGAATAATTTTAAAGAGATATAGAGAGTTAAAGAAATATATATCTTTTTAATTAGTATAAAGAATACTTTTAGAATTTTAAATAGATAGTTTCTAAAGTATTATAATTATCTCTTAATATTATAATTTAATAAATAATAATTATACTTTAATGTATTTTTTAATAATAAAAATAGATTTTAATAGATTTTTTAAAGTCTTTAAGTTTTTTAATAAATTAAATATCTTTAATAAGCTTTAATAGCTTTATTTATTTAGTCTAATTATTTAATACTATAATTTAAAAGTTATTATAAAAATTTTTAGCTCTATAAAGACTCTCTTATAAAAGATTTTCTTAGAAAGATTAATTATAAAAGAGTATTTTAATAATGATAGTATATTTATAATTTACTCGCGTAAATTATCTTTAAGTATTAACTTATTAAAATTATTCTTAAAGTTATTTTTAAAATTTTATATTAATATTTCTAAAGAAATAAGAGTTAAAGGCGAGTTTAATAAAAGTAATAAAAAATCTTCTCTATTATTAAATTCGTTTTTTTAATTTAATATAATATTTAAATTATTATTTAATATAGTATTTTTAATAGTTTAATAGAGATTATTTATTATAATAATAATATTCTTTTAAAATTAATAAACGCTTAAAATTAATTAATAATATAAAATATAATTTTATATATTTATATTTATTTCGCTATTTATAACGCTTTCTAGCGTCTTAAAATATTTATTAATTTTTTTTTAAAGTATTTTAAAGATATAATCTTATTTAGACTCTCTTATTTTATCTAAATCTTCTCTTCTATTATTATTTCTTATTATTTTTTAATATAATTATTTTAAAAGATAATAGATTTAAAATTAGAATATTAAAGATCTAGCGTTTATATATTATTATCTTACTATATATTCGCTAATTATAAGAGATATATATTATATAATATTGCGAGCTATATTAAGATATTTAAAATAGATTAATTTAATAAATTAAGATTTTAATAGATTAAAAATTATAGAATAAATAAATATTAGAAATAAATAATAGTTATAAATTTAAAAAGATAATTAATAATACGCTATCTTTATAAGAAAATAAAGAAATAAAAAAGAGTTTTAAAAAAATAGGCGGATATAAGAATGTTTTAAAAATAATTAGTTATACTATAATAGATATTTAAGTTTATCACTTAACTAAATAATAGCTTTTTTTTTAGAATATTATTATTATTTAATTAATTAAATTCTCGCTAATATTATTATTAGAAGAAATAAAGAAATTATCTATCTATTTAATACTAATTTTTTTTATAAGATTTAATTCTATTATTTATAAAATAATACTATTATTATAAATACTCCGCTATATTATATAAATATATTTATTAATTCTTTAAATTATTATTTAGCTTTAAATATTATATAATTAAATTTTTTAAATAATTTAAATATTTTAATTAGCTTATTTTAATATTTATTAATAACCTTTTTTAAATCTTCTTTAATTATATAAATATCTTATTATTATAAAGATAATTAATTTTAAGATTTAGAGATTAGATTTAAAATCTCGCTTTTATATTATAAAAAGCTTTTTATAAAAAGAGTAGATATTTAAATCTAATTTTTAAAATATTAGATAATTTTATAAAGTATTCTAGACTAAAATATAGCGATATTTAATTTATATAAAATATAAAATAATATTATTAATAAAGAAAAGATAGCTAACTTTTTAATATTTTCGAGATATTAAAATCGCTAAATTCGCTTCTTCGATAATTATTATTATAAAAAATCTATAATCTAGAGATTAATCTATTCGTATTATTTATTATTCTTTATAATTTTCTACTTTTTTTATTTTTTTTATTTATTCTAATAGCGATAATAATTATTCTTTTATTTATTATAATATATAATAAGTTTTTTAAAATATTTAATTTAAAATAAATTAAGAGAATAAGTATATAATTTTAATTTATTTTTATAAGCCCTCCGCCTAAATCTATATTAGAGAAGATTTTAAAAAAATAAAAAAAACTTTTAGCTCGCTAATATAAAGAAGTTTAAAATATATAAACTCTTTAAAATAAAGTTATATTATTAAGAAATTATTATATTAAATAATATAGAAGAAAGTAAGAATAAGAATAAAGGATTTAATAAGTCGAAGTCTATAAAGAATAGATAAGAAGTAAATTTTCTTTTTCTAAAATATTAATATTTTTAATATATAATATTTAGAGTAATAATATTCTAAAAGAGAATAAAGTAGATAAAGAGCTTAATAATATTATATATTAAGAAAAGATTTTTAAGAAGAGTATCAAATAGATATTTAATATATTTAAGTCGAAGCTTAAATAAGATAATATATTATTTATATTTAAAATTAATAGCTTATCGCGCTTTATTAATAATATTTAAATTAAATTTAATAAACTTTTATATAACTATCGAGTTATATATCTTATATATTTTAATTTAAATAAAATTATATATATTATTAAATTTATTTAAGAAGATAATATTAAATAATATAGTTAAGAATAAATTAAGAGTAAGCGTTATTTTAATTAAAATAATATAAATTAAAAGACTTAATTTATTTCGAATATAATTATAAATATAATTTATTTTAATATTATTTTTATAATTTATTTATTAACTAATTTTTATATATAAATTAAAATTATAAACTTTTTAAAAAAGGATATAATAAGCGCTTTAGCTACTATTATAAGATTTAAAACTTTAATATATTAATTTATAAATAAATACTTATCTAATTTTTTTATCTAAGTTTTTAACTTTTTTAATAATATTATTAATATATCTAAATTAGATAATATAAATAAAGAGTAATACTTTTATTTTAAAAGTAGATTAAATTTAAATACTCATTCATTTTTAATATTTTAATATTAATCTTTTAATAAAATATTTAATTAATCTTTAATATTAGAGTTAAGCTATATATAAATTAGTTTTAAAATAAAAATAAATATATTAAATCTCTTTATTCTCGCTATAATCTACTTCTTTAAATAAATAAAATAAACTTTTTATCGAAGTATAATAATTATTAAAATAAGAATTTTATTATATTAAAGAGTAAATAATAATATAATAATAAAGTAAAGAATAAACTAAACTTTTTAAATAACGATTTAAATTATTACTTTAAAGAAACGCTATTACTATCTTTTCGATATATTAAAAAGATTAATAATATCTTTATTAAAGAAAAGTAGATTATATATTAAGTATCTATCGTTATTTAAAATCTATATTTTATTATCTCTATATATATTTATCTATTTAAACTTATAATTTACTATCTATCTTTACTTTATATATATTATATTTTTAAAAAAATATAATCTATTAAGCTATTTAAGAATTTATAATAAATTAAAAATTAAAATTAATATCTACTTTTATAATAATAATATTTTAAAATATAATAAGTAAATTATATTTTATAATTTAAGTAGAATATAATATTAAAATAACTTTTATACTTTTAAGATATTTATTTAATATATATATATTAAGTAATCTATAATAGTAAGATAATAAAAAAAAAAGAGTTTTTTTTTTAACTTTCTCGAAGAGCTATAATATCTTTTATATATATAATTATTTTAATATTTTAGCTATATCTTTATTATAGAATAAATAAAATTAAAGTTTATTATAAGATATTAATAAAATTAATTCTAAATTCTAAAGAATAATTATTAAATAATATTAAGTATAAATAGAAATATATAAATTTAATATAAAATAATAGCGATAAGATAAGTTATTTATTTACTTCGTTTTATTATATACTATTATAATTTTCTTTAAATTCTACTTTATTATATAAAAATCTAAATTAATAAAATAAGATTTAAAGTTTTATAACTTTTTAATTATTTTTAATTTTAATTCTATATTATATAGATTATTTAAACTCTATAAATTTTATAATATTTTTATATTAATTAAATAATAAGTAATATAATATATTAAATATTATATATATTAATTTAAGATAATATTTTTTATTTTAAATTTTAGCGTTAATATTAATAAGCTTTATTATTTATTTAATAAATTAATTAGCTATATTATAAAGCGCTTTTTTAGAAATATAAATATTATAATAATTAATATATTTATTAATAGTATATTTATCTATCTATCTATTATTTCTAGCTTTTTAAAATTATAAAATTAAATAACTAATTTACGATATAGTAATAACTTTAATTTCTCGAAGAATATTATCTCTTTACTTTATATTTTTATTTTTATTTAAAATAATATAAAATTTAATAATATTATTTAAAATAAAGTATATAAAATTAAGTTTATCTTATATAAGAAGAAGATATAGATATTAATATTAAGAGATAAAATTAAAAAATTAAAAAGAGAGAGAGTAAAGTAATAGATTTTAATAAAGAATAAATATAATAATACTTAAATAAGTTATAAATTAATTAATATTAATATTTTAAATATATTAAAAATAGAGCTAATTATATTATAAATAAGATTCTTAATTAAACTTTAAAGACGTTTTTAAAATTATATTATATTATTTATATAATCTTTTTAAAATAAAATAATATTATTAGAATTATGAAATAGATACTTTATACTAATTATAATAAGAGATTAAATAATAATTATAATAGTTAATATAGCTATCTAATAAAAAGATAGCGTAAAAATATCTTTAATAAATCTATTTTTTAATATTTTTAGATATAAAGAAGAATTAAAGATAGTTTAATATATAGAGAATAATTAATATATCTTTATCGCTAAACTTAATAAGTAAGTATTCTATTAATAGAATTCTATTTTTATATCTATAAGTTCTATATTATTAATATATTTATATTTTCTAATCTTATTTAAGATCTAGAAAAATTATAATATCTTATTATTATCGTTTAAGCTATTTTTTAATTTAAACGCTATTTATAATAGCGAATATTTAAGCTAATTATATTATATATATATTATATAATATTAATTTACACTTTTCGCTATTTATATTTATTAATATTATAATTATAAATACGCTATTTTAATAAATATTATTTTTCTTTATTAACGATTTATTAATTTATTATTAATAAAATAATTTTATAAGATATTTTAAATTTCTTATAACTATTTATTTTAGATATTAAATTATTAATAATATTCTTAATTAGATATATCTCTAATAAGAATATAGTATATATAATATATTAATAGAAATCTAGAAAATGGAAGTTAAATTAATAAGGTATGTTTGTCGACTATATAAGTGTAAAAGGTTAGCCGAAAATTCCCAAAGTGCGTGTTTCCCCTAAGGTATTTAATAATAAAGAAATTATTTATATATATTAATTTATAATTATTCTATAGATCTAGAGAGTTATTAAGTTTATATTATAGTAGAATTATTATAAAGAGACTTTATAAGTAATATTCTCTTTACTAAATCGCTACTTTATTTAATATTATTATAAAGTAAATCTTTTATTATATAAATATTATAATAAAAAGAAAGAATATTATTATTTATTATATATAAGTCTTTAAAGAATATAGAATTTAGTATATTTAAAAGAAGATATTATAGATAGAAAAGCTTTTTAGCGTTCGAATTAATATAGTATATTTTTATAATAATATCTCTACACCCCTAACGTAAACTCTATTTAAATATATATATATTTTTTAGATATATTACTTCGATAAATCGATATAGAAGAGATCTTCTACTTATTTTTATTATTAATATTATTAATTTAGCTAAAAGAAGATTATTAGCTTAATCTAGCGTTTATATATTATATTAATTACAGTATCTAATTTAAATTATTATTATTATTAAATATTATATTATATTAATTCGAAAGATAAATAAATAACTATTCGATAGAAGGATTATAATTATATAATTTAAAGTTAAAAATCCTTTAATAGACTTTCGTAGAGCTTATTTATTATATATCTTAATATTTTTAAATCTTATTTATCTAATCTAAATCTATATTATCTTAATCTATATTATTCTTATACTCTATTTAAAGATTAACTTAATCGCTATTTTTATAAATATATTTAAAAATATATTTATAAATTTTAATATTAATATAGATCTTTATATTAATATAAGCGTTATATTTAATTAATAAATAGAGATTATAAAATATTATCTAATAATTTAATAGATCTATATTGATAATATATAGAGTATTTAAAATCTAATTTAAAAACGATATAGTCGTTAAAGTTCTTCGGAAATTACTTATTATATATATTTTTATTTAAATCTTAATAAGATAAAATAATATCTATTCTACTAATAATATATTAACTATAATTCTTATAAAATATATATTTAATAACGATTATATAGAGATTAGAAAATAGATTTTAATTAGAGATCTTAATATTAATAATAATATCTATCTTAGCGACGCTAAAGAATTAATTTTTAGAGTATAATATAATAAGAATATAGATATATAATAAGTCTTATTTTTAAAATTCTATAATATAGATATAGATAAGAATTCGATCTATTATTTATAAAGTTAGTTAGAATTAGAGCTAATTAATATTTTAATTAATTATACTTCGCCTTTATAGAAGTAAAAAAATATATATATATATATATTATAAAGCTAATTAGTAGGAATTACGATATATAGAAAATTAAATTATATTAGAAGTACTCTTAGAGATTATTATTTATACTAATCGTTTAATTAATATATTATTTAAAAGGCTATCTTATTAAATAAGAAGAGAGAGAGTTATTATATTATAATAGGGGATAAAAAGAATAAGAGTATATTTAGTATCTTTCTCTTTAGAATATTATTTATAAAAACTTTTAATTTTAATTTAAATACTTTAATAATTAAATTAGATCGATTAGTAGCTTATTCGCTAGATAAAAGATTTTTAATAATTTTAATTTATTTTAAATTATAGATAAAAGTTATAAAGAGATTTAATTAATTAAATTTAATAAATAGAGTAATAATATTCTAATAGAGTTATTTTATAAATTATAAATCTTTTTAATAGAAGAAAGAGAGAATAATATATTATTTGCTAGTCTAATTATCTATAATAGCTCTATTAATATAAATATTAATAATTATTTAATAGATATTAGTTTAAATAATCTTCTAATTTATCTTTAATTAATAAAGTTTATTATTTTTAATAATTATATAGATATTATAGATGAAATACTATAGTAGTCTATCGTAATAAAGAAGATAATTAAACTTATTAAAATAATTCTATATTATATATTTATAGAAAGTTAATAATCGATAGAATAGAAGAAATAGATAATATAGATTTATAATATAAAATAAGCGTTATTTATATAGAGTTATCTCGATTAATAGTTTCTCCCATTTATAGAATAACTTTATTATTTTTATTTCGCTAAATAAAAAAACTTTTATTTAATATATTATCTATATTAGATATATTATTATATTATAATTATTCGTTAAATAAAAAGATAAGAGATTAGTATAGGGGTATATAGGCTAAATATTAATATAAAATATTAAATCTCTTATTACTTTAGATCTCTATTAATATATTTTTAATTTTAGATATATCTAGCAAATGATTAATATTATTCTTTTAAATAATAATAATTTTATTTAAAGTAAAACGATTATAGATATATAGATTATAATATTATAAATTCTTATAAAGTAGTTTATAATTTCTTATATTTAGATTAATCTCTAATCTTTTAAATATTAATTTAAGAGTATTAATATAGAAATTAATACTTTTAAAAATTATAGCTATTTTACGATAAAGCGTTTAATTAATATAATTATAATAATTATATTTAATAAAATTAATATAAAAAAGGCGATTAAAAGAAAGTTATATTATATTATAAATTAATTTTAAATATTATTTATAATATAGATTTAATTAAAAATTAATCTTTTATTCTTTAAAGATATTAAAGTAAATATATAAGTAGTAATTACTCTTTAAATTTTATATATATAGAGGGCGATTAAATAATTAATAGTAATTTATTATAAGATTATAAAGATTATATTATTATACTAAACGCTATAATAATAGAATTCTTTATAATTATTAATAAAATTTAAGATTTCTAACGTTAAAGAATATAGAATTTAATTAATAATATACTCGCTAAAGTTAATCGAATTATTTATACTTATTTTAACGCTCTTATAACTTTATTCTATATTATTTACTTCTTAATTAATATCTATTTTAGATATATTAACTTTAGTCTTTTCGCTATCGTAATATTATCTAGCTATCTTATCTTTTTATAACGCTATATTATAGCTATTATAAATTTAATCTATAAGATTTAAATTATATTATATAGATTTTATAATATAGATTTTATAATATATAAATAACGCGTAGTATAATTAGCGAGCTTTATTAGAGATTAAATAGAATCTAAATAAAAATTAAAAGATAAGTTAAAAGAATATAGATTATCGAAAGAGTTATTATTAAAAAAATCTACTAATAAATCTCGTAATAGAGAGTCTTTAATAGCGTTTTTCTCTTATTTAAAAGCTTTTTTTTAGTAATATTTAAAATCTAATACGCGTTAAAAGACTTTAAAATAAAGTAATAAAGAATAAATAGAGGAGAAAGATATATTTTAAAAGATAGTATTATTAAATTAAAAGATATTATTATTAATTTAGAAGAAATTTATAAAGAAGAATATATTCGTTTAAACTCTTTTTAAGAATCTTTTAATATATTTATAAGTAGTAATAGATAGCTATTAAATTCGCTTATGATCTTAATTATTAGTAATAGCGAATTTATTAAAAAGCGATTTAAAGGTGTTAATAGAGGCTCTAAGAGATAAGAAAAAGATATATATATATTTTAGACGTTTAGTAATCTTTAAATAAGGGGTATTAAAAGTAAATATATTTATATTAATAAAATTAATAGAATTAATAGAGAGATAAAAGAATAATAGTTATATAAATAGATAGAAAAATTATTCGATCTCGAATACGTTTTGTATAATTATATTTAAATATTATTTCGCTTTACGAATAGTAAATTAAATTTTATAATTTATATAGCGTTAGAAAGTGTAAAGCGAGCTCTATAATTTAAGAAATTATAAAGTAATTATATATATCGTAAGCTGAGTACTTTAAAGTATAAAATTTCTATATATAAATTTTTAATAAGAAAGATATAGAAGGGCTATTAGGCTGATTTAGCCGGTCTAATTAAAGAGCGTAATAAATTTAAATTTATAATTAGCTATATATATAAATTCAAGATTTCTAAGCTTAGCTCTATCTTATTCTTTTATATATACTAATATTAGATATTAATATATTTAATATAAATATAGAATTAAAGATTTTTAGCTAGTATTATAACGCCTTAATTATTATAAAAAATAATTATTACTTATATTTATTTATTATTAAAATTAAGCTAATTTAATAAATCGCGTAATTAAATTATTTTTTTAATAATTTATATTTAATTAATATATTTAGCTTTATAGATTAAGAGTATTATAATAAATTATTATTTTAATAACTAACTAATAACCTCGCTATTAATATTAAATATATATTTAAAAATAAAGTAATAAATATCTTAATTATCGACTTAATTAATATTAATATAACTATTTAAAAGTTTTAAATCTCTTCTAAAAATAAGTTAATAGTTAATAATTTATCTAAAATAGCGAAAAATGTTGAAATTCGAATCACGTGACTCTTGGCGTCTTGGCGGTCACGTGACATAGTCATATAACACGCCTTAGCGTGTTTATATCTAGTCGCTCTTTTCTTTATAGTAACTTTATAATTAATAACTAAGTATCTTATCTTATATTTCTATAGGTTATAAGCTTAGGCTTTACTCGATAATTATTATATTATATTTACTATTTATTTCTATAATTATAATTATTTTTAGGCTTTTAATATTTATTTTATAATATTTAAAGTCTATTATATAAAAATAGTAGTAGCTATAGAGATATTCTTTTAATTTTCTTAATAAAAGTATTTTTCTCTTTTAAAATAGTTATAAGTTTAAATAAATATAATTTATTAATAATATAAGGGGCTAAGAGCCGCTTTCGCTTTTACTCTAAGTAAATTAAGATATATTATCTTTAATCGAAATATCGAACTCGTTAAATATATTAAGTATATAATTATATTATTATATAATTAAATTATATTATTAAGACTTTTAAATTTTATTAGCTTTCGCTAAATTAAGATATTTAACTTTATTAAAAATAAAATTATTTTATATTAATATTAACTTTAAAATTATATATTAACTATTAAATTAATAACTATTAATTAAAAATAATTAGATATTAATATTAATAATCTAATTATAATTTAAAGTATTTTAGAGTTAATACTACTGTCTTCTAATATACTTATAAATCTATTAAAATTAAAATAATAAAAATATCTTATTAATATTAGCTTTTAAATCTTTAGAAGTCTCTTAAAGAAGAGGATTAAGGCTTTATTATTGAATTCTTTTTTTATAATTATCTATATTCTATTATTATAATTATAAAATTAAAATAATTTTCGAAGTTTTATAATAGTAGCTAGCGATATAGATATTTTAGATTTAAATTTTTAAATAAGTAGTATAAGAAGAGTACTAATTTCTCTTTAAGAAGGAGGTTTATATATCTATAATAACTATACTTTATATAATTCTATTAGAAATTAGCCTATATTTATAAATTATTTTTATTATTAAGTATTTTTTATTTTAACTATATCGTTTATATCTATCGTAGCTTTATATATAAATACTTTTTATTTCTTATCTTATATAAGAATTTAAAGTTTAAAGGCGATAGTTAACTAGTATTAATAAAATCTTTAAAAACTCTAATAATAATTAGAGTATTTATTCTACTTTTATTACTTTATTAAATAATAATTTTATTAATTTTAAATTCGAAGCTAGTAAAGATATTTTTAACTCTATAAGCGATATTAAGCTATTTAATCTTTATACTAAAAAGTCTATTTTATTCGCTTTAAAGTTATTCTTAAAATCTTTCTCTAACTCTACTATCTTATCTAAAATAATAATTAAATTATTATTATTATCACTATTATCGCTCTTTCTATTAATATTCTATATATTATTATCTAAATTATCTTTTAATAATAATAAATTTAAATAATTAATTATAACGCTTTATAATTAATATTCTTAATTAATCTTAATTTAATAAAAGTAATTTCTCTTTAATCTTTATCGCTATTCTAAAATTTAATATAAAATATATTAGATAAAGATAAAATATTAAAAGCTAATTAATATTTAATAATCTTTTATTTTTTATTAAAATTATTAAATTTAAAATTTATATAATTATTTTTTAATATCTTAAATATAGTAATTATTAGCTTATCGAGATTAATTATAATAATAAAAATTCTTAAATAATATTAGACGTTATTATTAAATATTATAAATTTAAAGACTTCGAGCTTTATATAAAGCTTATTCGCTAATTATTTAATATTATTTTTATTTTTAAAAAAGATATTTATTAATATAAAAAGAATTTTTATAAAATTATTATTAAAATCGCTAGTTTATATAAGTTACTCGCTTTACTAAAACTCTTTCTAATTTAACTCTTTTTTATAAAATTTAAAAACTCTTTTAATATCTTTATAATAATTTATATTTAAATTTATAAGCTATATAATAATAAAGTTATTAAATTTAATAAAATTATCTATATCGCGATAAATAAAGAGATTTATCTACTATTATTTAAAGATAATAATATTATTATATATACTATTTATAATAATAATAATAAGAATAAAAATAAATAATTTATTAGATATTATAAAGTCGACGATTTAGAAATTAATCGCGAAATTTATTTTCTATATAAGATCGTTAAATATAAATTTAGATATTCCTCTATTAAATATTAAACTAAGCTTTTTTATTTAAAATTTAAAAAATCTATATTAAATAAGAAAAAAAAGAAGAAGATTTAAATTATTATAATTAATTTTAATAATATAAAGAAAGATCTTAATATTAAGCGTAAGTATATCGAAGAAATATTCTTTAATATCTTTATTTTAGAGAAAAATAAGTATTTTAATATTAACTATATCTTTTTAAAAGAATTAAATTTAATTATATATTATATAAATTTTAATTTTAATAATTTTAATATTTTTAATATAATTAATAATGTCACGGGAAAGCGTGCCTTATCGCTCCCACTGGACCAAAAGAGCGTGTGACCCTATCTGAACGATAAGGCCACCCTAAAGCACACTATATCCGTAACAATTGCACACTTCGAAAAATGGCGCATGTCCCCATGCGTGGTCTAAGCGCACTCGTATATAGGAACCCCCCGGGTGTGACCCCGTAAGCCACTTGTAGACCTGGTGCTCCGCAGGGGATTCGAACACTCCTCCTCCAGGTTATGAGCCTGGCGTGCTGCCAATACACTATGCGGGCCAAGTGACCTATCCAAACTATCCGGCCACACCCGGAGTCGAACCGGTGTTGCTACCATTTGTCACGGGAAAGCGTGCCTTATCGCTCCCACTGGACCAAAAGAGCGTGTGACCCTATCTGAACGATAAGGCCACCCTAAAGCACACTATATCCGTAACAAATAATAAGAAAGTTATTAATTTAATAATTATCGATTTTAATTTAAAATATAATTTAATAATAGTTAACTTTATTAATTTATACTCTTATATAATAATAAACTCTAATTACTCTTACTATTTCTTTATTAATTATTTAATATTTATTATTTATAAAAAGATCTACTCTTACTTTATTTATAATATTAAAAATAATTAAATTTAATTTCTTAATTATAATATTATAAATTTAAATTATTTTATTTAAAATAAATATATAAGTATTACTTTACTTAATATCTTATATATACTTAATATAAATATTAATCTTCTTTTTATTAATAAACTCTTAAATATTAATATTATAATCGATTTTTATAAAACTAATTATACTTTAATTAAAAATAATCTAAAATTTATAAATATTTATAATTAAGATCTATTCTTTTTTAATCTCTAAAATAATTTAAATAATATTTTAATAATATATAATATTTTTTTAAATTTAATTTATTAACTTTAATATATTTATATAGATTATTTAAATTAATAGAATTTAAATAGATTTCTTATTATAGTAATAGATATAGATTTTATTAAGAATATTATAAATAAATATATTTATAAATATTATATTATAGAGCGTTAAAAGATTATTTCTTATATTAATTCTATTATACTTAATATATAATTAAATAAATTTATTTATAGCGATCTTATAAAATCTCTATTTCTTATAGATTTTAATAGCTATAAATACTTTATAATATTTAAAAATAATTTTATCTTCTACTCTAAAGTTTATTATATTTACTATAAAAATAAAATCTTTATTATATTTTTATAATTTAAAATCTATTTTAAATTATATAATTATAAAATCTTTTATATTTATCTTAATAATAAAGGTAAATATATATTTAAAGTCTTTTTTAATTATCTCGCTTTATTAAATATTAAATAGAAATTTATTATATTTAATAATTTTTAGATAAATAATATAACTAAATATTTTAGATAAATCTTATTATATAAAATATATCTTATTCTTTTAAATTTTAATCTTAATAAATCTTTTTAATTTAAAATTATTATTATCGCTAATTATTTAATAATATAATTATCTAATATTAAAACTATTATAATTTCTTTTAAAACTTTCTATTAATAAAAACTTATTCTTTTTTATTTATATATAATTAATTTTATCGCTTACGCGATAAAATAATTTTAGAAAAAACTTATAAATTAAAATAAAAAGTATATTCTATTAAGATATAAGAAGTATATATTTTAGCTATATAATTTTATTAAGAAGATAATTATTCGCGTTAATAGCGTATACTTTATAAAAAAATAGCCTCTAATTATAAATTTAAAAGAAGAAATTAAAATTTATAAATTCTCGAATAAATAATAATATTTAATAATACTAGTATTCGCTATAAGAGAGATATTAAATAAATAGCGTATTATTAATATTTCGAAAGATATTAAATCTAAAAAAATATTAGAAGATATTATATTTATAATTAAAATAGCTATTAAATTTTTAATAATTTTAAAATCTTTAATATTTATAAGATTAAAATTAAATTTTCTTTAATTAATTAATAAGCTAGCGTCTTTATAAAGATTTATATAAGAGTCTTTAATATGATATATCTAATTAATTACGCGAGAGCTCTTAGTTTAAGCGCCTTTAATACGAGTTACTCGATTAAATATTATATTTATATCTATATTTATATTAATAATTCGATTTACGCTATTTATATAAGAAATTTCCTTAAACTTAGATTTATTATTTATTATTATCGAAGTTATATAAACTATTCGCGAAGATTATAAATTAAACGCTATTTAAAAAGTATTATATAATTATTTAAATCTTATAATTTTAAATCTATAAAATCTATCCTTTAATCCTCTTTTAAGAGTTTTTATAATATTTACTTTACTTATAAACTATATTAATAAATTAAATATTTTTAAATTTATTATTTATAAATAGACTATATCTAACTAGCTATTTTAAATAAATTAAAAACTTTTTATAAAAAATAAATATAAATCTCTTATAAATAATAATACTTAATATCTTATTTAGACGTCTTTTAAGACTTATATTCTAAAAGATAAATAAATTTATATTTTAAAATAAGATCTTAATAAAGAAATTATCTATTATAAGATATATTAAATTATCTAAAGATTTAAATAATAGAAGAGTTATAATTATTATAATATTTTTATATTAATAATAAAGTTTATAAATTATAAGATAATCTTTATATTTATAATCGCTTTAAATTAAAATTTAAAATAAATAAATATTAAAACTATCTTTTTATATAATAATATAAAAAAAAGATTTATATATACTAATTTAATAGCTTTAATAAAAATAATATTAAAATCTATAAATTTAATAAAATATTTTATAATTTAAAATAGTTTTTTTAAATTTAATATTAATATTTTTTAAAGTATATAAAAAAGCTAAGCTTTCTTTTTATTAAATTAGATAATAATATATTTATAAACTTTAAAGAGAGTATTATTATAATACTTTATATTAATAATATTCTAATTATTAATCTTAATAAAATCGAGATTTAACGAATTAAGAAAGAACTTAATATAAAATTTTATATATTAAATTTAGAATTATATATTTACTATTTAGATATAATTATTAAAAGAAATTATTATAGCGATATTCTTTATTTAAAATAAGAGACTTATATTACTTAATTCTTAAACTATTTTAATTATTAAAATCTTATTTTAATATTAATATCTCTTAAAATTAACTATAAATTAATTTTTATTAAAAAAAATTATATCGCTTTAAAAAAATTATAAGAGAACTATTAATCCGCGATAAGATCTCTTATATATATTATACTCGATATCTAATCTAATATTACTTACGCGATATTATTAATAAATTACTATTTAATTAATCTAACTTTAATATATTAGAATATAATTATTTAAATCTTTTAATATTTAAAAAATATAATATATTATAAACTCGTATATAAAGACTCTCTTTAAGATTTTATTAATTATATTAATTCTAATTAAATTAATAATATAATTTAAAAATTTATATTTAGCTATCTTTTTAATATAGAAAATAATATAATTAATTAATTATCTAAGCGTTAAATTATTATAATATTATTTATTTATAAAATAAAGTATATTAATTAGACGTAGATTATTAAAAAAGCGATTTAATTAAAAAATCTATTTAATTAACTTTTTTATTTTAATAATATAGACTTTAAAGCTATTATTATTTTCGATAATAATTAAAATATAATTATCTTTATAAAAAACGCTTTATTTTATACTTATATTAAATATATTAATATTATCTATTATTTCGTATAGAAAAAGATTAATAATATTATAAATATATAATATATTTTTACTAATAAATAAATAACTAATAGACTTATTAAAATTCTTTACTTAAATAAATTTATTACTTTTCGAAATACTCTTAAGATAAAAATTATATCTATTTATTTTTTTAATAATTATTAATCTTACTATTATCTTAATATAATCTTAATTTAATAATATCTAATAGAGAAGCTATTCTATTATACTTATATCTAAATTTAAAAAAATTATCTACTATTAACTACTTTAGAAAAATTATTTTATTAATCTTTATATTATAAGTAATTTATTTAAGTCGTTTATTAAGTCGCTATATTAGACTTAATATTTAGCGAACTCGTTATTTTATATTAAAATAGCTATTTCTTTAACGCTATTACCGCTATTATTATTAAAATTTCTAATGCTCTTTTAAGAAACTTATATCTATTTATTATTAATATCTTAAATATTATATCTCTAAATTACTATTATTTATAGTTATTATTATTAAGAACTAGTTATCTAAAATAACCTCTATAAAGATCTTATAGCCGACGATATATAGCTAATAGAATTTCTTTTAATTATTTTATTTAGCTACTCCTATATATATCCTTTAGCCTCAAATTAATTAATTTTTAATATATATTAGATGGCCTAGAAATAAAATTTCCAAAAAACCGCTTTTTGATAAAAAGTGGAATTTGAATTGAATTTTGATGGGGGCCTGGTCTAATATAATCGTTTTTAGATTTCGACTTTTTACTTTATCTACCCTATTTTAAATATCGCGAACCTTAAATCTTATATTTTTTAATTTTGTTCGTATAGAAAGGAGTAGAGATATAGGGATATAAGGGATATACTTTTACGCTAACTACTCGATACTAACTTATCTTAATTATCTAGCTTAGATTTTATCTTAATTACTCGAAGCTAACTTACTTTAATAACCCGGCGAAAATCAACTAAGTTATTTTACCTTATCTATCCAATTTTAATATTATTAATATTAAACTTCGTATTTATTAGATTTCGTCTATAAGAGAATATATACGAAAAAGAGTATTAAGATTCGAATCACGTGACTCTTGGTATCTTGGCGGTCACGTGACACGCCTTAGCGTATCTATATCTAGTCGCTCTTTTCTTTATAGTAACTCCATAGTTAATAACTAAGTGTCTTATCTTATATTTTCATAAAAAATTCGCTTAACCGCTTTTTAATAGATTTCGTTAGAGTTTAAATTATATTAAAATATTATTAAAATTATAAATATAATATCTAATTTTATATCGAGTATTATATATATTAATAATTTTATTATTAATTAATATTTAATATAAGAGATTTTAAAGATTTAAATTTTTTTTAAATATCTAATATCTTTTAATATTTATAGAAATAGATATATTTTTAAATTCTTATATATTATATTTAATAAGAATTTTTTTAATATATTTTATTTAATTAAGTTAAATAATATAATTAATATAATCTTTAATAATAATTATATTTAAATAATAGATATATAATTTTAAATTAGTTATTTCGAAGTAACTATTAAATTTATCTTTAATATTCTAAATTTCTATTTTATCGAAATTAATTAAAAAAATATTATTTATATAAATTATAATAATTATAATATTATTAATAAAGATTAAGAAATTAACTATAATAAACTTAAAGCTTAATTTCTTTAAATATATAAAAAAAAAATTATATTAAATTTTTAAGAATTACTTTAAATTATATAATATTTTCTTTAATTTATATATTTTATATTTATTATTAATTTTAAAATTTATAAATTATACTATATAAATTATATTTTTTATATTATTATAAAGAAAAGTAATTTTAATATTTATTTATTTTAATTTTTAATTAAAGATTATTATTAAAATAAAGATTATTTTATAATTTATAGATTTAATTATAAAGATAAAAGTCTTATTAAAATCTATATCTTTATACTATTTAAAATTATAAATTATTTATTAAACTTTATATTATATAATCTTCTCTATAAAATCTTATTTAAATTTATAAACTTATTTATTATTTAGAATATATATATTTAAAAATAAATTTATTAAAATTTAAATATTATTAATTATATAATAAATTCTTATTTTATTTTTTAATATTTATTTATTATTATTTTTTAATAAATTTAAAATTTAAATAATTTAAAAGTATTAATTTTAATTAAAAGAATAAATAACTTTAATAAAAAATTATAATAAGTTTTAGAAACTTTATATTATTTAAGCTATTTTAAAAGAGATTATTAATTAATTATAGATTTAGTTATAAATCTTATTAGAGCTTATACTAAAGATATTAAGACTATTAAAATAAATTCTATAAATAAATTTTTATTTAAAATTTTAAATAATTTCGATTTTATTTTTTTTAAAAATATTTATAATAATATTTAAAGCGATATCTATTATAAAAATATTTATAAAGATATTTTTCTAATAAAGATTTATATAATAATAATAAATTCTTTTTTAATAACTTTAGCTAAAGTAATTATTACTTTAATAAATATTTTTTATCTTATTCTTTTTAAAACTCTCTTTTTTAAAATTAATATTAAAAAAATAATTAATAACTTATATATAATCTCTTCTAGCGTATTTATATAACACTTATTTCTATTTTTAAATAAATTTTAATTATTAATCTCTCTTTTTTTAGTAAGATTAAGCTTAAATAAAATAGATTTAAAAAAAAATTATTAATCTAAATTATATTTAAATAAATCTAGATTTTGTTATTTAATATTAATATATAATAAAATTAATTAGCTTTATAATTAATTAAGCGTTCTTTATAAATATAATCTTTATATTTAATTAATTTAGAAAAAACTTAAACGCTATAAAATTATAAGATTATTTTTATTAAAAAATAAGAATATAATAAAATAAAGCGTTCTATTTTTTAGAAAGATTATTATTTATTTATAATTATTATAAAAAATAAAAATAAATCTTTAAAAATTATTATAAATTAAAATATTTTTTTAATAATTTAAAATTATATAACGCTTATATAATTTAATTTTTATATTAATAATATTATATAGTTTATATATATTTTTAAAAAATAAAATAAATAAATTTATTTTAATATATATTTTAATTAATTTTCTAAAATTTTAAAACTTTAAATAATTATAATAAGCGTATTATATATATAAGATTTTTTTATTAATTTAAAAATTTAAAATATTAATAAATAAGAATAAGAATTTAAATTTAGATTTAGATATAGATATAAATATAATAAATTTATTATAAATAAATTTTTTTTTTAATAATTATTAAATATATAAAGATTTTTATTTATATATTTAATATATAAAGATAATTATACTAATATTTAAAAATAATATTATATTTTTTTATTCTAATATTCTTAAATATAAATTAAAAAAAAATTATATAAAATTAATTTTTTTAAATTATTTTTAAAAAATTAAATTAAAATTATTATTAGAAATATATTAGATATTTTTTATATATAAGATTTATTTATTTTTAAAATTTTTATATTTAAATTTAATATATTTAAAATTTATAATTATAATTAAATTATTAACTTTATTAATTAAATAAAATAATTTAAATATAATAAATATTTTAAAAAATTAAAAAATTATAAATAATATATTAAATATAAATATTATTAATAAATTATAAATATAATAATATAATAATTATAAATATTAAAAAAATTTAAATTATAATTTTTAAACTCTTTTTAATAAAAAAATAATAAATTTAATTTTATAAAAATTAAGAATTAATAATAAGATATATAATATTTTTTAAATTAGAGTTAATATATATTATAAAATTATATATTATTATTAATTAAATATATATTATAATAATCTAATATTATTAAATTAATAATTAATAATAAATTTATTATTTTAAATATTTTTATTTTTATTTTTATTATTTAAATTAGAGAAATTATTATTATTATTATTTTTATTATTATCTTTATTATTATAATTTTTTATAATTTTTATAATTATTATAATTTTCTCTATTATTATTATTATTCTATTTTTTAAATTTAAAATATAAAATAATATATTTAATAATATTATATTAATTTTTTTATAATAATTATAATATTTATAAATTTAAATATAAAAATAAAAATTATTAATATAGATTTTTTATTAAATTTTATATTTAATAATTTTATTAATAATAATTAATATAATAATATTTTAGAAATTATATATAAAAAAATTATTAATTAATATAATTAATATATAAATTTTAATATTAATAAATTATATAATTATATAATTTAAATTAAATTTTATAATATTATTATTTTTAAAAATATTATAATTATAATTATATTATTTATAATATAAATTATATAAAAAATTTAAATTTAAATAAAAATAATAAATTTTTTAATTCTTATTAAATTTTAACTTTAAAAAAATAAATTATTAAATTTATTTAAAATCTTTATAAATTTATTAATAAAAAATAAAAAATTATTATTATATTTTATAAAAGTAATATTATTTATTTTTTTAAATATAAAATTAAAAATATTTAAATCTTAAAATTTAAATTTATTTAAAATCTTTTAAATTTTTTTAATATTAATTTTATTTTTAATTTTAAAATATAATTTTTTTTATAATATAATTTTAATATAATATAATTTTAATTTTATATTTATAATTAATTATTAATTTAAATTTTAATATTAATAATATTAATAATTAATTTTATATAATCTTTTTTAGTATAATATTATAATTTAAATAATTTTAATTTATTTTTAAATTATTATTTTTAAATTTAATAATTAAAAATATTTTTAAATTTATTAATATTATTAAAACAATTTAAAAAGATTAAAATTTTAGATTTTTTAAAAGATATAATATTTAAAAATTTAATAAACCTTTTTTTATTAGAGAATAAAATAAATAAGTTTACTCTATTAAAATTTAAATTTAAAAATAAAATTTATATATTAATAGAGTTTAAAAAAGTAATTAAAATAAATAATATTAATAAAATTAAGTATATTTAAAAATTAAAGAGATTTTATTAAAATTCGAATTATGTAACTTTTAGCGTCTTAGCGATTATATAATATAGTTATATAATATATCTTAGCGCGCTTATATTAAATCGCTCTTTTCTTCTATAGAACTCTAGAGTTAATATATCTAAATATTTTATCTTTATATTTTAATAGATTATAAATTTAAACTATACTTAATAACTATTTTAATAATAATATAATCTATCGCTATAACTATAATTATTTTTAGATATTTATATCTATTATAATAAAGATAATTATAATTATAAAAAGCTTTATTAATCTTCTTAATATAGAAAATTTTTATTTTAAAATAATTATTTTAGATTTAAATAATTATAATTTATTTATAATTTTAGAGCTAAGAATTATCGCTTAGATACTTTTACTTCTTATTCGAAATAATATAAAATAAATCGAGATATATTATATTTAATCGAAATTATCGAAGTTATTATATAATTAATTAAATTATATTATTATTAAAGTTTTTAAAATATTATTAATTTTTTTATATAAAATACGCTAAATAAAGAGATAATATATTTTTA
Source organism: Letharia lupina (assembly GCF_014066315.1). Classification (NCBI taxonomy): domain Eukaryota; kingdom Fungi; phylum Ascomycota; class Lecanoromycetes; order Lecanorales; family Parmeliaceae; genus Letharia; species Letharia lupina. Next base: position 899,453 of record NW_023502990.1, on the reverse strand, counting down.
TTTATATATTATAAATATTAAAGAATTAAATAGCGAGTATTTAAATTTTATATTTATTTAATTATAAAATATTTATAATAAAGATTAAAAATTAATTATTTTAGTTATCGCTAGAAGAAATATAATTTAAAAAAAAAATTTAGCTTTAATATTAATTATATAGTTTTTAATTATTATTAATAAAGATATATTAATTAAAAAAGTAAAAATGTTAATCTCGAAAGTAAAAAAAGAAAGAAACTTTTATTATTATAAAGAAATCTTAATATAAATATTTATTTTAAAGATAAAATATCTTAATAGTAAATAATTAATCTTATAATTAATCTTAATCTTAATTTTAAATTTTAATTAAATTAATTTTAAAAAAGATAATTAAAGCTTTTAATTATTAAGATAATTAATATAATTTTAATAATATAGTATTATATTTATATATAAGAGATAAATTATTATTATTATAATATTCTTAGATTATTTTAATATCTCTAAAATTTATTAATTATTTAACTTTTTAATAAAATACTATTCGCTATTTTAAGTATTAATAAATAATAAATTTTTATAAATAAAGATTTAAACTATATTAAGCTAATTTTAAAATTTAATAAAAAAATTCCTTATATATTTAAATCTTTAATATATTATAAAAAATATTTTAATATCGAGAGTAAGTATATATTAAGCTCTCTTATTAATTTTAATTTAATATTAAAATAATTAATCTTTAAATCTCTATTAAAATTAATTTTTAATAAAGATTTTTTTAATTTTCGAGCGCGCTTAATTTCGTTAATTCTATTTATTCTAATTATTTTTTTAAGCCTTATTAATATATAAGCTCTATTTTTAAATTTAAATTTTAATAAAATAAATTTATCTAATTTATTCTCTAATAAAAAAAGTTTATTAAGTTTTTAAATATTATATTTTTTAAGAAATTTAAAATCTTAATTTTTTAAATTTTTTTAATAATATTAATAAGTTTAAAAATATTTTTAATTATTAGATTTAAAAATAATAATTTAAAAATAAATTAAAATTATTTAGATTATAATATTATATTAAAAAAGGTTATATAAAATTAATTATTAATATTATTATTATTAAAATTAAAATTAATAATTAATTATAAATATAAAATTAAATTTATATTATATTAAAATTACGTTATAAAAAAAATTCATATTTTAAAATTAAAAATAAAAATAATATTAAAAAAATTTAAAAGATTTTAAATAAATTTAAATCTTAAAATTTAAATATTTTTAATTTTATATTTAAAAAAATAGATAATATTATTTTTATAAAATATAATAATAACTTTTAATTCTATATTAATAAATTTATAAAAAATTTAAATAAATTTAATAATTTATTTTTAAAATTAAAATTTAATAAAAATTAAAAAATTTATTATTTTTATTTAAATTTAAATTTTTTATATAATTTATATTATAAATAATATAATTAAAATTATAATATTTTTAATAATAATAATATTATAAAATTTAATTTAAATTATATAATTATATAATTTATTAATATTATAATTAATTTTATTAATTTAATTAATTTAATTAATATTAAAATTTATATATTAATTATATTAATTAATAATTTTTTTATATATAATTTATAAAATATTATTATATTAATTATTATTAATAAAATTATTAAATAAAAAATTTAATAAAAAATTTATATTAATAATTTTTATATTTATATTTAAATTTATAAATATTATAATTATTATAAAAAGAATTAATATAATAATATTAAATATATTATTTTATATTTTAAATTTAAAAAATAAAATAATAATAGTAGTAAAGAAAATTATAATAATTATAAAGATTATAATAATTATAATAATAAAAATAATAATAATAATAATAATAATAATAATAATTTTTTTAATTTAAATAATAATAATAATAATAATAATAATAATAATAATAATAATAATAATAATAAAAGTTTTTAATTTAAATAATAAAGATAAAAATAAAAATATTTAAAATAATAAATTTATTATTAATTATTAATTTAATAATATTAAGATTATTATAATATATATCTAATTAATAATAATATATAATTTTATAATTTATATTAATCTTAATTTAAAGAATATTATATATCTTATTATTAATTCTTAATTTTTATATAATTAAATTTATTATTTTTTTATTAAAAAGAATTTAAAAATTATAATTTAAATTTTTTTAATATTTATAATTATTATATTATTATATTTATAATTTATTAATAATACTTATATTTAATATATTATTTATAACTTTTTAATTTTTTAATTTTTAATTTTATTTAAATTATATTATTTAATTAATAAAGTTAATAATTTAATTATAATTATAAATTTTAAATATATTAAATTTAAATATAAAGATTTTAAAAATAAATAAATTTTATATATAAAAGATATTCAATATATTTCTAATAATAATTTTAATATAATTTTTTAAAAATATTTTAAAAAATATTTTTTTTTTAATTTATATTTAAAAATATTAAAATATTAAAATATAATATTATTTTTAAATATTAATATAATTATTTTTATATATTAAATATATAAATAAAGATTTTTATATATTTAATAATTATTAATAAAAATATCTTTATTTATAATAAATTTATTATATTTATATTTATATCTAAATCTAAATTTAAATCTTTATCTTTTTAAATTAATAAGAAAATCTTATATATATAATACACTTATTATAACTATTTAAAATTTTAAAATCTTAAAAAATTAATTAAAATATATATCGAAATAAATAAATTTATTTTATTTTTTAAGAATATATATAAATTATATAATATTATTAATATAAAAATTAAATTATATAAGCGTTATATAACGCTAGATCGCTAAAAAAATAATTTAATTTATAATAATTTTTAAAAGTTTTTCTTTATTTTTTATAATAATTATAAATAAATAATAATCTTTTTAAATAATAAAACGCTTTATTTTATTATATTCTTATTTTTTAATAAAAGTAATCTTATAATTCTTATAATATTTAAGTCTTTTTTAAATTAAATTAAATATAAAAATTATATTTATATTAGACTTTATAATAATTATAATCTATATACTTTTTAATTTATTAAAAAAATTATTTAGAAAGATATTATATTTAATAATTTCTAAATAAATAATAAATTTAAATATTTTAATTAAATAATATAATATAAGATTAATATTATATTTAAAGAGAGTAAATTATTATAAAAATATTAATTAAAATTTATATAAGCTTTTAATTATCTATATAATTTATAATTAATATTAAAAAAAAATTATCTTTTATAAAGTCTTTATAGATTATTTTTTTAATATTTTATATCTTTAAATTATTAAATAAATAAATTTCTATTAAATATATCTATTAAATATATCTATTAAATATTAATTAGATTAAATATAAAGATTATATTTATAAAAGATACTTAATTAATTATAAAGTTAATTAATTTTATTATATATTAATATTAAATAATAAAATTTAGATCTATTTAAATATAATTTAAATTAATAATATTTCTTTTAAATTAATAATATTTCTTTTAAATCTATTTTATTTAAACTTAATCTTATTAAATAAAAGAGATTAATAATTAAAATTTATTTAAAAATAGAAATAAGCGTTATATAGATATATTATAAAAGACTATATATAAGTTATTAATTATCTTTTTAATATTAATTTAAAAAAAAAGAGTCTTAAAAAGAATAAGATAAAAAATATTTATTAAAATAATAATTATTCTAATTAAAATCGTTAAAAAAGAATTTATTATTATTATATAAATTTTTATTAGAGAAATATTTTTATAGATATCTTCGTTATAGATATCGCTATAAATATTATTATAAATATATTTAAAGAAAATAAAATTAAGATTATTTAAAATTTTAAGTAAAAATATATTTATAAGATTTATTTTAATAATATTAATATCTTTAATATAAATCTTAATAAGATTTAGAATTAGATTTAGAATTAATTAATAATCTCTTTTAAAATAATCTAGATAATATAAAGTTCTTAAAACTTATTATAATCTTTTATTAAATTTATTTACTCTTTTAATTAAAATTAATACTTCTAAACTATTTAAATTTTAAATTTATTAAAAAATAATAATAAATAAATATTAAAAAATAAAATAAGAATTTATTATATAAAAAGAAGTTAATTTTCTTATAATTAATAATACTTAAATTTTAATAAATCTATTTTTAAATATATATATTTTAAATAATAAATAGATTTATAAATTTAAGTAAGATTTTATAAAGAAGATTATATAATATAAAGTTTAATAAATAATTTATAATTTTAAATAACGCGAAAGTATAGATTTTAATACGATTTTTATTTTTATAATTAAATTTATAAATTATAAAGCGATTTTTATTTTAATAATAACTCTTAATTAAAAATTAAAATAAATAAATATTAAAATTACTTTTCTTTATAATAATATAAAAAAACTTATCTATATAATATAATTTATAAACTTTAAAATTAATAATAAATATAAAATATATAAATTAAAGAAAACGCTATATAATTTAAAATAATTCTTAAAAATTTAATATAATATCTTTTTTATATATCTAAAAAAATTAAATTTTAAATTTATTATAATTAAATTTTTAATCTTTATTAATAATATTATAATTATTATAATTTATATAAATAATATTTTTTTAATTAATTTTAATAAAGCGAAAATTTAAGATATTAAAGATAAATTTAATAATTATTTTAAAATAAATAATTTAAAATTATATATTTATTATTTAAATATAATTATTATTTAAAATTATATATTTATTATTTAAATATAATTATTATTAAAAATTATATTAATTATATTAATTATATTAATTAATTTAATTAAATAAAATATATTAAAAACTTTCTTATTAAATATAATATATAAAAATTTAAAAGTATATTTATTTTTATAAATATTAAAAGATATTAAATATTTAAAGAAAACTTTTAAATTTTTAAAGTTTTTTATATCGAGTATTAATTAATAATAAAATTATTAATATATATAATATTTAATATAAAATTAGATATTATATTTATAATTTTAATAATATTTTAATATAACTTAAATTTTAATAAAGTCTATTAAAAAGTAATTCAGTAAATCTTTTACTATCTTAAATAAATTATTAATTATTAACTTATTTTTAAAAGAGATTTAAAATCTCTAAGTAATTATATTAATATTAATTAAATTAATAATTAAGATATTTATTAATTTATATCTAAATATATATTTAATATTAATAGCGAGATTATTAATTAATTATTAAAGTAATAATTTATTATAATACTTTTAATTTATAAGATTAAATATTTTAAATCAATATAAATTATTAAAAAAGTAATTTAATTATATAATTGTCATGGTAGGTATATAGGCCATTTATAGTATATAAGAAACTTAATTCTTTCTATCTAGAAATCTATTACTTTATAATAATAGTAAGCTTAGTAAAGCTTAGCGAAGCTTAGCAAAATAAGTATCTTCCCTTTATCTTATATGATAATATCCTTATAAATAAATAAAAAGTATAGTAATCTTATTAAAGTAAAAGTAAGTAAGAAGTAAATATCTATCTTAAAATTTCTTAAAAAAACGTCTTTTTTAAAGAAATATCTTTCTTAAAAAAATATCCGAGGAGATCTTTAAAGAAATCCTTAAAAAAATCTTCTTTCTAAAGAAATTAAAGGAAGTTAATAAGATAAAAAAGTAAATCTATACTTAAAGAAACTTTCTTCTTAAAGAAACATCTTTCTTAAAAAAATAGTAATTTTCTTCTCTTCTATGTATAAGAAAGTAAATATCTAATAAGATATTCGGATTTTTATTATATTTCTTAGTTTTAGCGAGAAGATATTTTTTAGCGAGAAGAGATTTTCTAGCGGGTTTAATGTGAATTATATATATATTCTAATTTATCTTTATATTCCTTAATAAGCTCTATAATATTATTAAGATTCTTAATATTATATTACTTATTATATACTAAATTATAATCTTTTTATTTAATAAGATATTCTATAATAAAGTTATAATCTTTAATTATAATTCTTTTATTAAATAATTAATCGATTTTATAAAACTTTTATTTTTTAATATTATTTTCGACGAAGATTAATAGCGAATAATTTAATTTTAAATAATTAAAGAGATTATTCTATAGTGTAGACTTTAGTTACGCTATAGTAAATATAAGATATACTTATTAATTCTTAGAAATATCGAGGCGATATATTAGATAATTAACTTAATTAAGAATTTTAAAAGAATTAATATATTATTAAGATAGTTTCTTTATAATTTCGAGATTTATTAAAATATTATAATCTTTATAGAGACGTAGAAATATATAATTATTAATTTTAAGAAATATTAACTAATAATATCTATCGTAATAATATTTAATATTTATATTAATAAAAGTAATAATATTCTTTACTAAATTTCGAGTATAAAGAAAGTTCAATATATTTAAAGATTTAAGAAAATTAAAAGATATATTCGAGATAAAGCCGTAGGCGACTTTATTAGAAATATTTCTAGTCGCTAATAATATCGAATTATTAAATAATTTTTAAAGTTAAGATAGAATTCTTAGCTATAAAGAAATTTTATTAAATATTATATTAATATAAAAATATATAGCGATTTTTATAGTCTAATTAATTCTTTTATTATTATTATTAATTTATAAGTAATAAATAATTAAATAAAGTAAAGAAACGCCGAGGCGCTAAAATAGTGCTTACTATAATTCTAAAAAAAACTTATAATCTCTATTTAAGATAATAACTTTAGAAATATCTTAATTAACTATCTCGAGTTTATTAAGTAAAATATTAATCTATTAAGCTATCGACTATATAGATTTCTTAAATATATTTATTATTTATTTAATAAATTTATCAATAATTAATATAATAGCGTTAAAGTCTTTTTTAGATTTTAATAGAGTAAGTATAAAGTTAATTATAAGCGTATAAAAGAGAATTAATAGCGAGTTAATAGGGCTTAATAATTTATATAATTAATAATATCTAATTTAAAGAATTTAGTAATTCGAATAATAGCGAATAAATTTTTATAATTAACTAATAAGATCTTTAATATAGTAAAATACTAATATAATTTTATAATATCTTTAAAATTTCGAATAGCTATTATTATAGACTAGATATAAGATTTTATTAATAATCGCTAATAAAATATAAAGTTATTAATAATTAATAACTCTATTAATATAGTAAATTAAGTTTTAAGATTAAAAATCTAGAGTTTTTTAGAATTCTTAGGATTCTTAAGATTCTAGAGTTATTAATAACGTATTTTCTTTATATCGAAACTTTTAAGAAGTTACTTATAATTTCTAGAAAGTTTCTTAAGTAAATTTTTAGAATTCTTAAGATTCTAAAGTTACTAATAACGTATTTTCTTCGTATTAAAACTCTTAAGAAGTTGCTTATAATTTCTAAAAAGTTTCTCGAGTAAATTCTTAGGATTCTAAAGTTTCTCGAGAGAATTCTTAGAATTCTTATCGCGAAATTTTTAAGTAAGGGTTATAAATAAATAATATTAATAAATTCCCGCGAATAAAAGAAAGTATTATAACGTTCTCGCCGAGATTCTTATTATTATTAATTTACTATATTAGATAAGAGTATTAATAATTAAATTTATAGCTTTTAAGAATATATTTTTAAAAGTCTTTAGATATTTTTATTAAAGAATAAGTACTTATATAAAAGATATTTAACTCTACGTAATCGAGAGAGATTAATTTTTTATTATTATTTATACTTATTAGTCGTAATAGCGCGTTTAAAATAATATAATTTTTTTTAGGTTTATATTTAATATTTAGCTTAAACTAATAAAAAAACTAAGAGATATATATAAGATAAATATTTATACGTATTATAAAGAATATTATAATAATAAAAGTTTATTTTATAATATTAAAAATCGCTAAATAATTCGTCTAAATAATAACTATATATATCGAAGATTTAATTAAATCGCTTATATAAATTTTATAATTTCGAATTTTATTAATTAGTAATTCTACTTCGCGAAAGTTAATTATTATAATAAAAATATAATTAATTATATAATTATTCGCGATAACTATTTCTCTATAAAAGATAATAACTCTAAATTTAAATTCTTTAAAAATATTAAAATCTATTTATAAGATTCTTAAGAGATTAAAATATATTAAGATATTTAATTTAGATAACGCTTTCTAAAGTTTCTCGAAAGAAATTTATTCGATAATAAAAGTTATTAATAACCTCGTTTTCGAAGTATATATTTTATAAAAATTATTTTTTATTAAGACTTTCTTTAATAGATAAGTTTTAAAATTTTAAAGGGACTTTATTAATTACGCGTAGAAATATATATATTATTATAAATATCTTATAAGATTTAAATAGTATTTTAAGTTATCGAGAATTCTTAAATATTAAAATTGATTAATCGCTTTAAATTTTTTTTCGAAAGTAATTAATCTAAGTAAGTTAACTCTTTATCTAAATAAATTTATATTAAAATATTTAAAAAAGACTTTCTTCGAATTAATTAAGATATTATATTTTAATAATAAAATAAAGAATTAACGAAGATAAGAGATATAATTAGTAAAAGATTTAGAGTTATATACTATATCGTTAATATATATCTAAGCAAATTCCTTAATAGCGCGAAATATATTATTAATTTATCTTTAAATATAAGTAATAAAATTTATATTTCTTATAATTAATATTAGAAATATTTCTTAATTATAATAATTAATAATAATCTATAAGTATTAATAGTCTAGATATACTCGTTATTAATAAAAAAATAATAAAGCGTTAAGAATTAAGATATAGCTATATTTTTAAAATCTAGCAATTATATCTATTTAAAGAGATATCGAATAAAAAGCGCGTATTAATAAATTATTTAAGCCTCGAATATTTATAACTAGACGATCTTTTCTCTTATTATTTAAAAGATTTTTTTATATTATAAAGACTAAATAGCTAAATAAAATAGATTAAAAAGTTTATTTAAGGCGTTTTTATTTATAAAGTTTATTAAATATATAATTAATAACTTTCTTATCGTATAATTCTAAAGAATAGATTTTTATCTTACTATTAACTCTATTTTTTTAATTAAATTTAAAAAAAAGTTTTATTTACTCTTTCGATAATATATTAATAAATTCTTTATTAATTTATAGCGTAGAAAATTTATTAATAAGATTAATAAGAGTATTTCTAGCGAGATTATTTTTATAGATAATTACTTTATTAGAAAGTTATTTCTCTTTTTTTAATATAAACTTAATATTTAATAAAGATTTTAACGTTATAATAGCGACGATAAACGCTTTCTTTAATTATCTTATTTTCTTTAAAAAAGCTATTAATATATATTCTAGATTAAAATCTATTTAAAAGTAATTCTTATAATTAAATTCAATAATATCGCCGAGTTAAAATCTTCGAGAAATCTCGACTTCTCGATCTAAGTTATTTCTAATAAGTATATTAATTATATTATAATTAACTAGATATAAAAAAAGTATTATCTTCGTCTAATCTATAGATTTAAAAATATAATTATAATTATTAAAGAGAGTAAGTATTCTTAAGATTAAGATAGTATAAACTCTTTATTATACAATAGAATTATAATTATTAAATTAATATAAATCTTTCTTTTAATAAATTAATTATATTAGCGAGTAATAATTATAATTTTTATTTTATAACTTCTAATATAGACCTTTTATTTAAAGATATCGATTAAGATTTCTTTAGAATTAATAAAATTATTATTAATTAGTATATTAGTATATAATTTATTTATAATATAAATTTCTTATCGAATATATATAAGAATCTTATTTTTTTAATTATTAAGTTTTGAAAAGTAGTAAAATATAATAATATACTCTAAAGTTTTATACTTAGAAAATTCTACTTTATAAACTTTTAGTAATAATAATATCTTAAAAATTACGGCTTTTAATAGAAGATTTATTAATTATAAATAATCGATTAAAATTACTCTATAGTCGATATCTAAATAAATATTATTATTTTTATTAATTTTAATAAATTTAACTTTTACTATAATATAGTTTTAACTTCTAAAGTTAAAGCTAAATTCTTAATCTATTATAATAACTTTTAATTTAATAATTTATAAAATTTTAATAGCTAAGAAAATAATTATCGGCTCGCTAAGATTTATAAAAAAATTTAAAATTAAAAAATAAGACTCGCTTAGCGAGAAAGTATATTTCTTTTTATTAGAATATTCTTTTTATAAATATCTATATAGTCGAGATCTAGAAGAAAAAGCATTATTATAATTATAATAGAAGATTTTAATATCTATAAATTCGAAAAATTACTAATTATAATTACTCGATAAATAATTTTAAAAATAATAATTCTCATCGAAATAGACGTTATTACTATTCTTATTCTAGTTAATATACTAAAATTTAGATTTTATAATTTTCTTTTAAATTTCGAAGTAATAAGAAGAAGTATTTTTATTAAGATTATATTTTATAAAAAGATTAAAATCTTTAATTATCGAAGTTTAATAGATAATAATCTTCGATTAAAATTCTAGCTACTATTAAGACTAATAATCTCTAAAATTTCTATTATTTCTTTTTAAAAATCCTCGAAATTTTTAATTTCCTAGATTTTTAGCTTTTTAGAAACTCGATATTTTCGATTATAAATAATTTAATAATATTAAAATAAACTCGTTTAATATTAATATAAGTTATAACGATTCTCGAGATTAGAAAGACTATTAAGAAAGCCGAGTTTAATTTTAAAAACTCGCTTAATTAGATTAGCTATATATTTATTATTAAGAATTTAAATAAATATATTAAGCGTTAAAAGAATAATAAAAAGATATTTAATAGTCGAAATCTCGCTATTTTAAAATCTATTAATTTTAATACTACTAATATAATTAAAATTATAAATTATTAAAAAAAGAAGCTTAATATTTATCTATCTATTATTATTAACTTAATTAATTTTAATAATCTTAAAATTATACTTAATTAAGTACTTATTAATAAATATTTATCTTAAATTAAATATTCTTTTTTAATTTTAAAATCTAAATAAAAGAAGTAATTATAATTATAAATAAAGATAAATTTATAAATATTTATAATTTAATAGCGATTTCTTAATAGATAAATATTAATTAATTTTTAACGCTATTAATATTAGCTAACTTAATATAATAAAGAATAACTTATATATAGATAGCTAGTTCTTATTAAATTCTAATATTATAAAATATATACTTTTTAAAAATAAGATAATAAAATATTACGCTAATAGATTTCTTAAATCTCTTAATAATTATCGAATATTATTTCTTAATATTATTCTTATCTATACGTAGGTCGACTCGTTTAAAATTAAATAATTTCGCTATATATTAGATTAGAATAAATCCTCTTAAGATAATATTTAGATTATTTTAAATAATTCTCGAGCCCTTAATAATAGCGAGATTATAAATTTATTTTATAAATAGAATTAAGCTTCTATAGTAAATATCTTTTTTAATTATAATAATTTCTTCTTTTTTATAAAACTTATTTAAATAAGAATTAAAAAATCTAAGATCCGCGGTATTTTATCTATTATTATCGTTATTATTTAAATTATTAATATTTAAAGAATCTAATAAGTTAGAAGATTTTTATATTCTAATAAAAGTATTAAAACTCTAGATAACTATATTAACTATCTATATAATAAAATTCTATAATTTCTAAAAAATTATCTAATTAATTATAAGATCTTTTTCTAATAAAGTTATAAATATTAATTTAAAGAGTTATCGAGTATTTAATATCGATATAAAATTCGAAAATATAGATAAATCTAAAGTTACTAATTTTAAAGAAGTATCGCTTATAGAAGAAGAATTATATTTTCTAAAATATTAAATAAGATCTAATTCTTTTTAAAAGTTATATATTCTATTATTAAAGGCTTTAAATACTTTTCGAAAAATAGATAGATTCGTAAATTAAATATATAAGAATTCTAATAATTCTATTAAGGAAGCTCTTAAAATTCTTACAAGTTCTAATACGCCTAGAATTTACTAAAATATAAATTTTAAATAATTCTTAATTATATAATTAATAAAAAGGTCGATAAATTTTAAAATTTTATATAAGTAAGTATATTCAATAATAGTAAGAAATTAATAGATTTAATAATTAATTATAATTAAATCTTTTAAAAATAGAGGAGCTAGCTTAACGAAGCTTAAGATAATAATTTTAAAAATTCAATAAGAAGAAAAATAAAGAAATAAGGCGAGCGAAAGACTTAAGAAGCCTAGAAATCGACGAAAGAAGAAGCTCGATAAAACTTAAAACTTAATATCTTTAATAAAAGAACTTCTAGATCTAGTAATAGTTAAATAATATTAATAAATAATACTATTATTATAATAGATATATAGATTATTTATAGTATATAAGAAACTTAATTTTTTCTATCTAGAAATCTATTACTTTATAATAATAATAAGCTTAATAAAGCTTGGCGAAGCTTGGCAAAGTAAGTACCTTCCCCTTACCTTACATGATAATAATTTATTAGATTAATTTAATTCTAATAATAAATAAATATAAGTAATAATTATTTTTTATAATAATTAAAATATTATAATACTAGTTAAAAATTCTTAATTTTATATCTATATTAAATATATTAATATTTAATATTATTATATATAAAAATAAGTTATTATTAGAAATATCGCTTTAAATTATATTTTTATTAATTAATAAATAATTAAAATTTTTATTAAGACCCTTTATAAGAATAAGTTTAAGAGTTTTTATCGACTTATTAAATTAGAATATTATTTATAATTATAATTTAATAATCTTAATATAAAAAAGTTATTTACTTTAGAAAAGTTATTTTATTTATTTTTATATTATAGATAATTATTCTAAATTATTTATCGAGTTATTATATTAGGCTTAACATTATACAAATTTATTATTTTATATTAAAATAATTATTTCTTTAATATTATTATTACTATCGTTATTAGAACTTTTAAAGCTTTTTTAAAAAATCTATATTATTAATATTTTAAATATTATATCTTTAAATTATCGCTATTATAATTATTATTATTAAAAATTAATTATTTAAAATAACTTTTATAGAGATTTTATAGTCGGCGATATAAAGTTAGAAGAATTTCTTTTAATTATTTTATTTAATTATTCTTATATATATTCTTCAATCTTAAATTAATTAATTTTTAATATATATTAAATAATCTAAAAATAAAATTTTTGAAAAATCGCTTTTTAATAAAAAGTAGAATTTAAGTTATATTTAAATAAGGGCTATAATTTAATATAGTTATTTTTAGATTTCGACTTTTTACTTTATCTACTCTATTTTAGACGTCACAAATTTTAAATTTTAGATTTTTTAATTTTATCTATATAGGAGGATAGAGATATAAAGAGTATAATTTTATATTAGCTACCCGACGCTAACTTATTTTAATTATTCGATATTAATTTTACTTTTACTATTTAACGCTAATTATATTATCTTATCTATTTAATTTTTAATATTATTAATATTAAACTTCGTAGTTATTAGATTTTACTTATAAAAGAATATATATAAAGAAAAGTATTAAAATTTAGATTATATAACTCTTAGCGTCTTAGCGATTATATAATACAGTTATATAATATATCTTAGCGCGTCTATATTAAGTCGCTCTTTTCTTTTATAGAACTCTAAAGTTAATATATCTAAGTATTCTATCTTTATATTTTAATAGATTTTATTTAAAGATTAACTTTAATAGAGATTTAGAGATTAATTACTTTAATATTAAATTAGAATTAATAAAAAAACTTAATATATATTTACTCTCGCTATTAAAATATCTTTTATAATATATTAAAAATTTAAATATAAAAAATTATTATTATTATAATATTCTTAAATTAATTTAAATTAATTTAAATCTTTATTTATAAAGATTTATTATTTATTAATATTTAAAATAGTAAATAATATTCTATTAAAAAATTAAAAAATTAATAAATATTAAAAATATTAAAATAATTTAAGAATATTATAATAATAAAAATTTCTTTTTTCTTTCGCTTTTAAGATTAAATTTTTTATTTTTTTAATTAATATATTTTTATTAATAATAATTAAAAACTATATAATTAATATTAAATTTTTTTTTTTTTAAATTATACTTTTTTTAGTGATAATTAAGATAATTAATCTTTAATCTTTATTATAAATATTTTATAATTAAATAAATATAAAGTTTAAATACTTACTATCTAATTTTTTAATATTTATAATATATAAATAAAGATATATTATTTTTTTATTTAATATATTTTATATAAAAAAGTTAAAAATATTTTAAAGATTTTAATAATAATATAATTTAATTAATTATATAGCGATTTCGATAGTTTTAATTAGATATAATATATCTTAACTCGCTTTATATTATTTTAAATAAAAAATAAAAATATTTAAATAATAGTTCTTAGCTTTTAAATTATAAGCGAATTATAATTATTTAAATTTAAAATAATTATTTTAAAATAAAAATTTTTTATATTAAGAAGATTAATAAAATCTTTTATAATTATAATTATCTTTATTATAATAGATATAAATATTTAAAAATAAAAATAATTATAATAATAGATTATACTATTATTAAAATAATTATTAAATATAATTTAAATTCATAATCTATTAAAATATAAAGATAGAATATTTAATTTTATTAGTTATAGAGTTTTATAAAAGAAAAGAGTAACTTAATATAAGCGCGCTAAGATATATTATATAATATAGTTATATAATTACTAAGACGTTAAAAATTACGTAATCTAAATTTTAATAGAATAATCTTTTTATCTAATTTTAATAAATTTAATAAAACGCTATATTATAAGATATTAATCTATATCTTATTATTATATTATAAGATGTTAATATATATCTTATTATTATATTTAAAGATTTTTAAAACTTTTAAACTTAGTAATATAAAAAGATAATTTATTAAACTTTATATCTAAGCTAATTTCTTTTAATATAGCTTTAATTTTAATATATTATTTCAAATGCGAAGAGATTAAGAGTTTATAAGAGAATAAAACTTAATAGACTATATAATAATATTAAAAAAAATTCGCTATTAATTAATTTAAGAAATAATTTATAAATTAAATTATTAAAAGTTATAAAGTTATTAAAGAGATAGATAGATATATAATTATATTCTTAACTTTTTAAATACTTTTTAAATTAATATTAAATTTAAATTAATATTTAATTATATCGAGAGAAATTATATTTAAAGATTTAAAGATTTATTTATACTTTATTATATAATACGAGTAAAGGCCTATGAATTAAATTCATAACCATTTTTTTTAATCAGGGCTGTCGAGTAAATTTTGGTGAGCGATCTTTGGTAAGCGATATCTGAATTTCTTGTTTATAAATATCTATAAGACTAAATTTAGTAACTCTTTTTTTTATCTAAAAGCCCATATTACGTTCTATAATTTAAATAAAAAATCTTAAAATTTTAATAGAAAATAAAAAAGTTATTCTAAAATCAAATAATGTGCACCTATTTTTTGATCAGGGCTGTCGAGCGAACTTTGGTGAGCGATATTTGAATTCCTTGCGCTTTAATAATTATAAGACCAAATTTTGGAATTTTTTTATGATTAAAAAGCGCAAGTTTCGGGCTATAATTTAAAAAAAAATCTTAAAATTTTAATGGAAAATAGTAAAGTTATTAAAGGGTTAAAAGTAGAGAAAGAGATTTTTGATGATTACGAACGCTAATTTATTTATCCGCGATAACTTAGTCGATCTAATTAAAGAGCGTAGATCTAACGAATTAATGATTGGCTACACATACAAATTCAAGGTTTTATAGCTCAGCTCTACCTTATTCTATTATATATAGTGACGAGTAAAGGCCTATGAATTAAATTCATAATCATTTTTTTGATTAGGGCTATCGAGTAAGTAGGTAAGCGATCTTTGATGAGCGAACTTTGATAAGCGATATTTGAATTCCTTGCGCTTTAATAATTATAAGACTAAATTTTAAAATTCTTAAAAATTGGGAACGCGCAAATAGCGCTTCAAAATTAAAAAAAAAAATCTCAAAATTTTAATAGAAAATAAAAAAGTAATTCTATGTGTTAACAATGTACACCTATTTTTTTAATGAGGGAGGCGTGAGAGGGCGAGATTTTGATAGTTGCGGACGCTGATTTATTTACTCGCGATGAGTTAGCCGATCTAGTTAAAAAGCGTAGTAAACCCGAATTGATAATTGGTTGTATATACAAATTTAAGATTTTTAAGCTTAGCTCTATCTTATTCTATTATATATACTAATATAGAATTATTTTTAAATAATAGTTAAAAATATAATAAGCGTATATAGTCTATAATAATTTTTAGATTTATTTTAAATTATAAAAGATATAAATAAATAATTATATTTAAAATACTTAATTTTATCTTAATTAAGAAAAAGCGTTAATATATAATTATATTTAAAATATAAAATAATTTTTTAATTAATATAATTTTTTTTTTAAATATAATTAGATTTAAAGATAATTAAATAGATATAAAATCTATATTAAATAAGAAATCTAAAAAATGTTTATATTCTTTATTTTATATAATAGTTATATTCTTTATTAATTAAATATTTAATTATTAATTTAATAATATTTTACTATAATCTATCTATCTAATATAATTATATTTTAATAAAAAAATTAAAATACTTCTTTATATATTATCTCTTTTATAATTATATCATTTCTATTTATAGATTTAATATTTTATAAATAGAATTAATATTATTTAAAACGCTTAGTTAATTAATTAGCTTAATAATAAAAATTAATTAATTTAATATTTAAACTCTTTATTTTAATTCTCTATTTTTTAATATAAGGTAATAATTAAAAATAATAATAGCGAGATTCTTATAAAGATTATAATTGTTATATAATAAATATAATTTATAATTTATAAATTTATAAAGCTTAAAAAGTGCTATTAAGTTATTTTAAAATAAATAAATTAGATATTTAATATTATAATAATATCGCTAAACGATATAATATTATAATAAAGCTTTTTTTAATTTTTAAAATATTTAATTAATAAACTAGCTAGCTTATAAATAATTTATTAAATAAATACTCTATAATCTAAATTTATAATCTATAAAAAGTAATAAATAAAATATTAAATTAATTAGATTTAATTATAAAGAGTATTATAAATATATATATTATTAAGTCTTAATTAATCTTTCTTATCTCGATAAACCCTTTATTTTAATTAAATAATATATTTTAATAGTATTTTATTTATTAACGTTATTATTATAAGTTAGTAAATACTTATTATTATTAATAAGTTAATATATATTATATTTAAGTACTTCGTCTTAAAGATAGAATTATAATTTTTTTATAGTAACTTTATACTCTTAACTATTATAATATTTTTAATTTTATTAATAAAAATAGTAATATTTTAAAAATAGATTTCTTTTTAAATATACTTTATATCTATTATTATATTAGAAGATTTATTATTATAAAAAGAATTAAAGAATTCGATATCGCTATTAAGAAAGCGAGGTATATTATTTTTATTATTTTTATTAATAATATTCTACTTTAATATTTCTAATTTTTTTAATAGATTAGAAGATTTTTAATTTAAATAATCTCTTATATAGCGAGTAATAATATTAATAATTATTATTTCTATATTAATAATTTAAGAGTTTACTTTAAATTCTTCGTTTATTATTCTACTATTATTACGATAATAAATAATCTTATTAATAAAGATATTTAAGATTTCTAGCGAATAATATTATAAATTATTAAACTTAATAATAAGTTAAAAATTATTATTTAAAGATTTAATAGGCGAGATATTTATAGCTTAATTTAAAGAAATATATTTTTTTATTTTTAAAGTATTATTAATAGATAAAAGATTAAAAAGATAGCGTTTCTAAGTTATAGATTCTTTAAAAAAATAAATTTAGAGTAATATAATTAATAATATAATTTTCTAATTAATTTTATTAAAAAAGTAAATTAAATAATAAAAAATAAGATTATACTCGCTAATTTCTTAATAATAATAATATTAATCTAATAAATCTAAAGATATTTTTAATAAGATCTTAAATTTTTTTTAAGTAATTTTATTAATAAGAAAGCTTACTTAATAATTAAAGATAATAAAATCTTATAGCTATTAAATCTAAACAATTATATTATAAGAAGTTAGTTTAATAGATGTATAGAAGTAAAAGATATAAAAGCGAAAGATAAAGAAGTATAAAGCTTCTTTAATTCGATATAAAGAAGTATAAAAGTTTATTACTTTAGATATAAAGAAGTATAAGAATCCTCGACTTCTATTAATATTAATAAAGGACTTTATTAATTTTTAATAGTAAGCTATTATATAATAGCTATTATTACTATATAAATATCAATATTACTATTATAGTAATATAAGATACTTAGAAATTATTCTAAAAAAGACGTTTCTTAGATAATAAAAGAATAATTCTTTTACTATGAAATCTAGTTATCTAAATATATCTAATATATTAAGCTATATTAAGCTATTAGCTTCTATTAAGTATATCTATTAAGTATAATTTATAATAGAGAGAGTATATTAAGAAGTTTTATTATAATTTTAAAACTAGTATAGATATAATATTAATATAAATAAGATAGAATAAATAATAAGATTATCGAACTTCGATAATTTGGGAAATTTATCGAAATGTGTTATCTGACTGAATTGGAAGGTTTATCGAGGCGAGAAAGGTTTATTAAGGCTTAGCGATATATATATTTATAATACTCTCTATAATTAAATCTAATTAACTAAGTATTTTATCTACTACTTTTAATAAATTATAAATTTAAATTATAAAGTATTTATTTAATATATTACTTATAAGCTAGCTAACTTATTAATTAAATATTTAAAAAATAGAGAAAAGCTTTATTATAATATTATATTACTTAACGATATTATTATAATATTAAATATTTAATTAATTTACTTCGAGATAATTCGATAATATTTTCTAAGCTTTATCGATTTTTAAATAATAAGTTATATTTATTATATAATAGCTATAATTCTTATAAAAATCTCGCTATTATTATTTTTAGTTATTATATTAAAAAATTAAAAATTAAAATAAAGAGCTTAAATATTAAATTAATTAAAAATTTTATCGAGTTAATTAATTAACTAAGTGCTTTAAATAATATTAATTTTATTTATAAAATATTAAATTTATAAATAGAAATAATATAATTATAAAAGGGATAATATATAAAGAAGTATTTTTATTTTTTAATTAAAATATAATTATATTAGTTAAGTAGATTATAATAAAGTATTATTATATTAATATTATTAATCGCTTAGCTAACGAGTTATTAAGTTAATAATTAAATATTTAATTAATAAAGAATATAAAGAATTTTTAGATTTTCTATTTGATATAGACTCTGTATTTATTTAATTACCTTTAAATTTAATTATATCTTAAAAAAATCCTTTATTTAATTATATTAATTGAGATAATATTATATACTCTAGATATAATTATATATTAATATCTTTTTCTAATTAAGATAATATTGTGGAAATATAAGGTAAGACACTTAGTTGTTAACTATGGAGTTACTATAGAGGAAAGAGCGACTAGATACAGACACGCTAAGGCGTGTTACGTGACCATGTCACGTGACCGCCAAGAGTCACGTGACCCGAATTTCAACACTCCCCTTCGCACGTATCCTCTTATAGGCGAAACCCAGTGAACACGAAGCTCAATACTAATAGGGTCCAAAACCGGGTAGGTAAGGTAAAATGACTTAGTCGATTTTCGCCGGGTTACCAAAGTGAGACTAGCGCCGGGTAATTAAAGTGAAATCCGTGCTAGATAGCCAGAGTAAGTTAGCGTCGAATAGTGAGAGTAAAATTAATATCGAGTAGTTAAGGTAAGTTAATACCGGGTAGCTAGCGTGAAAATATACCCCTCATATTCCCTATACCTCTACCCCCCTTATATAAATAAAATTAAAAAATATAAGATTTAAAGTTCGTAATATCTAAAATAGAGTAAATAAGATGAAAAGTCGAAATCTAAAAACGATTATATTAAATTAGTCCCCCATTAAAATTTAATCTAAATTTCACTTTTTATTAAAAAGCGATTTTTCGAAAATTTTATTTCTAGACTATCTAATATATATTAAAAATTAACTAATTTAAAATCGAAGAATATATATAGAGATAATTAAATAAAATAATTAAAAGAAATCTTTCTAGCTATATATCGCTAATTATAAAACTCTTTATAAAAATCGTTTTAGATATTTAACTCTTAATAATAGTAGCTATAATATTAATAATTTAAAAATATAATATTTAAGATATTAATAATAAATAGATATAGATTTTTTAAAAGAGTTTTAAAAGTTTAATAATAATAGCGGTAATAGCGCTAAAGAAATAACTATTTTAGTATAAAATAGTAAGTCTATAAAGTGTTAAATCTAATATAGCGACTTAATAAGCGGCTTAGATTAATTATTTATAATATAAAAATTAATAAAATAGCTTTTTTAAAGTAGTTAATAGTAAATAATTTCTCTAAATTTAGATATAAATATAATAAAATAACTTCTCTATTAGATATTATTATATTAAAATTATATTAAGATAATAATAAGATTAGTAATTATTAAGAAAATAAGTTAATATAGTTTTTACTCTAAGAGCGTTTTAAAAAATAATAAATTTATTTAAATAAAAGACCTTAATAAACTTATTAACTATTTATTTATTAATAGAAATATATTATATATTTATAGTATTATTATTAATCTTTTCTTATATAAAATAATAAGTAATATTAATATATTTAGTATAAATATAGAATTAAGCGTTCTTTATAAGAATAATTATATTTTAATTATTATCGAAAATAATAATAACTTTAGAGTTTATATTATTAAAGTAAAAAAGTTAATTAAGTAAATTTTTTAATTAGATTACTTTTTTAATAATCTATATCTAATTAATATACTTTATTTTATAAATAAATAATATTATAGTAATTTAACGCTTAGATAATTAATTAATTATATCGCTTTTTATATTAAAGAGATAATTAGATATAAATTTTTAAATTATATTATTAATCTAATTAAAATTAATATAATTAATAAATTCTTAAAGAGAGTCTTTATATATAAGTTTATAATATATTATATCTTTTAGATATCGAAAGATTTAAATAATTATATTTTAATATATTAAAATTAAATTAATTAAGTAGCGATTTATTAATAATATCGCGTAAGCGATATTAAGATAAAT
Organism: Letharia lupina; assembly: GCF_014066315.1. NCBI lineage: Eukaryota > Fungi > Ascomycota > Lecanoromycetes > Lecanorales > Parmeliaceae > Letharia > Letharia lupina. Next base: position 877,764 of record NW_023502990.1, on the reverse strand, counting down.
ATTAAATATAATATATATAAGAGATTCTATTATAGATTAATAGTTTTTTTATAATTTTTTTAAAGTAATATAGCTCTTTTTAATATTAATTAATTTATAGCTAATTTCGAGAGATATCGATATTAAAGTAAGATTTTAATAATTAAAATAATTTAAGAATTAAATAATATAAATCTCTTATTTTAGATAAAGAATATCGCTATAATAATCTCTTTTAATAGTTATATTTAAGTAATAAATATATAATCTTAAATTCGATATATAAAACTTCGCGTTAAGATTCTTTTTAATTCGCTAAATTCTAGCTTTATTAAAATTAATAATTAAAATATTATCGATATAAAGCGCTATAATAATACTCTCTTTAAAATTTATAAATATATTATTATTCAATTTAATAGAGAGAAGATTTAGCTTTTTTATATACTTCGAAAAATATTAATATTAAATTTAAAAGAATTATTTTAAATTATAAAGTATCTTATTTAGCTTATAGATTTTAATATTATTTTTATTAAAACTATTAGATTAGTATATATAAATCTCTTTTTTTATATTATTATATAAAAAAATAGTTTTAATATTTATTTACTTTAGATTTTAATTTAGAGTAATTATAAATATAAAGATCGCCTTATAATTTATAGACTTTATTAAAAATAAAAGGATATTATAGTAATTATAGTCTTTCTATTATTCGAATCTTTAAATAATCTAATATATCTTATAGCGAGTAATTTTTTTATTAAAATCTTATTTTAAGATATAGATTTATTTACTTTTTAGAATATAAGTTTCGAAAGACGTCTAAATAAGATATTAAGTATTATTATCTATAAGAGATTTATATTTATTCTTTATAAAAAGTTTTTAATTTATTTAGAATAGTTAATTAGATATAATTTACTTATAAATAATAGATTTAAAAATATTTAATTTATTAATATAATTTATAAAAAAAGTAAATATTATAAAGATTTTCGTAAGAGGGTTAAAGAATAGATTTTATAGATTCGAAATTATAAGATTTAGATAATTATATAATATTTTTTAAATAGTATTTAATTTATAATCTTCGCGAATAACTTATATAACTTTAATAATAATAAATAATAAATTTAAATTTAAGAAAATTTCTCGTATAGGTGATATAGATTAAATTATTAATATAAATATAGATATAATATTTAATTAAGTAGTTTATATTAAAAGCGTTTAAGTTAAAGACTCTTATATAATTAATTAAATTTATCTTATTAAAAACTCTTATATAGATTTTTATAAAAACGCTAGCTTATTAGTTAATTAGAGAAAATTTAATTTTAATTTTATAGATATTAAAGATCTTAAAATTATTAAAAATTTAGTAATTATTTTAATTATAAATATAATATCTTTTAATACTTCTTTAGATTTAATATTTTTCGAAATATTAATAATATATTACTTATTTAATATCTCTTTTATAATAAATATTAATATTATTAGATATTATTACTTATTTAAAAGCTTATAGATCTCGATTTTTTCTTTTAGATTTATAATTAAGGATTATTTTTTTATAAAGTATACGCTATTAGCGCGAATAATTATTTTTTTAGTAAGATTATATAATTAAAAGATATACTCCCTCTTATATCTTAGTAGTATATATTTTTTACTTCGATTTATAAGCTTTTTTTAAATTTATTTTATTATATAAGCGATAAAATCGATTATATATAAGTAAAAAAGAATAGACTTTTATTAATAGAAGGTCTTAAAAGAGATTATAATAGATTTAATATTAGATAATTATATCGTTAAATAATTAACGATAATAATAATTTTAGATTAAAAAGATTTATTAAGATTAAAGCTTAATAGAATAAGATATATTTTATATAATAAGATCTATTTAAAACGCTTAGCTATATTATTTATTTAAGAATTATTAAAGATAATAGATTTTTATTTAATATTTAATAGAGCGAGATAGTTAAGAAAGGCTTTAAATATATATTTATCTTTATTATTAAGATAAATATAAAAGATTTTATAGCTATATAATTTAAGATAAGCTTTAAATTATAAAAATATAGTAAAGATTTTACTTTTATAATAAATATAGTAGACTTTAGAGTAAAAAATAAAATTATTTTTAAATATTATAAAGTATTTATAGCTATTAAAATTAGTAGAGAATAAAATTTTTATAAGATTATTATAAATAAATTTATTTAATTATATATTAAGCGTAGTAAGATTAGTATAAAAGATAATCTTTTAATATCTTATAATATAATATTTATAAATATATTTATCTATAATATTTTTAATAAAATCTATATCTATTATTATAATAAAGAGTTTATTTAAATTTTATTAATTTAAATAGTTTATATAAATATATTAAAATTAATAAATTAGGTTTAAAGGAATACTATATATTATTAAAATATTATTTAAATTATTTTAGAGGTTAAAAAAGAATAGATCTCGATTACGAGTATTTATAAGTTTTAGATTATCTTTAATTAGAGCGTAGTTAGTTTTATAAAAATCGACTATAATATTAATATTTAAAAGTTTATTAATAAAAAGAAGATTAATATCTATATTAAGTATATATAAGATATTAAATAAAGTAATATTTATATACTTATTTTAGATAAAGTAATTTAAATTAATAATATCGCGATTAAGAAATTAAATTTAATTATTTTTAATATTATAAATAGAGTAAAAGTAGATTTTTTTATAGATAATAAATATTAAATAATTAATAAAGGAATAATAAAAATAGCTAGAGTTTATTATTATATAAGAATATAGATTAATAGAGTTAGTAGTTATTAAATTATACTTTAAATTAAAATTAATAATTATTAAATTAATAATTTTCTTATTATTAATTATATCGAGGATATTAAAATTATTAAAGTTAAAATTTATATAATATATAGTTAAATCTAGTTTTTTTAGAAAGATATAATTAATATTAAGATATTTATTCTCTTCTAGAGTAAAGATATTAAAGAGTATCTCTTCGATACGCTTACGCTTAATATTAAAATTCTTCTTTATATTATTAAAGTTAATTATATCAATTTAAGTCTTCTTCTTCTTTTTCTTATTTAATATAAACTTTTTAAATTTTAAATAAGAAAACTTAATTTAATATTTAATAGAGAAATATTTAAATTTATATTTAGCGGCTTTATATAGAGAGTAAATTTCGCGATTAATTTTTAAATTGTCAACTTTATAATATCTAGTAAATTACTTATTTTTATTTTTATCGCTATTATTATAAATAGCGTATATAATAATATTATTATCTTTAAATAATAATAAATAAATTTTTTTATTTATCGCGATATAGATAATCTTATTAAATTTAATAGTCTTATTATTATATAGCTTATAGATTTAGATATAAGTTATTATAAAGATATTAAAAGAGTTTTTAAATTCTATAAGAAAGAGTTAAATTAGAAAAAATTTTAATAAAATAAGTAATTTATATAAATTAGCGATTTTAATAATAATCTTATAAAAGTCCTTTTTATATTAATAAATATCTTTTTTAAAAGTAAAAGTAATATTAAGTAATTAATAAATTAGCTTTATATAGAGCTCGAAGTCTTTAGATTTATAATATTTAATAATAATATTTAATATTATCTAAGAATTCTTATTATTATAATTAATTTTAATAAATTAATAATTATTATATTTAAGATATTAGAAAATAGCTATATAAGTTTTAAGCTTAATAATTTTAATAAAAAATAAAAGATTATTAAATATTAATTAGCTCTTAATATCTTATTTTTATTTAATATATTTTATATTAGATTTTAGAATAGCGATAAAGATTAGAGAGAAATTATTTTTATTAAATTAAGATTAATTAAGAGTATTAGTTATAAAGCGCTATAATTAATTATTTAGATTTATTATTATTAAAAAATAGTTTAGATAATAATATATAGAATATTAATAGAGAGGGTAATAGCGGCGATAATAATAGTAATTTAGTTATTATTTTAGATAAAATAATAAAATTAGAGAAAGATTCTAAAAGTAGTTTTAAAGCGAGTAAAATAGATTTTTTAATATAAAAGTTAAATAGCTTAATATCGCTTATAGAGCTAAATATATTTTCGCTAGCTTTAAATTTAGAGTTAATAAGATTATTATTTAATAAAATAGCGAGAGTAGAATAAATATTCTAATTATTATTAGAGTTTTTAAAGATCTTATTAATATTAATTAATTATCGCTTTTAAATTTCGAATTTTTATATAAAAAATAAAAAGTACTTATATATAGAGCTGCGATAGATATAGATAATCTAATTAAAATAAAAGATACTTAATAATAAAAATAACTTATAAATATAGGCTAATTTCTAATAAGATTATATAGAATATAATTATTATAGATATATAAATCTCCTTCTTAGAGGGGGATTAATACTCTTCTTATATTATTTATTTAGAGATTTAAATTTAGAATATTTACATTATTAGCTATTATTATAAAACTTCGAAAATTATTTTAATTTTATAATTATAATAATAAAATATAGATAATTATAAAAAAAGAATTCGATAATAGAGTCTTAGCTCTCTTTTTTAAGAGGTTTTTAAAGATCTAGAAGCTAATATTAATAAGATATTCTTATTATTTTAATTTTAATAAATTTATAAATATATTAAAAGATAATAGTACTAGCTTTAAAATACTTTAAATTATAATTAGATTATTAATATTAATATTTAATTATTTTTAATTAATAATTAATAATTTAATAGTTAATATATAATTTTAAAATTAAAATTAATATAAAATAACTTTATTTTTAATAAGATTAAGTATTCTAATTTAGTAAAAGCTAATAAGATTTAAAGGCTTTAGCGATATAATTTAATTATATAGCGATATAATTATATACTTAATATATTTAGCGAGTTTAATATTTTAATTAGAGATAATATATCTTAGCTCGCTTAGAGTAAAGATAAAAGTAACTCTTAATTTCTTATATTATTAATAAATTATATTCGCTTAAATCTATAATTATTTTAAAAGAAAGAAATATTTTTATTAAGAAAGTTAAAAGAATATCTTTATAGCTATTATTATTTTTATATAATAGATTTTAAATATTATAAGATAGATATTAAAAGTTTAAAGATAATTATAATTATAGAGATAAATAGTAGATATAATATAATAATTATCGAATAGAGTCTAGACTTATAATTTATAGAAATATAAGATAAGATACTTAGTTATTAATTATAGAGTTATTATAGAGAAAAGAGCGACTAGATATAGATACGCTAAGGCGTGTTATGTGATTATATTAAATGTTTTAGATATAATTATTTATTAATATTTTTTATAATTTAAAATAAATTTAAAAGCTATTATAAACTATACGCGTTTATTATATCTTTAAATATTTTTTAAAAATAATTTTATATATTATATAATAAAATATACGTAAATAGATATATTTTTAAATGCGACTTTTCTCGATATAATTAAGTATTAAATAAAGTCTAATATTAATTTAAAAAGTATTTAAAAAGTTAAAGATATAATTATATATTTATCTATCTCTCTAATAGCTCTATAACTTTTAATAATTTAATTTATAAATTATATCTTAAATTAATTAATAGCGAGAATTTTTTTAATATTATTATATAATCTATTAAGTTTAATTCTTTTATAAACTTTTAATTTCTTCGCGCTTTAAATAATATATTAAAGTTAAAATTATATTAAAAGAAATTAATTTAAATATAAAGTCTAGCGAGCTATTTCTTTATATTATTAAATTTAAAAAATTTAAAGATCTTTAAATATAATAGTAAGATATATATTAATATCTTATAATATAATATCTTATTAAATTTATTAGAGTTAAATAAAAAAATCGCTTTATTATTTTTATCTTAATCGAAAATATATTTAATATTAAAATTATAAGATTTATTAATATTATTAAAAATAAAGTCGTTAAATAGAAGTTAGAGTATAAATTAATTATTAATATTATTTAGAATTATTTTAATAATAATTTATTATTAAATTTAGAAAGTAAAATTAATATCTATCTTTTATAAAAGATTATTATTATTAATAATAAATTTAAAGATTTTAATACTCTTAATAATCTCTATTATTAATTATTTAAATTAAATTTTAATTAATATAAAGATATATTAAATTTTATAGTTTATCTTAAAAGTATTTATATTAATATTATTAATATATTATCTAAATTAAAATTAAAAATTAACTTTTTTATTTTTCTCTTTTATATTAAATTAAATAAGATCTATAATATTTATTTTATTTATTATATTTAAAATTATAAATTAATAAATAAAATAAATATAGAGTTTATCTTCTTATTAAAATATATTATTATTTAATTTATTTAGATAATTATTAATTTATTTTTTAAGCGTATTAAATCTAGTTATATCTTTATTATTTAATATTTTTATTATTTTATTTTAAATAATTTAAATTTTTATTATTATTATTAAATTGTAGAAGAGAGTTATATTTAATTTTAATAATTATATAATTTAAAAGCGAGTTAAATATTATACTTATTATAAAAAATATTATTATATTAAAATTAAGTATAATTAATTTATTAAAAAAAGTTAAAATAAAAGTAATAATAGTAATAATAATAATAAGAGTAATATTTATAATAATAATTTTAAATTTAATAATAAAAAGAATAAGAATAGAGATTATAAGCTTAATAAGAAGCGTTATTATAATTTTATTAATATTAAAAAAGAAATATATATTATATATATAGTTAAATTCGATAGCTCGCCTATATAATAGACTTTAAATTATATTTATTTATAATATTTTACTCTCTATTAAGATATCTTTATTAAATATTATTTTTTTAATTTTATAATTAATAATATTTATCTAATTAAGAGTATTAAGAATTTTCTTATCTTTATTAATATTAATAAAATATATTTTAATATTATTATCGATAATAAAAAGAAAAAATTAATTTTTATTAAAATTTTTTATCTTTTTAAATTATCTCTTAATTTAATTTTTTAAGAGTAATTAATATATAATAATCTATTTATAAAATTTATTTTTAATAATATTAAAATTAATTATCGCGATATTATTATTTAATTATAAAAAAATAATTTATATATTTTTTATATATAAGAGTTAAAATTTATATTAATATTATTTAAAGTTAAATTAATATTTATATTAATATCTAAATAATAAGATATAAAGTTTACTATATTTTAGATTATTTTAAAATATAAAAAAAAAGTTAATTTAATAAATAAAGGTATTTTTATTTTTATTAAATTTAATATTTTTAACTTTAATTTTAATTTTAACTTTAATAAAATATCTTATAAAATTAATAAAGAAATTTTTAATTTTTAATATACTTATATAAATTATTTAGAGTATTAAAATATTCAAAAATTTATTAAATTATTTAAAAGTATAAATTTTATTAAAAAGATTATAGAAATAAAGTTTTATACTTTATATATTATTAAAAAGGCGAAAAATATATTATATAAATCTTATATTCGCTTTAAAAAAAGATTAAATAATTTAATTTATATTAATATTTATAATTTTATTATCTTACGCAATTTTAATAAAGAGAAATATTTTATTATCTTTTTAAATAATTATAATAAATATTTTAAGATTAAAATTATTAAATAAAAGAGTAATATCTTTATCGCTTTTAAGCGTTTTTAGCTTTATAATAAATATAATAATTATATTATTAGATATTTATAAAGCGATTATAAGAGTAAGTATAAAAATTATAATTTCGATATTTATTATATTAATTATAATATTATTTAAAAGTTAATTTAATTAGAGAATTTTAAATAAAATAAAATTATTAAATAATTTAATTAAACTCTTTTTAGTATTATTAATATTATTATAGAGAATATTAATATTAATTAAAAGTTTTAATTAAAGCTTATAATAGTAATAAATTATTTTTATAATTATAATCTTATTATAAGTTATAAATTTATTTTATATAAGATTTATATTAGATATAAGTCTTATTTAATATATATTAGATATATTAAAATTAAAAGCTTCGCTATAATAAGAAGATTAATTATTAAATAAAAGAAAGAATAATATTATATTTAAAAAGATAGTCTTATAGATTATAATAATAATTATATTTATTAAATACTATTATTAGATAATAATATTATATATTTATTAAAAATTATATAAAATAGAGAAAAGAACGAATTTTTACTCGATTTAATATCTCTCTAATTATTAAATAATTTAACTATAAAAAGAAATATATCTAGATCTATAATATTTCTTTTAATTAAATTTTTTTTTTCTATAAATATAATAAATTTAAATAAATTTATTTAGTTATTTAGATTTATTTTAAGATCTTTAAAGTTTATAATAACTTTTTTTAACTTTAATATTCTTATTATTATATCTTAATCTACCTCGATAATATAAGATAATATATCTTTATATTCTAATTATTCTTACTTAATTTCTTAAAATCTCTTTTTAAATTCTCTTATACTTTATATTATAATTATTTAAATTATAAATATAAAATTATATAAATTAAAGACTTATAAAGAGATTATAATAAATAATTCTTTTTATAAATAATAAAAAGATAATATAATTAAAAAATTTAAATCGCTAAAAGAGAATAATATTTAAACTTTTATTAATCTATTTTATAAATATATTATACTTTATAATAGATAAATTTATATTTTAAAATATAAATTTAATAATAAAATTACTCGCTATAAAACTTATTAAATAATATATAATTTTAAATAATATAAAGATTTAGATTATAATAAAATCTTCGCTTTAATAATTAAATCTATATTTTATAAAATTATTTTTATTTTAATTATTATTAAAGATTAGAATTTAGAATAAATAAATATTAAAATTATTTTTCTCTATAAAAACGTTAAAGAGAAAATCTATATAAAATAGTTTATTAATTTTATTTTAAAAAAGTATTCTTAATAAATTTATAAGTTTAATAAGACTATGATTTAAAGTAATTCTTATATATATAATATAATATTTTTATTAATTATATTTAAGAAATTAATTTTATCTCTATTAATATTAATTATAATATATTTATTAATCTCGATATTAATATTATTATTATTTTTTATATAAATAATATTTTTATTATTAACTCTTTTTAATTTAATATTTAATAAATTAAGAATATATTTAATATTAAGTTTAAAATAAATAATTTAAATTTTTATAATTATTATTTAAATATAATTATAATTTATAATTATATTAATTAAATATTATATTTAAATTAATTAATTTATATTAAATAATTTTTTAAATATTATAAAATATAAGAGTTTAAATTATAATTTATTTTTATAAAAATTAATATATAATTATTCTTTATCGAGAATAATTATATAATATTTATTAAATTATTAAAAATTTATTAATTAATTATTAAATTTTTTATATATGCTATATTAGATATAAAGTTTAATATTATATTCGCTATATTAATAATCTTATAATATTTTTTAAATTTTATTAAAATCTATTATATAATTATTAAATATATTTTTTAACATTTTAGAGTAATTATTTATTAATACTTTATTTATAAAGATTCGCTTTAAAATTTAATTAATTATATTAATTTTAATTAAACTAATAATTATAATATTTATAAATTAATTTTAAATTATATTTATAATTTAAAAAGTAAAATAATTAATTAATCTTTTAAGTAATAAGTTATTATTATATTATTTATTTATAAAGTTAAATATATTAATTAAATTTAGATTATAAAAAAAGCTATTTAATTTTAAAAATTATTTAATTAAAATTATTTTAATAAATCGCTTTAAATAATTATTATTTTCGATAATAATTAAAATATAATCGCTTTAATAAATTTTTTTTAATATTATAATTATATTAAGTATATTAATATTTAATATTATTAAATATATAATTAAATTACTAATAATAATATAAATTTTAAATAAATTTTTATTAATAAATAGATAGTTAATAGACTTACTAAAGCTCTATATAGAAATAAATTTAAACTCTTTTAAAAATTTATTAATTTAAAATCTTATCTATAAGATAACTATTTTTTATATTCTAGCGATATATTTATTATTAAAAAAGAGTTAATTATAATATCTTAAAAGATAAATAAATTTATATCTTAGCGATATATTTATTATTAAGAAAGAGTTAATTTTAATATCTTAAGAGATAGATAGATTATTATTAAGAAGAAGTTAACTTTAATACCTTAAGAAATAAATAGATTATTATTAAGAATTAATTTTAGCATCTTAAGGGGAAATAAATTTCGAGTAGATTAAGTCTTTTAATCTTATTACTTATATAAAAGTCTATTTCTAATTAATCTTTATATCTTAGATAATTTATTTAAATTATTTATTAAATAACTATATTAAGCTAAATACTCTATAAACTTACTATTTTATATCGAAATAGCTATTTCTTTAGCGCTACTATTACTATCGCTATTAAATCTTTAAAACTCTTTTAAAATACTTTTATTTATATTTTATTCTATTAATATATTATATATAAAGCGTATATTACTATTAGCCACTATCGCTAAAAATTAAATATCTAAAATAACCTTTATAGAAATCTTATAGCTAGGCGTATATATATAAAATAAATAATTTCTTCTAATCGAATTTATTCTATTCTTATAAATATCCTTTAATTTTAAATTAATTAATTTTTAATATACACCAGATAGCCTAGAAATAAAATTTTTAAAAAACCGCTTTTTAATAAAAGTGAAATTTTGATAGTGAGGATATAGTCTAATATAGTCGTTTTTAGATTTCGACTTTTTACTTTATCTACTCTATTATAAACGTTATAAACTTTTAATCTCTAATTAATTAATCTTTAGTATATATTAAGTAAACTAAAAATAAAATTTTTAAAAAACCGCTTTTTAATAAAAAATGAAATTTTTATATAAGATAAATAGAATTTTTCCTATATATATACCCTCTTTACCTTTATTACTCGATATTTAAATATAGTTATTTACTTAAATAAGGGGGGGTAGAGAGATAGAAATTTTTATTTTATTTTTCTACTTATTTAATTTAAGCTGTATTTTAAATATATAGAAATATCGAAATATGTTATCTAACTAAATTAAAAGGTTTATCGAGATAAGAAAAATTTATTAAGGCTTAGCGATATATATATTCATAATACTCTCTACAATTAGATCTAATTAACTAAGTATTTCATCTACTACTTTTAATAAAACTAGTTCGAGATTTTAAATTTGCTAGATACGCTACTTATACTCGAGACTACTTAGAGCTATCTTAAATCGATTTTATAACTTTTTAATTTCGAGTATTATTCTATACTATCTAAATACTATATTTAATATTAAATATTAAATATTATTAAAAAATTTAAAGTTTAGAATCTTAATTATTATGAAAGAACTTTAAAGATATATTTCTTAATATTATCTCGAATTCGATCTCGAAATTAAGCGATTTAGATAATTTTCTTACGAGAGTATTATTAATAGTAATCTCGAGATATTATATATATTATTATTAATAATTAAGAATATCGATATATTAATAATTCTTAATATTTTAAAGTCTTAGAGAATATTATTTTATATCTCGATAACTTTAAGAGTTATCGATTAAATCTCGAGAGCTTAATAGTAATTAGAGTTACTTAAATATATTAAAATAGTACGAGTACTATAACTAATACATATCGCCTCTATACGCTCTAAACTATTCTATACTATTAGAGCTAAATTCCTCGAATTACTAATAAATTATATATATAAAAAGAAGAATTATAATATAATAGAAGATATCTTTATTAAGATATTAGACTATAGAACTAAGTAGTATATTAAGAATACGCTCGTAATATAAATCTTTAATATTATTCCTTTACTTTTATTAAAGTATGAGAATTAAAGTCTTAATAAGAACGATCTTTAGAAAATGGAAGATAGAAAGACTTTTCGAGGAGCCTAGACTGTTTGATAGAAGTGAATTACATGAGCTTCTTTGGCGATTGCATGCAACAAGCGGCCCTAAAGCGCCAAAGCTGGGGCTGTGGTTAAAATGATTACTCCCGCTGGCTTAGGAATACTACCATCTTGATAGAGTATAGTGAGGCGTGCAACAAAGGTCCGAGACTCGAGGGTATTATCATCCATATCGACTTGTACGAAGGTCCGACCAACAATGAAGCTGCTTAGTCAACAGACAGAGTATGCACCCCCGGGCCATCATCACCAATGTTGCTCCTATCTCACGAACCATGATCACAAGGGCCGCAGCAAAGATGGCGGAGATAATTCGGTGGTGCTTATGTTGGCATTTGCTCCAGCTGTGCTCCAATTAGCTGGACTTAATCGGTAAATAGATGGTCAACCACTCACGTTTTGCCACGTTCAATTCACAATCATCCGTGCTTTCAGAAGAGACTGTCTTCAGAGACCACCGCTTCACAGTGCATTGTCGTGCGTCATCCTCCCACATCAGTCTTTAGCTATGTGTGACGGAGGCCGTCCCCGGAATTCCACGTAGGCTCGGTTGAAGGGGATAGCCTGACAATAGCACATATCAAGTTTTCACACAAGACGCATGGCTTCTGCAGGTGGAACTCCAAGAACATCACGGAGGTACTCAACCCTACATACAGTGAGCTTCAATGGTAAAATCCGAGAAGAACGATAGACCTGGGGCACATACTTGGCTTCTTTCGCGAGTTTTTCTTTGGCCTTTGAAAATCTAATCCCTGACTCCCTCCATACCTCTGCCCGCTTGTTCTCTGAGATTGTCTTGATGCGCATCTTGAAGAGCCCGCTTACTGGGCGATGGTCGGAAACGCGTAGTTCATGGCGTCGGTAGTCCAATTGTTTGATCTTTCCAGCACCACGATAGAGGATACGGTCGCACCAAGCCGGTGCTCGACGCTTCTCGCTTGTATCATATCGATCAGAACCAACATCATATTTGTACGTTGGAGCGAAAGCGATCGGAAACTCTTTAAACGCCCGTACTCGAAATCCTGGGTTTCTCCTGCGCGACACAAGAAGCTGATCTCTCTCTAGCAGCTTCGAGAAGTTCCTGGCATTGACTGCCTTCACAACTGTGTCACGTCCCATGGTATCAATTCGGTAGTTTAAATCCCCATTCAGTATGCAAATTTCATTATCGAGGATCATGGAGCCGTCTCCGCCCCCAGTCAAAGTTTCAGTGCGTGTCGAGGTATGAATCGGCGGCAGTACCATCGATTCCAGTATTGCTGTAAGATCGTTGTTGCGGTGGACAGTCTGTGTCTGGCCTGCAGCAAGATGACAGTTAACTAAGCACAGGGAGCTGTCGTCGAGAATAAAGCGTAGGAGAAGGGCACCCTGCGGCTTAAGCATCAGTCATCTTCCTACAACTTCTACGCTTGTACTAACCTTGTTGCCATGTAGACCGCCCATCCCACGTTTGATCTCAGCAGCATTGATGTCGCGGACTTGATGACGCTGGGAAGCTTTGATGAAAACACAACTAAAAAGTCCAACCATACTAGCAGTATGCAGAAGATGGTACGGCTCATTGGACGGCATGCCATCCTCAATGCATCTGACAAGATAGTCGCGCCATGCTCTGTACTGCCGGCTCATGTGTTCCTGCTCCGAAGGATCCTTCTTCCTGTTCGCCTTGAATAGGGTCTCTAGAAGCTGTTAGATCGAGCTGTGACTCGGCAAGGACCATACGCACTTGCAGTGAGCTTTTTGTCCTCCAGATCTATGAGCTCCTGGAAGCCAAATACTAACAAGTCAGGCGGCTTACCCTCTTGAAGGACATCCCGGAAGAACTGAGGCTCGTTCTCCTCGTAGCGAAAGTGCGCCGGGGTTGAAGCACCGGCATTCCAAGTCACCACAAGCGCCGTTATCTCCCGAAATGAACAATACTCAACGTCACGGTCTTGCATGTCGTTAACTGCAACCAGATCAGCATACAAGTACACGTCGCAATTTGTAGCTCATTGCCTACCAAGCCAGTCGTCTTCCAAAGTCCCGTCCCAAAATCGTACAACATTGTCTGCGCCAAGCGATACGACTCGGAGAACTCCGTCCTTCCATAAACTACTCCGATCAACCAATATGTTAAGAATCGGGCCACCATGAGCAGGCCAATCTTTTCTCGTAGTCCAAGGTCGTGTTCTTGTGTCGTAAACATAAAGCATGCCTGTATTGTAGCCAGCCCAAAGATGGAAACCAGCGCCAACTAAAGAACTGATCTTATAGACACTAATACTAACAAGACCCAAGCAAGTAAAGTCGGTGGTCGAATATATTGTGACTTTGCCGTCCGCATGACCAAAATAGACGCGGTCGAGTTGACCGCCAATGACTGCGCCAGAAGTGACAGTTCCAACGCCAGGTTGAGTGAGAGGGTCCTGGATTATTGAGAACGCTGCGCTTTCGCTGGCATTGGGCCGGAAGATCCTGATATATTTCCCCGTGGCTATCCACAAAGTGTCCTGTATGGTTATAGAGAAAGTATGACCCTTGGGTACTTTGTGAGAGAAGGGGCTGCGCTGGAGGTCTGGCAAACCTGCTTCGTCCCCCAGCCAGACACAAAGCTTTCCACCGTCATCTAAAGTCCACATGGAGCTCTGGTGGCGATAAATCTTTATGATCTCCCGCCTGTCATGTACACCGGACTTTGTATAAATAAAACTTTGTGTTGCAATATCGACTTCTTGTATGTCTCCATTATTGGTTCCCAGCCAGAGACGAGAGCCCTCTTCACGGGCATTTGTCCCTGGTTTGAAAGCCAGAGCTGTCACTCGTATTTCCTTCTCGCCATGACCAAGACTGAGAATCAGTTCTCCAGTGGTCGAATCCCAGGCCCTCGTGAGATGGCCTGTTGTGCACACATACTGACCGCAAGCATCAATAAGTCTGGTATCATAATGCGTCTCGATTGCTCGTGTGCTGCTTTTTAGGTATGGGTGCCGTCTATTTGAGTTCGCTGCTTCCGGATAGTCCGACGCTGGCACGGCATAGCTGGCCGTCTCTGACTCCTGAATTTCTGGGATATCGATTGTGAGGTACGATGTCACTTGCTTTTCATGGTCAACTGTGTGTGGGGGATGTGATATTTCGGCATGTGTTATGTTAGAAGTCTTGAATGTCGAGGCTCCCTTGGGTGGAGGTAAGAAATCTGGTGGCGAAGTAAGTGTACGTTGCAATTGTGTTGTGCTATTACGAGGTACGGATTTTGGCGCAAATGGTGTCGTCAGGTTGGCTTGTTTACTGTTTGGGACATCGAGTTCTTGCATCGATCTTCGCTGGTCTTGCGCCCTGCGAGGCGGAAGTCCCGGTGGATTATCCGCCATAGCATGGTGTGAAATAATACCTTGTGTAAATCCAAGTTTTCGAGCATCGGAACCTTGGGACTTCTGAGCTACCACTCGATCGCTAGGACGCTGCGTTCCATGTAGAGACTGGAAGGCAAATTCTGGAGCAACCCGTCTTCCCTGTGTGCCTCTTCCTTCGATCCGCGAAGCTCTATGCCGGTCGAGCTTGTTAGTATCCGGTTCTACGCTCTCGTCGCTGCTTGGTGGTGTGCTGAACGGGGATACCTTTTCGTCAGCTGCTGGAACGAGCGGCTCAAGATTGATCTTCCCGGCCACCAAGACTGGTTTCGTGGGTATTTTAGGTTTTTCTGCACGATTTACAGGCGGTGGGAGATTCCTCTTTATAGCTCCAATGGGGTCATCATTAATGCTTTTGAGAGCGGGTTGGGTGTCCATAAAATCAACTTCACCTCCTGCCATCGAAAGCTGGAGGAAAGATTCCGTTGTGTGAGGTTGAACTCTCTTGGGGGGGACTGGAGCTGTTCGCGGCGACTGCGAGCCCATGCTGACATGTTTCAATGACTTTGCAGTCGGTGTTTGGAAGAACGGCTGCACGCTCGCTGTTTGGGAACCCTTTGGAAGGGTTGTTGGAGAGTTCACTGTGACGAGTGGAGGAGAGCGGGGCGCAGAGAGTGAGGTGGTTGAGACTGGACGCGGCAGTATACTGAAATTGTGCTGCCGAGGACGAGGGACTGGTGGGCCTGCCTTCCCAAGACCATGCGACACGAAGGCAGCTCCAGTGGCTGACCAAGGCGAGGATATTTGGGGCGTGTCAAGTGAAGCTGGTGTACTCTTTTGAGCGTCATCTTGCGCCTGTTCAGGTCTAGCAAGAGGCCTCGGAGGAAAGAGGGTCGAAGGTGTCGTGGGTCCCGAGCTAGTGCCTAATTTATTTTCGAATAGCGATCTCAAGGATGACACTGGTCTCTGCCAAACCCGCATTCAGCAGAGCTCCTTTCGGTATGTTCCAGCTTTACTAACAATGGAAGCTTCGTCTGTGCCATCCTCTGTAGGGTTTACCATGGTTTGGCTCGTTGCTACCGCATCCGTTCTGAATCTGACTTCTATGCAGAGGCAAAGCAACCTGCTGGTCTCTTGCTGAAGCAGCTGAAAGAGTCTAAATGATACAGCGTATTGAGAGAATCACGACGACGCAAGTCAACAAGAGATGCATTGATAGGCGCATTCATACAAGCACTTGTCATCGTTGTCATACTTCAGGCAGAGGACAAGGAGTCTGACATGACGAATGAGCGAAAGAGGCACTGGAAGGGCGAGCAGACATATTAGCGGAGTTCTTCCATAGAGAGCATGTTAAGGTCGTTGGAAGCGCACAGGTCGAAATCGCTCTAGATTGCTCAAGCATGAGAAAGTGAAAGCTGAGCAGGGCCGAACGTCAGATTCAATTGCTCAAAAGGAACAAAGCAGGTGTTGGACTGGGATAGTTGTTAACAAGGCTAGCCATCAATAAATGTCTACGCATACCTAATAAGGCTTGGAATAAGTCAATGCCAGTCGGAGATCTTCAGTGGGATGCTGCCGCGGGAGGATGAAACTTAAAAAACATCCCCCACAACGCGGGTTCGTGGCGTTACCCCTATTTTCTTAATCATTAAAAAACTAGAGAATTAGCATTCGGGCTAGTACTCCTCTCGCCGAAAATTACATTATAGATATATCTATTATATTATTAATTCTATAATTCTTTTCTATATTAAATTAAAGTTAAAATTACTTATATATTATTATAAGCTATCTAAGATAATAACTCTTATTCGTATATATTCGAAAGTACTCGATATCTAATAATACTAGATTTAAAATTCGATAAGTCCGACGTAATATTAAAATATAAGTATTATTTTTAATTTTATTATATATCTACGAGTAAAGATCTATAAATTAAATTTATAATTATCTTTTTAATTAGAACTATCGAGTAAATAGATAAGCGATCTTTAGTAAGCGATATTTGAATTCCTTACGCTTTAATAATTATAAGACTAAATTTAAAATTATTTTCTTTCTTTAAAGACCTATATTTCGTTCTATAATTTAAAAAAAAATCTTAAAATTTTAATAGAAAATAAAAAAGTTATTCTAAAATTAAATAATGTATATCTATTTTTTACTTAGAGCTGTCCGACTACATTTTTTTAATAATTACGAATATTAATTTATTTATTCGCGATAATTTAGTCGATCTAATTAAAAAGCGTAGTAATTCTAAATTTATAATTAGCTATATATATAAATTTAAGATTTTTAGACTTAACTCTATCTTATTCTTTTATATATACTAATTTAGATAAGATATTATACTTTATCGAGACTCTATAATATAGTAAAATACTATAAAGAATAGTTTACTTATTATCTCGAATTAACTTTTTTTAAAGATATAAAGAGAGATAGAAGTTTAATTAAGAAAAAGACTATTATATCTTCTATATTAGATACTAGTCGAAAAGATATAATATATTTTATAGAATATTTCATATTAAGTAATACTATATCGTACTTAAATATAATATAAGATAAATAAAGTCGAATACTATCTTACGAAAGCTACTATATATAAGAATTTTATTAAAAAGAATAAAATGAGAATAACGGTGATGTAGAAGGATAATTGATTCTATCTCTAAAATTCTTCTAGGGGATATCTTTAACCCTATAGAAATAGAGTGATATAGTCAATATACGTATAGGTTATAGCGGAGAGTAGCTAGAAACATAGCTAAGAACTTCACATTTCGATACTCCTCTATAAGCAGCCTATAACAGCCTGAAACTCCCCTCTAAATAGCCTATAAACAATTTAATAAAACTTCTCTAACTTCTAACTCCTCGCTAGTTTTATTAAATCTTAAAAAATCTTATAGAAAAAAGGGAAAGAGTATTAGCTCTCTAATTATTAATAAGCGAATCTTTAATAAATCTTTCTAATCGTAATCGATAGTTATCTTCTATTTTAGAAGAGAATAAAGAAAACGATAATAACGAGTTTAAAGATACTTCGAAAGAAATAAATAAGAGCGAGAGTAATAACTTCGTATAGAGATTAAATAGCTCGATATTACTCGAGATATTAAGTATATTCTCGCTAATCTTAAAATCGCTATCGTATAATAATAAAGTAATTAGAGTAAAATAGAGGCTTTATTACTCTTCGTTAGAATTTTTAAGAGTCTTATTAATATTAATTAAATATTATTTTTAAAATTTAAATTCTTATATAAGAAATAGAAAGTGCTTATATAAAGATCTTCGAATAATATTAATAAGAGTATTCTAATAAAAGATATTAAATAATAAAAACGATTTGATAATAAAGACTGGTTTCTAATAGGACTATATAAAGTAGAAGTGTAATTATTATAGACGTATAAATCTCCTTCTTAGAGAGGGATTAGTATCCTTCTTATACTACTCGTTTAAGGATTTAAAACTAGAACGCTCGTTTTAATAGCTGTTACTATAAGATTTTATAGTTATAGCGATAGAATACTCGATTTTTTATAATAAGATTAAATTACGACAGCCCTCTCGTCGGTGATTACGAGCTAAAAAAATAGGCTATCGTAATATTAATAAAGATATATCTATAGATATAAGATCACCGTATATTAATATTAATTAATATTCTATTAGAAAGTATAAAGGGTATTTAATACTATCCTACCCGCTTTCGGGCTTATAACCTATTAAAAAGAATAAAATAAGAACAACGATAATATAGAAGGATAATTGATTCTATCTCTAAAATTCTTCTAGGGAATATCTTTAATCTTATAGAAATAGAGTAATATAGTCGATATGCGTATAGATTATAGCGGAGAGTAACTGAAAACATGGCTGAGAACTTCACATTTCGATAAATTTACTATTAATTAAAAATAGATAAAATATTAGCGATAATAATACGATTTATATAATAAGAACTATATATCGAATATATTTAAATTTTTCGTTCTTTATAACGTATATCGAATAGAGTTATATAAGATTTTCTATTTATAATAGATTTAGTTAAATTTATTATTAATAAATAATTAATAAATAATTAATAAAATATAAAAGAGATATCGATTTTTTATTATTTTAATACTACGCTATAAAGTAATATATTAAAATATTACTAGTAGAGAATTAATGGCTAGCGATAATATATAAAAATTTTCGAAAATTTCTTTAAGTTCCACAGCTCTATAGGGCTATATATCTTACTTATATATTAAATTTCGAGAAAAATCCAAAAATCGAAAAATTAATCACGTGACGTTAATGAATAGGCTATTATAAGCGAAGCGAGATACTCGAACTAGTTTAAATCTTAATATATAATAAGGAAATTACGAAATAATTATCTATTTATTTCGAATATCGAATAATTTAATATTATTAAAATTCTAATATTAATAAAACGTTAATTAAAAGTTAATTAAAAGTTATAACAAATATCGAGTTAATAGTATAATTACGTGATATACTCTAATCGTATATTTTCTCTAAGATATATTCTTTTTTTAATATAGATCTAAAATCTTAGCGATATATATTACGAAATAATATATTTATAATATTATATTATAGAATAACGAGTAAAGGTTTATAAATTAAATTTATAATTTTTTTTTTAATTAGAGCTATCGAGTAAATAGATAAGCGATCTTTAATAAGCGATATTTGAATTCCTTGCGCTTTAATAATTATAAGACTAAATTTAAATTTTTTTTCTTTATTTAGAGACCCATAATTCGTTCTATAATTTAAAAAAAAAATCTTAAAATTTTAATAGAAAATAAAAAAGTTATTCTAAAATCAAATAATATATATAGAGGTCTACACCGAAAGTCCTGCACATACGCTAAAACTCTTGGCATTCTTAGCATTCTCCGGCATCTTGACAAATTTCTTAAATAGCTTTATTTTTTATTGATGATTCTTTAATAACTACGCTCATTTGAATTATATAGCCGTATATCCCCTTCAAAACGGCCTTCCCTATACTCGTGCCCGTCTTTCAAACGAATAACTTCGGTAATATGTCTAGGTATACGTTCTATCCACTTCTGAATCCTCTCTTATAAAAGATATTTCCAGTAATAAGTCCATCGCTTTTCAGCCTCTTTTCGAGTCGTTGATGGACCGTTTCAAGTAGTACATCGCTTCATCCAAGGCCAATATGGCTCAATAAATATTTGCCAAGAATGCCAAGAGTTTTAGCGCATGTGCAGGACTTTCGGTGTAGACCTCTGTACTCGTAGTATTTAGAAGTGAGTAACCTCGCTTAAAAGCGCTGGAAGAGTTGACCAATCAAACTACGAATTTCGCGGTGAACTAAGTAGTTTGATTGGTCAACTCTCCCGGCGCTATTAAGCGAGGTTACTTACTTCTGAATACTACGAGTATCTATTTTTTGATTAGGGCTGTTCGACTACATTTTTTTGATGGTTGCGAATACTAATTTATTTACCCGCGATAACTTAGCCGATCTAATTAAAGAGCGTAGTAACTCTAAATTTATAATTGGCTATACATATAAATTTAAGATTTTTAAACTTAGCTCTATCTTATTTTTTTATATATATTAATATATATATATAAAATATTTTAATTAAGATTTCTATATTTATAAAATAATTCGACTAAGATATATAAAATTTATTTTTTATTTTTTATTAAGAGAGAGAGAATATAAAGAGTAATTTAATATAGCTATTTATCTTCTTATTAATAGTAATAATTAGAATTATAACTAGAATTATAAGTATCTCTATTCTTTTAAATTATAATATAAAAGAATATTCTAAATTTAAATCTTTAAATATTATAAGAATAAAATTTTATAATTATCTCTATTTATATATTTATCTTAACGCGTTAAATAAGCTTAATAAACTTTATATTTAATCTTCTCTTAAATTCTCTATCTCTCTTCTATTCTACTCTATCGCGATTTTTTTAAATATTCTAAATCTTATTAAAATATAAAGGTAGAATACTTAGTTATATTAACTATAGAGTTCTATAAAAGAAAAGAGCGACTTAATATAAGCGCGCTAAGACGTATTACGTAATTATATTATATAATCGCTAAAACGCTAAAAATTATATAATTCGAATCTTAATACTTCTCTTTATATATATCTTTTTATAAGCGAAATTTAATAAATATAAAGTTTAATATTAACAATATTGAGATCGAGTAGATAAGATAAAATAACTTTATCGATTTTTGCTAAATTATTAATATAAGATTAGCGTTAAGTAATTAAAGTAAAATCTAAGCTAAATAGTTAAAGTAAGTTAGTATCGAGTAATTAGCGTAAAAATATATCTCTTATATTTCTATCTCTCTATACGAACGAAATTAAAAAATATAAGATTTAAAATTTACGATGTTTAAAATAGAATAGATAAAGTAAAAAGTCGAAATTTAAAAATAACTATATTAAACTATAGCCTCTATTTAAATATAATCTAAATTCTACTTTTTATTAAAAAGCGATCTTTCAAAAAAATTATTTTTAGATTATCTAATATATATTAAAAATTAATCGATTTAAGATTAAAAGATATATATAAGAATAGCTAAATAAAATAATTAAAAGAAATTCTTCTAGCAATATATCGTCGGCTATAAGATTTTTATAGAGGTTATTTTAAATATCTAATTTTTAGTAATACTAGTTATAATAGCGATAATTTAGAGATATAATATTTAAGATATTAGTAATAAATAGATATAGATTCTTCGAAAAAGTTTTAAAAATTTAGTAGCGATAGCGATAATAATATTAAAGAAATAGCTATTTTAATATAGAATAGCGAGTTTATAGAGTGCTAAGTCTAATATAATACGGAGATTAATAAAATAAGATAGCTTCTCTAAAGTAAACGACTTCCCTATAAAAAATAATCTCTCTATATTAAAACTATTAAGCTATAATAAGATTATAGACGATATTTTAGCTTAATAAGTTAATAAAACATCTTAAACTTATTCTTATAGAGAGTTTTAATAAAATTATCGATTATTTATTAATTAATAAAGATATAATCTAGAGCGATATTCTTAATAATAACTTATTCTTATATATAGTAATACTAAAAATTAATATATTCAATATAAATATAGAGTTAAGAATTCTTAACTAGTATTATAGCGCCTTAATTGTTATAAAAATAAAAATTATTTATATTTATTTATTATTAGAATTAAGCTAATCTAGTAGATTATATATCTAAATTACTTTTTTAATAACTTATATTTAATTAATATATTTAATTTTATAAAGATTATTACTTTAATAATTAATTAATAATCTTACTATCGATACTAAATATATATTTAAAAATCGAGTAATAAATTTTTTAATTATTAATTTAATCGATATTAATATAGTCGTTTAAAGATTTTAAGTGTTCTCTAAAAATAAATTAATAGTTAATAATTTATTTAAAATAGCGAAAGATCCGCTTAATCGCTTTTTAATAAGCTTTATTAAAATTAAAATTATATTAAAATTATATTAAAATCGCGAATATAATATCTAATCTCGTATTAAGTATTATATATATTAATAATCTTATTATTAATTAATACTTAATATAAGAGATTTTAGAGATTTAAAAGTTCTCTTTAAATATCTAATACTTTTTAATATCTATAAAAAAAATACTATTCTACCCGTTTGTAAAGTTATAAAATTAGCGTATTACGGTTATAAAACGATATTATAACGATTCTATACTAGTTGGAAAACCGTTCTAGAATTAATTTATAATCGTTTTATAACCGTCGTAAACTATAGACACTCTTTCCTTAGAATCTACTACGGTTATAGTTTTATAATTATTCTATAATCGTTCTATAATCGTTTTATAATCGTTATAATAATAGATTTTAATTTTGATTTTTTACTAAGTCTCGAATAGGCTAGTAGTATTATATAATATATCTTCTAATATAAAAATTTCGCGAAAATTTGAAAAAAAACGAATTTTAAGTTATTAGCGTTAATATTTAAGCTTATATATACTAAGCGAATTTTTAATTCTATAAAAAACTTTAAAATTAAAATTAATTTTTAATTATTATATAGATTATTTATAGTTCTATAAGAATCGTATAATCGTTTTATAATCGTTTTATAATCGTTCGATAACTATTATATAACTGTTACGTAATCGTTAAATAATCGATATAAAATTATAAGTTAGAATAACTCTTCTAATGAGTATAAATTAGATTTTATATCGATTGTATATCGATAATATATCGATTGTACATCGATAATATATCGATTATTTATCGATTATTAGTTATAGAACTATTATATAACGATAATATATCTTTAATAGTAATTAGAATAGTATATTTTTAAATTCTTATATATTATATTTAATAAGAAACTTTTTAATAAATTTTATCTAATTAAATTAAATAATATAAATAATATAATTTTTAATAATAGTTATATCTAGATAATAAATATATAAATTTAAATTAATTATTTTAAAGTAATTTTTAAACTTATTTTTAATATCTTAAATTATTACTTTATTAAGATTAATTAAAAGAATATTATTTATATAGATTATAATAATTATAATATTATTATTAAAAACTAAGAAATTAGTTATAATAAATTTAAAGTCTAATTTCTTTAAATATATAAAGAGAATATTATATTAGATTTTTAAAAATTACTTAAAATCATATAATATCTTCTTTAATTTATATATCTTATATTTATTATTAATTTTAAAACTTATAAACTATATTATATAAATAATTTTCTTTATATTATTATAAAGAAAAATAATTTTAATATTTATTTATTTTAATTTTTAATTAAGAATTATTATTAAAGTAAAGATCGCTTTATAATTTATAAACTTAATTATAAAAATAAAAGTCTTATTAAAATTTACGCCTTCATATTATTTAAAATTATAAATTATTTATTAAACTTTATATCGCATAATCTCCTCTATAAGATCTTATTTAAATTTATAAATCTATTTATTATTTAGAGTATATATATTTAAAAGTAAATTTATTAAAATTTAAGTATTATTAATTATAAAAGAGTTAACTTCTTTTTATATAATAAATTCTTATTTTATTTTTTAATATTTATTTACTATTATCTTTTAATAGATTTAGAGTTTATATAATTTAAGAGTATTAATTTTAACTAAAAAAGCGAATAGATTTAAT
Source organism: Letharia lupina (assembly GCF_014066315.1). Lineage (NCBI taxonomy): Eukaryota > Fungi > Ascomycota > Lecanoromycetes > Lecanorales > Parmeliaceae > Letharia > Letharia lupina. Next base: position 852,995 of record NW_023502990.1, on the reverse strand, counting down.
AAAAAATCGCGATAGATTTTAAAAACTTTATATTATCTCTATTACTCGAAAAGAGATTATTAATTAATTATAAATCTAATTATAAATTTTATTAAGACTTATATTAAAGACGTTAATACTATTAAGATAAATCTTATAAATATATTTTCACTTAATATTTTAAGTAATTTTAACTCTATTCCCTTTAAATATATCTATAATAATATTTATAATAATATTTATAAAGATATTTACTACGAAGATATTTATAGAGATATTTCTTTAATAAGAATTTATATAATAATAACGAATTTTCTTTTAATAATTTTAATTAAGATAGTAGTTAAGATAATTATTACTTTTATAAATATTTCTTATCTTATTCTTTTTAAGACTCTCTTTTTTAAAATTAATATTAAAAGAAATATTAATAATTCGCGTATAACTTTTTATAATATATTTATATAGCGCTTATTTCTATTCTTAAATAGATTTTAATTATTAATTTCTCTTTCTTTAGCGAAATTAAGCTTAGATAAAATAAATTTAAAAAGAAAATTATTAATTTAAATTATATTTAAATAGATCTAAATTTTATTACTTAATATTAATATATAATAAAATTGATTAGCTTTATAATTAATTTAGCGCCTCTTATAAATATAATTCTTATATTTAATTTAATTAATATTTAATAAATATATTTAATAAAAAGATATTTATTTAATAATTTAAAGATATAAAATATTAGATAAACAGTCTATAAAGATCTTATAAAAAATAATATTTTTCTAAATATCGATTATAAATTATATAGATAATAAGAAATTTATATAAATTTTAATTAATATTTTTATAATAACTTACTCTCTTTAAATATAATATTAATCTTATATTATATTATTTAATTAGAATATTTTAATTTATTATTTATTTAGAAATTATTAGATATAATATTTTCTTAGATAATCTCTTTAATAAATTAAAAAATATATATATTATAATTATTATACTCGAAATTATAATCGCTATAAAATCTAATATAAATATAATTTTTATACTCGATTTAATTTAGAAAAGACTTAAACGTTATAAAAATTATAAAATTATTTTTATTAGAAAATAAGAATATAATAAAATAAAATATTTTATTATTTAAAAAGATTATTATTTATTTATAATTATTATAAAAAATAGAGAAATATCTTTAGAGATTATTATAGATTAGATTATTTTTTTAATACTCTAATATTATATAACGCTTATATAATTTAATTTTTATATTAATAATACTATATAATTTATATATATTCTTAAAAAGTAAAATAAATATATTTATTTTAATATATATTTTAATTAATTTTTTAAGATTCTAAAATTTTAAATAGTCGTAATAAGCGTATTATATACGTAAAATTTTCTTATTAATTTAAAGATCTAGAGTATTAATAAATAAAGATAAAAATAAAGATATAGATATAGATATAGTAGATTTATTATAAATAGAGATATATCTATTAATAATTATTAAGTATATAAAAATCTTTATTTATATATCTAGCGTATAAAGATAATTATACTAGCGTCTAAAAATAATATTATATTTCTCTATTTTAATACTTTCGAGTATAAATTAAAGCGAATAATTTTAATTTTTAAATTACTTTTAAAAAATTAAATTAAAATTATTATTAAGAATATATTAGATATCTTTTATATATAAATTTTATTTACTTTTAAAATCTTTATATTTAAACTTAATACGTTTAAAGTCTATAATTATAATTAAACTATTAACTTTATTAATTAAATAAAATAATTTAAAAAAAATTAAAATTAAAAAAATTAAGAAATTATAAATAATATATTAAATATAAATATTATTAATAAATTATAAGTATAATAATATAATAATTATAAATATTAAAGAAGTTTAAGCTATAATCTTTAAACTCTTTTTAATAAAAAAATAATAAATTTAATTTTATAAAAATTAAAAATTAGTAATAAGATATATAATATTCTTTAAATTAGAGTTAATATATATTATAAAACTATATATTATTACTAGATAGATATATATTATAATAATCTTAATACTACTAAATTAATAATTAATAATAAACTTATTATTATTATTATCTTTATTATTATAATTATTATAATTATTATATTCTTTATAATTATCGCGATTTTCTCTACTATTATTATTATTTTATTTTTTAAATTTAAGATATAAAGTAATATATTTAATATTATTATATTAATTCTTTTTATAATAATAATAATATTTATAAATTTAAATATAAGTATAAAAGTTATTAATATAGATTTCTTATTAAATTTTATACTAAATAACTTTATTAGTAATAATTAATATAATGATACTTTATAGATTATATATAAAAAATTTATTAATTAGCGTAATTAGTATATAGATTTTAATATTAATTAAATTAATAAAATTAATTATAATATTAATAAATTAAGTAATTATATAATTTAAATTAAACTTTATAATATTATTATTTATAAAAATATTATAATTTAAATTAAATTATTTATAGTATAACTTATATAAAAAATTTAAATCTAAATAAAAATAATAAACTTTTTAATTTTTATTAAATTTTAACTTTAAAAATAAGTTATTAAATTTATTTAAAATTTTTATAAATCTATTAATATAGAATTAGAGATCGTTATTATATTTTATAAAAGTAATATTATTTATTTTTCTAAACGTAAAATTAAGAATATTTAAATTTTAAAATTTCAACTTATTTAGAGTCTCTTAAACTTTTTTAATATAAATTTTATTCTTAATTTTAAAATATAAATTTTTTTATAACGTAATTTTAATATAATATAGATTTAATTTTATATTTATAATTAGTTATTAATTTAGACTTTAATAATAATAATATTAATAATTAACTTTATATAATTTTTTTCGATATAGCGCTATAGTCTAAATAGCTTTTATTTATACTTAATTTATTACTTTTAAATTTAATAATTAAAAATATTTTTAAATTTATTAATATTATTAAGATAACTTAGAAGATTTAAAATTCTAAATTTATTAAAAGATATAATACTTAAAAATTTAATAAGCTCTTTTTATTAGAGAATAAGCTAAATAAATTAAATAAACTCGCTCTATTAAAATCTAAGTTTAAAAATAAAATTTATATATTAATAAGATTTGAAAAAGTAATTAAGATAAGCGATATTAATAAAATTAAGTCCGTTTAAAAATTAAAAAGATTTTTATTAAAAACTAATCTTAATAAAGATTTAAAGATTAATTATTTTAATATCGAATTAAAATTAATAAGAGAGCTTAATATATACTTACTTTCGCTATTAGAATTTTCTTTATAATATATTAAAGATTTAAGTGTATAAGAGAAATTTTATTAAGCTTTATAATTAGCTTAATATAGTTTAAATCTTTATCTATAAAGATTTATTATTTATTAATATTTAAGATAGCGAATAATATTTTATTAAAAAATTAAATAATTAATAGATATTAAAGATATTAAAATAATCTAAAAATATTATAATAATAGAGATTTATCTTTTATATTATTAGTATGTATAATAGAATAAGATAGAGCTAAGCTTAAAAACCTTGAATTTATATATACAGCCAATTATAAATTCGAGTTCGCTACGCTCTTTGGTTAGACCGGCTAAATCAGCCCGCTAGCCCTTCCGCGCCTCCTCATTAAAAAATTAGGTGTACGTTATTCACACATAGAATAACTTTTTTATTTTCTATTAAAATTTTAAAATTAAAATTTTAAATTATAGAACGTAACTTGCGCTTTTAGATTTTTTTTTTAAATTTAGTCTTATAATTATTAAAGCGCAAGGAATTTAAATATCGCTTATCAAAGTTCGCTCGACAGCCCTAATTAAAAACAAGGTGCACATTATTTAATTTTAAAATAAAAAATTTTATTTTCTATTAAAACTTTATAAATTTTCTATTAAATTATAGAATATAATATAAGCTTTTAGATAAAAAAAGAATTATTAAATTTAGTCTGATAAATGTTCAAAGGCAAGGAGTTTAAATATCGCTCATCAAAGATCGCTCACCAAATTTACTCGACAGCCCTGATCTTAAAAAAATGATTATGAATTTAATTCATACCTTAGAGGAAATATACGATTCGGGTATGTCACGTGACTATATCATTGACTCGATATCTATTATAACTTTCAATCGACGCTCAATCAACTTTTCGTTGATGTTAGATTTTCTATAATAGTAAATTATTCGATATTAGAAATAAATAGATGATTATTTAATAATTCCTTTATTATATATTAAGGTTTAAACTAGTTCGAATATCTCGCTTCGCTTATAATAGCCTATTTATCAACGTCACGTAATTTATTTTTCGATTTTTCGATTTTTCTCGAAATTTAATATATAAATAAGATATATAGCCCTATAGGGCTGTGGGACTTAAAGAAATTTTCAAAAAATTTCATATATTACCGCTACTCATTAATTCTCTACTAGTAATATATTAATATATTACTTTATAGCGTAGTATAAAAATAATAATAAATCGATATCTCTTTCATATTTCATTAATTATTCATTAATTATCCATTAATAATAAATTTAATATAATCCTCTATAAATAGAAAGTTTTATATAACTCTATTCGATATACGTTATATAGAACGTAAAATCTAAATATATCCGATGTATAGTCCTTATTATACAAATCGTATTATTATCGCTAATGACTTATCTATTTTCTATTAATAGTAAATTCCCACATGTAGTAGCTCTCGTAAGGTAGGCCTTTACTCGTATAGATAGAATATTATATTATTAAGATTATATTAGCTATCTTAATAGCTAGAAGCTTTAATTATCTCTTTTAAAATTAACTTAATTAAAATTTAAAATTAAAACTAATTATAAGATTATTTACTTATTATTAAAATATTTTACTTTTAAAATAAATTCTTATATCGAGACTTCTTTATAACAATTTTTTTTTCTCTTTTATTTTTAAGATTAGGATTTTTATTCTTTTAAGTAATATAGCTTTATTAATAATAATTAAAAACTATATAATTAATATTAAAGCTAAAATTATTTCTTTTTAAATTATACTTCTTCTAATAATAATTAAAATAAATAATTTTTAGTCTTTATTACGAATATTTTATAATTAAATAAATACGAAATCTAAATACTTATTATTTAATTCTTTAGTATTTATAATATATAAATAAAGGCGTATTAGTTTTTTATTTAGCGTATTTTATATAGAAAAGCTAATAATATTTTAGAGATCTTAATAATAATATAATTTAATTAATTATATAGCGATTTTGATAATCTCAACTAAATATAATATATCTTAATTTATTTTATATTATTTTAAGTAGAAAATAAAAATATCTAAATGATAGCTCTTAGTTCTTAAATTATAAGTAAATTATAATTATTTAAATTTAAAATAATTATTTTAAAGTAAGAATTTTTTATATTAAGAAGATTAATAAAGCTCTTTATAGTTATAATTATCTTTATTATAATAAATATAAATATCTAAAAATAATCGCAGCTATAGCGATAAATTATATTATTATTAAAATAATTACTAAATATAGTTTAGATTTATAATCTATTAAAATATAAAGATAGAATACTTAGTTATATTAATTATAGAGTTCTATAGAAGAAAAGAGCGACTTAATATAAGCGCGCTAAGGCGTATTATATAACTATATCACATAATCGCTAAGACGCTAAGAGTCACGTGATTTAAATTTCAATAAATCTATCTCTATCTAATTAAACTTATTAACTATTTAGAAATAGATTCGCTTTTTAAATTACTCTAGATCTCTTTATTAAGATTAGATTTATTATTATTAACTCTCTATTATTATAAGTTTATTAATTATTTCTCTATAATATTATAAAATATTAGTAATATATCTTAATAAATTTATAAATATTAGACTTATCGAAATACTTTTTATAAGTTTATTATTTTTATTAATATAATTATTATAATTATTAACTAAATTTTTTAATCTAATTCGATATACTAAGATCTTCTTTAAGATTAAATCTAATTTATTTAAACTTATTTTCTTAATACTTTATATAAAAAACTATTATTAAAATACGAAATATCGCTAATAAATAATACTTTTAAATATTATAATATCTTTTAATTATTAAAAAGTATCGCTTACACGTAATAGCTTTTATAGAAGAATAAAAAATATTATAAGTTATTTAAGCGATTATAAGATATTTATACTCTAATTTTTTCTATTACTTTAAAATTAGAAGTATTATTAAATTATTAAAAGAAGCTTTATAAAGATTAGAAGTAAGATTATAATTAGAATAATAATTAGAAGACTTACTATTTCTTCTATACTACTAAAATTAATTATATTTATTATTATTATTTAAATTCTTAATCTAAAATTTTATTACTTAATTAAGTATATTTTATTTAATTAACTTATTCGCTTAGCTTTTTATAATTAACTATTTATCTTACGGGAGCTACTACATATGGGAATTTACTATTAATAGAAAATAGATAAGTCATTAGCGATAATAATACAATTTGTATAATAAGGACTACACACCGGATATATTCAGATTTTACATTCTTTATAACGTATATCGAATAGAGTTATATAAAACTTTCTATTTATAGAGAATTTAGTTAAATTTATTATTAATAGATAGTTAATATTATAGAGATTTTAATAATAGTTTATTAACACTTTAAGAATATCTTCTAAATCTATATATATCTCTTTTTAATTATTTTTTAAAGTCTTAATAAAATTATAATTTATATATTTAACTCTCGCGAAAAATTATTTTATTAATTTCTTATTAAAAATAAGATATTTAATTATAATATTATAGAAATAAAATTAATTATATATATCTATAAGCTATTTCTTATATATTTTAATAATTATTATTCTTTTCTCTAATTCGAAGTTTAATAATTTAAAATATCTTTTCTTTTATAATTATAGATAATTATATTATAAATTATATTTAAATTTTTAATCTACTTTATAATTATTCTTTATAATTTATTTTATAAATTATATTATTAATATCTTATAAATTATCTACTTTTTTACTAGATTTTCTTTTAAAAGTATTTATAATATTTTTAAATATAAAATTTATACTTAATTTCTTTATAGAAATAAGAATAATAATTTTTATTATTTAAATTTCTAAATAGTTATAAAGATTATTTTTATTATTTTTATTATAATCTTATAATTAATAAATAGCTAATTAAATATTATCTTTTAATTCTCTAACTCTTTTATCTAATTATTCTAAATATAGATTTAATTAATTTTAAAAACTAAAGTTTTACTATCTAAGAAGTATATTAAAACTTTAAAATTTAAAATTTAAATCCTTTAATCGTTTATTAGATAGTATATATTAATTCTATTAAGATTTAATAATAATTTAAATAATACTTATTACTATAAAAAAGATAAAGAAATTATAAAAACTTTATTTATAATAATTTATATAAAATTTTAATCTCTCTTTATTATATTATAGAGTATTTATAGTAATATTAATTTAAATATCTTTATATTTACTTTTAATTATAATAATCTTTTATCTTTTTTAATTAAGATATATATCGATATTATTATAAATATATATTCTTTATATTTAATCTTATAAATTAGAATTCTTTTATTATTCTCTTTATAAAAGATATAATTTAAATCTCTATCTCTTTATTACTTTATAAACTTAATATTTATAATAATAGCGATCTAATTTTTTTTTAAATTTAATAGATTATAATAATTTTTTATAAAAATAATTTTTTATAATTTTTTTATAATTTTATTAAATAGATTTATCTCTTAAAGTAATAAAATATTAACTTTATAACTCTATATTATATATTTTTTTTAAGATAATCTAAATTTAAGATTAAATAAATATTAAATAAGATTATTTATATTTTATATATAGCTATAATTATAATATAATAAATCTATTTTTTATAAAAAAAACTTTATAATATTTATAAATTTTAATATCTATAATTTCTTATACTTAATTATTAATTTTTTTTTATAAATATTATATATTTTAACTAAATTTATTAATTTAAATCTAATATTAAATACTTTATTATATTTTAATCTTAATTATCTAATTATAAACTCGAAATTATATATTTTTAGATTTTTTTTAAAAATAATTATAATCTTACTATTTATAACGCCTTTAAACTTCTAATATTTTATCTAAAATTTTAAATCTTTAAAGTTCTTTATTTCTATTATCTATATAATTAAAAGATAGAAATTTATAATATTTAATAAACTCTTATTTATTATATATATTTAAGATTTTCTTATATAATATTTAATAATATATATAATTATTAAATTAATATAAAGCTTTAATTTTTAATTTTTTTTAATAATTATAGTAGAGTAATAATATATTATCTAATTTTTAATATTATAGAAAGTTATAAATATTATATTTTTAAACTTTATAATTTTTTTCAATTTTTTTATAATTTATTTTAGAATTTATTTTAGAGTTAATTTATTCTACTTTTTTTATAATTTAAATAATATTTTTAAATAAAGTTATCTATTATTTTTAAGAATTAATATTATTAAAATAGCGATATTTTCTTTTTTCTTATTATAATAAATAGATATTATTTTACTCTCTTATATTAATATATATAAAATTTCAAATTTAAATTTAGACTTTAATTTAATATAACTTAATAAAACTACTTTTTCGATATTTTACTTTTTATTATTAGAGATAAAGTATAAATTAAACTTATTTTCTATAGCTAAATCTTCTTTATCTTTATCTTTATTAATAATTTAAAAAAATCGATAATATTAATTTACTCTTATTTAAAGATTAATATTTTAAGCGATAAAGATAAGAGAGATATTTCTTCTATTAATCTATTATAATTTTATAATTAATAATTTTATTTATAGAATCTATAAAGTTAAAAAAGATCTTTATCTTTTAATTTTATCTTCTCTACTATTTTTTATCTCTTCTTATATTACTTATTCTTCTTAATTCTCTTTTACTTTCTTCTCTTCTTCTTCTTTAATATATATTAATTAATATTCTCTTTTTTAATAATTTATCTCTTTAAAAAATTTAAATTAAAAAAAAAATTATATTAAAAGAGAGAAGGTTAGCAAGATTTAATAAATATTAAATCTATTTTATTATTAGATTATAACTTATTTAAAAATAAATTATACTCTAATAATATATTATTTTTTTATATTATTTTTTTATTTAATTAATTTTTAATAAATTAATTTTTAATAGATTTAAATTATTAATTTAGAAAAGACTTTTTTATAATAATTTTAGTAGAGTTATATTTTAGTATTATAGTCTTATATTAATAATTAATATAATATATTAATATAATATATTATATTTTAATTTAATTTTTTTAGAATATATTTTTTAATAAAACTTTTAGCTCTTAGATCTTAATCGTTATTTTTTTTAATTACTTTATTTTAATAGAAAAGTTTTTTATATTATAATATATATATATTTTAAAAAATAATATAATAATAATAAGATATTAAATAAAATAGTTTATTAGAGTAATAGAAAGACTTCATCTATTATATATATATATATATATTTTTTTTAAATATTGTCAAAATATGAGGTAGAACACTTAGTTGTATTAACTAAAGAGTTCTATGGAAGGAAAGAGCGACTTGACACGGGCGCGCTAAGGCGTGTCACGTGACGTAGTCACGTGACCGCCAAGACGCCAAGAGTCACGTGATCCGAATTTCAACACTCCCCTTCGCACGTATCCTTTCATAAGCGAAACCCAGTGGCCACGAAGTTCAATGCTGACGGTGTCAAAACCGGGTAGGTAAGGTGAAGTGATTAGCGTCGGGTAGTGAAAGTGAAATCAATACCGGGTAGCCAAAGTGAGTTAGCGTCGGGTAGCTAATGTGAAACCACTGTTACAATACTAGCCCCTTCGGCTATCGCATATATGTCGCGTATTACCAGGGCTAGTAATTACTAGCCACTATTAGCCACCTATTTTATGTATATAAATATTCATACATTCCATAAATCAATAATTAGTTTTTTCAGTTATAATTATTCTTTCTAATATTATTATAGTAAGCTATCGTAGTTATATAAATATATGATTTTATTTACCTTCGTATCTGTTAAGAAGATACCTTAATAAGAATCTTAGCTTAGTATTATAAGTAGTTACTTCTTAATAGAAGAAGAATTATCTTTACTATATATTACTCTTATATTTATATTTTTATATTACTCTTATAATATAATAGTAATATTATTATTCGATATTAATTAATTATCGAATAATTTAGAAGCTTTTTTATTATTATCTATTTATTTAATAGTATTTTATTTATTTAATTCTTTATAGCTATTCTACTATCTAAGTCTTTCGCTAATACTCTTTTATTTATTAATTAAAATCTTTATTATTTTATTAATTTAATAAGTAATTTTAATCTAATAAAATATCTTTTTAATATTAATATTATTTATATTTATATTAATTAAAAAATAATTATATTAATTTTTAAATTAATAATTTTATTAAAATAGTATATTTATATTTTAATCTATTAAAGCTTTTAATAGTATTTATAATTTAATATCTTATTACTTATACTTTTAAGCTCTTAAAGCTATTAAGATTTTTATTTATATTATAAAATAATAAAATAAAAATTAGATTTAATTTTCTAGAATTTAAGTTATTAGTATTATAGTTATTAGATTAAGCTATTAATAAACCTTTTTTTTATAAAATAATTAAAATTTTTAATAATCTTATTATATAGCTAGTAGAGCTATTAAAGTCTTTTTTAATTAATATTATTTTATTAAATTTATCTTTATTAAGCTTTTTTTTATTAGTTATATAAAAATCTTTAGAAATTATTTAAATAAAAAGCTTTATATTAATAAGTTTATCTAGTAGATATTTTTTTTCTATATTTAAGATCTCTATAGAAATTATAATTTATAATAATATTATAATTTTAAACTTTTCTCTTAATTATTAATAGCTTTAGTAAAATATTAATAATACTATTTAGAGAGTTATAATTTAAATATTATAAAATTTATAAATGCTATTTAGCTTTATAGACTTTATAGAATAATTAGAGTTATAAGATTTATTTAGAAAATTATCTATCTTATTAAATATTTTTAATTAATAAAATCTATTAAATCTTAATTATTTCGATCTCTATCTTGATAAATTCTATAAAAAAAATAAGATCGTTATAATTAGTAAAGATATTTACTTTTATAATATTTTTTTTTTATTAAATTATTATAAAATATAGTTATTATAAAAGACTTTTTTATAATTAAAGCTAATTTTAATATAGTATTAAGAGATATAGCGTTATTATAATATATTATTAAGTTATTAAATTTTAAAAAGTTTAATTTATAGATAGATAATAATATTAAAAAATAATATAAGATATTATTAAAATAATTTAAGAAATCGACTAGAGTAATATTTGTTTATTTTATTATTAAAAAGTATACTTTAGTAAATATATATAATAGAAGAGAGCCTTCGAGCTATATATAAGTAGTTATTTATTATATTAAGTTTATTAATATAAATAATATTAAAAATTAATTAATATTTATCTATTAAGATATTATAGTAGATTTATATATTTTTATAAATTTATTATCTATTATAATATCGATTTTTTTATTTATTTAAATATTTAAATTAAAAAAAGATATATAATTTAAGATATTTATGTTAAAAAGGATGGAATGTAAACAACGGTAATGTGAAAGGATAATTAATTCTATCTCTAAATTCTTCTGGGGGATATCTTTGACTCTATAGAAATAGAGTGATATAGCCGATATACGTATAGGTCATAGCGGAGAGGGTAACTGGGAATATAGCTAGGAACTCTAAACATAACTAAGAACTTCACATTTCGACACTCCTCTATAAGTAGCTTATAATAGTCTAAAATAGTCTAAAACTCCTCTCTAAATAACTTATAAATAGTTTAATAAAACTTCTCTAACTTCTAACTTCTCGCTAATTTTATTAAATCTTAAAAAACCTCGTAAAAAAAAGGGAAAGAGTATTAGCTCTCTAATTATTAATAAGCGAACTATTAATAAGTCTTTCTAATTATAATTAATAATTATCTTTTATTTTAGAAAAGAATAAAGGCGAAGAAGACGATAATAATAAGTTTAAAGATACTTCGAAAGAAATAGATAAAGACGAGAGCGATAACTTCGTATAGAGATTAAATAGCTCGATATCACTTAGAGAATTAAGTATATCCTCGCTAGCCTCGAAATCGCTATTATATAATAATAAAGTAATCGAAGTAAGATAGAGGCTCTATCACTCTTTGTTAGAATTCTTAAAAGTCTTACTAATATCGATTAGATATTATCTTTAAGATTCGAATTCTCGTATAAGAAATAGAAAATACTTATATAAAAATCTTCGAATAATATTAATAAGAGTATTCTAATAAAAGGTATTAAATAATAAGAACGATTTAATAACGAAGGCTGGTTTCTGGTGGGACTATACGGAGTGCAGTTGTTATAGGCGTGCGGACCTCCTCCTTAGAGAGAGATTGGCACCCTTCTTATGCTGCTCGTTCAGGGATTTGAAACCAGGACGCTCGTCTTAATAACTGTCACCGTGAGACTAAGTTTAAGACTTCATAGTCACGGCGACAGGATACTCGATTTTTTGTAGTGGGATTGAATTGCGACAGCCCTCTCGTCGGTGGTTACGAGCCAAAAAAATGGGCTGTCGCAATATGATAAAGGTGTATCTATAGGTATAAGATCACCGTATATCAGTATTGATTGATATCCTAATAGGAAGTGCAAAGGGTATTTGATACTGCCCTGCCCGCTTCCGGGCTCATAACCTGTCAAAAAGGATGGAATGTGAACACGGTGATATAGAAGGATGATTGATTCTATCTCTAAATTCTTCTGGGGGATGTCTTTGACCCCATAGAAATAGAGTGATATAGCCGACATGCGCACAGGTCATAGCGGAGAGGGTGGCTGGGAACATGGCTGGGAACTCTAAACGTGGCTGGGAACTTCACATTTCGACAATTTAGATTATTTTATTAAAGATTTTAATAAAATTAATTATTATAATAATAATATAATAATTAAATCTTTTAATAAAGTCTTTAATAAGATTAATTAAATACTAATTATTAAGGTTAGTAGAATTATAAAAATTAATTATTTAATTTTTTTTAATTTTAATTTTATTCGCGATAGCCTTCTAGCTATTAGAATAAATTTTATAATAAAAAATAATATATTTATAATAACTAATAATACGATTACTAATTAAATTAATAATACGCTTTATAAAATAATTATTCGCTTATTATATCGCTATATCTTTAAATTATTAATTCTCTAAATATATTAAATTTAATATTCTCGAATTAATCTAAGTAATTAAACTCTTTTTAAAATAAAAGATTTTTAAGATAAAATAATTGCGGTTATTAAAGTAATAGAGATAAGTAATTATAATAGTTATAAGATATTTATTATAGCTAAATCGCTATTTATTAAGCTAATTATAATAATTAAATAATTTATAATTAAACTAATTATATTAATAAGAATTAATTTAATATTTTTTAAAAGTATAATAAAGTATAAAAAGTTTATTAAGGCGAATTATCTAAGAAAAGTTCTATTAATAATTATAAAGAATAGTTATATAAAGAGGTTTATATTAACTTTATCGATATTTATATAATTTATTAAAATTATAATATATTCTTTATATCTAAAATAAAACTTTATAAATATTTATAAGATAGTTATTTATAAGAGTCTTTTATAGTTAAATAAAAACTTTCTATTTATTAATTAGAAATCTCTTATTATTAAGGCTTTAATTTTATTAAAATTATTAATTCTAACTTTATTAAAAAGTTTAATTTAGATATAAAAGTTACTTTTTAAAAATAAAATTATATTTTTATTTTTATATATCTATAGTCTAATATTATTAATAATAAGATTTATATTAATATTAATTATAGAGTTATATTAATAAATAAATTCTAGCTATTAATATTATTATTTTTTATAAAAATTTAAAGAATAATTTTATTTTTTTATATTAAGGGTTTAGATTTAGTTATATATAACATTAATAAATATATTTTAATATTAATATATATTTCTATTATTAAGATAGATAGTAGTAAGATTCTTTATTATATTTAAAAAGAGATTTATTTTATTAATAATTTAAAAGCTTATATATTATTAAAGAATAATATTATAGATCTTAAGAAGATTATATTTAATATTATTTAAGATAAAGTATATATTAATAGCTATACTATTATTATTAATATTATTAATTAATAATATAATTTATATTAAAAATATATTATTTATATTTATAAGATTTTAATTATAATATTTTATATAGATATTATAATATCTATTAACTCTCTTAAAAAATTATTTAAAAGAGATTATATTTTCGAGTTAATAGTATAGCGAAACTTAACTTTATACGCTTATTTTATAAATTTATATATTATTAAAATTTTAATTAAAAATAAAATTAATTAGATCGTTTAAATTTTTAAGAAGTTTTATTTAAATATATTATATAAAGTTAATTATAAAAATATTTTCTTTATAGAGTCTTTATTGAAGTCTTTTATAGATAAATTTATTATAAATAATTAAATTAAAAAAAAAGTTATTTTTATTATAATAATATTAATAAGTATAATTAATAATCTCTTATAGCTTATTTATAATACTATTATATCTTAATTAAATCTTATTAAAAAGATTAAATTATTAAATAATATTATAATTTATAATAATAAGTATAATATTTAAATTCTAATAAATCTAGTTAATAAATTTTTTATCTTATAAAGAGATAAAGGCTTTATTAAAATATCTAAATACGATTAAATAAAGATTATATTACGCGATAATTAGTAAAGTAAATTATTAAAGTTTAATTATATAAAGATTTATTTTTTAGATATTAATAATAGAAAAGTAATTAATAATATATTTAATAATTTATAATAATAAGATAAGTTTAAATATATTATTAAGCTTATTTTATTTAGTTATTTTATATTTATAATTTAGAAAATATTATTAAATAATAAGCGAAAGAGAAGAGCTATAGTAGATATTGGAGATCTAAATAATTTTATTATTTTAAATATATATCTTATATTATTATAATTAGATATTATAATTAAATTATTAGAATATATTTATTTATCTATACTTAATATAATATCTTTCTTTTATTAATAACTTATTTATTATAATAATTATTATATACTTATTATAATTTCTTATTAAAATTAAGAGACTTTTAATATATTAATTATAAAATATATAAATTTTATAGCTTATATATAATAGTAGATTAATAAAATCTTATAACCTATTAAAGACTTTATTTAAATATATATTAATAATATTATATTAGACTTTAAGATCTTAAAAAAAAATATTATATATTTATAAAAGTTATTTTAAATCTTAATTAAGTATAATATTATTATTACGCTTATAAAAATCTTTTTTAAATATTTTAATATAATAATAGTTAAAAATAAATTAAAAATTATTAATAAGATTATTTATTTTAATATACTCGATAATCTTAAATATTATCTTAAATTAATAGACTATCTAAGAAATTTAGTTTATTATTATATATAACTTATTAATTCTTTATAAATATTAAAAACTCGCTTATTTAAAGAAATATTTATTTAAAAAAATTTATATTATATTTATTTCTTTAAGCTTTATTTATTAAAGGCTTCTTTATAGAAGAATTAAAGCTTTAAAAGCTTATAAAAAGCTTTAAATAGATATTTATTATTTATATATTTTAATTTAAATAGAAATTTATAAATAGATCTTAATATCTTTAAAAAATAGAATTTTAATATATAAATATTTTATATTAAAAAGAAATATATTATTATAATTAATATTAAGTAATTATCTAAAATCGCTATAGAGCTAATTATATACTTATTAAAAATATTAATTTTTATTAAAAAGAATTATTAATTTATAAAGTTTAAGATAATAGAATTTATATAGATTATTAAGAAGATTTAATATCTTATAAAATTATCTAAATAATTTATTATTATTTAAATTAATTATTTAGCTATTTTTAATATTATAAAATAATTTTTTATTATTTTTATAACGTCTATAATAAGACTAAATATATAATTAATATATACTTTTTAATTTTTTTATTAGTTTTATTTCGATATAAAATATAAGTTTAATAAGAAATATATTATATTAGATACTTTTTTATATCTTATAAATATTAATAAATTAACATTATTCGAAAATTATTTAAAACTTAATATTTTATATATCTATATTACGTAAATAATAGATTATAATAATATTTATAATTATTTAATTATTATAGTAAAGATAAATAAAGTTTTTTATAATAAACTTTTTATTAGATATAATATAGATCTATATTAAATAAAAATTATTAATATTATAAATATTAATATAAAATTAATAGCTAAAAATAAAGACGTTAAGCTTTCTTTTATTTATAATATTATAAACTCTAATCTTATTTTTTATAAAAATAAATTTATTAATTTTAAATAATTATATATACTCTAATCGCTAATTAAAGATATTCTTAAAATTACTTATAATAATAATTATCTAAATTTTAAAAGATCTTTTAATATAATCTCTAAATTATAATATATATAGAAATTATTTAAATATCTTTATAATTATATTAAATATTATTCTAAATATTTAGTATTATAGATTTATCGCTATAAATTTTATAATTATTTATAATCTATAGAGAGTTCTATTTTATCTTTTTATATCTTAATACTTAATTTTATTCTTATTATATTATTATTTAAAAAGAGATTTAATTATATAATAATTATTATAAATAAATTTATAAAGCGAATTATTTATATTTCTAATAAATCTATCTAAAATATTAAAGAGTAGATTATTATTCTATTAAATTATCTTAATATAAATAATTAAAGAATATTAAAGATCTTATTATTTAATAAAGATTTTAAATTTTTATTAAAATTATAAAAAGCTATATTTAATAGATTAAAAGTTAAACTACTATACTCTATAGCTTATTATTTTTAAATAAATAATAATAATAAATATATTAATTAGACGACTAAAATCGCTTTATATTTTTACTTATATATTTTAAAAAAGCTTTTAATATAGTTTATTATTCTTTTATATATATAAGTACTTTTTAATAATATATAATTAATTATTATAACTAAGTTATCGAATAAATTCTTCTATAATTTTCTTCTTAATAAAATTTTTAATCTTATTATATTATTTAAGTTATTATAATAAATATATATTATTATTAGAATTAAAGCTATTAATATAATAAGCTTTATTTAAATATTTTAGAAATTTTATTATAATTATAAATATTAATCTATATACTTTAAAAAGAAAGATAAGATACTTTTATATCTATATAAAGACTACTTTATTTTATAATTTATTAATATTATTAAAATAAATAAAATTAATTAATATTATATTAACTTTTTTAAAATTATTATTAAAGTAAATAAATAAATATATCGTCTTAATATATCTAATTATTAAAGAATTTATTTTATATTTTTAATAGTATAATTAAAATTATAGCTCGCTAATATTAATTTTTTTTATAGATTATTATCGAAGAAGCTTAATTCTATCTATATAAAAAGTAATATTAATAATTATAAATTATATAAGCTATAGTTCTTATTTAATAAGTATATTAGATATTATAATAAGAGTTATTTAATTAAATATCTAGTATATTAAAAAGGATATAACTTTAAGTATAATTAATAGTATAATATAAAGTAGTTAGACGATACTTCGGAATTAATAAAAGACTATAAGATCGCTATATCGCCTCTATTAAAATTATTACCTCCGCTATCAGAGATTTCGCTATCAGAGCTATTACCTTCACTATTAACGACGTTATAGAAGCCTTCCGTAATTAATCACACTACTACACTATTACTATCTTTATTATCTTTACTACTAACGATCTAGCAGAAGCCTTCTATAATTAAACCTTCGAAGCCTGTTATTACGGAGTAAGCTATTGCGATTATTATTTTCAAGAGAAAGAAATTAATTATATGAGAGCTATGGGAGCTTGCTACTATATTTATTTACTTTATAATAACTTATCTCTTTGCTTATATATATGCCGAGGTCGCTATGCTTTTTGTTAACGGCATGTTGTTACAGTAAGCTATCGTGGTTGTATAGGTATATGATTTTATTTACCTTCGTATTTACTAAGGAGGTACCTTGATAAGAACCTTAGCTTAGCATTATAAGTAGTTACTTCTTAGTAGAAGAAGAATCATCTTTACTACATATCACTCTTGTGCTTATATTTCCATGTTACTCTCATAAACATGTCTGATATTCTACTTTTAATAGATTATAAGCCCGGAAGCGAGTAAGATAGTATCGAATATCCTTACACTTTCTAATATAGATATTAAACTAAGTCTTCGATAATTGTTTATAAATAGATACACCTCATAGCGACAGTCTATTTTTTTGGCTCGTACTTATCGGCGAGAAAACTGTCGCTATTTAATCTCTACATAAAAAATATTAAACTAAAATTCTCTTTTTATTCGAGGTTTCAAAATAATACGGGTAAAAAAACTCTTATATTATTTTAAGGTCTCGAAATAGCACGGGCAAAACAATTAAAAACCCTTACATCATTTCGAGGTCCCGAAATAATACGGGTAAAATGTTAAAACCTTTATTTCATTCGAGGTCCCGAAGCAATACGGGCAAAATAATCATTCCGAGATTTCGAAATAATACGGGCAAAACGTCAAAACCCTCGTTTTATTCGAGGTCTCAAAACGGGTATCCAAAGCCTCGGCACTCTTCCTATTTTCCCCATCGGGGTTTTTTTTATAGATTTAACGAGACCAAGTAAATAATCAATCCCGAATTCAAAGCGTGGATATGAAAATTGATATGAGATACGGTGTGCTGGGGTTTAGGGAATCAGCTTCTGGGGCTGTCGGGGAGTGTTACAATACCAGCCCCTTCGGCTATCGCATACATATCGCGTATTACCAGGGCTAGTAATTACCAGCTATCACCAGCCACCTATTTTATGTACATAAATATCCGTACATCCCATGAATCAATAATCAGTCTTTTCAGTCACAATCATTCTTTCTAACATGTCTGGTATCCTACTTTCAACAACCACACCCCCCACACCCCTACCCCCCCATGCGGACGAAATTGAAAAACGCGAGATTCAAAGTTCGCGACGTCCAAAACAGGGTAGGTAAAGTGAAAAGTCGAAATCTGAAAACGACTATGTCAAACCATGACCCCCACCCAAATATAACCCAAATTCCACTTTTTGTCAAAAAACGGTTTTTCGGAAATTTTATTTCCAGGCCATCTGGTGCACACCAAAAATCGACCGATTCGAGGCCGGAGGATATATGTGAGGGTGACTGAATGAAATAATTAGAAGAAATCCTTTATTCTATATATTATAACCGACTATAAGACTTCTATAGAGTCGTTTTAGATATCTAATTCTTAATAATAATAACTAATAATAATAGTAATAAAGATAAAGATATTTTAAAAGAGCTTTAAAGATTTAATAGCGATAGTAATAATAGCGTTAAAGAAATAGTTATTCTAATATAAAATAATAAGTTTATAAAGTATTAAGTCTAAAACTCGATAGACGACTTAAATAAATTATTTAAACTATAAAATTTATAAAATAATTTCTTTAAAGTCGAAGTTAGTTTCTCTAAATAGATAATATTATAAATAATATTTTAATTTAATTAATATATAAAATTTCTTAAATTTATTCTTAAATAGTATTTTAATAAATTTATTAATTATCTATTATTTAATAAAGATATATTTAAAAATAATAGTATTAATAATAACTTATTTTTATATATAATAATATTAAATATTAATATACTTAATATATATATAAAATTAAGAATTCTTAATAAGAATTATAATACTTTAATTATTATAATAAATAATAATAATTTAAATATATTTAATATTAAGATTAAGTTAATTAAAAAGTTTATATAATTAAACTATCTTTTTAATAATTTATATTTAATTAATATATTTAATTTTATAAGAAAATAGCGTTATAATAAATTATTATTTTAATAATTAATTAATAATAATATTATTTATATTAAAAATATAATTAAAGATAAAATATTAATTATTTTAATTATTTATTTAATTTATATTTATATAATTAATAAATAATTTTAGATCTTCTTTAAATATTAACTATTAATTTTTAATATTATTTAAATATTAAAAAATACGCTTAATAGTCTTTTAATAAGATTTATTAAGATTTAAAATATATCTAAAGATTATTAAAATAATAAATATAATATTAAATTAAGTATTTAATATTATATATATAAGTAATTTTATAATTAATTAATAGATATAATAAGACTAATTAATAGAGATAAAATTATTTTTAATAATATAAAATTTATTATTATTAATAGAAGTAAATAATAGTATAAAGTTTAATATATTATATTTCTCTAGAAATTTTTTAATATAGCTTTTTTATTTAAGATATAGAATTTAATTAATATAATCTTTAATAATTATTATATTAAAATAATAAATATAAGATTTTAAATTAATTATTTTAAATTTCTTATTAAACTTATTCTTAATATTCTATATTTTAATTTATTAAGATTTATAAATAGAATATTATTTATATAAATAGCGATAATAATAATATTATTAATAAATATAGAGAGATTAATAATAATAAATTTAAAATTTAATTCTTTAAAATAGATTATAAGAGTATTATATTAAATTTTAAGAAATTATTTTAAATTATAAACTATTTTAATAAATTTATATATTTTAATTTTTTAATTTTTAATTTTAAAGCTAATAAGTTAAATAATATAAATTATCTTTTTAATATTATTATATAAAAAAAAAATTTTAATATTTATCTATTTAAATTTTTAATTTAAAATAATTATTAATATAAAAATTACTTTATAATTTATAAATTTAATAATAAAAATAAAGATTTTATTAAAATCGATTTTTTATTATTATCTAAAATTATAAATAATCTAGCGAGCTTTATATTATATAATTTCCTCTATAAAATTACACTTAAACTTATAAACTTATTAACTTCTTAAAATATATATATTTAATAAAAGATTTACTAAAATCTAAGTTTTATTAATAATAAGCGAATCGATTTTTTTTTATAATAATTTTCTAATATATTTTATAATAAGAGTTTAATATAGTCTTTTTATAGATTTAAGATTTATAAAATTTAAAAAAAGAGACTTTTATTAATAGCGATAAAGAATTTAAAAAGAATTATTTGTATATTTTTAAAATATTAAATAAATAATTTATCGCTAAAATTAAGTTATAATTATTTATAAAGTAAATAATAAATCTAAAAAATATCGTTATAGAAATTATAAAGAGAGTTTTATTACTAAATATATTAAATAATTACTTTTCTAAAAAATTTAAATTAACTAAAACTATTAATTAAGTCTTTTTAAAAATTTAAATAAAATTAAATAAATTATTAACTTTATCTTTAATAAAAGTTATTTATCTCTTTTAGCGATTCTTCTCTAGAATTATAAATAAAAAGAAAAGATAACTCTCGAGATAATTAATAATTTTAATAAATTAATAACTATTATAATAAACTATTATTTTAATATTATTATATATATTCTTCTCTAAAATAAAGAATATAAGTTTAAAAAAATGTTATTAAATTATTTAATATTCGAGATAATAGTAATTTCGCTATTATTTAGAAGTATATAATAAAAATAATCTTAATAATTTATAAATTATCTCTTAATTATATAATTTTAATACTTTTTTTAATTAATAGCTTTAAATATAATTTAATAAAAAAAATTTATTTAATAATATATAGATAAGAAATATTAAGAGAGAAATTAATATAAATCTTAAAAAAAGTAATATTTTATTTAATTATAAATTAGCGATTATATAAATAATTTCTAATATAAATAAATTTAATTTAATATTTCTATAATAAATTACTTTTCTTAAATATCGCGTTAGCTTTATACTAAATAATAGTATTTAATTATTTAAACTTACTATTTATT
Source organism: Letharia lupina (assembly GCF_014066315.1). NCBI lineage: Eukaryota > Fungi > Ascomycota > Lecanoromycetes > Lecanorales > Parmeliaceae > Letharia > Letharia lupina. The sequence goes on along the minus strand of NW_023502990.1, from coordinate 830,567 downwards.
TAAGAGTTTCTTAATATAATATCTTTTTAAATAATTTTCTTAAATAAATAAAAGACTTTTATTTTATAATTTTAATATTTTATATTATAATTAAAGCGAAGACGAGTATAATAATAATAATTATATTTTATATTATTAAGAAAAAGCTTAAATATAATAAAAATAAATTTATTAAACTTATTTAATAAAAAATAAATATTAAAATATAGAGTAAAATTATTTAAAAGATAATTATAAATATATAGTCGTTATAGAAAATATTAAATAATTTCTAAAGATTAATATAAATTAAATTATTCTCTTATCTTCTAAAAAAAAATAGCGTTTATAAAAATTTATTTTAAAATTAATTATAAAATATAATTTATAAATATCGCTAGAAGAAGATTTAAAAAGATTTATTTTAATATATATTTTAATTATCTTCTTAATATTCTAAGTATTTAAATAATTTATATAAGTATATTATATATATAAAATATCCTTATTAATTTAAAACTCTTACTTATTAAAAAACTTTATAAACTCGATAAGATATTTATTATAAACGAAAATTTCTTTATTAATAACGATTAAGATTAAGAGAATATTCTTTTAAATATTAAGCGTATAAAGATAGCTTTAAATACGTTTAAAGAAAAATTATTACTTTTTTATAAAAAGATTATTAAAAATAAAAGAAAGCGAGTATTATTACTTTTTTAATTATTTTTTAAAAATTAAATTAAAATTATATTTAAATATATATTAAATATTATTAAGAGTTTAAATATACTTAATATTCTTTATTTTATATTCAATATTAATATTATTAAAATTAATAATTATATAGCTATTATTAACGAGTTTATTAATAAAATAAAATTTCTAAAATTTAGAGAAAATTTTAAAGATTAAAAAATTATAAATAATATATTAAATATACGCGTAATTACGAAATTAAAGAGAGAATATTATTATTATAATAAAAAGTATAATAATAAAAACTCTATTTAAAAATTTAATCTTAAAAAATTTATAAATCTTATTATTTAAAATTTAAAAATTAATAATAAATATAATAGTAATATAAGTAATAAAATAGCGTATTATTATAGATTAAGTAATTATAATAACTACTCTAATATTAAAAAATTAATTCTTCTTCTTTTGAAACTTTTTAAGCTTAAATTTAATATTAATATTATTATTTTCTTAATTACCTTTTTTACTTTAATCGCTATAACTATTATAATCTCTATTTTTAAAAACTTAAAATTCTTTATAAGCGCGTTTATACTTTAGCTATTCGAGATACTTCTTAATAAAATAAATTTTTTTATTATAAATAATATAGAATTTATAAATCTATATTTAGATATAAAAGTTAATAAAATTAATATTATTTTAAATATAATATTTAATTAATATAAATATTATAGAAATAAAAATAAAGATATTTATTTCGATATAAATAATTATTATATAATATTACGGTTTCAATGATCTTACTTATAATTATGGCCTAATTGGGCTTAGCGTGTCAAGGCCTTTCGGCCTTTCTATCTTGCTGTGAAACTTATACTTATAATAATCCTATATTGATAGTATTCTCTTTATACTATAATATAGAGTTACTATATACACTATTAAGTTCTTAATATAATACTATCTATCTTTCTTCTAAAGCGGTAGTGATTTATTTACTAGTTATATTAAACGTATAGTTAAAAAGAAAGTATATTATTAAAAAGTTAATAGCTATAATTAAAGAAGCTTACTATTTAAAAGATTAGAAAGTCTTTTACTTATATAAAGGCTAATTTAGCTAGATTAAATAAGAATTTAAAGGAAATAAATATCTTTAGTATACTAAAAGAAATAGATCTTAGATTAAACCTCCTTCGTACTTTTACTAGCTTAATATTAGCTATAAATCTATTAACCCCAAATCTAGATAATATATAAAGTTAAATCGTTATAGGTGAGTTATAGATATGTTATCGTCTAGAAGAACTTGAGAACTTCGATAAGAAGATCTTGAATATTACTATATTATCCGTATGATATAAGAGAAAGCGTTCTATCTTTAGAAGATATATTATTAAATCTAATTTAGATTATATCGAAGTATAATTTATAAATATTATTGAAGAGTTAATTATAATCTTTATATCTATCGCTAATTTATAGAATTTTATAAAAAGCGTTATTAATACTTTTAATACTTAATATAATAAATTAAAGATTTTAATAAAGAGCTTTCGAATTGCTAGCTATAATATTAAAATATTTTAATAATAAAATAAAGAATTTAATTAAGATATCGCTTATATTAAAATAAAGATATTAATAATTACTATCTAGCTAAATAATAATAATAATTAATTATTCTATAAGTGAGAAATTAATAATAGACTTCGAGGTTTATATAATAGATATTATATTAATATTATAGAATTTATTAAAGAAAATAAGAAATTTAAGTAAGATTTAAAGTGTAAAGAATAATAGCTAAAGAAGTAATAACCTTATATATTAATTAATTTAAAAAACTTCGATAAAAAAGACGTAGAGATTATATTTTATTAGCCGAGTATTTTTATTAATAGTATCTATTAAAACTTATATTATATCTCTATTACGAATCGTATAGAGAATATAAGATTAAATAAATGATATCTTAATATCTCGAATTTTTATAATATTAATAATTAAAATAAATAAAATAGCTAATATTAATATCTTAAAACGAAATTTAGATAAAGCGCTATAATTTTCTTTATTAAATTTAAGAAAATTAATTATATATAGAATTATTATAAGTTTACTATATATAATATTATTAAAATAAGAGTAAATAAAGATATTTTAAATCTATATTAAATTGTTTAAAAAATAATCGATAAATTAGATAATATATTCGAAATATATAATAAGATTATTAAATCGAATATTAAGATATTCGATTTTAAATTTAATATAAGAGTAATAGATAAGAAGAAATCGTTTAAGAACTTCTATATATAATTCTCTATAACTATCGCTTTCTTAGAATTCACTAATATTTATAAAATATCTAATTTAAAATAATTAATCTTTATATATCTAAAATATCGAATTTTAGAATAGTCTTTTAATACTTTTCGAGAATGAATTATTTTCTTATAAGTATTAGATATAAATCTCTAGACTATTAATAATATATTAGATCTAAAGAGTAAGAAAGAAATTAATAAAACTAATAAAAACTTTACTCTCTTAAATAATTAGCGTAACACTTTCTTTATTAAAAGAAATAATAATATTATTACTAAAAATTCCTATATATAAAAATATAAATATCTTAAATTATTAATAAATAGAATCTAAAAAGAAGATAGATATTTTAAATATTTAAAGATTAAATATTATTCTAGCGATAATAGTACTCTATATAAAAATATAGATTTATTAATAAAAGAATAAGTTAATATAATTCTAAAAGCCGTCGATATTAAAGAGAATATCTTTATCGAATTATTATAAAAATTAAAAAACTAAATATCTCTAGCTAAGTCGCTATTAAAGATCTAGAAATTTTATATATAAAAATTAAAGAGTTAGAAATAAAAAGAATACTCGCTTTCGTCTCTCTATTTATATATATTATTATTATTAAAATCTCTTTATAAAATAAACGCTAATTAGACTTTTATAGAAAAATTATTATATTAATAAAATAGATTAAGATTAATTATCTCTCGAATATTAAAACTTTAATATTAAACTTTATAAATATATCTTTTATTAAAATAAATAAATTATTTAAAATAATATTAATATAACTCTATAAGTTATAACTAGCTAATAATAAATCTATCTCTATTTCTAATATTATATATATAATTTTAATAAAACTTATTTTAAAAGATTATATAGAAGAACTTTAATATTTAATTATCTTACTAGAATAATTTAATATTATTCTAGAAATACTATAATTAGAATAGTATAATTCTTATATATTCTTTAGATCTAGAATTATTACACTTAATTTAAATTATTATATATTTAATTATTTATTATATAATAAATTTATTACTATCTAGAGTAATAATAAGTTTTTAAAAAAGAATTTAAATTATATAGTAAAGATTATATTTAAAAAAAAGGATATAATAAAGATTTTTATTTATACTTTTATTAAGATAACTAAAAAATTAGAGAATTAAGTTATTACTATATAATTTAAAGACTTCGAATAATTTTTTAATTTTAATATTAATAAGAAAGCGAAGTTTATTATTAACGTTATCGCTATTATAATAGAAGATTATAAGAAATTCTTTTATAAGCTAAGAAAGAAATCTTTAATTATAAAATAGTTATAGAAATAAGTTTTTATAATATATTACGAATAATTAGACGTTTAAAATTCTATGGAACTAATAAATTTCCCTCTTATCGCTTTATTAATTATAAAATATATCTTAAAAAAAAGTTATTTTACTATTAAAAAGGGCTTATAAGCTCTTTAAAGATTAAATATTAATTATAAAGAAATATATTAATAAGATATTAGAGAAAGACTATATTAGATTAAATACTTCTTTCTATATAATATTTATTCTAATTATAAAGAAATTTAATAGAGAATTTAGATTATATATAGATTATAGAGTTTTTAACGTATTTATTATCTTTAATTAAAATACTTTTTTATTAATTAAAGAGATTCTCGCTAAACTATACGCGATAAGAATATATAATAAATTTAATATTATAGCTACTTTTAATAAAATTAGAGTAAAAAAGAATTATAAAAAAAATTGTATTTCTTACTTAATATAGTTTATTCGAATATATAATAATATCTTTCGAGTTATATAATGCCTTTACTACTTTTTAGATATTTATTAATAATATCTTATATAAATATTTAGATATATTCTATATTATTTATTTAGACAATATTTTTATCTATAATAATATTAAAGATAAGTATATTTAGTATATAAAAAAGATATTAAAGAAATTTTAATAAGCTAGTCTCTATCTTAATATTAATAAATATAACTTTTATATTATTAGAGTTAAATATTTAGAATTAATTATTATAATAAAAGAAGTGAAAATAAATATAAAGAAAATTAAGATTATTACTTAATAAAAGAAATCTAGATATATTAAAGATATATAAGTATTTCTAAAATTCGCTAATTTCTATTAAAAGTTTATTATAAGATACTCTAAAATCGTTATACTTTTAATAAATTTTACTTATACTTAATAGAAGAAAGACTTTATTTACTTATAAACTTAAAAATATTTTAAATAACTCGCTTTTAAAATACTTAAGAAAGCTTTTACTACTATCTCTATATTTACTTATTTTAATTTAAATAAAAAGACTTAGCTAAAAATAAACGCGTCTAATTTTATAGTTATTACTATTCTATTATAAAAAAGTAAAAATAAAGTATTTAGATCTATAATATTTCTCTTTAAAAAGATATCTTCTATAAAATATAATTATAATATTTATAATAAGAAACTTATAGCTATAGTATAAGTCTTTAAGAAATAATATTCTAAACTAGCTAATATCTTTATTAAGAATTTTATTAAAGTTATTTTAGATTATAAGAACTTATAATACTTTATATTCTCTAAATAATTTAACTTTTACTAAATAAGATAGATAAAGTTTCTCTTTAAATTTAATTTTTATATTATCTATCGTCTAAGGAAATAAAGTATTAAATCTAATAGCCTTATTTAATAAGTAAAAAATTTATCTAAAAACGAGAATAATAATTATACCCGCTATTAATATTATATAATTCTTAAAGATAATAATCTTAATAGAGGTATTAAGAACACTATATATCTTACTACTATACTTTTAGATAATATAAGAAAAAATATTATCTCTCTAGCTATAATATTATATAAATTTAGCGAATAAGATAATATTAATAATAAGAAGTCTAATAAAGAATTACTATTAAGAATTTTAATAGAGATTTCTTAAGAGAAGTTTTTAGAAGAATCGAGAGAAGTCTCTACTATTAATACTTCTAAGTTATTATATTAAATAAAAAATATTTATAATTATAATAATATCGCTTAAGAAATTATTTAATTAAAGATATTTAGATAGAGAAAGCTATTATTTAAAATAATTAAAAATAATCTCAAATTAGAATTAAGTAATTATTATCTTTATAATAAGTTATTATATATTAATAATAGATTATATATATTAGATATTTCTAAATTACAAATTAAGATTATTAGAGATATTTATAACTCTTTATTTAAAGGCTACGCTAATAGATTATTAATTTATAATAGATTAAGTAAATACTACTATTAGTTAAAAATAACGAATTTCGTTATTTATTATATTAAGAGTTACTATATTTATAAGAAATCTAAAACTTATAAAAAGAATAAATAAGATCTTCTTAAACTTCTTTCTATTCTCGAATAATATTAATAAGATATTTCTATTAACTTTATTATATTATTACTTATCTATCTTAAATATAAACGCTTTTATTAATATATTATAATAATTATAAATAGACTTAGTAAGAAGAAGAAATTTATTCTTTTAGATTTTTTAATAGTAAAGATAATAGTTTAAATCTTTATCGAATTTATATAGCGAGAGAAAGAATATCTATTTATTATTATCTCGAATCGAGATATTTAGTTTATAATATATTTCTAGAGAAAACTATATAAAAGAATTAGAATTAAACTTAAACTCTTTATTATATTCTATTTCGAAATTAATAAATAAATAAAAAATGTTAACGCTATTCTAAATTAATATTTTAGAGTTTATATTAATTATAATTAAGATAATTAGATAAATTTATTATTAATAGTAGAGTTTAAAACTAACTTCGATAAGAATACCTTTGTCATAGTAAGCTGTCGTGGCTGCGTGGGTATATGATTTTACCTACCTTCGTATTTATTAAGAAGATATCTTAATAAGAATCTTAGCTTAATATTATAAGTAATTACTTCTTAGTAGAAGAATAATTATCTTTACTATATACTACTTATTATATCTATATTTTTATATTACTCTTATAATATAATAGTAATATTATTATTCGATATTAATTAACTATTAAATAATTTAGAAGCTTCTTTATTATTATTTATTTATTTAATAATACTTTATTTACTTAATTTTTTATAGCTATTCTACTATTTAAGTCTTTTATTAATACTCTTTTATTTATTAATTAAAGTTTTTACTATCTTATTAATCTAATAAGTAATTTTAATCTAATAAAATATCTTTTTAATATTAATATTATCTATATTTATATTAATTAAAAGATAATTATATTAATCTTTTAAATTAACGACTTTATTAAAATAATATATTTATATTTTAATTTATTAAAGTCTTCGATAATATTTATAATTTAGTATCTTATTATTTATACTTTTAAATTTTTAAAGTTATTAAGACTTTTATTTATATTATAAAATAATAGAGTAAAAATTAAATCTAATTCTTTAGAATTTAAATTATTAATATTATAATTATTAGATTAAATTATTAATAAGTCTTTTTTTTATAAAGTAATTAGAGATTTTAATAATTTTATTATATAGCTAATAGAGCTATTAAAAAAAAATTTAATTAATATTATTTTATTAAATTTATTTTTATTAAGCTCTCTCTTATTAATTATATAGAAATCTTTAAGTATTATTTAAATAAGAAGCTTTATATTAATAAGTTTATCTAATAGATATTCTTCTTCTATATTTAAAATCTCTATAAAAATTATAATTTATAATAATATTATAATTTCTAATTCTTCTTTTAATTATTAATAATTTTAATAAAATATTAATAATATTATTTAAAGAGTTATAATTTAAATATTTTAGAATTTATAAATATTATTTAGTTTTATAGATTTTATAAAATAATTAGAGCTATAAGATTTATTTAGAAAATTATCTATCTTATTAAATAGTTTTAATTAATAAAAATTATTAAATTTTAGTTATTTTAATTTCTATTTTAATAAATTCTATAAAGAAAATAAGATTATTATAATTAATAAAGATATCTATTTTTATAGTGTTATTTTTTTTATAAAATAGCTATAGAATATAGCTATTATAAAAAACTTTTTTATAATTAAAATTAATTTTAATATAATATTAAGAGATATAATATTATTATAATATATTATTAAATTATTAAATTTTAAAAAGTTTAATTTATAGATAGATAATAATATTAAGAAATAATATAAGATATTATTTAGATAATTTAAGGAATTGATTAGAGTAATACTCGCTTATTTTATTATTAAAAAGTATATTTTAATAGATATATATAATAAAAGAGAGTCTTCGAGCTATATATAAATAATTATTTATTATATTAAGTTTACTAATATAGATAATATTAAAAATTAATTAATATTTATTTATTAAGATATTATAGTAGACTTATATATTTTTATAGATTTATTATTTACTATAATATTAATTTCTTTATTTATTTAAATATTTAAATTAAAGAAAAATATATAATTTAAAATATTTAAATTATTTTATTAAAGACTTTAATAAAATTAATTATTATAATAATAATATAATAATTAAATTTTTTAATAAGATTTTTAATAAGATTAATTAAATATTAATTATTAAGATTAGTAGAATTATAGAAATTAATTATTTAATTTTTTTTAGTTTTAGTTTTATTTATAATAGTCTTTTAATTATTAGAATAAATCTTATAATAGAAAATAATATATTTATAATAATTAATAATATAATTACTAATTAAATTAGTAATACGCTTTATAAAGTAATTATTCGCTTATTATATCGTTATATCTTTAAATCGCTAATTCTCTAAATATATTAGATTTAATATTCTCGAATTAATTTAAGTAATTAAATTCTTTTTAAAATAAAAGATTTTTAAAATAAGATAATTATAATTATTAAAGTAATAGAGGTAAGTAGTTATAATAGTTATAAAGTATTTATTATAATTAGATTACTATTTATTAAGTTAATTATAATAATTAAATAGTTTATAATTAAGCTAATTATATTAATAAAAATTAATTTAATATTTTTTAAAAGTATAATAAAGTATAAGAAGCTTATTAAGGCGAATTATTTAAGAAAAACTTTATTAATAATTATAAAGAATAGTTATATAAAGAGATTTATATTAACTTCGTCGATATTTATATAATTTATTAAAATTATAATATATTCTTTATATCTAAAATAAAATTTTATAAATATTTATAAAATAAATATTTATAAGAGTCTTTTATAATTAAGTAGAAGTCTTTTATTTATTAATTAGAAGTTTTTTATTATTAAAGCTTTTATTTAATAGAAATTATTAATTTTAATTTTATTAAAAAGTTTAATCTAGATATAAAAATTACTTTTTAAAAATAAAATTATATTTATATCTTTATACGCTTATAGTCTAATATTATTAATAATAAAATTTATATTAATATTAGTTATAGAGTTACTTTAATAAATAAATTATAATTATTAATATTATTATTTCTTATAAAAATTTAAAAAATAATTTTATTTCTTTATATTAAAGACTTAGATTTAATTATATATAATATTAATAAATATATTTTAATTTTAATATATATTTTTATTAATAAGATAGATAATAGTAAGATTCTCTATTATATTTAAAAAAAGATTTATTTTATTAATAATTTAAAAGTCTATATATTATTAAAAAATAATATTATAAATCTTAAGAAGATTATATTTAATATTATTTAAGATAAAGTATATATTAATAGTTATATTATTATTATTAATATTATTAATTATTAATATAATTTATATTAGAGATATATTATTTATATTTATAAGATTTTAATTATAATATTTTATATAGATATTATAATATCTATTAACTCTTTTAAAAGATTATTTAAGAGAGATTATATTTTCGAGTTAATAGTATAGTAAAATTTAACTCTATATATTTATTTTATAAATTTATATATTATCGAAATTTTAATTAAAAATAAAATTAATTAGATTATTTAAATTCTTAAAAAGTTTTATTTAGATATATTATATAAAGTTAATTATAAAAATATCTTCTTTATAGAATCTTTATTAAAATCTTTTATAAATAAATTTATTATAAATAATTAAATTAAGAAAATAGTTATTTTTATTATAATAATATTAATAAATATAATTAATAATCTTTTATAGTTTATTTATAATATTATTATATTTTAACTAAATCTTATTAAAAAGATTAAATTATTAAATAATATTATAATCTATAATAATAAATATAATATTTAATTTCTAATAAATTTAATTAATAAATTTTTTATTTTATAAAAAAATAAAGACTTTATTAAAGTATTTAAATATAATTAAATAAAGATTACGCTATATAATAACTAGTAAAATAAACTATTAAAGTTAAATTATATTAAAATCTACTCTTTTAATATTAATAATAAAATAATATTTAATAATATATTTAATAATTTATAATAATAAGATAAATTTAAATATATTATTAAGTCTATTTTATTTAGCTATTCTATCTTTATAATTTAAAAAATGTTATTAAATAATAAATAAAAGAGAAGAGCTATAGTAAATATTAGAGATCTTAATAATTTTATTATTTTAAATATATATTTAATATTATTATAATTAGATATTATAGTAAGATTATTAGAATATATTTATTTATTTATATTTAATATAATTTTTATTATTATTAATAGCTTATTTACTATAATAATCGTTATATATTTATTATAATTTCTTATTAAAATTAAAAGATTTTTAATATATTAATTATAAAATATATAAATTTTATAACTTATATATAATAATAGATTAATAAAATTTTATAATTTATTAAAATTTTTATTTAAGTATATATTAATAATATTATATTAGATTTTAAGATCTTAAAAAAGTATATTATATATTTATAAAAGTTATTTTAAATTTTAATTAAATATAATATTATTATTATATCTATAAAAATCTTTTTAAAATATTTTAATATTAATCTATTAGATTATTAAATTAATTTTTTTAATATAATAATAATTAAGAATAAGTTAAAAGTTATTAATAAGATTATTTATTCTAATATACTTAATAATCTTAAATATTAATTTAGACTAATAGATTATTTAAGAAATTTAATTTATTATTATACGTAGTTTATTAATTTTTTATAAGTATTAAAAATTTAATTATTTAAAGAGATACTTATTAAGAATAATTTATATTATATTTATTTCTTTAAGCTTTATTTATTAAAGACTTTTTTATAAAAGAATTAAAGTTTTAAAAATCTATAGAAAGCTTTAAATAGATCTTTATTATTTATATATTTTAATTTAAATAAAAATTTATAAATAGATTTTAATATTTTTAGAAAATAAGATTTTAATATATAGATATTTTATATTAAAAAGAAATATATTATTATAGCTAATATTAAATAATTATTTAGAATTATTATAAAATTAATTATATACTTATTAAGAATATTAACTTTTATTAAAAAAAATTATTAATCTATAAAACTCGAGATAGTAGAATTTATATAAATTATTAAGAAGATTTAATATCTTATAAAGTTATCTAAGTAATTTATTATTATTTAAATTAATTATTTAGCTATTCTCGATATTATAAAATAATTTTTTATTACTTTTATAATATTTATAATAAAATTAAATATATAATTAATATATATTTTTTTATTTTTTTATTAATTTTATCTCGATATAAGATATAAGTCTAATAAGAAATATATTATATTAAATACTTTTTTATATCTTATAAATATTAATAAATTAATATTATTTAAAAATTATTTAAAGTTTAATATTTTATATATTTATATTATATAAATAATAAATAATAATAATATTTATAACTATTTTATTATTATAATAGAGATAAATAAAGTCTTTTATAATAGACTTTTTATTAAATATAATATAGATTTATATTAAATAAGAATTATTAATATTATTAATATTAATATAAAATTAATAATAAAGAATAAGAGTATTAAGCTTTCTTTTATTTATAATATTATAAACTTTAATCTTATTTTTTATAAAAATAAATTTATTAATTTAAAATAATTATATATACTCTAATCGCTAATTAAAGATATTTTTAAAATTACTTATAAAAATAATTATTTAAATTTTAAAAGATCTTTTAATATAATTTTTAAATTATAATATATATAAAGACTATTTAAATATCTTTATAATTATATTAAGTATTATTTTAAATATCTAATATTATAAACTTATCGCTATAAGCTTTATAATTATCTATAATTTATAAAAAATTCTATTTTATTTTTTTATATCTTAACGCTTAATTTTATTCTTACTATATTATTATTTAATAAAAAATTTAATTATATAATAATTATTATAAATAAATTTATAAAGCGAATTATTTATATTTTTAATAAATTTATTTAAAGTATTAAAGAGTAGATTATTATTTTATTAGATTATCTCGATATAAATAATTAAAAAATATTAAAGATCTTACTATTTAATAGAGATTTTAAATTTCTATTAGAGCTATAAAAAGCTATATTTAATAAATTAAAAATTAAATTATTATACTCTATTATTTATTATTTCTAGATAAATAATAGTAATAAATATATTAATTAGATAATTAAAATCGCTTTATACTTTTATTTATATACTTTAAAAAAATCTTTAATATAATTTATTATTCTTTTATATATATAAATACTTTTTAATAATATATAATTAACTATTATAATTAAATTATCGAATAAACTTTTTTATAATTTCTCTCTTAATAAGACTCTTAATTTTATTATATTATTTAAATTATTATAATAGATATATATTATTATTAGAGTTAAAGTTATTAATATAATAAGCTTTATTTAAATATTTTAAAAATTTTATTATAATTATAAATATTAATCTATATATTTTAAAAAATAAAATAAAATATTTTTATATCTATATAAAGATTACTCTATTTTATAATCTATTAATATTATTAAAATAAATAAAATTAATTAACACTATATTAATTCTTTCGAAATTATTATTAAAATAAATAAATAAATTTATTATCTTAATATATTTAGTTATTAGAGAGTTTATTTTATATTTTTAATAATATAGTTAGAATTATAACTCGCTAATATTAATTTCTTCTATAAATTACTATTAAAGAAGTTTAATTTTATCTATATAAAAGATAATATTAATAATTATAAATTATATAAATTATAATTTTTACTTAATAAGCGTATTAGATATTATAATAAAGATTATTTAATTAAATATCTAATACGTTAAAAAGAATATAGTCTTAAATATAATTAATAATATAATATTAAATAATTAGACAATACTTCGAAATTAATAAAAAACTACGAGATCGCTATATCGCCTCTATCAGAGCTACTACCTCCGCTATTAATTACGTATTTATAGAAGCCTTCCATAATCGATTATACTACTACATTATTACTATCTTCGCTATTAGAGTTATTATCTATAATACCTTCATTATATTTATAAAAGTCTTTCGTAATCGATTATGCTGCTACGTCTATTATGGAATAAGCTATTACGATTATAATATCGAGAAGAAAGAAATTAACTATATGATTATTATTATATTTACTTACTTTATAATAACTTCTTTACTTGCTTTACTAATACTCTTTACTTATATATATATCGAGATTATTATACTTTTTATTAACGCTATATTATTATAATAAGCTATTATAACTATGTAGATATATGATTTTATCTATCTTCGTATTTATTAAGAAGATATCTTAATAAGAATCTTAGCTTAGCATTATAAGTAGTTACTTCTTAGTAGAAGAATAATCATCTTTACTATATATTACTCATTGTATCTACATTTCCATATTGCTCTCACAACCTTATTAAGCGTATTATTATTTCTTCTTATTAAAGAATATATTTCTTACTTAAAAATAGAATTCTTTATCTCTTAAGATTAATTTGTTAATTAAAAAGTGAAAAGAGATATTAAATTAGCTAATAGATTTATCGAGAAGATAGATATTATAAAAAATTATCTAAGAAGTTAGCTTAAATAGTTATAAGCTTTATAGAAAAAGTAAACTAACTATTATTAACTCTTAATATTAAAATTTAAAATTAAAGATATAATTATACTTAATAAAAGAAATATTAAAATTATACGCCTTAGTAAATTACTAGATTATAAGAATTTCAAATTATTTAAAATTACTAAAGCTTTAAACAATTTCGCTTATAAGTTAAAACTTCTTATTTCTATAAATAATATTTATTTTATCTTTTATCTATAGCTATTATATCTCGATAATAACGACTTATTACTAAAATAGATTAAGCTTTTATTATCTTCTATCGATATTAATAAAGAAAATAAAATTTATAATATTAAAGAAATAGTTTAATTTAAATTAAATAAATGAAAAAATAATCTCTTAACTAGTAAGAGAGGATATTTAATATATAAAATTAGATATAGAGACTCTAAGATCGAGAAAAATCTATTCTAATAATTATTCACGAATATAGTAAAATATTCGAATCTAATAGTAGACTTTTATTATTATTACCTCGAGGTTATTAACTCTTATTTATTATTTAAAAGACTTTCGAAATAGTCTTCTTTATGAGCGCTATTAATCTATAGTAACTATATCGACTTATAAAAAGATTCTAAATCTATTATAGAATATTAAGTTAATATACTTAAGAATATTACTTTGTATACGCCTAGATATACTTTTTATAAGATCGATATCTACTATATAGTAGTTATCGCCGAAGCTTTAAATTGAAGGAGAGGGTAATATTACGATTTTAATAACCTTACTTATAATTATGGCCTAATTGGGCTTAGCGTGCTAAGGCCTTTCGGCCTTTCTATCTTGCTGTGAAACCCATACTTATAATAATCCTATATAGATAGTATTCTCTTCATACTATAATATAGAGTTATTACACACACCATTAAGTTCCTAATATATAAATATTAAAAAACTTAATAAAAATAATAGAATTAAAAATAATATTAAATTATTATATTCTAATATAAACTAGCGTAAATTTAAAAGACTTATTTTTATTATAAAAATTATAATTTTAATTATAGATTTTATAATATTAAATATACTAATTATCTAAACTTTTATAAAAATAATAAATCTTTTAATTCTTATTAATAATAAAGAGAATTTTTTTAAATAAGTTATTAATCTTATATAATAAATTAATAAACTAATTAATATAAATTTATAATTTATTTTTATAAATAATAAGAGTAAGAAATTTTAATCTTTAAATAATAAAGCTAAAAATATCTAATTCGCGAGATTTATATTCTTTTAAATTTTTTTAAATAATTATAATATTAATATAGCTCTTAATAAAATTATATAAATTATTTTTATAGCGAGTCTTTATTATAATATAAAATTTATAATATACTCTAATTTATATTATAATATCTATATCGATAATAATCTTAAAAATATTTATTATAAATCGCTATTTAATTATAATCTTTATAATAATTACTAAATAAGAGATTAATTAAATTATATTAATTTTAATATAATATTAGAGATCTAATAATATAAAGAAATCTTATATATTTTACTTTTATTTATAATAATTAAAAATACTTTTAAATATAGAAATTTAATAAAATTAATTTAAATTAATTGAAAGTTTAATATTAATATATTTAGATATAATACTATTTATAAAGAATTAATTTAATTTTTAAAATTTAATAAAATAAAGTTTTAATAAAAGTTTAAATTTAAAAATAAGATTTATAATATAATAAGATTTAATAAATAAAATAAAATAAATAATATTAATAAAATTAGCTTTACTCTAAATCTAAAAAGCTCTTTATCTAAAATTAGCTCTAATAATAATTTAAAAATAAATTAACTTAATAGAATAATAAAATTAATATAAGAAATTAAAATATACTCGCTATTAATATTATTTATATTTAAAATATTTATAATTATTTAAAGCGTATAGAGAAAGTTTTATTAAGCTCTAAAATTAACTCGATATAATTTAAAACGTTATTTAAAAAAAGATCTTATATTATAATTTATAATATAATTAATAATATCTTAAAAAGATAGACTTTAATTTATAAATATTTAAGAGAAATATAATATAAATATATAATAACTTAATAAAAAATCGTCTTTCTTTATATTTAAAAGAAAATTTAATTAAATTAAATTTCTTATATTATTATCGCGATTATTTTAATTATCTTCTATTATATTTATAATATAATATCTTCTATTAATTAGCTCTTTTATTAAAAAAATTAATTAAAATTAAATATAAGATTATTTATAATTTTACTTCGCTCGCTTATTAAATTTAATTAAAGCTTCTTTATAAAATTATTTTATTTTTATAAATATAGAGAATAATTACTCTTTAATCGCTATAATAAAAAATAATTTCTCTTTATATATTAATATATTAGATATATAAGATATAAATTATTTTCTCTTTTAATATTATATCGTTATCTTAAATTAGATTTTAATTTTTATTATAAAAATTATATAATAAAATATTAAAGTTTAATTGCTTATTATTAATTTTTAATATAATAAAGTATAAAAATAAAAATATATTATCTTTTATTTTTAATATATTCTACTTAATATAAAGAAATTAATAATATTTTAATAATTATAGCGATTATATAATGAAAAAATATAAATATATAATATTCTATTATAATATATAATAGCTTCGATATTATATAATTAAATATAATATACTTTAACTTACTTAAAATTATTTTATATTAAAAATAATATAAAAGTTTATATAATAAATTATTAATATAATATATTAATATATTAATAATTTCGATAAAACCCCCCTTACTTATAACTCTTACTCTTTCTATTAAAAATATATTTAATATATATTATCTAATTAGAATAATTATTTTAAAATAAAAAATATTTATATTATAAAGATTAATAAAAGAGATTCTTCGCGATTATAATTACTATTATTTAATAAATATTAATATAATAAATACGCTAAAATTAGTTATAGCTATAATAGATAATAGATAAATTATAAAATAATTAAAATAGTTATCAAGTAAAGCTTAAATTTATAATCTATTAAAATATAAGATAGAATACTTAGTTATTTTAATTAAAGAGTTCTATAGAAGAAAAGAGCGATTTAACACGAGCGCGCTAAGGCGTATCACGTGACGTAGTCACGTGACCGCCAAGACGCCAAGAGTCACGTGATCCGAATTTCAACAAATATTTAATAGAGATATAAAAATACTTTATTAGAAAATAGCTAAGAGTTTATAACTAAATTCTTTAGATATTAAACTCTTAAAGTTATTATATTAAAATATTATATATAAATTTAAATATTATTAATAAGACGCCGCTGCTAGCGCCTCTAGAATATATTATTATCGTCGACGATATCCTCGGAAGGTCGTAATCTTTTTTTGATTAGGGCTATCGAGTAAATAGGTGAGCGATCTTTGGTGAGCGAACTTTAATGAGCGATATTTGAATTCCTTGCGCTTTAATAATTATAAGACTAAATTTATAAATTCTTTTTTTTATTTGAAAGCCCATATCTCGTTCCATAATTTAAGAAAAAAATTTTAAAATTTTAATAGAAGATAAAGAAGTTATTCTATATGTTAATAACGTATATCTATTTTTTTAATAATTGCGAACGCTAATTTATTTATCTACGATAACTTAGTCGATCTAATTAAAGAGCGTAGTAACCCTAAGACTATAATTAACTATATATATAAGTTTAAGATCTTTATAGAAATATAACATAAGATACTTAGTTATTAACTATAGAGTTATTATTAAAATATAAGATAGAATACTTAGTTATATTAACTATAGAGTTCTATAAAAGAAAAGAGTAATTAGATATAAATATACTAAGATATAGTATATAACTATATTATATAATCGCTAAGACGCTAAGAGTTATATAATTTAAATTCTAATACTCCCTTTTATATATATTCTTTTATACGCGAAATCTAATAAATACGAAGTTTAATATTAATAGTATGAAAATTAAGTAAACAAGATAAAAATAACTTAGTCGATTTTTATTAGATTATTAAAGTAAATTTAACGTTAAATAATTAAAATAAAGTTTAAATTAGATAGTTAAAATAAGTTTAATATTAAATAATTAAAGTAAAGATTAAGTCAAATAATGAAAGTAAGTTTAATATTAAGTAATTAAAGTAAAGTTTAAATTAGATAATTAAAATAAGTTTAATATTAAATAATTAAAGTAAAGTTCAAATTAAATAATTAAAGTAAAGTAAGTTTAGTATTAAATAATTAAAATAAAATTTAAGTTAAGTAATTAAAGTGAATTTAATATTAAATAATTAAAGTAAAGTTTAAATTAGATAGTTAAAGTAAAATTAGCGTCGAATAATAAAAGTAAAAAATTAAAATCTAAAAACGACTATATTAAATTAAATCATTATTATTAAATTAAATTTTTTATTAAAAAACGATTTTTCGAAAATCTTATTTTTAGACTATCTAATATATATTAAAAAATAATTAATTTAAAATTAGAGAATGCCTTACTCGTAAGAGTAATTAAAATAATTAAAAGAAATTATTTGTCTTATATATATATATATATATATAAATAGATATATTACAATCGACTATAAGGCTTCTATAAAACTATTTTAGATATCTAATTTTTAATAATAATATTTAATAGTAATAATATAGATAAGAATAACTTAAAAGAGCTTTAAAGATTTAATAGCGATAGCGATAATAGCGTTAAAGAAATAGCTATTTTAATATAAAATAATGAGTCTATAAAGTATTTTTAATACAGCGACTTAATAAGCGACTTAGTTAGATTATTTAAATTACGAGAATTAATAAAATAGCTTCTCTAGAGTTAAAGTTAGCTTTTCTAAATATATAATACTATAAATAATATTTTAATCTAATTACCTTAATATATAAAAAAAAAAAAAAAAAAATTTTTAAATAATATATTAGTAAGTCTATTAATTATTTATTATTTAATAAAAATATATTTAAAAGTAATATTAGTATATATAATAGAATAAGATAGAACTAAGCTTGAAAATCTTGAATTTATATATATAGCCAATTATAAATTCGAGTCTTATACGCTTTTTAATTAAATCGATTAACTTACCGCGAATAAATAAATTAACATTCGTAATTATTAAAAATCTCTTCCTCTACTTTTAACCCTTTAATAACTTTATTATTTTCTATTAAAATTTTAAGATTATTTTTTTAAATTATAAAGCGTAGATTACGCTTTTAAACGCATTAAGAATTTCGAAATTTAGTCTTATAATTATTAAAAGGTAAGACATTCAAATATCGCTCACTAAAGATCATACCAAAGACCGCTTACTAAAGACCGCTTATCACTTTACTCGACAGCCCTAATCAAAAAAACGATTATAAATTTAATTCATAGGCCTTTACTTGTTATTAATAATAATTTATTTTTATATATAGTAATATTAAATATCGATATATTTAATATATATATAAAATTAAAGATTTTAATAAGAATTATAATACTTTAATTATTATAGTAAATAATAATAGTCTATATATACTTAGCGCTAGAATTAAGTTAATTAAAAAATTTATATAATTAAATTATTTTTTTAATAGTTTATAATTAATTAATATATTTAATTTTATAAAAGAATAACGTTATAATAGATTATTATTTTAATAATTAATTAATAATAATACTATCTATATTAAAAATATAATAAAAAATAAAAAATAAAAAATTCTAATTATCTATCTAATTTATATTTATATAATTAATAAATAATTTTAAATCTCTTCTAAATATTAATTATTAGTTTTTAATATTATTTAAATATCGATAAATACGCTTAATAGCCTTTTAATAGAATTTATCGAGATTTAAAATATATCTAGAGATTATTAAAATAGCGAATATAATATTAAATTAAATACTTAATATTATATATAATATTAATTTTATAGTTAATTAATAAATATAGCGAGATTAATTAATAAAGATAAAATTATTTTTAATAATATAAAATTAATTATTATTAATAAGAGTAAATAATAGCGTAAAGTTTAATATATTATACTTCTTTAGAAATTTCTAAATATAATTTTTTTAATTAAGACGTAGAATTTAATTAATATAATCTCTAATAATTATTATATTAAGATAATAAATATAAGATCTTAAATTAATTATTTCGAACTTTTTATTAAATTTATTCTTAATACTCTATATCTTAATTTTATTAAAACTCGCGAGTAAAATATTATTTATATAAATAGTAATAATAATAATATTATTAATAAATATAAAGAGATTAATAATAATAAATTTAATTTTTAATTTTTTTAAAATAAGTTATAAGAGTATTATATTAAATTTTAGAGAAGTATTTTAAATTATAAAATATCTTATTACAGATCTAATAAATCTATAGAGTTTTTTAGAATCTTCTAAATAAGCTACTTCGAAAGAATTTAATAATAATTTCTATACTTTTAATCTAGAATTCTTTTATTTAAATCTTAAAGAATTATATAATACAAGTTTAGGCCCATAAATTGAATTCATAATCTATCTTTCTAATTAGAACTATTATTAAGAAATAGTTCTTAATATTATATAATATTAATATAATATAAAGTTATTTTATTAATCTATATAATCTATAGATATATATATACGAAGAGAGGCGCGCTAAGGTCTAATTAGAAAGATATATCGAGTAAAGAATTAATCCGTAACGATTACTTATAAAAAATAGAGAAAGGCTATATCCCTTATAGTAAGAAGTATCGAAATATCGGAAAGAAATGAAGATAACGTGTTAATTAGTGGTGTGAATCTCATAATATCTTCTACCGCAGTGAAATCTTTCGAATAATGAAATAGTTATAGACATCGAACGATTTTAATTCGTTTAAATATATATCGTTCGATATTTCTTCTATAGAGGCCTAATTAATTATAATAGTAGATTCTTCTCTTATAATATTATTATAGTAATGTATTATATTAATATAATAGAAATAATAAACTAAGTTATAATAATATTCTTCGCTTATTAAGTAATGATTTAATATAGAATCGTAAAGAGTATATAATATAGGATCTTGAAGAGCTAAGTCGTGTTCTTAATGATAATAGTTTTATTGCCGCTTGATTTCTTCGTAGTATTCTCCGTAGTGTTCTTCGTAATATTCTTCGCATTTATCTATTATAGTTCTTAACGTTATTATAGTAATATATTATATTAATATAGTAAGAATAATAGACTAAGTTATAGTAATATTCTTCGCTTACTAAGTAATAATTTAATATAGAATCGTAGAGAGTATATAATGTGAGATCTTAGAGAGCTAAGTCGTATTCTTAACGATAATAGTCTTATTATCGCTTAATTTCTCCGTAGTATTCTCCGTAGTATTCTCCGCATTTGCCTATTATAGTTTCTTCTCTTATAATATTTCTTCTATAGAGACTTAATTAACTATAATCGTTATAGTAGATCTTTCTCTTATAACGTAATTATAGTAATATACTATATTAATATAATAGAAATAATAAATTAAATTATAGTAATATTCTTCGCTTACTAAGTAATAATTTAATATAGAATCGTAAAGAGTATATAACGTGGGATCTCGAAGAGCTAAGCCGTATTCTTGACGATAATAATCTTATTATCGCTTAATTTCTCCGTAGTATTCTTCGTAGTATTCTTCGCAGTATTCCTCGTATTTATCTATTATAGTTTCTTCTTTTACTTCTTCTTTTATAGAGTATTAGATTAAGTAGCTAGCTGAGTAGCTAACTTAATAAATAACTAACTAATTAACTAACGATCTAATTGAGTAGATTATTAAGCTAATAGAATAGATAGTATTAACTAAGCGGCTAATCGAGTAGTATATAGAGAAGGATAATGATTATAAATCCGTTCGGGCTCTTTTTAAGGGCCTTTTAACGCGTTTATAAGTAGTAGTAGATAGCTATTAGGCTCGCTTACGGCCTCGATTATTAGTAGTAGCGAATTCGTTAAGGAATAGCCTAAGAGCGTTAGTAGAGGCTCTAAGAGGCGGGTAAAAGGAGTGTATATGCCTGAAGCGTTTAGTAACGTTTCCGCGAGGGGTATTGAGAACGATTATATTTATATTAATAAAGTTAATAGATTAATGAAATTAATAGAATTAATAGAGTAATAAAAGAATAATAATTATATTAGTATATATAAAAGAATAAGGTAGGGCTGAGCTTGAAAACCTTGAATTTGTATGTATAGCCAATTATAAATTTAGGGTTACTACGCTCTTTGGTTAGATCGACTGAGTTATCACGGGTAAACAAATTAGCGTCCGCAACCATCAAAATCTCTTACCTTACTTTTAACCCTTTAATAACTTTACTATTTTCTATTAAAATTTTGAGATTATTTTTTTAAATTATGGAGCGTAGATTGCGCATTTGAACGCTTTAAGAATTTTGAAATTTGGTTTTATAACTATTAAAAAGCAAGGCATTCAAATATCGCTCACCAAAGATCGCTCACCAAAGACCGCTCACCAAAGACCGCTCACCAAAGACCGCTCACCAAATTTACTCGACAGCCCTGATCAAAAAAAGGGTTATGAATTTAATTCATAGGCCTTTACTCGTAAATAGATGAAAGGATTATTATTCGATCTTAGACGCGTTTAATATAACTATTATATTTGAATATTTATTTAATTTATTAATAGTAGATTAAACTTTATTATTTTTATATCGTTAAAAAATGTAAACTAAGCTTTATAATTTACTAAATTATAAAGAAATAGTATTTATAGAAAGCTGGTTATTTTAGAGTATAAAACTTCTATATATAAAATTTTAATAAGAGAGCTTAAAAGGGCTAGCGGGCTAACTTAGTTAGTCTAGTTAAAAGACGTAATAACTTCGAATTAATAATTGACTGTATATATAAATTTAAGATTTTCTAATTTAGCTCTATCTTATTCTTTTATATATACTAATTAATAATATTATTTTTAATAGTAAAGAAATTATATATTAAGAAGTATATTTTTTCTATTAATATATAAAAGACTATATTATAATTAAAGAAGAGAATATTATATATATAAATCTTTTAACTTATTTTCGAAGAGCTATCTTATTCTAATAATTAAATACTTTATTTTAAAATAAAAAGATATAATAATATAATTTTAAATAAAATTAAAAAGAACGCTTATTTAACTATAAGATTATTTTAAAATATTTATATTCTCGACTTTAAATTAACTTATAAGATAAATTTATACTCTTAATAATATTAATAATAGATATAATCTTATAAGCTATATATAGAGTATCTTTAATTATATTATATAAATAGAAATCTTTAAGAAATACGCTTAAGTTATTTAGATATAAAATTACTTAAAAGTTAAATTATAAACTATTATATCTTCTTTAATTTTTTAAATTACGCTTCGCGAATTTATTGAAATATATTATCTGACTAAGTTGGAAGGTTTACCGAGGCAAGGAAGGTTTATCGAGACTTAACGATATATATATTTATAATACTCTCTATAGTTAGATCTAATTAATTAAGTATTTTATTTATTACTTTTAATAAATTATAAATTTAGATTATAAGATATTTATTTAGTATATTACTTATAAGCTAGCTAGCTTATTAATTAAGTGCTTAAAAAATAGAAGAAAGCTTTATTATAATATTGTATCGCTTAATAGTATTATTATAATATTAAATACTTAATTAATTTACTTCGAGATAACTCGATAACACTTTTTAAGCTTTATCGATTTTTAAATAATAAGTTATACTTATTATATAATAGCTATAACTCTTATAAAGATCTTACTATTATTATCTTTAGTCGCTATATTAAAAAGTAAGAAGTTAAAATAGAGAGTTTAAGTATTAAATTAATTAAAAATTTCGCTAAATTAATTAATTAGTTAAGCGTTTTAAATAATATTAATTTTATTTATAGAACGCTAAATCTATAAATAAAAATAATATAATTATAAAAGAGATAATATATAAAGAAGTATTCTTATTTTTTAATTAAAATATAGTTATATTAGTTAAATAGATTATAATAAAATATTATTATATTAATACTATTAATCGCTTAATTAATAGATTATCGAGTTAATAATCGAATATCTAGTTAATAAAGAATATAATTATCACATAAGATAAAGAATATAAAGAGTTTTTAAATTTTTTATCTAATATAGACTTTATATTTATTTAATTACTTTTAAATTTAATTATATCTTAAAAAAATCTTTTATTTAATTATACTAGTTAAAGTAATATTATATATCTTAAATATAATTATATATTAATATCTTTTTTTAATTAAGATAATATTAAATATTTTAAATATAATTATTTATTAATATTTCTTATAGTTTAAAATAAATTTAAAAATTACTATAGACTATACGCATTTATTATATTTTTAAATATCTTTTAAGAATAATTTTATATATTATATAATAAAGTACGTATAGATAGATATATCTTTAAATACGATTTTTTTTAATATAATCGAATATTAAATAAAGCTTAATATTAATTTGAAAAATATTTAGAAAGTTAAGAATATAATTATATATTTATCTATCTCTCTAATAGCTTTATAATTCTTAATAATTTAATTCGCGAGTTATTTCTCGAATTAATTAATAGTAAAAATCTCTTTAATATTATTATATAGCTTATTAAATTTAATCCTCTTATAAGCTCTTAATCTCTTCGCGCTTTAAATAATATATTAAAATTAAAATTATATTAAAAGAAATTAATTTAAATATAAAATCTAGCGAGCTATCTCTTTATATTATTAAATTTAAAAAATTTAAAAATCTCTAAATATAGTAGCGAGATATATATTAATATCTTATAATATAATATTTTATTAAATTTATTAAAATTAAATAAAAAGATTATTTTATTATTTTTATCTTAATTAAAAATATATCTAATATTAAAGTTATAAGATTTATTAATATTATTAAAAATAAAGTTATTAAGTAAAAGTTAAAGTATAAACTAGCTATTAATATTATTTAGAATTATTTTAATAATAATCTACTATTAAATCTAAAAAGCGAAATTAATATTTATTTTCTATAAAAGACTATTATTATTAATAATAAATTTAAAGATTTTAATACTCTTAATAATCTTTATTATTAATTATTTAAATTAAATTTTAATTAATATAAAGATATATTAGATTTCGCAACTTATTTTAAAAATATTTATATTAATATTATTAATATATTATTTAAATTAAAGTTAGAAATTAATTTTTTTATTTTTCTCTTTTATATTAAGTTAAATAAAATTTATAATATCTATTTTATCTATTATATTTAAAATTATAAATTAATAAATAAGATAAATATAAAGTTTATCTTCTCGCTAAAGTATATTACTATTTAATTTATTTAGATAATTATTAATTTATCTTCTAAGCGTATTAAATCTAGCTATATTTTTACTATTTAATATTTTTATTATTTTATTTTAAATAATTTAAATTTTATTATTATTATTAAGTTATAGAAAAGAGTTATATCTAATTTTAATAATTATATAATTTAAAAGTAAATTAAATATTATACTTATTATAAGAAGTATTATTATATTAAAATCGAGTATAATTAATTTATTAAAAAAAGTTAAAATAAAAATAATAGTAATAATAATAATAATAAAAGTAATATTTATAATTATAATTTTAAATTTAATAATAAAAAGAATAAGAATAAGAATTATAAGCTTAATAAAAATCGTTATCGCAATTTTATTAATATTAAAAGAAAAATATATATTATATATATAGTTAAATTCGATAGCTCGCCTATATAATAAACTTTAAATTATATCTATTTATAATACTCTACTTCTTATTAAGATATTTTTATTAAATATTATCTTCTTAATTTTATAATTAATAATATTTATCTAATTAAGGGTATTAAGAATTCTCTTATTTTTATTAATATTAGTAAAGTATATTTTAGTATTATTATCGATAATAAAAAGAAGAAGTTAATTCTTATTAATATTCTTTATCTTTTTAAATTATTTTTTAATCTAATCTCTTAAAAGTAATTAATATATAATAGTTTATTTATAAAATTTATTTTTAATAATATTAAAATTAGTTATTATAATATTATCGCTTAATTATAAAAAAATAATTTATATATCTTTTATATATAAAAGTTAAAATTTATATTAATATTGTTTAAAGCTAAATCGATATTTATATTAATATCTAAATAATAAAATATAAAGTTTATTATACTTTAGATTATTTTAAAATATAAAAAAAAAGTTAATTCGATAAATAAAGGTATTTTTATTTTTATTAAGTTTAATATCTTTAACTCTAATTTCGATTTTAATTTTAATAAGATATTTTATAAAATTAACGAAGAAACTCTTAATCTTTAATATATTTATATAAATTATTTAGAATATTAAAATATCTAAAAACTCGCTAAGTTATTTAAAAGTATAAATTTTATTAAAAAGATTATAGAAATAAAGTTTTATATTTTATATACTATTAAAAAAGTAAAGAATATATTATATAAATCTTATATTCGCTTTAAAAAAGATTAAATAATTTAATTTATATTAATATCTATAGCTTTATTATCTTACGCGGTTTTAATAAAGAAAAATATTTTATTATCTTTTTAAATAACTATAATAAACGCTTTAAGATTAAGATTATTAAATAAAAAAGCGATATCTTTATTACTTTTAAGCGCTTTTAGCTTTAAAATAAATATAATAACTTTATTATTAGATATTTATAAAGTAATTATAAAGATAAATATAAGAATTATAATTTTAATATTTATTATATTAATTATAATATTATTTAAAAGCTAATTTAATTAAAGAATCTCGAATAAAATAAGATTATTAAATAATTTATTTAAACTCTCTTTAGTATTATTAATATTATTAGAAAAAAATATTAATATTAATTAAAAGTTTTAATTAAAGTTTATAATAATAATAAATTATTTTTATAATTATAGCTTTATTATAGATTATAAATTTATTTTATATAAGACTTATATTAGATATAAGTCTTATTTAATATATATTAGATATATTAAAATTAAGAGCTTTATTATAATAAGAAGATTAGTTATTAAATAAAAAAAAGAATAATATCGCGCTTAAAAAGATATTCTTATAGACTATAATAATAATTATATTTATTAAATATTACTATTAAATAATAATATTATATATTTATTAAAAGTTATATAGAATAGAGAAAAGAATAAATTCTTACTTAATTTAATATCTTTTTAATTACTAAATAATTTAATTATAAAAAAAATATATCTAAATTTATAACGTCTTTTTTAATTAAAATTTTTTTTTCTATAAATATAATAAATATAAATAAAATTATTTAATTATCTAAATTTATTTTAAGGCCTTCGAAGCTTATAATAACTTCTTTTAACTTTAATACTTCTATTATTATATCTTAATTTATCTTAATAATATAAGATAATATATCTTTATATTCTAATTATTCTTACTTAATCTCTTAAAATCTCTCTTTAAATTCTTTTATACTTTATATTATAATTATTTAAATTATAAATATAGAGCTATATAAATTAAAGATCTATAAAGAGATTATAATAAATAATTCTTTTTATAAATAATAAAAAGGCGATATAATTAAAGAATTCGAGTCGCTAAAAGAGAATAATATCTAGACTCTTATCGATTTATTTTATAGATATACTACACTTTATAATAGATAAATCTATATCTTAAAATATAAATTTAATAATAAATTTATTTATTATAAGATTTATTAAATAATATATAATTTCGAATAACGCGAAGACTTAGATTATAATAAAACCTTCGTTTTAATAATTAAGCTTATATTTTATAAGACTATTTTTATTTTAATTATTATTAAAGATTAAGATCTAAAATAAATAAATATTAAAATCGCTTTTCTTTATAAAGATATTAAAGAGAAAATCTATATAGAATAGTTTATTAATTTTATCTCGAAAAAATATTCTTAGCGAGTTTATAAGCTTAATAAGATACTCTATAATCTAAAGTAATCCTCGCGTATATAATATAATATCTTTATTAACTATATATAAGAAATTAATTTTATCTTTATTAATATTAATTATAATATATTTATTAATTTTAATATTAATATTATTATTATCTTTTATATAAATAATATTTTTATTATTAATTTTTTTTAATTTAATATTTAGTAAATTAAGAATATATTTAATATTAAATACAAAATTTAAATCTCTATAATTACTATTTAGATATAATTATAATTTATAATTATATTAATTAAATATTATATTTAGATTAATTAATTTATATTAAATAATTTCTTAAATATTATAAAATATAAAAGTTTAAATTATAATTTACTCTTATAGAGATTAATATATAATCGCTTTTTATCGAGAATAGTTATATAATATTTATTAAATTATTAAAAATTTATTAATTAGCTATTAAATCTCTTATATATACTATATTAGATATAAGATTAAATATTATATTCGCTATATTAATAATCTTATAATATTCTTTAAATTCTATTAAAACTTATTATATAATTATTAAGTATATCTTTTAATATTTTAAAATAATTATTTATTAATATTTTATCTATAAAGATTCGCTTTAAGATTTAATTAATTATATTAATTTTAATTAAATTAATAATTATAATATTTATAAATTAATTTTAAATTATATTTATAATCTAGAAAGTAAAATAATTAGCTAATTTTCTAAATAATAAATTATTATTATATTATCTATTTATAAGATTAAATATATTAATTAAATTTAGACTATAAAAAAGCTATTTAACTTTAAAAATTATTTAATTAAATTTATCTTAATAAATCGCTTTAAATAATTATTATTTTCGATAATAATTAAGATATAATCGCTTTAATAAAGAACTCTTAATATTATAATTATATTAAGTATATTAATATCTAATATTATTAAATACGCGATTAAATTACTAATAATAATATAGATTTTAAATATATTTTTATTAATAAATAGATAGTTAATAGACTTATTTAAAACTTTATATAAAAATAAATTTAAGCTTTTTTAAGAATTTATTAATCTAAAACCTCGCCTATAGAATAAATATTTCTTATATTCTAGCGATACGCTTATTATTAAAAAAGAGTTAATTCTAGTATCTTAAAAAGTAGATAAATTTATATCTTAGCGATACGCTTATTATTAAAAAAGAGTTAACTCTAGTATCTTAAGAGGTAAATAAATTATTATCGAGAGTTAACTTTAGTATTTTAAGAGGTAAATAAACTTCGAGTAAATTAAGTTTTTTAATTTTATTATTTATATAAAAGCCTACTTCTAATTAATCTTTATATCTTAAATAATCTATTTAAATCGTTTATCGAGTCGCTATATTAAATTTAACACTCTATAAACTTACTATTTTATATTAAAATAGTTGTTTCTTTAGCGCTATTATTATTATCGCTATTAAATCTTTAAAACTCTTTTAAAACGCTTTTATCTATATTTTATCTTATTAATATATTATATATAAGACGTATATTACTATTAGCCATTATCGCTAAAAATTAGATA
Organism: Letharia lupina; assembly: GCF_014066315.1. NCBI lineage: Eukaryota > Fungi > Ascomycota > Lecanoromycetes > Lecanorales > Parmeliaceae > Letharia > Letharia lupina. Next base: position 800,642 of record NW_023502990.1, on the reverse strand, counting down.
TCTAAAACGATCCCTATAAAGACTTTATAGTCGAGCGTGTATATATAAAATAAATAATTTCTTCTAATTGGATTTATTTTATTTCTATAAATATTCTCTAATTTTAAATTAGTCGATTTTTGATATATATTAGATAATCTAAAAATAAAATTTTTAAAAAACTACTTTTTGATAAAAGTGGAATTTTGATAATAGGGGTATAGTCTAATATAGTTATTTTTAGATTTCAACTTTTCACTTTATCTACTCTATTATAGACGTTATTAATTTCGATCTTTAATTAATTAATTTTTAATATATATTAAGTATACTAAAAATAAAATTTTTAAAAAACCGCTTTTTAATAAAAAATAGAATTTTTATATAGAGTAAATAAAAATTTTCTTATATATATATCCTCTTTACCTTTGCTACCCGATATTTAAATATAATATTTACTCGAATAAGGGGGATAGAAGAAATATTTTCATTTTTTATACTTATTTAATTCGAGCTATATTTCGAGTATATAAGAGTGTTAAAATATATTATCTAATTAAGTTAAAAGGTTTACCGAGATAAGAAAGGTTTATCGAGGCTTAGCGATATTATAAGAGCAACATGGAAATATAGATATAATGAGTGGTGTATAGTAAAGATGATTCTTCTTCTATTGAGAAGTAATTACTTATAATGCTAAGCTAAGGTTCTTATTAAAATATCTTCTTGGTAGGTACGAAGGTAGATAAAACTATGTATCTATACAGTTATGATAGCTTACTATAATAATATGTCGTTAATAAAAAAGTATAGCAATCTCGATATGTATATAAGTAAGAAGTATGTAAGCAAAGAAGTTATTGTAAAGTAAGTAAATACAGTAGTAATCATATAGTTAGTTTCTTTCTTCTCGGTATTATAACCGTAATAGCTTATTTCATAATAGGTGTAGTAATATAATCGATTACGAAAGACTTCTATAAATACGATAAAGGTATTATAAATAATAACTTTAATAGCGGAGATAGTAATAGTATAGTAATATGATCGATTACGAAAGATTTCTATAAATACGTCGTTGATAGCGGAGATAATAATGATAACGAAGGTAGTAGCTCTGGTAGCGGAGGTGGTAGCGGAGGTAGAGATATATCGGTCTCGTAGTCTTTCGACATGGCGGTCTTGTAGTCTCTCACCAATTCCGGGGCATCGCCTAGGTGCTTGATATTGTACTATTGATCGTACTTAGGGCTATATCCTTTCCAACGTGCTAGATATTTAACCAATTAACTTTTATCACAACGTCTAATACGCTTATTAAGTAAGGACTATAGCTTATATAACTTATAGTTATTAATATCGCCTTTCACGTAGATAGAATTAAACTTCTTCGATAGTAGTCTATAAAAAAAGTTAGTATTAGCGGGCTATGGTTCTAGCTATACTATCGAGAATACGGGATGAACTCTTTAGTGACTAGGTATGTCGAGGCGATAAGCTTGCTTGTCTATCTTAGTAATAACTTCGAAAGGGTTGACGTAGCGTTAGTTAAGTTTATCTATCTTAATAGTATTAATAGGTTATAGAATAGAGTAGCCTTTATATAGGCGTAAGAGTACCTTATCTCCCTTTCTAAAGTATATAGACTAATACTTACGATCATAGTGGAATTTCTAAGATATTTAAGCGAAGCTTATTATATCGATAGCTTTAACTCTAATAATAGCGTATGCTTGCTATAATAGTTTGGATAATACAATAAGATTAAGAACCTTATTAAGAGGGAATTCGTAGAAGAGCTTATTTGATAACTTAATTATAATAGTCGACTATATATTATTAAGAAGTACTTATATATATGAGAGAATAATAGACTATATTAAAGGCTTCTCTAGAGTATATAAGTAGAAGCGTAAAGCGATTTTAGTCGTCTAATTGGTGCGTTTACTGCTATCATTCATCTAGAGATAATAAATAGTAGAGTATAGTAGTTTAACTCTTAGTTTATTGAATATAGCTTTCTATAGCTTTGATAGAAATTTAAAATCTCTGTTAGATAATAAGACCTTTAATACTCTCTAGTTATCTATATCGAGGCGGTCTAATAGAGTAATAGTCTACTCTTTGGTATTTTAGATAGATTTGCTAGGGATATAAGTGGTCCGCTTTGTGAACTTGTCTGTAATGATCATCGTGTAATTAAATCTCTTATTAGATAATGGTATAGTAAGGATGAAATCAAGCGTTAAGGTGTAGAAAGGTAGGGTAGGACTCTCTATAGGCTATAGATAATTATAAGGCTTATGACGGCGAGTCTATAATACTAGACACTTAGAATAATACTTAATATAGCTATAAAGGTACTTGGATAATCTCTATATGTATTATGATTTAGAGATTATATCGAAAAATCTTTCGAAATCTAGGTAATCATTTTTATAGATAATTTCGAGAATATCTTTAATTAGCGATTAAGGTATATATAATCATTTTAGATCGGTGAATTTATTCTTATAAAAAATGAGGTTAGGGTCTATAGTGTTATGAATAAAAGAAAGCTCGACGCCCTCGCCCTTAGCTATCAGCCTTACGTTGGTATTTATAATACCGACAATTCTTATCTAGTATGGATTTATGCTATATTCAATAAGAAGCTTACTACAAAAGACTTTATCTATCTCTACTACGATAGCAGAGTAACTATAGATACTACTATAATCTATTGCTTACGTAATATAAGCATATAAGATATTAAGCTTCGAGTGGTCTTCGGATAGCGTTAACTTATTAGTGCTTACAAGGCGTAAAAAAGCGTCTAATACGATATATTTCTTATTAAACTTATATCTCACATTAAGACGAAATTAGCGAAGAAATTAAGAAGCATATACTAGTTATATATTTAGTCTTATTATAGACGTTATAAAAGTAATAGAAGATTACTTTATAATATCGAGGATAGCTAAATAATTAGTTTAAATTATGACGGGTCGCTTGGACGACTCTATAAGATATCGAACCTTTTTAATAATCCACACGAATTCTATTATCTCGAGTTCCGTAGGCCAATAGTTCTTCTCGACGGAAGTTAGCATCCTTAATAAGTATATGATTAGCTCTATAGTAATTCTAGATAATCACTTAATATCAGCTATAATAACGTATTCCTTTTTAATATAAAATATCTATACACCGAAACTCTATTCTCTAGAGATATTAAGATTTATTTATAGATCTCTATTTAAATTAAAGTATATAAGTAATGAGGGCCTGCTTAAAGCTTTCTATAGGCTTTTAAAGCTTTAGTTCTTTTATGAAATAGCTTTTAGTAGGCGAAGCTTAGAGAAGTAGATATAACGTGAATTATTCTTAATAAATACCTCTTTAAGTAATTAGGTCTTTAATACTTATAGAGGACTAGTAAGCTACGCGTAGTAGTAGATTAAACTTCTTAAATAGCCTGTTAGTTCGAGGTAGTGCTTGAGATCGCCGAGTATATTAAGATAGATAATTTTATTAATAGCTTTCAGCTTATTCTTAGCTATTATTATATCGAAAGAATTAACTCGGCGGCCTAGTAGGTTGATATTAAGATATTCTAAGAAGATTTTCATAGGCGCAATAGCAATATTATATTTAACTAAGATTTAAAACAATTTCCGCAGATATACGATATACTCTCTTAAGGTTTTAGAGCCTAGTATAATATCATCGATGTATGTTTAAGCAAAGTCTTTGATAGATCGTAGGATTTTATTAATCTGTCGCTGTATATAAGCTATGGAATTCATGTATCCTATAATCAGTATATTGAAAGTCTCTTAGCCTTAATAAGAAATTATAGTAAGTATATAGCGATTATTGTAGTAAATAAGCTATTAATAGAAGAAAGATATTATATCGAGTATAGATAAATAGGTGTATTCTAGCAGTCTTGCTATGATATCTAATTATAATAATATAGAATATACGTCTAAAATAATAAGGTTATTAAGGCCTCTAATATTTACTACAGCTCTTTTCTTTCACTTATCATTTAATAGCGTTTTTTAAATTATAAATACGAAATAGCTGAATAAAATAGGCTTAATAGTATATTCAAGCCTGCCTTGTTATTATAAATCGTCAAATATATTATTAACCATTTCTCTATTATTAATATCTAGAGAGTAGATCTTAACACGATTTGACTTTAATAGTCTGCTTTACTAGTTATCGCGTAGTGTAATCTTTATTTAGTTATATTTAAATACTTTAACGAAGCCTTCATCTCTTTATAAGGTAGGAAATTTATCGACTAGATCTATTAGAATCTAAGTATTATGCTTGTTGTTGTAGACTATAACATCGTTTAATAGCTTAATCTCTTTAGCAAGATCTAATTAATATACGATAGTATTATAAACGAGCTATAAGAGGTTATCAGCTATACTTATTAATATCATCATAGTAAAAATAGCTACTTTCTTAATTTAATTACTCGTAGTAGATTTATCTATGAAAGACTTCGGCGAAAGCTTTATAAAGAAGACGTTTTTATAATCAACTTCGCATAGTATACCTAGACGGAGTTTCTTAAAAATTTGGACGACTTAGTTAATTTCGTTTTTGACTAGGACTTCGGCGATGTGTGAGTCCATAAGATAAGCGTATAGAGTCAAGTTTCGCTATACTATTGGCTCGAAAATATAGTCTCTCTTAGATAATCCTTCGGGAGAGTTAATAGGCACCATAATATCGATATAAGATACTATAATTAAAGCCTTACGGGTATAAATAATACGTCTCTAATATAAATCACATTATCGACTAATAATATTGGCAGTAATAGCATAGCTACCAATATGTACTTTGGCTTAAGTAATGTCAAGTATAATCTTCTCGGGATCTATGACATTATTCTCTAGCAACATATAGGCTTTTAAATTATCAACAAGATAAATCTCCCTTTAAATGCGGCAAAAAATCTTACTATCGTCTACCTTACTGATAGAGATATATATTGAGATTAGAACATACTTATCAGTGTTATACATGGCTAAACCTAAGCCCTTAATACGAAGAGATAAGGCTATTCTTCGAATTTCTACAAAAGGCAGCAATGCTAGCAGCCACGGTTTGTTCGCTAGGGTAACTTTATAGCCGATATTAATATAAACTTCCTCGTCGATTGCGTCAGATTATAGACGTATAAAAATATAAGTGTAGTTCCACCCTCGAAAAGTAAATCTCGTGTCTAGATTGGATTTCTCGATAAAGTTAGAGTTAATGATTTTAATAGAACAGAAGCCTTAATAATAGAAGACTTCTAATTAATAAACGAAAGGCTCCTACTTAGCTACAGAAGGCTCTTATAGATAACCCTCCCATAAATATTTATGGAGTTTTATTTTTGATGCGAATAATATATTATAATTCTAGTAGGCTATATAAATATCGACGAAGTTAATATAAATCTCTTTATATAGCTATTCGTAATCGTTAGCGGAGCTTTCCTTAGACGATTCGCCTTAGTAAGCTTTTTATACTTTATTATATTCTTAAGAGATATTAGATTAATTCTCATTAATATAATTAGCTTAATTATAAATTACTTAATCGTTATAACCAGCTTAGTAAATAGCAGCCTAACTACGGTAGGTGTCTTATAGCTACTATGACTACTTACCCCTATTACTTTAATAGCCGCGATCGTCTCGTTTTAAAAATCTTCCACCTTAAAGAGGGTTTAATTACTTAGATTAATTCGAGAATGTCGAATTTAACGTACTTAAAAAATCGATGATTTAAAGACGTAGCGGTATAGTAAGCAGACGATTACCTTGCGGAGGAGCGTATTACTAATTTAATTAATAATTATACTATTAATTATTATAAGCGTATTATCCTCTATCGTAAAGTCTATTCTAATAATTAGAAGACTACCGCGAATAGAACTAAGACTAAAAAGAGTTAAATAATTAATTTTCATAGTTCTACTAACCTTAACGATTAACATTTAATTAACCTTACCGAAGGCCTTATTGAAAGGTTCGATCATTACATTATTACTATAGTGATTGGCTTTATTAAAGCCTTTAGTGAAACGGCCTAGACATCTCAAACCATATGTCTTTCTTCAATTCAAGTACTTGAATAAACGAAGAAATCGATATCGTAGCAGACGGTGGGTCTACGAAAGCACGCAAGTCTGCTGCAATGCCTTGGTAAGCAAATATCAATTAGTTTTCAATATTATCTATATTAGCAGACTTAGTATAACGAATAACTACTTACACATAGCCCGAAGGCTCTCTTCTGTTGCGTGCGTCTGCTAGGGTATACTTTTTAATAATAAGATAAGCGAGTGCTACCCCAGTCGATTCCTTGAATCGTCTTAGCAGCACCTTGCACCATTCCTCAATGTCGTTGCCTGCCCGTAGGCCAAGCTTCTCAAGATCTAATAACTCGATAGTGTATTATAATAACGCTATACCTCTCAATACTATATTAAGATTAACTTTAATTATAGAAAAGTCTTTTATAATAGCTATATCCCGTAGCCGTTTAGTAAAAAGAATAACGCTGCAAAAGTAGATATCTTTGCTGACTGTAACGATCTCGCCTTCTCCGTAGGATTTATCGAGATGGAGGTCGAAGTAGCCAAGATCCGATGGATTCTATCGGTCGGAAGTGCTCGACGAGGCAGATGGCTCCCCAGATAAACCTTATAGCCTTAGCTATCTTATAGGGTTTATAAGGCTAAATAGTATTTACAAATTCTACAATACTTAGATTATAGCTCTTTAAACAGCATTATTAATATCTTACTAAAGCTATTAATAATTGAAAAAAGCGTTAGAAGTTATGATATTACCGTAGATCGTAGTCTCTGCAGAGGTCTCGGATGTAGAGGAAGGATGTCTGCTAGATAAGCTTGTTGGCGTAGGGCTTCTTGCTTGGGTAATGTTTGAAGATTCCCGTGTAGCTGGCGAGGGAGAGCTTAATAAAGGCGAATTTAATAGGATAATATCGATTAAAGAAAGCTTCAACAACTCTACTAGCTGTATAGTGAGATTATCGAAATCTCTAACTACCTTATAAAAGAAAGGCTTATTAATAGCCTAATCTAATAACTACAATACTAACGACTCAAATTCTAGAAAATTAAATCTAGTTTTTACTCTATCGTCTTATAATATAGATAAAGGCCTTAATAGCTCTAAGAGCTTAAAAGTATAAGTAATAAGATACCGGACTACAGACACTACCAAAGACTTCAGCAAGTCAAGGTATAGATATACTATTTTAATGAAGTCGTCGATCCGGAAGGCTAGCACAATTGCCTTTTAATTAATATAGATATAAACGGCGTCGACGTTAAGAAGATATTCTATTAGATTAAAATTGCTTGCCAGATTAATAAGGTAGTAGAGGCTTTAATTGACAAATAAAAGAGCGTTAGCGAAAGGCTTAGACAGCAGGATGGCTGCAAAGAATCAAGCAAATGAAGTGCTATCAAATAAATAGATAATAATAGAGAAGCTCCTAGATCATTCGACAGTTAATTGACATCGAATAATGGTGTTGCTACCATATTGTGAGAGCAACATAAAAATATAAACATAATGAGTGGTGTGTAGTAAAGATGGTTCTTCTCCTACTGAGAAGTAACTACTTATAATGCTAAGCTAAGGTTCTTGCCAAGGTACCTTCTTGGCAGGTACGAAGGTAGGCAAAACCATGTACCCATGCAGTCACGATAGCTTACTGTGACAGACATATGTATTTATGATGCTCTCTGTAGTTAGATCTAATCAATTAAGTATTCTATCTACTACTTTTAATAGAATTTATAAAAAAGCTTAATAATAGAAAGAAGCTATAATATTATTTTAATTAATAAAAAAAATTATAATATAAGAATATATAAAAGAAAGTTTAAGATTAAAAATAAGAGAGAGATTGAAATTAAGATTATAAATAACGATTTAATAAAAATAGATTTTTATTTAGAGAATAATAAGATAAATTTTAAAAAGCTTAAAAGCGATTATTTTCTTCTTCTTATTCTTTTATAATAGATTTATAAATATATAATACTTATTCTTATTAGTTAAAATTATTGAAATTCGAGTTACGTAACTCTTAACGATTACGTAATATGATTACGTAATACGCCTTAGCGTGTTTATATCTAGTCGCTCTTTTTTTTATAATAACTCTATAGTTAATAACTAAGTATCTATTAAAATATAAGATAGAATACTTAGTTATATTAACTATAGAGTTCTATAAAAGAAAAGAGCGACTAGATATAAATATACTAAGGCGTATTACGTAATTATATCATATAATCGCTAAGACGCTAAGAGTTATATAATTCGAATTCCAATACTCTCCTTCGCACGTATTCTTTTATACGCGAAATTCGATAAATACGAAGTTTAATGCTAATAGTGTCAAAATCGGATAGATAAGATAAAAAATAATTTAATCGATTTTCGCTAGAGTTTTAGCGTTAAATAATTAAGATAAAGTTCGAGTTAAGTAGTTAAAGTAAGTTTAGCGTTAAGTAATTAAAGTGAAATTAAAGCTAAGTAGTTAAAGTAAGTTTAGCATTAAATAATTAAAGTAAAATTTAAATTAAATAGTTAAAGTAAGTTTAGTATCGAGTAATTAAAGTAAAGTTCGAGCTAGATAGCTAAAGTAAGTTTAGCGTCGAGTAACTAAAGTAAAAAAGTTGAAATTTAAAAACGACTATATTAAACCTCTAAATTCCACTTTTTATTAAAAAACGATTTTTCGGAAATTTTATTTTTAGGCTATTTAGTATATATCAAAAATCGATTAATTCGAGGTCGGAGGATATTTATAGGGGTGACTGAATAAAATAATTAGAAGAAATTCTTTATTCTATATATTGCGACTAGCTATAAAGCTTTTATAAGATTATTTTAGATATCTAATTCTTAATAATAGTAACTAATAATAATAGTAATATAAATAAAGATATTTTAAAAGAGTTTTAAAAATTTAATAGCGATAGCGATAATAGCGCTAAAGAAATAGTTATTTTAATATAAAATAGCGAGTTTATAGAGTATTAAATCTAAGGCTCGACGGGCGACTTAAATAAATTACTCGAACTATAAGAACTAATAAAATAGCTCTCTTAAATTCGAAGTCGACTCTTCTAAATAAGTAATACTATAAATAATATTTTAACTTAATTAATATATAAAATTTCTTAAACTTATTCTTAGATTAGTATATCAGTATATATAATAGAATAAGATAGGGCTGAGCTTAAAAACCTTGAATTTGTATATGCAGCCAATCATAAATTCAGGGTCACTACGCTCTTTGGTTAGACCGGCTGAGTTATCGCGGGTAAATAAATTAGCGTCCGTAATCATCAAACGTCCGCAATTATTAAAAAAATAGGTGTACGTTATTAATATATAGAATAACTTTTTTGTTTTCTATTAAAATTTTGAGATTTTTTTTTTAAATTATAGAACGAAATGTGGGCTTTCAGATAAAAAAAGAATTTCTAAATTTAGTCTTATAATTATTAAAGCGCAAGGAATTTAAATATCGCTCACTAAAGTTCGCTCGACAGCCGGATAGCCCTGATCAAAAAATAATAGATGTACATTATTAACACATAGAATAACTTTTTTATTTTCTATTAAATTTTTGAGATTTTTTTTCCAAATTATAGAACGAATCATAGGCTTTCATATAAAAAAAGAATTTCTAAATTTAGTCTTATAATTATTAAAGTATAAGGAATTCAAATATCGCTTACCAAAGTTCGCTCGACAGCCGGACAGCCCTAATTAAAAAACAATAGATGTACGTTATTAATATATAGAATAACTTTTTATTTTCTATTAAATCTTTGAGATTTCTTTTTTAAATTGTAGAATAAGATATAGGCTTTTAGATAAAAAAAGAATTTCTAAATTTAGTCTTATAATTATTAAAGCGCAAGGAATTCAAATATCGCTCATCAAAGATCGCTCACCAAATTTACTCGACAGCCCTGATCAAAAAAAATGATTATGAATTTAATTCATAGGCCTTTACTCGTAATATTTTAATAAGTTTATTAATTATTTATTATTTAATAAAAATATATTTAAAAGTAACGATATTAGCGATAACTTATTTTCGTATATAATAATACTAAATATTAATATATTTAATACGCGTATAAAATTAAGAATTTTTAATAAGAATTATAATATTTTAATTATTATAATAAATAATAATAATCTATATATATTTAACACTAAAATTAAGTTAATTAAGAAATTTATATAATTAAATTATTTTTTTAATAGTTTATATCTAGCTAATATATTCGATTTTATAAAAAAATAGCGTTATAATAAATTATTATCTTAATAATTAATTAATAATAATATTATCTATATTAAAGATATAATTAAAGATAAAATATCGAGTATTTTAATTACTCGCTTAATTTATATTTATATAATTAATAAATAATTTTAAATCTTCTCTAAATATTAATTACTAGTTTTTAATATTATTTAAATATTAAAAAATACGCTTAATAGCCTTTTAATAAAATTTATTAAGATTTAAAATATATTTAGAGATTATTAAGATAGCGAATATAAGATTAAATTAAGTATTTAATATTATATATATAAATAATTTTATAATTAATTAATAGATATAATAAGATTAATTAATAAAGATAAAATTATTTTTAGTAATATAAAAATTATTATTATTAATAAAAGTAAACGATAGCGTAAAGCTTAATATATTATATTTTTTTAAAAATTTCTTAATATAGCTTTTTTAATTAAAATATAGAATTCGATTAATATAATCTTTAATAATCGTTATATTAAAATAATAGATATAAAATCTTAAATTAATTATCTTAAACTTCTTATTAAGCTTATTTTTAATATTTTATATTTCAATTTTATTAAAACTCGCGAGTAGAATATTATTTATATAAATAGTAATAATAATAATATTATTAATAAATATAGAGAGATTAATAATAATAAGTTTAAAATCTAATTTCTTTAAATAAATTATAAGAGTATTATATTAAACTCTAAAGGATTACTTTAAATTATAAAATATCTTAATAAATTTATATATCTTATTTTTTTAATCTTTAATTTTAAAGCTAATAAGTTAAATAATATAAATTATCTTCTTAATATCGCTATATAAAAAAGCGATTTTAATATTTATTTATTTAAATTCTTAGTTTAAGATAATTATTAATATAAAGATTATTTTATAATTTATAGATTTAATAATAAAGACGAAGATTTTATTAAAGTTAATCTCTTTTTATTATTTAAAATTATAAATAATTTAGCGAGCTTTATATTATATAATCTTCTCTATAAGATTTCGCTTAAGCTTATAAATTTATTAATCTCTTAAAATATATATATTTAATAAAAGATTTATTAGAGTTTAAGTCTTATTAATAATAAGTAAATCGATTTCTTCTCTTATAATAATTTTCTAATATATCTTATAATAAAAATTCGATATAATTTTTTTATAAATTCGAGATTTATAGAGTTTAAAAGAAAAGACTTTTATTAATAGCGCTAGAGGATTTAAAAAGAATTCTTTATATATCTTTAAGATATCGAATAAATAACTTATCGCTAGAATTAAGTTATAATTATTTATAAAGTAAGTAATAGATTTAGAAGATATTATTATAGAGATTATAGAGAGAGTTTTATTATTAAATATATTAGATAATTACTCTTTTAAAGATTTTAAATTAATTAAAATTACTAATCGAGCTCTTTTAAAAATTTAAATAAAATTAAATAAGTTATTAATTTTATCTTTAATAAAAATTATTTATCTCTTTTAGCGATTTTTCTTTAAAACTATAAATAAAGAGAAAAAATAATTCTCGAGATAATTAATAATTTTAATAAATTAATAATTATTGCGATAGATTATTATTTTAATATTATTATATATATTCTTCTCTAAAATAAAAAATATAGATTTAAAAAAATATTATTAAATTATTTAATATTTAAGATAATAGCGATTTCGTTATTATTTAAAAGTATATAATAGAAATAATCTTAATAATCTATAAGTTATCTCTTAATTATATAATTTTAATACTTTTTTTAATTAGTAGCTTTAAATATAATCTAATAAAAATCTATTTATTTAATAATATATAAATAAAAAATATTAAAAGAAAAATTAATATAAATCTTAAAAGAAGTAATATCTTATTTAATTATAAGTTAAAAATTATATAAATAATTCTTAATATAAATAAACTCGATCTAGTACTTCTATAATAGACTATTTTTCTTAAATATTACGCTAATTTTATATTAAATAATAACGCTTAATTATTTAAATTTACTATTTATTTAAAAGTTTTTTAATATAATATCTTTTTAAACGATTTCTCTAAATAGATAGAAGACTTTTATTTTATAATTCTAATATTTTATATTATAATTAAAGTAAAGACGAGTATAATAATAATAATTATATTTTATATTATTAAAAAAAAACTTAAATATAATAAGAATAAATTTATTAAATTTATTTAATAAAAAATAAACGTTAAAGTGTAGAGTGAAATTATTTAAAAAGATAATTATAAATATATAGTTATTATAAAAAGTATTAAATAATCTCTAAAAATCGATATAAATTAAGTTATTTTTTTATCTTCTAAAAATAATATAGCGTTTATAAAATTTTATTTTAAAATTAACTATAAAGTATAACTCGTAAATATTATTAAGAGAAAATTTAAAAATATTTATTTTAATATATATTTTAATTATCTTTTTAACGTTTTAAGTATTTAAATAATTTATATAAATATATTATATATGTAGAGTATTCTTATTAATTCGAGATTTTTACTTATTAAAAGGCTTTATAAACTCGATAGAGAACTTATTATAAATAAGAATTTCTTTATTAATAATAATTAAGATTAAAGGGATATTCTTTTAAATATTAAATATATAAAGACAACTTTAAATATATTTAAAGAAAAACTACTATTTTCTTATAGAAAGATTATCGAAAATAAAAGAAAGCGAGTATTATTACTTCTTTAATTATTTCTCGAAAATTAGATTAAAATTATATTTAGATATATATTAGATATTATTAAAAGTTTAAATATACTTAATATCTTTTATTTTATATTTAAAATTAATATTATTAAAGCTAATAATTATATAACTATTATTAACGAGTTTATTAATAAAATAAGATTTTTAAAATTTAGAGAAGATCTTAAAGATTAAGAAATTATAAATAATATATTAAATATATATATAATTATAAAGCTAGAGAGAGAATATTATTACTATAATAAAAAGTGTAATAATAAAAACTTTATTTAAGAATTTAATCTTAAAAAATTTATAAATCTTATTATTTAAGATTTAAAAGTTAATAATAAGTATAATAGCGATATAAGTAATAAAGTAGCGTATTATTATAGATTAAATAATTATAATAATTATCTTAATATTAAAAAATTAATTCTTCTTCTTCTTAAACTTTTTAAATTTAAATTTAATATTAATATTATTATCTTCTTAATTATCTTTTTTATCTTAATTATTATAATTATCGCGATCTCTCTATCTAGAGACTTAAAATTCTTCGCGAATATATTTATATTTTAGTTATTCGAGATACTTTTTAATAAAATAAAAATTCTTATTATAAATAATATAGAATTTATAGATTTATATTTAGATACGAGAGTTAATAAAATTAATTTTATTTTAAATATAATATTTAATTAATATAGGCGTTATAGAAATAAAAGTAAAGATATCTATTTCGATATAGATAATTATTATATAAGTATTAAAGAACTTAGTAAAAATAGTAAGATTAGAAATAATATTAAATTATCGTATTTTGATATAGACTAGCGTAAATTTTAAAGACTTATTTTTATTATAAGAATTATAATTCTAATTATAGATCTTACAATATTAAGTATATTAGTTATTTAAATCTTTATAAAAGTAATAAATCTTTTAATTCTCGTCGATAATAAAGAGAAATTTCTCGAGTAAGCTATTAATCTTACGTAATAAATTAATAAATTAATTAATATAGATTTATAGCTTATTTTTATAAATAGTAAAAATAAGAGATTTTAGTCTCTAAATAGTAAAGTTAAAAATATTTAATTCGCGAGATTTATATTCTTTTAAGTTTTTTTAAATAATTATAATATTAATATAACTCTTAATAAAATTATATAGATTATTTTTATAGCGAGTCTTTATTATAATATAAAGTTTATAATATATTTTAATTTATATTACGATATTTAAATCGATAATAATTTTAAAAATATCTCTTTTAAATTGCTATGTAATTATAATTCTTATAATAATCGCTAGATAAGAGATTAATTAAATTATATTAATTTTAATATAATATTAAAAATCTAATAAAACGAAGAAATCTTATATATCTCGCTTTTATTTATAATAATTAAAAATATTTTTAAATATAAGAATTTAATAAAGTTAGTTTAAATTAATTAAAAGCTTAATATCGATATATTTAGATATAATACTATTTATAAAAAATTAATCTAATTTTTAGAGCTTAATAAGATAAAGCTTTAATAAGAGTTTAAATTTAAAAATAAGATTTATAATATAATAGAGCTTAATAGAGTAAATAAAGTAATAATATTAATAAAATTAACTTTACCCTAAACTCGAAGAGTTCTTTATTTAAAATTAACTTTAATAATAATTTAAAAATAAATTAACTCGATATAATAATAGAATTAACGCGAGAAATTAAAGTATACTCGCTATTAATATTATTTATATTTAAAATATTTATAATTATTTAAAGCGTATAGAGAAAGTCTTATTAAGCTTTAAAATTAGCTTAATATAACTTAAAGCGTTATTTAAAAAGAGATTTTATATTATAATTTATAACGTAATTAATAATATTTTAAAAAGATAGACTTTAATTTATAGATATTAGAAAAAAATATAATATTAGTATATATAATAGAATAAGGTAGGGCTAAGCTTAAAAACCTTAAATTTATATATGCAGCCAATTATAAATTCGGGTTTTATACGCTTTTTAATTAGACCGGCTAACTTATCGCGGGTAAATAAATTAATATCTATAACTATTAAAAATCTCTTCCCCTACTTTTAACTCTTTAATAACTTTACTATTTTCTATTAAAATTTTAAGATTATTTTTTTAAATTATAAAGCGTAGATTGCGCTTTTAAACGCATTAAGAATTTCGAAATTTAGTCTTATAATTATTAAAAGGCAAGGTATTCAAATATCGCTCACCAAAGATCACACCAAAGACCGCTCACTAAAGACCGCTCATCACTTTACTCGACAGCCCTAATCAAAAAAAACGATTATGAATTTAATTCATAGGCCTTTACTCGTAAGTATATAATAACTTAATAAAATATTATCTCTCTTTATACTTAAGAGAGAGTTTAATTAAATTTTATCTTTTATATTATTATCGTAATTATCTTAATTACTTTCTATTATATTTATAATATAATATTATCTATTAATTAGCTCTTCTATCGAAGAAATTAATTAAAATTAAATATAAGATTACTTATAATTTTACTTCGCTCGCTTATTAAATTTAATTAAAACTTCTTCGCGAGATTATCTTATTTTTATAAATATAGAAAATAATTATTCTTTAATTATTATAATAGAGAATAATTTTTCTTTATATATTAATATATTAGATATACGAGATATAAGTTATTTTCTCTTTTAGCGTTATATCGTTATCTTAAACTAAATTTTTATTTTTATTATAAAAATTATATAATAAGATATTAGAGTTTAATTACTTATTATTAATTTTTAATATAACGAAATATAAAAATAAGAATATATCGTTTTTTATTTTTAGCGTATTCTATTTAATATAAAAAAATTAATAATATTCTAGCGATTATAGCGATTATATAATAAAAAGATATAAATATATAATATCTTATTACGATATATAATAACTTCGATATTATATAATTAAATACGATATATTTTAACTCGCTTAAAATTATCTTATATTAAGAGCGATATAAGAGTTTATATAATAAATTATTAGTATAATATATTAATATATTAATAATTTCGATATAACCTCTCTTACTTACAACCTTTATTTTTTTTATTAAAAGTATATTTAATATATATTATCTAGCTAGAATAATTATCTTAAAATAAAAAATATTTATATTACGAAGATTAATAAAAGAGATTCTCCGCGATTATAATTATTATTATTTAATAAATATTAATATAATAAATACGCTAAAAGTAATTATAGTTATAATAAATAGTAGATAGATTATAAAATAATTAAAATAATTATCGAGTAAAGCTTAAGCTTATAATCTATTAAAATATAAAATAAAATATTTAATTATATTAACTATAGAGTTCTATAGAAGAAAAGAGCGATTAGATATAAATATACTAAGGCGTATTATATGATCATATTATATAATTACCAAGACGTTAAGAGTTACGTAATCCGAATTTCAATAATATCTTATCTTATATTTCTATAAATTATAAGTCTAAACTCTATCTAATAACTATTATATTATAACTACTATTCGCCTCTATAATTATAACTACTCTTAAACTTTTAATATTTATTTTAATAAGAGTAATTTTTCTTTAATCTCTATCGTTATTCTAGAATTTAGCGTAAAATATATTAAATAAAGATAAAATATTAAAAACTAATTAATATTTAATAATCTTTTATTTTTTATTAAAATAACTAAGCTTAAAATTTATATAATTATTTTTTAATATTTTAAATATAGTAGTTATTAGCTTATTAAGATTAATTATAATAATAAATTTTTTTAAATAATATTAAACGCTATTATTAAATATTATAAATCTAAAAATTTTAAACTCTATACGAAGCTAATTCGCTAATTACTTAATATTACTCTTACTTTTAAAAAAGATATTCGCTAATATAAAAAGAATTTTTATAAAATTACTATTAAAATCGCTAATTTATATAAATTATTTATTTTACTAAAATCCTTTCTAATTTAACTCTTTTTTATAAAACTTAAAAACTCTTTTAATATCTTTATAATAACTTATATCTAAATTTATAAGCTATATAATAATAAAGTTATTAAATTTAATAAAATTATCTATATCGCGATAAATAAAGAGATTTATCTACTATTATTTAAAGATAATAATATTATTATATATATTATTTATAATAATAATAATAAAAATAAAAATAAATAATTTGCTAGATATTATAAAGTTAATAATTTAAAGACTAATCGCGAAATTTATTCTCTATATAAAATTATTAAATATAAATTTAGATATTTCTCTATTAAATATTAAATTAAATTCTTTTATTTAAAATTTAAAAAGTTTATATTAAATAAGAAAAAGAAGAAGAAGTCTTAAATTATTATAATTAATTTTAATAATATAGAGAAAAGTCTTATTATTAAGCGTAAATATATTAAAGAGATATTCTCTAACGTCTCTATTTTAGAGAAGAATAAATATCTTAATATTAATTATATCTTTTTAAAAGAATTAAATTTAATTATATATTATATAAATTCTAATTTTAATAATTTTAATATTCTTAATATAATTAATAATAAAAAAGTTATTAATTTAATAATTATTAATTCTAATTTAAAATATAATTTAATAATTATAAACTTTATTAATTTATATTTTTATATAATAATAAACTTTAGCTACTCTTATTATTTCTTTATTAATTATTTAATATTTATTATCTATAAAAAGATCTATTCTCGCTTTATCTACGATATTAAAAATAATTAAATTTAATTTCTTAATCGCGATATTATTAGTTTAAATTACTTTATTTAAAATAAGTGCGTAAATATTATTTTATTTAATATCTTATATATATTTAATATAGATATTAATCTTCTTTTTATTAATAAACTTTTAGATATTAATATTATTATTAATTTTTATAAAATTAATTACGCTTTAATTAAAGATAATTTAAAATTTATAAATACTTATAATTAAAATTTATTCTTTCTTAATCTTTAGAATAATTTAAATAATATTTTAATAATATATAATATTTCTTTAAATCTAATTTATTAACTTTAATATATTTATATAAATTATTTAAATTAATAAAATCTAAATAAACTTTTCGCTATAGCGATAGATATAAATTTTATTAAGAATATCGCGAATAAATATACTTATAAATACTATATTATAGAGTATTAAAAGATTATTTTTTATATTAATTTTATTATACTCGATATATAATTAAGTAAATTTATTTATAGCGATTTTATAGAGTTTATATTCTCTACTAATTTTAATAATTATAAATACTTTATAATATTTAAAAATAATTTTATCTTTTATTTTAAAGTTTATTATATTCGTTATAAAAGTAAAATCTTCGCTATATTTTTATAATTTAAAGTTTATCTTAAATTATATAGCTATAAAATCTCTTATATTCGCTTTAATAATAGAAATAAATATATATTTAAAGTCTTTCTTAACTATCTCGCTTTATCGAGTATTAAATAAAAATTTATTATATTTAATAATTTCTAAATAAATAATATAGTCGAGTATTTTAAATAAATCTTATTATATAAGATATATCTTATTCTTTTAAATTTTAATCTTAATAAATCTTTTTAATCTAAAATTATTATTATCGCTAACTATCTAATAATATAATTATCTAATATTAAAATTATTATAATCTCTTTTAAAGCCTTCTATTAATAAAAGTTTATTCTTTTCTATTTATATATAATTAATTTTATTATTTATATAATAAAACGACTTTAGAAAAAGCTTATAAATTGAAATAAAAAGTATATTCTATTAAAGTATAAGAGGGAATATATCTTTTAACTATATAATCTTATTAAAAAGATAATTATTCGCGCTAATAGCGTATACTTTATAAAAAAATAACTTTTAATTATAAATTTAAAAGAAGAAATTAAAATTTATAAATTTTGGAATAAATAATAATATTTAATAATATTAGTATTCGCTATAGAAAAAATATTAAATAAATAATATATTATTAATATTTTAAAAGATATTAAAATTAAAAAAGTATTAGAAGATATTATATTTATAATTAAAATGATTATTAAATTTTTAATAACTTTAAAATCTTTAATATTTATAAAATTAAGATTAAATTTTCTTTAATTAGCTAATAAGCTAGCATTTTCGCGAAGATTTATATAAAAATCTTTAATATAGTGTATTTAATTAATTACGCGAAAGCTTTTAATTTAAATACTTCTAATATAGATTACTCGATTAAATATTATATTTATATCTATATTAATAATTTAATTTACGCTATTTATATAAAAAAAATTCTTAAATTTAAATTTATTATTTATTATTATTAAAATTATATAAACTATTCGCGAAGATCGTAAATTAAATACTATTTAAAGAATACTATATAATTACTTAAATCTTATAATTTTAAATTTATAGAATCTATCCTCTAACTCTCTTTTAAAAATCTTTATAATATTTATTTTATTTATAAATTATATTAATAAATTAAATATCTTTAAATCTATTATTTACGAGTAAACTATATCTAACTAGCTATTTTAAATAAATTAAAAACTTTTTATAAAAGATAAATATAAATCTTTTATAAATAATAATACTTAATATCTTATATAGACGTCTTTTAAGACTTATATTTTAAAAGATAAATAAATTTATATTTTAAAATAAGATCTTAATAAAGAAATAACTTATTATAAAGTACGAGTAAAGGCCTATAAATTAAATTCATAATTTTTTTTTTGATTAGGGCTATCGAGTAAATTTGATAAGCGATCTTTGATAAGCGATATTTAAGTGCCTTGCTTTTTAATAATTATAAGACTAAATTTAGAAATTCTTTTTTTATCTAAAAGCCTATATTTCGTTCTATAATTTAAAAAAGAAATCTTGAAATTTTAATAGAAAATAAAAAGGTTATTCTAAAATTTAATAATATATATCTAATTAAGGCTGTCCGGCTATCGAGCGAACTTTGATGAGCGATATTTGAGTGCCTTGCGCTTTAATAATTATAAGACTAAATTTAGCAATTCTTTTTTTATCTGAAAGCCCACATTTCGGTCTACAATTTAAAAAAATAATCTCAAAAATTTAATAGAAAACAAAAAAGTTATTCTATATGTTAATAACGTATATCTATTTTTTTAATAAGGGAGGTGGGGAGGCGTGGGAGGGCGAGATTTTGATGGTTGCGGACGCTAATTTATTTATCCGCGATGACTCAGCCAGTCTAACCAAAGAGCGTAGCGAACTCGAATTTATGATTGGCTGCACATACAAATTCAAGGTTTTCAAGCTCAGCCCTACCTTATTCTTTTATATATACTGATATTAAATTATTCGAGAATTCGAATAATAGAAGAATTATAACTATTATAATACTTTTATATTAATAATAAAGCTTATAAATTATAAAGTAATCTTTATACTTATAATTACTCTAAATTAAAATCTAAAATAAATAAATATTAAAATTATCTTTTTATATAATAATATAAAGAAAAAGATTTATATATATTAACTCGATAGCTTTAATAAAAATAATATTAAGATTTATAAGTTAAATAAAATATTTTATAATTTAAAATAATTTCTTTAAATCTAATATTAATACTTCTCGAAGTATATAAAAAAACTAAATCTCCTCTCTATTAAATTAAATAATAATATATTTATAAATTCTAAAGAGAATATTATTATAACGCTTTATATTAATAATATTCTAATTATCAACTTTAATAAAATTAAAATTTCTTAAATTAAGAAGAGTCTTAATATAAAGTTTTATATATTAAACTTAAAATTATATATTTATTATTTAAATATAATTATTAAGAGAAATTACTATAGCGATATTTTTTATCTAAAATAAAAAACTTATATTACTTAATTCTTAAATTATTTTAATTATTAAAATTTTATCTTAATATTAATATCTCTTAAAATTAATTATAAATTAGCTTTTATCGAAAAAAGTTATATTATTTTAAAAAAATTATAAAAAAACTATTAATTTATAATAGAATCTCTTATATATATTATACTCGATATTTATTCTAATATTATCTATATAATATTATTAATAAATCGCTATTTAATTAATCTAATTTTAGCGTATTAAAATATAATTATTTAAATCTTTTAATATTTAAAAGATATAGTATACTATAAACTCGTATATAAAGGCTCTCTTTAAGAATTTATTAATTATATTAATTCTAATTAGATTAATAATATAATTTAAAAATTTATATCTAATTATCTTTTTAATATAAAAAGTAATATAATTAGTTAATTATCTAAATATTAAGTTATTATAATATTATTTATTTATAAAATAAAATATATTAATTAGATATAAATTATTAAAAAAATAATTTAATTAAAAAATCTATTTAATTAATTTCTTTATCTCGATAATATAAATTTTAAAATTATTATTATTTTTAATAATAATTAAGATATAATTACTCTTATAAAAAATGTTTAATTTTATACTTATATTAAGTATATTAATATTATTTATTATTTCATATAAGAAAAAATTAATAATAATACTATAAATATATAATATATTTTTATTAATAAATAAATAACTAATAAGCTTATTAAGATCTTTTATTTAAATAAATTTATTATTTTTTAAAATACTCTTAAGATAAAAGTTATATCTACTTATCTCCTTAATAATTATTAATCTTATTACTATCTTCATATAGTTTTAATTTAATAATATCTAATAAAGAAGCTATTTTATTATATCTATATCTAAATCTAAAAGAGTTATTTACTATTAACTACTTTAGAGAAATTATTTTATTAATTTCTATACTATAAATAATCTATTTAAGTTATTTATCGAGCTACTATATTAGACTTAATATTTAATAAACTTATTATTTTATATTAAAATAGCTATTTCTTTAGCGCTATTACTACTATTATTATTAAACTTTTAAAACTCTTTCGAAGAGTCTATATCTATTTATTACTAATATCTTAAATATTATATCTCTAAATTATCGCTATTATAATTATTATTATTAAAAATAAATTAATTAAAATAATCTTTATAAAGATTTTATAGTTAATAATATATAGCTAGAAGAATTTCTTTTAATTATTTTATTTAACTATTTTCATAAATATTCTTTAATCTTAAATCGATTGATTTTTAATATATATTAGATAGCCTAAAAATAAAATTTTTAAAAAACCGCTTTTTAATAAAAAGTGAAATTTAAGTTATATTTAAATAGGAGCCATAATTTAATATAGTCGTTTTCAGATTTCGACTTTTTACTTTATCTACTCTATTTTAAATATCGCGAATTTTAAATCTTATTTTTTTTAATTTCATTTATATAAAGAGAATAGAGATATAGAGGATATAAGAGAGTGTAAAAGGGGTATATTTTTACGCTAGCTACTCGGCGTTAACTTACTTCAACTATCTAACTTAAAATTCACTTCAATTACTCGGCGCTAGTCTTACTTTAATAATCTAACAAAAATTAATTAAGTTATTTTATCTTATTTACTCAATTTTAAAGCTTATTAATATTAAACTTTATATTTATTAAATTTCGCCTATAAGAGAATATATATAAAGAAAAGTATTAAAATTCGGGTTATATAACTCTTGGCGGTTACATAATATAATCACATGATACGCCTTAGCGTATTCATATCTAGTCGCTCTTTGCTTTATAGTAACTCTATAGTTAACAACTAAGTATCTTATCTCATATTTCTATAAAAATTATTATACTTAGACTATAAATATTAATAATAATTAAATTTTCCTATATATCTCTTTTATATTTTTTAAGCTTATATAGTTTATTAATAGAATTAAAATAATTAAATATTTTTTTATATATAATCGCTTAAATAATAATTTCTATAAACTTTATTCTCGACTTAGATTTAGACTTAGATTTTAACTATAACTTCGAGAAATTAAGCTCTAAAAAGCGCTTTATTAATTAATAAATAATTATTTATAATTATAATTAAAAACGCTTAATTAGATTAATTATAATATTTAAATTATTAGAATTATTAGAATTATAATAAATATTTATTTTATTTAATTAGATAATATCATAATAATTAAGAATATAATAATTAAGGATTTATAAAAATATTTATATCTTAATTCTTATATAAGATATATTTTTATAATTTTAGAAATAAGAGCTTTATTTTTAAGAGCTATTATAAAGACTATAATCTTATATATTTATAGAATTCTTCGATATATTATATAAGTAATAATTATTATTTTTATAATATATATAAGAATAAGATTTTAAAAGAAAAGAAATTTAATTATAAAAATAAGAAAGTCGATATTAAATTTATTTTAATTATTTATTATATTATTATAAATAAGATAAAAGATTTATTAGTTTATTAAAAATATTAAAAGAAGTTTTTATTTAATAATTAGTTATATATTTATTTTAAAAAGGAATCTTATTATTAAATAATCTCTTTAAATAATATTAGAAAGATTTTTAAAGAGAAAATTTTTATATTTAATTTACTATTAGAGGAGTTAATATAAATCTCTAAAAAAATATTATTAGAAAAAATATCTATTTCTAAAAAACTCGAGTTAATTAAATTTATAATATTCGCGAATTTAAATAATAGAATAATCTTTTAATTATAATATTATCTTATTAAGCTATTTAGTCTTTCTTTAAAAAAATTATTAAAATTAAAATATCTAAATATTAAATATTTAATAAATATAAAAAATTAAGTTTTTTACAAAAAAATTAGTATTTTTTTTCTTTATTAAGAAGTATATAATTTTAATTATCTTATATAAAATTAATTTAAATTAATATTTTATTAATAAATAAATTATTTTTTCTTTCTTTATAAAAGATAGAACTTCGAAAAAAAGCTTATTATAATTAAATTTATTCGAGATATATATATTATAAATAATCTTAAAGTAAATCTTTTAATAGAAATAAATATACTCGATTTAGAAGAAATAGTAATTAATTTTTTATAAAAGAAAGTAATTTTTACTAAATATGAGAATATCGCTATATTAATATAAGCTATTATTAGAGATAATATAAGAATTCGATAAATCGTAAAATCGAAATAATATTAAATTATTTCTTTAAAATCTATTAGATTTATTACTATATCTTTATAAGATAAGAACTTACTTTTTAATTAAGACTTTCTTTTTAAATTAAAAATATATAAATTTTATATAAATTTTATAGATATAAATTTTAATTTTATTTCTATTCGAAATAATAGCGTTATTTTATTTATAATATTTTATTATTATAGAATTAATTTTATAATTAAGTATAAATCTAAAGAAGATTATTTAATTTAAATAGAGAATTATTTTTTAATAATTAAGATATTTAAAGATAAAGAGTCTATACTTGAGAAATTTATTAATTTTATTATATTAAAATTAGTTATCGAAAAAGTAATTATAGATCTTATTTTAAAAACGCGATTATCTAATAAAATTACTATCTATAAAAAATAAAAATATATCGATATAATATAAAGTATTTTAGAAGAAAACTCTTATATTTAGAAAGATTTTAATAATATTATTAATTTTTTTAAAGCGAAGTAGCTAATTATTATAGATTAATAATCTTTTTTAACGAAGTTAGAAAATAAAATTTATTCTCTAACTCTAAAAGATTATAAACTTATTAATAAAAAAATTAATAAAATATATATATAAGATAAAATAAGCTAATTAAGAAATCAATTTTTTTTACTTTCTCAAATTTTATAGTTTATAAAATAATTTATATTAAGTTTAAAAAAATATCTAAATAAAAGAAAAGAGTTATTATTAATATTAGAGGTCTTAATAAGATTATAATTTCTAATAATTATTCTCTTTTTTTATAAAATAATATAATTATAGTAATTTAAGAATATATTTTTATTAATATAATTAATTATAGTAAATAATTTTATCTTTTTTTAATAAAAAAAGATTATTATTAACGATTTATTATAATATCTTATTAAGAATTAAAATACTTTAATATAATAGTAATAAGTTTTAAAAACTTAATATTTTATATTTAGAGGAAAATGGATAATTTTTTTTATTTATATTATTATTTTATTAGATATTATATAGATAATATTATTATCTTTTTTTAAAGTATAAAAAATTATTTTAAATACTTAAGAACGATCTTTCGTCTCTTCGCGAAATTTAAAATTATTCTTAAATTTAAAAATTTTTATTTTAAATTTTTATTAATTATATTTCTAGAATAGAAGATAAATAGATTTAATTTTATTATTATTAAAAAAAGAGTTATAGCGATTAAGAAAATATAATTTCTTATTATTTTAAAGATATTCGAAATTTATATAGAAAAAGCGAATTAATTATAAAGAAATATTAGATATTTTATTTAGATTTCTAAGCTATTATAATATTTAAAGATAAAACTTTTAAAGCGATCTTTAGCTTTAAATAATTATTTTTATAAAAATTTCTCGAAGATTATAAAAATTATCTCTATTAAAAAAAGTAAAGATTTTTTATATTTTATAATAGATATTAATTATAAAAATTTATCTATATTATTATAACGCTAATTATTAACTTTATATTAATCTTAATAAATCTAAAAAGTATAATTTCGAAGTTATAATATATTAAATAGTAAATAATTCTTAAGAAAATTCTTTTTTTAAGATAAATATTTAATTTATTATATTTTTATTTAAGCTTTTAAACGTTATAGAGTTATATTACTAATTAATAAAATTAAAAATAATTACTTTAATTTAGATTTTAAAAAAGATTCTCTATATATTAAGTTCAAGAATAAAAAAAAAAAAAATTTTATTAATTACTTTATTATTATCGATTTATTTATTAAATTATACTTTTTTCTTTATTCTCTAATTAAATAAATTTATAACTTATATATATTTTATAATATATTTCTTAATTTAATTTAAATATATAATAAAGACTTAGTAAGTAAAATATAATCTTTAATACTTTATCTAGATTACTTTATAAATAAATAAAAAATTCGATATTTAAGATCTAGAAATTTTTAATAAAACTCTTATATATAATTAAATACTTATAAAAATATTTAAGAAATTTCGTATTAAACTTATACTTAATTATTAAGAGAATAAGAAATAATTAAAGACTCTTAATACTCTTATTATTTAAAAGATATAGCTTCTTAATAAATAAGAATTTATAAAATACGTTAAACTTTTAAATATATAATTTCTATTTTAAAATAAAATTATTTATTATTAAAATTAGTTTAATAAATAAAAATATCTTTATATTTTTAAAAAGATGAAATAGAAGATTTTCGAGCTTATTTATAATAATTATAATTATATTAATTTCTATAAATTATATAAAAAAATTATAGCGATCTATTATATAAGATATTTCATTTAATATTTAAAGCGCTATATTATTTATTATTCGAAGTATTAGCTAAATTAGATTATAAGATATATTTTATATAAAAATCTTAAGTTTATTATAACTTCTATCTTAATTTTTTATATAATTACTATTAATTTTATTCTAATATTATTACTTCTAAAAAATAAATTTAATATAATAATAATTATTATTAATAATTTTTTTAGAAGAAATATATTTATATTAAGAAAAGATATATAAAATACTATTAAATAGATAGAAGCTTTACTTCTCGCTTTAATTAATTAATTTTTTTTTAAAATAATTATTTCGAATAAAGATTTTAAATTTCTTTTTAATCTTTAAAAAGCTATTTTTAAAATATTAGAAATAAATCTTCTTATTTTAATTATTTATTATTTATAAATTAATAATTAATTTAAGTATATTAATTAGATAATAAAAATTACTCTAAAATTTTATTTTTTACTTTTCTAATAATTTTTTAAAATAAATTCTTTATTTATTTAAGAGATAGTTTTAATAATTTTATAAATAATTTTATAAAAAAGATATTTAATAAGATAATTTATAATATAAAATTCTATAATAGATTTAATATTATAGATATCTTAATAAAGAATTAGATAGATATTATAAATAATTATACTTAATATTAATAAAAAAAATTAAATACTTTAATTTTCGCGATAATTAATACGAAATTTAGATATAATTTAAAATATAAAGTTTTAATTATAAAGAAAGAGAATAAAGCTTTTATTAAGCTTTATAAAGAATATTATCTTTTTAAATTTTAAATTTTTAAATTTTCGAATTAGAGAGTTAAATCTTTTATTATTCTTAAACGAGTCGAAAATTTAATCTATAAACTTAATCTTCTAATTATTTAAAAGATTTATTTTATTATTTTAATTATAATATTTAAGCTTACGTCTAAAAGAATAAATCTTTATTATTAATCTTATAAGAAAGAATAAGCTTTTATATTTAATTAGAAGAAGCTAATAATTAAGAATTATTATAAAAATTAAAAATTAATAAATTAATATATTAGTCAATCTTTAGATTAAGAAAATAAAAATAAAAAAGATATTATAGAGTATCTAATAAAATAAAAAGATTAGAAAAAAATTTATAATATATAATATAAAGTGAAGAATTTAGAGAATATAAAGGATTTAATTTATAATTATAATTTAAAGTATAGAAAACGTTTATAAAGAGAGTATTAAAAGAGAAAAATTTAAAATATCTACGTAAGCTTATAGTATAAAAATAATTTCTTATACTATTAATATATTATTAAGTTAAATATTAAATAAAATATAGATTTTAAATTTATAAAGCTATTAGATTATAAATATAAATTATTTATTAAATTATATTTCTTAATATATTATTATATAGAAGCTTAGATTTAAGAATTTCGAGAATATTAAAAATTTTTAAGAATCTCAGAAATTTCGGAAATTTTATAACTTGTAATTGCGAAGTAAAGTAATTCAACTAGCCTCTTATTTCTTTTCTTTATATTATTATATTTTTTTCTAATACTTTATAATTAAATATAATTTTATTTCTCGAGAAAATATATTTTATAATTTTAACGATTTAGATATTATCGCTAAAAAAGTAAAATATTAATAATTTTGTTTGAGATTTAAAATAGTAGAAATAGCGAATTTTAATTATTTAAAGTTAATTCTCTAAGATTAAATTAAATATATTTTTAAATAGTTTAAATTCTTTTAATTAAGTCTTATAGATCTTAATAAAATAATTAATTATATTTAATTTAAAGTAAAAGAAGATTTACTCTCCAAATAGTAAGATTATAAAATTCTATTATAATATATCCTTAATCGTCCTTTTTAAATTTATCTAAATTATTTTTATAAATTTAAAGATTCTTAAATAAATATATTTTATAATTAAGGTTCTTATTATCTTTATTTATAACGAGACTTTTTAATATATCTATTAAGTTTTTATTATTAAAATTTAAATAACTTTCTTAATTTTATAGCTTATTATTTAAGAATATCTCTTATTTTAAAATTTAAATTAATCTTATATTAAATGAAAGATCTATTTAAAAATAAAGATTATTATTAAAATAAAACTATTCTTATTAAGAAAGTAACTAAAGATATTAATACTTCTTTTTATTATATAAATCTTTTAAATATTTAAATCGTTAAAATAGTAAAAATATAAAGCTTTATTAAATTTTAGCGATATTAATATTATAAAAGATTATTTAGCGAAGATAAATATAAAAAATAATAATAAAATTAAATAAAATTATAAGATTATATTTAGAATTTAATAGATATATAAAGATAAAGAAGAAGAATACAATTATTCTTAAGATATTAATATTTATATTAATATTATAAAGTATAATAATTATAATTTTTATTAAAAGTATCTTTACTTTATTTAGAATTTTAAATATAATTTTAAAAAGATTAAAAAAGTCGCTATAAAGAAGATAGATTTTTTAAAAAAAATTAAGAATAATTTATTAGAGATTAAGAAATAAATAATATTATTATTAAATATTAATATAAAATAATTTAAAAAGAATAAAGTCTTAATCTATAAGATAAGATCTAAAAAAGAAAATATTATAATTAAAGTTAAATTCTTAAAAAAAATCGTCGAGAAGTTAAAAGCTAAGAAATTTAAAGTTAAATATTTATATAATAAGATAATAATTAAGAAGAAATTAACTTATTAGTTATTTATCTTTAAAAATTCGAATTTAGACTTAATAGTTAAAAATATAAATATTTATAATAATTATATATATATAAAGAAGAAGATTAACTTATTAAAAAATACTCTTTTAAAAATATAAGAAAAGTTAATAATACTATTAACGATAATAAAAAGAATTTATAAAATAATTACTTTATTCTTAGCTTAGTATAAAAATATAATAAAACTTATTAGAAATATTATAAAATTTTCGTTTTTTCTAAATTAAGATAATAAATAAATTAAAGATAAAAAGAATAATATCGAGAATATTAAGAATTATTAAAGTATTAATAAACTATTACTAAATAAAATTCTTAATATTTTAAATAATATATAAGAAATCTTCGCTAAGAAATATCTAGATCTAATAATCTTAATATTTATTTATACTAATAATAAAAAGTCTTTTATAAAGTTCGAGAAGTAAAAGAAAGAATTTTTTATTTTTAATGCTATAACTAAAGAAAGCGTTTAAAGTCTATTATATCTAGACCTTTATACTTTCCCTTTCCCCTCTCTGGTACGACTAAGGAAAGTATATATCTTCCTTTCTCTATCTTAAATCCGGCTAGGCCTTATTAGAATACTTTCCCCTCTTTCTAATACGATTTCTTTTATATCTAAACCTTTATATCTACTCTTTCCCCTCTTTTTAAACTAATATTTATTTTAGAAAATTCGAGGAGTAAAAGTCGAATATTACGATTAAGGAAAGCACTTAATTAAAGAGAACGTAGATCTTATCGAGATACTTTTACATCTAGATCTTTACGTCTTTTAGATTTTATTTTTTCCCTCTATAACTAAAAAAAGTACTTGAAGTTTATTTATATCTTTTTTTTCTCTAATTCGAAAAGTTTAAGCGAGAAGTAAAAGAATATTAGAATTAAAGAAAGTGTTTAAATAAAGAAAAAGTTTAAGAATAGAATAGCTTTTATAAGAAGGGGGTAAATTATTATATTTTTATAACTTGACGTAGTTTAGCCTAGCGTAACTTGGTATATAACTACTTTCTTTATTTCTTTATAGCTTTTTAGTATTATTAATTGATTAACTAAAACTATATAAAGAAATATCTTTTTTCTTCGTGAAACTCCTTTCTCGAAGTATATATATGCTTCTTATATCTGTAATCTTAATATCTTTATATAAAATCGCTACGATATTAAAGTCGTTAATTATATACTTTAAGATATTCAAAAAAATCTTACTTCTTTTAATAATATAATTATATACTTCTATAATAACTTTTATTAAATTCTTTTAGTTATTAAGAGTACTAAGTTAGATTATATCGCTCAAATTATATTAAAAGCATTCTATCTTTAAAATTATATTTAAATTTTTAAATTTATAAAAAATATAAAGTTTCGAAATCTTAATTTAATTAATTAAGACTAAATTAATATAAAGAAATTCACTTAAAAGCTATTAGATATAAATAATAATATCTTAATAAGCTTTAAAGAATAAGAAGTTATCGATTAATCTATTAAGTAATTATTAGACAACTTTATTATTTAGTTAATTAATACTATTTATAATAATCTTAGCCTATATTAAATAGCTAATTTCTATATATCTAAAATAATTCTTTATACTCTTAATAAGAATATTATCTAATTTAATAATTAAATTCTTAATAAATTCTTTAAAATTAAGATTATTTATAATAGTAGAAATTAAGTCGTTAATAAGAAAAATAGCTTTCTTTTATTTACTAAAATAATAAATATCTTTAAATTAACCTCACTTTTATTTTATTATTTAAAGTTAAAATAGAATTATATAATAATATTATTAAGAAATTTAAAATAGTATATAAGTCTATATAATAAAATACGTTTATATATTAAGTATATTAGATCTAAAATACTTAATTATTATATTCTTAAAGACGAATATAATAATAAATAATACTATATATTATATATCCCTTTAACTTTATCTAATTTAAATAATCTATATACTTTCTTTTAATATATCTAATTTCTAATTCGATTAGTCTTTAATATAATAATTAATAAATTCTAAGATTAATTATTATAGTAGATTAATCTATATTTATATCTCGAGATTTTTATTTATAATTAATTATATATAGCTTTAAGTTAAGTTACTAGTAAGATCGACTTATTAATTATAGCTTTAAACGATTTATTAAAAAGATAATTTACTTAATTAGCGAGATATATTAAGAATAAGATTATTAAATAAATACTTCTTTTTTAGATAAGAATATAATTAGTTAGCGATTTATAATAATAGAAGTAGATTATTTATTATATAGAAAGTAAATAGAATTCGATTTAACTTAGAGTTAAGGCTTTTATTTTCTTTATTAATTTTATAATAGTAAAAATAGATTAAAAACGTATAGTAAGCGATTAGAGTTCGATTTAATTTAGAGCTAAAGCTAAAATTCCATTTAACTTAGAAAAATCCAACTTCATTTAATTTAGAAAAATTTGTCGAAATGTATCACCTAACTGAATTAGAAGGTTTGCCGAGGCGAGGAAGGTTTGCCGAGGCTTGGCGATACATATATTCGTAATGCTCTCTACAGTTAGATCTAATTAATTAAGTATTTTATCTATTACTTTTAATAGGTTATAAGCCTAGATTATAGGGTATTTATTTAATATATTACTTATAAATTAGCTAACTTATTAATTAAGTGCTTAAAGAATAGAAGGGAATTCTATCGCAATATTATATCGCTTAGCGATACTATCGTAATATTAGATACTCGATTAATTTACTTTAAGATAACTCGATAGCACTCTCTAAACTTTATTAATCTCTAAATAATAAGTTATACTTATTATATAATAGCCGTAACCCTTATAAAGACCTCGCTATTATTATTTTTAGCCGCTATATTAAAAAGTAAAGGGCTAAGATAAAAAGCTTAAATACTAAGTCGATTAAAAATTTTATTAAATTAATTAATCAACTAAGCGCTTTAAATAATATTAATTTTATCTATAAAACGCTAAATCTATAAATAGAAATAATATAATTATAAAAGGAGTAGTATATAAAGAAGTATCCTTATTTTTTAATTAAAATATAACTATATTAGTTAAGTAGATTATAGCGAAATATTATTATATTAATACTATCGATTACTTAGCTAATAAGTTATTAGATTAATAATTAAATACTTAACTAATAAAGAATATAATTATCGCGTAAGATAAAGGATATAAAAAGCTTTTAAAATTTTTTATCTAATATAGACTCTATATTTATCTAATTACTTTTAAATTTAATTATATCTTAAAAAAATTCTTTATCTAATTATACTAGTTAAGATAATATTATATACCTTAAATATAGTTATATATTAACGTCTTCTCTTAATTAAGATAATATTAAACGCTTTAGATATAATTATTTATTAACGTTTTTCGTAGTTTAAGATAAGTTTAAAAATTATTATAGATTATATACATCTATTATATCTCTAGATATTTCTTAGAAATAATTTTATACGTTATATAATAAAGTACGCGTAAGTAGACGTATCTTTAAGCGCGATTTTCCTCGATATAATTAGATATTAAATAAAATTTAATATTAATTTAGAAAGTATTCGGAAAGTTAAGGATACGATTATATATCTATTTATCTCTTTAATAATTTCGTAATTCTCGATAATTTAATTCGCGAGTTATTTCTCGAATTAATTAATAGTAAGAATCTCTTTAATATTATGGTAAAGTCTATTAAATTTAATTCTCTTATAAGCTTTTAATCTCTTCGCGCTTTAAATAATATATTAAAATTAAAGTTATATTAAAAGAAATTAGCTTAAATATAAAGTTTAGCGAATTATCTCTTTATATTATTAAGCTTAAAGAATTTAAAGATCTTTAAATATAATAGCGAAATATATATTAATATCTTATAATATAGCGCTTTATTAAGTTTATTAAGATTAAATAAAAAGATTATTTTATTATTTTTATCTTAATTAAAAATATATCTAACGCTGAAGTTATAAGGCTTATTAATATTATTAAAGATAAAATCGCTAAGTAAAAGCTAGGGTATAAATTAACTATTAATATTATCTAGAGTTATCTTAATAATAATCTACTATTAGATCTAAAAAGCGAAATTAATATTTATCTTTTATAAAAGACTATTATTGCTAATAATAAGCTTAAAGATTTTAATACTCTTAATAACCTCTATCGTTAGCTACTTAAATTAAATCTTAGTTAATATAAAGATATATTAAATTTCGCAGCTCGTCTTAAGGGTATTTATATCGATATTATTAATATATTACCTAAGTTAAAGTTAAAAATTAACTTTCTTATTTTTCTCTTCTATATCGAATTAAATAAGATCTATAATATCTATTTTACTTATTATATTTAAAATTATAAATCGATAAACGAGATAAATATAGAGCTTATCTTCTCGCTAAAATACGCTACTACTTAGTTTATTTAGATAATTATTAATCTATCTTCTAAGTGTACTAAATTTAGCTATATCTTTATTACTTAACATCTTTATTATTCTACTCTAAATAATTTAAGTCTTATTATTACTATTAAGTTATAGAAGAAAATTATATCTAATTTTAATAGTTATATAATTTAAAAGTGAGTTAAATACTATATTTACTACAAGAAGCACTATTATATTAAAATCGAGTATAATTAATTTACTAAAAAGAGTTAAAATAAAAGTAATAACGGCGGCGATAATAATAGGGGTAATATTCGTAATAATAATTTCAAGTTTAGTAATAAAAAGAATAAGAATAGAGATCATAAGCCTAGTAAGAAGTATTATTATAATTTTATCGATATTAAAAGAGAAACGTATATTAAATATATAGCTGAATTCGATAGCTTATCTATACGATAGGCTTTAGATTATACTTACTTATAGTACTTTACTTTTTATTAAAACGCCTTTATTAAATATTATCTTCTTAATTCCGCGATTAATAATATTCGTCTAATTAAGAATATTAAGAATTTCCTTATCTTTATCAATATTAGTAAAATATACTTTAGTACTATTATCGATAATAAGAAGAAGAAGTTAATTCTTATTAATATTCTTTATTTTTTCGGGCTATCTCTTAACTTAATCTCTTAAAAATAATTAATATATAATGGCCTATCTATAAAATTCGTTCCCAACAATATTAAAATTGGTTATCGCGGTATTACCGCTTAATTATAAAAAAATAACCTATATACCTTTTATATATGAGAGTTAAAATCTATATTAATATCATTTAAAGTCGAATTAATATCTATACTGATGTCTAAATAATAAGATACGAAATTCGCTATACTTTAGACTACTCTAAAATATAAAAAGAAAGCTAATTTAATAAATAAAAGTATTTCTATTCCCGCTAAGTCTAATATCTTTAACTCTAATTTCGATTTCGACTTTAATAGAATATCTTATAAAATTAATAAAGAAACTCTTAATCTTTAATATATTTATATAGATTATTTAAGATATTAAAATATTCGAAAGCTCGCTAAGTTATTTAAGGGTATAAATCTTACTAAAAAGATTATAGGAATAGAGTCTTACGCTTTATATACTATTAAAAAAGCGAAGAATACGCTATATAAATCTTATATTCGCCTCGAGAAAAGATTAAATAATTTAATCTATATCGATATCTATAGCCCTATTATCCCGCGTAATTTCGATAAAGAGAAATACTTTATTATCTTTCTAAATAACTATAACAAACGCTTTAAAGTTAAAGTCATCGAATAAAAAAGCGATATTTTTATCGCTTTTAAGCGCTTTTAGCTTTATAATAAATATAACGACTTTATTATTAGATATCTACAAAGCAATTATAAGAGCGAGTATAAGAACTATAATTTCGATATCTATTATATTAATTATAGTATTACTTAAGAGTTAGTCTAACTAGAGAATCTCGAATAAAATAGAATTATTAAATAACTCGATTAAATCCTCTTTAGCACTATTAATACTATTATAGAGAATATTAATATTAATTAAAAGTTTTAATTAAAGCTTATAATAACGATAAATTATCTTTATAATTGTAGTCTTATTATAAGTTGTAAATTTATTTTATATAAGACTTATATTAAATATAAATCTCGCCTAATATATATTAGACGTATTAAAACTAAGAGCTTCGCTATAATAAAAAGACTAGTTACTAAATAGAAAAGATAATACCGCGTCTAAGAAGGTGTTTTTATAAACTATAATAACGATTATATCTATCGAATACTACTATTAAACGATAATATTATATATTTATTGAAAGTTATATAAAATAGAGAAAAGAACGAACTCTTATTTAATTTAATACCTCTCTAATCGCTAAATAATCTAGCTATAAAAGAAAATACGCTTAAATCTATAGCGTCTCTTTTAACTAAAAATTTTCTTTCTATAAATATAATAAATATAAATAAACTTATTTAATTATCTAGATTTATTCTAAGGCCTTCGAAGCTCGTAGTAATTTCTTTCAACTTTGATATTTCTATTATTACGCCTCGGTCTATCTCGATAATATAAGATAATACGCCTTTATATTCTAATTATTCTTATTTAATCCCTTAAAATCTCTCTTTAAATTCTCTTATACTCTATATTATAGTTATTTAAATCGTAAATATAAAGTTATATAAGTCGAAGATCTATAAAGAGATTATTATAAATAATTCTTTTTATAAATAATAAAAAGGCGGTATAATCGAAGAATTCGAGTTACTGAAAGAGAATAATATCTAGACTCTTATCGATCTATCTTATAAGCGTATTACACTTTATAATAAATAAATCTATATCTTAAAATATAAATTTAATAATAAAGTTACTCGCTATAAGGCTCGCTAAGTAATATATAATTTCGAATAATACGAAGGCTTAAATTATAACGAAATCTTCGTTTTAATAGTTAAGTCTATATTTTATAAAACTATCTTTATCTTAACTATTATCGAAAATTAGAATTTAGAATAAATAAATATTAAAATTACTTTCCTCTATAGAAATATTAAAGAGAAAATCTATATAGAATAATCTACTAATTTTATCTCAAAGAAGTACCCCCGACGGATCTATAAGCTTAATAAAATACTCTATAATCTAAAGTAGTTCTCGCGTATATAATATAATACCTTTACTAACTATATATGAGAAATTAATCTTATTTTTATTAATATCAACTATAGTATATTTACTAATCCCGATATCGATATTATTATCACTCTTTATATAAATAATATTCTTATTATTAACCCTTCTCAAT
Source organism: Letharia lupina (assembly GCF_014066315.1). Lineage (NCBI taxonomy): Eukaryota > Fungi > Ascomycota > Lecanoromycetes > Lecanorales > Parmeliaceae > Letharia > Letharia lupina. The sequence goes on along the minus strand of NW_023502990.1, from coordinate 763,960 downwards.
CTAATATTTAGCGAATTAAGAATACGTTTAATATTAAATTTAAAATAAGCAATTTAAACTTCTATAATTACTATTTAAATATAATTATAACTTATAATCGTATTAATTAAATATTGCGTTTAAGTTAGTTAGTCTATATCGAACGATTTTTTAGATATTATAAAATATAAGAGTCTAAGCCGTAGTTTACTCTTATAAAAATCAGCGTATAACTATTTCTCACTGAGGATAATTATATAGTATTCGCTAAGTTACTAAAAACTTATTAATTAGTTATTAGATTTTTTATATACGCTATATTAGATATAAAATCGAATATCGCGTTCGCTATATTAATAATCTCACGATATTCTTTAAACTCTATCAAAGTCTATTATATAGCTATTAAGTATATCTTCTAATACTTTAAAGTAACTATTTACTAATATCTTACTTATAAAGATTCGCTTTAAGATCTAATTAACTATACTAACTTCGATTAAACTAATAATTACGATACTTATAAATTAATCTTAGATTATATTTATAATTCAGAGAGTAAAATAATTAATTAATCTTTTAAGCGATAAGTTATTATTATATTATCTATCTATAAGACTAAATATATTAATTAAACTTAGACTATAAAGAAAGTTATTTAACTTCAAAGATTACTTAGTTAAATTCGCCTTAATAAACCGCTTTAAATAGTTATTATCTTTAATAATAACTAAAACGTAATCGCTTTAGCAAAGAACTCTTAGTATTATAGTCATATTAAGTATATCGATATTTAATATTATTAGATACACGGCTAAATTGCTAATAGTAATATAAATCTCAAATATATTTTCACTAATAAGTAGATAGTTGATAGGCTTATTAAGGCCCTATATAGGGATAAATTTAAGCTTTTTCGAGAACTTATTAGGCTAAAACCTCGTCTATAGAATAACTATTTCTTATATCTTAGCGATATGTTTATTATTAAGAAAGAGTTAACTTTAGTATCTTAAGAAGTAAATAAATTATTATTAAGAGTTAACTTTAGTATCTTAAGGGGTGAATAGATTTCGAGTGGATTAAGTCTTTCGATCTTATTACTCATATAGAAGCCTACTTCTAATTAATTCTTATATCTTAAGTAATCTATTTAGATCATTCGTCGAGCCGCTATATTAAGCTTAACACTCTATAAACTTATTATTTTATATTAGAATAGCTATTTCCTTAGTGCTATTATTACTACCGCTATTAAATCTTTAGAGCTCTTTTAAAATACTCTTATCTATATCTCATCCTATTATTATACTATGTACGAGGCGCGTAACACTATTAGCTATTATCGCCAAGGATCAGATACCTGAAATGACCCCCGTAAGGGCCTTGCAGTCGGGCGTGTACGTGTGTGGGACGGATAATTTCTTCTAATCGGATTTGTTCTACCCTTACGAATATCCTCCGGCCTTAAATCGATCGATTTTTGGTGTGCACCAGATGGCCTGGAAATAAAATTTTCAAAAAACCGCTTTTTGACAAAAAGTGGAATTTTGATAGTGGGGGTATGATCTGACATAGTTGTTTTCAGACTTCGACTTTTCACTTTATCTACTCTATTGTGAACGTCGCGATCTTCCGACCTTTAATTAATCGATTTTTGATATATATTAAGTGAACCAGAAATAAAATTTTCAAAAAAACCGCCTTTTAACAAAAAATGGAATTTTTATATAAGGTAAATAAAATGTTTCCCATACACATATCCTCTTCACCTTTGCCACTCGACGTTTAGATATAGCTATTTACTCGAATAGAGGGGGTAAGAGGGTAGGGATATTTTTTCGTTTTTCTACTTATTTGATTCGAGTTATATTTTGAGTATATGAGAGTGTCGAAATATATTATCTAATTGAATTAAAAGGTTTATCGAGGCGAGGAAGGTTTGCTGAGGCTTAACGATATATGTATTCGTAATGCTCTCTGTAGTTAGATCTAATCAATTAAGTGTTTCACCTACTACTTTTAATAAAATTCAACTTCATAAATTTAATTCATGGGCCTTTACTTGTTATTTTATAAAAGAAAGCGAGTATTATTATTTCTTTAATTATTCTCTAAAAATAAAAATAAAAATAAAAATATATTTAGATATATATTAAATATTATTAAAAATATAAATATATTTAATACTCTTTATTTTATATTTAAAATTAATATTATTAAAGTCGAAAGTTATATAGCTATTATCGATAAGTTTATTAATAAAATAAAATTTTTAAAATTTAGAGAAGATTTTAAAGATTAAAAATTTTTAAATAATATATTAAATATATATATAATTATAAAATTAGAGAGAGAATATTATTACTATAATAAAAAGTGTAATAATAAAAACTCTATTTAAAAACTTAACTTTAAAAAATTTATAAATTTTATTATTTAAAATTTAAAAGTTAATAATAAATGCGATAGCGATATAAGTAATAAAATAATATATTATTATAAATTAAATAATTATAATAATTACTTTAATATTAAAAAATTAATTCTTCTCTTTTTTAAATTTTTTAAATCTAAATTTAATATTATTATTATTATCTTTTTAATTATCTCTTTTATTTTAATTATTTTAATTATTATAATCTCTATTTTTAAAGACTTAAAATTCTTTATAAATATATTTATACTTTAATTATTTAAAATACTTTTTAATAAAATAAAAATTTTTATTATAAATAATATAGAATTTATAAATTTATATTTAAATATAAAAGTTAATAGAATTAGTATTATTCTGCCCGTTTGCAAAGTTATAGAACTAGCGTATTACGGTTATGAAACGGTATTATAACGGTTCTATGCTAGTTGGAAAACCGTTCTAGAACCGATTCACAACCGTTTTACAACCGTCGTAAACTATAGACCTCTTCCCTTAGAACCCACCACGGTTATAGTTTTACAACCGTTCTACAACCGTTTTATAATCGTTATAATAATTTTTTTTTTTTAACTAAGTCTCGAATAGGCTAGTAGTAAAGTATTATATAATATATCTTCTAATATGAAAATTTCGTAAAAATTTGAAAAAAACCAATTTTAAGTTACTAGCGTTAATATTTAAGCCTATATATACTAAGCGAATTTTCAGCCCTATAAAGAACTTTAAAAATTGAAATTTATTTTTAGTTATTATATAGATTATTTATAGTTCTATAAGAATCGTATAACCGTTCTATAATCGTTTTATAACCGTTCGACAACTGTCACGTAACCGTCACGTGATCGTTGAACAACCGATGTGATATCATGAATTAGAATAATTCTTCTAACGAGTATGAATTGGGTTTCATATCGGTTGTATATCGATTGTTTATCGGTTATTAATTATAGAATCGTTATATAACGATAATATATCTTTAGTAATAACTAGGACAGTATTATTTTAAATATAATATTTAATTAATATAAATACTATAGAAATAAATATATAAATATCTATTTTAATATAAATAATTATAATATAAATATTAAAGTTTTTAGTAAAGATAGGAAGATTAAAGATAATATTAAATTATTATATTTTAACGAGTAAATGCCTATGAATTAAATTCATAACCATTTTTTTAGATAAGGGCTGTCGAGTAAACTTGGTGAGCGATCTTTGATAAGCGATATTTGAATTCCTTAGGCTTTAATAATTATAAGACTAAATTTAGAAATTCTTTTTTTATCTAAAAGCCTATATTTTATTCTATAATTTAGAACAAAAATCTCAAAATTTTAATAGAAAACAAAAATGTTATTCTAAAATCAAATAATGTGTACCTGGTTAGAGCTGTCCGGCTGTCGAGCGAACTTTAGTGAGCGATATTTGAATTCATTGCGTTTTAAGAATTATAAGATTAAACTTAAAAACTCTTTTTTTATCTAGAAGCTCATATTTCGTTCTATAATTTAAAAAGAAAATCTTAAAATTTTAATAGAAAATAAAAAAGTTATTCTATGTGTTAATAATATATATCTATTTTTTAATAAGGGAGGCGCGAAAGGGCGAGATTTTGATGATTGCGAATGCTAATTTATTTATTCGCGATAAGTTAATTAATCTAATTAAAGAGCGTAGCGAATTCGAATTTATAATTAATTATATATATAAATTTAAGATTTTTAAACTTAGCTCTATCTTATTCTATTATATATACTAATATAAATTAATATAAATTTAAAAAATTTATCTTTATTATAAAGATTATAATTATAATTATAAATCTTATAATATTAAATATATTAGTTATTTAAACATTTATAAAAATAATAATTTTTTTAATTTTTATTAATAATAAAGAAATATTTTTTAAATAAGTTATTAATTTTTTATAATAGACTAATAAACTAATTAATATAAATCTATAACTTATTTTTATAGATAATAAAAATAAAAGATTTTAATTTTTAAATAATAAAGTTAAAAATATCTAATTCGCGAGATTTTTTTTTTAATTTTTTTTAAATAATTATAATATTAATATAGCTCTTAATAAAATTATATAAATTATTTTTATAGCGAGTCTTTATTATAATATAGAGTTTATAATATACTTTAATTTATATTATAATATCTATATTAATAATAGCTTTAAAAATATCTTTTATAAATTATTAATTAATTATAATTTTTATAATAATTGCTAAATAAGAGATTAATTAAATTATATTTATTTTAATATAATATTAGAGATTTAATAATATAAAGAAATCTTATATATTTTACTTTTATTTATAATAATTAAAAATATTTTTAAATATAAAAATTTAATAAAGTTAATTTAAATTAATTAAAAATTTAATATTAATATATTTAGATATAATACTATTTATAAAGAATTAATTTAATTTTTAAAATATAATAAAATAAAAATTTAATAAAAATTTAAATTTTAAATTATAATATTATAAAGTTTAATAAAATAAATAAAATAGATAATATTAATAAAAGTAACTTTACTTTAAACTCGAAAAACTCTTTATTTAAAATTAATTTTAATAATAATTTAAAAATAAATAAATTTAATATAATAATAAAATTAGCGTAAAAAATTAAAATTTACTCGCTATCGATATTATTTATATTAATATATATAAAAGAATAAGATAAAGCTAAGCTTAAAAATCTTAAATTTATATATATAATTAATTATTAATTTAAGTTTACTACGCTCTTTAATTAGATCGATTAATTTATCGCGAATAAATAAATTAGTATTTATAATTATTAAAATCTCGCCCTTCTACGCCTTCTTTATTAAAAAAATAGATATATATTATTAATATATAGAATTACTTTTTTATTTTCTATTAAAATTTTTTTTTTTTTTTTTTAAATTTTAAAGCGCTATTTATGCTTTTCGAATTTTTAAGTATCTTAAAATTTAATCTTATAATTATTAAAGCGCAAGGAATTTAAATATTGCTTACCAAAGTTCGCTCGACAGCCGAACAGCCCGCTCATCAAAGTTCGCTCATTAAAGATCGCTTACCTATTCACTCGATAGCCCTAATCAAAAAAATGATTATGAATTTAATTCATAGGCCTTTACTCGTTTAAAATATTTATAATTATTTAAAGTATATAGAGAAAATCTCGCTAAGCTCTAAAATTAGCTCGATATAATTTAAAATATTATTAATTTTTTTTTATATCGCGATTTATAATATAATTAATAATATTTTAGAAAAATAAATTTTAATTTATAAATACTAAAAGAAAATATAATATAAATATATAATAATTTAATAAAAAATTATTTTTCTTTATATTTAAGAGAGATTTTAATTAAATTCTATTTTTTATATTATTATCGCGATTATCTTAATTATTCTCTATTATATTTATAATATAATATCTTCTATTAATTAACTCTTCTATTAAAAAATTTAATTAAGATTAAATATAAAAGTATTTATAATTTTATTTTACTCACTTATTAAATCTAATTAAAACTTCTTTATAAGATTATTTTATTTTTATAAGTATAAAGAATAATTACTCTTTATTACTATAATAGAGAATAATTTCTTTTTATATATTAATATATTAAACGAGTAAAGGCCTATGAATTAAATTCATAATCATTTTTTTGATTAGGGCTATCGAGTAAGTAGGTAAGCGATCTTTGATAAGCGAACTTTGATGAGCGATATTTGAATTCCTTGCACTTTAATAATCATAAGATTAGATTTAATAATTCTTTATTTTTCTGAAAGCCCATATTTCGTTCTACAATTTAAAAAAAAAATCTCAAAATTTTAATAGAAAACAAAAAAGTTATTCTAAAATCAAATAATATGTACCTGATTAGGGCTGTCGAGCGAACTTTAATGAGCGATATTTGAATTCCTTACGCTTTAATAATTATAAGATTTAATTTTAGAATTCTTAGAAATTCGGAAAGCATAAATAGCGCTTTAAAATTGAAAAAAGAAATCTCAAAATTTTAATAGAAAATAAAAAAGTTATTCTATATGTTAATAATATATATCTATTTTTTTAATAAGAAAGGCGTAGGAGGGCGAGATTTTAATAATTATAAACGCTAATTTATTTATTTACGATAATTTAATCAATCTAGTTAAAAGATATAATAACTCTAAATTTATAATTGGTTATATATATGAATTTAAGGTTTTCTAGCTTAGCCCTATCTTATTCTTTTATATATATTAATATATAATTTTTTTTTAATATTATATCGTTTTCTTAGATTAAGTTTTAATCTCTATTATAAAAATTATATAATAAAATATTAATATCTAATCGCTTATTATTAGTTTTTAATATAATAAAATATAAAAATAAAAATATATTATCTCTTATTTTAATATATTTTATTTAATATAGAGAAATTAATAATATTTTAATAATTATAGCGGTTATATAATAAAAAAGTATAAATTTATAATATTCTATTATAGTATATAATAGCTTCGATATTATATAATTAAATATAATATATTTTAATTTATTTAAAATTATTTTATATAAAAGATAATATAAGAGTTTATATAATAAATTATTAATATAATATACTTTATTAATATATTAATAATTTCGATATAACCTCTCTTACTCGCGATTCTTATCTTTTTTATTAAAAATATATTTAATATATATTATTTAATTAAAATAATTATTTTAAAGTAGAAAATATCTATATTATAAAGATTAATAAAAAAAAATCTTTATAATTATAATTATTATTATTTAATAAATATTAATATAATAAATATATTAAAAGTAATTATAATTACGATAGATAATAGATAGATTATAAAATAATTAAAATAATTATTAAATAAAGCTTAAGCTTATAATCTATTAAAATATAAGATAAAATACTTAATTATATTAACTATAGAGTTCTATAGAAGAAAAGAATAACTAGATATAAATACACTAAGGCGTGTCACGTAACCATATCACGTGACCGCCAAGACGCCAAGAGTCACGTGATCTGAATTTCAACAGATACGATTAGAGTTATTAAAAGAAAAGAACGACTTAATATAGATACGCTAAGGCGTGTCACGTAACCATATCACGTGATCGCCAATACGCCAAGAGTTACGTGATCCGAATTTCAACAGTACTAGCCCGAATGCTAATTTTCTAGTTTCTCAATGATTAAGAAGATAGGGGTAGAGTAGGTACGAGCAGAGAGAGCGGATCTGTCAACACGCCAACAGCCATTGCACGCATTTGTTGGTTGAAGTCAGTGATTCGGAAATCAAGAAGACAGCATCATGTGGTCAGTGCTACTCAGAACCACATCACGGCTTAAGTGCCAGGCTGTAACCTATCTGCAGCAAGCACATCCTCAACGCTCAAGTCTCCATAAGGTCCCCATGCTGTCAGCACCCAATCTGAAAGTTCGCTCAGGTTAATTTCAAATCTTCTGATTCTCTGACCAGGTCGCAAATGGTTCGACTGCGCAGAATGCCATCAAGAACAAGAAGACCATCAACTACTGCAAAAATTTGATATGGTACTGACGGCGCAAGCCTGCATGTGCCTACGTACTCTAATCGAAGATTATAGACCTTTGCTTGTAAGAAATGCAAGAAGTGCTTTCGAAAAGACGCCCAAGAATTCGAAGACAGGTGGGCGTTTGAAAAGCGAGTATGGTTTCCTCATTGGCTGACCCCTGCGGGCAGTGACGAGTATTGCCCCCACTGCGACAACCACTTCGTGCTCGATGCCAAAACACCAACGCCAACCCTTAAGTTTGAGGGTGCAGACGCTCGCGTAGACGCTCGCATGCTTAAGGACGATCGAGTGAAATGCGAGCAGCAGCGATCGACATTCGATGTCAAGGATGCCTCGGATAGACTTGGATGACCTCTTGGCTTGTAGGTAGTACAGAAGATCAAGCTGGTTTGGGTTATATTAGCGGCGTTCGGCGGAGTTTTCTCAGAGACTGGCGTAGATTGAAACATCTAACGGTCTTTGGGAACGAACTTCTTTGAGATGGAACAGATTCAAGGCAAAAGTTAGAATTACACTGCTCGCTATGGAATATCAGGACGCACTTGAGACAATTAGCTACCAGATGCACCCGCATCGCTTCTTGTGAGGATCGCTGCCGTGCCAGTACCAGGCGTGCGTCCCGTCTTCTTCTTCGCTGCCTCCTCTTGCTTCTCTGCCTCTATGCTCTTCACGTATGATTCGATGTCCTCTACAGGTAGCATCTCAATGGTCTTCCCGGGAGCCATGATGGCAATCTCGATGTTCTTTGCCCCCGTTTGAACAACCTCCAATAAAGATTTGACGGTCAGCTTGACTGTTTCTTCTCGGTCCATGTCATCCTTGTGGTTTCGCTCTAGGAATTCGCGAACTGTTTTGCTGGACCTCCCTATCGCATTGGCTTTCCTTCGCAGTGTCAGTCTCTATGCAGAACCTCAGTACTTGCAGTAGTCAAGAGACCTACCACGCGGAGTAGATGCCTGAAGGTTCGGTTTGATAGAGTCGCGGTGTCGTGTCTCCCTTATCAAAACCAACAATCAAAGTACTGATTCCAAATGGCCTCACACCTCCGCTTTGTGTGTATCGCTGTTGTACGCCAGCAACATATTTCGTAATGTATTCGATTGTAACCGGATCCTCGACAGTCAGACGATGCGACTGTGCTTCTAACCGAGCTTTGTCCACCAGTATGCGAGCATCAGCGTTCAGGCCGGCAAAAGCGAGGCAGACGTGCGTGTCCACAAGGCCGATCTTTGAAGGGGTAATGCGAGTATCTTGTAGCTTCATGGCGGATCGTTTTTCGCAACCCAGCACCACAATGTCTTTCCCTTTGACGCCAACGGCACAAGTCCCTAATCATTCGTCAATGAGACATCACTGGGACTTGGTCCCGTCTCGACTATACCTCGTTTCACAGCCTCCAGCGCATATTCAACTTGGAACACATGACCATCCGGACTGGCAGAGAAGCCGTGAGTTTTGGACTCGGCCCTTGTTGAACGATCAGATCTTACCTGAAGACTTGAGGAACGTCAGCTTGCTCATCAGTAATTTAACGAAAAGAATGCTTACCAGACAGTGCTCTGTCGTACCCCGAAGCCATATTGTGATGAGGGTGTGTGGCTCTACTGTGACATAAAAACTCTAGAGAAGCTCTAAGGAGGTTTAGAATTTGATTTGTAGCAGCTCTACGACTGAGTCAAGACCATGGGATGGGGGAGTTGAGTAAAGTGAGTAGGTAGAAGCATGGCGCGTTCTTCTTTGGCGCGCCTGCCGCGGCTTGGCATATCAAGACATGAGAAATGTACCCCCGGAACTCACAAGCGTGGCCGCTTTAGAGTGAGCTAGTACTCTCTTACCCTGCAGTACTTATTCATCCTATGATAGTCTCCTATTCTACGATACACTCTGCCTCTGCGATGCCTATTCTTCTACCCTACGATACTTTCTTATCTTACCATCTGACTCTATCCTAAAAATATTCTTCTACCCTACGGAGGGTGGCGCCAAAAGTTCTGGACAGCGCTAGTAGAGCCTTAGCCCTAATTTTCGAAGGTGACCTCGTACCCACTAGCTGAGGTTTAGGGACTTGTATTAGGTCTTATGGGGGTAGTACCTTAGGGGCAGCGGACCCTTAAAGCGTGCGCAGTTTTAACGGGGTCTGAGCGTGTTGTCCAGGCAGCCCCCCACCCAGGCGGGATGTTCTGAATTAATGGTACGAATTTTGCGTAGAAGCATAACGAAAGTTGCAAATATCTGTTGTCAGTATCGCAATTGTAATCTATCTACGATCACGCAGTATTGCTTTTAGATATTAAACCCTCACGATCCAATATAAAGGCTATGCGATCGTAGCTGTTTGCCCTCGCCCATATCACCATCCTACATACTCCTTGAAGGGATTTTTTTTGGCATACTCTCAAAGATCTTATGAAAGGTAGACCAATATATGAGTCTAAGTTCTCGCTCGCACAAAGTCTTCGTTTGTGACCGAGGTCCAGCCGTTAAGATACATTTGAGCTATCTAACTCGAGTCCGTTCACAATTGCTTCAAAATTATATTTATTTGAATATATAATATTATAAGTCAATTTTTATCATGGTTGGATGGTGTAGTGTAAGTTTTCAATAATTATTTCACTATCTCTTTATCTACTAATATCCTCGTTAGTGGTTATCACAGTATGCTTCTACCTCATTTTCAAAATATCTATGACTTAACCGATCTGCAGTCTCCTTAACATTGAATGCGGAGAAGGTCGCGGGTTCGAATCCCTCTCTAATCAATTTTTTTCCCCATCAAATAACCTATTTAAGCAACTCTGTTACTCTTAATATACTAAACTTACTGTCTACTAAAAACGCAAATCAATAATACTTCTCAAGCTACGAACAAGACAGCCAGAGAATGATCAGGTCCTGGGCCGTGGACTAGAAAGAATGACAAAATCATATTACCTCAAGCGATATCACGGCTGCTTGATTTACGATCGAGGCAAACATTTGATGCTGACGAGATGATGATCCTATCTCGTAGATGGACAATCAGTGAAGAAGCTGAGAGTTCGATAATGTTTGGATGTTTCGGGAAGCGAAGTAAGTAGAGAACATGTGCCTCATTTTTCAAAGCTTTTTCAAGTTTCAGTCTCTGAGAAGGCCATTTCCGATACTAGAATCTTGGCTCTTAAGATCTTGGTCTCCATGAAATTGTCAACCATGTTGAGGATCTTTCGGACTACCTGCAGCTAAGGATAATTGAGTACTGGCGGTGTAGCCTTGATGCATAGTAAATAAGTTTGTATAAATGTCGTACGTGAAGGCATGCTGATTAGCATGCACAGTAACCTTGAATACACGACCAAAACCTCCATCAGCTAATTCGTCAGACTCAGTGAAAGGCAAGACTGTTTCGCCTTCAAAATTCCGATGATTACGACCTTTGCGAAAGGGCGAAAATGGTCGTTAAAGTCTCCAGCCGCAGTGGCAAGAGCATTTGGTCATTTTAAATAAAAATCTGCCATTGGAGTATGCAAGTCTCTAGAAAAGAAGGACAAAATTTGTGCACATTAGCAGTAATACTGATGACAGCATAAGCCATGTTGAGACGGTTTGAAATCAATCTTGTACAAATCATACAAGCCTGATGGACATTCGATGCCTGCTGCATTAAAAATAACATATGCACGGATAACCCAAATTTATCCAGCTCGTGCGACATTAGGGCGGCGGTTACCCTAGGCCTAATAAGGGGAAAGATCGGGGGTACATTTCGTACTTCAATTTCTCCGCAGTGAGATCACCTCTGTGCTTGCAGGCTTGTGGTCCGCAGCACTTGGTCTTCTACCGAATCAGAGATGGTGACTACACGCTTGAAAACTATCTCATGCAGTCGGAGTCTCACGGCTTCACTCTCAGGACTTCTACGCCCAATATACTTGCTCCGACCATATCCAGGGGCCCAAACCCGGTGGAGCTCCGCCACTACCGAGCCCCGTCAACCGGATGCTGATGGCGGTACCCAAGGCGGACCCAGTCCTCAAAGTCATATCAAATACACCTCCGAATCGTAAGTCTCACCAGCGACACTGCTCTCACTGGCGCTAACACATGTCGATCTAGATATCCTGAAATCAAACGGGATAGCAAATTCGGCAAGGTATGAGGAAGTCGTGACGCCCAAGGCATGCCTCCAAAGACTGAAATGAAGATAGCTTTCTCAAGATCATGTCCAATTTTTCAGACATTTGTTGGGTGCTCACTCAGCCGTCATTGATGGAGTCTCTCAGGATGCAACCGATGATCTAGAACCTTTCAACAGCGACTGGATGCGGAAATACAAGGGACATACAAAGCTCGTCATTAAGCCTGGCTCGACGGATGAAGTCAGTAAAGTGCTGAAATATTGCAATGACAACATGCTGGCTGTTGTACCACAAGGCGGCAATTCGGGTCTTGTGGGCGGCTCGATTCCTGTATATGATGAAATCGTGATCAACATGTCCCGTATGAACAACATCAGAGACTTTGACGAAGTTTCTGGTACTCTCGTCGCTGATGCGGGATGCATCCTAGAAGTCGTCGACCACTTTTTAGCAGAAAAGAATCATATCTTCCCTTTGGATCTTGGTGCAAAAGGCTCATGTCACATCGGAGGTAATGTGGCTACCAATGCGGGTGGGCTACGTCTACTGCGGTATGGCAGTCTGCATGGAAACATTCTCGGAATCGAGGCAGTGCTCCCAGATGGCACCGTGATGGACGATCTGAGCAAACTCCGTAAAAATAATACGGGCTACGATATAAAACAACTTTTCATCGGTGGGGAAGGCACGATAGGTATCATCACAGGCGTTTCAGTTCTATGTCCGCAGAGGTCGAAGGCTGCGAACGTGGCTTTCTTTGGCCTCGAAAGCTTTGAGAAGGTCCAAGAAGCATTTCGCGCAGCAAAAAGCCAATTGTCCGAAATTCTTTCGGCGTTCGAATTGATGGACCGGCAGAGCCAGGATTTGGTTCATGCAGTCACGGACAAGAAGCGCCCGCTGGAAGGCCAACACCCATTCTACTGTCTGATCGAGACGAGCGGTTCGAATCCCGACCACGACAGCGAGAAATTAGAAAAGTTTCTTGAGCACGTAATGAGTGAAGAAATCGTATCGGACGGCGTCCTTGCTCAAGATGAGACTCAGGTACAGTCACTGTGGTCCTGGCGCGAGGGTATCCCCGAGTGCTTGGGACACTGGGGTGGTGTGTACAAATACGACCTCTCGATACCATTGCCAGAGCTTTACAAACTTGTTGAGGATACGAGGGAACGTCTCACATCCGCTGGTCTTGTTGGCGACGACGAGAAATACCCGATAGTCGGTGTTGTAGGTTATGGCCACATGGGAGACTCGAATTTGCATCTCAACGTTGCGACAAGAAGGTTTGATAAGGAAGTTGAGAAGAAGCTGGAGCCGTTCGTATACGAGTGGATTGCTAAACGCAACGGCAGTATCAGTGCAGAACATGGCCTAGGCCTTGCTAAAAAGGCATTCATTGGATACAGTCGAAGTGAGACTATGATACGGCTAATGAAGCAGATCAAAGATCTTTACGACCCTGTAAGTTTAATTGGACAACTCTTCGACTGCTCGGTGACTAATCCCACAACAGAATGGTATCATGAACCCATATAAGTACATTTAATTAAGGTGAATAGTAGGATTTGTCTGGCCAATGTCGGGGCAGCTTTCTTGTACATGCTTTGCCATACCGTACTAAGGCGAACGATGCAAGATAATTCCGATGGCATTATTGGAAGTCTTGAGTCCAACCGTATTTATTTGTGACTAATAAGAACCGTCTATACGTTATTATGAAAACGACTCCCAAAGTATTACCATGGGTCTAAGGGGATTCGTGGAGGAACAGCTACTAGAGGTACTCCTCCAGGGGTCTGTAATAGTTTCGAACACCGAAAAGGATTTGTCGCCGCAACGTAGCGATGAGTCCACTCTGAACTCACCTAAGAAGAGAAGTCGCAGTACGAGTTGTAGAAATGAAGGAAGTCTTTACTTTAATAATCAAACGATTTGTTGAGGGAGGTATGGCTGTTGGAGAAAAGTTCTGCGGGGGGGTCGCTTAGTCATTGGGCTGATTGTTGCCGTGTCATTTAGCTCTGTTTACTTATATCCCAGTAATCAATTTCGGCAACTTCAAAATTGGATGTCAAGCATTACCGCACCTTTGCACAGGACTTCGCGTTCCTTCGTACACTCTTGACCTCGATTAGACGGGACCTTCGTGTTCTACCTGTTTTCGTAATGGACGAAAGCGCCATGGCGAACCAATATCAAGTCCTCGAAGAGCTCGGGAGTTAGTGATACCCAGAAACTTCCCTAAAGCATGAGCTAATCCATTGTTCTGATAGGTGGAAGCTTTGGAATAGTTTACAAAGCAATTGAGCTCGCATCTGGCGAGGTGGTGGCCATAAAACATGCATGCACCAACAATAGCTACGCATCCGAAACGTTGACTAACATGCTCCCAGATTGATCTCGAATCCAGCGATGACGACATCCAAGACATACAACAAGAAATCTCCGTGCTCAGCACTTGCGACAGTCCTTTCGTTACCCAATACAAGACGAGCTTCCTGCGAGGTTACAAATTATGGATCGTAATGGAGTACTTAGGCGGAGGGTCATGCCTAGATCTAGTAGGCCCCTTCGAAAGCTGCCGTTTTCGAAGCCGCTGCTGACATGTCCAGCTTAAACCAGGTCCATTCAACGAAGGCCACATTGCAATCATCTGCCGCGAGCTACTTCTAGGACTCGACTATCTGCACCAAGAGGGGAAGATACATCGTGACATAAAAGCCGCCAATATACTGCTGGCACAGTCAGGAAAGGTCAAGCTTGCGGACTTTGGTGTTGCGGCTCAGCTAACAAACATAAAATCGCAAAGAAATACATTTGTGGGAACTCCATTCTGGATGGCACCAGAAGTTATACAGCAAGCTGGGTATGACTTCAAAGCGGACATCTGGTCATTAGGGATAACAGCTATGGAAATGGTCAACGGAGAGCCGCCAAATGCTAGCACGCATCCGATGAAGGTACTATTCCTGATACCAAAGGCGCCGGCACCGAGACTTGAGGGGAGCGGCTATAGTCGAGATTTTAAGGAGTTCGTTGCGGCTTGTCTCGTGAAAGATCCAGACCGCAGGCCAACTGCAAAAGAACTCTTGCAGCATCGGTTCATCAGAAGCGCTGGGCGGGTAGAAGGTCTGCAAGAGCTCATTCAGCGTCGACAAATGTGGGACAGCAGCAGGGGAAGGCAAACCCACCCAAGATACTACGAGGAGACGCTGGGTTCAATGCTAGTAATGGAAGAAAAAGAAGATTGGGTATTTGATACAATCAAAGCTCCCACAATGGTGATGTCAAGCCAAACGCAGAGGCACACCCAGAAGCGCCGAAAAATGTCAATTGTACACGATGAAATGCAAGAAGGCCCAGAGACTATCCTCGGCCGGCTGACCCTAGAGGATTCGCAGCCAAAACCGGAGTCGACCTTATCAACAATGCGAAGAGCAACCACGAAGCGTCGATCGTCACCAACAGGAGCTGGGTCTCCTGCTAAACGAAGATCAAGCGGACAGAAGCAGCCTCTGGCGCCTTGTACGGATTTTGGAAATAGCGGATCCACAATGAGACAGTTTCGACGTGTGTCAGAAAACTCTCCAGAAGTAGCGCCCAACGCATCTCTGGCGGAAAGAGATGAGAATCACCACCCAATGGCCGAAACAGTGACCAAAGAGGTGCTACTCGGGCGAAGGGCCTACTCGAGAGCTGTTGATCAAGCCTTGCAAGAGACGTACGCGCAGACAGGAAATCAGATCAAGCGCGAAGCTATCTCCCGAGTAGCACTTGCGTGGGACACTTTAGACAAAGAGGACCCCGAAGGAGAATACCACCTTCTGAAGCTCATAATAGAAAAGGTCCAAAAGTAGGTTTGAGATCAAAGACTTGACCAAGCGGGCCAAAACTGATGTGGTCTCAGTGATCCGAAGCTGTCAGGACTCCTGCCACCGTCACAACCAGTAACGCCCCCGAAGCCAAAACTCGTTTTAGCTCAGAATAACCCCCATCTCAAGAGTCACCGTCGCCGCCAGTCCTCGCTGCTGCCGGCGGATGATGTGTGGACAGTTAAACAACTACAGCTGCCTGGACAGCTTGTTGACGGGATGGACCACACAAAGCAATTAGCTGATGTTTTGTATGGCAAGTGGGCCGAAGGTCTAAAGAACAGGTGGCCGAATCTTTGAGTCTCGGAGGACACATGGCAACATTCACTCTGCGCATCTTGAGATCTTTCAGCTTTCCATTGTTCAACATTCAAACAGGATGCATAGAGCACGGCGTTAGTTATACCGTGCTGGGCATATCGACACCTCAGTCCTTCAGACTCTGGCCACATTGGGTATGTGTTCCAGGATAGGATAACAAAGGACGAAATAGAATTGGATTTCTGTGGACAAGTTGGCCGGCGATTCTTTTCACTGTGCATATTTGAACCTTTCGGCAGGATGGAGGCAACCCTGACTTCTGTAACATATTGCGTGGCTTGCGATTTTACTTGCAATATAGTTCCTACCTTGATTGCTCTATGGTTTTTAGCCTGTGATGCACGAACATGTTGATGAGTAGAGCTTGTTGTTGGAAATGCCTCTGAACAACTCAGTAGTGACTGGATGCAGTGCTAGCGCTGGTTAGGTTTCTCACGCCGGAGAAAGCCCCGGCCTTAGTCCCATGCTCCCCATGCCATGCTAACCTCATCTACGACTTTGATCTGCCCATATTGAACATAGCTGCCGAAATCGATAAATGGAACACTCTTCCGCAATCACCTGAGGTGATCATGGTACACATTGCGACTCGACGATCGTCCTCGCCAATGGTTGGGTTATTCATTGACCGCGTACGCGTATAAATAAACAATTTTTGGTACATATGCGTAGACAGCTGCACATTTGTCCTTCATTGCCATAGCAGCAGTCACAATGTCTGACACTACTCACCCATCGCTGCCGCGGGCGACCCTTTAACTCCGTTTGGACTCCACAGCTGTAAAAGGACGAAGCCTTGAAATGTCCCCCAGTCGCTCCTCTGTACGCTCAAGTAGTAGCCAGTCCCAAGCGCATACCCCATCCTCATCAGTTCCGAATACACCACTGCTTCCTACCGGGCCACCGACCCCCGAAAAGAGGTCACCGTATCCAGCAGACTCGATTTCCTTTCTCATAGCATTGGCAGCGCAAGAAAGACGCGTTCTCGAGCTGAGGGAGGAGCTACACAAGGCAGATGAAGACTTGGAGAAGCTGAAAAAGCAATGGGCTGTGCATGAAGCAACGAAAAAGAAAAATGAGCTGCGGCATTTGCAGCAGCTGCAACCCCTCAATACACCACCGCTCGGGTCAGGAATGCCTAGTGACGACGATTCAGCACGCCCCAGTAGAGAACTTGATAGACGGAGAATCACACCATCTAGTATCAAGCCTTCGTATCGAACGGTTTTCGCTGGATCTAGACACACCCGGGCTCTCTCTTTACTATCCCCCAGAGATCCGAGAAGTCACTCGGACCTTCTACTACGTGCCATGGGACCATCGAAACCCCACCAGGCTGCAGCCAATGATGTCGCAGTGCCCGCTACAGTCCATGATCTTTCTCCCTTGGACGTCGAGTCAGGCTCGGAGATATTGGAGACTGGCAAGCAGCTCGTCGGCGACTTTCGGCAGGGACTCTGGACCTTCTTTAAAGACTTCAAGCAGCTTACTGTCGGAGACGAAGGCGTTGCTACTGCTGGTCTGCGTAAACGCCCCGTCATAGCTCCTGGAAACATGCCAAGGCGGCAGAACATGAAAGAGAAAAGACCAGCTCTTGATGAAAGTCCATTCAGGACGGCGGGAGCTTTGGACGTTGAGCGAGAACCATCGAGAAAGCGTCAGATCGAGTTTTCTGATTCTAAGCAGGGAGTTGGTAGCTCCCTGGATAGACCTACGGAAGCCGTTGTGCCTACTTCAATCCTCACAGATGATAGACCCGAAGGTGGAGACAGTTCCAACTTCAGCGATTCTGATGGCGACGGATGGGACAACTCGGACACCCCAGAGAAACCGGACACCCCAAAGAAAGGACCTTGTTGATGGACACGACTCAATGGCATCTTCTCTGACGGACAGAAGCAGCCCAAGAACAAGCATGAGGTGAGTAAATTCGGCTTTCGTGAGTTGTAGAAGGTTAAAGCTAAGGCATCTCGAAAGCCTTTGTGATGCAACTCCTTGCCCCAAGAGTCGGCGTACCTCTATTCAAGATAGAGATGACATACCGTGGCCACCGCTCACCAAGTTGACCCGGGAGGCCCGAAGAGAGGCCCGAAGAGGGCCGCTTCTACGTTGATGAGCGAATGGAAGAGGAGTCTTGCGCCGAAGATTCATGATGAAGCTAACCCTTCAGCTAATTTAGCGTCGACAGACGACAAGACGGGTTAGTTCTCACACATCAGATATAAATTCGCCGTAGCAGTTAAATATCAGATACGACTTCATCGTTGGATGAGGCTTGCAGAACGTCAATCGTCATACGGTCCAATATCATGAAGGGCTGTACTTGGAGAAGGACAGGTTTGCGCGAAATGCATTTGAAATGCAAGAGCACCAACCTTGAGTACAGAAAAAGGCGAGAGCTGTCTCCACGAACCCTATCCTTAGCTATCCTACTTTATCCTTAAGTTACCCTTCACGGAGGACTTTCTTCTTACCTTCTCGGTCTATCAAAGTCGGGTGGCCTGTGTGCACTCCAAGTTACTCGAGTCTCACGCAAGGCACAATGGTCTCTGTTGCTTGCAGATCTGGACTGCCTTGCCAAGCTTGCCCAAGAAACATGCGCGTGCTATATCAGCATTGCGCTCATGGTGGCTCTCTATGCTCTCGTCCAGACCCGAGCAGATTATGAGAGGACGGAAGGATACCGAGAATGCCAAGACTTGTCAGCCCTACACTAGCTGCCGCTGCTAATCTTCCAAAATCTCGTCCTAGCTAAGACCAGCGAAAGATTCTGTGTGAGGACCAAGTATGAGTTTTCCTGGGATGCCAAGTGGCGCCGGTGGCGGAGTTGGAGGTGCCACCGCTGGTATGAGTGACCAAGAAGCAACGATGGTCAAAGCTGTGAGCCCAAGCCTGCATGACATACAGAGCCAAGACGCGGCTGACAGTCTTTCGATGGTAGATGCAAGGAGCCATGGAAAGCTGTCCTTTTAAAACCGTTATTTCGGGGGGAATGGGCTTTGCTCTTGGAGGAGCTTTCGGCTTGTTTATGGCGAGCGTACGTGGCGCTAGCGCTGAAGATTTGGCGTCAACATGTTGTCGCTAATATGGAGGTCTTCTATTTTCAGATGAGCTACGATACCCCCTTGAGTGCCTCTGGCCAACAGCTTACCGACCTGCCGTTGCGGGAACAACTGCGAAGGGGCTTCAGAGACATGGGTTCGCGGTCGTTCGGTTCTGCGAAAAACTTTGGCTTGGTGGGCGCCATATTCGCTGGGACCGAGTGCTGCATTGAAGGCGTGGGTTCTTATCCACATGAGTCTCACGAGATACGGGATTAATGATGGCTCTAGTACCGGGCGAAGAATGACCTTACAAACAGCATAACTGCAGGATGTATCACGGGAGGTGTTCTCGGTGCAAAAGCGGGCCCCCAGGCCGCTGCTATAGGGTGCGTTGGCTTCGCAGCGTTCAGTGCTGCCATAGATTCATACACGCGCAAGGATTAAGAGACGAAAAGGGAAGAGCAGAGGGTATGGGATAGGCGTTTATAGTGGGAGCAAGCATAGCGCGGCGTTTTCACTCCATGCTCGATCGACTCCACTATCAGAAAGTTGGTTTCCATGAGTAGGGCGGCGCTCCGAGGGCAACAAGGTACCATTAGAAACCAAATACCCAGACAAGAAATTGTCAGCAAAGCCTACAGTGTAACTGGCCATTAACCCAACATTCTGAAGGCAAGAGATACTGCTTGCGTTTCCGTGTTGGAACGGATGAAGCTTGGTGCTGGGGACACAACGGATATATAGAAGTTAAGATACTCAGAGATTGTACCGAGGAAATCGATCGACGAGGTCGCAACTTTCATTCGTAGAGCTTGCCGAACTTGCAGATATCACCACCAGTCACGGAAGGCGATATATGAGAGTACAGCGATTGGATGATGTCAACAATGGGCTTCTTCAAAACTTTATAATAGATTCATCTCGTTGCTAGTTTCTTCGAGTCGAAGTCTCGCAATGCAATTTAGCTATTCCGTTGAAGAGCCACTCAATAGAGAACCGCCCGTGCACGACTTGGTGTCGAGGTGAGCAGCATAAATAGGAAATATCTAGAATTTGTTGACTCCATGCAGTTTCTTTACAATCGCAGGTAACTACGATAGGAACCACGGGCCAATCCCCCATATAGCTGCTGAGGACCATATTGTTAAAGTCAACGGCCTTGTTCATCGACCTCTCGAGCTCTCGATTGAGCAGCTGAGGAGTCGGTACACGCAGCATGAGATCATTAGCGCTCTTCAGTGCGCTGGTAATCGACGCCATACCATGCGCACACTCCTCAAAGAGGTTGATGGGATCGATTGGGGTGATGGAGCCGTCATGAACTGCAAGTGGAGGGGACCCAAGCTCAAAGATATTCTAGATACCGCAGGAATCAATGTTCGGGATCGCAAAGGGGCCCATGTTGCATTTGCTTGCTACAAAACTCACGTTCAAAATTCGGAATGGTACGGAGGATCAATAGAGTTGGACAGGGCGTTGAGAGACAATGCAGATGTCTTGATTGCACTTGAGGTATTCTCGCTTCGTCAAACAAACCTTTGACGGTGCTTATGGCCCCTAGATGAACGGCGAGCCGCTCTCTATCAACCACGGCTTCCCCGCCAGAATGATCGTGCCTGGAGTGTCAGGATGTCGCTCTGTTAAGTGGGTAGATGAGATCACTGTGCAATCGGAAGAGTCAAGGAATCTCTATCAGCGCTATGACTACAAGAGACTACCACCCGAAGCCATGGACACGGAAAGCGCGAAGCAGTATTGGAACCAAACCTCAGCCCTTCAGGATATGCCAATCAATTCAGTCATCGCAGAACCCCAAAGTGGGGACACGGTCAGGCTGCCACCTTCAGGAAGAATCGAGGTTGAGGGCTATGCACTTCCCCAGGGTGACCAGGGACCGGTGGTGAAAGTGGAATGCTCGACAGATGAAGGGCAGACATGGGAGGCGGCTGAGATATTGAGTGGCAATGATCTTAAGGCGAAATGGTGTTGGGCATTGTGGAAGGCTACAGTTCGGCTTCACAAAGGGAAGAAGCGACGATTATTGTCTCGAGCCACTGACAACGGAGGAAACGTACAAACCGGTGAACCGGTAAGATCGAATTTCCATCTCCACCTACTTGAGACTACTGGCACATCTGACAACTCTCAGGTGTGGAATTTGAGAGGGGTAGGCTATGACGGGTATGGGGAGTCGAGAGATCTTATTGTGGTCTGAGAGGAGAAGGAGGAAGGGTATGAGTTTCAGAGGACGCAGCACCAGCCAGCATTTTTGCTTCCCATTCCCAATGATAATAATCAGATATTCGTCATGAACAGTCCATCAAGATAAAAGATAATGCAAAGGAATCACCATACTCTCGTCACTGACTCTCAAGCTGCGTACATTGAATAAGTATCAACTTGGGCCGACCAAACCTTTGTGATGAATCAACTTATCGAGCAGGGGCGCCACGCGACTAGCTTGGAAACCCTTGACGCCACAGAGCTTAGTCTACAGTAGTGCATCCCGCCTCTGGGTCTCTGGCTCTACCCACGACATTAGCGCGTTAACTATAAGTACCTACCTTAGATTATCATTTGACACTCGCCTTCTTTGTCAAAGTAAAATGGAAGCGAAAGCAGTACCAACAACGTTGAGCCTGTTAAGGTCACAACTTCTCCGTCGTTCTTCCTTTGTCGGTATGTCCCCGGAACGAGGGATTAGACTCACCCCCGAAACTCCCGCGACAAGTCCACACGGCATTCTGGATGACCGCGTAGCATTGCTGGTCTACTAATCCCAACCTTTTCCGCAGCTTCCTCCGAGAGCCTTCCGAATGCCGGGTCAGATAGGGTCGGAGACGAGCGCTTCGGATGCAACGCGCTTTCATGCATCCGATACTACCAACGCTCATGACGAAGGGCAGACTTCACCAAGCGACGATGGAAGCATAGAAAAGATGCCAGGTCCGTCGAAGAGGAAACGCCTCTCCGGCCTCTCTCGGCGGACCAGGGCAAAGACAAGAAATCTTTTCAAAATGGACGGTGCCGCGGAGGACGACCGGTCTGAGAACGAGGGAGAAGGGCCTCTAGACGATATGAAACGCGATCCTGCTTTCAATAGCAGCCAATTAATCAAGAAAAAGCGATTTCGCCCGGGGAAGACCGCCGACAAAACGCTCGGGGCAATTCAGTCGATCGGCAACGCCGTTGTTCACCCTATAAAGTCTGCCAAAAGCACGGCTACCAGGACCACTGCTGGTCAACTATCCAAAGCCGAGCGTCCTTTCCTCTCTCAGAAAGCCGACATGGAGTTTCTTCAGGCCCACGACAATCTCAAGCGCGCAGAGTCCACAAGCTCATCGAAGCAGGGCACGTCTGATGAGGAGCGAGAGTCCCTGATTGGTGGTCATCGAGACAAGATTCGAGAAATGGAAGAGCAGCGTGAGGGTCTACGTGCGGCGTGGACGACTAGTCGCCATGTCAGAAGGGTGAGAGTAGTCCCAAAAAGGCATATCAACTTTCCACACAACGAGTATTTTGTGGAAAGGGACGAGCGTGGAGAATTCGTACGCTACGACTGGCTGAAATGGCTAGGATATGTAATTCTGCATCGTTCCGGGTTTTAGACCAGAGTCCTAACGTCACGCGATAGAATCTCATCTACTACACCCAAGACTTCAGCGCTCAATACATTGACGATTTTGAAGAGCTTCCCTTTGACATTGATAGCTCAAGACATTATGTTGAACGATTGATAATGGCCAGTGCACCTTGGCAATCATGGGCTATGAAGGTTCGTGCAGTCTATCGATGGGAGCACCCTCGAACTACTGGCGAGTGGTTTGCTCTTTATGTATTTCTCTGGTACACCCAACATATAATGGGCTTCCTAGTAAGCATAACAGTTTCCGTTGGAACTCATGCGTTAACGTGGGGAGATAGTATTCTTACATCATCTACATTGTGGTCATGAATCGTTACTATCCTACCACGGTCGAGTCTCTTCGAAAATCTCAGCGAAGAGCTTTCGATAGCAGCGTCAGCGCCAACATGTTCAGCGAATTGATTGATAAGCACGGACGTAATGATTGGCTCGATCCAGTCATGGATAGCTTGGGACCTTATGTTCAGCTTCAACTTGGTGGTACGTCTACATATCAGAGCTGTTTCTTCCTAATCTGTATCCCAATCCGAGTCTTAAGACTTGTACCGAGAGTATCGTTCTCATCGGGCTTGTTTGTGACTCCTTTTCCCTTCCAAAGAAGCAGTACTGACTAGGAAAACTTGAAGACATGGCCAATATGCTTGAAGTCTTTTCCAAGTGAGTATCTTCTCTCCATCACAGCAATTCAATCGCGAGCGCTTATCGATCCCTAAGCTTTTATCATTGGAAACACCCTAAAAAGACTGTCGCCTCCCTCTATTTCTTTGCATCATGTCTCCTGGTATCAGTTCTCACCGACATGGAATTCTGTATGCAGATCGTCTGGTTCATTGTTGGGGGAGCTTTCTTTCTCTGTTGGCCGGTGTCGTCCCACTACCCGAAGTACCGATATCTGGTTTCCCCATTTAAATGGGTGCTTTGGGATATCCCGACGAACGCAGAATGGTCATTCATCTACTTGAGACGCAAAGCACAGATCACCCGTGAGCGAATCATAGAAAAGAAGGTCGAAGAAGGCCACTTCCGGGAGCTCGCCAGTGCTGCAGTAAACGAGTATACGGGACGCATGACAAATGTGCCTAAAATTAAGGTAGGGGGCAGTGGTTCGGAAGACGAAAACAGTGACGACGATGACGATGAAGGCTGGTATAGCGCGTGCTCAACGACCAGCGTCTTGGATGCTTCTGACATTCGATCCTTCCGATGTCAGTCACATAAAGTCATTGGGCGACTGATTATACATTCGAAAGGGATTCGCTTTGTTAGAAGTCTACCGAAGAAGGAGTTGTGGAGACGGGATTACCTCGACCTGGCGGAGATGAGAAAGGTGGAAGGGTCAGCGATGTCAAAGCTGGCTTCATTATCGCCCGATGAACTTGAGATTAAATGTATCGACGGAAGCAAGATGCACTTTGAGGGAATGAAGGAAAGAGATGAGGCATTCAATACCGTGATTGCTTATTCGGGGATGCAATGGCAGAGCCTGCAAATTCTAAGCAATACCAAAGCTCAATCCTGAGACATATCATCTGAGGTAACGGGCGCATGACACGAGACGGCGAAACAGCTAGACGTGCTCTTTTGCCAAGGTGATGAAAGCACGGCCTCTGAACGTTGAATTCACCCTTCGCGCAATGAGTACCCAGGTGTATTAGAAAGTCGGAGGGTAAGTTGCCCTTATAATAGACCTTAAAAATGCTCACGCCCCAGAACATCCAACAAATAATTGCAGGGTCAAAGCCTTTTCTTCGTTGGTATGTTCGAACCTTCAATAATATCAATGTTGTTTCGAGCACTGCGTCAGGCTGGACACTAAAATCAAGGTATAAGGTACCTTATATATATCAACCTGATCAAAGTTTGAAAATTCAAAAATTCAACGTACCAATTATCAAGACTTGAAGTTCCGCCTGTCTTATTAGACTAAATGACATAATTGCTGAGGAGTGGTGCTGGCCAAAGCTAACGACTCGTGTTAGTAGTGTATAAGCCTCAGAGATCCGAAAGAAAGATTGATCTTCCCGTGCTCTCTCTCTCTCTCTCTGTTATCTGGTAATTCGCCTAAACTGCGAGCTTTCCCCTCTCTCTATTTAAGACCATCGCCCGTCCCTTCGCTCATCAAGCATTCACTCCAACTCATTGTTAAGCTTTCATCCTACGCCAGGAAGAAGAAGAAGAAGAAGAAGAAGAAGAAGAAGAAGAAGAAGAAGAAGAAGAAGACAACGTAGGCAATCTCGTACTTCGCTGTTGGCACTCTTGATACTCTTGATACTGTATTAGGAGCCGCTCCGGGATCAAGAGCAAACAGATACCCATCTTACAGTAAATTGAAATTTTCAATCCTCGATACATGTGAGCATCCATTCCTTCCGTCTGAAGGTCCTACGCCAACGTATTCGCAGACGAGGGAACAGCTTTCTTTGACAGCTTCGAATAATTTCACTGGAGACGATCCGAGTCACGGTTTCATTCAGTGAGTAGCATCAGCCGACTCTAATTCTGTGTGCTAAAGACTGATTGTCTCAGCTACGTCAATCAACAAGGCTCCGTTGAGCAGAAGCTGACCTTTGCATCTGCCAACTCGGTAATACTACCGTTGATACAACTGATGAGGATGCCAGTACGGGCCGTGATTCGGTCCAAATCACCAGAAAACAGACATTCGATTCAAGCTTGTTCATATTCGACATTCTTCACACACCAAACGGCTGTGGGACTTGGTAAGCAGAAGAAGAAATCTACGCGGGGCTACCGGTGCGAAGATGTGCGTAGGCCTGCTATATGGACTGCAGATCCCTCGTCATGGCCCAAGACTGGTGGGATAGATGTCCTCGAAGCGGTCAATAGCGCAACCACGGGCAATCAGACGACTTTACATACAAGCAACGGATGCACTGTGCATGCCAAGCGCAAGGAGTTGGGCAAGGTCTTGACCAGAGATTGCTACAACGGAACAGATTCAAATGCAGGGTGCGGCGTCCAAGGGCCAGACGATACTTTCGGGGAAGCACTCAACAACAATTGTGGTGGTGTGAGTAATCAATAAATCAGATCATGGCGCAAGGCAAATGTTAAATAAGTTTCCATAAGTCTATGCAATGAAACTTCGTACCGTCGGCATCAGAGTGTGAATTTTTAGACGAGACTCCCTCCCAACAGACATCAGCGATGGCTGATCCATCATCCTAGAGCACCCCGCTTACAGAGTTTCCTTCCGCTGATTGCTCCATCACCGACCATTTTACTAACCAGAGCATCATCATGAATAATGATCTATGTGGCAACTGGGCTAGAGAAGAGAATTTCTTTATGTCGAACACTGTTTGTTCAAGTTCGGCTAGCACCAATCAAGGATCATCGTTGTCGGCGTGCGAGACGATTGTAGCAACCAACGGAATAAATCTCGCCGAAGCATACTGGGGACTCGGTAGTATCAAAGTGTATCAGTCTCAGTGATGAGTGCTTCGGGGCGAATCATGATCAGAAGGGTTATCGACTGAGGGGAAATCAGAGGTTTTCAACGAGTGGCTTGCTTTGTCTGCACTTTCTCAAGCAGGCCGATATCATGTGTAAAAAACAACGGTCCTAGACTGGATAGAGAATTCGCTTTTTAGCCAAACCCTAAGTCGTCCTTGAACAATCGTGTACAACACACTGTATAGGTCCGTCAAGATATAGGCTAAAGGCCAGACCAACTTTGCATATGGGCATCTCACTATTCAACACGCGGTTTTCGATGATCAGTGTGCCCCCACAAGCGTCATGATGCACAGCAAGTCATAATCCGTAACCGGAAGACCTCACCCCTGCCAAAAAGATACCCTTAATGGCAAACACATTTGTTCTGACGTCCATTATGCGTCTTCCCTGGATTCTGCTTTCGATTGTTTGCGCGTCTCAGCCCATCCATGCGTCGAAATCTCTTGTGTCCTTCTTGGCTTTTGGACTCCCTGACCGAGGATCTTCACTGGGCACGGCCAAAAATCCTCCAAATCCATTACCTACCATTACGCTCTCTCTTCCTTTGTCCCTCCACTGAGGACTCAGTTGGTTATCAAGATACAAACTCATTGGTCTTGTGGTGGTCGCGGTAGCGTAACGATCCGCTAGCGTTGGAGGGCTAATGAGGGTAAGATTCCACTCCATTTCAGGGACAGCTTTGGTGTACAGACGAAGAGGGCGAGAAACTACAGGAGTTACAGGCCGGTATGCCTTGCTGGTTCCGTTCACTGCGAAAGCGGGCTGTGGAGGCGGTAGGAGCATCGTCGGAAGCGCAGTGGAAAGGGCGTAAAGGTGTGACAGAGAGGGCAAAGCACCGCTGAGAATGGAGCTGGAAAGGTAACTATAGTAATTGTCCGACAGAGATGAGAGCCCGCGAGGCGATGAATCTGCACTAGAGATCTCGTAGTAGAGATTGCGAAGCGAGCAAGAAGCTAAGGGTGGAGATTGCGACTGTGGGAGTGCACGAGCTACGCTCTCCGCAACGCGAAGGGTGATGAGAGAGGGAGCAGCGGCCAAGATTTGGAAGAGATCCGAGGGTAATACACCAGTATTTGTCAGAGTTAGGGAGCTGAGAGTTTGTTTGGCCTTAGGGCAAGAGAGGTAAGCTAAGAGTCCTTTGGCTGAGATTTTGGGGACATCTTGGAATTCCAGTACTGCCAGCGGCGGAAACGGGCTCATGTGCAAAGAGCTGAAGATACTGTCGTCGAGCGACTGAAGACTTGTGAACTTGATGTGGCGAAGAGCCTTGAGAGAGGCAAAGACGTCAGCGATTGTGGCCGGTATAGCAAGATGTAATAATTCAAGTGCCTCTAAATTCGGCCACTGCCTTGCCCCCGCCAACATCTGAAAGCTCGCTTCCGCACCGCCGGCATACTTCATCTGCCGGATATCTCCGCACCGAGCCTGCAGCTCCTGTCTCAGAGTGTTCGACGATGGGTCATCGTTATAGAAACCGTCAGGCAAATCAACGTAGCGGAGGTTCGGCAGGACTGAGACAGTGCGTGCCAGATCTGCTTTGCACACCTCCCTTGTCATGTAGGGAATCTTGAGGTATTGCACTTGACAAGCCAGAGAGTAATTCTCTCGGACGGACCTAGAGAAGAGGTGTAGCCGTTCCTGCGGAGGGTCTTTAGGGGCGCCATTACGGCCAATGGAGGGTCGCCTTTTACGTTTGGCAGATAGGTCTACTTCTCGCTCGCAATAATGGACGGTATCGATCCGCACATTATGATACCTGTGAAGGGTGACTTAGCCTAAGGCGAGCATTGCTGAGTGCAAAGCCTTCCCCCCACTTGAAAAGTACTCACAAGAGGTTTTGCGCCGCCTCTGACAATTGCCTATTGACCAAGGCGCATTGTGAAAGGTCTCTCATATCGCATAGCATACATCCTCCATCAATCATCGACTCCTCACAGGAGGTATAGAAGTCGTCTCGCGAGTGCGGGCACACATAGCTAAAGAGCTCGGAAAGCAAAGTTGTCGAGAATCTAGCGGATGGGTGGGGCTTTGGCAGACGATTCAGTGTGTCTGTTGGCGGCCATTTATATTGATTGTCAGTCCAGGTATCATCAGTGCTCTTAAGACGTGATCGTGTGCGGATATGGTCGAGGAGTTTCATCACGCCGTTGATGCTCGTCCCACAGATCAGGGCTCATGGGAATATGCGGGGCCCGGACACGGGGACGCGTTTGCCGCGACGCCTCAAAACGTGGCTTATTTCTTGGCTGGAACACCGAGTACGAGTACTTCTGTTGTGAACTTGATACTGAAGATGTGAAGATGAAGATGTGAAGCGCTCCTTAGTAAAGAGTTGGAACCCTTTTGCCTAACAATTCCGCTAGACGATTTGGTACATGAACTGGCCAATAAAACAAAGGTATTTATGAAATACAAAAATAGCGATTCAAAATGAAGACAAGCCCCCCCCCACCCATTCCTCGTCTTGTTTGTACATGAGCAGACGTGGTTGAAACCTAAGCCAAGGTTATCTTGAAAGGACCCGAAAGATGCTTGGTTCTCGGACAAAGAGCGCTTTCTATTTAATATGAGCTTGGTTGATTCATTCCAGGAAATGATGAAAAACTTTGTTGGTCCAGACGTATCCTTCAGCTTCCTCACAAGATGCTTCGGTTCATTTGACTCAAGGTGCTCATCGCTAGACGCCCATCATGGACCTTATAATGTAGTAAGTTTATCTATTCTCTGACACATACGTGTTGCAAATACGATCAGAGTGTTCTCGCATCTTTATGATCAGTATTAAGATCAAGGTGGAGCACGCATGTTTCAAATTCTAGCTCCCACGTATGAGCGCAAGCATCTTCGAAAATCGAAATAGATCGTAGTCTCTGCTGGTCGTGCTGGACAGGGTGACCAGTCAGGGAACCTTGTAATCAACACCCTGATCAGGTTTGCTTCAATGATGATCTACCATCTGGTACAAACACGTTCTCATACCCAACCCAATATGGTGACTCCAACAAATGAAGAGAACATAGTAGTGGACAAGTAAACAATGCAGAAGCAAGCAATAGCATGAGTGGAAAAACGGACCAGAACATGTATCATCGCCTTGATAATTGATGCTCGATACTCGACAGAAGCATGATAAGTTCTGATGACCCTCGTACATAAAGTACCTACGAGCGTGGTGCATACCTGCACTCTGCAGGAGGTGTAGCAGGACCTGAAACTGCCTAGTGGCGTTTCCCGACGGGGCCCGAAGCGAGATCACGTTGTTTCCTCTCGTGACAATTTCACCATCAATAGCCGACCAATTATTGCCAACCTCAGACCTCCTATCATTGATATTCCCTTCCTCCTCCCTTTCTACCTTTCTACCTTCTCACCCCAGTCGCTCCTTCAGCACCTCTCCTACAGCCACGATCTCGCGTTTACAGCAGTCCAGGAGACTTCAATTCCCGCCCATCCAATTTTTGCCTTCCAAACACCTCCGCCGCTCCTATCCATCAAGCGATACCTCCAAACGGCCAAGGCTTACCCTGCTGTCTGAGTAAATAATATCGCACTACACGTCAAAGGCATTATAAGCCTGGGCTATCGGCATGTCAAGCACTCAGGGGGCAAAGCCTGATATTGACCGCTACTTGGTTATTCATGTTGGTACTACTTGCGACGAACACGGCGTCTACGTGACCAAAGACTCCGCCGAGGTCATCGAGATTGGTTGGCTTTTGCTAGACGCCAAAAATTGTGAGGAGGTAGGTTATGGTGATATTTGGGATTACATAATTCAGCTAGCTCATATGCCACGTTATAGATTCATCGAGAGAGTGTCCTTGTCAAGCCTGTCAACACTCCCATTACTCCGCTTTGCAGTGAGTGTCACTCGCGACCCCCACCAAGCTTATACTATCTGTTGCCTCTTTGCTGATCTTCCACAAGCGAGCCTGACCACTCTCACCTGGGAGCATGTACGGACAGCAGGCACCTTCCGAGATGCCATCAACCGCTTTGACGCATTTGCTTCCGAGCATCTGACCTCCAAGAGCCTCGAATTCGCTTTCGTTACCCTCGACTCATGGGATCTTCGCGTGCAGCTTCCCCGCGAGGCGCGAGACAAGGCTGTTGTGCTTCCTGCCTACCTCCAACACTCTCGCACCTTTGATCTACGTACCGAGTATCAACGCTGGCAGCAACACCACCCCGAGTCTCTGCCATTTGGCCCAAGCTCTCTGGCGAACATCTGTGCAGCGTTGGAGGTCGAGCCTGTACAATCTTCCGCCCCGATCAAGCACAACCTCCCATTCCATCTGCAAGCTCTTGCGCCAGCTTCTCCTCGTCGCGCCATGGAAGAAGCGGTGACTCTAGCTAGGGTATTGCGTGGGCTCATCAGAAAGTCTCAGCCACCTCACGAGCATCCCGACGTACTGAGCCGGCCGATGGACGCAAGGGCCGACGTTCGTGCATTTCTCTCGGAGCGAAGTAAGGTACTACACATGAGCGGACTGCCCCACGACACTACTCAGTCCGAGCTTGAGAGCTGGTTTACCCAGTTCGGCGGTCGTCCGATTGCCTTCTGGACTTTACGTACGCCAGACCAGCACAAGCCTACTGGATCGGGGTTCGCTGTTTTCTCTTCGCACGAGGAGGTTAGTTGTTTCTATTTCTTGCAAATATTATTCTATGTGCACTACTTCACCCCCATGTCTCCGATTCAAGCACTCGTACCCACCGTACCTTGCATCTCCGAACGCCTATCAACTGACAACATCTCAGGCTGCAGAGAGTCTATGCATGAATGGGCGTGCTCTCAATGAGAAAGCAATTGAGGTCTCGCCTTCATCAAGCCGTGTACTTGATCGTGCCGCCGAAATCCTGACGCCGTTCCCTCCAAGCAAGAATCGACCTCGACCTGGAGACTGGACTTGCCCTTCATGCGGCTTTTCGAACTTTCAGCGTCGTACAGCATGCTTCCGCTGCTCCTACCCCGCTGCAGGACCTGGCGGCGATCCAATGGGTTACTCAAACTATGGCTATGGTCCTCCTCACATGATGCCCCCTCAACA
The DNA here is from genome assembly GCF_014066315.1 of Letharia lupina. NCBI lineage: Eukaryota > Fungi > Ascomycota > Lecanoromycetes > Lecanorales > Parmeliaceae > Letharia > Letharia lupina. Next base: position 732,408 of record NW_023502990.1, on the reverse strand, counting down.
ACACATGGGACATCACGGTGGACATGGCATGGGCCACGGACGTGGTGGAGGGGGTGGCATGGTTCCATTTCGAGCTGGCGATTGGAAATGTGGTTCTGAAGGCTGTGGATATCACAATTTTGCCAAGAATGTCAGTTGCCTCCGCTGCGGTGCTAGCCGTGCTGGGGCGGCAGTTGTAGCAGATTCAGCATTCCCATCTCCGCTTGAGCCACCATCGGGATATGGCATGGGTCCGCCTTCGATGGCTGGTACCCCGGGACCAGGTCCCTTCGCTGGTGCCTCGGGCGGCTTCGGCTCCGGCGGCTTTGGCGGCCAGCAGTACGGCGGGCCACCTAGTCAATACGCTCTACCCTCCGGCCTCGGTGCTCCGACTGGTGCCTATCCTCCTATGGGCGCTGGATACGGCCAAGGGCAGTCCGGTGGGCCGTTCGACAGTAGGGCTGCTGAAGCCGCTTTTACATCTGCTGGCACTGGCCCTTCTCCTTCTACCGGTGCTCAAAACGGATCATCAGCTTACAGCGGTACTGCCACATACGGCGGTATAGACGGGGGCTCTGATCCTTTTGCGTTCCTCTCGTCCGGTCTCGGAGGATTGTCGATGAACGACGACTCCCGGAGGAACGGCGCCAACTCGAACAAATCACCTGTTTAAGCGTGCAAAACCTATACTCTTCACGCGCTAAGAGCCAACTTCTGGAGCAATCTAATTACGCAACCGTGATGGGCCGAGGAGGGAACCTTGTATTTGTGTGAGTGGGACCGGTTCATTTCTCAAAAAAAAAAGCGGGGGAAGGGGGGGATTTACATGCGGACGCGACCTATTCAGGATAAGCATGACGATAGATCTCCACGTTTGGTCAAGCATAGCGGGATACGGCAGCAGAAAGCGGTGTTGGTTGGAGGACCAAAAGAGTGGGCGATTTAGAATGGTGGTTCGCGCGCATTTCGAGCTTCTTTCCTCCATTTCTTTCTTCGATTTCCTCGTCACGAAACATTCAGCAAATGCACGGCTCATCTTGATACTATTCCACTAAGACGATCTCGTCGGTGGCTTTGGACGTTGGCTATATTGGCATTACAAAGAGCGTGGTGTTTGCGTGGTGGGCAATCGTTAGACACATGCATTCAACAAATACAGGGCACTTTACAAGTGCAAAGTATTTACGGAGGGGTGGGGGAGGGGGGTTGGTGGCAGGAGTACAGATTTCTTCGGTGGTGTAGTCGGATGGAATTACAAGGCTTAGATGATCGAGTTTGGGTTTGGACAGGTAGAATAGCATAGCATAGCTTCAATTTATCCCTTTCCGAGACCTTTGAGAATCACTTTCAGTTACTGCTGCTTTGTGGTGGGTGAGAAGGTAATGATTGATTAACATTATGATGACCTGCAGTGCTTCCGTTGGCTGTCGGACCGTTGACAACTTGAATGCAGTCTGAGAGTGAGAGCCTCAAATCCTCGTGGCAAACAAATCGGCAACTAATCGGCTGCTCGGCACGGATACAGATCTAAAAAGTTTAAAAGTATTTTACTTTTTTCTTTACTTCACCAGCTTCACGTTCCATTGTTCAGAATTCATAAGATCCTTAAGTCCGAGCCGAGAACACAAAATTATGCAAAGCATGAAAGATCGTCATTAAGCATCATTCATCAATCCCGTTGGTGACATTCTGCTTTCATTATTTTACATGGCGAAGTTTGGTTCCGGATTAGCATTGATTCTATCGTCGTAGGTAGGTAGGAGGGAAGTGTCTTATGAATGGGTAGCTTTGTTATTAATAATATTCTCTTTCTATATGAACACCTCTGCAATATGTTTTTTCTCTTTTCTTCTTCTTCCAATTCTTCCAGCTCCGCATACCAGCCCCGCCACTCGCCATGGCTAGCGATACCTCGTCCAGTACCTTGACAGATGTCGATGCGGCTTCGCAATCCAAAATAAAAAGAGCAAGCCATTGGCAGCTCGTCTCATCTCACGCACTCCTCACTCCTGCCGTCCTCAACCACGAGTACAATGGATCGGGCACAGAAGAAGATCCCTACCGGGTCGAGTTCATACCCAACGATCCTCGAGATCCCATGGGCTTTGCCATGTGGAAAAAGTGGGCGATTACTCTGTTGGTCGCTTTTGCAACGTTGGCCGTAGCCTTTGTTTCCTCTGCATATACTGGTGGCGTGAATCAGATCATATCGGGCTTCCACACCAGCGATGAAGTTGTCGTATTAGGAGTGTCACTCTTCGTTTTGGGTGTGAGTACTGGGCGATATAAGCACAGAAAAGAAAATAAGTCTAATTGACTCGCAGTTCGCCATTGGGCCCTTGCTTTGGGCTCCTCTTTCCGAGCTCTATGGCCGGCAAATCCTCTTCTTCACCACGTACGGTGTCCTTACGGCCTTCAACGCAGGAGCTGCTGGCGCTCAAAATATCCAGACTCTTATCATCCTCCGATTCTTCGCCGGCGCTTTTGGCTCCTCTCCCCTGACGAATGCCGGCGGTGTCATCGCGGACATGTTCCCTGCATCCCAGCGTGGGCTGGCCATGTCGGTTTTCGCTGCCGCACCGTTCATGGGTCCCACCTTGGGACCTATTGTCGGTGGATTTCTGGGTGAAACAGAGGGCTGGCGCTGGGTTGAAGGCCTCATGGCAATCTTTACCGGGGCCCGTAAGTTGTAATTTCCAAGGCAATTCTTCCCGATCATGCTGTCTTATGAGTCATCAGACATGTCTATTCTCTGCTCCTAAGACATGTCTCGCGATTCCGAATCCTTCCCGAAAGAGTAATGCTGACTCCGAAATCACCAAGTCTGGATCATCGGTTCCCTCACTATCCCCGAAACGTATGCACCTGTTCTCCTCAAAAACCGCGCAGCAGCCATGAGCAAGAAGACTGGTAAAGTCTACAGATCCAAGATTGAATACGATAGAGGAAAACAGTCGCTCGGCCGATCTTTCAAGATAGCCTTGTCTCGGCCCTGGGTGCTTCTGCTCAAAGAACCTATCGTGCTCCTGCTTTCAATCTACATGGCCATCATCTACGGAACCCTTTACATGATGTTCGCAGCTTTCCCTATTGTGTACCAGCAAAATCGCCACTGGAGTGAGGGTATCGGTGGCTTGGCATTCCTGGGTGTCGCCGTCGGCATGATTGGTGCCGTCATTTACACTATTCCTGACAATTCTCGCTTTATACGCGCCGAAGCAGCTGGTATTGCCAAAGGTGAAGGAGGCGCGGCACCGGAAGCAAGACTACCGCCTGCAATGATTGGTAGTGTGTGTATCCCCATTGGACTGTTCATCTTTGCGTGGACAAACTACCCTTCCATCCACTGGATTGTTAGCATCATCTTTACGGCACCATTCGGCTTCGGCATGGTCCTCGTCTTTCTTTCGATTATGAACTACCTCATCGATGCATACACGATTTACGCGGCCAGTGTGCTGGCTGCTAATTCTGTATTACGAAGCATGTTTGGGGCGATATTCCCTCTCTTCACGACATACATGTACGACAATCTCGGTATCCACTGGGCGAGTACGATTCCAGCTTTCTTAGCCTTGGCCTGTGTGCCGTTCCCATTCTTATTTTACAAGTACGGACCCGTCATCCGAAAAAAGTGTAAATACGCGAGAGAAGCTGCTGAAGTGATGGCTAAGATGAAGCAAAGGCAGCCGGAAGATGAGAGTATCAAGGACGAGGAGAGCGACTCAGGTGACTCTGAAAAGAAAACCGAACCGACAATGGAACCTGAAGGCGTGGAGGCTGCAAGATCGGATATACGAGGGGATGACTCCGAAAGAGCAGCCAAATTGCAAGATCCTGAGAGAGACGTGGAGAAAGCAGAAGTGTGAGAGCAGGCGTACCTCTGCTTGGTTTGAACATATTTGGGAGACAAATTCATATTGCACGTTGCAGCATTAAGCGATCGGAGTTCTCTTTGTATATATTGCATGGGGAAACTTAGACGAAGTGGCTGCATAGCCGAATGGCTACAGAGGGTATATAAAAGTGAGAGCATATAAAGATGCATAATATCTGAAAAGGCAATTCGAATGATTTCGAACACTTCAAATTTTTGCGCACGTCACTACTGGTGCTTGGATGGGATTCCCACGACGTCCTCGCTGGTCAGGTTGTGTCTGGGCAATGATCAAATCAACGCTATTGTTGGTGGCAGAGTACTTCTTAAGTTGCGTTCAAAGCTTCAAAGATCAAGTCACAGAGGAGACTTTTCGGATTTCAGTTCCTTATCTAGGTACCTTTGCCCATAGCTGCAATGATCTCTCTTTTCTTCTCCATTTCGATCGTTGGGAAGGAGCCTCCATCTTGCCTTTCGACGCGCTCTAGCAGACTGCCAGGCGCATACTGACGTTCCTCTCCTACATCCAGCATGGGTTCTTTCGCCTGCCTAATCCCAGTCATGACTCCCCTTCCCGTCCTTGCACCACCTTGACCACTACTCCTGCTGGCAAGGAGTCCACCAGTGAAAGCCATATCTCCCTTTTCTGGTGACACCGAAGTCTGCTTCCGCTCTAAGGGCGCACTGCTGCTGTGATCTCGACGCACGGTTTTCGACCGACCAATGCTGGGCCCATCTCCACCCCTGCTTGTAGGTCTACGCCATGTGGTAGAAGGTGGGATCGGAATAGCAGCCTTTGGTGTATTAGCCACTTCAACCAGGCCTCCAGCAGGTATTTGCTTAAGTACGACACCTCTGCCTTTCTTTGCATGCTGCGGTGGCTCCTGGTACTGAGGAGTCAAGTCGATCAAAGGCTTGGGTTTTGGACGTTGTGAGAGCGTTCGATTCATGCTGTTAACGAGATTGGTATTCGGCGTCGCCACGGCTTGATCTGGCTCAGCATTTTGTGTCTTCTCGCGCTCTCGTTGGGCATTCTGGCGCTGGGTATATGTTCTACCGAGCAAACCTGTCGCCGCGAAGGGCTGAGGCTCTTCTTGCTGTACAGCCTGCACGAACGAAGGACCATGTTCATTTGGGGCACCTATATTAGCGTCTTTAGTGACTTTCTTGGAGTTCGGGGTCTGGTTTTCGCTTCGACTGCGGAACGGCGTATCGTCGACAGAGTCTCCAGCTACACTGCGCCTAGGGTTGGCATTTCTGAAAGGAACGACATGCTCTGTGCTATCATTGGCCAATGTAAAGGCGTTGATCGAACTCATGCCTTGAGATGACGGCTCTGGCGGTCTGCGCTGGCCCTCCGTTTTCGAGAATTCACTATTTGAAAGCTTATGGATGTCTGCTTTCGTGGATACTTTCTTAGGGCCCTGTGCACCTTCTTTTCCCTCGCCCATCACATTGACCAAGTACCAACTTCTCCAATCTAGGACGGCTGTGTACCAAGATGCAGCCAACGACTTATCGCTCGTTGAAAAGAAATGAACAAAATTGGCTGTACTTAAGAACATGCTCGACTTCTGCTGGCTCTTGACGGCGAAGCATATCTTTCTTGGTGGTCTGATCCTCTTGGCCGACTGCCGTGCGGTCGGAATATAGATATCAAAATCAGATATGTGACAGATGTTAGCTGTTTCACCACCTTCTCTCTTGGCTACTAGCATCTGTCCGTCTGAGCGTAGCGTGACCCATCGTTTGTCCCAATGGCCAGGTTTCTGTGAATAATGGATATATACCGATGTGTCCATAGGCTGGGAGCTCGAGCTGGAATGGAGATCCAGCAGATCATCCCTGCCGCCTGTAGGAGTTGGCTTAATTATCAATGTATTTTGCGTATCGTTGTCCCAGGAATTCAGCACATCACGGACATGCTCATACCTCCTAAGGGGGCGCTCAAGTCCTAATTGTTTGAACGACTCAAGGAGAATTGTGCTATTCGGATCAATAGACTCTGCCAACTGATCGGCAGCGGAGCCAATTATATCCAATGATGTCGTTGATGGCGTTACAGGAAGCAACATCAGATTCTGGTCATATTTGACCTTGACCCTGCGCTCTCCAGCATTGACAGCCGACACAGGAGCATCAAAAGCAGGTCTAACGCTAATTTGAGGCCGTTCAATGGCAATGGGCGCTGAGATCGTCCTCTTGAGCTCCTCCCTACTTTTGCGTAGGCGTTTTCCATTCGAGTGTCCAGCGATACGCTGCGTAAGGCCCCTCCCGGGCAATGTAGGTGATTTAATGATCGCAATCGCTTCGACTTTTTGGTGGGAACGGAAGCCCGGCCCCAGAGCGCGAGAATATTGCTCAGGGAATGTTGCTACCTTTTGACTCTGCGTTATGTCTTGACCTGCTTCTTTGTGAGGCTCTGCTTCTATATCGTATCTTCTGCGCGGACGATTTTGCTGGTAGCATTGCAGAGCCTGTGATTGAGAAATGACCTCATCCTGTAACGTTGTACCATCCTTTGCCTTCCCCAGTTTCTCATGTTTCTGGGCCACAGATGCTTCAGATGTTTGGGCATCATTTGCAGATACTCGGTGCCTCTGCGTGGATTCATGAAGCGGTGGCCGTATCATAAGCCCTCTTCCATCTTCCCCATCGCTCTGGAGCCTTGGTTCGCGCGGAGAAAATGTAGTACTGCGCAGTCGCTGAAGCTGTTTTGCACTGAGGCTCGGAGAGTCTGACGGTTTGACGAGAGTCTTATGCGGACGTGGACCTTTGTATCGGGACCTGCTTCTTGCTATGGTCCCCTCGGCGGGTAGCGAGAGGCCGTCCGGGGAGGAAGGTGGAGGCATAATTGGTCGTGTTACAGGGTGTCGGGAGCAGGTCTGATGGAATTAAGTGCAAGACTTCTACTCTTTTTTTTCCATCGCTTGTACTTCAAGCGGTGCAGGGTGCGTTTTCTGCAACGTAAATCTTGAAATAGATGCATCTGCAGGATTGCGGTATGTAATTTCAATAACAGCTATAGCCTCTGATGGCTTTAGATTTTGGTTGTACACGCGACTTTCCAGTAGGGCTGAAACAAGCGAGTAGAGATCCTACTGTACACTCCCCAGTGAATATTTGAGCCTCCCTCCAAGAACTCCTTTCTAATGAGTGACGATTATCCTTCTCTCCTGTCTGATACTCGTAGTAGCCTTGGAAGATGGCATGTGTTGGACAATAACATGGGTTCAAGACACGATTGCTGTGATAAGGATATCGATACAGCCAAGAGAGCCCACTCTAGCGGGAAAGACATACTTTGTGTTAGTGAATGAGAACGATCTATGTAATCGTGTGGAAGTGTTGTGTTGGACTGGAGGAGTTGAAGACTAGGTCTACAGGTCAACAAATGATTAGATCTGTTTGTCCGTGTCTGGAGCTATTGTAAGGTACTCGTAAGTCGTAGTTGGCGCTATTCGGCAATTTTCAATACCCATTCCTTTAGAGTACTTAAGGTACCGAAACCACAATATCTAAAGTAGCCACTCACCTCTTGCTATGACTACTCGACTCTCGACTCTCCCCTCAAATTTCTTACCTGATTCGTTATGACATCTGTTGTAACTTCACTGGCGAAGGCTTTGCCCAAGCCAAAATACACTGGCGAATATGAGGAATTACCTAGTCAATCAAGAGGTCCACGAATCCTCGGTCCTGGATCTCTAGATGAGACACAGGTAGTCCTTAAGGTGAGCTCGTGTCTACCTCATCGTAGTGCTGCTTTGACTTTACTAACTCCGTCGCAGCGAAATGGACCTCCAGCATATGGATTAAGAGCAGGATGGCGCCCAAGGTCAGCGGAGGACTACGGCGACGGCGGGGCCTTTCCGGAAATCCCGGTGGCCCAGTACCCTCTCGACATGGGCAAAAAGCCTTCTTCGTCATCAAATGCTTTGGCTGTGCAAGTAGATGCGGAAGGCAAGGTCAAGTACGACGCCATTGCTCGGCAAGGCCATAATGACAAGCGGATTGTCCACACCAATTTTCAGGATCTGATTCCGTTAAGACAAAGAGCGGATGTTGGGGAGATATCCTTGGATCGGCCGTCGGAAGAGGAGATCGCTGCGCAGACGGAGAAGACCAAGGATGCTCTGGCAAAACTGGTTTCTGGAGCTGTAGCTGCGCAGAAGCCGAAGAATGTCAAGGGCATCACCAGGAATGATCCTACATACGTCCGCTACACCCCGGCAAATCAAATGGGAGATGTGACCCGCAAGAATGATAGGATTATGAAGATCGTAGAGAGGCAACAAGATCCCATGGAGCCCCCAAAATTTAAGTAAGTCTGCATAGCAGAGTGGTTCGTTCTACAGAACAGAAAAAGCTGACTGTGATATCTTTCAGACACAAGAAGATCCCCAGGGGCCCTCCTTCACCGCCGCCACCAGTCATGCACTCGCCACCACGAAAACTTACTGCAGAAGATCAAGAGGCATGGAAGATCCCTCCTCCCATTTCGAACTGGAAAAACCCCAAGGGATACACTGTGCCATTAGACAAGCGCTTAGCGGCCGATGGTCGCGGATTACAGGACGTTACCATTAACGACAAATTCGCCCAATTTGCAGAAGCTCTATTCACTGCGGACCGCCATGCTAGGGAGGAGGTGAAGCAACGCGCGGCCATGCAGCAGAAGGTCGCAGAAAGGGAAAGGATGGAGAAAGAAGACCAATTACGTATGCTTGCACAAAAAGCTCGTGAGGAACGATCGATGGCTGGGAGACGTACATCACATGCAAGGTCCGCCTCGGGTAGTAGAAGTCGACCATCCTCATACAGTCGGTCAGACAGCGAGGACGAAGCTACAAGGGAACGAGAACAGATGCGGCGGGAGAGAAGGCAAGAGAATGAGAAGCAACTTCGCCAGTCGCGCATGGGCACGGAACGCCGAGTCCAAATCTTAGCAAGGGAGCAAAACAGAGATATTTCCGAAAAGGTGGCTTTGGGCCTAGCCAAGCCTACACAATCATCAGAATCGATGTGGGATTCGCGTCTCTTCAACCAGACCAGTGGATTCGATACAGGATTCAACGAAGACCAAGCCTATGACAAGCCTCTTTTCGCCGCTCAAGACGCTATCAGCAGCATATACAGGCCTCGTGCGAATGTGGATGATGATGACGACGAGGAAGCTGGGGGAAAGGAGTATGACAAGATTGCGAAAAGCAATCGATTCGAAGTGCTAGGGAAAGCAAAGGAGGGATTCAAGGGCGCGGCTGATGCGGAGGTACGAGATGGTCCGGTGCAATTCGAGAAGGATGTTTCGAACGCCACGGATCCCTTCCATATCGATGAGATGATAAGGGATGTGACGGGAGGCGCAGGTGGGAACAAGCGGTACGGGGTGCAGGACGCGGAGGAGAGGGCGTCGAAGCGTGCGAGAGTAGACGATGACGATCGATGAAAGCGCTCTGTATTTTAATTTCCATTAAAGGTACAAAGATTAGCTCCGCTGCTATCCCATGCCTGACTATTACCGGAACAGTGCTCTCTAGTGATCATACCTACGTCTCGGACGGGCAAAGGTTCAACTTGAAACGGAATTTGTGCAAGATGCTAATCTACGTCACCATCTTTGTCGTCTAGGCCAATCCAATCGCCTTCCATATCCTCATCCATACAATCATCTAAAGCGCCGTTGCCATTCACCATCAATGGCGCCTCTTCGGACCCGTGATCCACCCCTGCGAGGAGCAACGGCTGCGCAAGCAAATAGTCCAGTGCATAAATATTATCATCCGCTAATCTGGCCAACTCTAATTGGATTTTCGCTATCGCCTTTTGTACAGTTCGCAGCTCGGAGGCCAATGAGCTAGCGTGATCTTTCAGATAGGGACCATGTGCATGCAACAAAGCCTCAATCCATCGAAGATTGAATTCGAGGTGAGGACTCTCATCGGTAGCTTGGGCGACGAAACGCAGGAGTCGGGCGAGGTATACGATAGGTATATCCTTGACAAGAAGAGTGACATCGGTAACAGGAATTGCTTCATAGACTCGACGAATTAACAGCCGCTCGTTGAGTCGGAAAGCCATGATAAGGGCAAGAAGAAAGTCGTTCTCCTTGATGGCTTGCAGGGTAGAAGCCGGTGTGATATTGATGTCGAGATCGAAAGGGTCGAATTGGAGGGCGCTATCAAGCGAATAGACAAGAAGACCCTCAGTCGATGCGGCGCAGAAGGCTCCGCCTGTGGGCGAGAACGCAACTGCTGGTGCGCGCACTTCTGGCTGCGTCCGCCGAACAGAAAGGTCGCCACGAGTAGCGCCAGGTAATGTATGGTCAATGCGGTCTTCGAGATCCGAAGCTTCACCCTTCTCATCTATCAAGCCTCTTGGACCAGCTTCGGTGAGGTTGCGGCTGTTTAGAAACTCTTGGGTGCCTTCCAACGACAAGTTGACCGAAACGGTAAATTTCTTGATGAGTGTGCCGGACTGGACGTCATAGAGACATATGTACTTGGAGTTTCCGCCAGCAATGACGCAGCTACCGTCAGCACTGTAAGCTATACAGTTGAAAGACTTTGTCCCTGCGACGTTGGCTGCGGTCCTTCGATCCGAGATTCTTCGACCGCCCGAGACATCACGACGGCCATCCACACCAGCTTCTTGACTAGCTTCAGAGACAGACCAGAAAGTTAGCTGACCGTCCAAGGTAGAAACGGCTACCTGTTTCGAATCGGGGCGGAATGCAACATGAAGGACATCCGCTTGTAGCTGTATTGGCTCACTGGTCTGGGTCCGACCAAAGATGCTCCATATGCGCACTGTATGGTCCCAACTACCGCTTACAACGACATCACCGGAAGGTGCAAATGCTAAAGATGCGACTGGGCCTTCATGCCCAGATAGCTGATCGAGTAATTGGCCCGTTTGAACTGACCAGATATGGATGTCAAAGGAGTCCAGCGATCCCGCGCACACGACTTCACCACTAGGGTCCACAGCAACAGAAGAAAATGATAACCGGGTAGGTGCTGTGAATGTTCTAAAATTCCGATACCGTATTAAATCCCACGCTCTGATTGAGCCATCAAGACTTGAGGTGAAAAGAACATTACCTCTCTTCGCAAACTCGCAGGCAGTCACGCTGCTTGAATGCTCGGTAAATGTGACAATACAGAAGCCTGATTGTGTGTCCCAAACCTTGATCTTGCCGTCATCCGCAGTCGTAATGATACGTTGACCATCTGGAGAGTAGACCAAAGCGTTCATGGAGTCGAAATGGCCTTGTTGTTTCAGGATATAGGACTCTGATTGCCACTCCCAAACAAGAAGCTGGCCAAGTTTCGACGCACCAAATGCCAACCATTCCCCTGACTTGTTCAAAGTCACAAAATCTATCTCATTTTGAGATATACTATGAAAGCGTCGTCAGCATTTCGTATTCAAGCAATCAAAACCGTGGAAGTGCACCTTAAGGTGTGTATCATGTTGAAATCCGGGAGCTCATACAATCCAAAAAGGCCGTTGGAAAAGCCGGCTACAAGTAGATTGGATTCGGCATGATACGCAGCACACTTGACTTTTGCATTGTTCTGCATGAAATAATGTCGTTGTACGATTCTCCACTGTAGAGGGTCTTCGTCATCTTCACGAATGTTGACGTCGCCGTTTGCGCCTGGCCTTTGCGAGTAGCTCCATCTAAAGAGCGCACCATCTTGGCTGACTGTGTAAATCTGCCTTGATCTCAGAATCTATTCCAGCAACGCTAGGTATTTCGGCTTACCTGTTCCTGATCGCATGAGAACCACGCACCCAAAACGCCTTCTCGATGGCCTGCTAGTGTTGTAGGGATAAAACCCTCTTCGGGATCGAGGCTCCATATTCGAGCTGTAAGGTCTTTCGCGGAACTCAAAAAGAAACGAGAGTCACTCGACCATTCTATACTCTGGACAGTATCGTAATGTCCAGCATGCACTCTATGCCGAACAAATGGCGCATATTCAAGACCCTCGTCTGTAGTTGCATCTGGTGTCGAAGGTGTTTTCCATACTTCAACAAGTCTTCCAACACCAACAGCGAAGTGGTGACCAGAAGGTGAAAAGGCTAGGGCAGAAACAGGCGCTTTAAAAGAGAAGTGGTGAAGGGCAAGCCGTCGAGGAAAGTTGGCTAGAATGGCCCGACCATCTTCATCAACAGAGAGGAGTAGGTTTCCGCGCGGACTGAGGGCTAAGCGGGAGATATTCCGGCGATGCGAAAAGGGAAAGGTATAGGACTTATTGCTGATAATGTCAGTCTTAGTGGCTACAAACTTGCGGAATGCTGGGGCAGCCGGGCCACGTACTTGATCAGGTCAAACACAGTGACACGATTACCGACTGGTGAAAGCAGACAAGTCCCATCAGGAGTAAAGAGGAGGTTTCCTTTGCAATAGACTGTGCCCAGCAGGTTAGAGAACTGTTGCCAAGCCTTAGTTTCTGCAAAAAGCATTGACAGAAGGGGACAACTGGGAAACGCTACCTTGAACTCGGTCTTCATAGTGACTATCTAAAAGACATAGCTTCAGGGAACAGGAAGGAACCAAAAGTCAAGGGTTGAAGCACATGCGTCGAAACCGTCGTTGACCAATTGTTGCACAGTTTGATCCGAGGTCCTTCAAAAAAAATCGAGAAGCTCGGACCGAGGCGCTAGTGCTAAAGTGGTTAGCCGGAAAAATTGTCCCTTTCCAGAGTTCCCCTTAACGAGCTCTGTGTCGGATTGACTGGTGAACTTGTTTTCAAACTTCAAAGTCACTCGACCTTACACACGCCTCTTCCAATTGCAAGAGCCAGAAAATCTCTGACTTTACAACCCCTTCCCAGCTTTTGCACCTCAATTACTGCGGGCCCCTACAAATTGAGCTTTAACATGGCGCCAGCAATGTCTGAGGCTGCTTCGCCAATTGGCATTGCCAACGTGAGTCTATTCTCACGTGCTTCACCCACAGCAATTTTCTAACATGTGCCGTTGGGTGTAGCTTCCAAACCAGAGGTACATACTTTGACGTGTCCGAAAAGCACAGTCCAGCCTCGACTGACTTGGCTCCAGGCATAAGATCGTTGCTAAACGTGGAGCTGCATTCACCATCATGGTACTCCCACACCTTTCCAGTGAGTAACTTGAATAGGCTTATCTGTCCCAGGTTGCAGGCGAATCAGGCCTGGGAAAGACGACGTTCATCAATACCTTGTTCTCGACAACCATCAAGAACTACGCAGACCATAGGCGCCGCCATGCGAAGCAAGTAGACAAAACTGTTGAGATCGAGATCACCAAGGCTGAGCTGGAAGAGAAATTCTTCAAGGGTATTTATCTTCAACTGCTTGGGTTATTGGAATACCTATTCTAAAATGATGGGACAGTCCGCTTGACGGTCATCGACACTCCCGGCTTCGGCGACTACGTCAACAACCGCGACTCATGGATGCCAATCATAGAGTTCTTGGACGATCAACATGAGTCGTACATGTTGCAAGAACAACAGCCTCGCCGAGCCGACAGGATCGATCTCCGTGTTCATGCGTGCCTTTACTTCATCAGACCGACCGGTCATACGTTAAAGCCCCTGGATATCGAAGTCATGAAGCGCTTGAGCTCGAGGGTCAATCTCATTCCTGTCGTAGCCAAAGCGGACACACTGAGTCCGGCAGATCTGGCTACATTCAAGAGAAGAGTACATTTACTCCGAGGATTCGAACAATTCTGAATGTAACTGACGCAGATCTGTAGATCCGAGCTGTTGTTGAAGCACAAGGGATCAAGATATACCAACCACCGCTAGAGGAAGACGACGACGCTGCCGCCCACCACGCTCGGGCTTTGACGGAAGCTATGCCGTTCGCTGTCATTGGATCTGAGAAGGACGTGAAGACCCATGACGGGCGTGTCCTGAAGGGACGTCAATACTCTTGGGGGGTCGCAGAGGTTGAAAACGAAGACCACTGCGATTTCAAGAAGCTGCGGTCAATTCTCATTAGAACCCACATGCTGGACCTTATTCACACCACCGAAGAGATGCACTATGAAGCGTACCGCGCCCAGCAGATGGAGACGAGGAAGTTCGGCGAAGCTCGACCGAGGAAGCTTGACAATCCCAAATTCAAAGAGGAGGAAGAAAGCCTACGTAAGAGATTCACAGAGCAGGTGAAGGTGGAGGAGAACCGATTCAGAGCATGGGAGCAGAAGTTGATCTCTGAGCGTGACCGCCTGAACAAGGATCTTGAAAGCACACACGCAGCGTATGTGTTGTCCAGCATTTATTCCTATCAGAAGCTCCCGCTGACGATCTTGCAGTATCAAGCAATTGGAGATGGAGTTAGAGCAAATGCAAGGCAGTGTTCAGCGAAGCCACGGACGTCGTTAGAAGCGATCTCTGCCTGCAAATAAGTCGGGATGGAAAAGTTCTCCGGCTTGCACTTTGTGGGCCTGCTCATCATTCGAAGAACCTTTGCAACCTTGAAAGCCGTGAGTGCCAGTAGCTGGCAATCCATCCTTCTTCCTTTTCCAGTGGAGTCTCCATGTTTGCTGTCTAGTGTAATCAAGCTCTCTGTTCAACTAGTAGTACTCAGATGATGGGAAATGAAGCTCTCGAATGCAACAGCATTCTCAATCCTACGATCTATGGTTTTAACAATTTCTTGGCTTTCTTACACTCGTAGCGTAGAGTAGTAGTCAATTATGTTTAGGCTCCGCAATCGTAGACGAATGAGCAAGCTCCATACCAGTCCACCACTACCCAAAATGTGATGATATTTCCCAATCGTCAAGTGACGACCCTCTCCGGGCATTCAGGCGCAATCCACGCCGTGGTGTATAGCTGTGGGGCTGGTCAATATGTAAAATCCCTGATTTCATCCCCTTACGGAACTAATGCTTCGTTCTTCCTAGATCCTCACGGGTTCAAGTGACCGCTCCGTCCACCTCTACAACCCCTCCAAAGCCTCCAGCTCCACTCCCAAATCAGGCCTCATTCAAACCTACAGAGCCCACAGCTACGAAGTCCTCGATCTAGCCGTTACAGCCGACAATGCCCGGTTCGCCAGCGTCGGCGGTGACAAGCAAGTCTTTCTCTGGGACGTTGCTACAGCTCGAACATTGAAACGATGGAGCGGGCACTTCGGCCGTGTCAACTGTGTGGATTTTGGTGGGGAAGACGGCAGTGTGGTCGTCAGCGGGAGCTATGATGCTACTGTCAGGTTGTGGGATTGCAAGAGCCAGAGTACGAAGCCAATACAGGTTCTCGAGGAGGCAGGAGATAGTGTCAGCAGTTTGCATGTGGTTGGGCATGAGATCGTGACGGGGAGCGTGGACGGGAGGATGAGGGTCTATGATTTGCGGATGGGAATGACATTTGTGGATGTCATTGGCCGTATGTCTTTTCTAGCCGTTGTGGATTCTGGGTCGCTGATTGAAAGTACTTTCAGAACCTATCACATCAGTCCAGCAAACGCAAGATGGCAATGCGGTCCTGGTTTCTACTCTTGACTCAACTATTAGACTTATGGATAGGAGCAATGGCCAGTTGTTGCAAAGCTACAGAGGCCATACGAACAAGGACTATCGAGTCAGATCGTGTCTGGGCATGGCGGACTCAGTGGTGATAAGTGGAAGTGAGGATGGGAAATTGTATGCTTGGGACTTGCTGGAGGGGAAGGTGATCGAGAAACTCGAGGCGCATGGCGGGAAAGTGGCCAGCGCTGTAGCTTGTAATGGGGTAAAGAAGGAATGGGCTAGTGCCGGAGTTGATGGTGAGTACCTGTCCACCCCTTTCTGATTGATCTAGATGCACGCTGAGTTTCCAACAGGCACCGTCAGTATTTGGGCCATGCCAGAGTGATGTAGCTGCACTCGGAATTGATAAACCGGGGGAGCAATGGTAGGCTACAGGCCCTTGACATATGCCATCTTTGTAACACGCACGCGCTCCTTCGAGGGACTGCTTGAACAAACCGGAAGAGGCGAAAGCGATATTGCTGCTTCAATTCCTGTAGCCTTGATGGTGAATAGGCAGTCGGGTCTCAAGTCCCCGCGTATGCTGTTTTACATTCTAGTAAGCCCAATGAGGCCGTCAACTCTGTAGCCATTTTTCGGCTTGCTATCCATCCCGCTAATTCAATGCAATGTCTAAGGCTTTTTGGTTCTCGATGATATGAGTCCATCCATCACGGCTGAATTTCGCCATTCACGCCGAGCCTCAGTGCCTGCATTGCGCTATCAAGGTCACACTCGTCCACCATAACAGTCCCAGCTTTGGCAGTAGAAAGGTAAGTCATCTCAATCGGGTGGAGGGGCCCGTCCACAAGTCTCCCAGCAACCCCACAGACGATACCACTTGCTTCAATTGGCAACGATTCCAGGTTTAGGACAATTGGGATGAGATAGTCTTCCCTAGCACCGAGTAAGACATTATCAGAGCCCGGTAGGTCAAAATTAGGGAGAAGTCGCTTCTCTAAAAGAAGTCCAGCGGATTCATCTCTGGTTAGGGTCACACTCGCGAATTTGGGCTGGTGAATGAGACACCTAGTAAGCCCGTGTTGAAGGGCTAGTTCGTCGGCCACAAATGTCTCTGGGTTGGTGTTTCGGCCTCCACATTGGACAAGGCGGATTTCAGAGTGTACCGTTGGAACGATCGAGTGGCGATTGAGCAATCCAAAGGTGCGAGCCTGAAGCTCTGTCATGTTGGTAGGCGGTGGAGTCGAAGGTAATCCGGAGCTCAAGGACGAGCTCGAGGACGCGTTCCGGTGGTGGGCAGATGAGTTGACATACGACTCTGAAGACTTCTCGAATGCAAAACCACGGTTTTCCAGGGCACGGACGACCTGGCTTTTGGCTTTTGCAGGGACGAGGATAAAGTCGGAATAATACGTGGTGATGAAGAATAGCGAACTGCTCATTGTCAGGAACTCTAATGACGATTAGCAAAGAGTAAAGCTTACATTCCAGCGAGAGCGAGAGGACTTGTCAATTCTAACACTCTCTGCCCAGCCTCCATGCCAGCTCCTTCTACGGAGATTACAACGAAATCTTCCGCAGAGATGGAAGCATAATGATCACCATCGGCGCCGGGTGACGATAAGGCCCGATCTATTGCTGGTCTGAACAGGTCTTCGGCCACATCCTTTTCGCAGACGATGGAGCATTCAATGGAGGTGACAGAGACGTTCAAGAAAGCATGACTGTTTGCCCAGGATCCGCTGTTGCGTACATCCTCATTAGGACCCGCGACCGAAGGGAACAGCAGCTGAAGGACTGAAGGCAAGTAATGCTGATACTGGTCCAGGGGGATATGGACGAGGCTAAGCTGTACTTCCTATTTTGATAAAACAAGTCAGCAGTGGCTTCGAGACGCTGTTGTCTTTTTGAAGGAACACCAGCCCCATCTATTTTTCATGAAACATTGAAAAACAAGATATATCCCCACTGGCTTTGGAGCATAGCAGACTTACAAGAAAGTGGACTCTGGCCGACATCAGAAGGCTTGACTGCTCCATTGTGAAGACGAATAATCAGCGGTTGGGTAACATGAAAGGCAGCGGAAAGAAATGTGACACAGAAAGATTGGACATGAAGATTTTTGAAAGTCAATCGGTGAGGACTTCTCAAAAAGAAAAGAAAGTACAAGCACGATATGAGCTGTGCTACGTGGACACTGATTCCGGCAGGCGGATGATAGAAGGACAAGACTCTGCCATGCTTTCCCGTTCGCCTTGGATTCCCTTCATGCACGAGACCTAATTTGTATTCCAACGCGAAGCAATGGGGAGCGGGAATGGCAGGATCACGGCTGAGGAGCGCTCAGACACCGAGATACTCTGAGTAAGCGAATAGTCACTGTGAGAGGAAGTGATGGGATAGAAGGATAAGACCAGGCAAGACGGATACATACAGGATCGGCGTAGTTGGGATTCTAGTCAGAGATGTTTGGGACGTGCAGAGCAGAAGTATTTGCAGGACATTAAATCGAAGCCGTGATACTCGGTAATAGGGCAGGTCAAAGATGAAGCCATACTTTACCACTCACTCAAGGAAGGTTGGAGTCCGTGCTGAGCATGATGCAGCTTGAGCAACAAGTACTTTTAGTGGCCGTATGCAAGTCAGTACTTAAGGCTACGAGTATGCAGGCGCTCTCGCAGCGTGGGGTAGGATGTGGATGATGAAGACTCCGGGGGGTTGGAGGTAAGGTACGTTAGTGTCTATGTCTATATGGTTGGGTCTTTTCCAAACACGTCGTAGCGTAAGAATAGGTTGTATGGAAGCAAAGTTGCATCAAAGATCTGGAAAGCGAGCTGCAGGGCACCCTCTCTTTGTAGTATAGCCTATCGGGACTGCAGAGATTACGCACGTGAGAGAATATGGTGGGAGATTACGCACGTGAGAGAATATGGTGGGAACAGGGGGAAAAGGGAGAAAGGGGGAGAGAGTCGAGAGATGGGCGAATGAAAGAAGAGTACATGGATTCATATCTCTCGTCCGGCTTCTCTTTTGTCTTTTTCTCTTCGCTTATTCCTTGTTGCTTATTGGCAAAAGTATTATACTTGTAATTTAACTACCCCTCGTACCCGGGGACAAAGGCCAGTCCACATGGCCTCTTTTCTCCGAAACCAGGGTCAGTACCTGAAGGCGGTACTTGTGGGTGAGTTTTTTGGAGTGACCCTGGTGAGCTACTCTTACACAAATGCTTGCTTCATCTGCCCTGAGCCAAAGCAAGGGCAAAGCATTCGCAATACACAAGTTAATTCTTACGTGTTACTGAGGGGAAAGGGTGCTGGTGGTGCTGTTCGTCATTGGTGGTAAAGTAAAAAGGGTAAACCGAGGACCAGTCGAGCGTACGAGTAGTGTAGTAGTCGTGCCGTCAGAGCCGATGAGGGAAAGTTGCATCACACCAACACGCTACATGTACCTACTTAGCTTAGGATCTATCCTGCAGAACATATGCAAGACCCCCACCCTCCCCAAACTCCCCACACTCTTCGCTGCAGTAGCTTCCCCTCGCTTACTCCCCACACTCAAGACTAGACTAAGTAAAGTGAGTACAGAAGTACCTAGTACTGAGCCTTCTCACACGTAAGGAACGACCATGTCATCATCTCAACCGGCTATCTTTCACTAGATCTACCAAAGACCCTCGTCAATTAGTCAGGCACAAGATCCACCAGCGAATCACCTCCACGCCCTGCAACCATTCTTGCCTTAACCCTTCCTGTACACAACTTTTTCCCCTTCGTATCCCTGGCATCCGCATGCTCAACGTAATGAAAATGGCCAAACGCGCAGGAAGATACGAGCTTCGTACACTTGTGCCTGCTTGTTGTGACGCTGAAAGTAGCCTTTGATTTGGGTTCCAGGGAAGCGTTAGCATGTTGATGATCGTACATGAGCCCGTCTGAACTATTGCTACCTGGTCCATCCTCCTCGGCCATATCCTCGGCCCCTACTGTTCTGAATATTTCCATTGAATGGCTGCTGTGTGCCACCACGGTCCCCATAAGGAAATTCACTGACATGGCCTAATTGCTGCTGACCCCAGCCGCCAAAGTTCTGCGGCGCTTGGCTTTGAAGGCCGGAGTGGGAGCCTCGTTGAGTTGCAGCTGCACCGTGATTTTGAGCTATCTTGGGGCCTGTTGGTGGGGCCGGCGCCGGCACCGCGTTCACTCTGTTGAGGTTCGGCATGGGTGGTGGTGGTGGTGGCCACGGACCGTGATAGTTAGGAGGTGGCGGAGGAGGAATAGGAACCGCTCCAGGACCGAGTGGGAAACCTTTCGAGAATGGGTGTTGGAAAGGCATGGAAGATGGTGGGGAAGGCCTTCGAGCCTGTGTTTGTTGCATGGGCTGTGGACTTGCTGGCGGCGGTGGTCTTTGAAAGACTGAAACCGTCTGCGGCGGTGAGTACGGCGGAGATCTTGATCGGGAGCGGCTGCGCAGGCTGCGGTATCGTCTTCGCTCTCTTGATAAATTTCTTGACTTTGAAGATGGTCGCTGGCTACTCCGACGCCTCGAACCTTGATCTGATGACAATGAACTCGACCGACTTCTGTCCATAGTCCTGTCCCGGCTCCTGCTGCTGCCAGCATCGCTGTATCTTCTCCTCTTGCGGGGACTCAAACTTCTGTCGATGCTTCCAGCACGCCCCATAATCTTTCCAATATCTCCAAGGCCTACTCCTCTCTTCTTCATTTTCTCACAAAAT
The DNA here is from genome assembly GCF_014066315.1 of Letharia lupina. NCBI lineage: Eukaryota > Fungi > Ascomycota > Lecanoromycetes > Lecanorales > Parmeliaceae > Letharia > Letharia lupina. The sequence continues at coordinate 712,342 of NW_023502990.1, read as the reverse complement.
GCTTTGGACCACCCATAGTATCCCTCGCCCTCCAAAATGTTCCCTGTGACCTCGTCGCCCAAGACTGACTGACCCAACTCATCGATATCCATATCATCTTGTCGACCTTCAAAGCCATGTGCATCTAGCGAATCCACGTTTTTCAAAAAGTCCTTCACCGCTTTCACCAGATTCTCATCTGCTGGTCCTGCTGTAAACTGCAGTGCTTTCACAAGCTGAGGGTTGACGGCTCTGGCTGAGTTCGGCATGACATGAGGCATCATGTTACCAGCAGGTAAGTCATAGAACGGGGTCAGAGGATCGCCATGGGAAGGTGGAAGAATATAAGGTGCATCTTTTCTCTCCTCGCTCAAGGCCTCTCCCGAGAGTTTTGTATCCTCGTCCGTGTTCGCGTGGCCAACTTTGGAAGCGGTGGAGGCTGTGTCTCTTAGTTTCTGAATGTATGAAGACTGGTAGTAGCCCTGCCCTTCCCAAATATCGAGGAGATCTGTAATACATTTGTGTTGCTTGACGTACACCTTCAAGCTGTAGGCAGATGCAGCTCCGAACAAATCCACAAGACAAGACTGGACATTTTCATTCGTTATAGAATATGCCGAAGGCGACTCGATGTGGTATTTGGTGTGATGAAGCAAATCGTTCAATAGATACAAGACATGAAGCTGTCTTCGCGGTGCGGACGGAGCCGCCTCCCTGGCTGGCTTCTGATCATCTCCATATGCGGCCTTCGCAAATGACAGGGAAAGCGCAACGAGGTATTTCCCAATGGCGATGATCCGGGCAGCAGATGGTATGATGTTCTTCAGTAGCCAATCTTTACACAGCTGTTCTCAGGATTCCATTTAGCTATCTCATCATCCATTCAGATGTAGCCGTCAAACCTGGATGTTTGCCGAAGAGCATTGCCTTAGCACAGCCTCAAGGAGAGTGTGAAAGCGAGCAATTTCCAATTTGGGAACTGATGTCGGATCCGGTCTGATCATGCCAGCTGCTAATGATGCTTTGGCAATTGCCAAGGAGTGAGATGCCATTATGATTGGCAATACATTAGAATTACCCTAGCACAGCAGCAAGCCTGTAAGGTTCTTCGAATTGAAAGTTGAAGGCATGAAGTACGAGTGAGTACAGATGAAGTGTAAGCTTTGCTGCTTTCCTCGGCAAAATGTTGGTCCGCTTTGAACATCGCCCTCGAGGACGGCCGAGGGGTCGGAATATCACTCCACTTATCCTCACATCCTCTATCGTAAGAGGGTCACTTCCACTGTCTACGACTACATCGCCGTGGGGAGAACGTAGACAAAGAGTTTAAAGATGGCGAGGACCATTGAACGACCAAAATTTGAGGTAAATACGCTTGGTGCTTGCCAGCTGTCAGACCTTGACAGCATGGTTGAAGCCATGCTGTCATGACTCTTCCACACTGTCAAGTGGCCTGCAGCAGCATGCTGTGCATAAGGCACATATTCCTGTGCCACTCCCCGCGCAACTCCTGCACTCGTCAGAATTCTGATTCCGAAACTACTTCGCGGTGTTCATGAAATCCCTTCATACTTTTCGCGTAGACATTGTGACTTCGGTTAGTTGGAAAAGCAATTTTTTGCGCAATGCAGCTTTTGGAAGTCGCTTTTTGCTGGTACCATAGACAAGATGAATGCCTTTGAGTAAATCCGAACGCTGATGGGTGCTCAGCAAGCCAACGTCTTCAACGAGAGTCGATGGGAAGTCGCTAGGAGAGGATGACCGAAGTATGCGGTTGCTATCGATCGTCCATGGTGCAATTCCATCATAGGATTTTAGACGCGAAGGCGGTATGAACACCCCAGTGATGGCACACAATAGAAATGAATCCCCTAGCTAGTGCGGTGCCTGCCTTTCAGGGCTTTTTCATGCCGAGTGTTGAGTTATTGCGATGGCCGCTACCAGCTGTCCTTGCGCCTTCAAGGTCCGTTGAATGTTTCCACTTTTCAGTGCACAGAGTGCAGCCTCCTCTCTCAGTACCAACATATCAAACGCCATGCCCTACCCTCCACCCTTTAACTAAATCTATCACCTTTTTTTGATTTATAAGGCTTACTCGCGACATATCTGGCCTCCTCCTGATCCTTGGTACCTCCATTTTCTAGAGGATGCTCCGTTGGCGCAGGATCGTGGCTGGCCTCGGTACTGGGACTGTTGGCATGATCGTGCGGCCTTTTGTGGCCCTGCTTCGGGCTGGGAGGCTTTGCGTAGAACTCCGCGTCGAGGGCGTCCTTCAATCGCCGCCGCTTCATTTCCTCCTCGTGGCGGGCTTTCTTATCGGCATTTACGGAACGCTTAGCGAAGACGTAGGCACCTCCACCGGCTAGCATCGTAAATTAGCAAGAGACACACTTTAGAGTTCCAGCACTTTATACCAACGATCAAGGCACCCCAGCCAATCCTATAATGAATCTATGAGCCATTTAAATTGTCTTCCTGCGTCTAAGACCTACCATGTTGACCGGATCTGATTAATTAGCCGCTGAACTTGTAAGTAGGGAAGAAAACGTACTGTATTCATCTTTCACGGTGATTCATTCAGACTGATGTTGTCGCGGAGGAGAAGTCCCAAGGAATTTCACTAGCGCGATTCGAAGCCGCTAAGTCTTGGCAGACATTACACACTGACTCAGCCAACTTCAGTTCATAACCAAGTCTTCTATGGCAGACATGTCGCCGTAAGAAGTCCCAAGCTGCCACAGGACCGTCGTAGGGTTCTGTTACGGCAAGCACTGTTTAGCGTCGCAGCTGGTCCTCTTCCGCAAACAGTTATGGCATCTAAGCGCAAGGCTTCTACGACTTCACGAAACTCGAGACCTGCAAAGAGATCCGCCTCAGGTGCGGCTACACCTCAGAGTATTGGCAGCAGTGATGAGTACTCAGCCGAGGGTTCAGAGGCCAGTGAAAGCGAAGCCGAGAACCTCAGCAAGGCCGTCAAGACATTCTCTGCCGACTCTTTGAAGAGCCGAAGTAAGGAGCAAAGTCGAACGCTTGATCGTGAAGCCAAGACTAGCGGCATCAGTAACCTGTCATATTTGAGTCTCAAACCTGATCACGAGAATCGCCCGTTATGGGTTGACGCCAAGAAGGCCAGGATTACTCTGGAGAGTTTCTCCCCTCTGGCTGCTCAGGCTCAAGACTTTCTGACGACGATTGCTGAGCCTTTGTCTCGACCGGAGTTTCTACACGAGTATGCCCTGACAGTGCATAGCCTTTATGCCGCTGTATCTGTTGGTCTTGTTCCTCAAGACATCATCAATTTCCTTGATCGTCTGTCAAAAACGCCTTTGCCGGAGGAGATCAAGAGCTTCATCCTGGGATGCACTCAAGCATTTGGGAAGGTCAAGCTAGTACTCAAACATAATCGGTATTTTCTTGAGACGCCTGATAACAAAGTGTTGCAAAGGCTGGTGCAGGATGAAGTTATTGGTGCTCAACGAACAGGGCAGGAAGAAGGCATCATCACAGAGAAGGCTCCGAAACTGGGTGGACTCGTCATTCCTGGCACTAAGGATGCTGCTGGCGTCAAACAGCAGCCCGGTTCTCAACAGCAGATCACGGATGGCCAAGGCGGAGTAGCCAAAGAGGATGATATCTACATGACTCTACGAGAAGATGACGACGACGACGATGATGACAATGAGAAGCATATTCATTCAGTAGAAATACCGGCAGGGGGCGTCGAGGCGGTCCAGAAAAGGTGCCTCGATCTTGGATATCCTGTTCTCGAGGAGTATGACTTTCACAACGACCAAGTCAACCCCAATCTGGATATAGACCTGAAACCGAATACCACGATTCGTACCTACCAGGAAAAAAGTTTGAGCAAGATGTTCAGCAATGGTCGAGCTCGCAGTGGAATCATAGTGCTACCATGTGGTGCAGGGAAGACTCTGGTAGGGATCACAGCGGCCTGTACCATCAGGAAAGGTATCGTGATACTCTGCACAAGCTCAATGTCTGTAGTACAGTGGAGATCAGAGTTTTTGAAGTGGAGCAATGTGTCCCCGAACGACATCGCAATATTTACATCTGATCACAAAGAAAGATTTTCGAAAAGTACTGGTATTATCATTTCTACGTACTCAATGGTCACGCAGACAAGGTCGAGGTCTTATGATGCAGGGAAGATGATGGAATTCATGCAAGAGAGGGAGTGGGGACTCATGATACTCGATGAAGTGCATGTCGTCCCTGCTTCTATCTTCAGAAGGGTCACGCATTCCATAGCAACGCATTCGAAACTTGGTCTTACAGCCACACTGCTACGTGAGGACGACAAAATTACAGATCTCAATTTCTTGATTGGTCCCAAGCTCTACGAGGCAAATTGGATGGAATTAGCTGACCAAGGACATATCGCAAAGGTACAATGTGCGGAAGTGTGGTGTCCAATGACGACCGAATTCTACCAGGAGTATCTACGAGAGACTTCTCGCAAGAGAGCGCTGCTGTACATCATGAATCCTCGAAAATTTCAGGCCTGTCAATTCCTGATTGACTATCATGAGAAGCGCGGAGACAAAGTCATCGTCTTCTCCGACAATGTCTTCGCTTTAAAAGCTTACGCCCTCAAGTTGAAGAAATTCTACATTTATGGCGGCACACCTCAAACCGAACGCCTGCGGGTGTTGGAAAATTTCCAACACAGCGAACTCGTCAACACCATCTTCCTGTCAAAGATTGGAGACACGTCACTTGATCTCCCAGAAGCGACTTGTCTGATCCAGATCTCGTCACATTATGGTTCCCGTCGCCAAGAAGCGCAGCGTCTGGGCCGCATTCTTCGAGCAAAACGACGAAATGACGAAGGATTCAATGCGTTCTTTTATTCTCTAGTGTCAAAAGACACGCAAGAAATGTATTATTCTTCGAAGAGACAGGCTTTCTTGGTCGATCAGGGCTATGCTTTCAAGGTGATCACGCATCTGCAAGGCATCGAGAACCTGCCCGGTCTAGCATACGCATCACCAGCAGAGAGAAGGGAGCTACTGCAGGAGGTTATGCTGCAGAACGAAACATCGGCAGACGTGGAAAAGGTGGACGACGATCTCTTCTCGGCACGCTCCAGCGGTACTAAAGGAAAAGGTGGCATGGTCGGCAAGAAAGGCGCGAAGCGGACGGCGGGCATGCTCAGTGATCTCAGTGGCGGCCAAGATATGGCCTACATCGAGTACAACAAGAGCAGGAACAAGGAGCTGAAGGGCAAGCACAACCCCCTTTTCAAAAAGATGGCCCGGGAGCAGCAGAGGCGGAAGCAACAGCGGCTGGAGGAGAATACCTAGCATCCAAACCATTGAATTTAATTGCATAGCGATGGCGTTTGCAGGAGAATAGTCCTTGCTTGAGGGGACGTTTGCAGGGAAGAATAGAAAGCAAGTGAAACAAAGAAAAAAGCAACTAGACCCTCTCTGCCCTCAACCCAATCATGGAAGATCACTTTCGGACACGTGAAGATGGCGACTTCTCGGCACTTTCTCGGTGCCGAATCTGGCGGACTTTGGTAAGCAGGATACACTACCATAGTGCAGCTACGCCTATGGTAGGTAGGGATAGTTTCCTGACCACTCACCTTTTTATGCCAGCAGGCAAGCAAGCGGTAGGACATGATCAGGGAGGGACCAGAGCGAATTGATGCCAGCAGTGTTCAGGCAAGCAAGCAGTAAGACGTCATCAGACAGCACCAGAGCGGGGAAAGCATCTGGTACAACATACCTGGTGTTGAAAATACCTATTCTTTCCCCTTTCCCCTTTTGCATTTTGTAAATCTCCCATAGCAAAAGATGGATTGCGCTCCTTGATCATCCTCTGATACGTCCCAATTTGCCCCTTCTTCTTCTCATCTAGGTAAAGAGGGCATCGGTCGTCTACAGAATCCGTAGCCTCCGGCATCATACCGACATGTCTGCCTCAGCTTCACAAGTGAAGCTGTCTCCAGACCATTGTGGCATATTCCATCTCCCGGGTGTCACGAAAGAATCTGCGGCCAAGGCATCCGAAGTCTTGCAGGAGGACCTCGAGAACCACCATTGTTTCTTCAATGCGTCTGGTTTCCACAGTAGGTCTGCGCTTCGTATTAGTTCTTCCTGGCTTCGGTCCACCATTAAAGATCGGTGTCCGGCTTCTCTGACGCGCGGCTATAGATCACATTCCTCATCACATTCTTACATTGTATGCTCTCGGCGCGGGTCCGGAGCTGATACAGAAGCATTATGAAAGCAACAAACAATATCAACGACCCCTGCAGCCAATCACCGACTCCATACTGGAGGATCTTCATGATAACGAGAAGTTTCGAGAGTATTTGGGCAGCGGTCGCTATTACCATGAGTGGCTTGTCTTCTTTCAAGGCGAGATAGACAGGAAAGGCTACGAGGTGGTCATCAATGAGTATTGCTTGAAAGGTGATGAGCGGGCAGATGATATGCTCGTACGCCTACACGGCGGTAAGCTACCACTCCTTGCGCCTGACAATTGGAGAGATACCCTCTAATACTATCCAAGGTTTCCTCCATCCGTGAGTGTACCCATGGAGCAGTTCGTTTCCGAATGACATCGTATCTCGAATCGCAAGACACGCTCCAAGAGCAAACCACCCACTGAGCTTGCCTCACAGCCCATATCTTCCCCTAAAGAAGCCATGCTGACTCCTGAATTTGTAGGATGATTCACTTAGGCTTCGGAGTCGAATTTGAACAGCCAGCAATCGTTGCTGAAGCTCTTGCTCAAGCAGCCGTACATGAGTCATGGCTAGGGCCTTTCATGCTCGATGCTGAGAAAGCGGCCACTTCAACCGGTAAAGGCAAGCCGATGGTAGAGCTATTGGATGAAGTACGTGCAAACAAAAAACTCAGTGAAGCCGCCCAGTGGGACGACTCGAACAAAATCCGAGATGGTATTCTGGTCCGTGCACCCGATGAGATGATAAGCATCGCCAAAGAATGGAAGGTAATGCCAGGTGCAGTAATCGAGAAGACAGGCGAAATGACGAACGTGAGTTGTGTTTCCGCAATCAGTTCTTCCTGATTCGTGCTGCAATTTGAGTTGCAAGACTCGTCGCAGGAACAAAACACTCCCGGAACCGATTTCACGACTCCGATTTGACACGAGCGAGAAGGGATCTACTGACTCCAAGATTCTTCAGGCGGCCGTCTATTATACCGGAGGAGCCCAGTATCCACCAAAGCCGATAAAATTCGACTTTTACTACATTCACTGCGTCAATTGCTCAATATTTTATGACGCATTCTCAAAGCAGGCGACTTGGATAACCGACGAGAATAAGGCTCGTCTCTTGGAGTGGAAAGGACGATTCGACCTCTGTATGTATGCTTCCAGAAGGTCACCAAAGCCGAGAACGGACATCATCAACGAATATGAACCTAAGCACCCGGAAACAGCGAAAGACACTGTTGTTGAAAAGCATTCTTGGGACGGCATTGTCACCCGTGTACTCCACCTCGACGACGATGGCCATGCTGCCAAACTCGTCAGAGCTCTCGCACACGCGGAGAACATCTGTGCAGCGTATAGTATGAACGACCCTCTTTTCCGTATCAAAGGCGACATGTGGTTGCAGCTCGGGCATATGGGTAAGCTTCCACAGGATCACTCCTGGGATTGGCTGACCATATTCTTAGCGATCGACAGTGTAGAAGGCGCAGAAAACACTGGAGGTGCTTGGGTCAGATCAGCAGGATTCCCACAAGCTTGGGAGCAGTAAGTTATATTTGGCTTCCTGCTAGTGTTCTGGGCCGTCAATCTGGTCAAGCTGCTGACTCTGCGACTGCAGATTCGAGGACCATCCCCGGGCACAGGTTTGAGGCCAATAGTGATAGCTTACCTTTGTTCTTCGTATCTGATTGCAGTGGTCAAGGATTTAAATATCTATTGTGCTGTAGGGTTGGCGGCTAAGAAAAAGGCAATCTGCTTGTTTTTGGGTACGTGTTCCATAATGTGTGTAAATGTGGGGATTACCCAATGAACGAAGATGTGGTTGGGTTGTAGCCCTTCCAATCTGCTAAGCAGATGTAAGAATGGACTGAACAAGCGAAGCATTCTGCGATGTACGTGCGGAAAAAGACCTGGAGTCTCTGGGGCTCGCCCGGGATTACGGTCCTATCTAGATGGATATGTAAAGGTTCGATAACCGACCGAAATTTGACAGCGCGAACCGCGCGGTGGACATCCAATCATCCACTTTGCCCTACCAAATCGTGTCTGAATATATGGCCCGGCCCCTTCGCTATGTTCTAGCAATCATTACTGCTGCTGTACTACCACAGTCGCTTTACTTCGTAGCGCTCCTCTTCCTCTTGGAAGGATTCCACGATGAGGACCGCCCCTGACCACGCCTCGTCCTCCTCTACCACCTCCTCTGCTATCTAGACTTGCTGGGGGTGGCGTATTTGCATATGATCGTGACTGGAAGGCTGAATTGGTTTGAGCCACAGCATTGTCAGCCTCGGCGCCGTCCAGCCTTGCATAAACGTTTCGGTTGATTTGCTGAGAGTTAGGACCGCCACTCGTGCTATTTGGCTGTCCACCTCTTCCACGAGAGCCATTAAATTGCGCGGACGGTTGATTGCGTATTGGAAGTGTTTGCTGTTGCCCATCCTGCCCATCGATACGGCCGGGACCACCTCGACCCCTCGGGGCTCCACCACGAAATCCATTCGACTGTCCAGCCACGGCTCCCCGGAAAGATCCTCGAAGAGGTCCTGGCACCTGTGCTGGAACTAGTTGCCCTCGACCGTTTGGTCCAAGGGGCGCTCCGTATCCATTTACGGTTAACCGCTGCGTTTGAGCTTGCGGCCGATTTTGCTCGCCGGCACGAGATCCGGCGACCACCTGACGATCCGTGAGATTTAATACAGTATGAATAGGTACGGTAGATCCTCGAAACGGCGAGCATCTGTTTTCCAACGATGTACCACTCATAAAGGTGACATCAAAGACGACATCGAGAAGAACAGTCCTTGAGGTCCGCGTCTTCCCAACGACTGTCCCGCGTGTTGCTATCGGCACTCGGCCTGAATCTTGGACATACACTACGCGATCGCCAAGCGAGAATCGCTGGTGACTCAGTCTTTGCTCCGCATCTGAGGGTTTCAATAGGGCGTTCCTAGGTGCGCCATTGATTTTCTTGTTGACACCTTTTCCCGGTGGATCCATCTGGAAGGCCTGATCGGCAGCCTGCTCGATCTTGCCGACTGCTTCAGAGTCCAGCTGCTCTGCGTCCAGAGGTACTTTCTCAAAGCTTTTGGATTCAATCTCCTTGAGCCAAGTCTGTATGGCCTTTATCCTATCCTTCGCTTCGGATTGAGGGTAGAAGTCAGTGGCGTCATAAACGTTGCCTTGCGAGTTCCGTTGTATTCCAGCGATGAATTCCGGGAACTTGATCATGTATTGTTGTATCAGCTGGACTGCCTTCTCGCTGAACTCCCAGCCGGACGTTTTTCGCGAGTACCCAAGCACCTTTAGTTTCTTCGCTTCAAATTTCAGATTCAGGCCCAGATTGACCCTATTATCATCAAGAGCCACTTGGAAAGAAGAGGTAATCTTGCTGAGGACGAGAGGGTTCAGGCCTAAAGTTTTTGCAACCGCGAACGAAGGGGTGTAGTGCGAGTGACGGTCTGCATCCTTCACTATCTGACGGCCGAACTCTGGGACTTTTGCTGCCACAGTCGAGACCCACAGGTCCGCTTTGTTCGCTGTGTGGCCAACAACCTGTAAAGGCCTGCCGTAATTGAACTCCCCAAGGAAAAAAGCTCTTGATCCTATGGGAAATTCTTCTTCTATTGAGAGTGCAGCCTTTTCCAAGAAACGCGGGTCTTCGCTGGCTACTTCCTCTACCACGGTTTGCGAAGCATAATCCGTTTCTATACCTTCTATGTGTGCGTACTCCTTGACGGTGGCCCCATCATCAGTCTTCTTTAAACCTTTCAGAGTGTCGACGTGGACGAGTGATTGGATTCCCCCAATCATCATCCCTAATCTCTTACTGTAGACAGATTCGATCCGCTCGGCTTTCCTATGCCACATATCGATCTCTTGGGGGCCGTGAGGTACCGCAATTGGCTGACCTGCACCATTCTCGGGCATGCTATAGTTGAACAATTCATCGGAGACCCGGATGACTTTGGCTTCGGATAGAAAAGGGTAGCCAATATGGACTTTACGACCAAGCAAAGACTTTGCGGCTTCGACCTTTGTCCGCGGCTCCGGCTCCAGCAAGGCGACGACCATACTCTCGTTTCTGCTGTCTTGTTGGAAGATGTTCACACCATGGAAATCAAGGTTTCCCGCGAAGGGTAGCGTGTTCAAGCTTGGAAAGCCAGCGAGTGCAGACTCCCCAAGTTTGACACCACGCATTAACCCGACATGATAATCCAAGCCTTCCATCGTTGGTAGATCGAAAATGTTCTCCACACAGTGGCAATTCGATATATCGGGAAATATGCCAACAAGAGAACTAGGATAGGTAAATTCAACATCTCGCGAGTAGGAAAATCTCAACGACACTCCGAATTCGTTGCGATCCTTTTCGGCTTGGGATAGCATATGTTCCTTGGTTTTCATTGCTGGCAACAATCGACGCTCATCGATGAAAGGAATTTTGACTACCGCCTCCCATTCCATCTTCTTGCCGTTCATGTCCAATTCAAAGTCTCGAGGATAAAAATCGATGATGGGCGATTTAGGATTTGTCATAAGATCGTGATAGGGTGTTGGTACAATGGTCTTGCTTCGGTCAGGTAAGACGCCCATCAATTGCTGATATGGTCTGAACGGCTGTCCTAGCTGAAACTTTATGTCTGCGTTCAAGCCCAATTTGACATCTATAAGGTGTCAGTAGAAGCACTGAAGATTCGCAGCGGAGGGAAACTGAAAGAGCGCTTACCCGATATCATTGGAGAGTAATGGTACCCGTAATACCACGGCCAGGATGCCACTCCACGGTAGTAATACAATAGCACCCACTGCAACCCCTGAACGTAATTTTCTGTCAAGTTGCGCATTTCTGTGTCGTTTTCCCGGCCCCATCCGAACTTGTTCTTATAATATTTGTCTTTCCAAGTCTGAAATTTCTCCTCGTATTTCTTGTCCACTTGCTCCTGCACTTCTTCTGGCGTGAAATCGACTACCTTAGCATTATCGTAGCGTTTGATGACACGAAGCAATGCGATCGATGCCTCCTCATCTTCCACATCCTCATCATCTTCGTCTCCTTGAAGTTTGCTAGGAAAGTCGAGCTGCAAATGTTTTTCACCCTCATCATTTGCCACGCTCTTCCATTGCAAATGGAAATCTTCAGCCAGCTCTTGGACAAATTTCCTATCTCTGGCATTCAAGTTTGGAGGGAACTCGAAAGAAGCCTTTGGAGTGGAAGGATCATTGGACCGACTGCTGACGTATTTCTTCACTTGCTTGAACAGGTCCTTCTGATGACTAGACATCGACAAAGGCGCTTTTTTGTTCCTCCGCCCGTCTTTCTCCATGACATCCACTTTTCCCATTTGTTTTCCTTTGAACCAACTTTCATCAGCACTCTCGGATTCGAAAAAGCGATATTCTACGTGAGAAAGTTCCTCCAAGAGAAGTGCTAGCCGCGTCATGTTGATAGCGCCGCGTTCATTGATGTAACCACCAGCTTTCGGTAGGACGGATTTATACACCTTGAACATGAGAGCCAATGCCCCTTCGTTAATATGCAGGTTCGGAAGGTTTGGCAGAAAGTCATTCCCAACAAAGAAAGCCATCAAGATAAAGTCGTCTATGACTCGTTCCATGTCAAAAGGGATATCCAGAACAGATGGTTCCTTTAGCTCCTGAAACTCCAACTCCAAATACTCTCTGACAATGCACAGGTGCATCAAGTAGAAATTCTGATGCTCCAGTTCCTTGGATTTCTTCTGGGTCGCTCGACCGAAAGTGACCTCCTCTCGCAGCAAGCAAAAATGAGGGTCGTGGCTGAGCAGGCCCAACATGATAAGGTCCGCGTCAAGGCCATAAAGACAATGTCTGATGTTAGCATCATACTCTGGCTGAGCTTTCGCAAGTCTGATATATTCCATAATTTTGTGCTCTCCTTCCCCAGGTACTTCGTGCCCTGAAAGCACAATCTCAACGCCCTGCCAGTCAATGTCCTCTGAAATCTTTTTGTTGATGAAATATTTGAGTTGTCGTGTCAGCTTGGCCATGAAATCCGTCCCTGTGCCTGTAAGCTCTTTGCCCGAGTTTTGCGCCATTAACATAGATCGGCCTTACCCGGGGTGATGCAATTGCTATCGAAAGCATCCTCTGTGGGCATCTCGACACCTTCTCGCAACGCCCTCTCCTTTGCTTTCTCGGCGTCCAAAGCCGTTCTGAATCGGCGAGCTCGCTGCTGGTTCATCTTGGCACGAGGAGCAACACCATCAATCGCCATGAAAAATAACTTTCTGGGCCGGATCTTGCCGAATAGATGTTCAATGTAGTTGAAAATAGCAATGAACATCTTCTCCTCGGTCATGCGATATGTAGGCGAATCTGAATCGTTGTGGGTACAGTTGTGTATGATGCCGTTCATGTCGAGGTCTAGAGACATACATCAGGCGCTGTAATCATCCTCATCTGTCCAGGTCTGCATAGCTTACAGAGATTGTCAAATTCAGGTATCCGGTTCTCCGCTATGAGTTGAGATATTGCCGGATACCTCTCGCTCATCCTGCGCAATGTAAGTATTCAATCCTCCTTCTGAATGACAAGGGTGGTACCATCTGAAGAATTTAGGAACACCCATCTTGACGTTTTCGTAATGCTGTCCGAGAGGTTATTGCCTGGTCAGAATGCCAATATCCGTCAGAAGTCCATTTGAGTTTGTATGTATTCACTGCCTCATCAGCCTCTTCACTATATATGGAGACAGAAAGTGAAGGGTCTGTGTGAATTATAGGAAAAGGTCTGGTAAGGAAGCTGGTTGCATCTCAAGACATGCCACTGCCCGCACTAGGCTACTTTCGTTCACGCGCTGGGAACCGCGCTGCTGCGCGTAACCCCAGATTGACTACTTTACTGCCTTCTGCAATACCTAGTACCCATCATCCAAATTCTTACCCTGTCAATTTCGAAGACCTTCAATTCACACCAAGCGTAGACGATAACTGTGATCTGCCTTCCAGCTGGTACTCTACCATACGGCTTGGACTAGGGATCTGCGATCCTCTCCTTCACGATGGAGAACGGTGGGGATCACGAGCTCGGCAGTAAAGAGACTGTTCCTTTTGCCAGCAGGTCTCAGACTGACATCTTGACTGCAGTGACTATCGACGAGGAGCGAGAAGAGGAGCAAATGGAGGAGAAAATTGTCAATGAAGAATATAAAACATGGAAAAAGAATGCGCCCTTTCTCTACGATCTGATGCTCAGCACCGCTCTTGAATGGCCTACACTCACGACACAATGGCTGCCAGATAAGCAAGAGTACGTTTAAACAGGCTGCATAGAACAAGCATCCCACTCACAAGGGCAGGATTCCAGAAAAGGATTATGCAACTCATCGACTTCTTATTGGCACACACACATCCAACGAAGCTCAAAACTATTTACAGATAGCTCAAGTACAACTGCCGAAGCCGGTCACCCCCGATGCAGCAGATTACGATGAGGATCGGGAAGAGATTGGCGGATATGGGGGCGGAGCTTCAAAGAATTCACCAGTCATGGAAGTCAAATTCAACATTGTTCAGAAGATAAATCATCCAGGCGAGGTCAACAAAGCCAGATATCAGCCCCAGAACCCAAATATAATCGCAACATTGTGCGTGGATGGGAGGGTCATGATATGGGACAGAACAAAACACCCCAGCCAGCCCACGGGAAACATAAATCCGCAAATGGAGCTCCTGGGTCACGATTCAGAAGGCTTTGGACTGAGCTGGAGCCCCCACCAAGCGGGACATCTCGCTACTGGGAGCGAAGACCAGACAGTAAGATTATGGTGAGTCCGCAGAGTATGCCGTTACCTTCGACTTGCTCACTTTCTAGGGATATAACGAAGTTCACCACCAGCAACAAAGCTCTTCACGCTACTCGAACCTATACCCACCATACCGCCATTGTAAATGACGTTCAACATCACCCTCTACATGCTTCTCTAATTGGTACCGTCTCTGATGATCTCACCCTCCAAATTCTCGACACTCGCTCCCCCTCGACCGCATCCTCCGCAACACAGGCCGTCGACGGACACCAAGACGCCGTTAACGCCTTATCTTTCAACCCAGCTAGCGAGTACGTCTTGGCTACAGGTTCAGCCGACAAGTCGATAGGAATATGGGACTTACGGAACCTGAAGTCAAAATTGCATGCTCTCGTCGGTCATAATGACTCGGTTACATCGCTTGCGTGGCATCCCTTCGAGGAAGCCATTCTCGGAAGCTCGAGCTATGACCGGCGCGTAATATTTTGGGATCTCAGCCGCGTGGGCGAGGAGCAGACGCCTGATGATGCAGAGGATGGCCCACCTGAGCTGTAAATATATCCAACCCCATCTACAGGCTGACTGGGAGGTGAGGCTAACTTATGAAGGCTGTTCATGCACGGCGGCCACACAAACCGCATCGCCGATTTCAGCTGGAATATGAATGATCCGTGGGTTCTCTGCAGCGCAGCGGAGGATAATCTGATACAGGTCTGGAAGGTAGCAAATGCGATTGTGGGGAAGGATGCGGACGACGTGCCTATTGAGGAGCTGGAGTAATGAAGCGCATCCTTTCGGAGCTGATCTCATGTAGCATGCTGGATACCACAGCACCTTACATTCTACACAGAGCGCTAAAGGCGGTCACCTTCTCAGAGATACCATGGACTTTCTACCAAAAGTGATGGATGTGATTCCTAATGTACGTGAAAAAAGTCTCCGCTACCTAAAGGCCGTATGAGTGAATAGCTACATCATCAAACGCACTGAGTGGAATCCATAGCCCAACGAGCAGAGAGACAGAGTCATAACCAACCCCCCCCCCCCAAGAGCAAAAGTGTTTGCCTTTCGACCAGGCTATGCTACCTAGGGTCTAATGCTACCGTCACCAGACCCCATGCTTAGCCAAACTCCATAAAGAGAACATTCAAAGCTTCTAGGACCAAAACCAGCCGCTAGGTTTGTTCACTTTGGTCTCCCTGTCCTTCCCGGTGTTCCTAACATCCTCATCTTTGATAGACTTTGACGCAGCATCATGTGTCTGGCGGACAGCATTCTGATGTTGTACTGTTTCCGTGTTCTCTTCGCGCCCGTCCGAGAAGCGTTTTATGAGCACAACCTTGGTGTGTACGCTACCGTCTTGGAGAGTAGTCCGCTCCGTAGTGGTGAGGGTGGAGAGTATACTCGGGGTTCTAGTGTCTGTGTCGGACGGAGAGGAGTCCTGTTGGAGATGTGCAAAGCGTCGAGCGGCGGCCCTGGCAGTACCCTGTGATGTTGGCCGCTGAGAGCCAAAGAATCTGTCGTACACGTCCAATTCCGTAACCCCAGCATCACGTTCCTCATCGAGATCATCATTGTCCGCGTCTTCTTCCTCATCAGCGTCATTCTCGGGCTGCCTTGCGTTGGTAAAGCGTGACAGAAGTCCGAGATCCTGGTTTGTAGCCTCTGACGTCTTGCCAGCAGCACTGCTCGATTCCTCGGTATCTTCTACTTGTTTGCATATTGCCAAATCTATCATTCCTCTCACCCAGTCGACGCTGCTTTCCGGCATTCTCTGCGAGCACTTAGGTGGTAGTTCCTGACCATTTTGCACAGCTAGCAGATCCTCGAACGCTTCTCTCCACTTGGCGCCGTGATCGCAAAGATGGGGTTGCTGCTCGAGCCGCACAGGCGAGTATGGGCTGTAAAGTAGGTAAGCTATTGGAACAGAGGGCAGCTGCTCCCCAAGCACTGGAGCAGTAAGAATGTTACTTGGGAGACATAGGCTGAAGGTAGCAAGTGAGAGATAAGAGCGGGTAGCATCGTCCATGAGGCAAATGTTAAGGCCTGGCTTCTCCAACGGAAGTCCCTCCTGCTCAGTCGGTCTGTAAGGGCATCTCCGAAGTTCACTGTCGTCACAACTAGTGGGCTCCTGGATGTCTCCCTGGATAGCATGCTGACCCTCCTTGTGGGCTCTGGTATACACGTCCATGATCCTCCCCGCTTCATCTGCTTCGCGGGCAAGGCATTGTGATGACTCTCGTGCCTCCTGTAACCATTTCTCGTAGTCCTGAACTGAGCGGCGAGGAGTGGTCGAAGGAGATGCAAACAGTGAGGATATACTGAAGACACCGTTCATGAGAGTCGACATCTGGTCGTCGGCAAATCGGCGGAAGGCAATGAACGGGTTCGCGTCTTCCTGTGCTTTCTGACATGTATTCTCCTCGTCGGAGGGTGCCATGGTAGGATACAAAATTGACTCCAGAGGATATTTGGGACAAATTGGGAAGTGATCGAATGTTGCGTTCGAAGACAGTCAAGGTCAAATCTAGGTGCGAAGTCGAGGGGTAGACGCGGGCTGTCTCAAAAGGCCGAGATGCCGATCTTTCGATTGGCTACGAGTGCCCGTTTCTTTTCTCCCCTCCAGAATTGTCAGAATTGTTATCATATAAAGTACATGTACCTACGTACCTAGGTACAGACTCTCGGGCAAATTGGCAGGATTCTACCTCCAATCATTTGCTTGTCTTGTACTTGCTACTCTAAATACGCTACATCATTACGCAGCGGCAAAGACGCCGTCTGCATCATAGTTGTGATTGCGGTGAGAGGATTGCCATTCATGTGTCTTAGGCGTATTTGCATTCCATCTCTGGATATGCTGTTGACGATTCTAGGACCCAAATGGAACCGAGCGATATTTTTGCTTTCGAGGTGAGGAAGAGCGCGTAGGGGAAGAAAGCTCCGACAGAGGGAACCGCTAGTCTCAAAGGCGGAGACACTCACACTCATACTACCTTTCTTCTCGTCATCACGAAGCAGGTACTGAGATCTGGCGCCTTGCTCTTCTCTTCGCCAGCCTGCGTACCCTCATCCAAAACTTCTCTTCACCCTTTCCAACCACTCCGGCTCTTCAGACGATGCCTGGTGTAGGGATCCCCGAGCACGTCAACGTCACCCAGATCACAGTTCCTGTTGTGTGGACGAACCACCTGAATAGGCGTGAGCAGTCCGCTCAACAACAGACACATTAGAAGGTGCTTACATATAATATAGGCCAGTATAGCCACCGCTGGAGCTGTCATTCATTCTCAAAGCCCAATTTGTCACAAACGACCACGGTATACTGGTTGACGTACACCATATTTTCAACTGGAAAAAGGCCGAGTTTGCCGTGAACAAGTTGCCGGCTTTGCTATTGAGTCTGGCAGGTAAGGAGGCAGCTGCGCTTTGTTCACTCATGGCAGACGCCTGTCTCTTGATGTTGCTGTAGAAACTAGAGCAAGGTTTATCAGTGAATGATATGCTGTTGCAGGAAGAGGATCGCTCAGGAGCTCATACGACTCAAGAGCTTGGGCCGCTGATTCCACAGGCACCAGCGCGTAGTATTTGATGACGTGCATAGTCCATTGGCCAAGTTCCGTTGACACGAGATCATTGATATCAACGCGTTTGGCGAGCGGAAGTGGTCCGAGAGTACCGTCGGAAGAAAGAGATACTTGCTCTCGCTTGGTTTCGACATCATCGCCTTTTCTGGTAAGCAATGGCGTATGTGGGGTAGCTGAAGAGATGACTGTGAGAGAGGCAAGGACAGCTGACAGCGCTGAGACATGGCAGACATTGATCAAACGCATTATTGAGCACCTAGCAACTGTTGCCAGCTCCAGTAGAGACAGAAAAGCTTGCTTGTCTCTCAAAGTTATGTCTTCGTTTGTGTTTATCCCTCACTGGTGATTCCGCACTGGCGCCCACGCGCCATGAGAGGTGCCTGGCGAAACTGTTGATGGGTCGCAATCAAATTTGAACTGATAGGCGGCTGTATGTTTCATCGGAGATTTCCCGTGGGAACTGCATTCTCCTCTCAGCACTTGATTGCTCCCAGTTTTCATGGTCGCAAAAGAATGCTGGTGGATGTCGCGACACCGCGAGACTGGCGCTAACCAAGATCTTTGAAATGAAGGAAAAAAGGTGGAATTGCTCTTGAACAAGTAGGCAGCAATTCGTGCTCTATCGAAGAACTCACGACAGAGATTAGTTCATCAAATGAATGGAATGAAAGCATTAAATTGGCCAGACAAAGTGGGACCAATGACCTAGCGTTGTGGAAGTAGACGATCATCGGAGAGCAAAAACCCAGTGGAGGGTAAAGTCTGCCAGTTCTTATCATCAAGGAAAACCCTAGCATACAGAGAAGGACAAACCGTATCTCAAAGGTATCTGAAGTATTGGGAGTTCTTGGGCAGGCCTCACAATCTTGCCTCGAGCCTGAAGATAGGCTTTCAGCATAGCAAAGTGCTCCCCAAACCTTTGGAATCAAATAGGTAGAGGAATAACGGCATTCTTTGTCAAATAGAACGAATCCGATTCTCTGATGTTCTAAGTCTATGATCGCCTCATCATCTCGTGTCGTGGATGTGCCAAAACGTTAGTCTTCTGGCGTTGTACTGGAAGCTTCCATCCAGTTCAATATCCCACTCTGCTCACTTTGTTTCGAGTAAGCTTAACCCTGGTGTCGTTTGATCAGCCCTCCAGAGAGCAATGTCGATAGTGAAGAGTGCTTGTTTCCCTTGTCTTGCGGGACCGAGATGAATGTTGTATAGTCGCATATGCGAGTGCATGTGTGTGCACTCCCCTTCTTCATTTACCTCAAATCAATCCCATCCTCATTCCCAACCGCCCGTTCGTTCTTTTCTCGGTAGCTCTAGCATAGCCTTTTCATACGTTGCTTCAATTATATTCATCTGTCGACCATGAAGTTCTCAACTCCGATGGTGCCGAGAACAGCAATCGCCCTCCTATCAACTCGCACAGTATGTTCTGCATGGACGTTGACCTTCGAATCCTACACCCTAGTGCGCCATAGTGCCGCCGGGTTCGCTTCGATGCCATCGGGAACTGCAAAAGAAACCATGCGACCGAGGTACATTACCACTTCCCCTTCCTTCCCGACAGCAAGCGATGCTGACAGTAGTAAACCGCACAACAGAGTCTCAACGGTCTCATTCCTGCTTTCACTGAGGTTTCCAGGGCCCCTTCCCAGAACCGAACTACCCTTGTACATATACTTCCTCATCATTCCACTATTCCTGCCAGAAACCGCCAATCAAAAAGCATCATTTTCGGGAGTAAAGGTCTCTTACACCCTCAACCCAATTAAGCGTAAATCGCCTAGTATTCGCATGAAAGAAGCAAAGTCCTGACCCAGTTCTGGTTCTTTAGGTTCCGGACGTGTTTTCGAACAGCCCGACATTGATGATGGTCCGCAATATTCATTGAATCTGAGTTGTAAGACTAGTAGATTGGGGTGTAGTAACAGGTGCGATATGTGGGGAAGATTAACGATTAGGAGGAGGCGAGATGGGCCAGAGCACAAAAAATCAAACGTTCCATTATATGCGTGGGCTTTCATGAAACTCTCGAGTGAGGAGAAGGCACTTCTCGACTGGAAAAAAAATGGTTCGATAATAATGACGACGCATGTTTGGTATGTACCGTGGTACCGTATCATCCGTATGTTGTTACGGGTTATATTACGGCAAGAAGCCAGAGATACGGGTAACGCTAGCGTAAATATCACCTCCTGAAGCTGTTAGGTACACTTACGTCAACCTAAGCTGCAACGTGTTTTCGGCTTCACCTCTGTGTTCCTGTCGAGATGCATTCGACCCTAGTCAGGGCTCAGAATGTCTTTGGCTTCTTCACTACTGTAGCGTTCTGCACTGCGATACTCACTGCTCTATCCGTGGTTTTCACAACTCAAGAACCGTCCGCGAAGATTGAGTTGCGCAATGTACAGGTGTAAGCCGCCCACTAAGAGACGTGACAGTTTTGTTGTCTAATAACACATACAGAGTAAAAGGACGGCCGCACTACTATTCACCGAAAAAGGAAGAATACGCCCACATAAAATTTGACCTTGACGCTGGTTCGTCTGCTTCACCAAAGCTGTCTGTGCGACAAGCCAGTTATTGATTCTACATAGACTTCACCTCTCTCTTCAATTGGAACACGAAGCAGTTGTTTGTCTGGGTTGTTGCAACTTATCCATCTCCCGACGCATCGTCTTTGTCCCAGGCAGTCATTTGGGACACCATCATCAACTCCCATAGCCAATCGCATCCCTTCAACCCACTACAATTGTTCACCAAGCCTCCTCCTGCGAAGAAGTCCAGCAAAGCTAAAAAACAGTCCGCGAAGAAGCAAGAACTGGATCCAGAACCAGGCATTCTTCGTCTCAAAAACACGAAACCCAAGTATCAGGTCACCGACATCAGCGGGATCCTTTCGGAGCGTACCAATGTCACTTTGGAAATCGGATGGAATGTTCAGCCGTGGGTTGGTGCATTAACATGGACGCTTGGTGAAGGTCAGGTGCTGGGTAGATGGAAGGGGGTCCAGGGGGGGAAGAGCAAGGCGTTTGACATGCCTCCGTTGAAGAAGAAGAGCGTTGGCTCGGAGACAGTGGTATCATCAGGAGAAACGCCCCAAGCAGCCGAAGCGTCTGCAGTCATATGAAGATGCGTCTATGGATAGAGTGCGAATACTGCAAGTGTTTGGAGTTTTTCTGCTTTTGAAACAATTTGGGGTCCAAATGATCTATTGACAAGAATCGGCGAAGATACCCCTCCATTGGAGAATAGAGCCCACAACACATTGCATTTCCACATTGTTTGAGGGATTGAGGGGGAGGAAAGAGTTCATATTCTTTGCATTCCACACCTACCAAACTGCTGAGCGTCAGTGAAACAGCGATGCGATGCTTACAGCCCGCCCCCACACTGAGTGTTTTCCCTTTCGGCTGATCGACAGGGTTCACTTTCTAGCCTCAGGAATCGGGCCATGACCTCATCTCACGCACTCCTTCGGATTTACAGTTACTCTACGATTATTTGCGAGTAAATTATCTTCGCTACGTACGACTGCAGCATTCGCTTCTCGTGAACTGGTCGCTGCAATGCCGCAACCGGAACTGCCTGAGCCCGCACACGCTGAAGTCGACTCGATGCTGTCCCGAAAATTCGGCAAAGAAGTCGCAAATTATTTCTCTGGTTCGCTCTTTCACCACTGCCATGCAAATCCGGGAGCTCACCTGCCTAGGATCACCCTTGAACAGAGTGTCCTTTATGCGAACGGATCATGCCTTTCTATCCGCGGCCTTGAAGCATCCTTCGACCTACTTCTTGCTCTTCAACAATCTATCACCGTTGGCAAAAGACCCTACCAAGCTCGAGTATGCCTCATTCAAAGACATTCAACCTCTGGTTGGTGATGATCCCTACTCCAAAACCGAGGAGCAGTTGGTATCAGAATACAATTCATCGATCACAGTCTCTCAACTTCTGTTCCTTGGCCTTGACGAACGTAAAAAGTCCGGATTTGAATGGTCCATTTACCATGGGTCTCCCTACTTCGCTCTTGATGTCACTCCAAAGGGCACGATTAGTTCTGCGGCTGAGAGGTTGATCGAGTTAATGAAGTCTCGCGGACTGCAATTCGTCGAAGGCCGTATGCACATGTCTCTTCCTGCCGAACAGGCAGCTATATACGCGCAAGCACGAGCTCTCCTTGATTGGAACGCACGCAATCCTTTCTGCGCTCAATGCGGCCAACCTACCTTGTCCATCAACGCTGGCACAAAGCGAACTTGTCCACCGAAAGACATGGCCTCTCTGACCAACACCACCTCTATTGGATCAACGACTGCTGCCACACCCGCCACAGAACGCCCAGACTGTGCAACCAGAAAGGGCATATCAAACCTGTGTTTCCCTAGAACCGATCCGGTATGTACATTTCGGAGCAATTACCTCCCATTTCATACCACATTACGAGCTGCAAGACATGTTTCTGGAGTAGAAGTGTTCGTTTACTCCCCTAAAGCTATCTCACCGCTCGAATATTTTCCCCGGAGAAGAGATGCTAATTCCGAACCCTCCACAGACAGTCATCATGGCCGTGCTCTCCGCTGATTCTGAGCGCATTCTCCTCGGCCGGCAGAAACGCTGGCCAAAATATTGGTATAGCACATTAGCGGGCTTCGTCGAGCCCGCAGAGTCTGTAGAAGAAGCGGTCCGTCGTGAAGTTTGGGAAGAAAGTGGGGTAACCCTGGGCCGCGTAGTAATCCATTCAACGCAGCCATGGCCTTATCCTGCGAATCTCATGATTGGAGCAATAGGGCAATGTACACCGGGGGGAGAAGAAATCCTGTTGAAGCATGATCCGGAGTTGGAAGATGCGAAATGGGTGACTTTGGCAGAGGTGAAAGAGGCACTGCAAGTAGGAACGAGTGGATTGGGAGAGGAAGCTGGGGAAGGTTATAAAGAGGGCGGTCTCAGATTACCACCGAGAACGGCGATTGCAAATCAGCTGCTCAGCGCTGTCACGGGTGGACTTTTAGAAGGAGGAAACGGAGAATCAAGGATGTAGAGAGAGGATGTCATTCCCTGTTCGTGGATATTGCGGCTGATCGTTGTTCGACTGGAGACCATAGATCGCCTCACCACCAATAGAATCTTGTAAAGGCCACGTAAACAGACACCTTCTACGAGCTTGCAAGTTCGCCTTCTAATTCCAAAGATCGCAATAAACAATCCATTGGCCGAAATCCTCTTTATACCCAACGTACAACTGGTGCAGACGGGACCTTGGCGAAATGATTGCGCTACTGTAGTGCTTAGCTCTAACCATTACTCTTAGGCTGTGAGAAAGCATCTTGATTCTCTTAAGACTCTAATGGACTCGCTACCATTTCCTCCAAAATCGATAGCTGCTATACCCTCCTATCTGATGAACGGAAAAACGCACACAGCTCATAGTAGCTCTCCCCTACGTCCCTCCACGCGGACGTCGGTCAACGCCGAAGAGCGAGAGAGACTCACAGCTTCTATTGCATCCTCAAATGCCGGACGTCAACCTATAGATCTGGATTCCGTAGGGTCGCCAAAGGTCAATGGCCATGGATCATATTCCCTGGAGGTGCCAGACGAAGATTCGCCAGCTCCAACCAATATCGATGTCTCTGCCAGGGATCCTAGAGACGAAGCACCGTCTCAGACGACTCCCACTGTGAGCCGGCCTGCCAGCCCGTACACGTTAAATCCTCCAATAGACTTTGATGGGTTGAGTTGGCCGAGTGAGTCATGGCTTGATTGAGGTTGCAAGATAACGCTGAAGGAATATCTTAGGTCTTGGGACGAGAGAGCGTCTGGAAGCTACACCCAAGCAGGCTGAAGAGCGGTTACAGAGATTGGAAGGAGCTATAACGACCATATTGGAATGTATAGGAGAAGATCCAGACCGAGAGGGTCTGCGAGGGACGCCGGAGCGCTATGCAAAAGCCATGCTCTACTTTACTAAAGGCTATGAGGAGAATGTCCGTGATCTGGTCAATGGAGCTGTCTTTCACGAAGATCATGATGAGCTTGTCATTGTCAAAGATATCGAGGTCTTCTCGTTGTGCGAGCATCATATGGTACCTTTCACTGGAAAGGTAGATTCCCGAGTCTTCTCTTAAGACTTCTAATGTGCTTGGAAATCTCGATATTGACCTTATTCAGATGCACATAGGCTACATTCCAAATCGTATGTTGCCAGGAGATCATAATGTTTGGTAATACTGATGGATTATAGGACGAGTACTGGGTCTCTCCAAACTGGCACGCCTTGCAGAGATGTTTTCCCGTCGACTTCAGATCCAAGAGAGGTTGACGAAGCAAGTGGCACTCGCGATCACTGAAGTCTTGAAGCCTCAAGGTGTAGCTGTGGTCATGGAGTCGAGTCATCTTTGCATGGTTATGAGAGGCGTAGAAAAGACTTCGACGTCGACCATCACGAGCTGCATGTTAGGCTGTATGCGATCAAGGGCAAGCACAAGGGATGAATTCCTTAATCTGGTGAACAAGCGATAACAGCTCAGGCAAGCGAGAATAATGATCTACGATCGCGTGAAGCTTGAAGCCGCTTCGACACATGTGGTTTCTTTCTGGAGTTCTAGGGGACCATTCGCGTTCTTGATGGTGCTCACCCACCACGTCAAAACCAAGTGCTGGTTTGACGACTCAATATGCGTGCTTGGATTTTTGCATACAGGATCTGCCATTCAACAGGCGAGAATGGGAGCAAAACTTTGGAAATAAAGCTTGGGCCGGTCTTGGCTTCGTGCAAATACAAGACCTGACTATCTTCTCAACATCTGAAACCACCTTACTATATTTGTTCAAATTGACCATGGAAGCGACAGACAGCTTGCAATCAAGAAAATCTTCGCAAGAAAATTTATCGAAAAACGAAACAGAAACATAATAAAAACAAAAGGACAATGGGTGTGTTGACAACGTCAGTAGGCAACGGAGAAAGATCCGATTGTCCTGAAGTGAATGTACTGTCCATAAATCCAGCCATCAACTAAAATTACAGCGCCAGCGCCTCTGTACTTCTCCCATGTCTTCCCTCCTCGCATACCCACCGCATCATCTTCGCACAATGTTCGTCAGCGACTTGTAATCGCTTTGCCAAGATTCTGACTTAAATTCAATATCAAGCTGCCAGGTGTTGGCCGGAAATATACTTCTCGCTCGATAGACATCCGAGCGATCATGGCATGCCCTTTGAGTGCCATTCTCAATGCTGTCGATGCCGCTGCTCAAACGAACCCCGTGCCCGCGACAGGCGATCACGACGATGACGCTACCATTTCTGAGGCGTCTACTGAAATCATTGATGAGGGAATGCCGGATGAGGAGAAGCCAGACGAGGAAATGCTAGGGTTCAACACCCCGACCATGCACCAACGAAGCCCGCCAGACACCAACCCAGGTATTGGCAAGTCCGCAAAGCGAGGCTTCATATCTCCTGTCATCCTCTCACCCGACAAAGGCTCCCTGTATGACCGTCGAGCAATCCTATCTCCCGTTTTAGTGCCTGTACTTCCAATACCGCCAAAGGGAAATTCATTGCACTATCTCGCCAAAGATCCGCCAACACCATCACATGGAACCAACGCGAGAAATTTTAGCATCTTCAATGCTCTTCTCAATTATCCAGAGCTCACCCTCGAGTTCTCCAAGCAGCTCGACATCGAAGATCTGATTTCTCTCTACGCTATTTCGAAAGAATTCCATTTCCTCGTCAACGGCCGGTTCACTGCCATGATTCTAGGCCAGTCCAACGGCAAAGCATCAGAATCATCCAAGACCTTCATTTTCCGCTGCTACAAAAGCCTCTGCATGCGTGACCCCGCCCGCCGTCTCAATGAGACCAGACCAGATGAACTGCGCTTCATTCCAAGTTTCCGCTGGCTTCGTATGATCCTCTTCCGCGAGGCCGTCGTGGACGACATCCTCCAATCCTTGGCTGCAGAAGGACATCGTTTGCCCAAGCGAACGAGGTTGACGATCAAAAAAATCTGGTTCACAATCGATATCAGTGACAATGCACGTCGTATAGGCCTCATGCACAACACCACGTTCTGGTCCAACAAGGATCTATTCCTCGCCACCATGTTCTTTCTCAAGCTCGATATGCGCCTCACACATCCAACCGCTGGTAACGGTGAGATGGGCTTGCGCAAAATGCTGCTCGGTCAGAGAAGTCTATCTATGTTGGCGCAGGTGCTGAAGCGGGAAGAAATGAGGACGCAGGTGGATATGCTCCGGATGATCGTAAGATTTAGATATGAACCTCCCAGACATCGGCAGATGGACATCATGGGAGTGCCAAGTCATGAAATCGGGAGGCTGCAATATGAAGGTTGGGGAGCCAAACATACCAAGTTCATACAGATTGACGAGCTGGTTATGAGGGAGGCGGTGAAAAGGAAGCTCAATTTGCAGAAATACTACGTTGATATGATGATCTACGGGTATATCAACAAAAAGACTTTTCAGGATATCAGGACGCCCATGCGAAAGCAGGAAGACGAGGCTGAGGAAGATTGCGAGGATGACACAAGTAGTGGTGAGGATGAGGAGGCAAATCAGAGCGGCTTCGGGCCTGACACGGAGGCAGAGGAGCAAGGAGGTGCAGCTGAGAATGGGGGAGATGTTGGAATGAACTATCATGGCTACAGTATGGGTTGGCCAGGTAGAAGAGGGTTATCCAGTGGCGATGACCTCACAGAGTAGCATCTAGGCCCGAACGTTGCCTTGATTCGAAAGACAATATTGTCCTCAACATCATCAATGTATTGTTGTTGCACTGATTAAACATTAACTTCTCAAAGCAGCGAAAAGCGCGAGAAAAGGTATCATCGCTTGAATTCCAGCCCGCATGCAACAAGCACCTCAAGTACTGGTACTACAATCTCCACTCTTCTCATTGTGTCCGGTCCATCATCGTTTCTCTTTCCCCCCACCCTCCACTAGGGTGCCTAAGCCTGCACAGTCCCATAAGAAGTGTGTCCCCCGTTCTGGATATTCTCGGAGTAGACTCCCGGGGCGTGCTTCAGCGCAGTGTTGCCGAGACGGACTTGGTCGCGCTACAAAGGTTTCGGAGTCAGCATTCTTTTCCTTAGACGAACAACCAAGCAGTCAAACAGGTCAAGTGAGAATTGGAAGGATTTGGCTCCAGGAACACGTCTTGCAACTCGTACAGTGGTGCAGAATACGATGAACGTGCTCCGAAAAAGTACTTACGCGGTTGAAGTATACGTATTCAAGGTAGAACGCGTGGATGTGGCCTGGGAAGTAGCTGTATCGTTCTCGTGTATTAGCCAGAGTACAGCTCCTCATTGTAAAGGAGAGGTGGAGAGCAGCTTACCCGAGACAGGTGAGGCAGATGTTGATGAGGAGGTCGGCGCCGCATCCGGCAATGAGAAAGACACCGACAGGGGGGACTACAGGAGAGGACGAAGTCAGCGATAGGGACTCAGACTCAGGCTTCTGGGGGCAGAGACGGTGAGGAAAGGGAGAGCGCTTACTGAAGATGGTGACGATAACGACAAGGATGGCGTTGACTGGGTTAGGCATTTTGTGATAGGTTGATGAAGAAGAAGAGGTTGCTAACTTGCTGGTGAGGTTGCAGAAGGTAAGTTGAAAGACACGGTGCTGTTTTACTTATACTGTTATCCTGTATTTTAGTCTCTGGGAGAGATTCACTTGGCGCGCGCGCTTCGGATGCTATTCCCAGAATCCCATTCGTGCCACCGTCGCGCTTGGCAAGTGGCAATAGATGAAACAATGATGAAAATCGTGGCTGAGCTGTGGCGCGGAATTGGGAGCCTCAGCCACGACAACAAGGCTCGTGATACATGCACACCCCCATTCGAACTAATCCTATCTGCGGGGTGTACAGAAACACAGGTTGTTTCACGAGCCTCCATCAGTGGTTCAAACGACCATGTCCAACGGGTCGCGGTGAATTGACAGCGAAGAAGAACTGGCCCCAGCAGTTTTGGTGGTTAGACAATTATCGAATCACTACTCCGTACATGGCGCATAGATTCGAGTCAAAAACAATACTTTCGACAAGCATATCCAGCCAGGAGCGTTGGAGAGATACAATACGGAATATGCAAGCTCGCCTTGAAAACAACCAATCCATATATGTACAGACCCTAGAATGTACCGTAAGTAACGCCCAAAGATCTGCCACTGATCTAGCGGAACGACTCCAGCGCTATGCATAACAAATCGCCAAGCAGAATATTTCTATGGACGATCCATACCCTTCATCTCGGACTCATCTAGCCCTGACTCGAGCTTGGCCTCACCCGTTTCGGCTCCCTTTCAGTCGTCGCAGAGCCACTTGCTCGCCTCTTTGCTTTCTCCCTCTCGTGCTCTTCCATCCTCACAGCGCGTCTCGCCTCCTGGTTTTTGCGCTCATTCTCTTTTCGGAGGGCTTTAGATTCGAACTCGTGCCAGTCTCCTTCTAGATCCTTGAGTCTGCGATAATGATTAGTGATATCATCTCAATGTGGGGCAATCAAGGTAGACTTACTCAATGGCCTGCCTTGGTGCTGGCTCCTCCGTGGTGAAATACGGATGCTCCAGCACGTCGCCGGCTGTTGGTCTCTTTGCAGGATCGTACATGAACATTTCTTGAAGCAGCTCAAAAGCGTCAGGAGTGAGTCTCTCCTGATACTTTTCTGAAAAAGTATTTGGCTTTCGTTCGGTGGGTCTTAGCAGCTCAAACCACGCCATGTCAACCAAGCCTGGCCACTCGGATCTTGTAGGTGTACCCAAGACATTGTAGATCTTGTCGAGTTGATTGATCTCTCCACCATCGCCGGGAAAGATGGCGTGCCGCGTAAAGATTTCGATCATGACGCAAGCAGCACTCCAAATATCAACAGCGGGACCGTACTGTGTCTCGCCAAGGAGAAGCTCAGGTGACCGATACCATATGGTGATGACACGATTGGTATAATCAGGCTTGCCACGCTTGGCGAAGAACCGCGCGAGTCCAAAATCGGCCAGCTTGAGCTGTCCAGTGCTACTAACGAGAATATTGGCTGCTTTGATATCGCGATGGAGCACCCCGCGGCGATGAAGGTAATTGAGCCCCTCAAAGAGTTGCCGGCCAAGATGCTTTTTGTGTGCATGCTCGAGCTTGAAGGTAGGATGGTTGAGAAGACCAGTCAGGTCATGAGACAAGTACTCGAACACCATGAAGCAGTCATTATGCTCTACCATCACCTCTTGCAGAGAAACAACGTTTTCATGCTTCAGAGACTGCAGAAGCTTGATCTCACGCACTGCAGTGACGGGGAAGCCGTCCTTCTCACCATCCATCCGAATCTTCTTCAGAGCCGCGAGATTCTTCGTATAGACATGGATAGCCTTGAAGACTTTGCCGTAGGTCCCGGACCCTACCACTGACTCGTTGCCGGGCTTTCGATAGTAGACTGATGTCGAGGTAGCAAAATCAGTTGGAAGTGTTGGCCGCGGTTTCATACGCTTCATGATCTTCTTTTGCTTTAGAATTTCGGGAGATCGCTCACGCGCACGCTCTCGTTTCTGATCCCGCTCAGGTCGTCTATCACTACGGTGGTCCCCTCGCCGCTGATCACGGTAGTCGCGATGGTCACGACGCTCATCTTCGTAATCACGCTCTCTTCGCTCATCCCGCCTGTCACGCTCAAGTTGACCAAGAGCAGGATACGAGCTGGGCTTAGTCTTTAAGGAGTCCAGCAGGTTTTCCTTTTTGATTGGCTCTTTTATCTTCTGGGTTAAATCAGTTGGTGGCTTAGCAGGTGCTGTAGTTCCAGGTTTAGCTTTGAAAGCAAAGCTGAACTTGGACTCTTGTTTAGGCGAAGAATCGGATTCCTGTCTTGACGGCGGTGGCATCTTTGTGTCTTTCTCGCTCTGATCCTCAATCTGTAAATTTTTCGAAGGTCGAAATGGGTTGTCGTCGTCACTCGGTTGACCTGTGGCTGGTTGCGGATGAGGAGAAGTCTGCGAGTGCCCTGAAGAGGATTGCTGATTAAATTGACCGCCGCCCCGACCGTCAGTACTTGCATTGCCTGCAGTCCACTGAAGATTTTGGAAGTGTCCTCCTCTCCCTCGGGTGGGAGTGGGAGCATAGTTCGGGTTTGAAGGAGGGGGACCCGAGCCAGAGAATCTGCGATCTGGATTTTGAGGGTAACTACCACGATAGCCTGCATTACCGCCTCGAAAAGGCTGGTTCTGATAAGCATGTTGGAATTGCTGGGACCCACCATAAGGACTTTGCTGGCCGTTGGCGTAGTAATGCCCTTGAGGACTTTGTTGAGGGGGGTAACTCCCTTGCCGGTATGGAGGTGAATACCCATTCACACTTACAAAAGGTTAGCAGCAGAAGGAAGGTCAAGTGAGTGGCACCTACCCTGCCTGCCCATGATATTGCTGCTGTTGGCCTCCCCATCCACCTCGACCCTGACTGAACGGTGACCCAGAGTGAGGGGAATTGTGATGCGATGATGTCGGTGTCCACTGCGGAGATGTTGAGTAAGATTGTTGAGTATTGAGATGCGGCGGGCGACTTGGTCGATGTGTTCCATGTACATCACTTGCCTTCATTCCATGCAGTGGGAAGGCTTCACTTATCATGGCGGGGTTATGAGGAACCGGTTCGTAGCTGGGGATAGGTCGAGGTGGGGAAGGTGGACGTGAGCCATCGTTGATGGTGTTTTGTATAGGACGTGTGGAAGATTGCATCTTTGTGCGGCCTCCTCTTGCTCCTTCTCGCTCTACGGGAGATTGGGGGGATCTTCGCCTTTTCCCTGGTTTTCTTGTCCCCCCACGACACGGTGATGGTGATTGATTTTGATGTCGGCTTAGCTCTTTGTGCCTTCTTGGTGAATTCCCAGAGCGGGGTAAAGGACGGTAGCTGGATGCAGTAGATTCACCCTCTTTTTTAGACCCACGACCAGGAGATGAGCGCCGCTTTGGACGTGGACGTGGACGTTCAGGAGAAATTCTCCTTGATCTTGAAGGCCTGTCTCTCGACCGAGGACGCTTGTGCGGTGAAGCGTGTCGAGGGTTTAGAAATGCAGGAGGCGGCGACCTAGAACGTAGTCGTGACCCGGGGACGTACGAGTCTCCGAAACGGCCAGCGGAGCCACTCAAGTCAGTATATGTGGACGAGTAATGGTCACCTCGATTTGAACGTGGCGGTGAGTTAGCTCGTTCGCGACGTCTACTGCTTGGGCGGAAGGTGTCAGTTCGACCGGAGTGAATCGGGCTGCGATGCCTTCTCCGTTCCTCCCTGAAACCAAACAATTCACGTTGCGGTGATCTACTCCGTGTTATTCTCCGTCTATCAGTCTGACCGCCTTCGTCTCGATGTCGTGGCCTTTCGGGATATCGGTCCCCACTAGATTCTCGACGTTGGACCAGCTCCTCGTCTCTTGGCCTACGTCTTGGCGGCGAACGACTGGATCCTCTTGCACGATCTTTCCCCAATGTGTTGTCCCTCTCCGACCTCTTATGATCGGATGGTGACCCCGGCGCAGAGTCGGCTGCTGCTCTGCCCTTGATCTTCAGGCCCACGTCTGTCTCTCGTGGGGCTGCGGGCGAGATCTTGCGGCGGTCGTCTGTGCCTCTGTTTCTTCGACGATTACTGTCCCTATGGTCGTCGCCGGCTCTCCACTGATCTCTCATCAATGGACTCCGTCGCGACGCAGCCATGTAATCGCTGCGTTCATTTGGTCAGTAAGTGTGATGAATTGATGGTGCTCATGATTTTCGCTCAAAGTTACCTTAGTGCAAGCCAAATTTCGTGTAAAGTTAGCCGCAGGTAATTTAAAGGAATTCCCAAAAATTGAGAGAAGGGAGTGCTTACCTGATGACCATGATTGACTTCTATAATGTCCTTGCTTCCGTCGCAGGTTAGAAAGGTGTTGACTCGGGTTGTGTTGCAGTCGCGCCTCATAGTGTCGTTGCCTGTTCTACGGTTGTTGTGGATTGTTGACCAGCAACTCCAGGCAAGTTGGAGTGGCTCGGCGGTGGTTTTCCCATGGCTCCTGCCAAGTATCTCATCACAAGCATAGCTATCTACGAGGACGCTGCAGTCCAAAAGCAAAGCCAAACAAATGACAGCAAATCCGTAAACACAATGGCCCTGCAGCCTTCCCGTTCTCGTTGTCCAATACACTTCCTTCCGAAGCACGATCAGTTCGTAGATAGTCTTAACCTTTGCGGCAATAGTCTCCTGATACTTGACTTTGGGTTTTCCGGTCAATTATAATCAGGAGCCATTCTGTGCCTCCAATATATAACCGGCGTAAATTTGACCGTCAACCTGATTTGCGTGGCAAGGAGGCATCGAGCGCTGGCTATTTATTAGTCTTCTTTGCTATATAGGCCGTCCAATCGAGTGTAATGGACACCGAAGTTTGCTACAAGGAAAGCGTGGCTGGTCCTTCAGAAGTGAAGACATCAGAGAACCCGCTGCCTGACATCAGTATCTGGAGCGACCCGAGATAGACCAGTCCTATCGAGCTTGCGCCCGACTACCTGCCGGTGGGCGTCTGAACCGCTGGTGTCACGGCAATGGCAGACACTTCCTGCTACCTTGTTTGTCGTACGTGTGGCCCATGAATGTAGGCTCTGAAATGACTCGGGGGGGAGGAGGGGGAGGTGCGATGCCAAAAGAGTAGCAACCCAAGTAGGCTGCTGTTTTCATGTGAATCAGGTAACCATGCAATCTTCAATTTATCTTTGCAGCCCAGTATCATCCGGAACAAGGCGCCTTCTTCGTGTGGCTCGTTGCCCTTTCACGCAATGCTGTGACAGTATCCCTTCTCTCTCCACTATGACCACCACATCCATGACTGCAACGGGTGGATGATATATATCTAGACCTGAGATCTGTTGAGAACAGTGCATCAATATAGTTCGGATTCCTGATGGATGGTGATGGAGAAGTACGTGGACGATATGGTTCAGGTGTGAGACAGAAGAGGGGAAAATTAACTTTTATAGCTAGCGCAGTGTATCGTACCGTAATCTACTATCCTCCAGCTTTGATAAGGCTGAAGCACTTGACCCACGGCATGGCCTGGAGGCTGTAAGTGCTTGTCCAGCTGTTAATAAGTAGAGCATTAAGTAAGATATCTAATCTGGGTATAGTGTCAGTTACTGCTCTGTAAAGATGTATGACTATTTTGGCTAAGAGGTGGCGGTTCATTTGGAGCTTCTTTTCACTATTGGCTTTTTGTTTGAGTCTACAGAATCAAGGAATAATAACACTGGATTAATTGACTAATGACGCTCATCATAAGAGGCACCCATGCTTTTATTTCTAGCTCTTCATTTGTGAACCAACCAATGCTCAAACAGAAGATCGAACGGGACGACGTCAAGAGCTCGCTCATTCAGACCCCAGCTGTATTATGCCACGGCCATGAAGATGAGCGGTCCACCACCGAAGGTGTTGTATCCGCCGAATCAAAAAGCTCCATCACTCGATATGCTCCTTTCAGCCCATAGCTCCTGGGTGTCTCACAGGTCATCGCCCGAGTTCGAGCCGCTACTGTCTTCCAGGAAGATATCATCAAACCCCTCAGCTAGGTCGTCGAGGCTCCTTCGAATAGCCTCATCCAATGCCTTCTTCTCATCCGCGCTCAATCTTACTTCTTTATACTCAGGTACAGGTTGATTTTCCATGTCGCTGTCCGACTGAGAAAGCAATTTCCAGAGTTTGGCTTGCTCTCGACGGCTCACTTTAGGGGCACGTGGATCTTTCTCTACGATGAATTCGACATCGCTCGAGGTAGAGCGAGAACCACTAGTCGAGCTAGTACTGGCGTGCTGAGGAGAAAAGGATGCCGAAGAGCTTTGGCGTAGACCGACTTGTCTCTCCCGGTCTGGGAAGAACGAGTTCGAAGGAACGTCTTCCGCTGCTGTTGCACCGTCGTCAAGACCGGAGGTTACAGGGGACGCCTTGTTAGCCAATTCATCGCTGCCCGTGATTTCAGTGTCCATATAGCAACCCGAGTCCTCATTGCGATGCTTGATGTTCTTGCTGGAGTTGGTGGACGCCTCTGTCTCACAACCATGTAAAGCTAGAGCGTCTTCGCCAACGAGTAAAGTAGAGCTTCTGACATCACTCAATGGGCCGAAGGAGTTGTAGAAGACATTACTGGAACATTGAGTGGGAGTCGGGTTTTCTTCGTCCTTGGAATCCAAGAGTGGAAGCGTGTTTCTGCCAGGCTCTGCAGAAACCTCCTGCTTGGGTTGCTTAGCGTTCTCTTTGAGACACTTAAAAGCCGATATCTGGCCGAGGCTTGATTTAGCATGCCGTTTGCGGCCACGCTTCCCGGAAGTGGAAGGAGTCGCTAGCTCACCCTTGACCATCGGAGGGGTTGAAAGAGCTTCAACAGGTCGAGGAAATGAGTGAGCCGTGCCTATGTCGTTCAAAGAGATTGATGCTTGTTCAGGCAAATGCCAGAGGTAATCAGGTTCTTGGTTCGAGTGCGAGTTTTGAGTCATTAGACCTTCTTCTGGAGCCGCAAACTGAGAATTGGTGCTGGGCCCCAGAGTTGGATCATAGCCAGTGCGTGTTGGGTCTAAAGCATTTCTGTCATTAGAAGTCTGTGAATCCAGCGTTGGACGCGTTACTAGACTGATCGCTGAGGGTGGCAGGACTGAGAACCTTGTAATGGGTCCAAGCTGGAAGGTAGCGTCTTTCCCATGCAGGGAGGGAGATGAAGGAGTGGCCAGATGCTCCGAGGCATAGCGTGAAATGCATGGGACTGAGGATCCACTAGTGGGTCCATTGTGTCCGGTATGATGAGAAGAAGGAACACGGTAAGTATCGTTAAGATATTCCTCTGGGATTGGTACATGTAGCGTCCCGTTATGGTGGTCGCTAAAAGGACCAGACATCATGACTTCCTCCTTGACATTTTCGAGTTCTCTTGTCAATTTGGCGCACTTGGCCACGAGGTATGCTTGGGTTTGAGCCAGACCAGGCAAGTCAGTCTCCTTCAATCCAGCCCCAGTAGCCGAGGAGCTCATCACCGAATGATTGTCTTCGGATCCCACCCGGTCTATAGTAATACGATTGTTTGGCGTATACAGATAAGCTCCTTTACTCCGCTGAGGTTGTCTGCTTGGAGACTGCCCAGGCTCTAGGGAATTTCTTCTAGGGCCTTGGAGGGCGAAACGCTGAGCTGCAGATGCAAGTCTCGTATCTTGATACGCTTTGGGTACGCTCGGTTGTTCCTTGATCTCGCGGGAGTTGACATTCGCGTACCATGGAGCTACCTTGATTGTGAGGCGTGCGCGCAGGATCCGCTCATAACGTACAGAGGAGCCATTATCGTCAACAAGCATGGCCTGAACGATGATCTTCAGCGAATTAGAAATGCTCTCGCGAGGATCTCGACGGGTATTTGTAATATGTCGATCGTAGCCATTGACCTCGGAGTAGAATGGCACGATTCCTTTGAAGCCTACAATATCATCATCCCAGACAAGCCAAGAGAGAGGAGAATGCCGCGATTCAGACTCGATGGAATATTTGACGTTTTTGGGAAAATGAGTGGGCCGGAATGCGGATTTGCTGTAATACCTTGGGACGATAGAGAAAGTTTGACCCTCAAGTGGGAATTCGTCGAGACCCTCAAATAGTAGAGAGTCAGGGACCCATGCAGCATCCACGATAGGATAAGAACCTGGAGAAAATGGATGACAGCACACGCGAACTGTAATGGACGTGTCGCGGGAGCCATCCTCATGGTATTGTACCAAAGCATCAGTTGCGATAAGGTATAATCGGAGAAATCCTGACTTCGCTTTTGACGTATTCTCCTCGGACGAGTACAATGCCTCTGCCATTTCACTGACCAATTGATCACGACAGAAGCTGATTCCGCGAACTATACCAGCAGAAAACAAGGTGTGGATGGGCCTGACATTCCCTGCAGAGTCCTGCTGCTGAAGCTGCTGGTAAATCTGCCACAACTCGTTGGCAAGCATCTTCTCAAGCGTTGAGACAAAGGCCCGGTGGACACGAAAGAGCTCGTTGGCATCCACATCGGATAAGCCATTCCAAGCTGTGGAGATGTTGATATGCTCAACAGCAAGATTCCGGCCAGAATCACCGTGCAGTGCCTCACGACGTTGATCCTCATCACCAGGGTGGGACCGGGTAACAGGTACGCAAAAGTCTAGAGGTTGGATATACCCTGAAGTAAGGCCTTGTATGGAGATCGTCGCTGGCTCTGCTTCTGTGCAATGAGAGTCATGAGCACCATACTGTGGGCTGTGGTAGATTTGCTGGTCAGCGGAGGCAGACCCTCCCATTGTAGTTGAGGGTTGACTACCAGATGCACTGGTCATCCAATCATGAGGTATTGCTTGACGAGCTTGACGATTGTAGCTTGGTGAGAAGGAATTCTGTGTGTCATCGACATAGTTGCCTGGAGAGAGGTGAAGCCCATGCAACCCGGCAGGCAGATTCTCAATCGGTGGCGATTTGGGTCTTAGATTCGAGAGGTCTCCATGTGACTTGGAAATATCACGGCGAATACGCAGATTGGTCCTCTTCGCAGAGGCGCTCAGAACACCTTGAGACTCCTTTGTAGGCGTCTTATGCCGATCGAAAGAGGACGAGACACGAATGTAGGCTGACCGCCCATTCGAGACGTTGCGGAGGGCACTCCGAGGAGCCCTGAGTCACCATTTAGAACGTGTAGTTCACAAAAGGGGGAAATAGGTCAAAACAGACGTATGCCAATAGGAGCGCTTTGGTGTATCCATGCTTGTGCAGATGATAGGAAGGCTGTAGGATGCTGTTACTCGCTGCGATGGAGGCTGCACCAAGAATGTGGAATATCTCTTGTTCTTGGAATTATGCCGACTGATAGTAGAAGGGATAAAGTAAGAAACTGATGAAGAGTGAAAGTTGCGGAAAGTTTCGAGGCTGCGTGCCTGCCGTTTTACTTGTCAATGATCTCAAGAGAAGGGAGGCGCAACTCGGACATCTCCTAGACACTGCAGCTTGGACCCTGAGGAAATCATTTCGGACAAGAGCATTCATCGTTGCTCAAGACACTGGTCACCGGCTGCTGGATGAGTTTAATGGAACTTTCTCATCCCTTCAGACAGCGTCCATGCTTGCTCTAGTGCTCAGTTGCTCATTCTTGTTTCCCAGCTTAGATATCTGCAGAAACGCATCGACGCCATAGCCTTCTAGACTATGCATTTCCAAAAGTCCCGCCCAGTATTCCGCATACACTCTACTCATGGGCAGCCCCATCCCAAGCCTCAAATTAGGCGGCCTAGAAGTGAGTGAGCCAAGTGAGCCGTCGTACGATCGTTTCTTGTCTCTATTGCTAGTGCTGGAATTGTCGGAGCTGCAATTTGGAGGTTTCAGCTCTTGCATGGTTGCTGCCATCTTAGGCACCTGAGAAAGGTTCCGCAGATGCGTTTGGCTGCGCGGCCCTTTGCTGAAGGACCATAGCTCTGGCATGACTTCATTGGGGATGCCGCCACCTTGATCGGATATCCTGATGATCACATGTTGTGGCGCTTCGCAAATGAGGACCTCGATTGGGGGTGGACTGTCATTTAGGGCAGACCGTCCTTCGACGACAGCTTGGATAGAGTTGCGAAGAAGCTCACCAATGACGTATTGCAGGTGGCTCAGGATGTAGGGGAAGGTAGCGTCCAGATGACCTTCGATTGTGATGTCCGGCAGTATGCAGCTCGAACCATAGGCCTCTTTAGCAAGGGTACTCGCTTGGTTCCAGCATGCCTCGACCACTTCACGAGCGTTGCAACGCAAGAAGACCTCTCCTACAAATTCGGAATTGGCGCCAACTTGAGACTTGGCATTGGGAAAGTGCCATGGGGAATTAAATGTTTCGGTCAATGCAAGGTGTTGTTCGGCAATGACCCTACGAGAGATTCGCTTGCGGCAATATTAGCGTTACATACGTCTGCTGCAGCTTTAGGGAGCCTACAGATCTCAACAGAGTGTTCATGAACTTGTCCATCTCCTCAGGCCGCATTAAGTCCTGACATTCAAGGACCCCCATAGCCAGCCTCGGTATCACGGTTAAGTGTTCCTGAAGAGTCTCGCTGACGACCTTGCAGTATTGCTCGTTATCCTCGACGGATTTGATCTCCCTTATCCTTCGTAGTGTCTCGAAAGCCTTGTAGTATAAATCGTACACGTGTGACATGTGAGGATTGGTGACAACGACGAAAGGCAGCGTCTGCATATCGCGTAGGCGGTGGGCAAGCCTGCATCAGGTTCAGGCGACAGCTAATAGGAGAGACCTAAGGGCCCAAACCTTGTAGGCAGTTCCATTCGAACATAGTTGGCTGAGCTCAGAAGCCGATTCTCTGTCAATGTACGGCCGAAGAAAGTCAATTGTCGAAGACTGATCGGCCTAGCCTCCTTCTGCACCCATCTTTAGGCCGTAAGCAGAAGCCATGAAGGGCGACAATGTATAGTCATGTTGGGTACTAACTCGTCAAGGACCGCCGCAGGTCGCCATGGAGCTGTTGCAGAAGCTATTAGCCTTCGGAAAAGGTGCGGCCTTGTTGACCAGGCTGCTTTCTCGAGAGCCCATGATCTAGAACGTGGCATTGCGTGGCTGCCATGCAGCAAGGACGAGGTTATGGCTCACTCATTGGCATTTGTCTAGCCGCGCATGCCGAAGAGGTTGCTCGTTTTCCGGAGAATACTTCTCAATATCTGTCGCTTCATGCGGAGAGAGGGCCGAAGGAGCGGTCAATTTGCGGAGAAGCGAACCCCACCTGCGCAAAGCATATCGCAAGGTAATGCGGCCACTGCGAATGCAAAAAAGGCACAGGATCCTTCATAGATATTTGATACCTTGCTGCACTTGACTGTTGCACGCATGCGGAGCTGTAGGAGTAGGTATGTACTAGTGACAAACGAGTGTTTTCAAGAAGCAGGCGTTTCTCAACACACTGCCAAACTTAGAAGACTTCGTCATCATCCACGCCCCATGAACATTTCAAGGAACTCAAGGAATCTGCAATCCCATATCCCATTAGGTCGCACACAACTTATACAACTTCAAGCCCAACCCTTCACTGTCGGCAAGTGTGGTTTTTGCGAAGCAGCTCATTCCGCATGACAGAGACCCCGCCCGCATCACCTGTTCCGACCTTTCCTTTCTCACTTTCTCTTGCCCAAGATGGATCCTGTAAGCACCAATCTCGACAACAGAGCCATGGATTCCGAGGATGGGAATGAGGCAGTGGCTGACTTGGACACCCGTCTGGGTGAACTACAGATGGGAGGTGGTGGTGATATGCTAATCGACGATTACGATGTGGTTGATGAGAAAACTGAAGTGGCTATCATCACTGCAGAGGACTCTCCAGAAGAGCAAGAACCCGAGATCCGGGCGGACGATTGTATACTACCTGAGATATTACAGTATTCCTCTTGGGAGCTCCGTTCTAACTCACTGGTAGATGATGCTATGAAACTCCGAATCCTGCCCAAAGATGCCGATTTAGAGACAGACAGTGAAGCTGTACACACTTGGGTTATTGATGATTGGCGACACCTGGAAAAGAAAACACGGGGCCCCAAGTTCGAGTGTGGCGGGCATCCATGGTGTGTGGGATCATAATCTGGCACTTGTCGACTCGAAGCTTGGGGAATATGACGTTGACTGTATATTAGGAGAGTACTGCTATTTCCATTTGGAAACAACGTCGACTTCGCGTCTTTCTATCTCGAACAAGGCTATGAAGATGGAGACCAGAAGCCGCCTGAGGGCTGGTACGCTTGTGTACAATTCAGCTTGGTTTTGTGGAACAAGCATGACCCATCGATATATGTTATGCATAGTAAGAGAAGAAGCAAGCGTGCAATCGACGTCCGTGCTGACATATATTCCACCAGCTGCGAACCACCGCTTTAACGCCGAAGAAAGTGACTGGGGCTTCACACGATTCGCCGAGGTACGGCGGCTTTTCGCTCCACAGTGGGACAACAAAGGTCGGCCCATGATTGAGAATGATGCCGTTAATGTGACCGCATATCTCCGGATATACAAGGATCCAACAGGAGTCCTCTGGCATAACTTCATAAAGTTAGTATTTTCCTTGGCCAGAGAAAGCTTTGCTGAGACATGTGAAGTTACAACTCGAAGAAAGAGACCGGCATGGTTGGCCTTAAGAATCAAGGCGCTACCTGCTATCTCAACTCACTCCTTCAATCCCTATACTTCACGAACGCTTTTCGCAAGGTACGCCATGTTTCTGTACAGAAAGAAAGCCACCATCTAACTCTCGCAGGCAGTGTACCAAATACCTACAGAAGCCGAATCTGATCGAAAGACAGCAAACAGCGCCTGGGCTCTTCAAAGACTCTTCTACATGTTACAAAGCTACGAAGAAGCTGTTTCGACCCAGGAGCTAACAGCTTCTTTCGGTTGGGAGACCAAGCACATCTTTGAGCAACAAGACGTCCAGGAGCTTTCAAGAATCCTTATGGAACGTATGGAGGAGCGAATGAAGGGCACTGATGCTGAGAACGCATTAGCAAATATGTTCGTGGGCAAAATGAAAACCTACATATCCTGCATCAACGTCGATTATGAATCGTCGCGAATAGAGGACTTTTGGGATATCCAACTGAACGTCAGTGGGAATAAGAGCCTGGACGAAAGCTTCAAGGACTACATCCAGGTAGAGACCATGGAGGGCGAGAACAAATATTTCGCAGAAGGGTATGGCCTGCAAGACGCCAAGAAGGGTGTGATCTTCGAAAGCTTCCCTCAAGTTCTCCACCTCCAACTGAAGCGCTTTGAATATGATATCAACCGTGATGCAATGATGAAGGTCAATGACCGCTACGAATTCCCTGAGATCTTTGACGCTTCACCCTATCTATCAAACAGTGCAGACAAATCTGAACCATATGTCTACCAACTCCACGGCGTGCTCGTGCACAGTGGTGACTTCAACGCTGGACATTACTACGCCTTCTTGAAGCCGACTGCGAACGGACATTTTTACAAATTCGACGACGATAGAGTGACGCGAGCAACCTTGAAGGAGGCATTGGAAGAAAATTTCGGTGGTGATTACGCGAAACTCAATGGCAATGTCGGCGTCCGAAATCCATACACGCGGACTCTATCAACCAAGCGATCGATGAGCGCTTACATGCTCGTCTACATTCGTCAAAGCCGTGTGCAGAGTATACTACACGAGGTATCTGCGGAGGACACACCCCCCCACCTTGGTTGGTTGGCTTTTAAATTTATGTTTTGACATTTACTAACAGGCAATAGCAAAACAACTCAATGAGGAGCGAGAAGCTGCTGAGCTTCGGCGGAAAGAACGTGAAGAGCAACACCTATATCTCTCGATCGGCGTGGTTACCGAAGATAACTTCAAAGCACATCAAGGTTTCGACCTTACCGATTGGGATCCAGACGA
The DNA here is from genome assembly GCF_014066315.1 of Letharia lupina. NCBI lineage: Eukaryota > Fungi > Ascomycota > Lecanoromycetes > Lecanorales > Parmeliaceae > Letharia > Letharia lupina. The sequence goes on along the minus strand of NW_023502990.1, from coordinate 671,302 downwards.
AGCAACGAACTCTACACCGAAAGTCCATCGTGTCTTGAGGACTTCAACCCTAGCAGAGTTCGCCAAGACTTTAGCCGAGAGTCAGCGGCTCCCACCTGAGCAAGTCCGCTTGTGGGTGATGGTAAATCGCCAGAACAAGACTATACGACCAGACCAACCCCTTCCGGAGCCAGAGATGACCATAGACGAGGCTTACAGCAAGTACGGTGGCCGGGATAAGAGCTTCCGGCTGTTCCTAGAAAGGGCCTCGCAGATCGAAGCAGGGAAATCCATGTGGCCAGATATACAACCACCAAACACCACCAACAATCAGCCGATGCTGATATTCCTCAAATACTTTGACGCCGAGGCGCAGACTCTGAAGGGCGCTGGTCACATCTATGTCAAGAAGCAGTGTAAGGTTGCGGAAATGGTACCCATGATACTGCAGCTTATGGGCTGGTCACATGGCCCAAACGCTTTGTCCAATGGCGTTACGAATGGTACACCTTCACCACCCTCGCTCGCACTCTATGAGGAAATCAAGCATTCGATGATTGAGCCAATGAAGCCGAAATCCACCTTACATCAAGCCGAAATCCAAGATGGTGACATTGTCTGTTTTCAACAAGTTTTGTCAGAAAAAGAAGCCTTGGGTGTTGCGCAGGCTGGCGGCTACACTGACGCCAGAGAGTTCTACGATTACCTACTGAATCGCAAAACCGTCAGCTTCTCTCCCAAATTTCCCACTGAGAGTGACAGCGACATTTTCAAGATCGATCTCAGTCGAAAAATGTCATATGAGCAATTCTCAGCGAAGGTTGGCGAATACCTGAAGGTCGACCCGACACACCTCCGCTTTTCGACTGTCAACTCCACCACGGGCAAGGTCAAGAACCCCGTAAAGCGGAATGCAAACCAGAACCTGTATCAAATACTGAGTCCGCAATTTGGAACATATAGCAACAACAATCAGCGCGACGATGCGTTGTATTACGAAATTCTGGACATGAGCCTCAGCGAAATGGATACGAAGAAGAGCCTGAAGATCAGTTGGGTCACTGAAGGAATGTCCAGAGAGGTTTGTGATTCGACGAGTCTGTTTCATACCTGTACGCTGACGTGATCTGTAGGAGTTCTTCGAGGTCCTCGTGCCCAAATCCGGCACTGTACGCGACCTCCACCAGGGTCTGCAACAAAAGGCCAAACTTGACGACGAGACCACACAGAGAGTGCGGATATACGAAGTGCGCGCAAACAAAGTGTACAAAGAGCTTCTCCCAGATGATCACGTGGCGGTCCTCTCCGATTTTGCGGGACTGTACGCGGAAAAGATGCCCGAAGAAGAGCAATACGCTGATAGGAGAGATTTTGTCGACTGCTTTCACTTCGAAAAGGAGCCAAGCAAACCGCATGGTATTCCTTTCAAGTTCCTCGTCAAATCTGTGAGTGATCCCGCAAGTGTCAAAAAGCTGGGCTGGTATTGACAAAGCACAGGACGAGACATTCAAGGATACCAAATCGCGCCTGTCGAAGCGAATCGGCATCAAAGGCAAACAGTTCGACAAGATCAAATTTGCCATCATCCAGCGGTCTATCTATTCCAAGCCGACCTATCTGGACGATGGTGAGTTCGGTCTTTTCACCCTTATCATTACGCTCTACGTATCAGGATTGCAATAGCTAACGCAACAGTGCAGATGACATTCTCTCCGAAGCCATCGGCAGCCCGGATGACCAACTCGGCCTCGATCATGTAAATAGATCTAAAGGACTTGGAGGCAAAGGTGATTCGATATTTATCCGGTGATCATCTGCCCGCCTACTGTATTTACAGCACTCTGCAGATTGCTTTTGGAGCGAGCATCATTAGCTGGTGCTTTCTTATTTTTGGAGTCTGGGAAAAGGAGGATCTCCTTGCTCCCGTGCCCAGGGCAGGAGAAACAGCATGGCATGGGAAATGAAAATATGGCTCAGTATGGATCATACGTCCATCGAAATGATAGTTGTTTGTACACTAGAATGTAGCGTGCATCGATTGAGAGAGACTTTGTGAATGTGGATCGGATCAACATCTCATGTGCAGTGCTCTGATTGGCGTATTTCGCTCAGGTACTTGACATTCTCGTTCACTAATAACTGGATCGCAAAGTCCATCCTCTCCCGGCCCACACGGCCATACCGGGAAAGTCATGTAACACCAGGCTCTTCCAGGAGACAATGAGCCCCTGAAGGCAAGCTTTGCAATCCAGCAGCTCGGTTACATTCGCTTCTGATCTCGGACCTGGTTTGCATCAAAACGGCCGATATGCCCCGTGGATGACGGCGACCGGCCCATCTTTATGACATCAACCTCCCATCACGGGGTCAACGATGATATGCACATCATGAGCATTACGTGAGATATTCGGTGATCAGCATGTACATCAGGCTCCCCGGTTGCAGCATTATTCTACGTCACGTCCCTGGTCTGAATTGTCCGTGCCGTCCTTGTATCTGCGACGCATGAAGGTATCCAAGGTTACAAAGGTCTTCAGACGCACGTGTCTTGTAGGTGGTCTTTGTCATGGCGTTTGGAAGCCGGCATGCCGGAAACCGGCTTCTCTACCAGTACCTACCGCGCGACGTTGGTCGGTTGAACAATCTAATTGACTTCGGTGCCGAGGCATTCGTGAAACACACCATGGCGGTCACGATGTTACTTTTTGGACGCACGGCGCCATGGTGACGCGAGGATTTGACGAGCGGCATCTCATCGCGAGCGAGAGTTGATCGGGGACAGAAGGACGTGCGATTTGGAAATGGGGAAAGTTCCAAGCAGTGCATGCGCAGATGCTCTCAACATCATTGTCATTATTGGCTGCAACCAAGCATCGGTAGTTGTACACTTTTCATTGTCCTTTTCTCTTCTCAAAAGACTACGGTCTAGGTACGTCTGAAGTTATAATTACAGCTGCAATCCCTGACATTCTCATCAAGAGTAAAAACTTAATAACCGCCCTGCGGCTGCGACCCGATCAGGCGGTAATGTTGGTAGAAGGTGAAATGCCGTGTTACGAGTAGAATGAATATATGCGAAAAGTCATTTATGCAATGTGCCTATCGAAGTGGATGGTTGAAAGGCGAGGTAGGTAGTTGAAGAGGGCTGTAGTGACTGTTGGAATGCTGCGAGAGTAGTTAGCGTTTTAATCGTATCTGTGTGGAGCAAGGAAAGAGGAAGTACCTGGGCTCAAAGGCTTCACTTTTTATCGTAAGAAGTAACGCCGACCGAAGCACTGGCAAGAGGGGCTGGTACTACCGCCGAATTCTCGGCCACCTTCTTTGGGGTCCCAGTAGAGCCAGCGCCTGCTACGCCTGAGACACCCACCTTCTTCTTCTTCACATCCAGCTTCTTTGGGATCCCAGTAGAGCCAGCGCCCGATACACCCGTAGGCAGGAAGCCGCCAGGGGGCAGGATCCCGGCAGGGATGGAGGCGGTAGCGCTTGGCTCTGGACCTGGTGGTCTCTGGTGCCACTTCCCAGGAGGGCCGTGAGGGCCGTGAGGGTGCCACTGAGGACTCGCGAGGACGGCCATGGGGGCTAGGACGGCCACGAAGATGGCGAGGGAGGATAGATGCATCTTGAGTTGTTGTTGTGGGATAGAAGAGGCGGTTGAGATTCGATAGGCGGGTAAGACAAGGATGGTTTGATGTGAATGAAAGTAATTTCGATCAACGAAAGGCTGTTTGTGGAAGGTCGAATGAAAAGAGAGTGATGATGAGAAAGAAGTCAGCATGGGGAGACCAGTTCTTATACTGGCCCGGACCACAGGCGTTCCTGCAGCAAATTACCCGTACCCGAAGTACCCTCTCCAGCTTCAATCACCCCAGAGCTGGTTGGCTCGAAGGTTTCGGATACATGTCACACGAAACCATAGTCAGTGACGATGAGCAGAACCGGTCGTGCCGGGATGTGGGGCTCGTCAAGCACCATGTTGAGCCATCGTTTACATGGCGTTGCGGGCCGAAGGTGTACGAAGATCGCTGCGATCAGCAAGCCCGGACTTGACCAATGCTCGTAGATTGCCACGCGCGCAGGGGAATATCAACTCTTCAAGAGGCGTTTCAAGACCATGACCTCCTTCGGGATCACCCTAGCGTCAAATGCGAAACGACATTAATGAGACATCCTTGTATTCCTTCACACACCTCGAAGATTTTGCTCGAAACCCCGAACGAATCAGACATGGGACACATCAATGTGGCACAAGAGACCGCCCTCTCAGCCATTTGTGCGTTTTTCAAGCCATTTAACCAACGTACGGCGTTCATACAGAAAACCTCCACCAGACTGTTGAAAAATAGTATCGCAGTGATGAATGCAAAAACGATACGCTTTGCAGCAGTGACAGAAGTAGATGAGGAAGACAAGGTAGTCGGACTCGATGGCGTATTCCGTGTGGTCCAAGTGGCCGGCGGCAAGCCCGGCTTGTCATGTTTTGATTGGATTACCCTTATCATTACATATCATTGGTAACTTGATTTTGCACATGAAAGGATTATGGGAATCGTGAATGATGATTCACGGCTGAGAAGGAAGGCAATGAAATTAACAGGACCTCTGATCAGGGAGAGTTCCGCATCCTAAATTGAGGATTAGGCAGGTCAATGCCTTTACACGGCACATCCAGAGAACTCATGATTACGGTATTTGTATTCATTGAGCAGGGTGAAGGTAGCCCCGAACGGATACGGTACTCGTAATAAAGTGCTAAAGTGCTAAAGTGGTAAAGGTATGCCAGCCGAGACTCTTATGCACTGTACTTTAACGCTGGATGCATAAAGTAATGCATGCTGAAGGCTGAAGCTCAGACCTACCCCTGTTTTCTTAATCATTGGGAAACTAAAAAAAATCTGCGAATTTGGCACCCCCCCATAATCAAAAATCAAAAATTTGAATTTTTCTGTATAACCTCACCACCACTTGTTTTTACAGTCTAAAAATTTTACGATATCTACTTATTATATTAAATAATCTATCTTTAAATTTTAGAAAAATTTAGATTTTAATCTTGTAAGTGAAATATAAAAAGTGAGAATATATCGCGAACTTGAAAATTTACCTCGGCTATTTTTTTTACCGTCAAGACTATCTTAAGAAAATCTAAGAATTTATTAAATCTTTATTCTATAATAAAACGAATAATTAGAATCTTTTATAATTCGATATTCTTAATCTCTTATATAATTATTAAAATCTAGAAATTTTTTAGAATATTATAAGTTATCGTTGTGAGGCTATTTAAGAAAAGCACTTTTTCTATTTTTTGAGGGGGGTGCCAAAATCGCGATTCTAGTTTCCCAATGATTAAGAAAATAGGGGTAACTCTAAGGTACTCTACTCGCTTGCGGCGTGAAGCCGCTTAGCGTGTCGACCCACTCATCCCACCATAGGATGTACTCTACAATTCAGGGGCTCAACCCTCCAGCCAAAACATCGTGCTCCCCAGCCGCCAGACGATAGGACAAAAGAAACACCCAGAGTGGCGATATCACGTTGTATGTTACTAATATTGTATGTATCATTGGGCCGAACACGTAGATAATTGATCCTTTGCTGGAAAAAGGGAAGCTCCCCGCGACAAAAAGATGCAGAGTCAAAGATAATGACACACGGAAGAACGACTCAGAAAGTCCACGATCCCTTAATCTTCCCCAGGTCCAGGTCGAGTTAACGTGAAACAACCTGCTAATAACGGCGACAGAAAGTCTAGCCCGCATGCACTACTACTGTGTTTGCTGCAGGCTCACGGAATACCAGTCACATTCAGATATTCTGGGGTACACCATAGGTATAGAGACATGTGCTCTCGCGACTGACCATTAGAGCGGTACATTATTCCAGACAACATACAATGTGATCAAGTCAACCTCCCATCTTTCTCTAATCCACTTTTTCGAGACATGTCCTCTTGCCCGTCTCCATAAACCCAGTATTGGGCACCCAATCCTACATCACAGCAGGCTTGAAAAATACCGCACAGCTTGAACGCCCATGGCACCTTCCCAGGTTCCGACATGAAGAAGAACCCCATCTTCATTGCATCTCCTAAGAGCCAATTCACCAATACCGACAACCGGAATCCTTTACAGGAGTGAGCGCGTTGATTGGAGAAAATTTGTGGAAGCGGAAGCACCGCTTCGATTGCAAGCCCAACGTAGCCGATGATGTTAGTGTAGACAGAGGCAGCGATAGGCCGAACGAAGGCATGCATGACGAGCAAAGAGAGGGTCAAGCCGAGAAGGTATTCCCAGTACCTGGAAGGCCGAAGAGTTAGCATTCGGATGTTCCCGCTTCCTCGTCGTGGTCTTCGTGATCCTCAATCCGAACTTGGAAAGTGGAATACCCGAAAGAACGCACTCACGGTCGCTGCGCCCTCCATCTCCAAAAACCCCATGGTCTGCCCGGCTCCATAGTCTTGAAAGGTCCCTCTCCCCGCCATGGAGGCCTATTGTCCAGCGCAACTTTCAGCAGTACCACTTGTACAGCCACCATAATTACAGCTTGTATGAGAAGAGCAAGGTCATAACGGGCGCCAGGCCAATAGAAGATCTTCAAGATCGATGCTGTAAGCATGATCAAAGGGATGTCGAGAGAGAAACCAGCAGACGTGCGATTTCGGTGGATGGAAAGAATCTGATCAGTGTACGATGTAAGAGGAGAGAATATGAGACTGTGTAGATGAGAGGTCAGTGATCATATTGCATAAGACAGCTGGGAGGGGAGACATACAAGAGAGGAGTGAAGGAAGAAATCAACGTTGCGACAAATGCCATACTGGGCGCAACGAAAAGCTGCACAATAGTCGATACGCAGTGACGGTTATGATAGTCATTGTATGGACATAATTGGGTAGAAGAGGTAAATCCAGTTGAAAGAGCTGTGGGCCGATGGGACAGATGGCAAACTTGGAGCCCCACGACTGGTAGACAACAGACTGTTCAGGTTGGATTGAAATGGCGAAGGTATCGCACCGTATAGGCCAGATGCTCTCAAGATTGTCAAGTCGCCATTAAGCTCCGTATTGACAGAGTTGGCGAGCACTGGACTGACACACTGGGTACAACAACACTGAATGGGAACATGATTCCAGATTTTCCTCTCCAAAATGACTAAGCAGCTTTAGGATCTGTGATTGGTGGATTCGCTCCCCACCACGACACGAGACACGAGAACCTCTCCCTTATTATACAAGCTCAACAACCACGGTACAGATGATGGTCGAGGACTGCACCGCCAAAGCTGGACAGATCTGGCGCACAGGGGATGATGTCAAGTTAAAATCTAGCCTTCCTTCCCAACTTCCATTTCGTCCTCCCTTTCCTTCCTCCATTTGCTTCCTTCGTTCCTTCGTTCTTTCGTACCAAACACTCAACCCTCGCAGCAAGAGGCTAGAGCGCTGCCGGCATTCAAGCTTTCACTCAAGCTTTTTTTACCGAGGCATGTTTCTGAGAACCGAGCGTTAGGGACAGTTTTGCAGGACGGGCGGAACGAGTGATGCCGTGTTGGTGCATGAGTGCATGAGTGGCTTGAGTGCATGAGTGAGTGCATGAATGCATACATTACCTCAACACCACCGTCCTTCTTTATCCTTCCAAAGAATCCACTGGTGCAGGAATCCAGAAGGGTGAACCTCTTATTTACTTTCGGAAATTATCACCCAATCGATCATCTATCTCGCCCTTTTTCGGCCATGTTTACGCAATGCGAAAGAGCCCCTCGAGCCCCTCGAGGGTCCCGCCTAGAAGGCCAAGCCCGCGGTTGGATGCACCCGGCCTCGATCTACCTTAATTTTAAGATTGGCCATCGCTCTCCTCACCACACAAGGCATACACACATCCACACCTCCCTCCTCGCCGAAACATCTTATTTGAACTTGGAAACATCTTATCGCATCAGCTTTCTGCACTCTCCACTATGAATATCAAGGCAATTCTTGCAACGGCCCAGCTTGCCGGTTTGCCCTCATAGCTACCGGCGGTGTCCGTAATTCGTGACGTGATATGTGTGGACAAGGGCGTCAGGGGCACCAAGGGTAGGCCGACGATATGTCAACATTCATCCTGGCGGAAAGTATTGGCTGGATCGTTCCGGTCACGTCACGAAATGTAGCATCTTGACATCCATCCCTGGGGCATGCGGGCTCCGGTAAAGGTCTGTACACCGTCTACTTGTTGATGCATCGCGGAAGATTGTTGATTTGGATGCCTGTACTCGCAGAATCGTCTTCCCTTCCTTCGATCCCAATGGCTCTTGAAAGACTCTGGCGTTATATTGCTCCTTCCGTGCATTCAAGCGTCTGGGCCGGGCCTACGGTTCTACCTCTCCTAAATGTGGCTAGAAACCATGTGGACGAGTGGGGACAGCAGACTCGCAAAGCATCTTTAAGCGCCCATTGCAAGGATTACTTGTTCATTGGATGATCATGGTGCCAACGCTCCAATCCCATCACTCTGGTCATGATTTTTTCGGCATATAGAACATACAACTTCGTCGTTACCCTTCTGCACCGTCCCTCCTTCTACTACACCAACTCTGTAGGTGACAACGCTCTTTCAATATCCACATTCCTTTCGAAGCTTGACAACTACCCAACATTCTGAGGTCTCTTTTTCGCAGCTTGAAGCTTGCTTTCCTTTTTTTTCACTTCTAGGGTCAACTTCTACACTACATACTCATCATTTTTCGCAAACAATCCTCCTCGGAGACCTTTCATACAAAATGAGGAATCATCGGATCTTCGCTCTACTCTTCGCCCTTGCCGGTCCCTGGCAGGTCACTGCTCAGAGGGAACATCGATGGTCCACATTCAGCGAAGTGGAAACCCCAACTTCAGGTATACTGCGTTGATGGCTCCTGCCGCCTTGGAAGCCTATTATCACACAGCATGCTGACTCCAACACGCTTTAGGATCACCTATCACGGTCCAAACATCGGCGGTGATCACGATTGCTTCCAATCCGGTAGCTACTCCCATGACGACTGCTTTGTCCGTGGAGAAGTCGCAAGGTGCCGTACTTCAGAACGCTACCATACCGGCCTCCGCTATCAGTGTAGCGCCAGCACCTATCAATGCTGGCGTCATGACCATAGCCATTCACAATTACTGGACGGCCCCATTATCGGTCTCGTACTTCCAAAACAGCGACTCCCCAAGCGCCGTCGGTGCCCCAAAGCCAGCTCCGCTAGGAACAACTACACAGGTAGTGTTTCCCACAAACTGGGCTGGCAGAATCGTCATTGGGAAGACCACCGACGCCGACGGCAGCAAGATCGGTACGTACATTTCGGAGCTGATTATTCCCAATCTGTAGTAAGATCGAGTCACAAGACATGTCTCGGGAGCAAAAAGACCTTTTGACTCCCGAGACCTGTCTTGCAACTACGAATGCTGCCTCGAATAGGTTTTGCTGACTCCGAAATCTGTGTAGAAGGCAGCACCACGGTATGGAACGATATCGACGTCAGCTACGTTGACGGTTTCTCCGTACCGATCGTCTGCTCGAACGCCACTGCGCCCGTCACTGGCTGCAACATCAACCTATGGGACGTTAGCGGGCCTTGCAATAATACCGTCGGTGAAGATGCCGTATGCCTGAACCCTATGCAGGGAGTCCCCAATGGGCCAGCCGATCCTTGGTTTTTGCCGTGCCAAGGTGTCGCCTACACTTTCCCCAACGACAATGTCGCGAATGATGGAAATACTGGAACATCAAATGTCTCATGCTGCATTGGGACCGAGGAGATGGGCTGCAGGGCGCCAGCTATGCAGGGAAAGGGCAATGACCAGGCGTCGAAGCGGGCGTTGCAGGCACCAGAGAAGCCGCTTGGGTTGGAAAAGGCGGTGAAGCATGATAAAGGAGATTCCGCATTGCGACATGCGCACAGCCATCTCAAGAAACATGTTGACCGGGCGAGGTTCCGCGAGCGAGCCTTTTAGAGGGCAAACGAGAGATTCCATGGTCAAGCAGTATAGAGGATGTCATTGGTTTTGTATCTATTTCAATTCTCTAGAAATATCTGGCGAGACTAGATAGCACTTTTCGGCAATAGAAGCCTTGAACTTGTTTCAAGCTTTTTTGCCTCTTTGATGTTTCCCTGATATCACTACGGTTCGTACGGCTACCTGGTTCGCTCCTTGAATCTACGGAGGTTGACAACCGAAAGTCCTGAACGCCAAGATTTCTGTGCCAAGATCTCGGATAACGCCCGGACCCGCAGGGTGGACCCAGACACTGCGCTTAAAGACGCTTCGGCAATTTACAGAGGTCTGCACCGAAAGTCCTGCACCCGCCAAGACTCTTACGCTCAGACTTCGGATAACGCCTCACCTAAAGGGCTACCTGGATAATGCGTCTGGAGTTCTTCGGAATCGCACCTAGCCCTAGCTAGGTTTCGGGGCTTAATGCCCCTATCAAGCCAAAAGAAGTACCTAAAGTCCCATTCATGCGCTGTGAGAAGATATTTCTAGGCTTCCCCTCTACAGGGCCGCTTTCCGAAAGTAGGGTTAGGGCTGCACTAGTGCGGGTGCAGGACTTTCGGTGCAGACCTCTGTACCTGGCATGAGCCTAAAGTAGCTTGGCAATGTTCTCTGGGGTCCCTCGCTACGGGGCTGCCTTCCGAAGGTAGGGTTAGGGCTGTGACTAGTGCCGTCCAGGACTTTTGGTGTCAACCTCCGTACGAGGCCCAGGAAACATCCCGACACATGAATTTCGCTCATTCGCAGTCTTGATATCTGGCAATCACAAATCCTATCGTTGGAAGACAAGCTCTAGAAATATTGCTAACATACTGTATCATATTTCCTGAGCTAGCCTGAGTCTCGTCTGCGACGAAGTGCGACGGAGTTCGGACGACGGCATGGCAATAGCTTATACCATCTGAGGAGAGATGATTGAAGAAATTGAAGTAGCCAACCCTGAGCTCCATAGTTCTCACGAGAAATCACAACCGTGGTATATCAGACCGCCGTGAAAGACTGAAAGAAATAGAGTATTATCGATCAAAGACAAGAAAGAAAAGACCGCTGAGCCTCCTGCCCATTCGTATGCTTTTTGAGCTCGATATCCTTGAAGAGCAAGAATGACATAGGCAAAACCCGTAGAGATATGATCATCATACCTCCTCAGACTCAAAAGACCTGGTTTTATTCGTTGAAGTCTACCTACTTGTGTGATTCCTAAGTTCAAGAGATTGAGAAGAATTGGCTTCCGCGAAACTGCGTTCGACTGAATGCTACTTCCGCTGTGGAGACCCAGATTCATGAGGCCCAAGCCGCCTGTCGGTAATCATAAAGCATTTCAGGCTTACGCAGACAATGTGTACAGTCTGTGGCTTCTCAAGGGTTGAAAATCCGCCATGCCACAGCTCGGGCTTCCAAGACCATGCTGCATGAGAGTGGCGACCAGGAAATAGTAGTATACGTCTCTACTCGCACACAGTACATAAGATCATCTGATCAAAACTGACCAATGACATGATTTGGAAGCATAGCCATCTAGGACGGACAAGCAACATAAGCTCTGGCGTTCGTCGGCGCTGTGTAAGCCTCTGACCTGCGTATGCGACTTCGTCAACCGCATCAATGAGCGATCAAATTCCCTTGCGCTCTGATAGCAGATTCTGTCCTCGATTGACCGTTGGACTTTCAGATGACCGTCGCAACGCAGACCAATCAAGCTTGTATCTTGAAAATTAAGCACTGTGTTTCTCCCGAATCGTCTAAAGAAGATGCTTCTTCCAGAAGCTGTTCACTACAACTATAAGACAGCAAATGCTGCCTAGATCACCTGGGACACAGCCAATGCCATGTCTCAAATGTTATTAGGCAGTCTGCCTCGGGGCTTCCGTTTCCACTGTCCTGGCAATTGCCAGCTGTAGGAAAAATCAGCGAAGTTCAACGATGTCAATGAGAGACTTACGGCCGGACAGCCAATAGCAATGACACTGAATGAAACTTGTGCACACAAAGGCCAAGGACAGATAACATGGTGCCCACCCGGCATGTAGCTGTCCCGAAGGATCTATGGAAGAAAGTATGCTCAGCTGATCAAAACGATTAGGTTAGTGGCCTCCTTGACATTTTTTACTATGCGAAACAATTGACCGATGCTGAGAAGCGACAAAAGTGGGACAAGATTCGATGGAGACGTCTGGAAGACTCCAAAGGTAGCGCAAGTCATAGCGTTTGGAGAATAATTTCAGAGCATCGACCAATGTCTTCTAGCGCGACAGATCGTTGTGTGCAAGAGCGAGTTGATGCCGCCAACCTTTTTGGGGGTTCTTCTACGTCTCAAGCCAAGATGACAGCGTGTCATGGTTGGCAAACATTACAGCCAGGAATATCTTCATGTACCGAGGCAGGTATGCCTTCTTGTGCTTTCTTCAAGGCTGGGAGCATTAGGCAACACTATCAGCAGATAGTAGGATCGCTTTCTCATGGCAGATCTGGCGGTTGGATTAGCTGACAAATGCCTAGACTATACTGTAAAGTGGCGGGATCCATCATCAGATGCACTGCAGCAGGAATGAAAAAGTCCAAAAACGATTAAATAGTATTCCGGAAAGACCTGGTCAGTGGACGTTGGATCTCGCACCATATTACGTTTTTACAAAATCCTTATGCGTAATTAGTGTCATCTAGAAGGACGGGAACCAAGGAACTCTTTGGGATCGGAGGACGCGCATGACATTGAACTTTGTTATGCATGCGTTCCGAGCACTTATAAGTCTAATTAATCAGTCATAGAAGGCAGGTTCAGAGATGATTCCAAAAATAGGGCAATTTTTCGGGGTGAATGAGCGTGATGTATACTTCCGGCTTTTGAGACTCGAGAACAATGCGATCTTGTGAGTATCCTGGGTTTCAAGCCTTCAATTTTCAATGTCGTGAGGCTTGAAGAACAAGCGTACGGAAGTAAAATGTTGGAATTTGAGCAGACCTTGGAGTCTCTTGATACTGAGATGGAAACCCCTGAAAACTCGCTCCAGTACGTAAAAGTACAAGGAGAAACGGGCCATTATCCATAGTTGGGTACTCAGATACTGGCGAGGTCAGCAGCGAAGAGCAGCTGGTTTGCTTAAGTCATACGCCGAAAGAAGCCGAAAGAATATAATGTTGTGATCAATCCTTCAGTCCTACTTCCAAGTCAACGTGTACATGAAGCAAATTCAAATGCACGTACAGAAAAGGTGGGGTGTGTGCTTGCTTGACTGGATCAAAGCTTATCCTTGACGAAACCATAAACCATTTTGATGATAGCCTGCCTGTTCGCCCTTTTTGTTCCACACATTTAGCCTCTGTACGAACTTCCTCCCACCGGAAAGCTCTTCAAATACCCATATGGTCCTCAACGTCCACTTCTCATCGGAATTTTCCCCATCCGCGAGGATGAATCTGCCATCGCCATCTGTCATCGTCTGCTTGACTTGGCTTCAATCTACCCACAAACTTCTCCCTGTCACATCACCATACAAAGCGTCCTTCTCAGTGCGCCATTCGTTGTCCAACAGGTACTGCTGGCTAGTCCCTGGGATGGATGCGGCTGTTGCGTACTGACTGAAAGTGTATCGGTTGGCCTTGGGCTATTGGATTTTAACCTTTGTAGAAGTAGACGACGTGGCTTTTCCAAGTAAGCCATAAATTCCTTGGACTGCGAAGACGGGCGAGATGTCGTCGGAGAGGGGTTTGTTTAATTTCCACGTTCCAGCCAGATCCTGGAGTGTCTTGTGAGGTGGCGCTGCCATCGCGATGAGCTGCTTTCTTGGGCGGTTTGCCAAACGCGAGAGGGATCCGCTTGCAGGGTATTGAAGAGAAGCAGCATTAAGATGTGAAGGGATCGTCCATGCGGTCCACTTTTCGTTATCATCATCAAGGACTCTCCATGCCTTGCGACGGACCAAGATTTGGAACCCTGGCTTTATTCCCAGCGCTACGAACAACAGGGCAGCAAAACCACGGCATCTTCTCACATCATCAGAAACAATGTGAAAACATTGATCTACTTTTGTGACAGGACATCAGTGCGCTTGACTCGATTGGAGGAAAGAGGCGCGTTAAGCGCTGCCCCTCCCTACTGCTGGTGCTGGGAGTGGGACGAAGCTGAGGAAACAGCACCGGAAAGGCATCTCTATGAGCCTCATGGCTCTAGCGGCAGCATGATATGGATATAAAATGGGAACAACATTGTGAACGCTTTTCTAAGCTCTACTACAACTACGGGACGCACTTTTTTCCGTGGCGGCCTCCGGGCAATGCCTGCCGCAAACCCGCACTTCATGGCAGGACACTCGTCGAAGCTTGTGTCCTTCCAGCTATCGAGACCACAATCCGACAAGGATCGGCCCAGAGTTGGCCGTCTCACCTTCCAAGGCCGCAATCCAATTGATACTCCTCATTATGTGGCTGTCAGCTCACGAGGAGCTGTACCTCATCTCTCTCAAGACATGACGAGAGACAACACAGCGATTCGTGCCCTGTATACGGCTGTTGAGGAATGTGAGTAGCTCGAAACCTCTGCGGACATCTCCTCCAAGTACTGACGAGCGAGCTCTTACTGGAGCCCGCAAGTTGTAGAGAAAGCATCCCATCAATCACAAGTCCCACCAGTCTTCAACTTCCCTGCCTCTTCTGACGAATCACCTTTGCGGAAGTTCATTGCTCTCCAGAAAGATGCTCTGCTTATTCTTGGTACTCGACGGGTACCACCGTTACCATGTCCGGCCTCGAGTACCTCTAGCGCTATATCAATCATCACATCACTAGGCGTTGGTATGCTGGAGTACACCGACTACGCAGAAGCGGTTCAAAAACTCCGGCCGGATATAGTTTTGGCTATGGGAGATGTGCTGTTCGGACACAAGCCGGGCATGAAACGGAAGGTTGTGATGGGTGATAGGACGCTCGCTTGGTTGAAGGAACTGATATCTGCGATGGAAAACGAGGAGGATGGCACACCAAGGACCGCATTGTTCGCGCCAATCCTACCCATTGAGGCCGAGCAGCAAAATTACTACCTAGGCGCTCTTCAGGATGAGCTCAGAGACAGCGTGTCTGGGCTTGTTCTCTACGATGCTGCGTCCGTTGATGCTATTCCTGACAACCTGCGTGGCCTCCCTCGATTGTCTTTGGGTGATGCCACAAGCCCCCACAAGTTGCTGGATGCCATGGCCTTGGGAATGGATGCTTTCACTATACCATTCATCACTGACGCTACAGATGCTGGGGTTGCCTTGGATTTCTCCTTCCCGGCTCAGAGTAATGCCAATTTCGAGGGACGATTGCCTCTCGGCATAGACATGTGGTCCTCTACGTTTGCCAATGATATCTCTCCACTTCTAACGGACTGTCCATGCTATACTTGCACGAACCACCACAAAGCCTTTGTCCAACATCTCCTGAATGCAAAAGAGATGCTAGGTTGGGTACTACTACAGTTGCACAACCACCACATCATTGACGAATTCTTCGCCGGGGCTCGCGATAGCATACAAAGCAGATCCTTTGAGGGCGACCGAGTATTGTTCGAGAAAATCTATGCAGCAGAGCTACCAGCGAAAACGGGGCAGGGTCCGAGGTAAGTACAGCGTTCTTACCCTGAAGCTCATGTATGCTGATGATCTACAGAGTCAGGGGCTACCAGTTCAGGTCTGAGGGCAAGGGCGGACCTCGCAAGAATCAAATTGCGTACCGGCCGCTTGACGATGGAAAAGAAAAACTCGCCGAGGCCGCCTTGCCAAGCCCCGACGCCGATGCTGAGCATCTAGAAGAGCAAGGATTTGCGGAGAAGGTGAAATGATAGCCCTCTCGGCCCTCGGAATGATGTCACAAACCCCCCCCCCCCTTATTCACTTTGGTATTCGAGTCTTACTCGCTGTACTACACTCGCAAGTCTGTCCTTCTGTCTGAGGCTTTTTGGCATATGAATGGCGTTATTAGCAAGATGAGGCAAACGGTGCAAAGCCCTCCACAAGAAGTATCAGCAGAAAGGGTGCAATTGCTAGTCAGAAGAAAGCCACGTACTGACGCCCTTCAACTGTTATTTTTGCGAGCTCCATAGTCTACCATCCTAAGGAAACCCGTGGCACTTCAGACACGCAGCCAAAGAACCAGCAAAGTCAATAGGCACCGGTCTCTCAGAAGATCTACGATGGAGGGCCTCAAGCCCAGAGACTTCAGTCAATAAACACAAGCACTTCAATAAATCCTAACTAACTGAAACAACACATCACTCTTCTCGCTGAAATCCCGCGATGCTTCTGGTAATCTTACCATCAAACCCGCCAGATTACGCTGAACTTCGTTTCGAATATTTGTTCCACACTTTAGGAACAATCAATCACCTCTTTGATGGCGTTCACATGTTCCCCACCCTTTATATTTGTAACTCTCTTGAAGAAACGCGGCACCACATACCGGTCATGGCAGAAGTGCCCAGAACTATGATATCCACCATCCCCATAAACACACTCAAAACCCCTCAAGGTCCAAATCCCTTCTTGTACAAATCCTCTCCTCTCTTCTCATTATTCCCTCAACGCTGTCGTTATCTTGTTACAGATACGGAAATTTCATACCAAACTTTTCACATACTCTCAAAATGAAAAACATTCTCTCCATCGCCGTCCTTGCTGGCCTGACCACGGCCTATAGCGGCGACCTAACCTATTACGCCGATGGTGTCGGATCCTGCGGTCTCACGAACACCGACAGTGACGCCATCGTCGCCCTCTCTCTTCCCATGGTATGTATCTTGGGACCAAGTTTTCAGTACCCCGGACCAATGCCGGAGTTCCAAGACGTGCTCCGGGAGCAACAAACGGCTCTCAATACCTCTCCGATATGTGTCATCTTCGGGCCTTTGCCTTGTGGAAGGAAAGCTGACCCCGAAACGTTTATAGATGGCCAACGGCGGCAACCCAAACACCAATCCCAAGTGTGGGTCGAAAATCAGCATTCACAACCCCACTTCCGGTCAGACAGCCCAGGCTACCGTGGTCGACTCGTGCGCGGCGTGTGCCATGTATGATATTGACGTCTCGGGGTCCCTGTTTACGACACTGGCGGGAGGACTTTCGGCAGGCAGGGTGTCGGTGGACTGGGGTGGGCATATCACTCGGTGGCTGGAGACTCTGTGCGGGGAGAGCTGACTGCCGAACAGAATTCCAAGGGCAGGCACCCAAGCTCAAAGAGCGACGGAAGAATCGTCTCTGTTGGGGCAGCTGGATATGCTAAGGGGAGACCGGGTTGGGATGGCCGGGATCACGGGAAATGGTCATTGAACTCTGCCCCTTCAATTCATCCCGTGTATTTACAACGAAGCAACACCACCGCTAATTAACCACCAACTCTTTTCCACTTCTACATTTCTCATGTTCAAGGCCGCTAGTTGGAGAGACCCGCTTACACCGACGGCTGTCGTTACGGGACGCCCAACTCTTCAACCCGTTCCGTTTTCAAAGCCCTGCCCAGCACTGCTCGAATACTTCTTGTTCCATCAATCCCTCCGATCCCATTCTCCACGTCATCGATGCTCTTTGTGAATTCGTCTCCTACATTGTTGAAGCCAGATCAGTCGCCTCGCTCAGCTAATGTCGACGAGCCCTCACCTCGTTCTACGACGAACCAAACATTCAATTCTCCCAAGCAGACACCGCAGACACCGATTGAGGTTCTCTACAGCATCCTCAACCACAAGGTAGCCCCTTACCGCTGCTTCAGAGAGGGATGGGCTAGCCAGGTATCGTTGTCCATCGGGCTTTCGTACAGTTGCGCTCGAGGCCGACCACGCTTTGAAAGATCGTTTTGAGAGATAATGAATCTGCAACAGAGTAACACAGTAAGAGGGTAGGACTCAAGCATGTTCGGCAAGGCTGTGCGACGGAGAACAAAGGGTCCTCGAGGATGGTTCGGAAAGCATCCAGGCATGGCAACCAAATCGCAGCCAAAGGCACACTGGTGCACTGCCTGTGCGGTAGACTAGGTCACTATTCAGCTGTACGGGGCTGTCTTTGCTAATAAGATTATAATGAGCACAGTCTGAAGTCCGAATCGTGTGTGATTTCCATATCTACCGCCATCTAAGATACATAAGTTTCCTCTTCTCATCATCATATGCATGCCGTCTTGCAGTGATAGCACCATTTAAAAATAGCACCGTAGCTCAATAGAATACAATGTGGTCCTGGGTAGAGCAAGTAGCTAAACCAACCATGGGATGCATGTGTTCAATCGTCATCTCCACGCGGCAACGCCTAGCTTATGATCAAAAAAGCACATCAAAAGTATTACCAAGAAAATGAATTGTATCACCCCAAAGGTTCTGCCAACCAATTATTTGCGGTATGGCTCATGCACGAAATCATCGAGCACGCCGTCATCCTCATTTTCATGCTCACGGCCTCTGTCTTCTAGTGCTTCTGCAACCTCGTTCCTATGATTGACATCGTCTTCCGGCTGCGTCACGAACTCGTCGAACATGTTGTCCACATTGTCACGTGCCGCAGACTGATGACTGTTCGAGTAGCTATGGTGGGGAGAGTTCATGATGCGGTCGTGAGGATGGACATTGTCGTACGGATTGTCGACTGGGCTGAAAAGGTTTGGATCGAGGGCGGAATTGGGATGGGAAAGTGGTGACCGCGGTCCATACCTGGGCGATTCCACGAAAGGCGAATGAGGATGGTGACCGTTTGGGAAGTAGGGGCTGGTGGCAAATGACGGTGACTCGGGAAGCTGGTGAGGATTGTGAGAGGCTGGAACAGGATAATGGGCTGTATATGATGGGTCTGCGTGGGTTGTATTCGATGAGGATACTGGGAACCGTTGGGAGTGAGAGTAAGTCTCTGAGGAATTGTTGGTTGAGGTTGAATGGGATGATCGTGGTCGTTTTGCGGGTGCAAGTGTATGCGGATTCTTCAATTGCGCATCGCTGCCTTTGCGAGCTTTGTTGATGTTGTATGGCTTGGTACGGAACTGCAGAGGCAGCTCTTCCGGAGTGTTCACATTATGCGCCTGCATCAGTTTCTGCTGCTTAGTCGGTCGCGGCTTGCGAGTGGAAAGCGATTGCTCAAGTACTGGAGGAGGCGTAGGAGCGACCGGGGCCCATTTGTGAAGCTCTTGACGAAAGAAGTTAGTTTCAAACCCCAGGAGAATCTCTGCACCCTCGATCTTTCGAAGATAAAAGCGCTGCGTGGTCACTTCTTCCGGGTTGGTCATCACTGGATTGATATAAGGCCGCATGAAGTCTCGAAATGCCTTCGCGGTCGCAATAATTTCCTCCAGTACTTCTTCTTCCTCGGGCTGAAAAGGCAAGTCAGGGATCTCAGCTTGCCAATCCTGAAGGTCTTCAAGCTTGGGACGAGCTGCATCACGAGGTATCTTGACACGATAGTCGCAAATCGGGCAGGTGTAATTATCATCTTCTTTGACCTTGCCACGGGCAATTTTGAGGCACTTGCCATGGTACCTATTGGAAAGTCAGCACACACACACACCTAAATGAGCATAGCATTTCTCACCATTCGTGACACAATTCGCACTCAAGCATCATGCCAGCTTCAGGTTGACGACACATGCAGAATACGTTCTTCTCAGACTTGACGCCGTCAACGTCTTGCCCTTCAACTGGAGAATTGTCCCTCGATGCAGGTTCTACAGGCATCCTTGGCTTATCGGATAGGTCGTAGCAGTACGAGTTGTGCTCAGCCACGTAGTTCATATGGGCCTGCAAGATATGTAATGGCGCGTTTGCCTTTCCAAACAGCTTCTTCCCTTTCCTCATCCAGTTTTCATGGCGCTTTATCATGGTCTCGAGGTCGAGGGTACCGGTTGGCTTGCTATTGAGCTCAGAAAGGCTCGCGAGCACGTTGCATACCACCTTGTACATTGGCCGTTTTCGAAAGTCAGAATCCTTAGAGTCGTTGTATAACTCCCGAATCTTCTTCTGCGCTTCTCTCTGCTTAGCCAATATTGCCTCAACTCGTGCTCGAGTCTCGTTGGTGATAGGCAACGTGTCAGCTTGATTCGCAAGTGCCTCGAGTTGAGGATGATGAATCGGCTCAACAGACATAAGCTCTTGAGCCTTGTTCTCCCAGAGCTCACCTCGGGTTTGCAAGTCTTTGTAGCGGACAAGAAGCTCGTCATTGTCAGAGATTCCAATGTCTCTTCCTCGCTTCATAAGTGTGGCCACGTCATCCAACGTTTTAAACTTATCCTGCATTTCGCGCGCTTCATCGGTCCATTTCATTTTGTGGATGACAGTCTCTAACTCATCGACTTCCGGAACGTCTACATTGAATGTCTTTCCCAACTCAGCCAGATCGACAAAATCTTGCGTTGGCCGCGATGTCTTGGTCGATAGTGCAGCTTTCGCATCACGCTGGAAGTTTGCGATGTCTTGAGAACGCTGGGCGAGCGTGTCTATTTCGGGGCAGTCAAAAGAAATTTCTTCTGCTTGCGCGAGAAGCTTGTGGATGTTTTCGATCTTCCTCAGCTCCCTATCACGCTCTTCTTGTTCAGCTGCTTTGGCAGAGTTGCTTTTGCGCCATGCTTTCTCATTCTTGCGCCTGTTCTGCTGTTTCCTGGTGATGTAGTTTGTAGCTTCGTCGACCCATTCGTTGCATCTGCCGACAAATGCCTTGAGATCTGGAAGGCCAGGTAGTTCCCACGGTATCTTTTCTCCTTCACTCACTAACGAGCGGAGAACCTTGAGCGAGGGTTTTGCTTCATCGTCTAAAGCCTTGTCCAACTTCTCGTGCCAAGCTTCTGGCATATATGCCCGGTCGACGACTTTTTGCACAACAGTGTTTAGAGCATCGTCGGAGAGCCGATACCTGAGCGTGTGGCCAGAGCCTGTGAGGCGTTGCTCTTCACTAGCGTCACAGCACCCGTGGCTACCCGCATGAAGCAAACACATGACTTTAGACGTAGTCTCGCACCGGAAGGAGGAGAGATAGCTGTAGGCCTTGCAGTAGGTGCATTGATACTCAATCTCCGGAACATCTTGATCCTGCACTTTGAAGCCGAGAGCACAGCTGTCGCTAGAGTCGACTTTCTCTTCGATCTTGCAGTGGTGAGACTCAATATGATTCTTGTGCCGTTTGAGGAGGTCATGTCTCTGCTGCATTTCACGGTCCCGTAGTCGGATCAGGGCAGGTGCAAGCCACTTCGCTGTTTGTATTGTAGTATCTCGACCAGCCGCTGTCATCAAAAGCTCGTCATGCGAGAAGCACGGCTGTTTCCTAAACTCCTGAAGCCGCTCCACACCTGCTTCACCATAAGGTTCCCAATCTTCTGGCGCAAAGTTGACCGCTTCATTGAAATTGAACCCGTGGTTGAAGCCAGCATGATATGCTTGTGGGAAAGTGATGACGAATTGGCCAGCTCTTTGGTCTAGGGCATACACATTGACACCTGCTTTCTTCAGTCGATCTGGGGGCAACAATGTGACAAGCTGGAACAGTAGATCTGGCTGCGATTCAAAGAGCTCTGGAACAGCTTGCTTCATGGCCTCTTCAAATCGTTCCGCGTCAGCGCCGGGAATGCCATACCAGGTCTTGGTCGCACCAAAGTGCTGGTAATTTGCAGAGTAGCCGTAGTGGTCTTCATTGTGCCAGCAGAATGTGGAAAAGCACATTCCAACGTAGAGCCATGGCACCGTCATACCTGATATATCAGATTTGATATGCCTAAAGAGTGATTCTGGATGTAACGGAAGTATGTTGAGGTTCCACAGGTCCGTCGAGTAGGGATCCCTTGGGTTCTTCTCGATCGTGGGAAAGCCGCTGCCATGTGTGGTCGAATGTATGTCCGCTCCATATTCAACTTCAACTTCTTCGGAAGGGCTCTCGACTAGTCTCCAGAACTCACGTTCCACGTCATCCTCTGTAGCTGTTCGTTTTGCATTCGTTACCGGATCATATGGCATCTTAGGCTCAAAGTAGCTGTCTTTGAAGCGGTGGGCCTTGTCCTGAAATTGTCGCAGAGAATAGATACCACCTTCTTCGAAACCGAAATCTCCTGTGCCAACGAGACAGCGTGGGCAATGCCAGTCGTGAAGCGGATTGATCTTCGCAGGTGGGTCTAAGCAGTTCTGGTGGTAGCCCAATTCGCAGCCATCACAGATCAGCAAACGAGAACGCTCGTCTTTGGTTCCGCAAACTTCGCAGACCTACATGGTCGTTCAGCACTTATAACGAACTGCATTTGCTGAAAAGCTTACCTCTCCCGGCTTCCCATTTTTTCGGTCACCAGACAATCTCGGCGTTGTAGGACGAAGTAAACTCATGTGCGACCCCACAACCGTGGGAGCTGTGTACTCGGTCAGCATCAAATTCATCGAGCACTCAATTCAATGATTTGGATACTAAAATTGATGAACCGCGAAATTACGAACCTTTCTTTGCTCGCTTGCTACGACGCTCATTTTGATCATCGGCGTCAGCACAAGCACCAGAGTCCGTTCCTGATAGTCCATTCAGGCTGTCATGGCTGATTGTGCGCTTCAAGGGGTTGGAAGAGTGACCGTTTGTCAGAGGAGCTGGACTCAGGTAATCGGGAAGATCCTTTGGTGGAGGACCGAAGCTTCCGCTTGAGTTATGGCTGGGGACACCGAAAAGCCCATTTTCTGACTCTCTTTTTGGCAAAAGAGGAGGTGCATTGACGGCTTGAAAGGACGCTTGAGTGAGGTTTACCGGTGTAAAACCACCAGCATTCACGGCTGTGAAGCCAGAACTAGCTACTGGCTGCGGCTGTTCTGCAGCAGGCGGGCCTGCGTCGAGCGGATCTCCGATCTCTTTGATTGATGCATTTAGAGCAGCGGAAGCTCTGATCGCTGGTGAGTCGTCCCTCATACTTACAGGGGTATGTTGATGAGAATCCTTCATCGACTGATTGGCGGACGAAGGAGTAAAGGGTCCCCCATGCTCGAACTCAAGCTGTTGCTGTACACCAGGTTTGGCGAGCTTCAGATATTCCTCGTATGGGTGTAGCCACCGTTGGTACGAATTTTTCAGCGAGGTCGAGAGAGACGACATGATTTTTCCGCTGTATCCCAAATCTCTTCCAATCTCTGCCCATTTCTTCAGCTTGCAGACCTTCTCGAAGCCACCGCGTTGTGCCACTGCTTTTTTCAACTTGTACAGATCGAGTGGTCGTTTATCGACGCTGGGAAAGCGATTGAGGTTCATGCCATGTTGTTTGTGAAACTTTGCGAGTTGATCGAGGTAGTTGAGATTAGTCCGGGTTCCTGAGAGGCGTTAGCTCCGTGTCGCAAGCCAATTTTGGTAGCAGAGGCGTGAAGAAAGCTAGGACTTGCCTCCTTCGACCGAATTCAGCTCTTGGCGGCGTGTCTTGAAGAAGAATCTCTGGCTCGGGGTTAGCTACACTTTCCTATGGCCTCACTCTGCCACCTTCTCATCTTCTTCAACATAGTGAAATGCGTACCTCTGTATTGATGGCAAATGCCGGGTTCCACGAGTCTGGCGGTATGATCTTGGCGACTCCGTACTTCTCTCCTTCTGGGCGTATTTTTCTTATGTATGCCATGGGATCTTTGAACTCTTCTTCTGTCGGTCTGAAGGTTGGGGCCTCTTGTAAACCGTGTGGCCTCGTCCTCCTGTGCGATTCCCGAGCAGCGAGCGGGTGTCCGCGCCTCTCGACCGTGGACATGTCCAAGGGCGGGGCTCGCCGCTGGCTGAAGGGTATATGGGAAGCATAATTGTGAAATATGCCATTGGTAGTAGGTGGGTTTAGATTGACTTGGAAGCTCCCAGTCGAAGGTAATTGAGATGCAGCTGGCGTCGGCGTGGGATTACCTCCACTTGAAGGAGGCACCACCATCTCCGCAAGCTTCCCAAAGATCGGACCACACGAAAATGTCGAGGACGTGAATGTTGATGCTCATGCGGTCGAAGATGGTGGCTGACAGTAAGATAGCGTACTATGCAAAGAGTGTCGAGGTAATAGGACCAAAGCTCGTTGGTAGAATTAATTAAGCTGTGTTAGGCCAGGTTTGATACAAAGCCACTATTCGTACTATACGGCCGCAGATGGAGATCCTTGGCGAGACAATTAGTGAATGAGAGAATGAATGAATGAGTCATAGACCTTGATATCACAACATGTAGCATGAGTGAATTACAAGATATGTGGGAAGGTCAGGAATATTGAAAGAATGGCAGGAATGAGGAGAGCGGGAAATAGAGAGGTACAGGCACAGAAAAGGCAAGGGCGAGATCGATATCTGGAACTGGTCGCAAGCCACAGAAGCAGCCTTCGTACCCTTGTCAAAAATACGGTAGCCTCAAAGTCGCGCATGACGACGAATTAGCCGAAACTTAGTGTCAGTCAATCCCTGCACCTCACTCCAATGTTCGGGGGGAAATACCCTGTAGTACCGGTCACAAGGTACTATGTAGGTAGGTATCGAAGGCTAAATATTTCTTGGTTGTAGCTGACAACCAGGTACCCAAACCAGCAATTTCCTGCACTCTCTCCAGAGTACTTGCCAAATCTAAATGCCGAAACCGATACGCTTAATCATTATGAAGCTGTGACCTTTGCCATTCAGCAACGTACGGCCAGAGACTGCCATATTCAATCTCCTGTATATGAGTCACGCGAATTAAATTCACCATAACATCATGGAGGCCAGACCAATCCCAGCTTTTTACTGCTGCTACTTGCTACGCTCTACAGAACGTCACTCATCACTCTATGTGGGCTCAACTCCAAACCCTGCCCGTCGACTTGCTCAACACAATGGACTCTCCAAAGGAGGCGCTGTCCGCACATCGCGGAACAACCTCCGGCCCTGGGAAATGACATTGTGTCTGATGGGGTTCCCATCCAAAATTGCCGCTTTACAGTTTGAGTAAGAAGATCACTCTCTCTTTCCGTTTCAGCAGGATATGCTAGACTTAGCCTGGAAATCTTTATCATGACATGCATGGTTCAGGACCCTGGTACATGCTGCAAGCATTGCTCGCTTTCTGACGCGCCTCA
The DNA here is from genome assembly GCF_014066315.1 of Letharia lupina. Lineage (NCBI taxonomy): Eukaryota > Fungi > Ascomycota > Lecanoromycetes > Lecanorales > Parmeliaceae > Letharia > Letharia lupina. The sequence continues at coordinate 646,281 of NW_023502990.1, read as the reverse complement.
TAGATGGGCCTGGCACAATACCCATATAACCAGGAGAATCGCCGATGAGCAGCGCATCACGACTCGAGAAACCAAAGTTCGGACCTTCACCAAGACAGGGCCTACTCGAAAACGTCCTGCAAGACCTCGAACGTCGCTCATCGACAAGCTCTCTAACCTTCACCTACTCCTTCGAGTCCCGAGCTTTTCGAGATGGCCTCTTCAGGTACGGTTTTTTTGCGAGGACGTCTATCAGGTATGGCAGGGTTGGAATGAGAGAGTAGATGGCAGCATCAGGAGCGGTATCAAGGTATTGCTCGACCTGAAACAGCCAGAGGAAACCATCAATGACCGCGAACCCCTCATGAGTACGCAAGCGAAAGGTAAGCGGAAGCGAGAGGCGTTAGGCAAGGGCGGCATCGAGGGGCTGGACGTCGGATACAGCAGGTTGAAGAACCATGTACGGAAGAGCACTCTCTTCCTCACAAAGGACGAGGATCTCAAATGCGCAGTGTGTACAAAGAACCTGGGTCCGAAGACAGCGATGGCGCTACTTTGTCCTCAAGAGGACTGCAGGACAGCGTCACATCTGACCTGTCTGGCGACCAAATTCATCGAAGATGAAAAGGCGAGCGCCGCTGTTACACCAATCTCTGGGAGATGTCTAGGGTGCAAAGCAGAGCTCCAATGGATCGATCTGATCAAGGACTTAAGCCTGAGGGCAAGAGGCGAGAAGGAAGTTGCCCAAATGATGAAAAAGCCCAAAGAGCGCAAGACTAAAGTGCCCAAGACAAAGAACGCGGGGGCATTACATCTTGAAGCGCATACTGTTATAGAGGATGTAGCCGATCCAGACAAAGATTTCGTGGAGGCTGACATGCGCGCCCTAAATGCTTCAGATGAATCTCTTCCAGACGATTGGCAGTACCAAGATGACGACGATGATGATATGATGTCAGTGATGAGTGGCCACTCTGCTCTCTCAGATGGCGTTGACGCTGCGAATGCCACGAAACGCTCCTTAACCGCGCCAAAGCTGCCAGCTGTGATTGAGGACAGCGATTGGGATGACGCAGAACCAATCAATTAGAGTATTCAATGCAGGGACCTTGGATTCAGCCCTGTATATGTGCCATCTCTTCCCAAGGCAGAATCGCTGTTAGCGGCTTTGCCATTTTAGGTTGTTCCATCACATCATTCACTCTCTCTATAATGTCTTGCTCAACCTCTTCAACGCTTCTCCCTGCATCAACTACCCGTATATCCAGACCATCACTGGTACCCATGAGCTCATAAAACAGCTCTCTTACCCTCTTTTGCATGGCGCTCGTTTCATACTTCTCGCGCCCGAAATTTCCTCTCTTCGCGGCAACTTCTGGCGCAATGTCCAGGAACACGCACACGTCTGGTCGGGGCAAGCCGATCTCCGGATCTCTTGCCCATTTCAAAGATAGATCTACTTTGTCTTTGGCAGCGGAGTAGACTATACCGGAGTAATGATATCGATCTATGACCACAGTAAACCCCTCTTCAATGGCGCTGCGTATCTGGCCTGCCGCTTCCCATCTGTTGGCGGAAAACAGTAGATGTATCACGTGGTCTTCCTGTTGGCTTTCGCCCCTGAGGTAGGCATCTATCGACTTTCCGATTGGAGTGGTTCTGTCTTGGTTTGTGCATTAGATTTGGGGGTATTAAAAAAGGAAGGCAGAGAGAGCATGACTACCAGGAAATCTCAAGGACTTGACTCGGCGACCTTGGCTCTCGAGATTCTGGCAAAGTCGGGCATGTTGGGTAGACTTCCCAGCGCGATCGAGTCCTTCGATGACTATCAAGGCACCCCGTGAAAGTGGTGGCATATCTTCAATATTGAGCGCTCTCTGTTGAGTGGAGACTTATCAGCTTTTTTTGAATTTGTTAGGCTGTACAGTCACTGCAGTGTGAGGTATGGAGATGAGGCTGAAACTAGCGCTCCCGGGAGCGGTTCGCGGGTGCCAACAACCAGTGACGCGCTTTGTTTATTTTGTGCAACTCGAGAAAATACAGCTTAAGCACAACTTGGCGCATTGGATTGTTACAATCCACCACTTTCTTTTTTTTCAATTTACTTGAGGATTCATGGGGCTGTTCATTGCTTCTTCTTCTTCTTCCGTTCGACTTTCGCTCGTTCAGCATCCACTGTTGTTGGCATTTTCAGTCCTGTACTATACGGCGCTCGAATTACTCTCTCTAACGACACTGCACCGGACGAAACTTATTGCACGATTTCCCGACATATTCATTTGTTCCGACAACATCAGAAGCGGTAAATCGGACGGCAGCGATTATGGCATTTGTAGCGCCGAGTCTGCCCACTCGGTTTCCCTGCTGGTGTCGAGCTACATACTCATGGGGGGGAGAGTCCAAAAGAGACCTAGGGTTCGTGGAAGGTGACCTCATAGAATGCCTGAATGCTGGGGATGGATCATGGTGGATGGGACGATTGCGCAGGGACAGACGGGCAATGGGACTCTTCCCATCGAATTTTGTACAAGTGCTAGACGCAAGCTTTCAGCCTGTGAGCCGAGTCTCAAGCCCGATGCCGGGAAGCGCAGCAGGAAGCCTCACCAAACCTTCTCCACAGAAGAGCAAAACTTTCCGCAAACCATTCCAGGCTTACGCGCGCGCTGGATCTCCAAACCCTGCTGCAGCTGCGGCCAACATCAACAACGGACCGACAGCGCCGTCCCCTGTCCCGTCCAGGCAGTCGAGCTCTTTGCAATCACCGTCTAAGGGTCCTTCCAGACATCCAAGCTACCTTCCAAATCATTCGAGTCCCTCAAGACAACCAAGCTATCTACAAATGTCCGAGAGTCCTTCGAGACAGTCAAGCCATCTGCAAACATCTTTCAGTCCGACAAGACAGTCAAGCTATCTACAACAATCCACAAGACCTTCATCATCAGGTCACAATACAGCCTATGCATCCCCTTCTCCAGCTGCTTCTGCACATTATCAGCACTCACCTGAACCTGATTCCCAAGACCACGACGACGAATTCAGTTCATCCCCACCACCTCCTCCACCTCCACCACATCGTGTTGCATATAATGCACCACCTCCTCGAGCTTCTCCATCTCCAACACCATCCATGAACGATCGATATCCTACTGTGTCGAGAGGTCCTTCTCCAGCACCACCTTCGCCTGGTGTCCATGGACATACGCCATCGCCTCTGCGGGATGCTATGGACGATGTGATGTCTTCGCTACATGACATGGCAATGCGGCGAACTGAGTCTTCTCCTTCACCTGAGCAAGAACAAGCCCCCCTTGATCCATGGTCACCCGAGGCTTTCGATGAGCTTCGTACTAGTTCAAATACGCGGAATCATCATCGGCCACGTTCATCATTGGGAATTGCCTCTTCGCAAAGAGGAACAGAACAGTACCAGAATGACGATGGGTATGGTATTTGTAATTATGATGAAGGCCCACCGCAGGTACACGACTACGTTGAACGCATGGAAGATCGCTTGCGCAATATAGGGGCTACCAGCCCTCGCCCACCTGACGAGCTCTTCCTCCCGGATGATCCCATGGGTCCACCGCCGGCTCCACCCCCCAAAAATTCTCCATATCAGCCTCGGACACAGTCGTCACAAGGGATGAGAGAATCCGTGTCTGGCAGCATCAAGTCTAGTCATCGGTTAAAGAACCGGAAATCGGCCTATGAACTTGGACGGAGTATGTTGGACCGTACTTTCACAACAAAGTCAAGCGCAACAAACTCTTCGAGTGGTGTTCAGAGCGTTGCAACGAATGGTACAACCAGCACTCAGAGAACGAGCCAAAGCATCATGAGTGGGTACTCTGCAGGAGGCTTCAGTGCTACAAGCGCGGGCAGCTTAGCACGACGCAAATGGGGCAGCATCAGTAAAAGTAAACCGCTTAGCGTGGTCGATAATCGACAGGATGCTCTCCTGGGTCTGAATGGCGGAGGAAGCGCCACGAGACCTCAGACCCCTAGCCACTACTCAAGCAATCAGTCCAGACCAGGTTCCAGCGCAGGGATGAATTACTCAGGAAGTGTAGTAGACTCTGGCGGCATCTTTGGTGGCTTGACAACTCCGAAATCAAAAAAGAGTGGTTTCTTCAAGAAGCTTGTTGAGTCTGCGAAGACTGGTGCAGCTAGTGCGAGGAGCAGTATTGCTGCTGGCCAGGCCGACACTCCACGCTCTCCCATTAAGAACCTGCTACCTCATGGAGTCACAGCCATCGCGGGAGGCAGTGCGGCTAGAGACATGGGCCTGGGCGGTGGTAAAACTGAAATTGACTGGGTCCAAGTTCGACGAGACGTGAATCGATCAAATTCGCTGAGTCGAAACGAAAGGAACGAGCGGATCGAGAGATGTCAGATGATGAACTATCCCGTAGTCGCACCTGTAGATTCTCTCTTGGAAGCTGCTGAAGGGGACGAAGGAGCCGACGGGATGCCCATTCAACATCCCACGGACTTTCAAGCTGTGAACCTTCAACTTGTCGATAAGAGTGCTCGATTCGTGAACAGTCTACCGCCAATGACCAATCCGGCAAGTTTAGCTCAAGGCTACGTATGTCGACCGTACCGAAGCGATGTGCAGAGGTTGAGGGCCATCTTTACCTGGGTCAGCGAGAAGGTTGCTTGGGAGGAAGACTTCGAAGGAGAAGTCGACTCAAAACGTGTGATCCAAATGAGAAGAGGCTGTTCGGAGGAGGTTGCAGTGCTAGTCTCAGAAATGTGCTTGTCGGTGGGCTTACACGCAGAAATTGTGAGGGGCTGCCTCAAGTCACCAGGCGAGATTGTCGAATGTGACAGCAATCCCAGGCCAAATCATTGGTGGAATGCTGTGATCGTGGATGATTGCTGGAGGATAATGGACTGTTCGCTGGCGAGCCCAACAAATCCCAAGCGCGGTCGATACTCAAGCACCGGGTCTCAGATCGCCGAAAACGGATTCTTTCTCACGAGACCAATGGAGATTTGCTACACGCATATACCATCGAACTTCGAACAGCAGCACATATGTCCACCAATCGCTCCAGATGTCCTTCTTGCTCTACCCTGTGCCTGCCCACCGTATTTTCGAAATAACGTCCAAATGATTGACTATGATACGAGCCTCCTTCGAATTGAAAATCTGGAGCTTGTCCATATTCAATTTACAGTCCCAGCAGACATTGAGTGTATCGCGGAGGTAGAGTCCAGTTCCTATGCTCGTGACGCCGATGGTGATGTTTTCGAAAGTGGCGACACGACCACTAATCGCGCACTTGCCCAAGCAGAATGGGTGAAGGGTCAGAAACGTTACACCGTGAAAGCGCTGTTACCTGGTGACGTTGGCCATGGTACACTGAAAGTCTATGCTGGCAAGCGAGGCCTCATGCATTCTATCAAAGACAATCCTCATGCTCTGGCCTTTTCCTTGCCCATTGTCCACACAGGCAATAATCCCCTTTATGACTTCCTTCTTCGCCATCCTACGCCTCATGCTCAACGCCATGATTTGTACGTGGCCCAACCTCAATGCGCACGTCTAGCGATCAATAACACCTTTGTTTTCGCCGTGCGCCAGCATCCGTCTTTCTTAAGCTGCAACTCACCCGAAGCACGATCTGCTTCTCCGAACCCCTTCGCTCGTCCTTCATCAGCAATGAGTATGATCTCGACTGCAACATCGGCGAACGACTACTTCTCCCAAGCTGGCTCCAATTCCAGTAACAGCAGCCAGCAGCAGAAGCCCGCGAAACTCGCGATACAAGCACCAAGTGGAAAGATACTAAGACTCATGAAGAAAAGTGACAACAGCGTCAGCATGGATGAGGCGGCAGATGGAGGCGTATGGGAGACAATCATCAAGATTGGAGAAAGGGGGACATGGCGAGGACTAGTGCTGGCCGATCGAAGTGCAAGATGGTGCGTATTTGGAGAATGGGAGGCTGTTTGAGTGGACGTGGGAAAATGAAAAATTACCTTTCATCTATACATTCGGTGTTTAGGAATTTACACATCTCGTACGAAGATGCAGGTAGAGGCGTCTGTACATGACACGAAGCGTCGATAGCATGGTTGAAAATATCTAAGTTGGCGTCATGAAATTATATCGGTAATTAATAGTCAAGCAAGGAGCGCTTCTATCTCGATAGCGAGATGTTCATGGTTCTCTTGCCTAAGACATTGCAAGATATGGATTCTCAAAACCACTAGACCACCAGGCGTAGGATAGTATGGCAGGAGGAGGTTCAATGCCTCTCCGCAATTCAAGATTTGCCCGCGCACAGCCGACTGAACGTCCCAACGTGAACCGCCATGTCGACAATGACACCTGGCAGACATATCTAAATCCTCTTTCCAAAGCATCTCCTCCATCCGCTAGATCCCCTTACTCAAATTGCTACCTTCTAGTGACAGCGACATTCAAGTCCACCCTCATATCATGATCTACAACCCAGTCGTGTCCATTACCGACCTCACAGGACGAAGACCTTGATACCTCTCGTCGTCAACATGGAGAAGATCACGGACAAGATTGCTGCTCTGTCAAATGATGCCAACTACTTTTCCCTTGAATTCTTCCCTCCAAAGACTCAAATAGTAGCCCGCTCTAATCTGTTTCTTCGGCCATCTTACTAAGCTAGAGCAGGGCTTTTCCAATCTACAAACCCGTCTGGAGCGCATGTCCAGTGCTCTGCGACCTCTATTCGTCACAGTAACATGGGGTGCCGGCGGTTGTACCTCTTCGAGATCCCTCGAGCTTGCAGAGATATGTCAACGCCAGCTAGGCCTTACAACGTGCCTACATCTTACATGCACGAACATGAAACGCAAAGTGGTAGATGAAGCACTGGAAGAGGCGAAAGTACTTGGTGTACGGAATATACTAGCTCTGAGAGGGGATCCACCCAGGGAGGAAGAGTACAGGCTTGAGGATGAGGCGGAAAATGGCAAAGATGAAGATGATAGCAACGAGGACTTTACATGGGCAATCGACCTGGTCAGGTACATACGGCGTGTTCACGGCGACTACTTCTGTATAGGTGTTGCAGGATATCCGGAAGGCCATGCGGATCAGTCGCATCCTACGGATCAGGACCCATTACACGATTTGCCATATCTAATAGACAAAACGAAAGCAGGAGCGGACTTCATCATGACACAATTGTTTTACGACGTTGAAGCATACTCGAAATATGAGAAAATGCTGAGGGAGCATGAATCAGGAATTTTTGCCCAAATACCAATTATCCCAGGACTGATGCCGTTACAAAGCTACGAGATCTTGATGAGGACGACGAAGCTTGCTCATGCGAAGGTACCTTTGGAATTGCTTCACAAGCTACAAGGCGTCAAAGGTGATGACGAGGCTGTGAAGCAAGTAGGCGTAGAAGCTATCCATGATGTCGTCGAAAGCATCAGAGAGGTGAAAGCTAAAGGACCGAGAGGATTCCACTTCTACACTCTGAACCTGGAGAAAGCCGTCAGCTCGCTACTGGATCGCTGCAATCTTATTCCACCAGATCCTGATGACAATAACGTCTCCGCAATCGACGACGTATCCATTCTCTTCAACGGCAATGCCGCCCACCACCGCGCCCTCTCTTCCGCTTCGTCCTCCGCGGCTGCCCAGCTAACCACTAACTCCCACCGCTCCTCCTCCCCAGCCAGATTCATACCACCAAACAGCAACCCTTTGTCGCGTGAAGCTACCTGGGATGATTTCCCTAACGGGCGCTTCGGTGATGCGCGCTCTCCCGCCTTCAACCCACCCTTGACCTACTCCCCAACGTCTCTGACAATTTCCCCGGCCCAAGCTCTTTCCCTCTGGAGCACACCAACCACTCCCGAAGAAATCACGCATCTTTTCATATCCCACCTCGCAGGCCAAACCCCAAAACAGCTCCCCTGGTCCGAATCCGCAACTCTCTCACCCGAGACGGCTCTGATCACTTCTGAACTCACCCAATTGACCCGGCTGAAGGGCTACTGGACCATAGCCTCCCAGCCCGCCGTCGATGGTCTGCCCTCTATTCACTCCATTCATGGCTGGGGCCCACCAGGCGGTTTCGTCTTCCAAAAGGCCTTCGTCGAGTTTTTCGTCCCCGCTTCTACCTTCCACACCACACTCCGACCACACCTTGATCGCCTCCGGAAAGAAGGCGAAATAAGCTACTACGCTGGCAATGCCGCAGGTGAATTCCAAAGTAGTGAGAGCAGCGACGCGGTGCACGCCGTCACGTGGGGCAGCTTTGCAGGCAAGGAGATTGCAACCGCGACGATGGTGGAGGAGGTTAGCTTCAGGGCGTGGGTGGAAGAGGCATTTGGAATTTGGGGAGAATGGGGGAGGTGTGTGGGTGAAGCGGCAAGGAGGGGTAGGGTGGAGAAGGCGAGGCAGAGTAGAGGCTTTTTGAGGCGGATAGGGAAGGATGTTTGGTTGGTCAATGTTATTGGGCATGGCTATCGGGAAGGGGGGAGACTGTGGGAGGTGTTGATAGAGGCGTAGGTTAGGGAGGCATAGCGTCTGCCAACCATTCAACGTGGCATAGGCTGTTCCAAAAGGTTGTATTGTAAGATAAAAGCCTGTGCTCATGTTACAGACGTTTCCTGGATGCGAGATATTCCTCGCTGCAGCTGATGTAAGAGAATAAAGATGAACCAGATAGTTTCCATCTCAGATGCTTTGGATTGCTGCTGCTCCTCTCATGGCTGGTCATTGAAGATTTGAGTAGCAATTGCAGAAGACAGATTGTTTAAGCGGATTGCTTTATATCTGCTGCAAGCATGTTTCAGGATTGACGGTCGAGGTATCAATGATGAGACGCGTTGTTTTGAGCGAAGTGCTCTCAACCTGGTGCAGCAGGGTTGGTTTAGTAGACGCAGACTGTGAGTATCTTCATGGTTTCAGTGTTTATGGCAACCCATACTAATACTTAGGGGGGTCAACCCCGCAATTTCGAATTTTTGAAAATCGCAAAACTACGGCAACCCATATGAATACTTTACGCCTCTATTAGCCCAATGAGGCTTGGCAGGAGGTTAGCAGTGAAAATTATTTTTGAGCCTTCTGCTCCTAGACACCTACATAACTATTGAATAAGGTAAGCAATGTAGCGCATACACCGTTTATCATCGCCTAGTCATGTCCTGCAACTTCATGATTGATTTCCCGCATCTTTAGGCCGCTTCTGAATTCTAGCATACAGTCCCCTCTGAAAAAAGAACCATGAATTTTCAAGCTCGAACTTTTCGGGGTCCACGATGCGAATCTGTACCTTTGTAAGTTCACGGCAAGTGCGACGTTTGTGGAGTTGGAATTACACCCACATCGTAGTTGAGAATGAGAAACGGAATTAGCTTCTTGATTTCCAAGATGCCTACGTGTCTTCCCAGGCAGATACGCCTGCCAGCACCAAACTTGCGATAAAAATATCAGCGAAAAGTGCTTGACGAGCGGAAGGCGAAACTTACAGTCAATACCGCCTGTTCGAGTTTCCTCTTATGCATTTCATCCTTTTCAAGCCACCTCTCTGGCCTCCAGAATTCGGCATCCTCACCAAACATCCCCTTGTGCCGATTCACGACGTAGGGACTACCGCCCACCGCTGTTCCGGCAGGCAGATAGTGTTCAAGGATCGTGACGCCACCTTTTGGCACAACGCGCTCAAAGGGTAGCGCGAAGGGTGGGTGCATGCGTATGCCTTCTTGGACGCAGGCATCTAAATACGGCAGATTGCGCACCTCGCTGTATTTGGGAAATGGGTGAGAGAGATTTGCAGAGCGTAGCTCGTCGTACAGCTTCTCCAGAGTGTGTGGGTAGACCAAGAGGTTGAACATTGTGGTGCGCATGAGGCTGCCCACCGAATCCGAGCCTGCGATCACGTTGGAGAACGTCCATGCGGTAACGGCCCTGTTGGCATGTGGATCAATACGAGTCCAGTCTATTGCGTCGAGAGATTGGAGTCTTACCAGGGCGGTACTTCGGGGTCATTCTGCTGGAGCTCGATGTATCGAGTCAGAAAATCTTTCCCACGGCCATATTTGTCACCAGTATCCTTGTACTCGCCATTGGACATAGTCCCTTGCTTTTCCTTGATGGCCCTGCCCACGAACCCGAGTATCCCAAGGGATGCCTGGACCCCGAACCTACGCTGGAATGCGTCCCCGATGCGGTTCTTGCGCAGGGCCCAGTCAAGCCAGGGAATTTGTGTCAGCTGCGCAAAGTTAGCTATATATGTATGGAGAGGGTGCCTCGACATGAGGGAGTAAATATCTCACTGGGGCAGAGCTCCTCATGAAGTCGACGATTGTACCCAGCATTCCCCCAACGTCTTTCCCAGTTTCCAGAAACCCGTACCTCTTCGAAAAGGTCAATGTACCCATGACATCGAACGCGAAGAACTGCAGCCACTGGCCTAGATTAAAGACTTCACTATTCTCAATAAACTTTTCGTCGAGCTTCTCGCGCAAACATTCCAGGACTTCATCAACGCGACCCTCAAAGGAGGGTACGTTCGCAGGGGTGAACAAGGGCGCAATAGGGGTCTTGAGCCGTTTGTGCATGTCGTCGTCCTGAGTGTTGAAAATGGCCTGAAGGTTACCACCCTTTGGGGCATAGGCTTGGAGAGTCGCGTAGAAGGCACTCTGGACCGCTCAGGTAAATTCAGCATGTCAATGTGGGTTGAAAGGCTGGCAGTGAGAAAACGTACTTTCGGGAATCCAGTCCGTGCCGTATAAACAGTTGGAATCGCCTCCGGGTTACTGAATGCCACCGTGTTCGGTCCAATACGCACGACTTCTCCATATTTCTCGTGCATATCCTGGAGTATCAGGTGTGCACGCTTGGTTGTAACCCAACGAGCGCGCTGGAAGTTGGTGATACTGGCAGGGAAGGGTCCCGGTATATGCCTGAGGCGCCACCATGTTCGCCATAGCTGGAAGACGACGAGTAAAAGTAATACACAGGTAACAAGCGAGACAACAGGGAGGCTCCCTCCTACGGTGCCTAATATAGCCCCTCTAGAGCTCATTGCTTGCATAATAAAAGACTTTTTCTAAGTAGCAATCTCGTTCTAGGCACACACAAAAGCCCCCCGAACTGAAAGCAAGCTGACTAAGAGCAGCGCAGTACTTCACAGTACCACCGGTCGAGCCACTTCCGAAGAACAGCTCAGTATGTCAGGCAGTCAAAGAGATTATAGAAGATTTGAAATCTGGAATGTTCACTTGAAACCCGCATGAAATCGACAATACTGCTGGGTGCCAGACAATGCGATAGAGCTTTTGAGACTTACTCACCGGTATAGTAGTTTCCTTGGACCTATGATTGCATGATGCATGTGCACGGACTGCATACGATGCATTTCAGCCTGTTACTTGGGTCCGCAGCTGCTGCTGCAGGAGCTTGAAGAAATTTAACCCGGGTCAGCAGTAGAGAAGCGGCGCCAAGTAAACCTTTCTTTTTGGAAACCAAGGCTGATTTGACGACGAGCCGCAACACAGTTACTGAGCTCGTCGTAGACCGCCAGATGCACAGATAATCTAGGCCTAGATGGGGGGCATCATGCATTATATGGAGACATCCATGGACCATTCTTGCCGTAGCAAATAGCGCTAGCGGGAAAGATCTTGTCAACCGGCTGCCACCATCATTCAGGTACTCAACGTACTTTGGACGAGCCTTTGCGGTAATGACTTGCTTCAACGCCACTTCAAAGGGTTCCTCAAACGAATTTCGAATTGCCTTATTTGGACCACAAGTGACGAACTGGACACACAAAAGTCTTTCGAGTTTGCAGTTTGCCCTTCTGGAAGACCACAAGCTTGGGTTCCTCAAGCAGACTCTCACAGCATTACCCTCACTATGGTCCATGCTCAAGAAGGACTATGGCCTTCAAGGCTTTTCAGGCGCCGAGAAGCTGCAAGAACTCCGGGATTTCGCAATGGGAGCCAAAGACCTAGACCCTGAGGATTTGACGAACACTCAGTTATCGTCGCTCACGGTCGTGTCACAAGTCGTCAATTTCATTCGATTGACCGACGTCTCAGGCACAAAAGATGGTATTTTGGGCTTTGAGGCAGCTCAAGGGTTTTGTGTTGGATTTCTCTCGGCTGCAGCGCTTGCTTCCGCCAACGACTGGACTGATTTTGAATGCAACTTTTCCAACGCTGTTCGACTCGCTGCGTGCATCGGCATCATCGTTGATGCAGAAAGGGCATCGCGTCCTGCTCAAGAGAGAGCTACGGCCGTCCATGTTCGCTGGAAAACGGCGGAAGACAGAGCTTTCTTGGAAATCTGCCTGGATCTTTTCCCCGGGGTAAGCGGCCTTCTTTCACCCTGCTAGCATCGTTCTTCTTCGGCTTCAGCGTGGCCAAACGTTCAGAGGGGTAGTGATATCCACGAACGAGTAGTTCTCGACTTGATATGCTGTGGCCAAGCTGGCATTTTCAGCCTTCGGTAGATAGGGATGAGTGCCCAGGCTCCATGTAACGACTCGATCGACTAAGCGAGAAAGACTGGACCTGATGGTATCATAGAAGAAATTGCACTGACTTGACGAGATAGGCCTACGTATCCTGCATAACAGATGACAGGAGTATCACGATCACATTACCCAGTGGCAGTCAAGCGGCGTTCTGTTTGCGGATGCGCGAGGCCAAGATAGCCGCCACCACAATTGGCCTAAATGGATGTTATCATCATTCAAGAAATGCCGAAGCCGCTGAGAGGCTTCGTCAAATTTGCGCTAAAAACAGGGAACTTAGGCTGCCTGATGCAGAAAAGCTGCGCTTGCCCCTGAGATCTACTGCAGATGCTCATATTATCAATACTGGCGGCCTTCATGAAATCGCCATCCAGATGATCCTCTGCAAACGAGCCCACTGGTTCCAAACCGTCAAGTCGACGATGAACGACCTTCCCCAGGGCAAAGTCACATTTGTGCCATTGGGCAGCGGACTCTGCGTACCCCATTCGCTCTCCACCAAGGACAACCACGCGAACTTTGCTTTGGATCACGACGACACGACCTCGCTTGAAGAGATCGCCGTCGTAGGAATGGCCTGCCGGTTTCCCCGAGCCGAAAATCTTGAGGAATTTTGGCAACTTCTGTGGGCAGGAGAAACTGCAATCGGCAAAGTACCCCCTGAGCGCTTTAACCCGGCCGAATTCAGCCGTGAGCCTAAGCTGGCCAACTTTTGGGGCAACTTCATTGATAGCCCTGATGCTTTTGACCATAGGTTCTTCGGTATCTCGGGCCGCGAAGCAAAATCCATGGATCCGCAGCAGCGGCTTACGTTGCAGGTTGCGTACGAGGCGCTGGAGTCGTCGGGATACTGCAGCACGCCGCCTACTTCGATTGAAGCAGATGTGGGCTGCTATCTTGGTGTAGGGTCTGTTGACTATGAGGAAAATATTGCCTCTCATGATGCCAACGCATTCGCAGCTACGGGCACTTTACGGGCTTTCATTAGTGGTCGTATCAGCCACTTCTTCGGATGGAGCGGGCCATCTTTAACTTTTGACACAGCTTGTTCTTCATCTGCGGTTGCTATACATACAGCATGCAAGGTAAGCTAACAATTTCAGTAGTCCTCAAACGCAAGCCTGATACCACTACAGGCACTTCTCGGCGGAGAATGCTCCATGGCGCTCGCCGGAGGAGTCAACGTCATCACAAGCCCTACTCTGCACCAAAATCTCTCGGCTGCGTCTTTCCTCAACCCTAACGGGTCATCGCGAGCCTTCGATGCCGAGGCCAATGGCTATTGTCGTGGTGAAGGCGCCGGCATTCTCGTCCTCAAGACGCTTTCAAGGGCGATAGCCGATGGGAATACAGTTCTTGGAGTCATTGCTGCCTCGGCAGTCAATCAAGGCTCCAACCACACTAACATCACCGCTCCGGACTCACAATCCCAGAGTTCCTTGTACAAACGCGTACTTTCTGCCGCACGGATAGAAGCCAAGGAAGTCACTTACGTTGAAGCACATGGCACTGGTGAGGAAAGCCCGTAGACAAACAGCCCTGGAAATTGAATGTCCAGATGGTCCCACCTTGCTAACATTTTCTGGTAGGAACTCCCGTTGGAGACCCTATAGAGTATGAGAGTGTCCGTCTGGCGCTTGCAGGTCCTTGGCGCGACGATGAGCTGTTCTTGGGCTCCGTCAAGGATAACATTGGTCACACCGAAGCTGCTTCTGGCGTTGCTGGCATCGTTAAAACACTTTTGATGATGCAGTACAAAACAATTCCAAAGCAGGCCAACTTCGTATCCCTGAACCCACGCATCAAGGCTTCTGCATCGGGAGAGATAATAGTGCCCAAGGTTACCCAGTCGTGGACCGCTCAGCGCCATGTTGCCCTGGTGAATAATTACGGAGCTGCGGGAAGCAACGTGGCGCTTGTACTTCGAGCGCACTCAAACCCCCTCTCGAGCTCAGCACCAGAAATAACACTAGGGACTCAAGATTGCCCGTCTGCCTCCTCTGTCGTCAGCCCGATTCTTCTCTCCGCCAGGACCGTAAATGGCCTCCAATCGTACATGGATAAGCTGAAGTCGTATCTGCCCAAGGTCGAGACTTCGCTTGGAAGTGTGGCGTACAAGATAGCTCGAAGTCATAATTCGTCGTTCGAGCACCGGATTGCATTCATCGCAGCTGATGTGAAGAGTGCCATATCTGTCCTTAACAGCTCAAGCGCGACGACGGATGGAGTTGCGATACGGACGGCCAAGAATCCTGTCGTGTTGTGCTTTGGCGGCCAAACAAGCTGCAACGTTAGCGTCTCGATAGAGCTATATGAGCGCTGCGATCTTTTCAGGACCCGTTTGGTGAGAACAGCATCCTCTTTAGAGTTCTGACGTGATTGAATCATACAGTAGATGCTGATTGACCCCGATACAGGATGAATGCAACGCTGTTTGCCAGACTCTCGGCCTCCCCAGCATCTTCCCCAGTGTTTTCCTGGGCGATGCCATTGGAGATATCGTTTCTCTCCATTGCATGCTTCTGTCTTTACAAGTCTCTTGCGCCAAGTGCTGGATTGATTGCGGACTGGAGGTGGACACGGTGGTTGGTCACAGCTTTGGACAACTCGCGGCGCTATGTGTTGCCGATTCCATTTCTCTCAAAGATGCATTTCTCTTTGTCTCGGGTCGGGCTCGCCTTATCCGAGATAGTTGGGGTCTAGAGCGTGGCGCCATGCTGTCAGTCGAGTGCGACAAAGGGGAACTCGAAGCCGTGGTACGTCTGGTGAATTCGACGAGCGGTCTTCACGTCGATGTTGCATGCTACAACGGTCCTCGCAGCTTTGTTCTTGCCGGTGACGGGCCATCCGTAGAGAGGGCCGAGAAGGAATGCCGGTCCTTCAAGAAAACCAGGCTTCGAAACAGCCATGCATACCATTCTTACCTCGCGGATGACATTTTGGATCATCTAGCGGAAGTGGCTAAATTGATCAGGATACGACCGCCTCGCATCCGCATCGAGACCTGCTCTGCCCAAGGAACCTGGTCGCGATTCACTGCAGAAAAGTTGGTGCAGCATACCCGGGAACCAGTCTACTTTGCCGATGCGGTTGAACGGATCGCCTCCCGCTTACCTTCTGCTATTTGGCTCGAAGCAGGATCATCGTCTCCCATCATTGCCATGACGCGTCGTATAATAGCTTTGAAGTCCGGCAGGTCAGACGTCTTCATACCCATGGAGCTGGGAAGTGCGGATGCCACGACAAACCTTGCCAAAGCCACATGCCAATTGTGGACGGCCGGGTCAGCTGCGCAACACTGGCTCTTCCATCATTCTTCACGACATTGCTACAGGAATCTCAACCTTCCACCCTACCAATTCGACAAGACGAGCCATTGGATCCAGTACAAGCCCAGGTCTGGGCCTCGGACCAAGGAAGCCCCTAGTCTTGTGACCTGGTTGAACAATGATGGCGCTACTGCCGGAGAGCATCTTTTCGCGGTGGATACTTCCAATGCTCTCTTCGAGCTCGCTGCACGGGGACACGCTGTCACGGGCCAGAGCCTCTGTCCGGCATCCATGTATATCGAGTTGGCGGCTAGATGCGTCATGGCGATGCAACGCACCGACACTACGCATGCAACCGGAACACTGCCACATATTGAGGGCTTGACCATGTCAGCGCCACTGGGGCTAGGAGCCGGGATTGCCGTATTCCTACGTCTCCATAAGACTGCGCCAGAAGTTTGGGATTTTGCCGTCTTTAGCCGGCCATCATCTTCTCATGGCCCAGGGCACGTGGGAGACAGAGAAACTGAACATGCGAAAGGATGCATAAGCTCGGTTGCCGCCGGCGAGGCCGTGGTAGAGAGGCTGCTGAAGTTGCTGCAAAGATCAAGCACATATCGCCTTCGGAATTTGCCCTCAGCCACTGGAGTAAGTGGCACAATGGTGTACAAACTCTTCTCGGACGTCGTTGAGTACGCAAGCTACTATCGGGGAGTTCAAAGCGTGTCTGCTTCAGGAAACGAGGCAGTTGGCCTTATCACAATTCCAACGGACCGGCCCTCTTGCATGGATGCAAGTATCTGCGACATCATTTCTGTTGACAACTTCCTCCAAGTTGCAGGCATCCATGTCAACTGTTTGTCCCAGCGGGACGACGACCAAGTCTTTATGTGCACCGCAGTGGAGGAAATCATATTTTCTGCTTCCTTCATGACAAGCAGAGGCGCTTCTCGTGCGTGGACTGTTTACACCCGTTACGAGCCAATTTCCAAGGTCGACGTGACCAACGACATCTTTGTTTGCGATTCAAGCTCCGGAATTTTGGTGCTGGCCATCATGGGCGCGAAATTCAGGAGCATCCCGCTCAAATCGGTGGCGAGAAGCCTCACCAGACTGAATAAAGCCCCCACCACCACTAATGTAGTAGTAAGTTTACACTCAGACAATAGCGACGATCTGCACGACTCGGCATACCAAACAGGATTTCCTTCTCCGTCGGGCGATGGCCTCCAGAAAGAGCTCTCCAAACATACCTCTGATTCCCCAGTGCGACAGGTTACCGCGGAAGCGTCCCCTTCTCAAATAGTTGCGATCCATCAGCAGCAACTGGAACAGCCAACCAAATCTAGCAGCCTAGTTCAATCGGTATGCAGCATGTTCAGTGCCATACTGGAGATACCCGTCGAGGAGATCGAGCCCACGGCAAGTTTGGATGACCTCGGCGTCGACTCACTGCTGGTTACCGAAGTCCTCGCAGAAGTCGAAACCCGTTTCTACGTTGGTCTCGCACAAGCACAACTCATGACTTGCACTGATGTACGCTCGGTCGCCCGACTAATCCAAGGTGTCGACTCTACACAGAAGCACCGAGAGCCCATTGACGAGCTTGTGGAAGAGCAGGAACCGGGAGACAATCTTGCCAATGGCTACCCCTTAGGCCCTGTACACGAGGAGAGCCAGCAGACTTATGACCACCATGAGAGCCGCCAGGAGCAGGAGGAATATGCGAATCTGGCTGTCGTGAGCTGCGATTGCTTCGTCGATGCCAAAGCTTCGTACGACCACCACGCCGAAAACACGGGCTTTACGGGCTTCTGCGCCGAGGTTTCCCCCTTACAGTCTAAGCTCGTCGTGCAGTACGTCGTCGAGGCCTTGGCTTCATTAGGCTGTATCCTGCAGGCACTAAAGCCTGGCGATGAAGTGCCTAAATTCCAGTTCGAACCTAGACACGAGAAGCTCGTTCCCCAGCTGTACAAGATGCTGGAAGATGCTGGTCTTGTGACCAAAGGGGCGGACGGAATATGCCGCCGCACCAAGCAGCCAGTTCCCACGGTTTCTACATCCGCGCTGCTCGATGAACTGCTATATAAATTTCCAAAGCACGCTTCTGAGACGAAACTCCTCCATACAACAGCTCACAGACTGGCGGATTGCCTCTCGGGGCTGGCCGATCCCCTGGCTTTGCTGTTTCGTGACTCGACAGCACGCACACTGCTGGAAGATGTCTACACGAACGCACCTATGTTCAAGACGGGGACCCTGGTCCTTGCTCAGTACCTATCGACGGTTCTAGAGCGCGTCGGGACCAGTCGCGAGCTTAAGATTCTTGAGCTCGGCGCCGGCACTGGAGGGACATCAAAACACGTTATCGAGACGCTGGCCGGGCTCGGCCCCAAGTACAAATTCTCGTACACATTCACCGACCTGTCTTCCTCGCTTGTCGCGACTGCCCGCCGCAAGTTTTCCAAATGGCCGTTTATGCACTACACGGTGCTCGACATTGAGAAAGACCCGGGCCCGCAGTTCGTGGGCGTCTACGACATTATTATTTCGACCAACTGCATCCACGCAACGAAGAGCCTCATGCAGTCATGCGCCAACATCCGCAAGTTGCTGCGCGCAGACGGGATCCTGTGTCTGGTAGAGCTGACACGGAACTTGTACTGGTTCGATCTTGTGTTCGGTCTCCTTGAAGGCTGGTGGCTGTTCGATGATGGCCGCGAGCACGCCCTAGCGGACGAGCAGCGATGGAAGCAGTCTCTGCATGCTTCTGGATTTGAGTGGGTAGATTGGTCCAATAGTCTGTCAGCAGAATCCAACATCTTGCGCGTCATCACGGCTTCTCCATACGAATTGGCTCCACATGATATCGATTCTAGCCTCATTCTGGGCAATAACAATGAGACGGACGGCAGCAGCGACCACAATACGCTCAAGGACACCTTGACTTTCAAAAAGGTAGATGGCCTACATCTTCTAGCAGACATATACTACCCTCCACAGGTAGTCGAGCTCGAGAAAATGCTTCCTGTAGGTTAGTAGTAGCATTGATTGCTTTATTGTCTTCTGCCGCACTAAGACCCAGTGACACAGATAGAGCTCTCAGCTGACAGAGTGATATCTTCTCAGCTCTCATGATTCACGGAGGTGGCCACATCATGCTTTCGAGGAACGATATCCGGCCGGAACAAACAAGCAAGCTCTTGCGAAGCGGCTTTCTTCCAATCAGCATCGACTACAGGCTCTGTCCTGAAACGACGCTCCTTGAGGGACCCATGGCAGACGTCGCCGACGCATTTTTGTGGATCCGCACTGTTCTCCCGAAGCTGACACTCTCACGGCGTGACATCCGTGTTGACCCAGACAAGGTCGTGGCTGTGGGCTGGTCTACAGGGGGCCACTTGGCCATGACGCTGGCCTGGACCTCTGCAGCACGGCAGATCCGACCCCCGGAGGCCATTCTGGCCTTCTACTGCCCCACAGACTACGAGGACTCTTTCTGGATCACACCCAACGTCCCTGCCGGCGCTCAGACTACAGACACCGACATGACCACATCTGACTCTTACGACTTGGATGGCCAGATATTGGAGGGTCTGTTCGATTCTCCCATCACGAGCTACAGCATCCCGTCCAAGAAACGCGCACTGGGCGGCTGGCTAGCACCCAGCGATGCACGTAGTCGGCTAGCACTGCACATGAACATGCACGGGCGCACACTGCACGTCCTGCTCGGCGGCCTACTCACGCTCGACAAGAAGAGCTGGAAGATTTCGGACGAGCCGCCAACGCCCGAACGTATTGCGGCTGCCAGTCCACTGGCGCAGATCCGCGCAGGCAATTACGCTGCGCCGACATTCCTTATCCACCCCCGCAATGACGATCTGATCCCGTGGCAGCAGGCCGAGCGCACTTGGCAGAGGCTGCGGGACATAGGAACGGTCGATGCGGAGCTAAGAATTGTTGAGAACGTGCCGCATTTGTTTGATATATATCCCGAGCATCACGACAATGAGGCGGCCGCGCAAGCGATAAGGGAAGGATACCAATTTTTGTGTAGATATGTTGGTTTAACGTGGCGTGAATAATGTAATGCAATGTAGACCATTTTTGTCATAGAGAAAAATTGTAGGTAAATAAGATACCCGTCTACCTACCCCAATTGTTAGTAATTCGAGTTACCGCTAAAGGGTTAAATAGGGGTGTTTGCACTTCACGCTGCAGATACCCCTAAAGGGCCCCGTAGGGCCCCCAGTGGAATAATTCTTAACACCAACCCGCCCTATATATAGATGGCAACTTACAAAATCATACCCCCTATTAATGGTATCTTACAGGATCATACCCTTGTTAATGGTATCTTTACAAATTCATACCCCATCGGGGTATGAAAATGTAAGATGGGGTATGAATTTGTAAGAATCCCATAGTTTGGGGTATGAATTTGTAATTTGCCCCCCATATTGGGTTTAAGGTACGGGGAATGGTTGCAGATACGGTTCGAAGGGAATGATCTGTAAGTGCGATTCGGTTTGCATTGTAGTCTAGGTGGGGACAGAGCGGTCATATGTCCTTGAATGTTTTTCATCATAGATTCGTTGCGATTCCCTCTGCCTAAGTTGACACCTTCATTGGTGAATGTAGCCTAAAGATCACAGTTGAATCCTCTCAGACCATGTCGGTCCAACATATTCATGCCTTTAGTGAGAAGCATCTTCAAATCGATTCCATGACGCACTGCTAGTAAGCTCGAGTGCACTAATTCTGCAGTCGGTTGTAAGGCATCGATCAATTGTCTACTTCTTTACAGACTGCCTATAGACATGGGCGAGTGGTCAAGCGGAGGAGTGACTAGGTCGTACACGAATGATGAGTCAAACACATCTTTCCCAGGCTCGTCCAGTACCAACCCAATCCACATGAGAGGCTTCAAAATGTCTTGCATATCACTCCATGATTCCACCTCGCCCAGGTCGATGTTGACGCGCAACCAAGGCTTCAACCACTTGTCGTCGGCGCACCCAAAGACCGACACAGCTCCAACCATGAGAAGCCAAAGCAGAAGCCGAGAAGGAATACTCTCAACTCTCAACTCGGCAAGGCATTCTCTGTACGTAGTGGCTAGATGATCATAAGACATCCCAAGCTGTTTCCACTGGAGGAAAATGCTAGATGAGAAGGCGAGAAGACCTAGGCGGATAGCTTCCTCAGTAGAGCCTGCTTCGAAGTGAGTCATATCGAGCAGTCGATATATGACTGAAGCCATGGTGTCTAGGAAAGTTTCTGTAGCGATTCGATTCTTGGATTCGGCAGCGAGATTGATCATTAGACAAAATCCCGCCATGACCCTCCAGGCACTTGCGAGCTCGTCGTCTATGTCGCGAAGGAAGATCTCCGAATCGTATTGAGTCTTTCTTACCGTCGTCTTCAACATCGACTTGAACAGCAACGTCTGGTCCGGATACGGTAGAAAAGGCTCTTGGGAAGAAGATTTGTTGAAGAACAACGGTCTTGAGCCACTGTGAAATGATATCCCTATGTCGCACCTGCAGGGCAATTAGAAGCTGTTCCTATTCAATCATGGGAAACACCGTCCTGAGATGTGGCTCGTACCGGAGGATTTCAACCAGCAATTTTGCATTGTCGCTGAAGGTGGCTACGCCTCCTCTCAAGCTGACTATTTTGCGAAGACCTCCTAAATGATGCTTAGCGGACTCGGAATCACCCACGAAGTGTGCATGCGCAGCTAGGGCTAAGATCGCCGATACCGTGGGGGTCGTAAGAGCCTGGTCATTCTCATGTAGTAACCTTTCGCGGAGAAGTCGGAGTGTCCTCAGATAGTGCGGCAACGTCTGCTGGCTCATCGTGTAGCGGTTGCGATGCCGCATGGAGTCGAAATAGTCTAGTGTTGTGAAAATCATGGCGTTGAGGAAGGCCGGGTCAAATGCCAGAGGCTCCATCCATGCTTCCTCCCTTTTCTCGAAGAGTATGCAAGAATCCAGGGGGAACAATGTTTGTTTAGCGATGGAAGAGACTGGTGTGACGATGGATTATGTGAGCAATGTACACAGGTGCAGCAGACCCCGACAGCCTTGAAGTCCAATATATTTGGGAAGGGTGGGGGTGGGGAGGGGGAGGGAAATCAACTCACAACGCAGAACGAACTCCACCTTGGAAGGCTCTACAGCGTCGGCAAATCGAATTGTGGATAGATCCGAGCCGATTTTTGGAGGGATGACAGAGTGAGACGCCATGATGAACGATGCTGATGGCGCACCCAGATCTTCATCCGGGCTGGATTTGTCTGCTACATTGCTCGCCTCTCGCCTTCTTGAGCACCGAGTCTTCCCCTGGTTCTTTCCCAACATCACATGGCTCCTGATGAGCTTGCGCACCTCTGGATCAGGCTTTTCTACACTAGTCGATACCACGAAAGGCATCCCTACTACTCAACGAGACAGTTAAGATCAAGTATCACTCGACACTACCTTGGCCAGAGAATTACTCACCCGAGCGCTTTAGAGCAGTCATATAGTCAAAGCGTTGGCCCGAATGCCAGAAATGGACATCGGCACAGTGTTGAGAAGTTCGGGTGTGACTTTACAGCAGCACAGCGGGTGGGGCGCGTAACTTGGGTACCCTAGTCGACTCTAATCCTTTCTCGGCTTAGGTCAATTAACGGCTGCATACAATATGCTGAATCAAGGGTGTAGGGTAATGGCACGTCACGTGACCAGATCTCTAGCTTTGAGGTAAGTACGGCAAGTCAAAGCGATCAAAAGAGCCGAAGAAAGGTGTGTGGGATATATGCAGACGCGCATCGATCTGCATTATTATTCTCCGCTCACTGCAGCCTTACAAATAATGTACGGTAGGTACTTAGGATCAATCATTTCTTTGGAATACTTTAACCGAGGATTACCGTACCTTAGCTTACCTTACCTTAGAGTCGGGCCGGATCTGGTACAGCAGCTAGCGGACACTAGCTTAGCACCTCGGGAGTGGCGGCTGAGATTGTTTGCCAGTTTGGGCATAGCGTTCTTATCATCCCCAAGACTAAAGTACCTTAGATTGTATGCTGTTTTGGGCTTAAGGTAAGGTAGTCGAATGGAAGTAGCCACCATTTGCCTTACATTGTTATTGTATTCCTTTCTGAGCATAGCATCGATTTCATCGAGTTTGAAATGATTAAAATCCCGGTACCGCCAATCAGCGACTCCTACAACCACCTATGACTTAGGGGAGCCCTGTCATGTGACTCGGCCCAGCTCGAACAATTCCCTCACTTGACTTGAAGTAAGGAGACGGCAAGCTGCCTAATATACATTTCCATAACAACAATTCGAACCATTACTCCTATTTCACCCTCACTCCCGCTCCAAAAGTTAATACGCTCACACTTCAACCAACATGGTCGGCTCAAAGGACCTGCAGCCTTCAAACGCTCGTTTTTTCCCCAATGTCTTCTTCCACAATCAATTTCGTGCGAAGCCTGAATGGCCATCACAAACCACCAACCTCTCCGACAAGGTCGCCATCATCACCGGAGGCAACGCTGGACTCGGTCTCGAGGCCGCCAGCCAACTCTTGTCATTCAAACTATCACACCTCATCCTTGCCGTGCGTTCGACTAAGAAAGGAGAAGCAGCTGCCAGACAACTCCTGTCGCAGTACCCCAAAGCAAAAATTGAGATATGGCCGCTGGATATGAGCTCGATGGATTCCATCCGGGCTTTTGCTCGACGCGTCGATACCGATTTAACTCGCCTGGACATGGTTGTCCTCAATGCCGGCGTACGCAAGCTTTCCTTCGATACCGTTCGTAGCACCGGCCACGAGGAGACTATCCAGATCAACTACTTGTCAACTGTGCTACTCACCATCCTTCTACTTCCTAGTCTCAAGAGCAAATCTCCACCCGGGACGGCAGGTCGGTTAACAATTGTTAACGCCGCACTTGCTCTCGCTGCTAAGTTTCCCAATCGGAACGAAGTGCCCCTCCTGCCATCCTTCGATGACCCCAAGTACTTTGACCCCATCGATCGCTACAATTCGTCCAAGGTCCTTGCGCACATGTTCCTCTGGAAACTCGTCGACTATGTCTCGGCCAACGATGTTATCGTGAATCTACCAGATCCAGGCTTCGTCAAGGGCACAGACCTGACCCGGGACGCCCGCGGGGGGCAAAAGGTAGCCGCCGCACTCTTCGGCGCGATCACTGGTAGAACTAAGAAGGATGGCGCCTCGACGTATCTGGATGCCCTTGTGAACAAAGGATCGGAGTCACATGGATGTTTTATCATGAGTTGGCAGATCCACCCGTAAGTTCTCTCCATTCCCGCAACCCACTCCCGGCTCTGGCTAAGACGCAAAACACTGTTCAGATTCGCCGGCTTCTTATACACACCCGAGGGAAAGGAGATTACAGAAAGACTCTGGGAGGAAACACTGAGCGAATTTGATTTCGCTGGTGTTCGTGGTATTCTGGATTCCATGAAACGAACTTGAATGGAGGAAGACTGTGGCAGCAGCTCAAGACTTTCCGCAGCGATGGATTTCGCTCGTGGCTAATCGGTCGATCTCTGAGCTGGGTGAAGGGCGATGAAACCTGGGGGTCAAAGGCAGTGCACATCAGCTAGGCGTGGACGGCTTGTAGAATGTACCTAGGTAAATTACTATGCGGTTCTCTCACTGAACTAAATACCTGCTACTACCTATGCCACGCATTGGTGTGCGGTGGTTCCCTTTTTCTGGGCGGCCTTCCGGGTGCATCCTACCCAGTAACACGTTCCCTCTCCGTCCTTTTCCTTCTTGTTTCCTCCCTAGCTCCTAATTTTCGTCATCGCGCGCTAGCATTTCGCTAAACGCACACTGCTCATCTTCCCGCCGCTGCTGTTCTTGCCGTCGTTGAGTCAGCTCACTGTACTTATCTCCTCTTGGCAATGAGCAAAGATTGCGTGCCTTAAGGGCCTCGGCTACCTAGCTAGCCCCCAGCCTAAAATAAATGGGTCCACACCAATGCGTGGGATGATGGGATCGACGGTCTTAGGCCGAGACTAGGGCGGTGCTAATGGCCACTCCGCTGCGGGAGCTAGTTATATGACAGGCGAAAAATCATCCCTAACCAGGAACATATTCCTGGTGCCAACAACGAGAGAGTGACATTGCTCAGGCTTGAACACAATCGCCTCGGAACTTGCGGTGTGGAAACAGGCCGGCGCTGAATATCTTGAGCTGTTCTTGCGATTAGGTCTCACCATGTGCATAAAGGATCAGTATCTGTGCCGACTCCCATGCAATATGCCGACGTTCCTACGCGGGCCAAGAGCTGACGAAGCTGACCACCACAACCCGTGAAAACATGCTCCACACCAAAAATGATTCCCACTTCGAACCGACTCCTGCTGCCTCTACGAGTATATTCGAGAAAGCAGGCCCAGGTTCCCCCTTTTCTTCAAATTATCAGTAACCATCCATCAACTTGAATTCCTTCGGAGAGGCAGTGCGGGCTCCAATGACATGGCCCGCGTGAGACGCAAGTGGACGGCAGAGGAGGATGCTCTCCTCCGATCAGCTGTCAAGACTGGTGAGTTCCAAATTCGGCTCCTGATTTCGAACTCGAGATATCTACCTAGTCTCCCCTAGAATAGATGCACACCCAAAGAAAAACGATTTGGTTCGCTGTTGTCTAGTCTAGGGGAGAGTCCGTAGTTCTCTCTCGCCTCCATTATCACACGATCCTAATCCTGCACAGCTCAGGCGGAATCGCGCCCGCTACTGTGGCGGAAGTTGGCAAAGTGTGTACCTGCACGGACGAACAAAGACTGTCGCAGAAGATGGTGGAACAGTCTCGCAAATGGCACGGCCAAGGGCTCATGGTCCGAGGAAGAGGACGAACGGCTCATTGCAGCTGTTCGCAGGTACGGGACGAATTGGATAAGGGTCTCATGCGAGGTTGGGTCAAGAAGTCCCGACCAATGCTCCAGCCACTGGAGCCAGGTGCTGGACCCGAACATCAATTATTGTGATTGGACTGCCGAAGAGGTTCCACCTACATCCCGAAAATAAGTACATTCTTGTTCTGTGGTCACTGACGGCTCTCAGGACGCGAACCTGCTACACGCAGTTCTCACCTACGGCACCAACTGGGCAACTATCGCATTTTCGCATCGTCCCAGCAGGACCACGCTTGCTCTCAGGAATCGTTACTCGACCCTGCGGCTACAAAACAACAACGACAAGAACAAGGCAAATGCAGATACCACTGAGAAGGCACACAAGGATCTCTCGGCTATCTCTGAGACTGCCATGGCGACCTCTACGAAGGAAGTGGACTGGAGCATGGAAGCCCCAAGATGCTCCAGTTGGATTGAAGGTGACAGGGTAGCTCAGTCAAGCGACGAAGAGGACGGAGACGAAGATGACGGAGACGAGGATGAAGACGAGGACAACGAGGACGGTGAGAACGAGGACGAGGGGCTCCATCAAACTAGCCACACCTCCCGCATGGAAGTCATGCCCAACTCCCAGGGAGCAAATCATGACACCGGGGCGAGGAACATTCAGATCCCAGATTCAAACCTCACATCATGGGACACGTGGGCCGCGCGTAGTATCGTCTCTGCCAATTCCATGGATGATAAGGCGCAGCCCATATCCACGGACAACTCGGCGATCGACAGGGCGAATCACATGCAATACCAGACTCTACTCGGGCTGAACAGCCCTTCTCAGTACCCGACACCAGGGGAAAGCTACTTCTACAACGTTCCGGAACCAGGCGTAATGAACACGAGTTTGCCGAAAAGCATATATGGTAGATCTCTGCTGCTCCACTTCCCCTTATCCGAATGACCCCATTAACACTCTCACTGATTTGGACGTAGACACCAGTCCCATAGATATAAACCTCACTACTTCGCTGAGCACCTTTCACACCCCGTCCCAGCCCGCGACGGCCCCACCTACCCTCAGCAATATGACAGGAGCAGAAGCAAGTCCTGCTCAGGCTTCTTCAGCGGACATGGCTGCCAGCAAGAGCACAAGTATAAGCGCGGGCACGAGCCCCAGTACGAGTCCCTCGACTCAGAGCTTAGACTTTCAATCGGCAATTATGTATCAGGTATCTATCAGCATGGCGTGCACACGCGCACAGTTGGACGCCAACATGGTCCTTCTAGTCGGCATGGGGACAAGTGTGACGATACAGATTGATAAAAAGTCATAGATGATAGAGCGTGGGCAACAATACTATAGATCGCTTTCTCAAGACAAAGAAGAAAACCCAATGATGTGATTGAAGATAGATAAATCTAGCTTCAAATACCGCGTAGCGTGACCCTCGAGTCGAGCGTTACCTGCTATCACTAGGAAACGCAGTTTACTAGGAAATGCAGTATTTTTAAATCCGATAAATCCGGCGCAATACTAAAATGCCTACTTCCCACTAAAATATAGCCTGACTTACCCTAACGTATTAAAATCTATATTCTAAAGAGTATAAACTATAGAGTATATTCTATAATATAATTCAAAGTTTAAATAATATAAATTAGCTTATTATTAGCTAAGTAATAATTAATAAAAGAATTTAGAATTATTTATCTTAATTATAATTTACTTCTTAATTAATAGTAATAACTCTATAGTAATTATAGAAGCTTTATACTTATAGATATCGTAGTTAATATATACTACTATCTATTATTTAAGTTTAAAATTAAGCGATTTTAAATAAGAAGTAATAGATTAGCTAGAGATAAAAAAGCTCGCTTAACTATTAGCGAGTAAATATTATATTTAATACTTATACTTACTTTATAGTAACTAGATTTATTTATTATATTAAATTTAACTTATAGAAGTAGCTATATATCTATATAGATCGTAAGATATATATTATTATTATATCTAGTTACTATATAATTTTAATAAGAAGTAGATATTTTAGTATTACGTCGGATTTATCGGATTTGAAAAAACTATATTTTCTAGTAAACTGCGTTTCCTAGTAATAACAGGTAAACTCAGCTCGCGAGCGATCGTTAATCGGAATCTAAGAGTCAGAGTTGAGCTAAGTCTACAACGATCACTTAATACTTACTATCTAGTCATATAGATCTGACTAATATAAAATGAAAAGCGAGGTTATCGAGCGAGTCGAATTGAATCTTTAATCGAGCTATTAAATTTATGAAATAAAAAAGTTTACTCATTTCTATTTATTAACTAAAGTTAATTTTTAATTTTTTTTTTAACTTTAGTTAATAAATAATAGCTATATATATTATAGTAAAGTATCTTTATATAATACTTCCGCGTAGAAATTATCTTAAACGATTATTTTCTAAGATTATAAAATTAAAGCGTTAAACGCTGTAGAGCTATATCTCTAGCGAGTATCGTTAAGAGACTACTCGTATATACTCGATAATATTCGTTATCTAATAATATACGATATTAAATTTAATAAATTCGAGAGTAAGTTTTAGAGAATATTCTCTTAAAAACTGATCTTTAAATTTTATTCTTACTCTATTACGCGACGTAGAGCTTATAAAATTTAAGTAAACTTTATTATATTAGAATATAACGTTATTAATATAATTATAATTTATAAAATTCTTAAAACTCTAGAAATCTTATTCTACGTTCTATAATTTAATATTTTTATACTATTATTATAAAAGAATAAACGAATTATTAAAATAGATTTTAGACTATATTATCAAGTAACGGGCATATCGAATATGTACGAGTATACGCTAAACGATAATTATTTTTGCAGTACCGAGGCAGCACCCGATACTTGTAATGAGAGGGGTTTCGCAACTTTTTTCGTACACAATCTCCTACCTTATTTGATGTAATTTTATCTCAAATAAGTCTAGCGGTGGCTCGGAAATCTAACAGAATTTGACAAAGTCTAACACGCGCTAAAGTTAATGGAACGATTCTACTAATAGTAGAATCGCTCCACTAATTAACTTTGAGGATTATTGACTATAAGAGGCATAGATAGCCGTCACTAGACACATTAAAGCCTGTTAGTATATACTTGAAAGCATATTTGATGCTCGGAGGTTCATTAGTTTGTCGGAAAAGTCTCGGATACACTCTAGTACGCATGTTGGAATCTGGTATTGCTGTGAGACTAAGGGTGTAAGAAAAAAGTTGCGAAACCCCTCTATTACGGAATCAGCCCGGGGCGTACCCAGCAACTTCTTTCTGGCGGGACGACCTCCCGAACTACCGCTGTCTACTAATTTTAATTACTCTTCTTCTTTAAATAGAGTTACTAGCTTCGTTATAGATAGTTTATTTTAGCTTTCTTCATTTAGCAGAGATCTCTCTCTATTCAATAAGAACATATTAACTTGTAATTCGTCACCGTCGGGAGCAGCACCTGATACAATAAGCAACCTCGGCCGCCTAAGTACTTCGGTGAATTGGATTACATTGTTGAGCTCGGGACAATCACGGCCTTTTTAATGGCGGACTGGCAGGAGTCTATCAAGCAGACAAGAAATCATTACAAAAAAGCCACCGGGTTTTGGTCTTTAGCCCACTGACTCTCCACCCATTGATTGTCTCTGGAAATAGAGGAATCTTGTCCCGTAGAGACAAGTCATGGGCCATTAAGACCAAGACATTATCCGCCGCGTCGAGCTCCTGGATCTTGCGCACCGTGAGCATTGCTGCATCGTGGTCTGGAAACAGGGGCCCGGGTGCGATTGTGAAGAATGGTGCATTGGGACTAGTCAGATGCGATTGGAACAGGGCACCGGGACATTGTTCTGGAGAGCTTCTGGTAGTTGCAAGTGTGCTCTGCAGGGTGTCTGCCGACGGTAATGACAGGTAGTCGCTGGGTCGGAGGACCCCCGGGTGATGACAAGCATCAGCGCCCATGAAGACAAAGGACGGTTCATCATCATGGGCCGTAGTCCGGGCGAGACCACACAGATGTCCGACGGCATGGCCAGGTGCCTCCAGGAGGTAGAAAGATCCGTCGCCAAAGAAGTCATAGGCGTCGAAGCTGCCGATCTTCAGGCTGCTCGCCTCGAAAGAAATCTCCCGGACTACTCTACCCTCCGCATCGCTGTCAAGCACAATGGCGTCGGGACGCCGCGGCCAGCCAGGCCAAGAAGCTGCGCAGACGCCAGGTCCTACGACGAGGTCGGTGCTTGGTGGGAACTTGGATACGTCTCCGATGTGGTCGAAGTGGTTGTGCGACCAGATGACGGCTTGGATATCGGCGCTATGGATGTTAAGGCCGCTGTCATCCGTGTCTAGCACCGACGTCACATCCGATCCCCGCGTGATCACTGTAGTTGCCTTGATGAGCGAGACGACTTTGGGTGCGTAATTCTGCCAGTCTGAACGGACGCCGAGGTCGAAGACTACGTGCTGGCTGCCATTCGATATCAGAAAGCAGTATATGGGCGCGTCGAGACCGGCGAAGCCATCCACCTTGGGCTGCCAGAAGAGCTCTGGGTTCAAATGGACTAAGGTGTTACTATCATCACGTCAGTCGCCCCAGCTCAACTGCTCATCCTACTAGACGGTACCTGGCCCTAGCGACGGGAGCGCACATACGTATCGATGACCCTCACATCAACCGCGGATGTGGATTCCGGGATGTGGAGCGCCGGTGGCGGCTTGGGGGCTATGGGCCATATATCCATGTCATTGTATTTATCCCAAAGGTAACCAAGGCGAAGCTGAGTCGCACTCAATGCTGTCCGCGCCGAGCTGAAATTGGTAGTTGACCGAAGAAACGTTTATCATGGGCCACCTCTAGCAGCGGAACGTTCACGATGGGCCAACCTTTTGGCAAGGGCGCAACACCGCTAGACACACAACTTCTCTTCTCGAAATAATTACCTCCTCACTACGGTCGCCGTCACACGGCGGTTAGGGGGTTAGGCTAGAGTAGGCTCAATGCAGTTGTCCCCTGGAAGAGCCGCCGGATGCAATGGACAGGGTTTAGTGGTTAACATTCGAGTTAGATTTGGTATATATATTGCGCGATAATGACGACGAAGACAACGCACAATAACGATGACGACGACAACACATGCGAAGGCCAACCGCATTGGGCAGGTGATTACTTTGGAGGCGAGAAAATTGGGAATGGCCCATAATAGACAGCGTGGCCCATGCTAGATTTGCCGATACTATAAGTGGCCCATGATAAACATTTCCTCTCCTTGACCACTGGCGGCTTCCTGCGCTTACTTGGGGCGGCTGGTGTTACCCAGCACTACTACTTGGCGACCAACAGATGGGTCGGCGCTAAGTAACATGCAAGTGGTCCTTAGCTCAAACTGCGTGCATGTTCCTGCATGCAACAACAAGGAAATCAAACGAGTACCAGTTCGAGCCCCAAAGACCCTGAAATAATCATCCCCAGTCCAACTAAAGAGGCAGGGAGATTATGGGGCTTTCAAAAATTCACATATGACACTGGGCCGAGGCCCGATTTGTAGTGCCAAGTAAAGAAGACACTGGCGACTCGGGCAATGCCAAAACTCCCCAGATCCAGCGCAGGAAATTCCGTGGTTCTCGTACACTAGGCCAGAGAATACGAGGCTTCGTTTGCCACAATTTGGGACACTTCATTAAATTCAATCTTTGAATATGCAGACTGCCACGGCAACTATGGAGACGCCTGCTGTGGAGACGCCTGCCACGGCATCTATGCAGACTGCCACGGCAACTATGGAGACGCCTGCTATGGAGACGCCTGCTAAGGAGACTCCTGCTATGGAGACGCCTGCTATGGAAACGCCTGCTATGGAGACGCCTTCTAAGGAGACGCCTGCTAAGGAGACGCCTGCTATGGAAGCGGCCACTATGGAGACGGCTCCTGCTATGGAGACGCCTGCTATGGAAACGCCTGCTATGGAGACTCCTGCTATGGAGACGCCTGCTATGGAAACGCCTATGGAGACGCCTTCTGAGGAGACGCCTGCCATGGAGACGACTGCTATGGAGACGACTACTGATACAGCATGTTCAATGAATGGCGAAGGTCCGTCCTACTGGTGGCGCACCAGCGGGTCTGATCTCTCCAGAATGCTTCATGAGGCCAATTACCCAGAAGAAGCACAGCGCCAATTCCTCGACTACTATCGAGACACTCTCTGTCCATTGCTAGGAAACAAACCTGAAAGCAACTCCCTTCCCGCCGCGGTGGGCTGGGACGGCAATCCTTTTGAATACAGCTTTGAGTTTAAGGGTTCAACCAAAACCCCAGGTGTTCGCTTCGTTCTCGATCTTAGCGAGCTCCGTCCACCAAACAAGGACCACCCTCTGAGTATAGCAAATTCAGAAAAGGTGTTAGAAACGCTTGCCAAGCAAAGTCCAATGTTTGACGACAAATGGGTACGTTATGCATTTCGATTGTCGAGCTTCTTTTTCTTTCCAAAATATTGATCTTTTTGTTTCTTCCCTTTCTCACTGCTCTAGCTATGATGCGCTCCTTCTTGATGACGAGGAAATAATGACTCCAGATCACATCCGGTAGCATCGTGCTCTCGCCCGGTGGTTCGTCTATTCCAACGTCTCCCCAAGTAAACAGCAAGCCCTTGTCGCTCAGGTAGGGTATCAGACGCCCACAATATTGGGATTCGACATCAATGCTCGTATCTTGGAGTTGGCGCCTGGAATGCTCCCTGTCATGGCCAAGAGCTACTTTCCCCCTTGCTTCGTGGCCGCAGACAAGGGCTTCGGCCGCTTCCAAGCGCTCAGCTTGGGTATTCGGCAAATGCCGGACATTGGCTACTATCCGAATATCTTGCTGGCCCTCAAGACGATTGAGGACTACGTCGAGGACCATCCTCAGTACGAGAACTGCGGGCGGGGCATGGCAACTGATTTCGTCAAGGCAGGAAAGGCGCGCCTGAAGGTGTACATGCGCTATTGGGGGAACTCGTTCGACGAGATGTGGGATTATTACACGCTGGGTGGACGGATCCCTGATCTGGAAGACGACAAGGAGAAGCTTCGAGACTTGATTGACCTCGCAAGTGGCTGTGACTACCCAGCCGACAAGATAAAGGAAGAGACTCCGGCTGAGCAGCGGCGACGCGCGCTCTTCGGACAAAAACCAACGTCCATGTATTTCTCGCTCTCACCGGATAGGCCATACCCGGTCCCAAAACTCTACTTCTATCCCGCTTTCAGAGCACCCAACGACCAAGCGATCGCCCAGGGACTGGACGCCTGGTTGACGAAGTATGGGTGGCATGACGGAGGAAGGTCGCTCGAGGAGCGACTGGAGAATGTCTTGTACGTGGCCATCCGTCTCGTTGCACAACCGTTCTGACGTTGCTAACAACTGAAAACACAGCACGTACCGGAAGCTGGATGAAAAGCCGGGCATCTTCACCTTCATTGGCATCGGGAGGAAGGAAGATTCCAAGCAGGATGGTCTAAGTCTGCAGGTCTACGTCACTCCTGAATTATACGAGACACCGCGCTTTTAGTGGACTGGACTTGGGGACCCTTAATCTCCTTTCAGTCTACATGTACTTTAGAACATTGATGGCGCGATTAGAACTCGGCGATTGCAATCTCTTTTGTCTGTTACTATTACTAGATTTGATGGAAAGCTTAGGTACTTGCACATGGAACACGCCTGTAGGACACTTCTTGCCTTCAATACGGGGGGTTCCTTTTCTTGTGCTATTCTTGTCAGATGGTTTTATATACTAGGTTACGATTTAACACTCAGCAACTAAGCAAACCCGCAGACAGCTAAGAATGACGCTAGGGAAAGAATGCGCGTAGCAACTACATAACCTCTTTATGCGGAACGGGAAAGCCAACAGAGGCAAACGGAGGAGAAGAAGCGGAAGAAGAAGGAGGAGAAGAAGAGGAGGAGGAGAAAGAGGAAGAAGAAAGCTACATAACAGCTTACTAATAATGTGCGCTCTCAAGGTCCAATGAATGAAACACAAGATATTCTGTGACGTGACAGCGTTGTGCCATACCCCGTAATTCCACCATGAGACCTTGACACTCGTAGCACAAAGAACCCCCATAAGCTCAAATTCAACGCTCTTCGTCAGTTATATCTCACAGCGCAGCAGACAAACGAGAATCTGCACGCTCGACTGGGTTCTTCGATCTCTCACTTTGGACCATGGGCAGGAACCCCGATAGCCACGAAGCAAGAGCACGGGGAAACAGCAAAGAGCATCAATCATCAACGATCGGGCGCGATGTGTTGCGATTGTGAATTTTCTAGCCCGGACGAACCGGGCGATACGGAATACCGTGGAAAAATCAAACCGGAATTGTATCAAGGGGCATGGCAGCAACACTCCTACTGCTCGAGCTCGGCCTCGATGATGCCCTGCACGGCCAGCGGCGAAGTCCAGACCCTGAGGAACTTGTAACCCGCAGACTTGAGCAGCGTGCTCCAATGCGCCTCGCTCCGCTCTACCCCCGCCACCATGACCATCATGGTCAGATCGTAGGCCGTGGTGTGCGGGTGGGCCAAGGCCTCGGGCGCAATGTGGTCGTGGATCAGGAGTTTGCTGTATCCCGGTTTCATCGCCCCTCTCTGCATTTCGAGAATCTTGCGGGCCGGCTCGTCGGACCAGTCGTGGAGGACGCCGTGCATGTAGTAGGCGCGCGCTCCTGTGATGTGCATGGTTTAGCGGCCGTTCATCTGCCTTCTTACCGCGCACGATGAGCCTTACCTTTGATCGGCTGCGGCATGAAGAAGTCGTAGCCTATCTTGTTCACAGGCTCCGGACACAGGGAGTGCTTTACAACCTCTGGTCTGTCCTCCAGGTACAGACGAGAAGCTGTCTCTGGGTGTAACTGGCGAAACTTTTCCATGTCGTGACCAATGTTGCCTCCCACGTCTACCACGAGAGGGGACTCGCTATCCGAGTCTGACTCGAGAATGGCGTTGTGGGGGAAAATGTCCACCCACCCGGCCTGGTTTGCCATGACGCCGCCCATGACGTGGTTGAAGGATTCACCCTCGACCGGGTGGGACTCGTAATAGTGGAACATATCTCCCTTCCAACCTTTCGCGTACTGGAAAACGCCATTGCTGGGATCCAAAGGATTTTGGTAGCCGTTCTGAGCCAGGTACATTGGCATCTTGAAGAAGCACGGAATTGTCGCATCGTAACTGAGTCTGTTACCCTTTGCTAAAAGTGTTGATTTATGGAGAGACAAACAGATGGTTGATCCACTCCCCGAACACTGATTGGGTGAAAGAGATACTCAATTTGGTCGGCTTGAAAACCCCTATCGAAGTCTCTTGCAGCACGTGGTTTGCTGCTAAATGGCGGAGTAGGCGAACTAGATCATCATATCTGTTTAGCTGCCAGGTCTGTCTCTCCCTCCATCCATCCCGCCCTCTCTCCCTCCCTCTCTCTCACACACACACACACATTCTCCGTGTCTCATATTTAAGGGCACTGACAGAGAAGGTTGGGGTCGCAAGACACCATCGCTGCCAGCTGCTCCCTTGTCATGGCGCCGTCACCGCGCTCATGCCATTTGTCGAACAGCTGCAGATCCTTCGAAACTTTCAGAGCTGCCCCAAGCGCTGGCTGATGCACATTTCAGCCCCAGTCTCGGACTTCACACAAGGGTCAAAGTGAGTACCTGACCCATGCAGAGTCTCAATACGAAATCCCATGGCGTCTCGAGCCGAGATACGAGGGCATACGCTGCCAGGAGGGTCTGGATCCTTTTACCATCGTTGCTGAAGGTGTCGGCGTTGATTCCGTTCAGTGTCTGCATAAGCTCTTCAAATTTGTGGTCGTCCGTTCCGTTCGTTCCATTCATTGAGGACGCCATCCTATACCGCTATTCTCGGGTGCTTACATTGACTGTTGGAAGCTGGCGTGTGTTAGTCTTAAACATTGTGATAAAGGCACTCGTGGCACGATGAAAACGAACTTCGATGAGAATCGCTGGATCATTGGTCAGGGAAAGCCCAAGTAATTTTTCCGACCCCGAGTACGCAAGGTTTGCTTATTACACCACAACCGCTGCCGGACCGTGTAAGCGAACCCAGCCAATGAGGCACCGGAAGCAGTGGCTTGTTGGCACTACGACCTGGCCATTGTATCTGACAGAGGCTTTGAAGATTTGAAGAGAGAGGGTTGGGTGTCAAGTCTGGATTTGTTTGTCAGCTTTTTGCGACTGTTAAATGGAGAAGATTCCAACAATTTCAGATGCTGGTCGGTATTTGCCCCTGAGACTTGACTCCACAAGATGTTCGCGTCAGTGCCTGTGTTGATTGCATTGACCCTGGTTCCTATTGTCTACCGGGTGCGCTTCCATCCTCTCAGCCACGTGCCCGGCCCAATTATCGCCAAGGTCAGCTCCTTGTTCCTGCACTTCATATGCTACCTTGGAATAGAGGGACGCGTATTGCGTTACTATCATCAAAAGTACAAGACGAAAGTGCTCCGAGTTGCGCCCAACTCCGTCTCTATCTCTGACAGCGAAGCCATACGCGACATCTACATAGCAGAGGGTGGGTTTTCAAAAGATGACCGGTACAGGAACTTCAATCTCGGGCCCATTGTGTCCATCTTCTCGGCCATAGACACGGCATACCGAGACGTGCGCGCCAAGGCAGTAGCACCTCTCTTTTCACCTGCGCAAATGCGGACGGAGAGCGGGTCCGGAGGGGTCATTGGAAGCTGCGTGGCCGAGTTCGTGAACCAACTGTGCGAGTTCAAAACGGCCCGCATCAAGACGGACATATTGGATCTCTGCGCGCGACTCTCCATCGATGTCGTGACGGCCTATTTGCTTGGGCAGCGGTACGGCGGACTCGACGAGAACAAGCATCGCACCCTCAAGGAGAGGCAGCTGGACGACGCCAAGCTCAGTGCCAACCCTTTTATCTTCGCCATTGTGGCGTTCGCTCGCTTCTCGCTACTGCCCAACAGCATCTTCCGTTTCGTGTACGCCATGTCTCAACGCCTCAGCGCCAATGAGCAGGTCATCGAGTCATTCGTCAAGCTTGACCACTTCGCCGAGGAGGTCATGGGCAGCACAGTCTCGGCCACCAAGCCGCATTACTACCACGAGCGCCTCGTCCAAGCGGGCATCTCGCACGCCGAGGCTGCCGCGCAGAGCAAGGCCATTATCTTCGCGGGTGCCGACTCGACGGCCGTCATGCTGGCCACGATACTGTTCCATTTGGTACAGAGTGAATCTGCGCGGGTGCGGTTGCTGTGTGAGATCCGTTCGGCTAGACACCAGGACAGTGGGCTACCGTTCCTACGCGCCGTTGTCAAGGAGGGTCTGCGCCTCGGCATGGCGAATCCAACGCGACTGACGCGCGTGGTGCCTGCCTCGAGCCCCGGGCTGCGCGTTGGCGACATACTCATCCCGCCTGGCTCGATTGTGGGCTGTGCTGCTTACAATCTTCACCATGATCCCGACGTCTTTCCAGACCCCTTCACCTTCCAGCCCGAGAGGTGGCTGGACGATGGAACAGACCATGGACTTCGACGGTCCGGCATGGAAAGATCTATGATTCCTTTCGGGGCGGGCTTGAGAGCGTGCATCGGCAAGAATCTGGCCATGAATCAACTGCATGAGACCGTCATGGCCGTCGTGGAGAGTGAAGTCTTGGAGGGGGCTCGGACGTGCCAAGAGAAGATCGAGGTGATTGAATGGTTCAATGGTGACATCAAGGGTCATCGCATCAACATCGAATGGCGGCCGCAATTGTAGTTTGGGATAGAGTTGACTCAAAAGCGAGGAGATATGAAGACTTGGCTACACAGTAGCTAATAGACCCATCGACATAGGTAAACAATAGGTAGGCGCACATCCCACTTCGATAGATGCACACCGCATTCTGTCGTGCGCACACCCCACGCTTGAAGAGAGCCCGCGAGGCCCGCGAGTAGCACCCAGAACGGATCCCGGAGTTCCATCCGAGCTCCTGCTCGGTTTCGCAATTTCCAGGGCTACCTTGAAGGCCATTTCTAGGGGTTATCTTAGGGGCTGTCCTGGGGGCTGTCGTTGGTACTATTGCAGGCTTTCGTAGGCTTTCCCCATGAGCTTACCCAGTGAACGTACCCCGTGAGCTGTCTTATGCACAATTGTAAGCGGTCTCGTTGGCGGTCTCGCTGATTGAACGGATCAACAGTGACGGGTGCTCCTATACGGATTTTTTTGGGCGCACATCCGGGCCCTACATCTGATGCTCTCTGGGCGCAGGTTAAAGGTATTCTAATACGTAATAGGTTCGATTCCTATTGGCGCTGGTACTCTGGTGTTGCGGTGTTTGTTATTTCTGGCGCGGGAAACGACATGAGATGTGCGTCTATCGAAATGAGGTGTGGAAGCGGAACGGTTTATGCTCGTTACGACTAGACCAGAAGGCGATCACTAGTAGTCCGTCACTAAACAGTAACTTATACTAGTTGTAGGCTTGAGAGCGTACGACCGCTTTCCCACACACATTTGGTGTGTAAAGTACTGTTTACCTAAAAATAGAAGCTTTAGAAGAGGTAAATTCATTCCGGAGGTGTAAGCGAATCGGATAAACCTCGGAGAAAACCCGGAAATCCGGTGCCGTTAAAGAATCACGTGCTCGGGTACAAAATGAAGAACAATGAGTGCCGAAGCTACTAATCCACTAAGATACCACGTGTGGACCATCCTGTGCCACCCGAAGGCTGCGAAGTCAGCATATTAAAGGTAACCCAAAGGGGCTTAGCATCTTGGCATGTCTGAGGGACTGAGGCAAGCCATCCCAGCCCTGGCAATGGCATGCGAATCTGCACGTCCAGGATCATCAGCCGCACATCACACCCACGCTTGCCACGCACCTACCCAGCAGAAGCGAGCTATCTAATAGTACGTCTATGCATTTGCACCAAGGAACGTGATCAGTGGGAGTCTAACCACAATTACCACCATACATCCCATAGCTTACTGCTGTTTCGACGGCTTGAATACATATTGGTCTTTGGGCGTAGCCAGCACAGCAACAGTCTGCTTCAAGGAAGCCTGCAAGCGCCTCGAAGAGTCCCCATGGGTTTGTAACCATGCCGTCAGACTCCCCTTACCTAAGCGGCAGGGACAATGGAGTGGGTGAGTGGGTGGGTCACAGAGACGCAAGTTAATGAGGGTGGCAGATTAGGCCATATCCATGCTACATAAGCATGTAGGTGGCCTCGTGGCCCAGTGCATAGCCCCCATTAATTCTCCGATCATAGGGCTCTTAGATGCTTCACTAGTGCACGCACTTCATCTCATTAACAGAGAATAGTTCCGATCCACTGGATTCGAACGAGAAGAATTCCATCTAGATTTATCTCGGGTTGGTCTGTTTGGTTTCTCTTCTTTGGCTTATCTACCACGTCCAGTCTGCCCTGGGATTAGTCACTTTTCCTTGGGCTTCACTGGGAAGTAAGGCGGTCCTCTCAAGGCTGCCTTGAATGGGATGATGGGTTCATTCAATGGTTCCATCAGCCCGACTGCCCTCGGAATGCCCAATGTGACTGGCAGGCAGACAGCGTACTGCCCTCCGATTACAATGGGTAAGCTTACCATAAGACTCACTTGAGCTGAGCGATCTACGCTAAATGGCCGGATCCATCTGTTCCTTGCGGCTCAGCATCAACGCTTTCAAATTCTGGTCTCTCTCGTGCACCCTTCTGCCAACACGATAGTGCTCCTGGTTGTGCCAGCTCTTGATGGCTATTGGTGGCGCCCTCCCGTCTCCGGTGGCAGCTAGTATGATAATCAGCCACGTTGCCGTTTTTGTCAAGACAGGCGTCAGACAATGTGCCGTGAGGACGTTGCCCCCATCCCTCCTTCGCCGGAATGCTACCTTGCGGCCGACACCGAGCATTTCGCAGTAAGCCATGGAGCGTTCTTACCTTATATATAGGCGGTAGAACTCTCGGTGGCCGGCACTAAAACAGAGACAGGGCCAATCTGGAGCCCTAGAACTGAGAACCTCACTTCTTGTCTTTCGTTTGATCTAGGTTTCAAGCACCGCAGCGATCATGTACACTTTCCGCCTGAGTTCGTCGCTCTTCGCAATCGGGCTTCTTTTTTACCGCAATTCTATGTCAGCTTCTGCTGCTTCTCTTACTTCTTGCCCGCACCAGAACCTCGGTCAGAAGTTCGATTATGTGATTGTTGGGGGGGGTACTGCTGGTCTAGTGTTGGCAAATCGACTCACCGAGCAGTCTGGCGTCACAGTTGCCGTTATTGAGGCTGGCACCTTTCCCGAAGACGTCGTGGGAAACCGGACTCAAGTTCCAGAGTACGCAGGCTCCTTCGATGGTCCAGATGGAGCTGCAATTGAATGGGGCTTCACGACTACTCCGCAAATTGTCGGTCCTTCCTTGTGCCCTTTCTCCGTCACCGTGACAAGGGAATTTGGACTAACTGGACAATATGCAGGGGCTGGATAATAATGTTTTCCCTTATTATCGAGCAAAAGCTGTGCGTTTATGCTGGCGTGCTCACGCCCCTCCTCCTGTGGAGACTTTCAATTAATCTTCATCTAGCTGGGCGGTTGCAGCACTATAAACTTCATGGCATACTCTCAGACATCCAAGGGCGCCCATCAGCGGTGGGCGGACGTGGTTGGCGACCAGTCGTACACATACGACGAGATGTTGCAGTATTACAGAAAGACGATGAACTTCACTCCTCCAAATGAAAAGGCGAGAGGGGCCAATGCGACTGCTCAGTACAACCCGGCTGACACGGTAACTGGAGGACGGCTTGACGTCACTTATGCGTCCTACGCCCAACCCTGGAGCACCTGGGTCGCAAAGGGGCTGACAGCCATCGGCATCCCGAAGGTGAACGCATTCATCAATGGCAACCTCATAGGACAATCCTGGCAGCTGAATACCATAACACAATCCGACGGCTTTCGCTCCGATTCGGAGACCGCATACCTGCGCCCTTTCCTCAGCCGGCCAAATCTAGCAATCTTCAATGGCACTTTTGCTCAGCGCATCCTTTTCAATCGGGGTGCAGTAGCCACCGGTGTTCAGGTAACAGCAGCAGGTTCAACATGCTCCATCACCGCCAACAAGGAGGTTATTGTCTCGGCCGGCGTCTTCCAGTCACCGCAGCTGTTGCAGGTGTCCGGAGTAGGACCAGCAGCTCTGTTACAGAAGTACAACATCAGCGTTGTGGCAAACCGACCCGGCGTAGGCCAAGGCATGAACGACCATATCACTGTGCCCATTTCTTACCGGGTCAACGTGTTGACTTCATCTGCGGATGAGAATGCGACTTACTTGGCACAAGCCGTCAATCAGTTCAACACCCACGCCACGGGACCGCTGGCTAGTGCGGGAGGTGATTACTTGGGAATGGAAAAAATCCCGCAAGCGTTGCGGGCCAACTTTTCCGCAGAGACCGTGGAATGTAGGTGATGAGGCCCCATTTACCTACACGCACAAAAAAAACACACACAAACAACTGCCCAAAATTCTTGCTGACGTACTCACTGCAGTTCTGTCGACGTTGCCCGCAGACTGGCCAGAGGTGGTGTATGGGATATATCCAAACGGCGTCTCTGAGGCAGCTGAGTCTGTGCCGGGTGCTGATTACGCCACCTTGCTGGCGACACTGACCGCACCTCAGTCCAGGGGCAACGTGTCAATAGCATCACCGAATATGAGCGACGCGCCGCTGATAAATCCCAACCTGTTCACGGAGCAGTCTGATGTCGATGTTATGATCGCAGCGTTCAAGCGCGCACGCCAGGCGCTGGCATCCAAAGCCATGGCCCCGGTCTTGATTGGCCAAGAAATCATTCCCGGTCCGAGCGTGGATACTGACGAGCAGATCTTAGCGTATTTGAAGGAGGCGCTTAACCCATTGTACCACGCGTTCGCGACCAACAAAATGGGAAATGCGTCCGATCCTAATGCCGTCGTGGATAGCCATGGCAAGGTCCATGGCGTCAAGAATCGTGAGCTTCTTTAGCTTGTGCTTAAATCAACAAATGACTGACAGCTGGTCAGTGAGAGTAATAGACTGCTCCGCATTCCCGTTTTTACCGCCAGGTGAGTTTCGGTCATTTCAGCCCGGCCGATTTTTGGCTTATTCGAAATCACTGTCTAATCCATTATTCCGTTGTAGGGCCAGCCCCACAGATCCAAGTGTGTAAGTAGACGTTCCGCACATATCATGCCCAGTGACTGTTTAAGGCTGACAAAAACCAGACGTACTTGCCGAGAAGCTCGCGGATGACATCAAGAATACTCAGTATTAGAGGAGTCTTTCTTTCACGGGCTCTTCAAGTGCCACGAAATCGCTGTTAGTTATACTGGAGGGAGTTACACCTGATTTTGTATGTGGAAGATTGTGTAAGAGGCTTGGGAGACTTCTCTTCGTCCATTTAGCATGTGGACACAATTCGAGATTTGATTGGGCTTAATCTCTTGCAGTCGCGTTAAAATACAAGTAGGAGAGCATCATAAATGCTGGTTTGAGCAAAGTGGATAAAGCATTATAGAAGCATGGAATTGAGCGTGAGGTGGGATCCCGCATGGAATTGCAAGCAGCTCAATGGTCGTAGCGAGTTGAGAAACCTGCCATGAACACTGGTAGAAGTCCTGACATTCTAGATTCTATCAGGACGAGATGGAATTGTGTGATCTGGTTATTCAGGGAATTACATATAGACTATGGAATTAGCGTGTCGGAGATTAAGCCTACGCAGCAGACCTTGATTTGCTCTATGTGGCCTGAAAGGATCAGCGATTCACTTCACCCGCTCTCCTTTCTTTCATCGGTATCCTTTGACGTTGATGCTTGTCAGATCAAAAGGCAAGCTTGACGTCCATACCGGGCCATCTTGTGTCTCATCTGATGTGATCTTCGAGCTATGCTACGTCCCTTTCTTTTTCGCCTTCTTTTCCAGAAAGACATAGACCATCGGGTAGATCGAATCCACCACCTCTGAGCCCACGAAGAGGAACAACGTTGTAGGTTGTGCCACTCTCGGATAGCTATCGGCGTAATGCCAATACCGCCAGGCAAACAGCAGAATGGTCAAGCAAGTCCCACTCGCCCGATAAAACCTATGTTGTCCCACTTCAGTACTCATCAATCGGGGAAGAATGGAGTAGATCACGTACCAGATACCCAAGGAATGACCGGAGGTATTATTCCTTGACATCAACTGCGCCACCGAAGTAATGCTTATCAGGA
Organism: Letharia lupina; assembly: GCF_014066315.1. Taxonomy (NCBI): domain Eukaryota; kingdom Fungi; phylum Ascomycota; class Lecanoromycetes; order Lecanorales; family Parmeliaceae; genus Letharia; species Letharia lupina. Next base: position 603,338 of record NW_023502990.1, on the reverse strand, counting down.
GCTGGTCCCCATAACCGATATAAAAGGACGCAGCTTCGACGCCAACGGTCTTGATGAAGGTCCAAAACAAACCCGTCATCAAGATGGTACCAGACGTCACAATCCAGCCCATATTGTTCGCCACCAGCGGCGACCGCTTCCACTGATCGGGGCCGAACCGCCACGTCGTGTAGACGATAGCGACATCGATGAGCAGCCACGGAACGAAAGCGATCGTCTGAGCGGCCGAGGTCGGGGCCACGACGCCGAACAGAAACTCCCATGCTATATTCGCCCACCTGTAAAACCACCATGGGTCAGCTTCGCTGACGATACGCCGCGGGGCTCGAGGGGTCGGTACAAGCAAAGAAGTGGCATGCCGTAGGACTTGTCGCGGAACGCTTGGCGCACATAGAGGGCGTATGCGATGGTCCAGAGGAAGGAACTGATCAGGATCAGGGCATCTTGCACTTGAAGGTAGTACACCGGGGGCTGGTTTCGTCTATCGAGCGGGCTGAGAGGGAGGTGGAATGGCATCTTCTCTGATTGACTGGAGGACGCGAGGACGGATGGTCAGAGGCTGTCGGTCGGATCAGATGTGACCTTGCGTCGTGAAATCTTCTATCCTTCGTTGGATCTCAAGGTGGAAGATCTCACGAACAAAGAATTTTCACCTTTGCCCATAATGCCAAGGGCCAATCTTCGATGCATGATAATTGTCGACGCTGCGTTGTTTGACCCCAGTCGAGCAAAGATAATGGTGGTCTGCCGCACGTTTACTTGGGGTAAAGTAGGTTCCTATGTGGGCAGTTTTACCCGGGGTCCGATGCGGGGTGGTGGGGGTTCTGGACTGGACTGAGTTGACTCTCGGGGCAGTCCTGTGCATTGTGCTCGAGTCCTAAGTACTTTTCCAAGGTAACCACTAACTTACCGCCCCATGCCCATACCTAACTCAGCTCCTATACCCTACACTCACACTTGGCTCCCACACCTTTTTCCACCACACAAGTCCTGTCTAACCCTAACACCTATCTACCTTAATCACTAACCCTAACCTACCTTAGCCATGCCTCCGGCGATCCTTCCGGGGAGCAACTGTGATGAGACCACCCCAACCTAACCACGTGACTGAGTCAAAGATCTGAAGAAGATGGAAGCAAGAAGACCTAACCACCGCCATGGCTCATCAACCTCTACTCGAAAGCCTTTATCAAGATGGCCCAGCAGTCTACAAGGCGATCAGTGTGCTCCTCGTCCTTGCCACGGTACTCTATATCCACTCGCGTTCCGCCGTTAAGGATGTTTCGAGGTTTCCATTGATCGGACAGAATGTGGGGGGCTTCTCGAAGAGACGCAGGTACTTTGTCAACCATGCCTTGGAACTATTCCTCGAAGGATACCTGAAGGTGCCGTTCAATGTCGAGCATCATATATCCATCTTGCTGATCATTCTCAGTTCAAAGACTCTGTGTGGCGTGTCACTTCAACAGATGGTAGGTAACATGATGACTTTTCCTCATAGTGGTCCCGTACTTACATCTCACAGGCGAGGTGCTAGTGCTTCCTCTTCGTTACGCCGAGGAACTTCGCGAACTACCAGAGGATGTTGTTAGTAGCAATGCAGCCAACGAAATGGTCAGCCTATCATCCTCATTCGTTTGCTTTCCGAGTTCTCTGAATTGGCCTTTGTGGCTCGCAGACCTTCGAAACAAAATTGCTCGGCATCACTCCGGATAATCCATTAATGGTCCACGTCGTCAAGTCGGATCTTACCCACAACCTCTCTCAAATAAATGCATCGCTAGCCCTCGAGGTGTCGCGGACAGTATCTGATGAAATTGGGCTCTGTGAAGACTGGACGGAAATCAACATCTCTCAAAAGCTGCTCAAGATTGTGGCCATCGTTTCGGGACATGTCTTCCTCGGCCCTGATTTGTGCCGACGGGAAGAGTACCTCCACGCCAGTATCGACTTTACAGTCGATCTGTTCATTGCTATCGCTGCTCTTAAGCGCTGGCCAAAATCTTTGCGCTTTGCCGCCAAGTACTGGATCCCTCAACTCAAAACAGTCAACGAGCACCGGCGCCGTGTGCACGAGTTCCTAGTACCAATACTCCGGGAAAGGAGAGCACTTCGAGCCAAAGGCGAAGAGCCACCGAAAGACATGCTACAATGGCTCCTGGACAAGTCTGACCAGTTCAACGTACGGACTGATGAGGAATTGGCTGAAACCCAGCTTATCTTGGGCATGGCGGCCATTCACACTACGACCATGACAGCAACTCAAATGTAAGCCCCTGGCCTGAAGGCGACAGGTTTGGTGTACTGACGCTGAAATTCGTCATAGTATATACGACCTTATTGGATATTGCCCCGAAGTCATCCCCGAGCTGCGCGCGGAGATCAGGTCGGTCCAGGCAACCAACGGTGGCGTCATGACAACGCAAGCACTCTACCAGATGAAGCTCCTCGACTCGGTGATGCGCGAGTCTCAACGGCAGAACCCCAGCAACATCGTACGCATGCAGCGGTGCGTCCTGAAGCCGGTGCGCTTCTCAGACGGCACCGAAATCCCAGCCGGTACCTCGGTCGCCGTTCCTGCGCTTCCCACCCTGCAGGACCCCAAGCTATACTCGGACCCATCCAGCTACGATCCCCACCGCTTCGCTCGCCTTCGGGCAGGCCAGTCACAAGATCCCATCAACTATGCCAGCAAGGAGTTGTACCAATTCATCTCGGTGACGAAGGAGAACATGGGATTCGGTTACGGAAGACATGCGTGCCCGGGTCGCTTCTTTGCGGCGAATGAGATCAAGATGATCTGCGCCCGCATCATTCTGGATTACGACATCAAGATGCCGGATGGCATCAAGGCCCGCTATCCGAACGCTGTCAGGGGCAGTTCCATCACGCCGGACCGTACAAAGACCATCATGGTAAGGAAGGTTGCTGCCTAGCGTCCACGAGCTGGACACCACCCCGGGACCCTGCGTTACAGCACGAAGGCTCACGGCGCCGTCCTGTGGTGGAAAGCAGAATTTCGGGTGGGCGCTGAGACACGAGAAGAAACGCTGGAATTGGGCTATGGTACAGGTCTCTCGGCTCACTAGCTGAAAGGAGGGCAGCATATCGCATTTTTTTTGTACCGCTGTGCACGGGTTAGAATACCCCCTTATTTCATCCTCCATGTAGTCGTCCGCACGCTAGCAACCAACCACTCCCCTCAACGGAGGAAACCCTCCGAAGAAGCGGCCGTGCAATATAACAATAGACTCCTGACTTGCAAACCCCTCTCATTCATGGTAAACCACAAAAGGTTCAAAAGACCCGGGGCACGCACAGATGGGGACGGGCGATCTCAGTCGATCACCTCCAGGGCTGGTGCTTCCTCGGGGAAAAGAAATCGAGTGAGTAGGGAAGAGGACGTCGTTGTTCAAAGGGACACGCGTGTTTAAAGTCCGCATCGAAACCGATTCACGGATATTATTTGCAGTGGTGGTCTCACTCACTCACTGTAGCTATTCCTTCCAGGCAACGGCAACGACGGCGTTCGCTTCTTCGCTCGGCTGATGGAGGATGGATCATAAGGTAATAATGGAATTCGGGCGCTGTAGCTAGATGGGTCGATCATGCCGTGCGAAGTTTTTGTATGCGTGAGTTTTGGTTCTTTCCGTGGAGACTAGCACGCGAGCTTTTGAGGATTGGTGTTGATGTGATGATGGGGACTTGAGAGGGAGGGGCTTTCATGGAACGAATGAGAGAGGGAATTGTGTTTGGTGGAATGTTTGATACTATGATGCTAATTCCACTAATTACATCACGCAGTTTCACGCACAGTTCCCTCTTTTCTATTTTTTTTTACAACCAGCTCGACCATTCCAAGAAACCCGAATTCGCCCTACCTAACAGGTCTATAACTATGCCACTCAAGGAGGGCTCTCGCAAAGCAAAGCTTGGCCCAACTGCGTCGAAACGATTAGCCCAAATCACAAAATTACCAGCGTACTCCAACAAGGAAGACTCACAACGGGGAGAGCACAGCACTGAGCCTCCTGTCCGATAGACGCGCACATGGCTATGAAAGACGTGACGTTTCCAGGGACCATCGGGGCTGTTGTCCGAAACGCGAATCAGCTACCGTCTTCTCGGGGACAGGCGAAAGATATGAATAGAATCGGGGACAGATAGGAGTGAGTAGGAAGGTGAACAGGACATACGGGGAGCACAGTTGAGGTCAGCGACGCCGAGGGCGTTGACTGCACAGCATTGGGGGGTGTCTTCGATGCCAGGGCAGAGGACTGCGCGCTTGAAGGCTGGGAAAGCCATGGTGATTGAGGCGCCGAAGAGGGCGGTGGCGATGATGGTGGAGCAGTGCATTGTGATGGTTGAGGGGTGATGTGTTGTCTTTTTGCGGCTTTACAGTGACTTTTGATATGTGGATTGGAAACGGAGTCGGAATGGATGTGAGGATACTGTCTGAATTGGAAAAGTAGGTGGCAACTTGCAGAGTCTTATAGAGGTTTGCTCACAGGCGTTCGGCATTAGATCGTCTAGCACGTTAAGCGTCGGTGACATCAGTTATCAGGCTCCAAGGCTCAGAACCATGACGATGAGAGCATTGTCTGTCAAGTGAACTTTCTCTCCCCTGAGGGGACTGCGGAGAGTGCAGCTTGCGCTCGAATTGTTGAGCTTCGTTACAAAGCTCACTTATGATGGCCAAGGTTGGAATGATGTAACAGCTATCCGCTCGCCTTCATCTTGTGCTTGCATGATCTCATCGCGCTTGCGACAGTTGCAACAATACGGTAAACGTGGTGGTTTCTCGACCTTGCTTGGTAGAGATCGCTGACCTCAATCGCGAAGCACCGCAGTAGCGTCCTGCATACCGTAGGCGAGACCCAGGTCGTCCAGAGAACCCAATCCAACCGTCGATCGACCCTGCAGGTCCCACGCTAAATATAGTAGCGCACCTCGTGCATACTACATGGGTACTCCTCCAGTTTGAAGATCATGCGGGCTCTTGAATGGGTACGGGGAGGTCGGTCATCTTGCAGCAATCTTGCTTTTCTTTCACTTCCGTCCTTCAGCAACGCCGTTGGAAAGCTAGTCGTCCGATTCTTCCTCTAAACATCGGTGTTTCCAGACTTTCTGCTCACCCTCCCGCACCATCGCCAAAGGGCACTTTGAGAATGAACATTCAATTCAAGACTCAGCTGAGCTAGCTCTCGCAACAGGCTTAACCGTCGATGTTCGATGTCTGTACGAAGACGCGGTGCCGGGATTTGGGACGCCACAGAACCCAACACCGCTTGTTCATCGGTATTTTCGGCCAGGCTGAGACGCATGATGACACAATCCGTGGTCGCTTCAACTAGGTGCATGACCATGCGTTCGACCAAGTCTAATGCTTGGGCCCCAGCGCTTGCCAGTCCTTGTAAATAGCCGATGAAGATGGGGTTGGAATGAGAGCTGAGGATGGATAGGTATGTTAGTCCGGGGGTATAACCGAAGCCTCTGCGGTTGAGGCGTTGGTCCCCGCAGTTGAATCCTTGTCCGAGCTTTGAGGCTTTAATGTGGGGTACATGGAATATGTGCAACCCCGATGATGCGCGTGTCAGGAACTGGCAGGGCTATCAAGATGTTCAGGGGACAGGACCTTGGAAGCGACACGTTCATCAACTGACCTGGCACATGCAGGCTGTGACAGCAAAGCCTGCCACGCAATCATCAAGAAAGCTGTTTGCCCTGCGACAGTCAATAATAATCGACTTTAGCCTTCGAAATAACGCGGAATTAATGACCACAGTGACAAAGAGGCGGGAGTAGTCCTGACCATCCCGGTAAGGAAGGTGTGCAAGGGCAGTCGAGCTGTACGTAAGATGTTTGGAGAAGACAAGCACTAGAAGGAAGAACGAAAGGCTACTATAGCCTGTACTCAGTAATGCTGTTGTGGTGCAGATTGCAGTCTTCAGGCCGAGGGCGCTGATGGAAATAAGGTTAGAGTACGGGGGTACTATTACCCCGCAATGCCCCGCTGAATTAAGGTACGGGGGGAACGAACACCCCACCAAGCCACCCCGCCGCCAAACCAGTGGTCACTAGTATAAAGTCTACCAACTCCAGGCACGTTTGCTTTTAGCTTTTCAAAGTTACAGTGAGAAAAGGACAGAGGCATGGGACTTTGAATTCGAAATTATGTGGGGGAGTGGCTGTGACGAGTCAGACCGTCTATACCAACAACCTGTACGCCGTCAGTCAGATCCAGGTGGCTTAGGGACAGGGACAGGGTAAATTCATGCCAGGATAGCCGAGATTTCCTCGTCTGGTAGGTGGGCTACTGAAAGGTAGCCACGTTGACGTTGTCTACAAGGATCATCACTTCCGCAGTGGAGGCGATTGTGAGCAGATCAACAGTGAGCGCTTCATCTGTGAAAAAGAGTCAATCCGGTAGCGTGAGAGTGTTTTTAAAAAGGGTTTGTTTTGGGTGCGCCAAAGGATCGAGCAGTGTCCTCGTATCAAGGTTCTGTCAATGAAGTACGTCCGTGGAAGTGTGACAAACGAGCCAATGAACGCTTTCCGTGGTGTCGAGGCTGATGTGTCTTGGATCCAGCTTTGCCGGCCGTGTACCTTACAGAAAATCATTTCTCAATGACAGACCCTGCATGTCAGCGTTGATAGGTGTATCAGAAATCGGTTAGAGGGAAGCGCCGCTGTGTCACTGGTGCCTCGAGGTAGAGTCGTAAAAAAATCAATTCTGGGTTTTCCTTGACTAATGCATAGCAAGCGTGGAGAGGAGGAAGAATGAATGCTTGACAGACGCTTCTCGAAAGCGGATCACGCCGCCTCTTGAAAATTGACCTTATCGAGATCTTCTTCCTTGCCCGGCAACGGATCGAGGTTGCGCAGGATCTCTCATTGCCTTCACGCCTGCGTGTCCTGCCATCGGAGGCCAAGTTGGGGCTCTCGCAGGTGCTGCATCGCCAATCCAAGATAATGGACCTATAAATTCGGAAAAAGCGATTTTCCGCAGTCGTCAAAGAGAGTGACGAGTACTCCCAGGATCATTCTGTGTTTATCCCAATAAAGTGTCCTACTGGTGCCTCTTCCCTTGCCTTTCTGCCTTCTACGACATGCGTTCGAGGTTTTCGCTTCCCTGATCTTTCACTACGTTCTCCCGACTTTGTTCGTCGTACAGCTCCTCAAGCTCGTGTCCACCAAACTTTCAACCGCAGACATAGTAGCCCTCACACGAACACACAGGAGTCTATCCAATGTGTACAAGTAATTGCTAGGCTCCCGTTGGAACGTTGACAATACACTGCGCCGTGCTGTCTCGGACCGGAAGTACTCCGTTCTCAGATTGCTAAAAACCACGTCTTGGTGTTTGGTAGCCTTCCTTTCTAGTTTTTCAAGGGTGTCGTGTGGTAAAAGCTGGGTATGGATGTAATCAAGCTGAGGTCCTTAGGGCTTATCTATCAAATGCGGAGGGATACGAACTCGTCGAATCCAGCAATGGGGAAGACTCTGATCTCAAGAAGGCAAGTGGTTGCAAGCTTATCTGTTCACGGTCCTACTGACCCCATAAATAGGTAAAAACGTACACTACATGGGAACTGGAAGCCGGCGAGAAGAAAAAGAAGAAACTACTGATTGTATGCTCCAAGGAGAGATCGGTCTTGGTAGTTCTTAGGGCCCATAATACATTTGTCGTCAAGGCTCTCAGCTAGAACACGGTCTACGCAATTGATCCTCTGTCGACAATGGTGGATCATCAAGATCATCTGCTTAGAACTCTTCATCATAAGCGTATGGAATTTCGCGGGTCTGTCACCAAATCTACGCACCGTGTGTGGCAGTTTCGAGATCTGGATTAGCCTGCAGCAAGAGAAATTTCGAACCCCCTTTGTCGACAACTCGCGACGTGTTGGATGTAGGCTTCCATGGATCATCCCCTTCGATGCAGAGTCTGTGAGACACTCCAAAATCCCTGAAGCTGTTCTAGTGTATGCCGACTTCGCCATACAAGAGGATGCAGTACATACTGGGAATTTGAAATACTTTTTTGTCGAACCGTCTTCATATGCTGCCGCTGGGTTGAAATATTGCTACAACGTTGGGCATAAGCGCTGGATAACCTATCTGGAGTCCAAGTTCGCTGCCAAGATGCAAGATTGCCCGCGTCATGAACGCCTTGGTACTATCAGGCCTGCTTGGAACAATTGTTGAGACAATCACACTCCAGACTTCTATCTGGCTTGGAGGCGATCAATGGCTATCGGCACACCAATGGCTGTGCAACAGTCCAACAACGCATCTAATTAGATAAATGCAACCTGCTATTCGCAACTTCCGACATTGGCACTGCAGAGCCTGAAAGCTTCCGCAGCTCCATTGGTAAACAGTTGCAGCAGCACCGGGATTCAAGCCCGCACGTCGCTCAGTGAAAACTTGATCATGAATCTGAGAGGCTTCTTGCACCCGCGTCGAATTGTTGCTTAACCGAGCGTTCTGATTCATGATAAGAGCAGGATAGTAATGAACTTTTTTATGAAAAGCGTTGTTTGGAGGAGTGCGAGCTGGACTTGTAGCTGCATCGGTGAGACTTTATGGATAAGGTAGGTCGCTCGCAACGTCCGTCGCCGTCTCGAGCCCACGCTCTACTTGCCCGAACTTGTTCGCGATGTTGAGCTTCGTGAATCTGAATTGCCCGTGGATGCAACATTCGCGGGTTCCGACTTGGCCCATGAACATGGCAATGTCCAATGCCTGGCTACCACCAAGGAGTATCGTCCAACTGCCATTTTAGACCCTTGAAGTAGTCGCCACGATGCTGCAGTTGAGTAGCGCTTACGTGTAGGTAATGCTTGTATTTCTAAGGCGACTTGCCGCACGAAAAGGGTAAAGTAAGGTAGACGGGTGAGGCAAGCTTTGGTCTGCCTTCGCCACTGTTGGCGATGACGGACGAGATGCAATCCTGAAAATGGGCACTTGTACGTTATTCCGTTGTAGACGAAATGCATCTTTTAGAACTAATGGGGCTGGCTTATCGGCGTGCCCTCATTCGGCCTGTTGTTGTGACTCTTTGACCAAGTCATTATGTATGGCTATGCTCTGTACAAGACAGCTATGCAGTCTTCTTAGTCTCCATCCCAGTCGCACCACTGGCTCTAGCAAACGCCAAGCTGATGTTGTTGTATGCCTCGTACAAGACCCAAGAGGGAAACCACACCCAGAGCATATTGAAGAAGACCAGGTATACCCAGAGATACATGAAGTTACTGGTATCCAGATTGGGGTTACCACTTAGCCACTCTGGTGCGAAAGTCATGAAGCCTAAACTCATCAGCTAATGCTCTCCGTAACCTGCTGCAAAGCTGAACACTTACCACCATAGAGCTCTCCAGTAGCCAGCACGCTCGCCCAGAACCACAACTTCCCGCCACTGTCTCTCCGTCTTATGAGCTCGCAAATGTACGCAGCTAATGGCCCTGCAGCGAACACAGTCAACAGCTCGAGGCTGATGACCGTCAGATCTGCTCCACCCCATCTCTCATCTGCCTTCGCATATTCTTGCCACAGCTTTGCTGTCGGGCTTGTGCCGTATTTACTCCCATATAGCCGATCCGGGTAACCCAAGAAGTACACGCCTGGAGACGTCAAGCTCGCAGGATGCGGGTAGTCGCTTGAATGTGTGACTGATGTGTAGGTGAAGAAGCAATTGTAAAGGAAGGAACCCTCGAAGGTGAAGTGGATCAGGGAGTCGAAGAGATGCCAGATGAAGAGGATGCGGAGCTTGGTAGTTGTAGAAGCGTGGAGGACGCGGAGAGAAGCAGCGTATGCTGTGAGGAGGACAGAGAGGGCTGCGAAGAGAGAGAGCACGGTTGTACGATCGACAACGAGGGTGGAAGGGGGAAATTGGGTCTCCATGTTCACGATTTGGGGGTATGGCCGCAGTCCAGGTAGCTTTGAAAGCCGTTGATACTGTTCTGGAGGTCTCTTCCCCTGTCCTGAGTGCAAACCCAGCGCACGGTGGCGCCAAGAGCGTCTAACTCGTATTCACCCCATGACAGGGGTAATCACGAACTAAACAGTGACAGGCTCTGTAGTCATATTCAGAAATATTTAGAATATCTTAGTCATATTCATATTCTAAATATGAATATTAAAATTATATTCTAAATATATTCATATTTTAAATATATTCATATTTTAAATATATTCATATTTTAAATATATTCATATTTTAAATATATTTCTATTATTTTTAAACTTTTTTTAAAAAGTCGCTTATATAGTTAATATATACTATTCTTAAAAGAAGTAAAAAATATATATAATTAATTCTTATTGTTAATCTAAATTATCTTTTTCGATTTTAATATCTTAAAAATATTATTTTATAATAAGATCTTTTATTAATAAAAAACTTTTAAACTAATTATTAACGCTATAATAACTCTTAATATTATCTTCAATATTTATTATATAATTTAAAAATAAACTTAATATTATAATAATAATAATAGATCTTTTTCTTTAAAAAATAGAGAGATTAAAATTATAAGAGTATTATTAATAAATTATTATAATTTAACTTATATATATATATAATATAAAAGATATTAATTAATAAATATATCTTTATAATAAATATATATAATATTAAGTCTACGCTAGTCGCTCTATAAGTATCTCTAAGATATCTTATAATAATTATCTATAAAAATTAGAGAAATATTATATTCTTATAATAAGAAGCTTAGAAGAATATATATATAATTTTTTCGAATATTAGAAAAAATAAAAGATATCGAGCTAATTAATAATATATATTCTATAAAATCTTCTATTAAAATAAAAATTTTAAATAATAAAATAACTATCGAAGTAAGATATTAGATAGTTTTAATTCGCTTAAATATATATTATTCGAATTTCTTTTAAAGAAATCTAATTAACTATAATAAATTAACTATAATTATTATAATAAATTCTTCTCTTATACTTTTATTATAGTAATATACTCTATTAATATAATAGAGATAATAAACTAAGTTATAGTAGTATTCTTCGCTTATTAAATAAAGATTTAATATAAAATCGTAGAGAGTATATAACGTAGAAGCTTAAAGAGTTAAGTCGTTCTCTTAATAATAATAACTCTATTATTACTTAATTTCTTCGTAGTATTCTTTATAATATTCTTCGTAATACTCTTTATAGTATTCTTCGTATTCGTTTATTATAAAAACTTCTTCTCTTATTTAATTAAATATTCTAATAGAGTAATTAACTAAGTAAATTAATAAGCTAATTAAATAATAGTTAAATAACTTACTAAGTAATTAACTAAGTAATTTATAAAGACTTTTTAATATATTATTAGCGAGTCTTCTAATTTCGATATTTCTTTTTCTACTATATTATATATATAAATAAATACTTCGATAATCGAGTAATATAAAAATTAAATAAACTATTATTACTATCTTAGTTATAAGAATTAAGATCGTATAATAAATATATTATTAGATTCGAGATTAAAAAAGTAAAGTTAAATTCTTAATAAAAATTAATATTATATTACGAATCGATTCTCTATACTCGATATACCTTCCTAATTAGACCTTAGCGCGCCGTATATCGTATATATATATCTATAGATTATATAGATTAAGGGAACAGCTTTACACTACATTAATATTATAATATTAAGAATTATTTCTTAATAAATAGTAGCAATATCTGAAGATTACTCAATAGAAGTCTATTAAATTTATTCGCTCATCTATAGTGCTGGCCAGTCACGCTACGCCTTTACCTATCTCAACACCTATATCGCTTATCTATCAGCACTCAGCCTGTTACGTAGAGTCACTACACGCAAATAACATCTATAGCGCTTATCTATCAGCACTCAGCCCGTTATGTAGAGTTATTACACGTAAGAATACAAGTAGATAAACCTTTTAATAGGCTATTACTATGTCTACTTCTAGCTTACTTATCCTCGATATCTTAAACGATTAGCTTTAAAGTATAATGGCTCTATTTCAAGGTATACTAAGAACTGAAATGGTTATATTTAGAACTGAAATAAGAATCGAAATAAGAACTGAAATGGGTTAACTACGTAATGAGTTTCGTTAGTAACTAAATTAAATCTTTTCAAGTGTCGAACACCCTCAATCTTAGCTAGCCATTCAGCCAGCTACTCAGTCTGATACTCTATAAGAGGAAGAGCAAGAGAAGGAGTAAGAGGAGGAACTATAATAGGCAAATGCGGAGAACACTGCGGAGAACACTGCGGAGAGACTAAGCGGTAATAAGGCCCTCAGTATCAAGAACACGACTCAGTTCTTCAAGATCCCACGTTATATGCTCTCCACGGTTCTACGTCAAATCATTACTTAGTAAGCGGAGAACACCATTGCAACTTGGTCTGTTATCCCCACTGCGTTGATGTGGTATATCACTGCAATGACGACATAAGAGGAGGACCTACTGCGTCGATCGCAGTTAAATCACTATGGCCAATTGGGCCTCTTTAGGAGGGAGTTCGGACGATGTATTTTTGGACGAATTGAAACCGTCCGATGTCTTGCTTCAATAGCCATTTTATTACTCGAAGGGTTTCACTGCGGCAGGAGAACTCGTGGGATTCACATTACTAATTGGCCTGGCGTCTCCATTCCTTTCCGGCATTTCGAAAACTCACTCATTCATGCATGTATACTTCTTGCCATGAGGATATGGCCTTTCTCTGTTTTTTGTGGGCACTTGTTACGGATCGATCCTCCACACTCGGTACACCTTTCTAATTAGGCCTTAGCGCGCCGTGCACCGCATATATGTGCCTGTAGACCACATAGATTAAGAGAACAGCTTTACACCACATCAATATTATGATATTAAGAACTATTCCTTAACATATTAGCTACGATAGAGATACTTAGATATACGTATAGCTATAACGTAAATAAAACGAGTCTTCTCGCGTATAAATTTATAATATTAATAAATCTAGTAAAAGAATCGATAGAACGATATTAAAAGATACTCGATAACTATAAGTATATTAAAGATTTAACTTAAAGCGTTATATTATTAGATATTAATATATACTTTTTATAAATAAATAATATAAACGTAACTCGTAGAGACGTCTACTATATCGTAGAATTAAGTTAAATTAAATTTTAAAATATTATTATTAATTATTAAGAAATTATTATAATTTAACTTATATATATATATTAATATATATAATAGAATAAGATAGAGTTAAATTATAAAATCTTAAATTTATATATATAGCTAATTATAAATTTAAAATTACTATACTCTTTAATTAGATTAATTAAATTATCGCGAATAAATAAATTAGCGTTCGTAATTATTAAAAAAATAGATATATATTATTAACATATAGAATAACTTTTTTATTTTCTATTAAAAATTTAAACTTTTTTTTTAAATTATAGAATAAAATATAACCTTTTAGATAAAAAAAGAATTTTTAAATTTAGTCTTATAATAACTAAAGCGCAAGGAATTCAAATATCGCTTATCAAAGTTCGCTCGATAGCCGAATAGCTCTAATTAAAAAATAGATATATATTATTTAATTTTAGAATAACTTTTTTATTTTCTATTAAAATTTTAAGATTTTTTTTTTAAATTATAGAACGAAATATAAGCTTTTAGAAGTTTTTTTTTTAATTTAGTCTTATAATTATTAAAGCGTAAGGAATTCAAATATCGCTTATTAAAGTTCGCTTATTAAGAATCGCTTATCTATTTACTCGATAGCTTTAATTAAAAAAAAAATTATAAATTTAATTTATAGATATTTACTCGTATATAATATAAAAGATATTAATTATCTATATAATTTATATATATATATATATACGATATTAAGTTTACGCTAGTAGCTCTATAAGTATTTTTAAGATATCTTATAATAGAATTATTATAATTTAACTTATATATATATATAATATAAAAGATATTAATTAATCTATATATTTATATAATAAATATATATAATATTAAGTCTACGCTAGTAACTCTATAAGTATTTCTAAGATATTTTATAATAAGTATAGTTTATTAATAATTAGCTAGCGAACGTAAATTATAAAAAATATATAATTATTATAAGATTTAATAATATATTAATAATAGAAATTAATCTCTAAGAAATATTAAAACTTTAAGATATATAAAGTAAATCTATATTCGTTAAATCTTTAAATATAAAAGATATATTATTAAAATTAAATTCTAAAAGAGACTTTTAATATAGTATATACGATATCGACGTAATAACGTAAGTAGCGTTAAAATCTATAATAGTATTAAATTTAATACGTACTTAATATTAAGATAAATAAAGTTTTAAAAAGAAAGTAGATAACTAGTTTATAAGCGAAATAACTTAAAGAACGTTTATTAAATAATCTTTAAATATTACTATTATATTATTAGAAAATAATATAACTATATAATAATTTAATATATAATATAAAAGATATTTATTATTCTATATATCTATAGAGTAGATATATATAATATTAAGTTACGCTAGACTTAATTAACTAGTTATTTTAACGAAGATCTTAACGTATCGTAATATTAATATTAGAAAAATTTATTAATACTTACTCGAGAGTCGAGTTAAGTTAAGATATAACTTCGATTTATCTTACTTTAAAGATCGTTTATTTAATCTTATTACTAAATTTAATATATTTATTATAAGCGTATTCTTAATATATTACTTAGCTCTATAGTCTAATATCTTAACGAAGATATCTTTTACTATATTATCTCTTCTTTCTATATATATAATTCGATAGTCTTATTATTTTTATTCTATTCTATCTATATTAAGATTATATCTATACTAGTTTTAATATTATAATAAAGCTTCTTTATATACTCTCTTAACGAAGAGAATTAATAGACTTTTTACTTTCTATCCGAAGTAAGCGATTAAGTTTTATAAAGAAAACGCTAGATATTTCTATTATATAGAAATTTTATTATATATTTAAATTATTAAATATCTATATTATATAAAAGAATCTATATTAAATAATTTATATTAATAATAATAGTTTAATCTATTTAAAAACGAGTTTTTAATATCGAATATAAGAAATTCTTCTTCGCTTCGTTTCTTATAAAAAGTCTATTATCGACTAATAGACCCTCGACGAACTTTCTACTATTCGAAAGAATACTATTTAGAATATTTATAGATCTTATAGCGATTTAATTAATTAAGAAATAAGTATTATAGACTTTTATAAAGAAATAATACTATTTTAAATATTATACTTAAAATAATAATATAGAGATTTATTATCTTTCTCGACTTATATAAGTCTTTATAATATTAAAACTTTAGAAATCTCTTCGCTTTATCTTTATCTATATTTAATATATTATAAATTTTAATCTAAATTTATCTATATTAGTATTAAGATATCTTTTTTTATATTATTAATTATTTATATATCGTAATTAGTCTTATCTTATATATAACGATTTATATAAAAAGTATTTATCTTCTAATTTATTATTACTTTATATACTATAGATATAATATTCTCTATCTACTAAGAATCTTTATTAGCGATATTATAAGATATTAAATTATTTAAAGAAAACGCGAGATTAAATTTCGTCTAGTATCTTAGCTTCTTCTCTCTTATAGAAGATATTAGAATATTAATTCTTATTCTTATCTTTACTTATTTAACGAGATTTTAAAGTATTTAGAGTAAATCGATATCGATTAATTTTATTATAAATTAGATAGCTATATAGTTTAAGATTATTAAATCTATTTATCTTTATAAATATTAATTTAAATATTATCTAATAACTAGAAAATAAGAATTTAAAATAAGCTTACTTATAATAATAATTATTTTCTTATTAATACTTTTAAAATTATCTACGTTATAGCGAGATTTAAAGAAGAGATTAATTAATATATATCTATTAGATAACGAGATCGCTTATATTCTATAATTAATAATCTTTTAAATTATTTAAATAATATATATAAAGTATTATTATCTATTCTTTAGAAAATCTATCGATATATTTATAATAAAATAAGTTAAAAAAATTAATTATTTTAAAAATTATATAGAAATCTTATTAAATATATTAAATATAATTTTAAGAATAATAGTTTAATATACGATATACGAAAAAAATTAGAACTTCGTTATTATAATTTAATTAATCTATTAATAAGAAATTAAATTATATTTAAATTAAAGAAATATATTATAATAGTATAGCTTCGATATTAATAATTTATTAAGAGATTAATCGAAAAGAAGATTAAAAGATTTACGAAGTAATATTTAAAAGTAAAGAACGAGACTAATATAAAGAAGAGTAAATACTCGATTATAACTCGTCTTACTTTTAATATAGAGAATCTAAGTCTTACTAAGATAGAGAATCTTATATTTAAGAAATAGACTTATATATAAAAGTATAATAAATATATTAATTTCGATATAGATATCGAGAAGAGATACGAGCTTAATTATTAGAATTATTTATAAAAATAAATAATATAATTAAGACTAGTATATAACTCGATAATATCTTAAATATCGCATTTTTAAACGAATTAAAATTATTCGATATCTTTAAAATAATCTTATTTTTTATATTTATAAAATTAATTTCTTAGATCTATATTACTTAATAATAGTTTTATATTAAATTTATTAAATAGACTTTTCTTATTAATAGATATCTAAGTATCTTTCGAAGTTATAATACGTTTCTTATAAATCTTACTATCGTCGTCGATAGCCTTTATCGATATCGACTATATAATATTTTATAAAGAAACTTATTTAATATTAATTTAAAGTTTAGCGTCTACGACTTCGTAGTTCTTCTATTAATAATAATAACGACGTAATGTTTTTTTTAAGACTTAGATATCTAAGTATATTATTTCTTATACTCTATTCTATAATAATATATAGTTTTCTAATTTTATTAACTTCTTTTCTTGTTGATGTACAATTTAACGTAAAGTTCAATTGAAGATACTGAAGCTCTTGAGACATTGTTTTTGGTGGTACGGTAGCCGGCTTGGCTACGGTGGCCATTCCGAATACTTTGTCGCATGACCTCGTACCTTACTGTACGCTCGTAACAAATGCAGCTAGAAAACAAGCTTATATTGTTCTCCGCCAGACGTCGGATTTCGGAACTTCGTCGTTACTCCGACGACACGTCCTTGATGTTGCCCCTCGAAGAAGGAGTTGAATCACCCCTCTTTGATGGTTAGTCCATCTGAAATGATTTGGAGAGATGGATCCGACTCGTTCTGATACTGTGAGCGTCTGCGTTAATGGCAGAACCGTGTGGACAACAGGTGAGAGATAAATCCGGTTTCAACTTTTGAGACTAAGCATGAGATGTCGATAGAAGATGTAGTAGAAGATTTAAGAGATGCTTATCGTGCTCTGTCAGAAGAACGGAAATGGCCTGATCCAGAGCTAGATCTCAAAAGACTTAGAAATTGGGAATGGAAACATGAAGATGAACTCAAAGAGAGATTCTTCGACCGTTTGAGTCGCTCAGGTGTAAGTGCAAGTGTAAGTGTATAGCAATTATGATTTGACGAAAACATCTAAAGCTACTTGACGCTTTCAATAGCCGAAATATCTGTTTATGCGTTTGGCTGTTTTTTAATAAAAGCATTATGACCAAGATTATCAGATGTTACTACTATATTTCTATATGTTCGATTCTGCTTTTAAAGCTCAGTCTAATAGAAGATCACTACTATAGTTCTCGATTCAATTTTTGATATTTCTGTATCTCTTGCTAATTTGAGAAGTAGTGTCGTGAGCTCTTCAAGAAATTTGAGGATCCAAAGGCAATAGAGAATCTCTCGATTGGAGAGGACAATGTCGAGACAGCCCTTTATAGTACGGCTCCGCACTTCTTTGCTCTCTATTCAATTCGATCTTCTCGAGTTGATAAGTAATAATCGCTGACGCAACATTTGAAGATTATCTATTCATAGCTGCCACTGGGTATGCAGCTTGTTCGTGGGTTGCTGGTTCCCAAGGTCAAGCGCTTCTCCTCCTTCTCGCGAGGGAACTGTACTGCGGCAAACCAGTAGAATATCTTCAAATGTTCGAGATAGCTATGAGCAAGAGCAGCTTCCCACGCTGGGTGAACCGACTAGTACCCCCTCAAGCAGACAAGCCTTGGAAGGACACTTTCTCAAGATCATCAATTGTCTGTCAATTCCTTGACAGTCTAAGCTCGCAAGATAACATGCGAGTTATCGTGCAATTCTGTCAAGATGTTGATAAGGAGAAGAAGAAGGACGCACTCTTTAAGTTCTATTGTAAGTCGGAACACAGCAGAACAAGTCTCGGTATTACTAATAATAGCAGTTCACTTCTTAGAACTACAGTCTCCAAAGACCGCTTTCCACGAAGCCATTGACTCCAAGTCCCCGACCATCGTTGGTGTTAACAAGGCAATCCATGACACTATCAACATTCATCTTGACAGGGTAGAAAAAGACGTGGAGATTTTCCTCAACACAGACAATGAAGAACTCGAAGGAGCAAGCGAGGTTCATTCCAAAGACATCTCTATCGAAAATTCCGATGATGTGCACCTACTCTATGCGGTTTCTGGCTCAGGAAAAACGAGAAGAATCGAACGCCTTCTCCATAGTCAATGGGGCTATTATCTCCTTCCCGGTAATGTGAACCCAACTGAGCAACGCAACTGTGGCAACTTGTACGACCCTCAAAGAGAAGAATATTCAAAAGATTCGTGCGTTCTATGGAGGTTGCTCCGGGAGATCGACAAAATTATGCCTGGAATGGAAATTGATAAACTCCAAATTCGCAATTGGTTTCACTGTCTTATATTATCGCGTCATTTGATCTTCGACAGATTTCTCAAAGTTGCCGGCAAACAGCAGGCTATGACACCTGCGAAATGGCTAGGGTTCCAAAAGTCCTGTTCTATCTCAGATCCATTTAAGACTCTGTTCAAGCTGCTGTTACTGGTCAACAGTGGGTCCAAGGACTTGGGATATGAAACGCCGGACCTCGACCCCGTGCTCAAAGAAAATGCTTTCTATTATTGCCTTGATGAAGCGCAGTGCTGTCTCGACACCCCTCTTCCTTTCAGCAATATTGGCAGATACAAAGATGAAAACACCTTACAGCTTATTTGTGGGCAAATTCTATTAGATTTCAAGGCTGATGTCAGGTTTCAAAATCCGGGCTTGAGATTCATCGTCAGCGGAACGTCTCTGAAGTTGAAGGAGACGGTCTCAATTATCAAAGGCACTCAAGAATGGCGAGAAACCCATGAGGACATTGTATCCGCCAAATGTGAAACGGTCACAGATTTCCCACTCCTAACAAGTGCCCAAGAACTCTTGAATCTGATTAAAGAGCGTGGGCTTTTTCAGAAAATCGAAAGTGACTCGGATCTTGTCGACGAGGTCAAGAAGTGTGGTGTTCCGCTTCGGGGACGATATCTGTGGTCAGCTCTCTATGTGGACCACCTGAAGGAACACTTCACAAATCACAGAAAACTGGATATGAAAACCATACTTGAGGCAGCTAATAAAACTATCGACGAAGCTAAGAGATCCCTGAAGGAGAGGCTGTCACGGCTCCAGAAGGAGAAGTACAACGACGTTTTGCAGGAGCTATGCTGGGTTGTCATTCAAAGCGATCTTCTGGACATGCCAACAAAGTTCGAAAAGGACGAGGATCATCAAATGATTTCGGAAGCATTTGCGGTCGTAGAGAAGAGTTCCTCAGTAGGCGTCTTGAAAGAACGTCTTGCTATGGAGGCGGCCATCGAGTGGTTTCGCAAAGAGCAATGGGACATGTATAGCGGTAACGTTAAAAAGTATTTGCGTTTCTCGGCGAACGATGCA
The DNA here is from genome assembly GCF_014066315.1 of Letharia lupina. Lineage (NCBI taxonomy): Eukaryota > Fungi > Ascomycota > Lecanoromycetes > Lecanorales > Parmeliaceae > Letharia > Letharia lupina. The sequence goes on along the minus strand of NW_023502990.1, from coordinate 583,378 downwards.
AGCTCCTTTGGGAAAGCTGCAGAGTGGTGGCTGGCATTAGTAGGAACTGATACTCACGTAAGATGATATATATGCTAACTGATTCGTAGGAATTGTGGCATTGTCTACATCATTCGAATCGCGTGACTGGATCAGAAGGCGAAATTCGTCGTGGACAGATTTTGAAGACACTTTCCAAGGCCAGTAGAGACGGCAAAGTGCCCGAAATATCAGGAGGAACAAGAACAGGTTTATGCAGTTCGTCTCCAGAACCACTCAAATTGGCATCCACACACCGTCTGGTTGAGGGGAAGAATATTGGTCATGTGTACGATGGAAAAACCAGCTGGGGCTTTAGTAGCAGGTTTGCGATACATTTCAGTCGCTGTTAGGTCCTGCTAATATTCGACAGAGGGGAAACTCCCAACCTTGACCACGCTGTCCCAATCTGGGAATGGATGAAGTCTATCCGGGAGTGTAAAGAACCAGTGGCTAGCTTCTACTTTCCTGATACCCTTGCTGGACCAGATATCCTCTTTTCGTTGGAACTGAAAGACTCAGTAAAATCAGAAGAGTCAAGCTTCCGCGGTCGGATCATGTGTATTTTGCAGGTGAGTTTAGGACTGAGTATAGAAGCCAATGGTCTACTGACCTTCTTGCGCCTCAAAAGTTGAAAACAGGGCCCATTAAAAAGTTACGAAACGCGATTAGCACGACGAACTTACAAACGTCTTATCAAGGCCGCAACAAGAATCGAATTCGGGATAAGAAAAAGAGGGAATTAGACAAAGAGCTTGAGAACTGGAAGGGCGCAACGATTATTCGGGTTTTGGTCTGTACTGCAAAAGATTACGACGGAGAAAAGGCTGTCGCCACGTATTTGAAAAACGAAAGGAAAACCAGCAGTAATGAGTTATTCTTTCTATGCGGCAAGAAGTACAGAGGAGATCTTTTTGGCGAGACTTTTGCAAGGTTGGCAGAGGCGAAGATGGCTGGAGAGTCGGAGGAAGCGACATTAGGAGAAATTATCAGGAAGAGACCGCAGGACCAAGAAGATACGGAAACGAACAGGAAAAGGCGAAAGAACTAGAAGGCTGGCGCTAAGTTCCAGAGCTTCCGGAATTTGCCTGTTTTGTTTATTTGGGGTTTTTTAAGTCAAGCATGATTCAACAGCTGAGGTACGTAGCTATTACAGCAGCCCATATTGATCAATCGCAAATTAATTTTTTCCTCGATCACCAGATTATCTTCTACCTTATACCCCCCTCGAAAGCCCGAAGGAAAGCCCAAAAGGAAGCCCAAAAAGGTGACCCCGAAAAGTCACCCCGAAAAGCGACCTAGAAAAGTGCCCGGGAAAGTGCCCGCTCCAAGAGCAGGAAAGTATCTGGCATAATGCCGTCAAACGTCGTCACTAATGACACTTAGGGCGGCAAGTCCATAATTTTCTAATCTGTGTTCAGAGAGGCAATGAAGATTAGTTTTTATCTCTCAAGCACACCGAGATCTTTTCGCAACAGTGGGACTGTGGGTTAGTGGGTCTATTATGAGGCCATAGCGTTGGTGGTTGTTTGATCAACCATTTCATCATTATGCGATATGCGATAGTAGGGAGATAGATGACCATAGCGAGTACTATTTATATAGCTACTGCATTAGTAATTAATTCTTTATTCGAATTATTATCTTTTTAAAGCGATATTATTATTCTTCTTTTCGTAGTTAAATTTATATATATTAAATTTATTTAACTATTATAAGTATATTATTTAACTACTATTAATATATTTTATACTCTTATATACTTTATAATAGCTTTTATTATTATTATAAAATTTAAGAATATAATTAAATAAGTTATTTTTATCTTTAAGATTATTAAAAAAATCTTTAAGATAATTAATAAGATTTTTAAGATTAATAAAGCTATTAAGATTAAAATATCTTATCTATAAGAAGATCGTTATATATAAAATATTAAAATCGATATAGATATAATATTAATATTATTAAATTTTTTCTATTAAATTTTTTCTATTTTTTTATTAATTATAGAATATATTTTATACTTTCTAATAATTTAAAATTTATAAAATTCGATCTTATAATTAATTATTTATTTATATATACTTTTATTCGAATTATAAAGAGTAATTATAAACTACTATATGTTACGACTATATTCTATATCTCTCTTAATATACTATTTAATTCTATAGTCTATTAGAACTTAGCGTATCTTAGTAGAGTTATCTACTACTATCTAATATCTTCTATTTATATAGCTATTCGATATCTAGTTATCTTATTTAATATATCTATATTAATATTATATCTATATTAATTCTAATACTATAACTAGATTACTTCATTTACTATATTTAAATTAATAGACGAATTTAAGAAATCTATTAATAGGGGCTTTAATAAGATATTAAATTAAACTATCGTATTTCTAGATAAATCTATTATATAGATAATACGTTATAAAGAATATTTATCGAGATAGCGTAATAATCTTATAATTAGTTAGAGAAATAAAGTAATTATTAGATTAGTTTATTTATATAGCTAGTAAATCTAAAGAAATCGCTACTTAACTTAATAATTATATAACTAATTCTCTAAGCGAAGTAAAAGTATTTAAAAGAACAATATTTAAACTATCTATAGTTTTTATAATAGCTTAAATAATTTATAAACGAGAAAAAAAAGTCCTTATAAAATATAATATTATTTTTTGAATTTATAATAAAGTCTTATAAAGGATATTATAAGAAGTTTTTCTTTTCTCTTCTTCGCTTAATATTTATAATATTAAAAAATCGAAAGAAATAACGTAACTTTCTTATCTTTATTTCGAAATTATTATTTTTAATATATAATTAAATAAGATAAATCGAGTTAATAATCTTCTTACTTAGATATTTAATCGATAATAATTCTTACTATTTAACGATATAGCGAAGAATATCGTGGCTATTATAGATCTATAATAGATTATTAATATCGATTAATTACGTAATTAAGTTAATAAGAAATTTAATTAATTTCTTATTATACTTCGCGATCTCTATTATTAATAAGATTAATTTCGAGATATAGCTAAATAATATATCGATTTTAAGATTAAGAGAAATAAGATAGTAAATTAATAAAATAAAACTTAATAACGCTTAAAGTAAGTTAGTATTAAGATTAAGAAGCTATAAGAATATAATAGAGAGCTTTAATAATAGCTAATAATAATACGATTAAGTATATTTAAGAATTTATAAATTATCTCTAAGATATAAGCGTTAACTTTATTAGAGCTTACTTAAGTTTTACTCTTTATTTATAGAAAAGAGAAGTCTATTAAACTATTAGATTCTTCTTTTTTTATTAATAATAAGAATCTTATATAAGAGAATTAGTTAGTTAAAATAAAGAAAAAGTTATTAAATAATAAGAATTACTATTCTATCGAGACGTTTTAAATTATCTATCTTCTATTATATATAAATAGAGAAGTAATCTTTTATATTCTAAATAGAAGATATAGAGATATTATAAATTTTTATATATTAATTAACGAGGTTATAAATTAGCTAACTAAAATTTATAAAGAGATAAATCGTTATAAGAAGATAAGACGTAATTATAATTCTCTTTAATAGATAATCTAGTCCTTTAATAGATTCTATATAAAATTTAGTAAACTCAATTTTATACTTAATTATAACGAAATTTATTTAAGAGATAATTTAAATATTAAGTTATAAATATATATCCGACTTTACTTTATTTTTATAACTCTTTCTAATTATAAATCTATACCTCTAAAAGATATTAAGAAATATCTTATAAATAATAATAACTTATAGCGCGTAGACTATAAATAACGTTTAACTTTAATTATTAATAAAATAACTTTTAAAATTATTATAATTTAAATAAGAAAGATAATTATCGCTATAATTAAGAATTATATACTTTTCGCTATTATATTAAATACTTATATCTTAAATATCTTTTAGAATATATCGAAGACGATAATTAATATAGATTTAAGAAATTTAATATATTTTAATTATAGAAAGATAAACTATATAAGACGCGACTATCTAATATAATGTTAGAAAAGGAGCTTAAGGATTCTAAGTAAGAGAATCTTAGATTACTTAGCTTACGTCGCTTAATATACGTTTAGCGAAGTCTTAGCAAATAAGCTTAAGTAAGCGATTTCCCTCGAATTTCCTTTATTTTCTTAAGAATTAGTTTTACTATCAAATCGATATATAAATATATCTATTTTTCTAATTCTATATTACTATATAACTCTAAAACTCTTTAAATTTAATAATTTTAATTCTTTAATTCTTTTTAGAGATAGCGATTTAAAATTAATATAATAATTATTATTAGAGTATAGTCTTAATATTTATAAAACGAGTCGTCGTTAATTAATATAATATTGAATTAAAATATTATTATAGTATAATTAGATATATTAGAGTATATTATAAACTCGAATAAAGAGATTTTTTCGTTAGTCGTAGATAATAATTTAACGAAGAAATTAAGTAGTAATAAAGATAATAATATTACTATTTATAGTTAAGAAAGTATCTTTAATAATAAGCGAGATATTAATAAATAGATTAATAAATCTACTTATATTCTAAATAATAAAGTAGAGTATACTACTTATTATCGAGATATATTTATATAAAAACGTTATTTTTAATCTCTAAAAGCGGAGATTATTTTATTTAAAAGAGATAAAATATCTATAAATTATAATCGTAATAGCGATAATAATAAATCGAAATTATTAATAACTTTAGAAATAAAAAGAATTATAAATAATATTAATTTTAAATATAATAATATTATCTAGCGACCTCGAAAAATAATTTAATTAGAGAAATTATTAATTTATTATAAAAAAAGTATTTAAGAATATTAAGTTCTAATATAAGAGATAAACGAGATATTTCGCTTAATTTTAAAAAACTTTCTTACTAAAAAGAATAAGATTCTTTAAACTCGTTAATCTTTTAATAATAATTAGAAAAAATTATAAGCTAATAAGAAGAATAGATTTCTAAATTATAACTATATATAATAGAAGTTTATTAACTTTCTACTAAATTAAATTAAGAATCTAATAAATCGCGGGTTTAATATTATCTAAGCGTATACGAATATTAACTAAAAATAAAATCAAATTATACGCTAATTTAATAATTATCTTCGATTATTAAAAGCTTAAATAGATCTCTATATTAAGAATTAATAAGTATATTACTTATTTATAAAGTTTTATACGAATCTTCGTTACTAGCTAGCTAATATTTAAATTATATTAATTAAATAAGATAAGCTTTTAATATTTATAATATATTTAAAGAATAATAATAGAAAGTAAGAATCTTCTAGAGAATATAAAATAAGTAGTATTTCTAATCTATAAGAGGGTTAATAGCGAGAAAATTAAAATTCTTAATATAAGAGATCGCAGTTATCGCGAAGATAAAATAAATTTAATTTAAGAGATAAACGACCTTAAGACTATAAGTCTAAAAATAAATCTAAAGATAATAAATTCTATTTAAATAATATAAAATGCTATAATTATAAAAAAAAAGGGTATTATACTACTATCTATATTAAATCGAAAAAATAGAAAATAAAAAATCTTAATAATATATCGATTAATTTAATTAATAATTATAAGCTTTACGTAGTTAACTTAATAAGAAAAGAGAAATTTTTATCGAAGACTTCGTAACGATAAAAGTAAAAATAGAAGTAGTATTTATTCTATCGTTAATCTACGAAGATAAAGTACTTCTAAATAATTAAAACGAATTATAAACTTTCATCGAAATTTATTTTGATAATAGTGTAGAGGTAAATATAATAAGCTAGCGTTTTGCGATTAAGTAGAATCTAATTAAGATTAATAAACTCTTATTAAAACCTATATAAATAAATAAAAAATTAACTTATTATTATAATATCTATTCGATAATTTATTATCTATAAGATAGTTAAAAGCGTATTAAATATTATAAATATATTTTCTACGCTATTAATAAGAAAGATCTCTTAATAATTTTAAATCTTCTAGTCTTAATTAATAAATAAATTAAAATAAATATAAAAGATCAAATTTAGCGTTTCGATATTAAAAAGTAATCGCTTAAGATTCTAATATCGTAATAATTCGCGAATATCTTAAAAAGATATAAAACTATTTATATATTAGTTATAGTTAAAATAATAACTATAAATAGAGAAGATAAAATTAATATAATCGAAATATATAGTATTTATATAGATAGCGTAAAGGTTATTCTTAAACTTTCTAATAAGTTAAAAAAATATAAAGATATATTCTTATTAAAAGAAGTAAGTTAACTATTATTATATAAGAGTCGCGATTATATTATCGAAACTATAGCGAAGTTACTATTCGACTTATTATATAATTTATTTAATATAAAATTAGCGATATTAAGAATTTATCTCGACGAAGCTCTAGCGAAGAATTAGATTAGATACTTTATAAGTTTAATAAAAACTTTAATTCTATTTATTCTAAAAAAGAATAGAGATCTACGTCTATATATTAACTATTATAAACTAAATAAAATAATTATTAAAAATCGATATCTATTACTCTTAATTAGCGAGACGCTTAATTATTTAAATAATTTTAAATAATATACTAAATTTAATTTAAAGAATACTTATTATTATATATAAATTTATAAAGGTAATAAATAAAAGATAGCGTTTCGTATACGTTATAAATACTTTAAGTATCTAATAATATTATTTAACTTAACTAATATCTTAATAATTTTTTAAGTTTATATTAATAAGACTTTAATTAAGCTAGTTAACTAATTTTACGTAATATATTTAAATAATATTTTTATATACTCTAAGATAAAGAAGAAATATCTAAATTATATAAAGTAAGTACTTAATCGATTTAGACGATATAGCCTTTATATAAGTCTAAAGAAATATAAGTTTTTCGTTATCGAAATAGAATTTCTTAACTTTATAATATTTACTATTAATATTATTATAGATAAATATAAGATAATTATAATTTAAGAGTGATTAAAATTAAAAGACTATTATAACGTATAAGTCTTTCTAGAGTTTATAAATTTCTATTAAAGATTTATTTATTACTATTCTTAAATTATAGATTTTTTAATAAAACTTCTTAAAGAGAGCGAAAAAGATATTAAATTAGAATTATTTTTATAGCTCGATATTATAAAGTATACGTTTAAGAAACTAAAGAGCGTCTTTATAATCGCATCTCTTCTTAAATATTTTAACTCTTAACTTTCAATTTAAATTAAAATCGATATCTTATTATTCGCTATAGTAAGTATATTTACTTAACTATATATAAATAAATAATAATATCTAATCGCTTTTTATTTAAGAAAGATAATTAATATAAAGTATAATTATAAAATATATAATTAAGAACTTTTTACGATTATTATAATATTTAAATATTAGCGCTACTATCTAAAGAGAAGTTTCTATCTTATTAAAATCTTTATTAATTATAATAATTTAAAGTACTTTATAAAGTAATCGATATTAAATAGTAAATAAGCTCGCTAGATAATAAAACTCTCTTTATATAATTTCTTAATTTCGTATAAACTAGATAAAATAAATCTTATTAATATATCTTTAAGACGTCTTAATTATAAAAATAAAAACGAATTAATTAATAGACTTTTCTCTACGTTATAATAAAAACTAGCTAAAATTAAAAGCCTTTTAAATTTTATTCTAATTATTATTAAGATAGCTTATAGAGATAGCGTAGACTATATATATAAAAAATATAATCTTAATAATAAGTATCTTATTATATTAAGTAGTTTAAGTATAGATAAAAGTTCTTTAGATATTAATTCTCGAGAAGAAGTATCTATAAAAAAAAAATTTAAGAATTTAAGAATTATTATAATATAAGAAACTTACTTAAATATAGTATATTCTTTAAGATTTAAAAAATCTTAATCTTTAATAAGAGAGAGTTTAAGTGAGATATTTATTTAATATATTTACAACGTAATCGATAAGCGACTTAATTTTATTATTAAAATTATTAATTATAAATAGCTTATTTTATATTTAATTATCGAAGTATTAATAACTAGCGAAATAATATATAATATAAATAATAAGTTTATTTATAAACTTATAAAGATACTTTAATAAAAAAATACTTTTATTAAAAAGTGTAAAGCTAGTAAAATATTAGATAAGCGAATATAAAGTATTAATAATTAGACTTAAAATAGTTAAAGGCTATTAAGATATAATAATAGATTATATATCTTCGAAGAAGGCTTAATTTAAGAAAAACTATTAAAACGCTATTATAACGATTTTATAGCTAGATATTTCGATATTAATAAGATTACTAGCCGAAAAGATATGATATAAATAGAGTCGAATATTATTTCATTTTTCTGATATGGATTCGAAATCTTAATAGGATATTTCACGATATAATATATCTATAATATCATATTATGAAATAATATATATATGAGATATCCCGTTAAGATTTCTATATTTAGAAGTATAAGTAGCTATTCTAGTTATTATTCTAATTAATTATAGCTATTACTATTATAGCTATTACTATTATAGCTATTACTATTATAATTATTACTATTATAACTACTATTATTATAACTATTACTATTATAGCTATTATATAATAATAGACTATTTAAATAATAAATAGTAATAGTTATAATAGTAATAGCTGTTAAAATATTAGATATATAATATATAGAACGAACGAATTAATTCTTTAAAACCTCTCCGAGGCTAGGTTCTAAATATAGTATAAAATTAGATAACTGAAAAATACGGTGGCTGAGATACGCGAGGGCTATATTTCGATAGTAGCTATAATAGTAATAGTAGTTATAATAGTAATAGTTATAATAGTAATAGTTATAATAGTAGCAGCTATAATAGTGATAGTTATAATAGTGATAGCTATAATAGTATATCGAATGAAGATAGATACGATTAGTTGTTAACTAGAATAATAATTAGAATAGCTACTTTATACTTCTAAATATAGAAATCTTAACGGGATATCTCATATATATTTTATTTCATAGTATGATATTATAGATATACTATACCGTGAAATATCCCGTTAAGATTTCTGTCACGGGAAAGCGTGCCTTATCGCAAACCGTTGCGCCAAAGCGCCAAAAGAGCGCGGACCCCTGCCTGAACAGCAAGAATCCCCTAAAGCACACTAAATCCGTAACAATTGCACACTTCGAAAAATGGCGCATGTCCCCATGCGCTGGCCTACACGCATATCGTATTTAAGAACCCCCCAGGTGTGACCCCGTAAGCTACTTGCGGCCTGGTGCGAGGGAAGGCACGAGGAAAGGCACGAGGATTATGAGTCCCCACCAAATCCTCACCGAACCCGAGTGCCAAGTAACCTATTCAGACTGTCCGGGTCACACCCGGAATCGAACCGGTGTTGCTACCAATTGTCAAGGAAATGGATGACTGGGTCATGAATTCATGTGTGGTGTAAAAGATGTTGATTATTCTATGTGCCCGCAGGGCAGATATGTGCGGTGCCAAGCCACGCTAGGCCCAATCGGGTGGTGGCTCTGGAGGAGGCCTTGGCGTACCGTGACAACATGCCCGCAAAGAATGAAAAAAAGACACGTCCTCGTGGCTGCATCCCTGGATAGCTACATTGAGTATGCGCCGTCCATATATCCATGCACCTATCCTTGGCCTATAGCCTCCATATCCTTCGCGAATCGAATGTAGCCGAGCGGAGAGTCGAGTTGAGAGGCGAGTTGAGAGGCGAGAGGTAAGGTAGAAAGTGGAGCACTGTTAAGGCGAGGGGAAGGATCTCCGCAATTATGCATAGTGGCCTGGTGTGGAATTGTGGAGAGTGTGCCCGCTTGAATAGGACTGCTGCTGCCCGTGCTCTTGTTCTTCTCCATAGTCTTCTCCGTAAATTTCTCCACATTTGCCTGTTGTAGATCGAAGTGTCCCACCTCTTCTGCTCGTAAGTGGCCTGGATTTGTATGGTAGGACGAGTCGTTCGTGTGAGAGAGTTTCTGCTGTGGTATTTCAATGCTGGAAAGCGGAGTCGCATTGGGAGGCGGAGTAGGATTGGGAGATGAAGTAGGATTTTGGTATAGTGCGGGGCCCAAAAACTGTTCGATTCTCTCTAATCTCTGCTCAAATCTCTGCTCAAATCTCTGCATTTCTTGACGCATCATACCACCAAATGCAGTCATTAGGCCATTGATCGTATCTTGTGAGAGGTCGGGGATCATTAACTGTGAATCTGGTGTGTTGAAGGCTTGGTAAGAGGTGCTTGGCACGAGTTCTCCGCTTGTTTCTCCGTTGTTAGGAGACATGATGTGATGTCAAATGGCCTAATGAAAGGATTGACTGTGTGGTCTGGTAGGCTGGTGAATAGCCTAATTGTCTGATTGCGTAGACTGAATCTAGCTGCGTAGCGGAAGCGCGGGGGGGCTGACTGTCGGTATATCGTGACTGCGGGTTGAGTGACGGTATAGACGACTTGGAAGAGGATCTGGGTTAGGTGTGGCTATCAATTGTCAAGGAAATGGATGACTGGGTCATGAATTCATGTGTGGTGTAAAAGATGTTGATTATTCTATGTGCCCGCAGGGCAGATATGTGCGGTGCCAAGCCACGCTAGGCCCAATCGGGTGGTGGCTCTGGAGGAGGCCTTGGCGTACCGTGACAATATCATATCATATCAGATATGAGATTATGTAAATCTTAATAACTTATATTATATTAGAGTATGATATGATAGATTAATATCCCATATTATATTATATCTTTCCGGCTAGTAAATAAGATATTTAAATTAATAAGTAGAAAATACTATTAGAATAGTATTCGCGTAGATATTAAGAAGTATATTAATATATATAATATCTATTAGCGTATAAAGATAAAACGCTATCGTTTTTATAGTAAACTAGATATACTTTCTTTATTAATAAAATTATAAAAGAAAATTATAATAGATTTTATTATAAATCTTTCTTTTAGTAAATATAAAGATTATATTTATAACTTAATCTTTATAGTAATTAATTAATATATTAAAATATTAAAATATATACTTATTAATAAGATAATTAATATTATATAATTAGAGAAGTTATTTATAAAGAAAATTATTCTTTAATATAAAATATTAGAAGATATTATTATAGATTAAAAATTTATTTTTATAAGTATATTTTAATTAGAAGTTTATTATTAATTATATATAAAACGTAAATTAAGTATTATCTTTTATTTATAAATCGACGAATAAATAGAGTAATAAAATTAGACTCTAAAATATTATTTAAGAGTATATTATTCTAAGCGATAAGACGATTAGATAGAGTTTCTACTAATCGTAGAATTTATATATTATTAAAGCGAGTATAAAATAATTAATTATAGTTTATTCTTCGCTATATACGAATATTAGTTTAAACTTAAATTAATTATTAAAAATAATATTATTAAGAAAGAAGTATCTATAGTAAAAGAATATATTAAAGAAATTAATATAATTTAATAAGAGCTTATAAGACGCTAGTAAAGCGTATAAAAAATATAATCGAAATTTTATAATAAGAATTATAAATCGTAAAGGTTTAATTATAATAATCTTATTATACTTTTTATAAAGAATTTAAAATAAAAGAGATTAAGTAAAAAACTTTCTAATAAACTAATTAATTTATTTTATATTTAAAAATGTATTAAAACGCAAGCGTACTGGCTATAACTATTATCTACCTATCGAATTTACTCTATTTTCTATATATTATTATTAAAATTATATAAATAAAGATTAGAAGATCTAGATATCTCTAAATATTTTATTTTTAAACTAATAAAAGATAATAAAAAGTATCTAATAGAATTTATATATAAAAAGTATATAAGAAAGAGTAAGATAAAATATCTTATTTAATAAAAAGATTATTTTAAAAAGTATAATAAATAATTTAATAAAGAAGTTATAAGAAATATATAAGATTTAATTAACGAGTTTAATAAGTAGAGCTTATAGATATAAAAAGTATAGAATATAAATATTAAAAAAGAGCTTAAAAATTAACGATTTTAAAAAATATTTAAAGATAAAGAACTTAGCTATAGAAAGTTAAATCTCAAATATTATAATAAAAAATAGTATTAAAAGAGCTAATAAAAAGTATTAATATTTAAAAATAATAATAAAAAGATTATATTATTAGAAGTAATAGATATTATAGTATAAGATATATATATATAAAACGACGGGCTAGTTAAATCTTTTAAAGTTCTTATTAAAGATATAATTAATAGCGTCGTTATTATTAAGACTATCTCTCAAATCGTCCTTATTAATAAATTCTATTTTATTATTCTCTTTCTCTTTCTCTTCTTTCTTCTTCTCTTCTTTTTTATTTTTCTCTTTCTTATTATCTTTACTACTATTTATTTTATTCTTATTATTATTACTCTCGAAGTTTAAGCTTAACTCGAAGAGCGCGAAAGATATATTTATCGATAAAAGATTAATTTAAAATATACTTAATATATATATAAAGAATAAGAAATAAATATAAGAAGTATAAGTATATATAATAAAGCGTATAACGTTATAAATACTCGTAAGAATATCTAAAATCTTTTAAAGGATCTTCGCTTTATTAAGCGAAGCCGCTTCGCTATCTAACTTCTTCTTTATTCTTAATTAATTTTTAATATATTAAATCGCTATTAAGATCGTATTAAAATATTTATAAATAATCTCGAATCGCGTAATAGATATAAAATTAAGAATATCGAAGATAAGAAGATAATAAACGATTTAAATATATTATAAATAAACGCGAATTATAGTATTAGCGTCGATAATTATATATTTATTTATTAAGATCTTTTAAATAAATTAGTAAGCGCTATAGACGCGTCTATTATACGTTATTTATATAAAAATTTATTATAATATAATTACTATAAAGGTAAGCGTAATAATAATATTTAATAATTATATTATTATTATTATTAAATATAATATTATATAAATAAGAAGTATATTTAAAAACTTATCGAGTATAGTAATAATAGATATTTTTATTTAATATTAATAAGGATCTAGCGCTATAAAGAGCGAGTATAATAAATTATAATTATTAATACGTAAGAAATATATATATAATAATAAGATTTTTAAAAAACTTACTATAGTAGCTATAACGTCTATAAAATATATTAATTAAGTATATATTTACTATATATTTATTATAAAAAGCGTAGATTATTAAAAGTAATAAAGAAGTATTAATAAAATAGAAAACTTTTTAAAAAAAAAGTAAATATTATTATAATCGCATATTAACTATACGCGTCGCGTATTTAAATTATAATATTAATAATTACTCTATATATTATTATAATTATATCTAATCTATAAGAGTATATCTAATATTATCTATTAACGTTATATACTTTTATTATATATTTATAATATATTATATTTACGCTATACTATTATAAGAAACTCTTTTTCTTCTTTTTCTATAAGATTTAAAGAATTTTAATAAATTTTCTAATAATAAGAAAATATTTTTTCTATATTTAGATTTAAGGATAAATCTTTAAAGAGAGAAAGTAATTATTAGAAAAGAGGTTTAAGGATTCTAAATAAGAGGACTTTAAATTACTTAACTTATATTATCTAATATATACTTAATAAAGTCTTAGCGAATAAGCTTAAGTAAGTAATTTCTCTTAAATTTTCTTTATTTTCTTAAGAATTAGTTTTACTACTAGATCGATATACGAATATATCTATCTTTCTAATTCTATATTACTATATAACTCTAAGACTCTTTAAGTCTAATACTATTATCGCTATTATTATATATTATTATTATTATTATTACTTTAATAATCGTAATAATTCTATTATTATAATTATAAAAGTCGCGCTAATAAGTATAAAAGCTTTATTTTTAATTTAATTTTTATTCTTTTTAGTAATAATATTAATATTAACGCTATTATAAGTAAGTATTTAATTCTTCTTTATATCTACTATTTTACTTTTATTTATTTTTATCGTAATATCGCGATAGTAAGTTATATATTATTATAATAATATAATATATATATCGATTAAGATAATAGTTAAGTAAGATTAAAATTATTTAGATTAATTTTATATATAATAAATATCTCGAAAAATACTTTACGATATTTTTTAGATAGTATAAGAAGTATATTAATATATTAATAATAATATTAAATCTTCGCTCTTATAGCTTTATAGATTATTAAGTACTTATAATTATTATTATTTCTACGCTTCTCGCTATAGTTAATAAATATTTATATTTATTTTAAAGATATATTTAGCTAAGAGAGCTTAATAGCTTCTCTTATTACTATTTTTATTTTTATTTATAAATAAAAGAGATATTAGATAATTAAGAGATTACGCTAATATATATTAATCCCCTTTTATTATTATTATATATATACTTTTATATATAACTCTTATATAATTTATATTATATTTTTTATTAACTCGCGCTAGCGTAAATATAGACGATACTCTTATAAGAATTATATATATATTATAAATCTAATCTCTTATTATTAGATAGATATTCTCGCTATAACTCGCTTTAATAAAGATATTTATATTATTTTTTAAATATAAAGCGATATAAGTCTTAATTAATATATATTAGATTATATAGCTAATGTATATAGCGGTTTATTATATTAAGAAATTTTAACGTAATATTATTATCTTCGCCGCTTCTTTTATTACTTCTTTTATTATCTCTTATATTAAGTCTTCTTATTATCTAATAGATTTTTTAAATAAAAAATTATTTTTTAATATAAGAGAATAGATAAATTAATATTAGATAGTAGTAGTTATATATATAATTCTAATAATTACTTTTCTTATAATACGCGATATTTTAGCGCTTTAGAATATATCTATAGATATCTTAGCTATTTTCGCTAAGCCTTTTAATTATAATTTATTTACCTTATAAGATTTCTTTATTATTACTATTTTCTTAATCTATTTTATTTCTTAATTTCTCTTAATAATTATATCTTTAGCTTTATTTTAAATATTAATTTATATAATTTCTTTACTTATTCGAAGTTCTTAATTATATCTTTAATATTTTCGAGATATTTTATTAATTTTTATAAAGCTTTATAAGATAAAAAGTTTTTTTAATTAATAAGATACTTAGTTTTATCTTTATAAACTCTTTTATCTAATATTTTATTAATCTTTTACTTTTCTTTTTTATTAATTAAGATTATTTATAACTCTAAATTATTATTATATAAGTATTATAATTTTAATAATAATATATAAAATATAAAATAAATTGTTTTATATTTAGTAGAAAGATTTAACTTATAAGTCTATATACTTATTTTTTTTAATACTTTAAAAAACTTAAGCTATTTATAATTTAATTTCTTTTTTAATTATAAAATATATATATTTAAGCTTTATAATAATATTTTATTCTCTTTTTTAAAGATTATAATCTTATAATTATTATTATAATACTTTATTTATTACTTTAAAACTCGCTCTTATAATTCTTTTAAATATAATTTTATTTTTTATAATTATTTTACTCGCTCTATAATAAGCGATACTTTTCTTCTTAAGATTCTACTTTTAAAAGTATTTTTTAAATCTACTATATATTTTATTAATATTTATATATATATTATTATTATATATAAATATAGCTATTAATAAGATTTTAGATTAATTATTCTATTTATAATTATAATATATTTATAAATAATATTTAAGAATTTAATTTTATCTCTTAATCTAATTATTAATTTAAAAATAGAATATAATATTAAGTTTATACTTTATATTTAAATATTAATATAATATTATTTAGAATTTATTTATAAATAGAGAGCCTTAATTTAAAATTAAGTTATATATTATATTATATAATAATATAAATTTTTATTATAAAATATTAATAAGATTATTAGTTTTTAAATCTTTTATAATTATAATATATATTATATACTTAATTAGCTTATTTATTAAGATTAAGATAATATCGTAAATTTTATTAATATATAAATCTCTTATAGATAATAAATCTATAATAAAATCTATTATTATAATATAAAATAAATTTATATTATTTAATAAGATCGATATTAGCTCGCTATATAATTTATAATAATAAATTTATATTTTTTAATAATCGAGATAAATGCGAATATACTCTATTATATCGCTTATTATTTCTATTTAATAATATTTAAATCTAATATTCTTTTTAATACGCTTATAAGTAAAGTATCTAATATTAGAGTTATTATAATTTATATAAAGAATCTCTTTTTTTATAATAAGATCGTTAGATATATAGATTATAAGGCTATAACGTAATAATTTATTTTTATTAACTCTTTATTTCGAAAGTTTATTTTATTTAGTAATATATTTTTAATATTATTTCTTATTTATAATAAAAGTATTCTTATATTATAATTTAAGTAGTTATATTATTATTAATTCTTATAACTTTAAATAGAATCTCTTCGACTTTAAAATTTAATAAATTAGAAATTAAGATAATATTATAATATCTAGAATATATATTTATTTATTAAATACTCTTTTATTTAAATTAATAATTTAGATATCTATAATAGTAATATTATCTAATTACTTTATTAATATTATAAATTTAATTATAATAAATACGCTATTATATTTTTATAGATTAGATTAATATTTCTAATTGCGAAGTTTATTTCGTAAGATAAAAAAGAAATTATTATTATTATTCTCGCTACTATTTAATTTAATAATATTAAATCTTTTTAATAATATATTTATAAAGTTAAATTTTCTTTTATAATATTTAATTATAAAGTTAAATATAATTAATTTTTTAATTTAGCGAATCTACTTTATATTAAGCTCTTTTATTATTATAAAATAATATAAATTATTATAATCTAAAATTATATAAATAGAGTATTTACTATTTTATAAATAATATTTTTAATTTTTAAAGTCTAATATAATCGTATAAAGCTTTTTATTATATATATTTTAGCGAGACTTAATATCTTTAAATTTATAATTAAAAAAAGTAATAAGATATTATTATTTATTCTTATTTAATTAATTAAATATATTATTTATATCTATATTAGAAGTATTAATCTTTATAATAAATAGTACTTTTTAATTATAATATTTTAATATAAATATAATAATAAATACTCGCTTAAATATCTTAAAAGTCTTATATATTTTTTTATTAAATATAAAAAATAATTTAATCTTATCTTTCTTTACTTTTTAAGTTAGATTTATTAAAAATATAGTTATCTATAAAAAGTCTTATATAAATTATTAATAGAAGTTTATAAATCTTAGAAAGATTAAGATATCTTTAATAAATTTTAATTTTAATTACTTAGTAATAGTCTTAATACGCGATAATTTTATTTAGATATTATATTAATTTATTAAGAATTCTAGAAAGATAATCTTATTATAATTAAAAGTATATTTTAATAATTTTATATAAAGTCGATACTTTAATAATATATATAGTATTTTATATATATACTCTTAATATAACTCTTTTATTTTAAAATAAATTAATATATTATTTAAATATATTATATAGAAAATATTAATATATAGTTTAAATACTTTATTTATATAAGCTTAAAAGATTATAAAGATATTTACGAGATTAAAAGATATTATTTAATATTCAAATTAATTATAGCGAGTTTAAAAAACAATTTTCTACTTATCTCTCTTTTATATTTATATTTTATAATATATATTATAAATATTAATCTTAATAAAGTACTTTATATATACGAATTTTTTTAAGATTTCTAAGAGTAGCAATAATAAGTAATTATTCTTAATAATTATCTCGTTAAACTCTTAATAATTAATATATAATTATAGCGAGTTATTTAATTTTTTAATAAATAGTATTAATAAGTTAATCTAATTAATTAAAAGTTAAATTTATTTTCTTTTAAACGTAGTATCTAAATAATCTCTAATTACTATAAGTTCGTTATATAATATATTATAAATCGAATTACTTCTAAATAGCTTTCTAGATAATAAATTAATAGAGTACTTAATTTAATTATACGTATTAAGACTATTAAATAATTCTTCTAAAAAGATTTTTAATAGATTTTTAAGTTATTTAAATATATTAAAGTCGTCTAATTATATAATACTATATCGTATAACTTTATTATAATTATTCTTATTACTTTTAAATAGAATCTAATATAAAAATATAATAAACGCTTATCTTAGATTATATATAATTACTATATTAACTAATAACGTAAATTATTTTATATTTATTATTATAATATCTACTTACTTCTTATCGCTTATAAGAAAATCGTAATAAATCTAGAATTACTCGCGTTAATAAATATTTAGATCGATATTATAGATTTAAGAGAAATTAAAAATAAGATTATATTCTTATATATTTATAATATATACCTTTAAGATTTACTCTTATTTTCTTTTTTAATTATTCGCGAGATTAAAGATTAGATTATACTTTTTATATAAAGATATTTAATAATTATTAATAATATATACTATTATTAGCGCGTATTTAAATTTAAAAATCTATATCTCTTTAATAAAAGATTATAATATTAAGATTTTCTCGCTATCGATATCTATTAAAATAATTATCTTACGCTTTTTATTTAATATAATAATTTCATCTCTTAATAATAGAGAGCGAGGTTATTATTTAATTAATAATATATTTAATACTATAGTAATAAGTATTAGACTTTATCTTTTCTCTTATTTAATTTATAATTATATACTTTATTATTTATAATATAATTTAGATATTTAGAAGAATTCTTATAATATTCTAATTACTTATAATTATAGTATTATATTTTAATAAGAGACGTCTTAAGCTTAATATAAGAGTTATTATCTTTAAATTTAATTTATATAAACTTTCGATTTTATAATATCGAAGAGAATAAACTCTTTTTTTAATCTTATTAATTCTTTATATATTATTTTTTAAGCTTTATATACTATTAATTACTACTTCTTTAATTACTTATTTTATTATTAAAGCGAGTTTTATCTAAAATAGAAAGCTTTTTTATTTTTTATAATTTTTACTTTATATTTTAATATTATTATAATAATATAGTATAGATAGTAAATTAAATAGTCTTCTTTATAGCTTTTAGAGAAATTTTCTCTATTACTCTATTTTATAAGACTTTTATATATTCTAGATTAATTATATAACGATCTTATTACGATTAGAATATAATAAGATAATTATTAAAGCTAGCTATTAATTATATATTTTTTATAATTACTTTAATTAATTAGCGTCTTATATTATAAGACTTAATAATTAAATTATAAATTTAATTTAAGTATTACTCTTTATATTTCTCTTAGATAAATTTCTTAATATCGCGTAATATCGTATTTCTAATATTTTTTTAGATTTATTTTTTAATATCTACTAATAGAATAAAAGACTAGTAAGTCTTTTCTTCGTTTATATAAAAATTAATATAAGAAACTAAAGCGATAAAATTATTATAATCTTAAAAAAATATAATTATTAAGCTATAATTATTAAAATACTATATATTAGATACTTTAATAATATTTATCTTTTTATAGCTCAAATTATAATAGTAGTTATTACTATATTTATAACGATATTTTTATATATTTTATATTTCGATTAACTTAAGTTTTTTAACGACTAATTACTTTTTAATATTAAACTTTAAAAATTAATAGCGTTAAATTTAAGTTAAATTTATAAAGCGAGGATTTTTATCTATAGATAAAGAGTTATTAAATATAACGCTTTAGCGATTATTATTTCTATCGATAGTATTATTAAAATTCTTATTAATATTAGAATTAATATTATAATCGCTTAATTATATAATAAATATATTTTAATAAAAATTATTTATTAAGTTAAAAATATCGCTAATTAGTTATAATAAGATATTTCTACTTTATAAATTAATAAAATTAACTTATAAATTACTTATTATAACTAAATTAGATAGCTTCGTATAAATAAAGTTATTAGAATTATAAAATAATAAAGTTTCTTTTAATAAAACTACGTAATAGCTATATAATTATAAAGTTTAGATATATAATTAATAGAATAGATAGATTAGTTATTAAATAAATTAATAATTAAAGAAAGAAGAAGAGAAAAGAAAACTTATAAGTATTTAAGACTTTACTAAGTATATTAAATACTCGCTTTAGCTATATAGCTTATAGTCTAATAAGCGATATAAGCGAGTCTATTAATTCGCTTCGAGTACTTTTACTCTTATATTATATATATTATATATATTAAATCTATAAAAGTTTTATTAATATATATTTAAAAAGTTATTAAGATATTAGTAAGTTTAAAAGATATAATTAAATATTTAAAGTAATTATAATAATTATAAAACGCTATTTTTCACTCGTTATCTTTTTTAATTTAAATTTAATAATAAATATTCTTAAGATTTAGCTTCGTAAAGATCTTAAATTTATATAAATAATTTAAAGTCTTAATAATTAGAGATAGTAAATATTAATTTTTAATAATTATTATATTTAAATCTCGATAATTAATATAAAGATAAAGCTCTTTATTCTTTTTAGAAATAAAAAGAATTAATATTTTAATTAAGAAAGTTAAGTAATAAATTTAATTTTTCTAAAGAGAGTTTTTTAGATAGCGTTATAGCTTTATTAACTTCGTTTAAAATAAATTATATAAAAAGCTATATAGCGATTTTTTATTACTTTTAATTTTAATAATATAATCTCTCTACTTAAATGTAAATAAGATTCTTACTTTTTTATTAAAAAAAATATTATTAATTTCTAATAATTTCTAAGAAAGCTCTAGACTACGCTTATTTTTCGATTTATTTTATATTATTATAATATATATAATCGCGAATATATTTAATTTCTATTTAATAGTTTAAGTAAATTTAATTAATTCTTTAATTTATAATTTATTAATATTAATTTTAAATTATTATTACTTCGCTATTAGATTTAATAATACTTATAATTAACTTAATTCGAGTATATTTAATATAATATTAAGATCTTTTTAATTAATAATATAAAAGAGTATATTATATTTTTTACTTTAATCTTAATTATCTATTAATTAATAATCTAATTAATATACGCTATAGTAATATATATTTTAATTACTTAGCGTTTTTAATTATAATAAAATAGCGTTATAAGATTTTAAATTCTATTAAACTATAAACTTTTATAAAATTAAATTAATATATACTTTAGTATCGAATAGAATAATAAGTTATCTTTATTTATCTTAAAGCTTTATTAATCTCTTTATAAGAATAGAAGAAATTATCTCTATTAATTATTATTCTTATCTTACTTCTAAGACGATTATAAGACTTAATCTTTTTTTATTAATATTATATCGATATTAATAATAGATAATTTATCGAGATTTAAATATTTAGATATTTAATAACTCTATTTATTATAATAAAAATAATTATTCTTCTTATAATTAGAGTTAAAAAATTTAGCTTTATATTTTATATTACTCTCTTAAATACGCGCTACTTTAATATTATCATTCGAAATTAATTTAGACTTCGAAATTCGCTTCTCTAAGAGCTTATTCTTAATAAACTCTCTTAAAGATTTTAAATAGAAATTATCGCTAAAGCGTACGCGTTTTAAAATCTTTTTCTATATAAGAGTTTAAGTAAGAATTTCTTCTTATTATCTCGATATATTATTAATATTTAAAATTTTATTTTAAAGCTCTAGTCTAAACTTAGTTAAAAAGAAATTAATTTAATACTTTTTAAAAAATAAAGATAAATAAATCTTTAGCTTTTCTAGATAGATCTTAAAAATAAATATCTTTTAATTAGAGCGATATTTAATCTTTTTTCATTTTTTATAAATAAAGAAATAATAATTTATTAAATTTATAATTAAATTAAATAAAAATTATTTAAAGAATTCGAAGGTTATATTCTTTAGATTATAGATTTAATAATATTTATACTATTAAGTATTAAGATTATCTTCTAAAAATTATATATAATAAATAATTCTAGCTTAGTCGATAGTAAAATATTTAAAATTTATAAGAAACTTAATTTTAACTTCGTAGAATTAGCGTAAATACTTTCTCTTATTAATATTCTTATAAAAATATATTCTTTTAAAGCGAAGTATTTTTACTTTAATTAATATATTTACTAAAAATATAATAATAATTAATATAGATAGATCTTCGCTAATTATAAACGATAAGCTAATATTATAAAGCTCGCGATTATAAACCTTTAATATAATTAACTCTTATTCTTATTTCAAATAACGATTTTCGACTTTAATAATTATAAGATATTATTTTATAATAAGATTTTTTATTAATAAGAAACTTTTAAACTAGTTATCGACGCTATAATAACTATTAATATTATCTTTATTATCTATTATATAATCTAAAAATAAATCTAATATTATAATAATAATAAATCTTTTTTTTTAAAAGATAGAGAGATTAGAATTATAAGAATATAGTCTATTAGTAATTAACTAGCGAATATAAATTATAAAAGATATAAGATTATTATAAAGTTTAATAGTATATTTAATAATAAAATTAATCTTTAAGAAATATTAAAACTTCGAGATATATAAAGTAAATCTATATTCGCTAAGTCTCTAGATATACGAGATATATTATTAAAATTAAATTCTAAAAGAGACTCTAACGTAATATATGCGATATCGAAGCCTTAACGTAAGTAGCGCTAAGGTCTATAATAGCATTAGGCCTAATACTAAGAATCTTACTATTACTTAATTTCTTTATAGTATTCTCCGCATTTGCCTACTATAGTAGTTTCTTCTCTTACTAAGTATCGAGCTAATTAAAAAGCTTACTTTCTCTCTAACTTAAGAATAAAATTACTTCTGTGCCAAGCCTCGCTATAAGACTATTCTAAGAAACTCTTATCTTATTAGAAAGTAATTAAGAATTCAATAGATCTTAACTAAGAATATTAATTTCTTCTCTAATTTTCTTTAATTCTCTCTTATTAAGAATATTAATTTTTTCTCTAATTTTCTTTAATCCTCTTTTAAATATTATTTTATATCTCTAAAATATCTTAATTAATTTTTAACTTTAATCTTATATTCTCTATAGCTCGATATACTATAAATTAATATTAAAAGAATTATTAAAAATAAAATATTAAGCGCGCTCTTTTATAATTATACTTTTAAAATTAATTATAATCTTAGAGAAAAGCTTAAAGTTAATAATAATATTAATTATCTTTATATAATATTATATTATAATCTTAATCTTAACTTATAATATCTTAAAATCTTCTCTAAATTACTTTTAAAGATATTAATTTTATATATATTATTAAGATATATAAAAGAATAAGATAGGGCTGAGCTTGAAAATCTTAAATTTGTATGTGCAGCCAATTATTAATTCGGGTTCGCTACGCTCTTTGGTTAGATCGGCTAACTCATCGCGGGTAAATAAATTAGCGTCCGCAACCATCAAAATCTCGCCCTCCCACGCCTCGGTGTCGATTAAATAAATTGCAGAGAGGCTAAATTTCCTCGCACCCAAATTCTATCAAATTTCTATCGAATTCCTACCAATTCCTATCAAATCTCGGAAATCTCGGCATGCCCAAGAGATTTAAAGATGTAATGCGATTAGAAGGAGGGATGACAGGTTATTAGATAGCTGTAGATGATAAGAAAAGTACATATTTCTCTTGGTGGTTGCATATGCGAGAATTAGCCTCTCTGCAATTTATTTAATCGACACCGAGTACGCCTCCCTTATTAAAAAAATAGGTATATATTATTAACATACAGAATTACTTTTTTGTTTTCTATTAAAATTTTGAGATTTTTTTTTTAAATTTTGAAGCGCTGTTTGTGCTTTCCGAATTTTTAAGAATACTGAAATTTAGTCTTATAATTATTAAAGCGCAAGGGTATTCTAAATATCACTCACCAAAGTTCGCTCGACAGCCGGACAGCCCGCTCACCAAAGTTCGCTCACCAAAGATCGCTCACCTATTCACTCGATAGCCCTGATCAAAAAAATGATTATGAATTTAATTCATAGGCCTTTACTCGTTAAGATATAAATAAATATCTTTAAGTTTAATACTTTAGATCTCGATATTAAACGCTTTATATTTAATATTTATAATATATATTTATAGAAAAATTAAGATCTTAGCGCTTTAAAATATATTTATAGAAAAGTTAAAATAAGTTATTTTTATCTTTAATAAGAGATTATTAAAGATTTATATAGTATAGAGGTCTATATCGAAAGTTCTATATCCGTTAAGACTCTTACGCTTAGACTTCGAATAACGTCTTATCTAAAGAGTTACCTAGATAATACGTCTAAAGTTCTTCGAAATCGCATCTAGCCCTAGCTAGATTTTGGGGCTTACTACCCCTATTAAGGCTAAAAGAAGTACCTTAAATCTCATTATACGTTATAAGAAGATATTTTTAAGCTTTCTCTCTATAGAGTCGCTTTTCGAAAGTAGAATTAGAGCTATACTAGTGCGAGTATAGAACTTTCGATATAGATCTCTATAATTTTATATATTAAATATATCTTTAAGAAGAGCGATTCTTATAAGAGTCTATTAATATTAAAATTTAAAACGCTTTAAATTATATATTTTATATTATAAAAGATAAGTATATAGCGACTAATTAATCTTAAATTAAAAATTAATTTAATTTCGAGATTTTATTATATATAGTAATTCGATATAGAGATCTTAAGATTATTTATAAGTAACTTTAATTTATAATTAATAATCGTTATAAGAATTTTTTTTAGAGAAATTATAGTTATAATCTTAACGAAGTAAATAATCTTATATTAATTTTAAAATAAACTTTATATAAATAATTTTAAGCTTATAAGAATAGTTTCTTTAATAGAAGCTCTTAAAGAATTCTCGAAGAGTCCGTTAGAATTTCAGGTATATAGTGTGTAGAACGAATGAATTAATTCTCTAAAACCTCTCTGAGACCAGATTCTAAATACAGTATAAAATCAGATGGCTGGAAAATATAGTGACTGAAATGCGCGGAGGCTAAAAACATGGTGGCTGAGATACGCGGGGGTTATATTTCAACACTCCTCTACAGTTACGCTCTCAGTTTATCTAATAAGAAATAAAGCTATATATAACTCTTAATAATAGACTATTTTAGCCTTCGATAGTAATAGGCTATTTTAGTCTTAATAATAATAGGTCGTTTTAGTCGTAATAATAATAAGTCTTAATAATAGGTTTAGTCTTAATAATAGACTATTTCAGTCTTAATAATAATAAGCTATTCTAGTCGTAATAATAATAAGCTTTAATAAATAATAGGCGATTTCAGTCGTAATAATAATAGGCTATTTCAGCCGTAATAATAATAGGCTCTTTTAGTCGTAATAATAGACTATTTCAGCCGTTTATAGACTATTTTAGTCTTTTAATAAGAGGTTATTTCAGCCTTTTAATAATAGGCTATTCCAGTCGTTTATAAATTATTTTAGTCTTTTAATAAGAGGCTATTCCAGCCTTTCAATAAGAGGCTATTCTAGTCTTTTAATAAGAGGCTATTTCAGCCTTTTAATAAGAGGTTATTTCAGCCTTTTAATAAGAGGCTATTTCAGCCTTTTATAAGCTATTTCAGTCTTTTAATAAGAGACTATTTTAGTCTTTTAACAACGATAGACTATTCTAGTTATATTATATATTATTCTAATATAATACGTCTTTCTAATATAATATTTAATATCTATTCTAGATAATATATCTTCTTAACGTAATACTTCTTTCTAAGATAATATAATATATCTCTAAAGTATAATACTCTTTCTAGATAATAAGAGTAAGACGTAATACTTTATCTCGAAGTAATATAGCTATTTTATATAGAACTTATATGCTATACTAGCACGTATCTTTATTATCTATAGTTCTTCGCGATATTTCTCTTTACTACTATCTCATTATTTAATAACGAGAGTTCTTTACGATAACGAGGATTCTTTATAATAACGAGGGTTCTTTACGATAACGAGAGTTCTTTATAACGAGGATTCTTTATAACGAGGGTTTTTTTGCGATAAGAGTTATAACTCTATATCTAAATTAGTCTTATAGAAAGCTAGTATTATAGCGACTTAGTCTATATATCTTATAGATTAAGCTTATAATAATAGCGAGATATAATAGTAGAATAAGATATAATAGTAGAATAAGATATAATAGTAGAATAAGATATAATAGTAGAATAAGATATAATAGTAGAATAAGATATAATAGTAGAATAATATATAATAGTAGAATAATATAATAGTAGCGAGATATAGTAGTAGCGTTAGAATCGAGCTTATAATCTATTAGAATTTTAGATATATAATATATAGAACGGACGGATTAATTCTTTAAAACCTCTCCGAGGCCAGGTTCTAAATATAGTATAAAACTAGGCGGCTGGAAAACATAGTGACTAAGATACGCGGAGGCTAAAAACAAGGTGGCTGAGATACGCGGGGGTTATATTTCAATAGAGTTCTTAAAGAATAAAGAAGTTTAGAGAATCTTCTCTTAATAGAATTAAATATTATATAGTAGTAATCTTCTTAATCTTCTTAATCTTCTTAGTTTTCTTAGTCTTCTTAGTTTTCTTAGTCTTCTTAATCTTCTTAGTCTTCTTAGTCTTCTTAGTTTTCTCAGTCTTCTTAGTCTTCTTAGTCTTCTTATATCCTTAATAAGTTTTTCACTACTGGGTAGCCTCGCGCCCTAGCACATATTATAAAATCGTAGAGAGTAGATCTATTATATTACTGCTGCTGCTGACTATCTCCGCAATATTCTCCGCATTTATCTACTATAGTAATTTCTTCTCTTACTAAGTATCGAGCTAGTATAAGATCGTAGAGAGTAAGTCTATTATATTACTGCTACTACTAATTATCTTCGCAATATTCTCTATACTATATTACTTCTTCTCTTATAGAATATTAGATTAAGTAGTTAAGTAAGTAGCTGGCTGAGTGAGTAACTAGCTGAGTGGCTAATTAAGTAAATTACTAAGCTAATAGAGTAGATAGTATTAATTAAGCGGCTGGCTAAGTAGACCTAGATCGAGCTTCTAATATTTTTAGTCTTATATATATAGATCTTATTATTTCTATTATTTATATTATTTATTTCTAAAGCGAGGCGAGTAAGATATTATCTAACTAGCTAACTAACTATTCTCTTAAGATAGAATAATTTTTTACTATATTTAAATAAATAGTTATACTAAGATCTAATTAGATAATCGAGCTTTTAAATTAATAATTTAAATTATAAATTACTAATTTAAAAGCTCGATTAAGTTTTAGACTACTTACTACTTTATATAATTAGTTAATAACGTTATTATTCTTTTTAATTTTAAATTAGTCTTTTAAATTAGTTATTAAATCTCTCTATTATAATTATACGATTAGTCGTTAACTAGAATAATAATTAGAATAGTTACTTATACTTTTAAATATAGAAAATATATTATTTTATAATATAATATTATAAATATATTATTTCGTAATATATATCGTTAAGATTTTAAATTAATATTAAAAAAAAGATATAATATTTAATTCTATTTATATTATATTCGAATACGATATAATATTACTTAGTATAAAATATCTTATAAAATATATTATATCTTTTCGACTAGTACTCTCTAATCTTCTCTATTATTACTCTTATTATTAGATTTCTACTCTTTATTTTATTTATAACTATAATTTACTCTATATATATATATTATTTATTTTTAAATATCGCTAATAAACGCTTATTAATTATTTCTTACGTAAATTTTCTCTTTTTTTACTCTTTAACTTTATTATTAGCTATTTTATTCTTTCTAGATTTTCTATTATAACTATATTAAATATTAATTAAATTACTATTAGATTTTCTATTAGATTTCTAAATAATTTATTAAACGAGTTATTTTTACTCTAACTATTTATAAAAAAGATTTCTCTTATTAATATACTCTTTTAACTATTTATTAATATTTATAATTTTTCTAATCTATTTCTTTTTTAATAATCTTTTTAATAATCTTTTTTTTATATAAACGCTATTATCTAATTTATATTATTTTTAAAAAACTTTTAAATAAACGCGTTTAAGTTCTTAAATAATATACTTCTAATAATTTTTAAAAATATAATCGCTATCTTAATCTAGATTAACGTATTTTCTCTTATAATTTCTATATTAAAAATTTTCTATAATATATTTAATTATAATATTATCTTCTTTATTATATTTCTTTTCTTTATTATATATATCTCTTCTTTCTTTTATACTTTATCTTTATCTTTATCTCTCTTATATCTCTTCGCTATAATATTAACTATATCTTATCTACGTTTCTTAAATACTTTATCTTCTATTATCTATTATAGCGAGCGTACTTCGAATATCTTCTCTCGAGTTTAAATTAATCGAGAGATTAATTCGATCTTATAGTTCTAAGTAAATATTAAATTAAAGTTTTTTTACTCTTTAAAAGTTAAATTTAATCTCGAAACTAAATTTAAAAATTAATTATTTTTTTATAAATTTAATTTATAGACTTAATCTTATATCTTTATATTTTATTAAAATTAAATTATTTAAATTATTTAAATTATTTATCTTTTTTTAATTATTATAATTTTTTTTAAATTATAATAAAAATTATTATTTAAAATCTATATTAAAGTATTTCTCTTATTTATTAATATATATATTTATTTATTAAATATTTATTAATTAAATATTTATTAATTAAATATTTATTATATTAATATTTATATTAAAGTAGATAATTCTAATTATAATTAATAATTAAATTAATATTAATAAAGAATTATAAGAGAGACTTTGATAAATAAGACTGACGCGGTCTTTTATCTAGTCTGAGGGTTGAAAGCTTATGTGTAGATCGTGCGCGGGAGGCTGCATTAGTACGAACGAGGGACTGTCGGAGGGGGACTGTCCGGAGTCAAGTTGACTATCTGATGGGTAGACTTTAGGGGGTTTCGGAGGTTACACCCCGGAGAAACCCCTCTTAACTCAAAAACCTATCAACGTAATTAGGGATAAGATCCCTTAAACTTTACAATACGAAAACCTAATTAGATAACTATGTATTTGAATCACTGTTTTATAATATAAAACAGTGATTTAATTTGTAGGTGATCGACGACGCTAAGTATTACCCTGTATGGTTAGCCTATCGAATTATTACCTTTTTCGTTTTAAATTATTCTTTTGAATCACATTGCTAAACCTGTCTAATGACTGTGGAAAAATCGAATGACTTGTAGGATCTGGAAGCCAGAAATTGAGCTGTTGGAAGCTTGCGAATCGCTTAACAAAGGGAATATCGACAGACCGCGCAGAGATGGCTCATTTTGAACCTCCATCAGTGACATCATGTCTGATATCAAATGTGCAATGGCAATCCTGATTAAAGCCATAGAAACCATTCGCCTGTCGCCAATCAAATTAGCGTTTCTCGAGGAAATGGCGAGCGTTTGCCATTGGTGCTTGCATTTTCATGCTGCGTGCCAGGGCGGCTCCCTCGCTGCTCCCCTATGACGCTTCAACTGGCATTAATGTTCCACACTATTTCGAAAATGCATGGTCGAACTTGGAGTCACGGCATCGTGGACCCGAATGAGGAAGGCTGTGGCAAATGATACTGTACGGAGAAGCTCGGGCAACCTTCACGAGCACGAAGACTTGGACTCGCGCCCATTCATCCAATACGTGCGCATTGGTCCATGAAGAGCATGATTGAATGATTGTACTTAATATGCATTTATTGATTCGGTCCGACCTGTATATGCAACCGGGTCGTCAGGACACGAAGTCTCGAAGCCTTGACATCCACCATACGGAGACAGTCCATCAGAAGCAGCGGATCCTTAGTTCGCCAATCAATTACGGACCCGTTGGCTATTGATAGCAAGCTCAATCCTAGCTGTGGTGCTCAAGAGACATGCCGCGCGTGAGATGCCTTCAAGTTTCCTCCTGCAGCATTCTGAGTTGGGACTTCTTCAACTGCTGCTGTTCATTGCGGTCTTCGCGCCAATGTTTTGCCCAAGCTCCTACTTTCCCCTTCTTCTCTGCCCATCCTGCGGACATAAGCACTTGAATCTTCTCTTTATGTGTCCCAAGCCCCTTCCTGAATCTTCCTCTGGCCTCCTCGCTAGGCTCCTCCCACATCCAGCTCACACTCTCTAATTCGGGGTTGCTGATCATGGCATGACCCATCGACGATGCCGATGGAGCCTCGCCCCAATCTTTTTGTACCTTGACAATGAGTCCACCCCCGATCTTACCGCGGATGCTCTTGCACAGTCTCGCAATTGCTTCAATAGTCCGATCGACAGGATTGATCTCATAGCTTTGGCTGGTAAGCCCGAAGACTATGATTTCGACCTGTTGCAGATGGGAGCACCCCAAAAGATGTGTCAGATGTCCGGAAAGCTTGCGCTCGAGGACGTTGGAGAAGATTGAAACTTGCACCTTGCGTATCCACGGTTTTTTTTCAAACTTCAGGTACCCGTGGTTCGACGTATCAGGAAACAAGTTGTTATGAAAGTTGAAGCGGGTGGTGGTAGTGGTCAAAAATCGTCGTAAGTTCTCACAGCTGCCGCAGTCGAAGGTGTTATTGCGAAAGAACTCCTCGTAGACCTCAACTGCAATTTCGGAACCCTCTACCGCATGGCAAAGGAACTCAGTGCTGACGTCTCTGTTTTGCCTCCCGGCTTTCAGATATAGCCATAAGGAATCGTAATCATAGCACACTTTGATTGGTTTAGAGCTGACGACGAGATGGCGATAGATCTGGTTCCGAATTTCCCGCGGCAAGGTGGTGAGGCTTGGCCGGCTCCAATTGGGTTCTGCGGTGACGGCTGACTCCATGCTCGTAAGGTTGGGTTTGGGGGACTGTGCGATTTTGTCATTCGCAGGTACGGCATTTAATACTGAGGGAAACTTACCCTAGAGTGATACCCATAGTGTAGACATGGTTTCATGGATCATCATTCCTGTGCGTTTGGTGGTGCTGGATTTTCAGATCGAAAGGCTTTGAGTTGTGAGGTTATGTTGTGAAGTGAATGCTGTAGAGATCTGGCTTTTGCGACGTGAGACTTTCTTCACTTTACATCAGTCCTGCGGATTCACTTTGTGAGTGCACTAACATTCAATGTCTCATACAATCTCTTCATGAAAGGGAACTTGTACAATTAAAATGGGTAGCTTCTCGTGATCATGCTCGATTAAGAGGATGGCCAGAAAAGACTAATGAGCTACCTGCGGTATCATGCTTTCGGACATACTTCATCGAGTTGGAGGACGCTGCTCCCGTAGCACATTTACAGGACTCGGAACCCAAGGTGAAAACGGCTGCCCTCTCTCGTTACCCCAATTCTCCCTCCCGTCAACTTGAACCTGCCACCTATTTTCCCCCATAGCTGAGCGCACACCTCTGCAACTGCCCGCAGGATATCATGTGACTCCTCCTCGTTTTTCAATGGGAAGCATTCGATCCGAATACTCACCGTATGCAGACGAGGGCATAGCAGCAATTGCCGCAGCTCGTTAACTAGCCTGTCCCGCACTTCTGGGCACAGTAAGAACGTCTCGTGAATGGTAAACTTCATGCACCGGACCCATGCGTTGACATCAAGGCTCTTTCGTTCTCTAAGGCGGCGAGTTTTGCGGTTGACGAACTCAGGTAGAACTTGGCATGATCTGAAAGGTGATCCAACTTTGGCGTGCGATATGCGTGATTTAGGTGCTCGCATGGAGAATTGATAGCTTCAATTCCTTTGCAATTGCCGTAGTCTGCTGCGCGCTCAGAAGTAGCGACTAACTCCTCGTCAGCGATGACTGTAAATACATATCGACACGGTGTTCAAGTGGCAAGGAAGCGAAAATCGTTCGTTCTTGGACTGGGGGATGCTCGATGTTGAGGGCGGCGCTAGACTTGAAGTCATGACTGAATACTATCGATAGTCGGAGCTATGGTTTTGGAATTTGGTATCGAAAGCGTTGGGACCACTTACTACCGCAGTTGTGTTGAGAGGTGCGTACCCTGTATGAGACGGCGCGTTCGATCTCGGGCCCTCGTTTCGACGCAAGCGAGTTTGAAAGAATGAGAATACGAATTGCATCGATGGTACTATGAGGTGGTGATGTTGATGTTGTCAGCGTGTCTAGTTCCTTCTATGTTCTATGCATGCGTCCCTTCTACATCCTTCCATGCATATTCCATCATTGTTCCTTTCATGTAGCTAGCCATAGATAGCAGTGCTTTGTTCTCCATCAGTTACATAATGGCTGATGGCCCCACCACTGAATCTACACGCTTTCTATCATCACCACTGCTGTGCTACGCTGAGAGGTTATGAGCCTAGGTTAATGCCGATGATAGACTGATATCGCATCAAATCTCACTATCGTCCCCTTTATTGGGCCTGACGAACCACAAACTTGCAAGATCCATTTCGAACAGAAGGAAGGATTCACAAAGACAACAGATTTACAACAAGGCCGTTAGGGGAGGATTTTTTCAACAGAATATCAGAAGCCAGTGTCAGAAGCCAGTACCAGAAGCCAGTGCCAGAAATGCCCGATACCTATGTCCGATACCCGTACCAGACGCCAGTACATCCCAAACGAAGTCAATCACTCGATATACCCTACAACCAGTGTCAGAAGCCAGTGTCAGAAGCCAGTACCAGAAGCCAGTGCCAGAGATGCCCGATGCCTGTGTCCGATGCCCGTACCAGACGCCAGTACATCCCAAACGAAGTCAATTACTCGATATACCCTACAATAAGCCGCCCATCAAGCCCTACACGGTAGACACCCACATCACTTCAAAACAACTACTCACCTACCCCAAAGAACGACCCCACAAAGAACAAGTACACGAGGATACCTAGGACGGTCTAAACGATTCGGAGGATCCTGAACGGATGTTATTGGACTGGGGGAGTCAAGGAGGAGTGTGAACACCAAAAAAAAAAAAAAAAAACCTACATGATTTTGGCGTTGGAATAGAGCTATTTGGATATCACTAGACAGGGGGAGTGTCAGCGTGTCTAGTTCCTTTTTACGGCGGACGACGGCTGATACTGTTAGAATTTCAGGTATGTGATGTGCAGAACAGACGGATTGATTCTCCAAAACCTCTCCGGGGCCAGGTCCTAAATATAATACAAAAATTAGGTGGCTAAAAAACATGGTGGCTGAAATACGCGGGGGTCATATTTCAACACTCCCCTACAGTCACGCTCCCAATCCACCCAACAAGAAATAAAAGCTATACACAACTCCCATCAACAATGAAGACCATTCCAGCCTAAAACAACAACAGGCCATTCCAGCCTTTCAACAAGAGGCCATTCCAGCCTTTCAACAATAGGCCATTCCAGCCTTTCAACAAGAGGCCATTCCAGCCTTTCAACAAGAGGCCATTCCAGCCTTTCAACAAGAGGTTATTTCAGCCTTTTAACAACAAACAGGCCATTTCAGCCTTTCAACAATAAATAGACCATTCCAGCCTTCAATAATAAATAGACTATTTTAGCCTTTTTAACAATAAATAGACTATTTTAGCCTTTTAATAAAAATAAACTATTCTAGTCTTAGAATGAATAAACTATCGTAGCCTAAGCCTCTTCTAACTCGATACGCTTTCGCTTAATATCACCCTACTATTAATATTATTTTAGAGCTAAATTAGAACGTTTAATTTAATATATCGATTTATATAGTCTCTTATATATCTTATATAGGAGCTTATTAGCCTTTCTCTCAATAGCCGCAGCCGTAAATATTACTTTCTCTTCTTTCTTCGAAAATTTTAGTTTTTATCTCTTTCTCTCCTCTTTTAAAAGTATATTATATACTTTTTCAGTAGTTATATTCGATATAATATTCTAAATCTTAATTAAGTATTAGAGATATTCGATAAGCGATATAGAGAGATAAAGAATAATCTACTTATTAGGGGTAAGAATAACGTTTATAGCGATAATTCGTTCTTCGAGTAGCTTAATATAGATAAGATATTTAAATATTATTTCGAAGTTAATATATTTTAGAGTATAGAATTCTTTAATAAGTCGTATAAATTCGTCGTTACTCGTAGATTAATAGAGTATAATTAATTAAGATAGTATTAGAAAGTTATAGTTAAATTTATTAATAATAAGTCGTTACTTAATAAAGTCGCTAATAATAAATATTATAACGTCAGTAGCTTCTATAGAGAATTCTTTTTACTTAGCTAAGGCTATTACGGTTAGTAACTCGAAAGAAGTCTCTTAAGTATACTTCTATAGCTTCTATTTACGTAATAAGATATATATATCTATAAGTTATTTAAAATAGTTACTTTTATAGAATTAGCGAATAGATAACTTAAAGAATAAATCGAGAATAGCGCGTTAAGATATAATAATAGCGAGATATAATAGTAGGCGATATAATAGTAAGATAATATAATAGCAGCGAGGTATAATAGTAGCGTCAGAACCGAGCTTATAATCTATTAAAATATCAGGTATATAATATATAGAACAGACGGATTGATTCTCTAAAACCTCTCCGAGGCCAGATTCTAAATATAGTATAAAATTAGATAGCTGGAAAACATGGTGGCTGAAATACGCGAGGGTCATATTTCAACTGATACTACGATAAAACCAAAAAAAAAAAATCTTTAATTTTTTTTTTCCTTTTTTCATTTTTCTTTTTGCGATAACCTTATCTATTTATCTCTTTTATACGATATTCTACTTTCTATTAAGAGGATCTTATATATAATATCTCTTTATAATATTAATAATCGTTTATCTAAAGAATTAGAAGAGTATAAAGATAAGATTCTTAATTAACTTTATATAAAGTAATAAAAATAGTAAGAGATTATTATTTAATTAGTAGATAATAAAGATTTAAAGATTAATACTTATACGCTTTAACGTTAATTAAAAGAATAGAACTCTTATTAATAAGATCGTATAAAAGACTTCGAGTAATTACGAAGTCGGATTTAATATTTATTCTATAGAATTAAAGTTTTAAATAAAGAAATACTTATATAGCTAAAGTCTAAAGGCTTTTAAATTATATCTCGAGATCTTATATAAATTAGAAAAGAGCTCGACTTTAAATAATTAGAACTAAGTTAAAAAAAGAGAGAGTATATAAATAAAGTCTTATAAGAGTTAATTAAGTAGAAACTTAATAAGAATATAATTTAAAGTTATAAATGAGGGTAATTAATAAAGTATTTTCGAAAACTAGAATATTTAATTATAAGGTATTCTTCGTATAAATTTAATTATCTTTATATATACTAAAGTATCTTAGAGATCGTCTCTTTATCTAGTATTATACGATTTATTCTAATACTATTAATTAATAACTTCGAGATATATAGCGAAAGCGAGATAAATATATTATTTCTAATTTAAATCTAATATAGTTTATAGATAATTATAATAAGCTTTTAAATTATAATATCGAGATCTATAACGAAATAGACGATTATACTTAATATATTTTATAGCTTATTATAAATATTATTAATCGTATAACTATTAATATTCTATAAGAATTTCTAAATTATATTTTTATATTTAGATAATAGCTTTAATTTATATAATTTAATTATAAGAGCGAGACTATTCTAATAATATAGACGTATCTTACTCTATAATAGATATACGATTTAAAAATAGTTTTTAAAGAATATTATATATATAAGATAAGTATTTCTAATTAATAAATTAAGTCTTAATAAGCTTAACTAATTAAATCTCTTCTTAAAAAGTAAATAAAGTTCTTTAATACGCTTTAAGAAATTAAAAAGTATTCTAAAGACGTTTTAGTCGATTAAGTTATAATTCTTATAATCTACTTTTCTACTATTTATATAGAAGTTATATATTATATAAATAATTAAAATATATATTTAATACGTAAGTAGCTTTATCGTCTAAAGTTTATATAGAGAAAGTTATATATTCTCTTCTAATATTCTAAAGATAATATTAGAAATTATAGACTTAATTTATATAAATTAATTAGTATATATAAAAGAATAAGATAGAGCTGAACTAGAAAACCTTGAATTTGTATGTGCAGTTAATTATTAATTCGAATTCTATACGCTTTTTAGTTAAACCGGCTAAGTTAGCCCGATAGCCCTTTTATATCTCTCTTATTAAAAATTTATATATAGAAGTTTTATACTTTGAAGTACTTAGCTTGCGATATATATAGTTACTTCATAATTTCTCAAATTATAGAGCTCGCTTTACGCTTTCTAACGTTGTAAAAATTATAAAGTTTAGCTTACTATTAATGAATTAAATAAATATTTAAATATAGTAGTTATAATAGTTATATTAGACGCGTTCGAGATTAAATAATAATCCTTCTACTATTTATATAACTATATTTCTTCTATAATTCTACTAATTTATTAATTATAAATATATTTACTCTTAATACCCCTCGTCTAAATATTGCTAAGTATCTAAGGTATGTATTTCTTTCGCCCGTCTTTTAAACCCCTTATTAACGCCTTTAGGCTATTTCTCGGCGAATCCGCTATTACTAGTAATCGAGGCCGCAGTTTAATAGTTATTTACTATTACTTATAAACGCGTTAGAAGGCTTTTAAAAAGAGCTCGAACGAATACGTTCTCCTCTATATACTTTTCTCAAGCTAGCGATAGATGAGTTAAACTAATATTTAAATATTATAGTTATATTAAACGCGTTCGGAATTAAATAATAATCCTTTCATCTATTTATATAATTATTCTTCTTTTACTATTTTACTAATTCTATTAATTCTATTAATTCTACTAATTTTATTAATATAAATATATTTATTCTTAATACCCTCGTATTTAGTTAAATAAGAGAAGAATCTATAATAGACGAATACGAAGAATACTGCGGAGAATATTATAAAGATAGTTATTAGTAGTAGTAATATAATAAACTTACTCTTTACGATCTTATATTAATTTACTTAGCTAGTATAAGAGAAGTTAATATAATAGGCGAATATAAAGAATACTACGGAGAGATTAAGCGGTAATAAGACTTTTAATATTAAGAATACGACTTAGCTCTCTAAGATTCCACGTTATATACTCTTTACGATTTTATATTAAATTATTACTTAGTAAGCGAAGAATATTACTATAACTTAGTTTATTATCTTTACTATATTAAGAAGTAAGAGAAGAAACTATAATAGATAAATGCGGAGAATATTATGGAGAATATTATAGAGAATACTATAGAGAAACTAAGCGGTAATAAGGTTATTATCGTTAAGAACACGGCTTAGCTCTCTAAGATCCTACGTTATATACTCTCTACGATTCTATATTAAATTATTACTTAGTAAGCGAAGAATATTACTATAACTTAATCTATTATTCTTATTGTATTAAGAAGTAAGAGAAGGAACTATAATAGACAAATGCGGAGAATACTGCGGAGAATACTACGGAGAATACTACGGAGAAACTAAGCGGCAATAAGGCTACTATCGTTAAGAATACGGCTTAGCTCTTCAAGATCCCACGTTATATTAGTTATTTACTTAGTTAGCTACTTAGCTAGCTACTTAGTCTAATACTCTCCTTATAAGAGAAGAAGTAAGAGAAGGAAATATAATAGATAAATGTGAAGAATACTACGGAGAAACTAAGCGGTAATAAGGCTACTATCGTTAAGAACACGACTTAGCTCTTTAAGATCTCACGTTATATCAGTTATTCACTTAGTTAGTTATTTAGCTAGTTACTTAATCTAATACTCTATAAGAGAAGAAGTAAGAGAAGAAATTATAATAGGTAAATACGGAGAATACTACGGAGAAATTAAGCGATAATAAGGCTATTATCGTTAAAAACACAGCTTAGCTCTCTAAGATCCCACGTTATATGCTCTCTACGGTTTTATATTAAATTATTACTTAGTAAGCGAAGAATACTACTATAACTTAATCTATTATCCTTACTATATTAAGAAGTAAGAGAAGAAACTATAATAACGTTATAAGAGGAGGATCTACTGCGACGATTATAGTTAATTAAGCCTCTATAGAAGAAACATCGAACGATATATATTTAAATGAATTGAAATCGTCCGATGTCTTACTCTAATAGCTATTTTATTATTCGAAAGATTTTACTACGGTAGAAGATAATATGGGATTCACATTACTAATTAGTATGTTATCTTTATTTCTTTTCGATATTTCGATACTTCTTACTATAAAAATATAGTCTTTCTCTATTTTTTATAGGCAATTATTACGAATTAATTCTTTATACTTAATATACCTTTCTAATTAAACCTTAGCGCGCCTCTCTCTATATATATATATATATATACTATATAGATTAAATTAATTTTATAGTAATAAAAGTAGATTAAAAACGTATAGTAAGCGATTAGAGTTCGATTTAACTTAGGGCTAGGGCTAAAATTCGATTTAACTTAGAAAAATCCAACTTCATTTAACTTAGAAAAATGAAAAATCCAACTTTATGAATTTAATTTATAGGCCTTTACTTATTTTTATATAATTATATTATAACGTAGAAGACTAAGATAAGTTAATATATCTTTTCTTTCTATAAATATAATATTCTTAATATAATAAATCTTTACTTCGTATAAAGATAAGATTTATTATATTAAGAACGCTATATATAACTTTAACTCAAATTTATTCTTTATATAAAGAATACTATATATTAATTTAATACTAATTAAGCTTATTAAATTTAAAAGAATATCTTTTATTCTTTATACTCGAATAATATAATACTTTTCTTTATTATCGAGAATTTAATTCGTATTTATCGCTCGCTATTTTTTTATATAAGCGTTAATCGCCATAGCTAGATTATTATTTAGCTCTTTATATAATAATAAATAATTATAAAATTAAAGAATATTAACCTCGACTTAAATTAGTTTTAAAATTAAAGAATATATTATAATAAGCTAGATTAGATTTATAATTATTAGAAGATATATAAGAATTAAACTTTTAAGAAGATAATATAAATAAAGATTTTGCGAACTAGCTATAAGAAGTCGATAATATTTTATAAATATTCTTATAATCTACTAGTTACTTATCGTATAATCTTATTTCTCTTTTTTTTAACTTCTATATACGATATTCTCTAATTTAAAAGAGATTATATATATTTAGATATCGAGATATAGACTAATTAATATATAATATTTAAGTAAATACTTATAATATATAGATTATAAGACTATAAACCCTTATTTCATATAATCTATTTTTAATATATTTAAATATTATTTAACTAATCTCTCTTAGCTAATCGAACTTAATAACTTTTTAAATTATTTTATTAAATTTATTTATATATAATTAGTAGAATAATCTTCGTAGTAATAAATTATTTAACGAAGTACTAGATTTACTTAATTAATCTAATTAATATATAATAGATCTATATAATTAATCTAATTAGTATATAATAAATTCACTTAGTTAGCTTAATTAGTATATAATAAATTATCTTTATTAATTTAATAATTATATAAAAGACCTTCGATATTAAAGTCTTAATTTATTTTATATAATTAGAGCGTAATAGTTAAAAGTGTATAATAGAGTAATATTACGCGATATTCTTCGATTAATAAAAAATTAATAATCTTACTAATAAATAACCGCTCTTATATAAATATTATAATTATTCTATATACTATATAGTCTATAATTATTAGAAATATAAAGATTCTAGATTTTATAAAAGTTATTAATAATAAGAAAATAGATATTTATTCTTAATTAATATTATATAATTTATTAACTATTAAGTAGACTCTATTATAATTTAAATTTCTTATTATTTAATTTAGAGTTATTAGAATTTTATCTATAACGATATTATTTAAGAGCGTATTAATTTTTTATAATTATATAAAAGTTATTTAAATTTTAAATAATATCTAATATAATTATAATTTAAGACTAATAATCTTATAAAGCTCTCTAAAAGTATATTATTTATATAAATTATAAAAGAGCTTTTAAAAGAAGATTTCTTTATTAAATATTATAGAGAAAAAAAATAGATTATTTTTATAATCACTTAAGAGCGATAAGCTTATACGAAATTATATAAATCTCTTATTAAAGAAGAGGAGTTATTCGAAAAAGATACTTTTATTAAATAAAAGCCTTAGATTAAATAAGAGTCTTAGATTAAGAAGAAGAAATAATTTATATAATTTTAAAGTATCTTATAATCTTTCTTCTCTCGAAATTAATATAAATAAGAAGATCTTTCTATCTTTAAACTTATATAAGAGTCTTATATAATTAAATTAGAGTCTTAAATATTAATTTATAAAAGATCTTATTAAAATCTTTTTATAAGTATATTATCTAACGAATTATTAAAGAATATAATTAATTATTAAAGAAAGAATATAATAATAATTCTTAATCAATCTTTAACTAATTATACTTATACGAAATCTAAATCTTTCGCTACTATAATATTTATAGTAGCTTAAACGAAGTTACTTTCTTTTACTACTATAATATTTCTAGCGACTTATATAAAGTCGACTTCTTTTATTACTATAGTAGATATAGTAGCTTATATAAAGTTAACTCTTTTTATTATTATAGTAGCTCTAATAATAATAATAATAATACTAATTACGTCTATATCTATAATTTATAATTTATTAAGTTATTTTAATAAAGAATCTCTATCTAGTTATATAAGAAATTAGATTAAAGAGTTAGAGAGATTTCTAGATAATAAAAATAAAGAAATAAAGAAGATAGAAGAAAAGTAGAAGTAGTAGCGACAACGATAGAAATAAGTTAAATACGATTTATCTATATCTTATACGATATTAATTATTAATAAATAAATCTTTATATAAAAGAGATAGATTAATTTAGAGTATCTTTTAATAAGAGACTTTAGTATATTTAGATCTTAATATCTTTTATAAATAGTTTATTTAGAATAGCTAATTATTATTATAGCTAAAAAATTATAATAATTTTTTTTATATAAAGTAATTATAGATAATTATAATAGTAATAATTAAGTAATTATAATAATCTTAGCTATAAAGATCTAAATAACTTTATATAAATATTCTTCTAAAGATAATATATTTAAATTTTATTCTATCTATATTATATAAAGAGAGATACTTTATATAGTATAGAAGAGTAATTTATCTTAGCTTTTCTTTAATAAGATATTAATCTTAAATATTATATAGAGATATAGACTAATTATTTAAGTATATAATTATACTTTAAAGTAAATTATATAAAAAAAAGACTCGTAAATATTATATAAAAGAAATTTAATATATATTTAGATAGTAATAAGTTTATTAACTCTTCTTAATAATCTTCTCTCTCTTAGTTAAGAATTAATAATTTACTTTTAATTTAAAGAGCTATTATTCCTCTTAAATAAATAATAATAACGCTTATACTTCTCTTCGTCTTTATCTTTATTATTTTTAAATAATCTTTTTAATATAAAGAAGTATTAAGCTTCGTAATCTCGCTATTTATAATTAATATACGCTTTTTTAAAATATTTCGCTAAGTAATAGTATATAGAAAAGAGGTAAAGATTAGAATATAAAGTTTATAAATACTATTAATAAGTTATAAGAATAGCGAGTTCGCGCGATTGAATTAGAATAATATTAATATATCTCGATTAATATTATTTAATTTAATAAGACTAAATTACCTCTTAAACGAAATTAATATTCTATTTTAATAAGATTAAGATAATATAATCGATCGAGCTATAAATAAAGGATACGAGTTATTATTACTTTATAAGAAGATAAGAATATTAGTTAATCGAGATAGCGGTAAAGATAGCGATAGTAGCGGCGGTATTTTATAAGATAAAAGTTCTATTATATGATATTAGCTAGCTATTATATATAAGTAACTTTATATAAAGTAGAGAGATTAAGAAAGATTATAAAAAGCGAAGATATTAAGATATTACTTATATTATTAATAATAGTAATAGTAATATTAAGATACGAAGTTAGCTAGCTATTATATATAAGTAACTTTATATAAAGTAGAGAGATTAAGAAAGACTATAGAAAGTAAAGATATTAAGATATTAAGAAAGATTATAGTATTATATTTATATTAATAATAGTAATAATAGTAATAATAATAGTAATAATAGTATTAACGTATAAAGTTAGTTAGAAGCTATTTTATACGAAGTAGTATAAAAAAAAGATACTATAGTAGTATACGTATATAATATTAATATTATTATTAAAGAAGAAGAATTTATTTAGAAGAGAATTTTATATAATTTTTATAGATTACTATTTAAACTAGTTTAATTAAATTTAGAGACTATATAATATATTTCTAAAGTCTTAATAATAACTCTCTATAATAATTCTATAGTAGTTAAAGGAATAATATATATACTTTATATGAAAATTAAGAAATATACTTAGTAGAAATCGCGAAACGAAGTTCTACAACTTTTTTTTAATTGTAATTTTGGTTTTGTCGTAGTGTCAGCCGTTGTCCGCCGTACTTCTATGCATGCGTCCTTCCTACATCCTTCCATGCATATTCCATTATTGTTCCTTTCATGTAGTTAGCCATAGATAGCAGTGCTTTATTCTCCATCAGCTACATAATAGCTGATGACCCCACCACTGAATCTACATGCATTCTACATCATCACCGTTGTGCCTCGCTGAGAAAAAAAAAAAAAAAAAAAAAAAACCAGAGCGAACAATCAGAGCGATTCGGAGGACCCTGGATCAGAGCACTAGAATGATACATGATTTTGGCGTTGGAATAGAGGTATTTGGATGTCACTAGACAGGGGGAGTGTCAGCGTGTCTAGTTCCTTCTATGTTCTATGCATGCGTCCCTTCTACATCCTTCCATGCATATTCCATCATTGTTCCTTTCATGTAGCTAGCCATAGATAGCAGTGCTTTGTTCTCCATCAGCTACATAATGGCTGATGGCCCCACCACTGAATCTACACGCTTTCTATCATCACCACTGCTGTGCTACGCTGAGAGATGTGGTGTAGGTTACACGACCATAGTGTCTAATATGTATATTCTCATCATCAGCAGTGGCTACTGCGGAGGTGGCGAACCGGGCATGTCAACTTTCCGGTCCTGAGTATTGCGGACTTCCACAGGATACTTCCCTGGTCGGCAGTGGACCTTGTGAGCTATAGCGCGCTTGTGAGGTGGACGAGTCAATGTCCGGGCCATGAACAGTTTTGCTCATAAGCGACTACTTCTTTGTCGACTCTGGCGCATGTGCTGCAGTTGATGTTTGGTACATTTACCAGACGCGACCCCACATCAAGGACCTCGAATTTTCTGGAAAGTCACTCCTGTCATTCTTGCATTTGACTAGACCAGGTATCGAGACTTGACCGATCTAGGTGACATGATTGCTCTTAGCCATGACAAACAGTAGCTGCTAGCCTTTCACAAGACTCTCGTATTCCGGTAGATCTTCCCTTTCCAACACCACGACTCATGTTTGCTCGACTGCAGCTTTGCCTATGCGCTCTTCCCAAGCCTTGATTTTTTCTCCAACGCGCAGGTAGTTGGTCTCGAACTTTAGCTCCTCCCCAATCTTCTCTTTGAGCTGCCGATACATTCCCGAGGTAAGTGTGAGTATTTCGTCGAGCCCATCTGAATTTGTCTTATCAAGAACTCTATCCTCCGACATATAGCTCCATTCAGCATCGGTATCGTAATAGAGTCCAGCCCTGAATAGTCCAACCTTGACGGTAACGTGGCGTAGAACAGGACACGCCAGAAGGTCGCGAAAGCA
Organism: Letharia lupina; assembly: GCF_014066315.1. Lineage (NCBI taxonomy): Eukaryota > Fungi > Ascomycota > Lecanoromycetes > Lecanorales > Parmeliaceae > Letharia > Letharia lupina. Next base: position 539,100 of record NW_023502990.1, on the reverse strand, counting down.
ACCAGGGAGCCCGTATCGCGTCCCAGTCTGTTCATGAATGACGACTTTGATCTCCATCCTATTAACGAGAAACATCATCTATGCACATAACGGGGTCAGCATTGCTTATTCAAGGCAAGAAACCTGGATCATGGAAAGAGGTCTTAGCAGTAGAAGCAGGAAGATCTGCTGCCAAATGGCGAAGAACAACTCCAGAGTGTGCCTACCTTTTGGAACCCTTGACCTTGACATAGTAAACCGGGCGATTCAGGAAACCAAGGTCATTCTGGGCCACCATTCTGAAGGTACTCTATTGATCCGGAAGAATGCCTCGAAAGCCTCTCAGACCGCTTGTCGTTAGCTGTGATTTATCACACATCTGAACCCGAGAGGCGTATCCTCCAGATTTGGTTAAGCTGTTCGTACACTCGACACCGCATCTATGGTATGTGGTACATGTTACGCAACAGGCAAGGCAAACCTTGAAATAGAATCACGTTTACGGTCCCTTCATACGTCTGTGACTCTATCGCCATGGCATTTCCTTAACATTGTGGCAGATAGGGGGTTGATCATTGTGAGTCCGACATATTGGACAAGGACAGAACCAGACTTTGATAAACCAAAAAACAATGGTACAGCAAAGGGTGTATGCATAGATCTAATGAGAAGGCACTAGACAAATCCAACTGTCTATGAAGTGGCCAAGAAAGATGCTAGGATTGAGTAGCACCGTCAGCAGAGTTGAGATGAGTGTGACGCTTTCCCCGATGCATCTTTTATCGTTACTAGCATTTTTCTTACGCTATCGAGATTCTGCATCGCTATGCACACCGAGTAAGCTCGGGTCGCCGGAAAAAGAGCGGCCGGCTAACCTTGGAGCGAAGGTTGGGAGCGATGGGTGTTGCAAAGATGTTGCAGATTCTCAATATCTGGCCATGGTCTCTCTGAGCTCCTGACAGACCTTCATGTACTGCGCCCAGTAGTTGATCTTTCCTTCGTCATGTGGGTACTTGGGTTCAAATATCATCCCTTCACCAATCTTCTCTATGAGCTCCCGACACGCTTGCGTAATTGCGCAGAGTGTCTTGTCGGTGGCAGCTAGCCTGCGATCATGAGGAATCGAGAGGATGTCGAAAAATTGGAGTCTGAAGTGCGCAGAAGAGAGGGTTCGGGTGGGGACAAGTGGTCCGGATGGGGTGTTCAATCAGAATCCTACGCACGGACGCCGTCATGTCTGACTATCCATGCCCTCTGACATAGTAGGTTTTGCGAGTTAAGAAACCAGGACTCTTACCCTCCATTTGGAAAGTGTTGATACGGAAGAAGGTCTCACAGGCCTCTGTCGCAAAACTCTCTGACACAGGGCTAGCCCGAAACATGGCCCTCATTGTCTTCCACTCTTCGGGGCAGCCAACATCTCTATCACACTGTTTGCCAATGATCTTGTGCACGGTGACCATTCCTTCGTAAACCTTGTCTCGAAGCTCACGGGGCAAAGAAGCAAATTCGACTCTGGTTTTGGGGTGGGGAGCGGTGGTCAGAGGCGCTATGGGAATATCTGTTGCTTCGAAAACGCTGGTTTCCGACCTCGTCGGCGTAGCTTGATATCTTGCTGTTCCTAAATTGTGTAGATATGATGTTTGAGGGAGCACCAAAACATTCGAAAACTTAGTCCGTTGGGCTGCATAGAGGGGTATCATACCTTAACCGCGAAGCTGTCCCCATACAAGGAGGTGTCACCAAATTTTGGAAATACCCAAACAAATCAAACATGCCAAGGCATGATTCCTCCACTGTGGGACTGTGTCAAATCAAGCCATGTTGTTGATGTCCTGAAATATTCACTGGCGCGATACGGTTTGCTTTTGTACTGGAGCAAACTATGTAGCAGGTGAGACGGCACAGGGTAAAAGACATACGCTTTAACACCAGGAGGGCTTTCTCCCAACATCGCAGTGAGAAAGCTATGGGTTCCGCTCGCCATTAATGCAGCAGAGGCCTGAAATTTTGCTGTTACATCATTCTCCGCCTCCCTTTCCGACTCCTTCTTCAGGGTCATCGACATCTCCATCACCACCCTCATCAGTTTCTTCCCAAACTGGTTCAGCGAATGAAGCTTCCAAATCTTTGATTGGTCTGGGATAAAAGAGGTCCAACCATGGTTTTGCTTAGATCACTTTAAGTCCCCGGCCTATTTTTGACTGAAGCTCCTTGAGCACACCTGTCCACTCCTCCTCCCAGCTCATCATGGTAGTCTGTCCGGCTTTGACGGTCAGCTTCCGTAGCCGAGGACAATCTAACAGATACCCAAGCTCATATGCGAGATATCTGGAATATCTCGTATTGTCCTGCTCTATAACCACATCGATACTTGTTACCCACTCCTTGATGTCGAACAACCGGATACATGTAGGCGCTTGCTGATGCATGGACTGACTGACATCAACTGACAACATTCTGTGGATCTTTGCTCCTAAAAATGCGGGTAGGTCCTCGCAATGCACTAGGAAGGTATTGTGTTGGTAAAACATCTCACAGGCATCGTCGGCGATTTGGAGATTCGATGCCCAGGCGAAAAGCATGGCCATAGGACCTAGGAGGTCAGGATCGTAAACCATGGGACCAAGGACATTACTGAACTTTATTGGGACTGGGCTGATGAGCACCTGGCCGTAGATTTGGTCTCGTATTTCGCGAGGCAGGGATTCAAATTGGATCATGGTGAGCTCTGGGGCGGTCACCGAGTATCAAACCATGTTCTATGGTATTATTCGTGCTAGTCCGGCTTGCTGCTGAGAGCTTTGACTTGCACCTCAGGACGTAGCGCAAAGTAGCTCAAACCAGACTGTCTAGCTACGTTGCTGTCCTATTCAAGCGATTGAGTAGTGTAAGGAGAGATTCTTTCAACTCAGTAAAAAAGTAGAAGGGTGTGTAGGACAAAAACATCTTCCCACCTGCAGCCTCAGTAGCTCCTTAGAGTCAGTAGTACCTAGCAGATAAACGCGCGTCTGGAGATAGCGGCTAGATTACTCGATAAACCATGTCGTTTATCTCCGAGTTTCCAAAGACTACTTAAAGAGTTATATCCTGGAGATCGCAGGCAAAGCTGTGGCAGACATGTACCGGCTGGAAACCTTCCTACCACATCACGATACCCAAAATCGCCATGGCTGATTGCAGCGCCTTCTTCTACGGTAAGACTCGGAGCTCTGACTGTCTTCCGCAAGCATGCTAAAATTGTGCATTCATAGGAACCTTGGTATGGTTACCTGGAACTTTCACCTCATAGTGGAGCTCACAGCCTTGACAGATGGCACCCCAAGTCCTCTATCGTGTTGTCTACAGTACGACCAATCCAACTCCATCCCAGATAAACCGCCTCGTCATAGAGCCTGCTACCCTTCCACAATACACACGCCGCCGTGTTCGCGATTGCGATTACCCGGCCATCGTTCCATCCAGCGAGCCTGGAGCCTGCGTGAGAGGGACCTACGTCAGAGGTCTCACCCGCGATGACCAATGGCGCCTCGATCTCTTTGAAGGCAGCCAGTACGAACGGATCCGGCTGCGACTACACTTGAGAGATAGAAAACGAAATGAGGGAGAAGAGATGGAGGCAGAGACATATGTATGGGCAGAAGATACCAGAGGTTTAGAAGACGGAGAGTGGGACTTTGAGGAGTTCAGCAGAGAAAAGATGGGAAGATGGATTGGCAACGATGAGGAGTATGAAGGTGAATTGCGACCTTCTATTGCAGGTGTGTCGGACACGTGATGGTGAAGAGCACAGCTAACGTCATAACGGTAGAGGTTGATGAGGCGGTGAGGAAGAAAGATCCGACGGGTGGGAGAGGTGTGAATGGCATAATTGGAGGCAAGCTGGAGGTCAAGGGTAAGAGCGAGAAGGAGGTACTGGAAAGTGCTGTGTAGATCAAGGTTCTCTATTGAAGATGTCCAAGATGATTCTTCGGAGGCTTTCAAATGATCATGGATGATGGCGCTCACGAATATCAGATAGAGATAATCACGGGGTAGACGAGAGAGAGATCCACGATAGAGCCAAGATACTCGTACGTAGAGGACGCCTGTCAAGATGTTTCCATCATCAAAAAGTTCGAGCACGAGAAGGAAAGGCGGGGCGGCGGCGTAGTGGACCGTCTTTGTCAAAACACAGCCCCCACAAGTCCCCCCCACAATGGCTTAGTAAGGCTACAACGAGCGACACATTTGAAACCCCCCCAAAGGTCGTATCTAACGAATAGAATTGTAGGCTTCTGGCACATGCGCGAGCAAGCATTGAGATAAGACGCAGTTTGGCACTGGATCCGATCAGCCGCTCAGCCCTCCTCCACCATGTCCTTCTTACATCTTGCAAATACACGTCCATCCCACTCTGTCTTCAAACCCATGACTTATATATGGAGCTTTCTCAGCGCTTATGCTTCCTTTACTCTAACGGCTTCGACGCAGCTGGAAGCGATCAATTAGCCTTTACAAATGGCTGATGACCATGGAGAAGCCGTACTCGTACATGCTCCCAGGAAAGGATACGAACCGAAGACATGGTTTCAGAAATATATACAAACATGGCAGTACCACAAGGCACAGACTGGATGGAACATGCCTCAGGGAATTGCGGTTGGGAAGCAATCCTTCTTTGGTAAGATACTGCCTGTCCCAGGCTTGATCATTACAACCGTTCTTTCCGCCGCAATCCTACATGGCATTGATCAACCTCCATTTATCGACAATGATTTTTACGACTTCGTGTCCACACATCGGTCTTCTACCCAAGCTGTTCTGAGCTTGTTGACTAGCGTCTTCAGTTTTGCACACCTTTACGTATTGACTTCGGTAATCAATTTCTCAACAAGAATTCTCTTGACGCAATGGGCTCCGACGCTCGACCGTCTGAAGTGGTGGAAAGCCCTTTCGAATATCAGCATAGACCTGGATTTACCCTTCACCTTTTCAGCGCCCTTGGCCATTGTTTGGGCCCTCACGCTTGGAGTAGGTTCACTGTGGACCGGTGCTCTCACGCCAAATTTAGTCGTACGTTTTACCTTTTGAAGCAGTTCTCCCCATATCCCGATGTCTTATGAATTGTCAGACATGTCTAAAGGGGTCTCTGATCCTAAGACATGTCTCCCGACTCCGGGCATCTCCTGAAAGAGTAACGCTGACTCCGAAATCATCAAGTCTCGCAATATTACTGCGGAGATCTCGGTGCCTTTCTATGCACCTGATCCAGATGGGCGAGCCTGGAATCAAACATGGACACCGATTGCTCCACACCCTGTGACTCGCTCTCCGCTGGGAACTTTCTCCTATACCCCTGCCTATGACAGGGGTAACTCGATGATCAACACCGCCGCCGGCGTCATATACGACAAAGACGCCAATGGCAAGCGTCCGCGGAGCGACAAGACTGGATACACGTACAGCACACGCTCATATGGCGTAGGATCATCTCTAGGCCTGGCGCAATCATTCAGCAAAGGGTATCGGCATCCTATGATGTACCAGTACCAGGAAATTGGTTACAATGCCAGCGTCATTTGCAGTGTCAACGCAAGTTCTCAATGGGGCATAATGCCCCCTTCAGACGCTGTTCAAGATGAACCACAATACATTCCGAATATCTACTGGGCAAAAGGTGCTACTCCTGGTATGTACATTTCCTAAGCAATTTCGTGCTATGCGGAACCGCTCTTGGAGTTGGAAGACGTTGTTGAGAGCATAAGCCCTTAATACCCCTTGAAGCTGGCTTATGGCTCGCGTTGTTGCCTGGAATAGGAATGCTGACCCTGATTCCTATATAGATGGAGCATTGTTTTGGCAATTGCAGTATAGTGCGATTGATGACTCTAACGTTGTGTCCATGAATGCCCACCCCGATCTCAACCCAACTGGGAAAGGAACTGTGGTAATTGCTACAGGAAACACTCAGGGCGGACCCTATCTGACCCTTAATCAAACTCAATGCAGTGTTGCGTTCATTCCAACTTTATTCGACATTAGCGTCAACCTGTCCTCATCAGTCATCACAGTGGATCGTGCAGGTTTTGCTCCCGACATGGATCCCACAGCCCAGAATAATGCGACTTTTACCGCGTGGAGATGCCACACACTCCTGGATACGCTCGCGAGTCTCGGAAACTCGACTACGGGGTGTGGCAACTACACTACACAAGGGCAACCCGGGTTAGGCAATATCGCAACCCGAGCTTTGCGACAGTTGAATGATCTCTCTGTGTTAGACACCTCATTACACACGTCCAGCCTCGGAGAAATGTTTCTCTCACTCATCCAGAACGAGATCCTATACTACGAGAATAATACGAAATACCAGGACTGGAACATCACTGATTTTGATTCCGATATCTCCAGCCCGGATAGCACCAGTAATGTCTCCATTACCGTGTATAGTATCGAGCAAGGCCTCAAATCTCTCATCGACGACTCTCTGTTGGCCTTCGCGAGCGCCCAGCTAGTACTTCATTACGAGAATTCATCCCAAGTAACAAACGGGACTCTCACCGTTGGCGCGGTCCTGGTTGGCACTCGAGGCTATGTGTATTCGCTGTTCACTTTCAACTTGCTCTTGATCCTGATCCTCATTGAAGAGATGTTTAGGACTCGATGCTGGGCTAACCTGCCCCTCTTCGACTACAATGATCTGAAAGGCGTTATTGTTGCCAGCTCGATGGGTGGAAAGGAGCTCGCGAACAAGGTGGTCGCGGCGCACGAGGAACGCGAATCAGTCTGGGTGGCTGCCCCTCATGACAAAACTGCGAGTGGCATACGGGTGCAATTAAAATGTAGGGAACACGGTTCGGTGGAATTGGTCAGTGTTCAAGAACATGAGTATAAGTTGATTGAAGGTGACAGCGATATGAAGTTTGTTTAAAGATGCTGCGGCCTAGGGGATCACTGCCGAGCGATATAAATATTAAATATCGGATCATAGATCAGTCACCATCAATTCAAGCCAGCGTTGTCTTCGGTCTCCATAATGAGATCCAAGGTGATTCATTCAAGAATAGCGAAGCATCAAAAGTTTCGCGGAGCGTAGGGTTGGGTCATTTTAACGCTATCCCCTCTCCTGGCAATTTTGCCTTCCTTTCATATTCAAGATACCCACAGTTCAGTGGTTAAAAAGACCCGACCGAAGCCTACATGGTCTGTGCATCTATTGGAATGTTCTTCTGTCTGCCCATGCAGAGCCATGGTGGGATGACTGCATCTTGCTTGCTTGGACGGCATCAGGCTGAAAGAAAAACCGACGAAGCACATTGTGGAAACGCTCTCAACATAGTCAAGGAGATCGAGTGGTCTGTACCCAGCAAAGATGGCGGCATGAGATGCATGAAACCAAAAGATTCCCAAGACAGCGGCAAAACATGCTCCGGCTCCGTCGTCGCTGAGTGTAAACGAAAGTCACAGAAAACACCAAAATTTCCACCACTCCTCCCTTGGGATCTACGGTCTGGCACTCCACATCCTCCGCTTCTGGTGCAGCCTTGCAGGACTGCCCGTTGACAGAGCAGGAAGAAGATCAAAAAAGCGTCGTTCGTCTGAAAATACAGCAAGGCCGGGGTATCTGTGAAAACACCTGGCGTTTCTCATCGCACCGTTGAGCCCTAGCGTATCACCATGATAGTCTCTCGTTCAGAGACAGAAAATTCGTCGAGTCCGTCTCTCTCGCCTTTAATCTACCTCACTAAATCCAAGCTTGCGTCCCGCATCACCTGTCCGTGCATAGTTATTCGGAGACTGTCTCTCCAACGGGCGCAGTTAAATAGCTTTCCGCAGACGTGGTAAGGGTATCGGGTCAGGCCCTTGGGTATACCAAATGGAGTTTGCAACCTTCTGTAAAAACGCCCGTCGTGATATCCAATCGTTCTCAGTTCATTTGGGTCCCAAGGCTGTCTGGACGATCCCAGTCATCAACGTCAACCCAGCCATCATACGGACCGCAATACCAAAGCCTCCCTGTACATGGATTCTTAGACAAGCCCAACCAATGCCAAATGCCATACTCGTCAAAAGCCCAATGAAGCCCAAACTCCATAACTTTATCCAACGTCAGCCTTCCACGAAACGAATGCCCCAGCCCAGCACCGTGCCGCATTGCGGACACATTCCCAACCCCCCTCGAAGCTTCTGGGGGCACCTTGCCGGGGCAAGTTTCAGTACCTTCTGCATCCTCGGGACGACCGTACAAATGCATTAGGCGATTCTCTCCGATGGGCGGACTCACCGCGGCGGGAATTGGTCGGTAGCGGTACTCGTCCTTGTGGGTCTCGGGCGGAATGTCATCTGTCTTACAGACGTCGACGAGCGTACTCGGGTACGTCCCGAATCATACAAAGCGGATGCTTCTTGAGCCGCCTCAAAGAGAATGTAGACTATCCGTCGCCCGCTCATGAATCGGTAGTGACCCTTGAGGTAGGCGAAAAGAAGTCGATCCAGTAACGGCACGCACACATCCATTGGGATCAGTTTCGTAAGGTACATTTTTGGATGGGGTCAGCATGCTGACCAGTAGGACCACCGGCTTTGTTCAGAGGTCGTTCTGGTTCTGCAATCGCCCCAGGGCAAAAGTTCCGCAAAGTCTTCGCATTGATTGTTGATCATCACGCTTTGGTAAAGCTTGCATCTTACACGTTTCCATCGAACTCGTGTCTTGGCAGCTGGGACTTCCGGCTCTTGACAGACTTTGTCGTAGGTCTGAAAGGTCTTGTGGAAGCTAGGTCCACAGGTACGCGGAAAGGGTTATTGAACAAAGACAAGACGCTGTTGGGAGGGTGATTGGATCTATACAGGGACTGGAGCAACAAGAGCGTCGCCACAAAGATTATACAGAGTCCAAAATTATGGGAACAGAATGCTTAGCCACCTCCAGCCAATCCCTCAACGGATACTTCGGGAATGAATCGTGGCGGGTGGAGAGGGAAGATGAGTTATCAGACGGACCGCCTTGAAGCGACAAATTCGCCAGACAGTAGGGTAGAAAGTCGTCCTTGAAAAGATTGGGCCCATTCAGAGCAAGACACGTAGAACTGCTAACATTTTCAGGTTTCAATGATTGCCATTCTAGATTACAGTAATCACAAGCCAAGCTTCTTCCATGTAGCTGATCTGTGGAGAAACCTCAATGGCTAGCACCGGTATATCCACGTTTAGGGAGCACTAACAATAGTAATTGGACGATAGAAACCTTCGATGGGATCACTGGGAAGACTGAGCAACGGTGAGAGTGGTAGGGTAATTTGCAAGGAAAAGATAGCAATGTGGTGCTCAATTTGATTAAAAGAAAATGCGTGAACTCAAAACAGACTCAAGAGAATTGACCGCGACAATTCCGATTCTGGAATTCAAAACTCCGACCTATAAAGCTCTTCACCTCTTTTGAGTGCTTCATCCAGCCCCCTGATCGCGCATCTAACGGAGCGTATAATGGCTATATTAGCGAACCAGGTGTGGAAATCAGTAAGCCATGAATGCATGAATCCTGCCACCTCTTGTACCCAAATATATGAAATGATCAATCGAGTTTCTGTTCGAAGCTTCAGGTTCCTTTTGAATGATAGCTCTATCCATTGTCATATCTAGACCATGTCGTCCTAATCCCGTCTCACCGCTTATGTATGACGCTTCGCTTTGTCCGGTAACTAGCACGCACAGCTTCCTTCATATATCACTGGATGCGGCCATCAGGTCTTCTACTTCTCGTAGATCCAGTCGTGCTGAGCCAGCTTGTATTGCAGCACCTCGTCCTTGCTAAACCACAAATCAATTTCTTTCTTCGCACTCTCGACAGCGTCGGAGCCGTGGCAGACGTTGCGGCCAACGTCCTGTGTTTCAATCAGCCACATTCCTGCGTCTTACTGTGTTCCAAGAATTGAGAACTCACGATGGCGTAGTCCCCACGGATAGTACCTGGGGCAGAGGCCAGAGGGTTCGTAGCACCTAGCAGGGCTGTGATGGTCAGTTGCTGGTGATGAATCTTGAGGGAGGATGATTGCACGTACTTCGGCCAGTCTTGACGGCATCACGGCCCTCCCAGACCATGGCGCAGATGGGCCCGCTCAGCATGTCTATCGAGAACGTCAGCCAATTTCCGGTCTATATCTATAACGTAGATCGGAACGTTGAGGTAGCTGCGTACAGGTGACGAGGCCCTTATAGAAGGGCTTGTCGGAGAGATCCTCGTAGTGCTTCTCGAGGTGCTCTTTTGAAGGAGAGACCAGCTTCATGGCTGCAAGCTTGTAGCTACATCTTGCGTTAGCTCAACTGGCTTCTTACAGGATCATGGTATAACTTGCCCTCGCTTCTCAAATCGTGAGATAATGTCGCCGATGAGTCCACGCTGTTGAAAGCAGGCTTAGCATTCGGTCAAGCCTTGCCATTGGGTCTCAAAACAGCAAAACCGAGGAGCCTATGAGTCAATTGCATACTTGGACACCATCTGGCTTGATAGCAATGAATCTAGATAATTGTGAGCTTCACCGCCAACTAACTGGCCCCTCCTTGGTCTGTCTGCCCTCGGTACTTACGTCTGCTCGTTAGACATATTTGCAGATTTTTCCTGGCCTTCCTTGTATTTGTGCGATTGACGAAGTAGGCCTTGTGTTTTGGCGTTGAGATGCTTGTAGATGGGAGGATCTTGTGTGGAAGTTGGAATGTTTTTGTTCTCCATTTGTGGATTTATTGGTTGTCTTGGCAGGCTCGATGGGGGTGCCTCGGTGGTCTGAGTGGGGGTCGGCCCGACAAGCTTCCGTGGGTCGAAGTACGGTTAGGCATTCGGCACTTACCGCAGCGGTCCAATTGTTTGGAGGCTGATGAACAGGATGGAAGGACTTCTCCAACTTTCAGTCTATATCCCACCCTTCTGGTGATTCCTTTGGCGTTGGGCCGCGTGTTGTGGTGGAAACGTATGGTCATTATGTTTCCAGCTCAAGGATGGGGGCAATTGCTCCCTCTCCTTCTTGTCTTCTGTCTTTTCAGGTCAGCATGTATGCATCTACCTCCCATCCAAACATTTAGTCCCGTTTCGCTGATGAAGTGTGCTTTTAGTCACCGTAAAGCATGAGGGATTCAAGACTTGCGAACAGTCCGGCTTCTGTAAGCGAAACCGAGCCTATGCAGACAATGTGGCCACGCTGGGCAATTCATGGACCTCTCCTTACACACTCTTTTCGAAAAGCTTGAAGATAGACAATGGATATATTACAGCGACACTATTTAAGTCTTTGGGAGAGGGTGTCCAGTCTGTAGAACTCTCCCTGATGATTACATTCCTTCAATCTGGGGCAGCAAGGATTACTGTTGATGAAAAGAAGCGACGACAAGGTGAAATCGAGCTTCGACATGGAAGCCAAGCTCGAAAAGAACGATATGATGAAGCTTCGAAATGGGCCATCGTTGGCGGAGAGAAGCTGGACAAGTCCGCTAAAGCAGACACCTCTTCGAAAGAGACAGTCGTGAACTATGGTCCCAACAATCGGTACAGGGCGGTCATAAGCCACTCTCCATTCTCAATAGACTTCTTCCGGGACGACCAGCTACACGTGAAGCTCAATGGAAAGGGTCTGATGAATATGGAGCAGTGGAGACCTAAGGTCGAAAAGCCGGACATCAAGGAAGGTGAAGATTCAAAAGAAGAGGAGCAGTCAGTCGAGCAAGGCGAGGATGAAAGTACCTGGTGGGAAGAGACATTTGGTGGAAATACCGACTCAAAACCCAGGGGTCCTGAAAGCGTTGGATTGGACATAACGTTCCCGGGCTATGAGCACGTATATGGTATTCCAGGACATGCAAGCTCTTTGTCGTTGAAGCAAACTCGGTATGGACAGCATGAATGTTTGAAATCATGGATCAACTGACAATCCCCAGGGGTGGGTCCGACGCTTACGAGCAACCATACCGATTATACAATAGCGACGTATTCGAGTACGAGATGGACAGCCCTATGACATTGTATGGAGCTATCCCTTTTATGCAAGCCCACCGGAAGGACTCCACTGTGGGCGTTTTCTGGCTCAACGCCGCCGAGACCTGGATCGACATCGTCAAGCGGAAGGTATCAAGTAATCCGCTGAGTCTTGGTATTGGAGGCAAGACTGACACCGAAACTCACTGGTTCTCCGAGAGTGGCCTCCTAGATGTCTTCGTTTTCCTTGGCCCTACGCCCAAGGACGTCATCTCTCAATACAGTGAGCTCACAGGATACACACAGCTTCCCCAGCAATTTGCAATTGCGTACCACCAATGCAGATGGAACTACGTTACAGATGAGGATGTCAGGGATGTTGACAAGAAGATGGATAGGGCCAGGATACCTTATGATGTGATCTGGCTCGACATCGAATATACAGACGGCAAGAAGTATTTCACTTGGGATGCTCACACGTTCCCGGATCCTCTGGGAATGGAAAAGCAATTGGACTCCCATGACAGGAAACTGGTCGTCATTATCGACCCACACATCAAGAACGAAGGCAATTACCTGGTGGTAGACGAGCTCAAGTCCAAATCATTTGGTGTCAAGAACAAGGACAATAATCTCTACGAAGGCTGGTGTTGGCCAGGATCGTCACACTGGGTCGACTGCTTCAATCCCGCCGCCCTTGAGTGGTGGAAGTCTCTCTTCACCTACTCATCCTTCACAGGCACCGCTGCAAACACCTTTGTCTGGAACGATATGAACGAACCCTCAGTCTTCAATGGCCCAGAAACCACTATGCCAAAAGACAATATTCATCACGGCAACTGGGAACATCGCGACGTACATAACATCAACGGCATGACCTTTGTCAACGCTACCTACCACGCGCTCCTAGCCCGCGAACCGCCAGCCTCCCGCCGCCGCCCGTTCGTCCTCACCCGCTCTTACTACTCGGGCTCCCAACGCCTTGGCGCCATGTGGACCGGCGACAACCAAGCCGAATGGTCCCACCTCGCTGCCTCAATCCCTATGATCTTGACTCAGAACATCGCTGGCTTCCCTTTCGCTGGTGCCGACGTCGGCGGATTTTTCGGCAACCCAAGCAAAGAGCTTCTCACCCGCTGGTACCAGGCCGGCGCCTTCTACCCCTTCTTCCGCGGCCACGCCCACATCGACACCCGTCGCCGTGAGCCATATCTCGCTGGTGAGCCCTACACATTCATCATAACGCAAGCGCTTCGTCTCCGCTACCAGCTGCTCCCAGCTTGGTACACAGCCTTTCACGCCGCCTCTGTCTCCGGCGTTCCCATACTCCAACCTCACTACTACGTGCACCCCTCCGACGAAGCTGCGTTCGCAATAGAAGACCAATTCTACCTTGGCTCCACTGGCCTACTAGCAAAACCTGTCGTCACAGAAGGCGCTGAGACCGTCTCCATCTATTTGCCTCCTGGCGAGACATACTATGACTATTTCACCTACACCACCCACGTTGGTAGCGGCAGCACTATCGCGATACCAGCACCATTGGATAAAATCCCTCTCCTGATGAAAGCGGGCCATATCTTCCCCCGCAAGGATCGGCCTCGCCGCAGTAGCGGTTTGATGCGTTGGGATCCTTACACTTTAATCATCGCGCTTGGCAGTAACGGTGAAGCAGAAGGCGACCTCTACGTCGACGATGGTGAATCTTATGACTACGAAGACGGTGCCTACATCCACCGCCATTTCAGCTTCTCCTCTAGTACCCTTAAATCTAGCGACCTGTCAGCCGACACTGACATGTCGAAACCAAGCAAGAAGAGGAAGGCTTACCTTACAGCGATGACTGCTGTGCGCGTCGAGAAGATGGTTGTTATTGGTGCGCCGATGGAATGGAAGGGGAGAAGCGAGGTGAAGGTTGAAGAGCAGGGCGCGAAGCAGACGAGGACGGTGGAGATGAAGTGGTTTCAGGGTGATGGAGGAGCCGCAAACTGGGCTGTTATTAGAGATCCGGGAATGGAGATTGGGAAGGGGTGGACGGTCGAGTTTTGAGACGACGCTTGAGAGTGTGGAACGATGAGAGCTTGGGGGTTGATGTTCCTCAGATGAGGACTCTTGAGACGAGGCAATGTACTGATAAATGTAGGTAGAATATGGGATGTTTGGTTTGAAATACAGTTGAATATTTTTCGTGAATTTGGCCTAGTCATCGCACCTGTTGGCTCACCCAATCCTCTACAATGACTTGGAGACGGGGAACGATCATCAGCAAATCATCTTTTCTGTTACGTTATCGTTAAAACCTCAAAAGCTGGGTATGTGGGCTCAAATCCTCGCCTTGACAGATTTGAAGACCCGTGAAGGCGCCTCGCTATGCTAGCAAACAAGCAAATCGCCATGCCATAGCTAACAGCAATGGGTAAATTAGCCCTGAACTTGTGAAGTGAAAATGGTCATCAGTCATCGATTACATGAATCTGGACTTCTTCAAAGTCGCTTGAAGCCGCCTTAGCAGACTTTTTCCTCCGCTTCGGCGGCTCCTTGCGCTCTTCGCGCCGTTCTGATGGCTTCTCAATCGTGAAAACCATGTCCTCCTTCTCCGGTGCTTCCTCAACTTCTCTTCGATCTTCTTTGCCATTTTTTCTACGCTTGGAGCGCTCATTACGCTCACCCTGCAGGTCAGACAGCCCATGTGTACTGTCAGAGATGATAGTGAAATTTGCTGAGACTGGTGCTGGGTCCGCATTGGTAGCCGGAACGATCGTAGCTGGTGTATTCGTTATTTTCGCATTTTTATGCGATGTATTGGATTTTTGTGAGTCTGGGATCTCGCTCGGTAACTTAGGAGACTTTTCTTTCTCGAACGAAAGTGGAACGGGATTGACTATCCTGGAGTAATTCGATTCAGGGTAGCTCTGTTTCGCCGAGGAGAACGAAGGATAGGTAATGCTTGTAGGAGCTGACACCCTTCGCTGGCTCTGGCTGTCGACCACGATGACAGACGGGTCATCCCATTGAACTGCTGGAGCCTCTTCGTCAACCCCACCATCGTGTATATCCGTTTCGTCATGGTCTGAGTTGTACAGACGCTGATATTCTGCGCTTTTCTGCATTTCTCGCTCGTTGGTCTGTAAGAGTTCCTCGAGCACATCATCTTTCTTGTCAAGATTCTCCTTCTCACAGCGGCGAGTAGTCTCGAATGCTCCACTTTCTGTTCCTGAGATGCCCAACAAGGAAGGTTCAGGTACCTTGCTCGTCGTGGTTGGGACCATTTCCGCACCGTTGGCTTTACCAAATCCTTTTTGGGCAATCTTCGCTTGATCTGGAGCACGCGATGGGCTCGATACTAGCTTCTTATCCTCCATTCCAGCGACCTTCCCTGACTTTTTAGCGCTTTCCTCCCTCCGCTCGTTCGTTTGGATCTCATGCAGCTCTCGGACTTGATTGCGAACGCTTGCTCGTAGGTCACCGGGCACAAGCTTTGTCCAATCTTTTTCCTCATGTGTTTGTTGGATAGTCTTCGTGATGAAATCCTTAGGATCTGTCTCGAGACTGAGGAATGTGTCCACATAGCCGAGTAGGAACACGCCACAGTCCGAAAAATTGTCCTGTTGAGGAATCCGCTTCGCATTGACACCCTTCATCTGTGACTCCTCAAACTCCATGCCGCGCTTTGCTTTGGCCTCCTCACGCAAATAGTCTTTGAGTATCCTAATAGTTGGGCCGCGGGCTTGTCCGAGTGAGTCGAACGTTATTATGGCTGGTTTATTTGGATCAACCTTGGTAATCGGGGCTGGCAGCGCCTTCCGTTTGCTCTTTCTGGACTTCGCTGCAGCTTTGGGTTCTTCGTGTTGGTACTCGATAAGATCTTTTACCTCATCGCCTTGTCCCTCGGAGGGTGCTGGATGATTCTCAGCTTCCGTAGAAGCGGCAAATCCAGGCATAGTATCTTCGATCTGGGAATCAAGCATTTCCTTATCTTCGGAGGCCGGACGTGCCTTTTTTGGGCCGTCGGTGTCGTAGAGACCTAGTTCGTCGCCTGCAGCCAATCCTGCATCATTGTCCAAACTCATTTGTGAGAACGAATTCCTTGTATCCCTTTCGTTTGGCTCCTTCGCACTTGGAAATAAGTTTTCGGACTCGTCACCACCCGGCTGATCTGTAGGGCTTGATGCACGCTCTTCCGTTTTTGGTCCTTGCTTTGACACGGCACGACCATCTTCGATTGGCAAAGTAGCCTCATCCTCAGGCATTGCCAAGTCGCGATCCAGAGCAGGCAGATTGCAAATTATAGCAAGGTACCAATGGGCCTGTTCGTTAATAGGTACTATGATGTAGTCGTAGGTGAAAAGATCCACAGACCTAGTCCACTTCTGCACACCCTCGTAATTGAAACGCTTTCTGCCTTTGTGAGTGTTTGTCAAAGTTGCAAAGAAAAATGTGTTGAAGAAGTAAACTCTCTTGGCAAGTTCTGGTCTCTCTTCCTCAAGTCTTTGTTCTAGGTAGCGTAGGTAGAAGCTTATGAGGTTGTCATTGAGGAATTCACCTTCGTCTAGACGTTCAAGATCAGACCACTCCACAGTAGTTTTCTTCTTGCCAACCTTGGGGTACGTCAGAGGCCTTTTCCAGGGGTCACCTAGACCGTGTTTCACGGAGTACTTTTCTTTCTCGGGTATCCCATCCAAATTTGAGAGGAGACTCTCGCCGTCATGGACACCTGAGTTTCTGGTCGACCGCCGCGGATTCAGATGCTCATTATGGGCTGGCTTGACTTTTGCAAAGATTCTTTTGATACCACTTTCCTCTGGAAGCCCGTCAGGCATTGCTAGCACACGCGGTTCGGGCCGTTCAGCGGCAATGTCAGTGTCATGGGTGGCATTGTGTACCAGCTCATCGACTATCGAAGACTTTGACTGCTGGCGGCTAGCCTTGTCAGTGTCCAAAGGGGCTAGGTACTTGCTGGAATCGTTACGCTGTCTGCTATAGGTAATTATCTCTACTTCTTCCGGCCTATAGCTTTTTGTCGCACCATGTAGGGTGCGCAGCTCTGATCGTCTCTTCTCGAAAATCTTCTGCATGTATTCACTATTTGAAGCTGTTAGATTTGGTGCATGACAAACCCCTCAAGTGCCCCAACTACATACCTAGACCTGCCAACCACGCCGAGGGCCCTCGGATTCTGTAGTCGCTGAAGTAGAATTGGGACATCGCGTTCAGACGCGAGTTCGAGATCCAAGACGTTATCTTCCGTCCCGCTTCTCGACGATTCTAGGCGTACCCTGACTCCCGGATTCTCCCACACGACTCTGTTCAACTTCTTAGGCTGAATTCGAAGACTACTGTGGGTGGTACGGATACGCTCGCCACACTGCTGGATATAGTACTCTTCCTGTTTCTGGTCGTGCACAAGGCCAAGGTCTTCATTTTTGTAAAGAGCTCCCGGAAGGCTGATTGCAGCAAGAGCAACGGACCAGGGCGGCCTTGCCTCTTGGCCAAGAGGTCCTGGACGGGAAGGACGTCCACGATCTCGGCTCTTGGCATTGAAGCGGGCGAAATCCGACTTCACTGTGCTCGGTGCCCAGACTGCAAGATCGTCCATGGGGGTTGTAGCTCTGAGGGTTGATGACGAATGCTTCGAAGGACTTGTCGAACGCATGTCTTTGGCGATAAACACCGCATCCGGATCTGCGTTTTGCCCAACAGTGGTTGGTGCCGACTGAAGTTCATCCGCGTCGGAGCTGGCATTGGCATCTGAGCCACGACGCGTGCCATCGGTAGCAATGAAAATCTGTGCAAGGCCTGGAGACTTTTCTCTAGTTAAATTCTGGGTAACAAGCTTCTGCTTGACGTTACCGTCCGATCGAGGTGCAGGAAGCCCAGGCTTGTTGAAAAAAGGGGATTGTGTCGGGTTGCCTTGCTCTTTGAGTGACCTTGAAGTGTTTGAACTGGTACCTTTAATTGTAGGAGGTGGCTGCCTAGCCGTACCCCGATACGTAGGACGGGGGGCAAATTTTGAATTGGTGTTGGTGATTTGAGACTCGTCTCCTGATATGTCTATCGGATTGGACATTGGTGAACGTTTTGGTGATGATGGAAGCAGGTCATGGTCAGGTTGGTGCTTTCCATTCTCACTACGACGCTGCCTCTTGCTTTTCGGTCTACTATCCATCATTTTCTCCAAATTTCTGTATTCGGAGGAACCATTTCTCTTCAGTGGGAGGCCCGATACCTGGCTATTTGCAGAAGCAGACGGAGCTAGACTGGGGACTTGGCTGGTGCCTTGGCTAGCGTGGAAGGATATTGCATGGGGTGACAATTGATCCAAAGGGTCTGTCTGGCCTGAGCTTGCCGGGCTAGCCTGGCGATCCAACTTCCGTCGTTTGGCTGAAGGGGGTGTAGGAAGGGTTTCATCCCGCTCATTCGTGTTTGATATAGATTTTACGTTGCTCCCTCTGTGTATCTCCACTGCTAAAACTCGCTGAGTTCCACCTGTTGGGTTTAGGTTGGGCGCTGCCTTCCGATTCACTGCTGGGCCGGCAGGGAATGGATCCCTGGAGAGAGTATTCCTTGGCTGAGGCCCTCTCGGGAGTCCTCTCGGGAGCATCTTCCTCCAGTCAGCATTGAAAAAGGTCACCGACCAGACCGAAACCAACCTTTCCGAACATACCACCATGTCTTGTTACTGGTTTTGCGATGGAAACAGCTTCTGGATCATCTTTGCTGAAGGACCAAATCAGTACTAGGTTCGAGCCCTGGAGCAACCGAGGATCTCATACCCTGAGCCTCCTAAAAGTCGAATCTCCTCGTCAGTAGGGGCCGAAAGTTGATCAAAGTAAGCTCTTTTTTCCGCTTCTGCGTTTGAAATTTGTCGAGAGCGGGACATCCGATCCACTTCTGGCAGGAGCGATTGTGTCGACCTTTCTCCAGCATTGAGATGAATTTCAAGGTGTGTATTTTTGTCTGGTGGTCGAAGTGTGAGTGGAAGTTACGAATTGTGTAGGTGAAATGATAACTGTTGCTTGAGCCTTGATGCATGAAGACATCAAGCGCCGGGACTTACCGAGAGCCGCTCCGTTAGCTTTGTTGCTGCGGAAATTTGCAACTTTCTCCATGTCTCTTCTAATACCGCGAACATCCACGAATTTGGCACTTATAGACTCGGCGTCCGGAATTTCTGGATCCATGCTGAGATATGTTTTGAAAGTAAAAATTCTCATCCAATGATGGTGACACTGGGAAAGTCAAGCAAATGATACACGTTGAACGTGTAACGTCAGACAGAGATGGAGCACGGTCATTTGCACTTCGCCTGTTCTGGCTGCAGAAAAGACAGGCCGTTACCGTGTTAGAGGGGTGGGACATCGAGGAGACCGAAAGCAAGGCTCGTAAACTGTTGAACAAAGGCTACAGTCAGGCAGCAGGCCTTAAGTGAATTAAGTCGGAGAAGCGCGATAATCTACTGCCCTTAATCACTTCATTCGCGCCGTCTCCCGTAGTAAGTTCCACACATCAATCATGTGCATTGTGGTCTGTGGATCGTGGCCTGTGGACTGGATGAGTTACAGCTATCCAACCTGCAGTACTAGTACAGGATATGCCCAGTCCAATCAATACTCATCGAAAATGCAAAACAGTGTGGCTTCGCTAATGACATACATGCAGTCGCTTTGAAACTCATCAATTATCGTACACAACCCTCCACAGGGATCATGCTGCTGTTCCCCTTGGCTTCTCCGGAGCCGAATCTTCATTGATGGTCTCCCTCCTCTTGGCTTGGCCGTGGTGTGGTCCAGAGCCAGTACCCTTCTCATGGCGTGCTTGATCGATTGCTGAGCGTTGGGCTATGCTGTCGTCGTGGCTTTTCCAGACGATGCTGGTGTCTGCGGGGAAAGCGAGGAGGCGCTTGATCGTCTCACTAGAGGATGGGATGTCAGTGAACAGACGTACGGCGTATGGCGGGATAGAGAAATTGGTGTTGACGTACCGAATCTTGATATTACGCCCACCATCGATCCTCGTCCAGACACTCAGCACATCCTCGCCGCTTCTTACACTCAACACAGCACCGCAGACCTCCTCACCAGCCTCAGCGAATTGGTCGCCCACAATTGCCAGAAGCAAATCCTCCCAGTATCTGTCCGAGACACCTTTCTTCAGCCTGATGATCCATTTGCCTCCTCTCTTATTTTCGTCGTCCTCCCATACTGGCCTAATGCCCTTCTTGAAGATGTGATAGTCGGAGACTGAGGGTAAAGTTGATGGTCGCTTGAGGTGAGTGTAGACTGTCCAGAATGCCTCGACAGAAGAGAAGTATGCGAGAGGTATAGTCGATTTTTCGTAGTCGGAGTATTTAGACGTTGGAGGTCGGTACCATACGATCCAAGTGGACTTAAGAGAGTGCTCTGAAGGTGTAGTGGATGACTTGTTGTTCAAAGATAATGCTGAGGGGTTCGTCTTGACATCTGACCCAACGCTGTCTTTCTCCTTCTCCCGCTTCTCGCCAGCGGCAGTCGAAGGTGTGGAGTTGCCGAAGTCAAGAGAAGTCCCTGGAGTCCTTGGTGTCTTCGCAGAAGATCCAAATGATGCAAAAGCCCCAGATCCAAGACCAAAAGCTGATGAGGCACCACTTGTAGGCGAAGCAGCATTCGTGGTTGTTAAGGGAGCAATGCCATTAAATGGATTGGATTTGCTGCTAAAAGACCCTTCCCCGCCGCCAAAGCGCTTCGCAGGTTGGTATGGACGAGAATTCTCAGACTTTGTGTTCTCTTTGTTGGCGCTGTTTGAGTTGGAGGTGGAGAGGGCAAGCTTGCTGGAGCTGTCGAACGCACCAAGTCAGTATTTGGGGGCAATTGGTGCTGGTGTAAGCTTACTTCGACCGGCGCTGCCATAAATTGTCCATGAACACTACAGGATCTAGACTTGGAGATTGTGGGAGCCAAAAGAACCCGAATGATGTTACATGCGCTTCTTTGCCAAAATGCGAGTATGCGCTCGAGTCACAAATGTACTCTAGAATCAGTCGTTAGAGATTCTTGGATCGGTTGGGCTTATATTGCAGGATATGGAGGACTTTGGAGGCCTATGGTTGAAGTAGAGCGTGTGTTTGGGAGGTATTCAGATTATATGGGTTCAATGACTGAAATTGTTGGAGCAAACACGGTTCCTACTTCAAAGTCTACAATTTTGGCGGTCAGGTACAGCGGTAGCGGCGGCTATACTCTTGGCACACTTGGCACTCTTGGCGATTTTAGCCGCGATCAATATCATCCCCGATTGGCGAATTTTTCTTCTTTCCTTTAGTCAAGACCACCAACTCAAATCATCCCAGCTCGAGCTCAATCCTCACTCGGCTGGCGATTCCGATGGGTAGGTCAAGAATACGCTTAAGCCACTTCTAAAACCGTCATCACGAGGACCGCTTTGTGCGAGCTTCCCATGATGCGGTGACGACCTGTATGTTGGGACATATCTTCTGTGATAGGCATGCGTACCACCAGACAATGTGACTATTAGAGAAGAGGTCTGGCTGGATACTATGAGGCCAATTAATCTCGAGTGCTTGCGTGCATAGCCCATCAAGTGGGAAAAGAACATGAGCATGACTCACAACTAACGAAAAGGAATGGCAAAACAAACACAAAAAAAAATGAGCCCGATGTGGGGGTCGAACCCACAACCTTTGATTGGGAAACTTGTTAGAATTTGTTTGCTTTTAATAGTTGGGTCGGTATGTACCTTGTGATTAAGAGTCACCTATCTCATGTTAGATATTGTCTTACTTCGCATATTAGATTATTAGTACGTACACGCTCTACCCTTTTTTTTGCTATTAGTGAAAATTACGAAGATTGATCGAGATGTTTCTTACGATTGAGCTAGAGCACCAAGTCAGTGAAGGAATTGAAACTGCTGATTGGTTTTTCCTTACCTAACCGGGCATTGAATAAGAAAGTTATCACTATTTAACTATATTTCTTACCAGGTATTTAATCGTTCAATCTCGAAGATTGTCTCAACGCAGATTCTTCTGTTCCTACCAGCACGAGATGGCTATCACATTTTCAGGTCTTTCGAAGATTACAGCCTCCTTTTATAGGCTTTTATCTTGCTTAACATCGCGCCATGGCTCATACAGCGAATTCTTCCACTCAATGGATTGTCTTTTGAGGCATCAGGTTCATCAAAGGTCCGTGCACCCTACTGTTCAAGCCTCCTTCCCTCATCATATGAAGATGCAACACAGCTTCTGGTAGTCCGAAAGCACAGCCACGTAATACACTCTTGCTTTACGCTTGGCGCTGGTTGTGCATGATGTTTAAAGGCAAAGACTGAGATTATATTGTAACACCCTCATTGTTCCATAATTCGTACTTCTTCGATGGCCGCTGATATGTGAATATATATAGATGATGAGGTACGGTTTCTGTCTACCGGTCACATGCTGGCAATGCTACGAGGTACGGTTTCTGTCTACCGGTCACATGCTGGCAATGCTACGATGGTTTCGGCGAACAGCGAGACAACCTACAACACTACCCTTGGAGAGGATGTGAGACCCATGGTCTCGAAGGAATAATAAGATCCATTCACACTTTACTACAGTAGCATGGTATGCGCTTTACTTCAGTCGCTTGAACGCTCACTTCGCAAGCTAAACCATGTTAACATTGTACGTTGCGAGGCCACACTAATGCACACAAAGTTAGAAGCCATCATCATGCATGTCACCTTCTATCTCTATAAGCCTTCCCATCCCTCAACTCATGCGCGCTGCCTTGAGTCTCATCCGGCTCTCCCAGCCCACCAATAAAGAGTGTGCTGAAGCGCGACTCTCGAGCGCTTTCTGACCTCCCATTCGCGTCCTTCGCCCCTCTTGCTCGCAAGACACGCTTTGGAGCCTCTATGCTCTCATGCACCACCTCCCTCTCTTCCACAACATCCAGACCTAAGGCACGCTTTTTCATTGATTCTCTTCTTTTGGCTTGTGAGCCAGGCAGATCGACACCTAAGCCCTCAATCTCCTCTTTTTTGATTGGTGCATCGCTCTTGTCTCCACCTGCTTTGGATTTCGTGGTCTTAGCCGTACCGTTAGGCTTCTTGTATTCAGGCACTGCATTCTCGAATCGCTTTCTCGCATCATCACCAAGGCTAGCCCACCAATCCCATAACCCACGGGCAAACCCTCTTTCCTCGGCTCCGAGCTCGACTGGTGGCCCACGTATTTGCACATCAGCCCCTTTGCGAAAGACTGCCCATGAACTACTCTCGGTGCTGAGTAGCGACAGACGCCTTTGGAAATGTTGGACTTTGAGCTCGCGTAACAAGAGGGCGTCACCTTTGTCCACGAGAGGAAAGCATCGGTTATTAGGTCGGAATATCTGTGCTGTGGTGATGGAGTGTTGTAATGCTGAGGACGAGGGATCGGTGATATAAAGAGTTTGGGTGTAATCTCTTGGTCCCGAGGTGGCACGGGTGACTGGCGTGCTAGATAGGGCGATGGCGAGGATGTCGACAGTCGTTGCAAAGTGTGATGTCAAAGTCGCAAGAGGCACAAAGTACGAAAGGTTTGTGCGAAAGCCTGGAGGAGGTGGTTGAGAAGGTGGGAGATATTGAGGAGACGATTGTATCGAGGAGATGTAGTTCGGCTGTGGGGAGCGTATGAACGTTTTCGCGAGTGGTTTTTCGGGAGTCCGAGGCAGCTGTCTACCACCAATCTTCGGAATTTCTGTTTGCGCTTCTCTTTCCGGCGAGCTCTCTGCTTCACTTTCATCCTCACTGTCTGGGACAACCTGGCTAGACTGCTTAGGCGCAAACCATGGATCTAGGACACTGGCGTCGCTCGATCGGGTTTTTGGGCTTTGGTTTGATAGCCTTCGCATCTCCTTCAGCTTCTCAATCAACGCCGATGTCTTTTTGGGTGGCGCGGTTGTCTCGAAAAGGGTCGGTACTTCTATAGGAGCAAGCGGCTGCGGAGGCACGACTCCAGCAGAAGTGCCTTGTGTCAGTCGAGGTGTTGGTAGGGTGTCACCCTCTGACGTGAGATGGAGTGATACGGATGATGGCTGGGATATAAAGTCTGTTCGTTGTGTTGAGCTCGGTGTCAAAAGTTGGCTCTTTGACTTTATGCCTTCAAACGAATCGGGTACGGTTGAAGGCAATTCGTCTATAGGTATTGACTTGAGCTCGGTTTCTGCTATTGGCGATCGCTTGAGACGAGGCTCCTTTTTGGATGATAGCTCGTGTTCCTTACTTTGAAGTCTTGCCTCCTGTAGTCGCTGGAATTGGGCCTCCTCTGTTAATGAAAGCTCTTTTTCATACCCTTCAATTATCGCTGCTGGAGACTGCTTGCGAGAACCCTCCCGTTCAGGTTCAAAAGCCTCTTCATGAGCTTCCGACCCTATCCGGATATCTACAGGCGGGAGCTCCTCGACCACCGCGACAGACTTGAGCACTAGTCGCGTAGAGGCTGGGGGAGTCGATAGACGATATGCCTCATATTTCAATGTCTGTTGCCCATTTCCAGCATCAGAGTCTAACGGCAAAGGGGTTTCGTGGGCTGACACCTTGTTTGTTGGTGCGAACTCGGAATCATCCTTATCGACGAGCGCTTGTAAGTCTTCCTGGCCAATGTTTTGAGGACTGATGTCGTTTTCGTCACCACTCTCCAAATCAATGATCTCGACTGTGGTCTGTTGGATTTCTGAGGTCAACATGCCCACACTTTCGGCGCGGTCCCTGACGTCGTGACTTTGAGTAGGGAGGATCTTCGAGTCCTCTTGCGGTAGCCTTGCATCTAGCGCCATTTCCTGTTGACGTGTATTTGGTGATTCATGTCGCACTGCTGAATCAGCTAGATCTTTCTCCAGGCTCGTCTCTAGAGTGTCTTCCTCATCAAAAGCCCCTGACAAGTCATCTTTTTCTCGACTAGAAGATGGGGACTCTTCCTCTAGAAATTCGGCTGGGCACTGTTCGGGAACCAACTCAGGCGCAGCTTCGTCATCGGGAGTTTCTGGAGATCTAAGCATAAGCTCTTCTTGAGATTCTTGACTTTCGAACTGGTTGGAAGACGATGACGGATTGCTTGGGGATCGCTGCACAGCATTCTCATCCTGAAGGCTGTCGACATCTCTCATAGAACCTACGTCGTCAGCAAGCAAATTTGCGGGAGCTGGATTCTTCGTGGCTTCGTCGTCAAGTTCTCCAGCTTCTGGACTCCCGAGCTGGTCAAGAAAGGGCAGTCGCACACCCGGACGTGGCTGTGCAGCATCGTGGCCCTCAAGCATGTCGATATCTTCCCCAGACCCTACGTTATCAGAAAGCAACAAATCAGCGGCCGAGTCTCTTGAAATCGATGGTTTTTCCGCTTCGTTTTCTATCTGCTCAACATCACTCTGAAGGGGAGACGGGATGTCCCTAGCATCGTCAGTGTTCAGGCGATCAGCTTCTACTCCTTCTTCGATTCTGTTGATGACACTTGGAGACGGAGCAAACTCTGCGGGTGGCGGAGGGCGGGAGAAAGTCGATCCGTCAAGGCCAAAGTCAGACGTATGACCGCTGTACATGGCAAGGTTGCTTTGTCCGGACTCGGACTGCTCGTCAAATAGGCTGTCAGATTCCTGATGAGATGCGTTATCGGATACTTGGTCCGACTCCCCATCCGGCTCTTGATAGCTTTCGGGCGCAGACGAAGAGGAAGCCGAAGACGATATTTCAATAGGCGCTGAAGGTGAAGTTTGCGCGATTTGGGCCCGCTCCTGGGAAACCTCATGGCCCACATAATCTGCCTTGTAGATAGCACTCGTCGGTCTAGGAATACTGTTGTCGACTTCCCCGTGCTCTTCTAGTATTTCAACCTTGTTAAGATCGGTATTCGTCGTATGCGGAGTTATTCCCGTAATAATAGTAGTCATCCCGCCATTTTCATCTTTAGCGACCTCGTCTACCATATGTCTACCACCGTCGACTTGGCTGAGCAAAATAGACGATTCTTCCCTCTCTTGAACAGACATATCTTTGACAGTAGGGTCATCTTCAGACTGGGCTCTCAGCTCACCACGATCAGTCAACGCGTTCGTCGCTACACTTGAAGGTGACCTTGCGTCATGCGCTTCTTGAACAAGTGATTGGACATCCTCTCCTTTGGGTCTGTCCTGAGCTGGCGGTCTCGAAGGACTGGCAACATCGAGCGGCGGAATTTCAGGTTCCTTTTCAGGGCTCGGCGTCCGCTCTGCGAATCGCCATTGGCCGCTACCACGCCCAAACTTGGTACGCTTTTTCCGGTCGTTGTCTGGGAAGTCTTCCTGTGCGAATGGATCATAGTCTGTAGCGAGGAAATGGCTGCGTTTAAGGAAAGCGGGAGACGCCCAGACCTGGGAATTAAGTTGAGGTCTACCAGTTGAGGTTGCGAAGTGGTTGTTATGGGGTGGAGACTGGGCTGGGGTCGAGGTCTGAACAGAGGGTTCAGGCGACGGGCTTGGGTGGTCAATATCGAGGGGTATAGCCTGTTGCGAAGGGCGCTGGATCTGATAGAAAATATTGAGTAGCGATTCTGTGGCGCTCTCGTAGCCCTCTTACCTGTAGCACCAGGCGTTCCCCAAATTGTAGCTCCCAGTCAATCCCTCTCCCCGGCGTCTGAACTGTTGTAGTATGTTTTGCCCAATGCGCGCCCTTCAGGCTCAATAGAAGCTGATCTCCACTGCTTATACCAGATCTTGCCACAGCCTTTGCGCTTGAGCCTTGGAAGTGAACACGGACTTGTCCTCGATTTGAACGGAGGCGAAAGTCTGGCTCCACGAGCAGAAGGCTGGACGTCTTCTTGGATGACGCATAGGGCCAGATGAGGGTGACAATGCCCGTGACAAAAGATGCGTCAGGTCTAAGGTCCGGGTTCAACTCTGCGATTGGCGTGCTCGACGGCACGGTTGTGGGCGATGCCATGGTTCGAGACCGTGGTCATCATATTGCTCGACGGGGTCGCGTCATAAAATCTAGCTTGATCTTACAACGGACAACTGCTTCAATTGCAATCAGGATAGAAGCTGGAGGTCTCGAGTAAATTGATTGGCGGGGCGGAAACGCGGACGCGAACAAAGAGTCTTGTTCTTTTTCTTTTCGCGGACTTCACCTCTCCTGGTCATGACTACTGCGACTTTCCATGCCTCGTGTATAGAGTCTTTCTTTCTATAAACTTAGTGTTCACGCAATGATTACTTGATGATGTAGTGGATATACGTTTGAAGCGGTGCTTTCGTCGTTTTTTAGTCCCCGAGGCTCATTTACTCTTGTAGCTGCACAAAAATCTGAGAGTTCCTTTTCAATTGATTCATTCATTTATCTTGAAAGAGTATCTCAATACTGGCCATGGGTTCTTACGGCGGGGAGAGACGTAAGGTCAAAGACATTTGCGTCGTTGGGGCTGGTCCCGCTGGAATTGGCGCATCAAAGTACGTCTTGGATTATCTACTCCCCATTCGTGTGATACTAGATTCCTTCAAGGCTCTTACGTCATTGATGGCATGCGTACAGATATCTCCTTGCCGAGAACTGCTTCGATACCATCGACGTCTTTGAGCAGCAAGCTTCTTTTGGTGGCGTCTGGAATTATTCGAACGACCCCATCGACACGATTGATATTCCTCAGACCAATCCACATCAGCCTTTGGACGAACCAATCTGGCGCCCTTGCTCAAATCTAAATGGCGTCTCAAACGGTGCACAAAAAGCAATATTTGTGTCACCAATGTACGAGCGTTTAGAGACCAATATTCCACACAGTATCATGAAGTTTTCCGATATGCCTTCACTGGAAGACCACCAGCTTTTCCCAAGCCGAGAAGTTGTCACACAGTACCTTGAAGACTATGGCGAGGATGTTAAGCATCTTGTGTCGTTTCAGACTCAAGTGATGGACATTAGCCAGACACGACCAGGAGCTCACCAAGTCCGGCTCAAGGACCTCCGGACCAATACAGTCTACGGAAAAATATACGATGCTGTTGTGGTGGCCAATGGACATTACACTGTGCCCATCCTACCGAAGATCAAAGGGATCGAGAAGTGGAATCAAACAAGTCCAGGCGTTATCTCGCACACCAAGTTTTACCGAAGACCAAAGCCTTTTGCCGATAAGAAGGTCATCATTGTTGGCAACGCCGCCTCTGGTACTGATATTGCTTCTCAAATTGGAGCGGTCTGCAAACGCCCACTTCTGATGTCTCAGAGGTCAGTGTCAATTTTGGCCTCTGCTGCGGGCTATAAGGAAAATGTCCCAGAGATAGCGGAGTTCCTGCCAGTTTCTCATGGTACAAGAGCTGTGCGTTTTGCGGATGGTCGAGTGGAGGAAGATGTTGATGCGATTTTATTCGCTACAGGCTACTACTATTCTTTTCCATTTCTTTCCTCTTCGCTTGAATCTAAACTCATATCAACAGGGGAAAGAGTACAGCATCTGTACAAGCATTTGTTCTATATAGATGATCCTACTATAGCTTTCATCGGTCTTCCTGCGAAGATCATTCCTTTCCGAACAGCCGAAGGGCAAGCGGCCGTCGTAGCTCGCGTATGGGCTGATAGGCTTGATCTTCCTTCGACGTCGGAGATGAGTAGGTGGGAAGAGGACGTCGTCGCGGAACACGGTGTTGGCAGATCGTTTCATGTTCTGTCATTTCCAAAAGACATCGACTACCATAATGAACTAGTAGATTGGGCAACGCGTGCTACTGGTCGAGGAGGCAAGATGTCAATGAGATGGTCAGCGAAAGAAAGATGGGCGAGAGAGAGGTTTCCGGCTATAAAGAAGGCCTTTGCAGATGAAGGGGATGCTCGTCATGATATCAAGACTTTACAGGAGCTCGGGTTTGATTACGATGCGTGGCTCAGGGAGCAACTTCTACAGAATGGCGTAGAAGCAGGACATTCCTAAATCCTCTTGACTCCCAAGATTCATTGGTCTATTGCTGTGTCAACAATCCAGATTATTACATCGAAAATCTGAATGCTTTCTTGTAACCTGATTTTGTGTTTGCTGATAGGATCACTGCTTCCGAACTTCGTTCATCGCACTGAAAGAATTATTGTTCTAGGAAAAGCACCTTCACATGTAAACATCAATTTGAAGGGGCTCGAATTATCGGTCCGCTTTACTATCAAAGATTGCCGAAAACATCGAGTCTTATTCTGAATGATACTACCTCATCCTTGCAAATTTCTGCCTGTGGTAGCACCTGATCAAAGGAAGGTGAGACTTGTGGAGGTGGAAAACCCACATGCTAAGTTCACCAATAGAAGGGAAAGCCCCTCAATCATATTAAAGATCTATAGGTCAAGAACCATGGAGACGGAGATCAACACATCACACGTATCTGGAATGACAGTTACTCCCCTCTTAGACCTCCTAGCAGACATCCACCGCCCCATAGCCGAGCAGTGTGGAGTTCAAGAAACCTTCGAACTGTGACGAGTCTCAAAGGCCTGGAGAGCTGCTTGCATTCCTTGAAAATATCTCCAAATTGATCTGAGCACCCACAAAAGAGGATTGCCTGTACAGCCATAGCTATGGGTCAATGTTCTGACAGTGTCAGGTATACTATTGTCACTTCAAAAATGGGTATAGAGACAAGAACGCTCCTCACGGACTTTGCTGGACCACATCGAATACGCCAATACGTTCATGAGCTTGCCTGAACAGAGCTGCCACGGACTAAATATTGCTTTCTTCGGACAAATGGCAACTGCTTGAGCCGGCCTGGACTGGGCTACTCTTTAAGGGTTTTGATTACATGTGATGTACCGTCTTGAAACCCAACTATCTGATGACCACGACATCCCAAACGAGGGCCTTTCCGTAACGCAACTTCCATACGGCTGGGAGAACCTATGAAGTGGAGTTCCGCGGCGTCAATACTACAGTCCGTCGGTACAGCCAGAGCCGAGAGCAGTAGTCGGACTCAATGTGAGAATACCCGTGAACGAATCATGCAAGACTTTCGATCCGACAGTAAAGAAATTTGCCAGAGGAAGAATAGGCTGCCTCTTATTACGATGTTATTGGAAAAGGAGTCTCTGCTGCTTGTCAGCCGCCAACTGCTACTATCATTTCTGTCTGCTCGCTTTCCCGCTTATTCATGGAGCCTTTCGAGATCTTTTGTGCCTCGAGATCTCCATTTTCAACATTCGTGAGGCAAAGCTTCTCGATTCAGCTCCCCGGGTACCTTTTCTTGACGCCTCTCTACTAGACTGCGTCTTCCAATTGAACCACTCCCCTGCCCACCTCCCGTTGACCCAAGTAGGACCATTGCATACGGTCAAAGAAACGAGTCGCTGTGTCCTCAAGGCTCTTGTTATCGATTCTTCGTTTCGTAATATCAGTACATACATACTCCGAGGAAATACAGAAAATGCAATGAAAATATGTATCTTGAAAAACCCTGATACTATACTCTGCCTACGCCACCCATTAAAAGTCATAAACAGCGAGACGCGCCATGTAAAAGAAGAAGCTTGAAGTTGTAGAATAAGGAGTTTTGTTGTCCTCAATCCAAAAAAATCAATGCATGAAGCCAACATCCGTTATGGAATAACAAGTACCTGTTCCAACGAAAAACAGCGCATGAACAATGTGTGGTGAACAAACGGACTAGGTAATCGGCTAGTCGATAGCTAGCGCGTTATTTTGATCAGCGCTAACCAGATTCGTCAAAGCATCGCATTCACTTCCGCTCACCTTCTCCGATATCACAAGACGACCTATGTGAGTATATGCACTGCTGCTTAATGGCCATTGAAACCCCCAATTGAGATGTATAGACACCCCAAATGTCTTCAGTAGATTCCCGCAACCAATCATGTCAATTGCATAATGAGTTCTCGAAAACGCAGAAATAGTCCAGATCCAGGAACAGAGAGAACTCTATCGAAGAGAGCCAGGTTGCTGTCGGATCTCTGGCAATCTCAAGAAGAATCTGTAGGGCCTACGCAAGGGAGCCAGAGCAATCCTTCAAGCCCTGTGTACAGGATCAAAGCTATCATTGGAGAAAGGTCAACTCAGTATCTGATCGATTGGGCGGACGATCCCATAACCGGAGAAAGGTTCAAACCAGATTGGGTAGGTACAGATATCAGACATGCATTTCTGCCCTCTACATTATCTTCAGTGATTCGATAGTCTGCTTCTTTGGTAGGCGCTAACTATCAATTAGCAACCTAAGACGCACGTGAATACAGCCGCAGTAAAGGCTTGGGAACTAAAACACTCATCTGCCCTTCAAAGTCTCTCGGATAGACCTAAACGGCAGAGACGAAGAAGAAGGCGGCCAGGTACAAATAAAGATTGCACGACCAGTGACACAGTTGTCGAAACCCGAAGACCTCAGCCTCAGCATATCAGCGAGACTTCTTCTCACAAAACAAAAAACAGCGACTCTCCAAACCACAATAGAAGCACATCAAGAATTTTGGAACATCCTCCATCCCACTCCAAATTCAACCCTCCCAATATCATTGTACAGGTCTCGCAGCACAGCAGTCTTGATAGAGGCCTATACGTTGCCTATCAATCTTCTCTATCCACTCAGGGAAACTCATCTTCGTTTCTACCACATCCAAATTCTGGACTTGGGGAATCTTCACCTGCTCCTGCCACATCTCCGCCACACAGCAACGGTATCATACCTGATTCACAGTCTCTTCCTGGATCTTCTAGCTACAACCCCACGTCAACCACGTCTTTAGCAGTGCTCGGCGCAGATCGGTCCCCACCAACCCACCAATCTCGTGTTTTGCAAAACAGCACTGACTTTGAGTTATCCACTTGTGGAGTTGCAGAGGCCAGCGATTCCATCGAAGATTCTTCAGCTGTCGTGCTAGCAGCTAGCGAGCCTTCTGTTATTACCTCTGAAAGGTCTAGATCTGAGCCAGCTCCAATCACAACAGAGTCGTCCTTAGTGTCTCCTTTCGGAGCTCGATTTCCTTCGCTACCTCGCAGTACCTCTGACCCTACCTCCACCCACCACGATCGACGCCGGCGCCGAGCCGTCGTCTCCGAGCATCCGAGTGATCATCATATTATACACGAACAGGTCATTCATAGTTCAGCAGACTTGCAGTCTCCTCTTCCAGCAGGAGCAGGGCATATTCAGCAGCGTCAAGGGTCTTCGGAAGTACAAGTCCCAGGATCTGCTGATCGAAGGTCACATCCAAGTCACGCGGTAGACCATAGCCTTACCGACAGTCTCGTCTTCCAGACACAAGTTCCTTTAGCTCTTGCAAGTCAAGGTTCTCGGATCTCTATCACGTCAGCAGGTACGTCCAACCGCGATCTAATACCTTCAAAGCAATTTTACGTGGAAAGAATTATAGGCTTAGTTGCAATACA
Source organism: Letharia lupina (assembly GCF_014066315.1). NCBI lineage: Eukaryota > Fungi > Ascomycota > Lecanoromycetes > Lecanorales > Parmeliaceae > Letharia > Letharia lupina. Next base: position 506,812 of record NW_023502990.1, on the reverse strand, counting down.
GAAGATCAATTGCAGAACGCACAGCCAAATTCGCAAATTGTGGAGGAGGTTTCTGATATATCATCAAGGAGCGTAGCCAGATCAACGCGCAGAATCGATCCGCATCAGAGTACCTCTACGGCCGTCGCTGAAGCGAAAGAACGCCAAAGACGACGACGTTCTGCTGCCTTAGAAGTTTTTGCGGTTTCAGAAGATCCCAGCGACAATAGCCACCCCTCACAAGCCACAACAACAGACGACTCGATCTTGAGCCTACGAGACCCAAATTCGCAGTCAACCAAACAGAATCTTCCAGAACCTTCAAAAGAAGGCATCACTGACCTTGAAGACCCCGTACGTGGCTCCACAAGGACTGACAGTTCATCAATCCCAGCCAGTCGAGTACAGCTGCCGGATACTTTGGACTCTCGAGAACCTCCTAAGCCACCATCGAGTTCAGAAGACATTATGTCTGACATGGCTCCGAACGAGAACGGCTTGCCTGAAGGCATGCAACCACTACGGATTAGAGCGACGCTCAAGAGAATCCGTGAAGACGGCGAAGCGAAGAGAGTGGCGGCGCGTAGTGGGAAGCGACAGCATTCCGAATCTTCTACATCTCGAGCGTCTCCATCGTTAGCCCGAGATGATCATGAAGGCTCCCAAACGGCGACAAACGTTGGACCGTCATCGTTGGTCCCGGACCAACCAGAGCGATCGCAACTATCAGCTGCTGGAGGGTCTCCAGATCCAAGCCTTGATAAGCAACCGAGACCGCCACTCTCGACTGCTAGACCCTCGCCTTCTGTGACGAGAGATGAGCTACGTGTGCGTGTCCAGTCACCAATTGCTGCACAGTCGTCGCGATCCATAGCATCACCCTCAATCATTCCAGCGAAGGCTCCCTATCAAATTCAAGAAGAGCCAGAACGATTAGAGATTCAGCCGTCCATGATCCTGAAGGAGATTTCACTGCCAGCGCGCAATCCTCAATCGGCTCCCCACACTCCAACCACTCCGAGTAAGCTCTCGATGCACAAAGAGGCATCTCCACTGCAGAGCCAGACGACTACTCTCAAGGTGAGAAACTTGGGACCAAGGGAATTTGTCGTTACTCTGCCGATGCAACCCCGTATATTGAGTCAGTACGTGGACACCATTGAGTACCATTCACAAGCCATAAGCAGAAACATGACGGAAGAAAGGATCGGCGAAGAAATCGTGGAGAGGCTGAACACACTTTTGTATCGACTTGGCAATGTGGCTACCCATATCGGCCTCGAAGGTGGAGGACCAGGTAGCCAGGAAGACATAAACCCCGAGGAAGAAGCGCTATATGCTGAGCTATCCAGCGAGAAATTCAAATTTCTGGGACACCTTTTGGCTCTTACTAAAGAGAGTCGAATAGATATCGCGGTAATTGCAAAGCCAGGCCATCTTCTGGATATCATTGAGATGTTTCTGAAAGGAAAAAATGTGTCTTATGTAAGACCAGACAAGACAAACGGACCGAGACCACAGAATCCAGATCAATCTGGATTGCAGGTGGTGAGTATCATACCCTCAGGGGAGGCCATCTCTTTTCCACGTGTACAACTGATCATCGCGTTTGATGAAACGTTCAATGCGAAAGATACCCATATCACGGAATCGCGAGAACCTAGGGCAAGCGGTGATCAGTTGACACCCGTGATTCGACTGGTTGTGTACAGCTCTGTCGAGCACCTGGACCTGTGTTTAGCGCGCTCGCTAGAGCCTATCGACAGGATCCGCAAACTTATTTTCTGCGTTTGGCATACACAACGCTCGGTTGGTCAACTCGAACTTGACGAACCTGGTCCAGCAGCCAGTGCTCAACAAGTCTTTGAATTCTCCAAATCAGGCTTTGAAACATCCGCTTGGACTCTAGCAAACATCCGTCCAATCGAAAATCTGCCCATCATGGATTCCGACTCGTCCCTGTCCGACGCTATATCAGACATTTCAGACATCTACAAGCCTGAAGGAGCGCCCAAATACTATCCCAATCCGGTCCTGCCACTCATCACGAATCCAAAGAACCCAGATGCCCTTCCGCGTGCGGGGCGTCCTTTTGTAAGCCCCGCATTCGTTTGGAACATGTCCGCTACCCGACTTGCTGACTATCTACAGGACCTCGAACATGGCGACTCTTTAGAAGTCCAAGCCAAGAAGCGGAAGATGCTTGCAGATTACAATGCAGGCCGACTCAACAGTCCTGTGAGTTCTCAACACAGCCCTGCCTTTTCTGTGTCACTAACACTTCACAGCCTACCATCGAAAGCCTTACGGCAGATATCCAAGAATGCAAGGTCACTGAAAAGCTCTGGGAAGGCGAGAAGAAGCAGATGAACGAGAAAATCAAGAGCCTTGAATACTGGCACGAGCGCCGCCAGTACGACTACGAAGAACTGCGCGAGAAAGCCGGTAACCGCTACGCTACGATCCAAGAGCAAGCCGCTGAGCTTGAGAAGGCCAAGAGAGACAATGGCAGATCTCGAACCGAGATCCTAGCTCTCAAAGGCGAGCGTGGCACCCTTCAGAAAGACCTCACGGCCGCCCGTCTCGAGCTCGTCAACCACCCTGACCCGACGGTCCGCGACACAGCCATCAAAGACGCTCGGATCCGTGAGCTTGAAGCCGAGGTCCTCGCAAAGAGCAAAAAGATGGACAACCTGACCAAAGACTGGGAGCTCACCAAACGCCTCTGGACCGACGCCTCCACCGCCGCCACCGCCGCGACCCGAGAACTCGCCGCCCTCGACGCCAAGCAGCCCGGACTCCTCCGCCAGGCCGCCGAGAACGAGATCAAGCGGAAGGAGTTGAGGAACGACGGCACGATCACGGCCCTGCGGAAGGAGGTCGCCGTCCAGAAGGCCACGGTCCAGAGCCGGGACAACCTGATCCGCCGCAAGGAGGAGCAGATGGCGGAGCTGAAGCGCGGCCGGGGCGGCGTGCAGACGCGGGGCTCGAGCGTGCAGCCCCGTTCCCCCCGCGGCGGCTCCCGCGGCGCGAGCCCCGCCGCCGGCATGCTCGGCGGGGGGGCGAAGGCGGCGAGCGGGTTGAGCAGTCGGTTGAATTCTTGACGGGTAGCTTGCTTTTGGGGGACGGTATTCATCAGGAGGTAGAGAGGGGGGGGAAGAGGTGTGTGTGTTCTCATCAGGAGATAGAGAGAGAGGAAGGGAGATGTGTGTGTGTTCTTATCAAGAGATGAAGTGTCAATTTGCTTGGTCTGCATGTGGTATCTATCCGAGGGGCATAAAACAGGGGGGGGGGTGGCGTGAGCCGTGTCGGTAGTAAACACATACAAGATTGGTAGTAAACACATACAAGATTGGTAGTCATCACACATACAAGATTGCATCTTCTATCACATGATGACTATACAACATTCTTCCACCCTTGAAGATCGGACGACCAGATGTATCTTCACTCATTCCTAGCTCATGGAAACTACAGCACTTGCGCAACGCGCAGACCCAAAACGCTCCCATCACGACATCAGCGCATGCGATCCCACTACGCTGGAACAATCTGGAACAAAACGGCCACGAAAAAACGCTGCCGTCAGCAAGGCACACGAGAGGGCTATTGATCAGGTTCATAGATTCGTCTTCAGAGTTTCTCAACCATCTAGCCCTATCCAAGATACATTATGCAACGCGCAACAGAAGCCACCCCCATGCGACCGACGACCCCAACTCCATAACCCGAGATACGCGTGCCCCATCGCTCGTGTCTCATACAATCGACTCAATCAGAGCCTCAAAGCGCAAACGCCGCGGTCATTTTCCTCTCTCTCGCCGTAATGCTTGCGTGCGTGCGGGTACATTCCCAAGTCCAATGTCTGTGTGTGTGTGGGGGGGGCGATTCGGAGATAGGCAAGGCGAGCCGGGAAGGTAAAGCTCTCATTGCTGCAGGTTGTCCACGCTATCGGTGCAGCCCATGCTGCTGACGCCTTGGTCGGCGGGAGCGCGGCGGCTGGAGCGGGTGGCGAGGTCCATTTGGCGTTTGGTGTGTTGGTGCATCAGTCTGTGTGATTGGACGATCGAGTCAGCGGGTGCTCGCTGGGGACTGGGGGTGATGGGAACGGTGGGCATGAGCGCCTCGGAGACGGGGGCACGAAGGGCGGGGAGGACACGGTGGATGGGAGCTTACCGTGAGTATGAGTTGACGGATTCCATGGGGTTGTCGAGGTCGTAGTGTGCAGCGAATGATTCTTGGGGAGTGGAGTCTGTGGCGAAGGTGGTTGGGATTGGGGAGGCCATTGTTTGGTGAGGGGATGGAGAAATGTGGTGTCGGAAGTGGTCTTGTTGAGTCGCTGATGGGTGGTTGAAATTATGAGTATATCAGAAGGGGGGGTGATGGGGTAGGTGTGTTGTGCAGGCGGTGTTTGCTGGAAGGCAGTATACGAGTATTGAAGAGTTGTTTATAAAGGAAAAGGTTGAACTATAAAGTAAGGTAAGATACTTTTATCTCTCCACAAGCGGCCAGTCACGGAGAAGGAGAAAAATGCAGGTCCCGCAATTCGCCTGATGGTTAGCCTCCACCTGCCACCGCACAGGCCAGCTATGACGCGCTAACTGATGACATGATCTGCACAGCCGCCGCTGATCTGAGTCTAGCGCTGCCAAGACATGATGAATCAGCCATGATCACGAGCAGGATTGGCTGATGGAAAACGCCATTGCCGTCAGAGGGGGGGGCAAGGGAATTTGGATAGGGCGAGGATCGTCCCAATCGAAGATGAAATGCTAAGAGCAATGACGACGGGCCGCATGATTGGGATCCCAATGGATGGAAGATGATTGGTCGACACAGTCTGGGATTCGATGGTTGGGGGAGAATATGATGCCTCATACTCGGGAGCTAAGTGGATGACACAAAGCTGCGTACGCCAGACCTTAACATCCAACATGTCTGATTTGTCATTTTTGCGGCGATTAATAGGGCACTTACTAGGTAGAAGGCTTTAAGCAAGAATTGATAAGCTAGCATCAGATCATTCTGTGCGAACCGAGCGCGTATTACATGAGCATAACGGAAAGGGATGAACAGAGCACAGCATTCATTGCCACGGAGGGGTCAAGCAGTAGTGTACTTGTAGCATCATCATACAAGAGATGAAAAGTACATGTATTATGATTAGGAAGCTGCCCTTAGGTTGGAAGGAGGAAGGAACAAGCGTGGTCACTGCCATGCAAAATGACTGCTGCTAACCCATTAGCTTCTTTCTCTATTCATCTTGCCTCCTGCCTGTCATCGTAGAATTGCTTCCATTCACGATGGAAGAACAAGTCCACCGTCGCCACTACTGAATTGACTGCTCGGTTAATACGGCATGCTCATGTACTCGTACATGAGTTGCACATGACAAATAGGACGTCCCTGTCGGACATATTACTCTTATGCGAACATTACCTTTTACTGGCTGTGCTCGTCTATTTCCTTCGCTTGGAGCGGAACCATTCATCTAACTACTTTACTATCCAGCACGCAATACATACACCGTCGAGAACAGTGCCTTCTTTCCTTCCTTCCTTCCTTCCTTCCTTCCTTCCACCTCCCCTTCTTCCTCCAACAATACTCTCTGCGGCCACATAATAAATAATAATATCTCCCGCAACTGTCTCCAACGCAAGAGCCGACCAAGTCTCTGCACATCGGAATTCCCTATTGTCCATCATGACATCCGTGTCCCGCACAGCCCTGGTCTTCCCACCAGATCAAACGTTCTACCCTTCCCTTCCACAATCACGCTTACGCCTCGCCCCACTGCCGCCTTGAGTTGATCCTCTAACGAGACAACGAACGGCACGCCTTCGTATTGCTCCTCAATCTTAACTTTCCGAAGCCTCATCCCGTGACCGATCCACGATCTCACCCCTCTGACCTCCATCATCTTCAGACGCGGCCATGGTCCGGCAAGAAGCACAGGGAACACTGTAGATCCAAAGAGCCTATCCATCATCCGGACGGGATGAACACGAATACTCGTATCAAATTGACGTTCCTGTCGCGGTCCTTGCTCGAATCTGAATTCTTCCAAAGTTCCTGACACCGATTGGATGAAGGCGGACCATTCAGCCAGCAGAAAGCATTCGTTCATCCCCCGCAACAGGTCACATTCCTCAACATTCCTATCGCCCACTTTGCGTAGGCTCAACGACTTCAATCCCGTGCAGCGACCGGTGAGATGCTTCAACAGGCCTCTCATGAGGCCCGGCCAAACGAAATCCGAATCCGCCGACCACCACTTCCTGTACTGCGGCAATATGGCTTTTGTATCCCCCTTGAAAGGCGACGGACGCGACCCTGGAACAGGCGCAAACACCGTGCCGTATGGGGCCTTGCCGCAGCACTGAACGTTGTCAAGAGTGAGGCTTACCAGTTTCGTTGGGTCGATCGTCGACAGTATCGACGCGGCTATAACTGGCTCCATTACGCCGAGTAGACGTACGGCAGAAGCATTGGGAAAGTACGGACCCTGTAATAGGGAAGGTCGTGGAGACACGGTACTCCAATGCTGCGAAAGGTCTGCCAGATCAAACTTCCTGACATTGTCGAGGTATCGCATTAGGTCCCAGAAAGCAGGCTTCGCGACGTCGTTGCTGAATCTTCGCCAATGGCCAGTTGGTGGCAAGAACGTCCAAATCAACACTTGGACGTACTTCCTGTACTCCGCCCGGTTCATCAGGGTCTTAATGAAAGTCTCCTGCCTCGATATCATATTCACCGGTATATTGATGCACCTTACACTATCCGAATGCTCTTCCCGAGGTCCATACAACGCCAAGTTTTTCCGCGGCTCGTACCCATAACAATCAACGAGACCTCGATTGTGCGTGCTGAGGTCCACATACCGATAGATATGAGGGACGCTTGCTTCCACCGTAGCTTTCGACGCTAGGCAAAAGCGTAGCAGGTCATGGCGGTCACAGTGCTCGGCAACAGTGTATAATATATCTCCGGGAAGGTCTGAGAAGCAAATGGCAGCCGACGTAGGACGAATTGGTGTGCTCTTTGCCGGCACAACTGTGAGCCCGGTTCCGGTGGGTGAGAGTCGTACAAGGAAATCTGTTATTTTCAGGTGTGCCTTCTCGAAAATGCGGCCCATTGTTTCACCCTCTTCGGATAGTGAGGTTTGATGTGCCTTTTTGGTTATCCGGGCGCCTCGAATGTGCGAGGGTGTTATATCAAAGTCTGCTATGTCCAAACCCGCATCCTGGAAGTAGCGCATCATGTCTTCTTCCGTCATGACCGATGCTCGTGGCTGGGTAGTCAGTACCCCGGGGATAGATGATGGCTGCAGGCAGTAGTCCGCTGTGTCTAACCCAGCTTTCTCGATTCGTTCTAAAGGTACGCTTAATGGTGGCGTTCGCCTGCGATGGTGAGTTGTCGAGCGATGAAATCCATCAAGTATTGGCATCAGCCTAGCCTATCCGGAAAGAGCAAAAAAAGAAAGTTGTGTTCTTTCCTATGGTGTTGAGCTAGTAGTGAGCTAGTAGTATCAAATAGGAAGTGTTGAGCCTTGTTCTACCTAAGTGAAGTCATACAGCAGCCGAACGTGTCCTACCACATGATGCTTTCCGGCCGCGAATGAAGGAAAACGATAGTTCATGCCGCCCGTTGAAGATGACTACCCATGAAAGCTGTGCGTTTCCCTTCTCTCTCCATCCCTCCCCACCTTCACCTCTCTCCATCCCTCCCCACCTTCACCTCTTTCCCTTTCCCTTTCCCTTTCCCTCTCCCTCTCCCTCTCCCTCTCCCTTTCCCTTTCCCTTTCCCTTTCCCTTTCCCTCTCCCTCTCCCTCTCCCTCTCCCTCTCCCTCTCCCTCTCCCTTTCCCTCTCCCTCTCCCTCTCCCTTTCCCTCTCCCTCTCCCTCTCCCTCTCCCTCTCCCTCTCCCTCTCCCTCTCCCTCTCCCTCTCCCTCTCCCTCTCCCTTTCCCTCTCCCTTTCTCTTTCTCTCTCCCTCTCCCTCTCCCTCTCCCTTTCCCTCTCCCTCTCCCTTTCCCTCTCCCTTTCCCTCTCCCTTTCCCTCTCCCTTTTCCTCTCCCTTTCTCTTTCCCTTTCCCATTCCCTTTCCCTTTCCCTCCGCCTTTCCCTCTCCCTCTCCCTTTCCCTCTCCCTCTCCCTCTCCCTCTCCCTCTCCCTCTCCCTCTCCCTCTCCCTCTCCCTCTCCCTCTCCCTCTCCCTCTCCCTCTCCCTCTCCCTCTCCCTCCCTCCCCCTCTCCCTCTCCCTCTCCCTTTCCCTCTCCCCCCCTTTCCCTCTCCCTTTCCCTCTCCCTTTCCCTCTCCCTTTCCCATTCCCTTTCCCTTTCCCTTTCCCATTCCCTTTCCCTTTCCCTCCGCCTTTCCCTCTCCCTCTCCCTTTCCCTTTCCCTTTCCCTTTCCCCTTTCCCTTTCCCTTTCCCTCTCCCTCCGTTTAACCTTCGAAAAACCAACCATACGCGAAACCCTCACCAACTTTCCCCCCACCACGTCGGATCCCTCCCGTCATACATAGCACCAGTGCAGGCTTTTGATCGGAAACGCGTCAAAAGCCATCGGACGCCGTTCGCCGGTGAGGAGACGAGTGATGCTTCGGGGTGGCGGTTGTGGACTCGGGTCGGGTCGGGATGGGTGGGGTGTTGATGTTGAGGATGGTGGTGGTGGTGGTGGTGGTGGTCTTGGTTTTCATGGGAGAAATGGATGGATGAATGGATGAATGGATGAATGAATGGATGGATGGATGAATGAATGGATGAATGAATGAATGGGGGGTGTTGTTGAGTTGTTGTTTTGGGAAATTGTTAGTGAGGCTGGGGGGGTTGGATGGATGGGGGGAGGTTGCATGGATGGATCGGTTGGGGAAGAGGGTGGGGGTTGAATCTGGGATTCTGCGATGCGGTTGCGGAGGAGTGGGGTCTGGGCCCGGGGTCGGTTCGATGTTACCGGTTTGGGATGGAGGAGGGTTGGGAGGTGGGGGGAGAAGAGCACCCATCTCTGCCTGTCTCGCTTTCCACTCTGATCCCACGTTGATCGCCCGTACCGGCATCTGCGTGTGCGTCCGTGCAGACCCGGTCTCCTGCCTTGCCGCTGCAGCGGGGCGAACCTTGCCCTCTTACTACTCGGCTGTACTACCGGCGGAGGGACGGTAGGGCGCTGGGTTGGGCGGTCTGCAGGTTGGGGTAGATTTCCTTGTATGTATTAAGTAGGAAAGATGGATGTGTGAGTACAGATCTGGAAAGGCGATACGTGCCTCGCCTGTACGGGCCGAAGCCTAGAGGGGAGCTCGGCGTGTGCCGTTGAAGAAAAGGAAAAGGGAAAAGCTGAATGATTTTTCTACTCCACCTTTCAGAATCATGAAAGGATGGTTATGCAAGCACCCCGCTCTGTGCTTTCCAAACCTTGGCGCTCTTCAATTTCCTGCCGATGTTGCGGCTTCTGTGCTTCGAGACCCCTGGAATGAGCCCACAAACAGCTTGTAGTATATTTGTCGGACGGGTAAATTTGGGCCTGTTACCATGGATTAAGCTGGCGCGCTGAGAATGTTCGGAAGAAGATCAAATGAACTTGTATGGAAAATAAGCTCCGTTGCTTTCCCCAGGGGTCGGATACTGCGAGGTAACGGCGAGATTGTCAGACGTATGTGCATCAGTTGTGAGCACCAGTTCGCTCACCGTATAAATGAAAAAGCGCTGTGGAAGTCAATATTGGAAATTCGTGGGACTGGGATTCTTCTGCAAAACCGGTAGCGATGGAATGGGAGCTCGATGCATGGTTTACAAGTGGAATGCTAAATACAACCGAAACGAACGTAATCGTAATGGCAGTGCGCGAGAATTCGACAGATCAGGCAAAAGAGCTGATGGAAAGCACACGTAGTACGAACGGCAAGTACAAGGCACAAAACTTGTTGATAAGTATAAACGGAGAAGGGAAGAATCGTCAACACCGTGTCGCGTTCATAGGCAGCCTCTCGTCGATCTACAGCCTCTCATGCTTCGACCTTCCCACGGCCCCAGAAGTGCCTCTTAGCTACATCAGACAGCTCCCGCTTGCCGTGCTGGCGTGACGGAGCAGGGCACTGAGGACCCACACAACAGTCGATGACACCAGTGTTACACTGCCCGTAGCTATTCGCAGCGTTATCGTTAGGGTAGGTGTAGGCTGCACCTGCACAAGGTTCGAAAAAGGGGGCAGCAGGTCCGTTTGGAACGCCTTGTTCCGGATTGTAGCAAATCGGGCCGGGGCCTTGCTTAGCGCAGGTGTGGCCGTCGTTGAAGAGTGCTGATGGCGGAGAGTCAGTGTGCAAATATTGCGAAGAGAACGTGGTGAGGAAGTAAAGACGTACCAATATTGCAACCAGATACCGCGACACCTGAGCAGGAGCAAGAGATGGGAACAGAGAAGCCATCAACGTAGCTAATATCCACGTCCGGGACGTAGCTGGGAGAAGAATAGCTTGCTTCGATTTTGGAGCCCAAGGGGTCGTAGGTCTTGCCAATGGTGATGCGGCCGGCCCAATTGGATGGGAAGAGCACCCGGGTTGAAGAGGTGAGCACACCAGATCCAGGATTGCCGACTGGCGTTGGGGCTCCTGCATTGGAGCCATAGAAGATGGAAAGGGGGGCGCCGAAAGAGTTGACGACGTTGATGGTGAGATCTGATCCACCTGCGAACGCGGGTCTGGGTCCGACGTTAGGCGGCCTGGTGGCTAGAGGATCGAGTGCACCTCCAGAGGCAGTGCCGAGGACGACGGAAGTGGGTTCTGCTTGTGGGGCTCGAGCAACGATAGCCGGCTCTTCAGCGAAGGCTAGGGTCACGAGAGCAAGGGCCCAAGCGGCGATGTAGGTTGACGTGAGCATATTGGCCGCTGAGGACTATAGATATTGAAGGTGCTAGTAGCGCTGTGGTGCAGACCAAGTTCAAATCCCTGTGAATAATATGTTGGAACTGAAAAGAATGATGGAGGATAAGGCAGATTGGAGGATGTTGAGGGGGTTCAACGAGGTATTTAAGCACTTTCCGGCTCCCATCTTCCTCTACATATACCGAGCATTTCCATGGCATCTCAGGGTTATCGACGATCCTAGTTGGTTCCCGTACGTTTTCTTTTAGAAGTATGGATGCACATGTTCTGGTATCTCTTGCTTATCGTGGCCATGTCGCCAGGTGTGGAGGACTGTGCACGGTAAAGGTTGGGAAGGATGAGGGGAAAATTGAAAATTAGCGAATGGGAGCTCGAAGAGGCCAAAGACCTCGAGAGCATCCTGTTGTGAGCCACACTCCCTCTGGAGATATTGTTCATGGCTGTGGCTGTTCTCAGGATGCAACCCGGAGATGTGGACACGGCGGATCAGGTGGCGACTTGGAAGATAAAGTACAAATTAGACTACAAAACAGTCTTCAGACCGGCCCTAGTCGCATGAGAATAGGAGTCCGTGGCTTGAGCCTGACACCCAAGCGGCAGTTACAGGGCCGTGAAGGGTCATTCAGGGGCATGGCTCAGGGGTGATTCGAAGCGAAGCACCAGCTGGAAGTTATGTCAAGGAACTCGAGGCGCCGGCCTAGACTAGACTCTCACAGTCGTTCGCAATTCCCCATGTAACCATGTTATGTGAGTGGAGAACAGCAATCGCAACGTTAGCACTAGAGTTTGGGTGGCACATCAAAGAGCGTCAGTACCAATTCCCAAGGCAGTGGTCCAGTACCAATTTAATATTATGCTTTCCGAGGGCTTGTAAGTCTTGAGTCTTGCGAATTGGAGTAGGAAATAGAGTACCGGCATGAGAGAGCAGTCTCTCGTATATAACATCTCCCAGTGAGCAAAGTGTTTTGCATACGCTCGTACTTGTGCTAGTGTAGCTCATAAAACATGAGAGTTACTCTCACTCGACAGTGCCTTTTGTCTGTTAGAAGTAGTGGTCACCGGCACCTGAACACTTTCTTCAGGAGGTGACGTTGTAACCTGCCCCATTTGGACATTTCACCGGAGATGACCGGCGATCTCACGTTTAAAAGCCGGGTTCGAGACTCCCCTGGTTCCTGGATTGTGGCAGATGGCTGCCGAAACGAAGTCTGAGGAAATCGTGGGGAATTGGCAGCACGCGTGGCTGCCCAAACATTCACAATGATTGCGCGGCCTGAAAGTCTGATTCCCTTTCGCTATCACTTTCCCTCGGTAATGCAGACTGTTTTCCTCAGCTCATTATGGTGAATGCTGTGTCTTTGGCTTGTTTGGAAAAGCCTACTGAAGCATGAGCCTGAGCGTAACGACCGTATCGAAACTCGGGGCAGCTGCCGGATGACTACAAGGCTATATGGTACGGACAGAAAGGTTCGAGGCTCTGGGTCTGACTGAGGTGTGTCCGCTTTGGTGTGAACGCTGGGTAGAGAACGGTGGTGGAAAAAAATCTGGGGTAGTTGAAGTCCGAGCCCCGCCGAAGCCTTTGTTAGCTTCATGAATCATCAATCAGTGGGTCATAGATAGCAACACCTGTAAATTAGCCGAGACGTCCATCGTAGACTTGACATGAAGAGTGTTCTTTTGCGGTCTTTGATGATATTCCTAGACCTGCAAGATGCAGGTACGTGTGTTGTAGAATGTAGCAGAACGGAAATTGCGAGGCGACCATGTTTGAGCTTCGCACTCAGTTAGACGGGGACAAGGGTCAATCATCTCAAGCAGAAGCTAGGTACCATACCCTCTGACTGTGTTGGTACCATGTCTCCTCACATACGCGAGTGAGGAAGGAATGTCGTCGGCACCAACCATCTTCCCCCCCAAAAGGCGCCACCATTAGCGGCCTTTAGGGCCCGCTTAAAACCACAATTCCCCGTCTTTAGGGGTAAAGGGATTTTGGTGGGCAATTTCCAGCGATATCCCTTCCTACACATCGCCATTATCCCTTTCCTTGTGGACGGGAAGGCCACGCTAGTAGGGATCTTTGGACAGGGTCCTTCATTGGCTGGATTTGAACCTCTACTCAAGTTATACCGCCAATTGATGCATGTCTCACCAAAGAATAGTATAACTTAAGCAAAACTTTGGTAGGACCTCTAGGAGTGGGGTCATTAAGAAAAGAAGTTCGTCATCTGGAGCTCTATGATTGCACTCCCTGCACATCGCGCATCGGACGGCTGAACTGTGCCAGAAATACGTCATTAGACGACTTACTGACAGATCTCAGCGCGCGAGGCTTATTCAGGAGGGCGACATATCCTGCAACTTTGACCAACTTTAGGTATATATTTATATGATTGGTGGGTCAATAATCCATTGATGGCTACTTCCCAAATTTGGATAGCGCAAATCCTCTCCAAGGTTTTGATGCCAAGACGGCCGGATCAACTTTAATCCCCTCCCCTACTAGCGTGGCCCTCCCGGCCACAAGGAAAGGGATATCTGGTTCAGCAGCCTAGACGGAGTAGACGATGGTCTGGTCCCTCTACTGCTGATTTTGCACTCCAGTTCCTTTAACGCTGGTGCAAAAGAACAAAATAAGTCCCTAACCTCAACCCTCGGAGACTCTGCACTTTTCTTGAATGATGCGAAAGGCAAAGACTGAAACAAGCTTGGCTTACAAGGCAGGCGAGAAGTCGTCGAATAATGAGGTCGAAGAGGTCGTGAATTGACTTATATCTGAACATTTAGGCGATAGGGTATCATTGCCATGAGGACTGCTTCAAGAGATCAAGAGGTGAGGTGAGGTTACTAGTGGTGTGTTAGGTTGGGGCCGATGGTAAACATTGTATTCGAACACGAACGAGACTGTCCGAACAGAGGAAGATCTAGCAGAAGCGAGCTGTGATGAGCTGTGATGACAACGGCGGATTGACTTGGCCACAGAACCAGAGACGATTGACGAACCTATGAGACTACTAGGATTCAGGAAACATTCTTCAGCTCAATGTGCTGATCCGTCGTTTCTGAGATTCCATTGCTCTCAGGCAAGAACGAAGATAACGGTCTGGAAGATGCCGCAGGCTTATGACACAAGTTCTTTGGATTTGTGTATCACCACCGTACAACAACACCAATCTCTTTCAATGCCCGTCGTCGTCGTCGTCCTTCTCCTCCTCCTCCTCCAGATCTGTACATGAATTAGGCGTGGAGTTGGCAGTCGATGCATGTCATGACCGTCAGTCCTCTAGGGTGTTGGGTTGGTGGGTAGATTGGTGTACCAAGGGGGGTTAGATGCTCGTGGAATGGTGAGTTTGGCTGATTGGTGGATCGATCAAGGTCGCGTATAAATGCGCCAGCTTTACCCAGCACTTTAACCAATTCACTGGAGACTCGAAATGAGATGTTCGCAGCTTGACAATTTCTCTTAGCTGTATACATTGATGCAAATTACCTCTCGCACGCGTTCGAGAGGGAGCTCGCACACCCTATCATATCTTATCGTCGCCTCCCGGAGAAAGGTATTAAGTATCGCTAACCTTTTCCTCTTTCAAGTTCAAGCATGTATATAATTGTTGGTGTCGCTTAACATTCGAAGCAACGAGAGAGGCGAGCACAATATGTTTATGACTGCGACAATGACTGCGATGGCAATGGGATTTAGTGGATTGAATCTCAGGCAACGGGCCTGATGAGGACGGCGAGGTAGCGACGTGGTCGCAATGACATATGAAAGTGGCGACGACAAGGGTTGCTTACAGCATGTCTGGGCCTGATTGATTCACAAATGCTTGATTCAATCATGATTCGCCGGTTGCTGAATGGCCCTACTCTTCTGTCTACGAAGCAGCTAGCAGGTGCATTGATCAAGATTCAAACATTCATTTTGAAAAGCTACGATTGATTTATAAATAAACTCACTCCATAATCCCACCAGAGTAGTCCTGTCCTGCCAAATTTTCGCCCTCAACTGTCCCAACCACGACTTTACTAACACCTCAACCTGCAAAGTATCTGAAAAGACTCTAGCGACGATTTGAGAATGGGATACGGCTGGCGATTTGCCGTACAAAGGTTGGGAAATCTCGAGTACTTCGGCGAGACTGCGGCGACTTGTGAGATTGCTGATGGGGCCTTGACTTGTCAAGCTGGGACGAGTGGGGTGTTCTATGGTATTCCGTCGATGCCTCAAGCATACCTGCCACCTAATGCTCCGTACGTCCTCTTCAGGCCAACGGTTCCATCAGGAAGTTTTCCACTTACTTTGCTTGGTGGTGCCTGCTTAGA
Organism: Letharia lupina; assembly: GCF_014066315.1. Lineage (NCBI taxonomy): Eukaryota > Fungi > Ascomycota > Lecanoromycetes > Lecanorales > Parmeliaceae > Letharia > Letharia lupina. The sequence goes on along the minus strand of NW_023502990.1, from coordinate 491,639 downwards.
TTGGTGCCAAGAGGACTGTTTGCCCGCGGGATCGACGTTTCTGGCGAAGATGAGTGGTGTTTGGGTTTTATCTTGCATGTCTTGAGACGTGTGTTTATAGTGCATGGACTAAGGGTGCGAACAGTGACTTTGGAAGGAGGATGTGGCAGTTCGGTTATGTCCATCCTTTCTCTTCTGGAAATGACTGAATAAGATACTCGAATATCTGGAGCTTGGCAAAGGACAAAAGATGAAAAAGCATCAGATTCCGATCATGACGCTGCATATCTTTCTTGTTTGGCAGTCCGATCCGGTTTCAAGCAAAAAGAATCAATTGGGCTGATTCTAGATCGGTCTCAAGCGATAGGCTTCAACTGTATTGATGCAAACCGAGATTAGATTAATTGCACCCATTATCTCCAAATGCAGCCTGCCTACCGCTACCCCAGCTCCAAACCTTTGCTTCCCTTCTCCACATGTTCCCCCCACCGCCACCTCAGCTATACCCCATACCCAAATGATCCGCTTCCCTCGCCCGCCTCTTCATCACAACCTCCACCCCATATCCAAACGCACTCCTCAACTCTCCTCTCCCATCGACAAGCGCCCCCTCCCCGGTTCCCTGTCCATCATCCTCCTCCCACATTTGCACACCCCGAACCACCACCTTCTTCATCCCCGGCCACCGTCCCGCCCGCGCCAGTACCGGAAAAATCCTAGCCCCGAAAAGCGCATCCATAGGCCGCACGGGCGGCTGTACCCAGTCGGCCCGGCGAAGCAGGCGCTCGCCTTGCTCAATGGTCAAGGACTGCAGGGTCGGTTTCACTGAGGCGAGGAAGATGGCCCATTCGGCGTAGATGTCGTTTTCTCTGCTGGAGCAGGCGGGGCTGAAGTCGAATTGGTCCCGCGCGCCTACTTTGCGCAGGTGCAGCGATGTGAGGGACGGGCATTTTCCGGCCAGAGCGCCGAGGAGGTTCTGCATGGGGCCCGGCGCGTCGAAGTACTCGCTTTCGTTCCCGAAGGAATCGAGGTTGTTCCAGGGCTGGCGCGTTTGGCGGTGCGTTGGGATGAGAACGGGGATGGGGATGGGGATGGGGATGGAGATGGGAGTGGAGATGGGGATGGGGATGGGGATGGGGATGGGGATGGGGATGGGGATGGGGATGGGGATGGGGATGGGGATGGGGATGGGGATGGGGATGGGGATGGGGATGGGGATGGGGATGGGGATGGGGATGGGGATGGGGATGGGGATGGGGATGGGGATGGGGATGGGGATGGGGATGGGGATGGGGATGGGGATGGGGATGGGGATGGGGATGGGGATGGGGATGGAGATGGGAGTGGAGATGGAATCTGCAGGTCGTGTTTTGATCCGACGGACCATTTTCGTGGGAACCTCAGGGAGATCTTCGTCCGTCTCGTCCGCCTCGTCGAGGGAGCCGGTCATTACGAGGTGGAACATTTCAAAGATACTCATGTCCTTGTAGTGTGTATCATATGGCTCGTCATCCATGTCAGGATCATCCACTTCAGGGTCATCCATTTCAGGATCCTTGTCAATACGAGTGCTAGGTATTATCCCGCTTTGTTGAAGGTTGTCGAGGTGTAGGTGCAGCAGATTCTGACGATTCGTAAGCAGGATCGAGGCGGCGAGAGCGTACGGCATGACCCCGACCAGGCGGACCGAGGTCGCGGCGGGAAACAGGGTGGACGGGATGCTGTGGATGAGGGGCATGGCAAGATGTCTGGACAACCAGGCCAGATCGAGGGTTTGGACACGGGTCAGGGACGCGAAGACCTTCCAGATCTCGTTGAAAGGGCTCTTTGGATCTAATGCCACGCTTTTGTTGATCGCGAACGGATCGATTTTCAAATCTGTCTGTCGATTGCTGTCGAGAAGCAGTAATGTCCATGAGAAAGTTTGGACATACTCTGCCAAGCTCGGGTTCCTGATCAAAGCCGACAGGAAGGCTTCTTGCCTCTTCTGCATGCTAGGCGGAATATTGTTGCATTGCAGGCTATCAGATGGCTCGTACCATGTGCTGGGTAGGCTTTGGTAACTGTTTGGAAAGACACACAGGACTTTGCCGCGATTGTGTATGCTGAAATCAGCATTTCGGAAGATGATGGGTCTGCAGATGTTGCTGTACTGTTTGGCCACTCCGCTGAGGGCAGCAACATCTTGCGTGTCGCAGTGCTCGATGACAATGAGGAGCAGCTCGTCGGGCAGGCCGATGAAGGAACCGCGTTCGCGATCATCCATGGCAGGCCTGACTTCTTCGGTTCTCAGCTTATTGATAACTTTATGCTTTTGGTCGGTGGCTGCTTGAGACTTTTCTTATAGAACAGTTTCACGATGCGAGGTGGTGAAGTATTGGACGTGAGTGGTACAATGTTGTTCACAGAGGGTGCCGAGGTACTTTGAAAAAAGTGTTAAACAGTGTTATAAGTACGATGAAGGCAAAGAAAACGAACATGTCCGAAGACTCACTTCAATGCAGTAAATGAAATCATTCCAGTAAATCAGACTTCTAGCCGCAATTCCTTAGCGGCGGTAAGAATGATGGCCATTCTCGCTCGAGTGAGCTTAGCTTTCATCTGGCACATGACAGACCACAGCACATCAAAGAAAGCGGCATCTGAAACTTGAGATTGAAGAGACAATAATTCTTATTGGCATCGTTTATAGACCGTATGTTAAGTACGAACTGTAGGCATGACGTGTCACTAGTCAGGAGAGATCAAAAAGCCAGTAGAGTGTGATGTGTGAGGCATTTTTCTTCAGCTCGAATACAGGCCACTGAAAGTCGGCCGAGAGATTACCTCGAAGCCAGCGAAGTGAATTTAAAGTTTTGGTGTTGCCAGCAACGGTGCTGACGTTCTCTAGAGAGCACTCTCTTTGTTGAGTAGGCTTTGTGTACCCGTATCTAGAATTTTCTCTTGCATCTCTTTATTTTGCTTCGATGTACGAGGGGCGTACATCGCCCACAAAGGGATCACACGTCAGAGTACGAGTGAGAAGCCTTCAGCGGATGGATGAACACCCATGTAAGTGGCGTTTTGGTCCTGAGAAAGTTAGAGATCGAGAACAACCCGTGGGAGCAGCGGGAGATGCGAGGGAACCCGGCGAAGATCCCAATACTTACCGTCTTGGAATCGTGGGGGTGAAGATCCCCAGAAGATTGTCTGGATGAGATGTAGTCGCTAAAGTATAAAGATTCTGAATTAGCGACGGGTCACGCGTTCCTACCCAGCGATGCGGCATATTTGGAAGCTGCCCTGCATATTTCGTAAGCTGAGATCTTGCGATTAGACTTCATAAAGCTGGTTCCACTCCCAGATGTCATTTGACGATCCATTGCAGAATGGTCGTTGTAGAAGACCAAGCAATGATCACAACTATTGCTAGCTCGCAAAATGCATCTTCTTAAAACTGCCTCGGTGTTGACCGTCTCAGCAATTTGGTCATGCATGGTCGTGTGCCCGGCCGCAGGTCTCTTTCATTCAAGACCCAACGGGGCATCAACTCAGAGTGACCACGGAAAGTCTACCAGGTCACTGATCAAGAATGACCTAGAAAAGGTTCTCCGAGCATCGGTGAGCCAGATTGGCTCCCTCGACGAGCGCGGCAAAGACCTAGGCTTAGCATTGGTCTCCTTCGAACCTGGAGCGTTGCTCGTGCCCATTCAAGCAGCAGCGGAGGTCCTTGAAGCATTCTACATCGATATCGCCGTCAATGCTCACGGACCGTGGGCCAACAACGCTCCGCGAATCTGGATCAGAATGACAACTGGAACGATCGGGCTCCTCATGACTGCGGCAGAAGGAACTACCATCCCCTGGGATTTCGTTACATGGTTTGCACTGCAGATGCTGAGATACACTGAGCGTGGTTATACTGGCCTGTATACTGCAAATTTTGTCAATCCGATTGTGGGCAACGCTATTTGGGTCACTTTGTATCAGTGCGCGATTGGACCACTCACAGATTCAGCCGGTGTCGGTGCATCGGCAAAGGTAGCTTCTTGCCTGAATGCAAAGGCTCAGGCTTGGCTTCCCACGAAAGGAACACCCACGCGTTAGGGTGATATGATTGATGAACTTTGCCCGGGAAAATGGACGGAATTTGATCGTCATAGAGGAGCAATTCAGGGTTTGGGAGGGCTGAGGGTCCGATGAAGACAGATTTCGACTATTGAATGCGCGCGCGCACATGAATGACAAGTTTGGCGGGAAATACACCTATGGAACCCGGGAAATGATACTCGCAAGGAGGGTGTAATTGAGCAGATCTTGATTCGTGTCTGCTATTGCTACCTTGTCCTATCATTCTTGCTCCTGTTCATACATAGCCTACATATTTGTCAGCACCTTGGGCTTCATATGAATTGGAATCTCTCGACATACCTTTCCTGGCCCCCTGAAAGAAGAACCTCACAATGAAAACCTGCAGCCCAGCCATGCAAACCATCAACCCGCTTTCCACCACGCTGAAATTAAATATCCTGCTCTCTGTGCTCTTGACGGTGCTAAAGTTGCGGTTCTCACGAGTCCGGAAGTATTTCTGGTTGCGGTTGATGGTGGAGAGATCGCGCGAGACTTTCATGATGGACTCCTCGAGAGCGGAGGTTTGTTCAGGGGAAGTGCCTCGTTTTGAGGGTAGGAGGGCGGAGGGAGTTTCGTTTTCAACCTGCAAATGGGGAGAAGTGTCAGCGTGCGGTCAAACATGTATTTGGTGTTGAGACGTTGTAGAATAGTCCGGGTGTGCCATGAAGCTGGCCGAGCTGAAAGCGAGCGTCTAGCAATTGGAAAAGGGACCAACGTACGGCAATTTCGAAGTCCACCATTTTCTCAGCGAACGTACTCATCTCATTATTGAAGCAAAAACTGTATTCTCCTGTCGCTTTGGCCGTGAATACAGAGTCCAGCTGCCTCTCCTTGGAGTTCTCCATGATGACTTTCCCATCGGGACCCATGACGCTGTAGTCGACATCGAAGGAACCGCCAGATTGGACCTGCACAAAGGTGATGCTTTCAGCTCCGCGGGCACCGAGACATAGCAAATGCTCCGTGAGGAAGGATGGATCGACTCACCGCGAAGTAAAAGGCAATCTTTGCCCCTTGTTGTTCTACGTTTGAAAAAAAGCAAGCCTTTTCGTTGGCTATAAGCTTATAAGTCAGAGCTGTGGCAGAGACATGAGAAAAGAAGCAAGCCAAAAGGCCCGTGAATGCAAGGTACATTCGCATCCTGCTCGGTAGACAGAGAGCGTGAACTTATCGCTCTCCTGATGGCTCGAACGAAATGTCCGCAAATCTTCGCGCCGCAACGTCGCGGGTATGAAAGCTTGGCAGGCTTGGCAGACTTGTGCACGAGCGTCTACATTTAAGCAAACCAAATCAAATGCCTGCCTTTTTACTACTTAAGTCGACATGACTGAGCAAAACTCCTGTGATCCTCTTCTGTTCTCCCGTGAATTGGTCAAAAGTCCAACTCTTTCGAGCGGATGTTCTTGTCTCACATGTGTCTGAAGACTTCATGGATACCTATCTCATGCAGTTGTTCGCACATACTTGCACAATATCGTAAGTCTCTCCAATCCGATCGTGGTTTCCTTGGTAACCAGCTACAGTCAAATTTTGAGTATCTTGCCTGCCGAATACAGAGATTTACAGCGCTGCTTTTGGAGGCCAGTCCAGGATCTCAATTGTGAGAATTGGGCAGTGCTGATACCATCGGCGATCCAAAAACCTGTCGCAGCGTCCGATGAAGCTGGTACTATAAAGGAAACATATCCGATTAGAGCCCTCTATCCCGAACTCTGCTTTGAATTACGCCTCGGACAGGTACAAATGAAAAGGCATCTTCCTCTTTTACCCCCAAGGATTTGTGATTTCAATTATTGCGAATCCATTTATACCCATTGCTGAATTCGCAATAAGACCAGCACTTCCACTTGCGAAGTTCTCGAAGCTAAGAGCATCTAGCAAAAGTCATGCATAGAGGGCGAAAGCCCTCAATGGAATTGTAAAAATCCTACAGTTGCCAGAAAACAGTGGCGATTCACACGAATTTTTCCTAAAATCCGTCATTCTGTTTGCAAGGGAGAAATTGTAGAAGTCGTACAATTCAGGCGCGGTGCCTGTAAAAAGTGACAATGTTCATAAATATCCCCCCAAAATCTATTTCTGTTTGAGATCCTTTGACAGGAAGAGTCGATTTGTTTTGATCGATATCCACAAAAACATGCGCAAAGGAAATTTTCTCTATGCATGACTATTGCTACATTACCTTACAATCCACATCGCCGTAAGTCACACGTCATTGCTCCTCGACATGCCAGATCAAGACTGGGAATATGGCCCTTTTCGCCATCATTCCGCCTACGGGGGAAATGTCCTGGAGCATTCAAACGTAGGCTATGTTCCATAAAGTACCATCATCGTTTCATGAATGGCATGTCTGCACTTCATAGAAATCCAAACCTAACGCCTCGGAGACCACCTACACAATGACCTCCGGGATTTAGACCAGTTATTGACTCCCTAACAGGGAGCAGCGTTTGCTTGATATGTTGTCTAACACTACATTCTGTCCAGTCTCGATAGAGTGCCTTCACATGGAGACCTCTTTGCTCTACGCAGAAAATCCCCGTGCTCTTGCACTAACATAGTTCTTCCGAAACTCGTTCACTTCCGTTTGGCCACTGCGGTTCAATGCAGCCCATTTGGGCTGTGTCTGGAAAAGACGCATGGCATTGATGTACTAAGGATGTCAGTATTAGCTCAAAGGGGTAGGTTGCCTAGGCAGGGCAGTCATCACTTACATTCTCTTCATCCACAGTGAATCGATGGTAGATGCCGGCCGGCAAGATGAGCAAGTCGCCTGGCTCCGCTCTAATCCGAACCCACCTGTCCTCTGCATCACGAACGTCGAAATACCCAGTTCCCTTTAAGATGTATCGAATCTCTTCATCTTCGTGTAAATGTTCATCGTAGAACATCTTGATCTTGTCCTCGTAGACTGAGCCCATGGCACTAGGCGAAACAGTGATTTCGTCCCGGTTGGCGTAGGCGCGAGCTTTGGCGAGGTCCTCGACTTGGGCCGCGGATGAGGGCGAGGAAGGCGGGAAGGCGTAATGGAGCACTCCAAGTGAAGAAAGATGGGTCGGTGAAAGCTCCAGACCAGAGTCGTGTGGGAGGCGGCAATCGCCCTTACTTGTCAGTCTCGTATGGGAGCAGCAGGACGAGGAGTCTCCAGGACTTACAGGCTTATCGTCGTGGTAGAAGACCCTCATATCGGTAATGAATTCTTCGAGGATGTTCTTCTTAGGTGTCTGTTTGCGAGTCTGGGAAGGTTCTTGAAGGTCTTGAAGGCTTTGGCCAAGTTATACTAACAATTAAGGAAAATACGCAACCGAACATGAAATGCAGGAAAAAAGTGACATGCGTCTTCAGGTAGTGCTGCGAGGTTTTCATGCAAGGAAGCGTAGAGACCGCCACGTATGAGCAGACGGAGAATTGAAAACGAGGATCATTTGCACTTAGTGGTAAATACGTGTTCACAATCTGTACTGAGTTTCCTGCCCTGAGCCCTCTTTTCGGAAAGGGCTTGTCCATACCATATATATTCAACAAAGCTATAATCCACAGTGGATGATCCTGTGAGCCTATTCACGTATCACATCGCCTACAACATTCACTACTATATCTGAGAGAGCGGTGAAGAACCAAAAAAAGGCTGACAGAACACACCCGTAGTTCGGTTCCAAATCAATGATCAAGGTAAGGTAGATGAGGCAAATGTCCGCCTTGCTGCAAGTGCTTTCTTATGGATGATGACCTAGGCTTTGACGCGCAGACGGGAATGCAATATGCATCACACGTTTGCAGTGGCGCCCTGCATGTAAGAAACCCTACGAATCGGATGCTACTTTATTCGACTTCGTTCTAACATCACATGGGCTAATCCAATTTCGAGACTTGGAAGAGGGCGGGCGTGCTGCGGGACAGTGACTGCGCGGCTTTACGCAGTTGATAGAGGGATTTCATTATGCAAGCGAAAGGGAATCGGTGTGATGGGGTGGAGGAAAAGATGTATTGGACTTGCCGTCCGACTAAGAGAGACACGGAACGTTCAGCAACTCTAAAATCCTGAGTAAGGTTTCCCCTGTCTGCGTAGGGCTGGCCCATGGAGAAGCCGAACTTCGACGTCACCAGTGCCCCAAAAATCAAAAGTCGACCTCTTGCGACAAGACCTCAACCCCCAGCAATGCTTCAAACTCGAAGATACTCTCGACATGGCTGCGCAATAGGATGAAGAATCATTTTCGAGTTTTGGGCTTATCAAGATCAGTGGTGCTGGTGCAGTGATCTTCCATACTGCAGCCCTTGATTCTAGTGGTTGCTGAATGCCATTATTTACCAGGGGCACCGGTGATGTGGACGAGGGGACAAAGCGCAGTTCTTCAATGGTGAGGTTGCTACTCGTATCTGCAAGTTAGCGTTGCATGTCAGTATTGCCGCCCGGGAGGGTAGCGGGTGGTTTCTGATTTGCTGATTTGCTATTGCCTCAGCATCTCATCCGCTAACTTCGTGTGTCCGCCAATAATTGTAGAGACTTGAGAGTGTTATTCTAAATAATCACCATACCGGCGCAACTACCCGTCTCCCGTCTCCCCGTCAGACGCACCGCTGTGGGTGAAAGAGGTGCTTAGTGGGCCCTTTTCTTGACCCGCGTGACCTTATTATTATGCACGGGCCCGATCATTCACAACAGACGCATGAAGCGGAGATTTGTAATGCACCTTCGATTTTCAAACCAGAGAATTCTCCGAAGGGTGCGGCTGACATGCCTGGCTCCGACGACCATACCCAGTTTTTGGAGCCGTCGCTAGTCAATACGGTAGAATGGAAGCCTGCATATGGCCACAAAGCCTTCCCGGCAATGAGATATGCTCACATACATTCTTTTCGAATGTGTGCTCCTAGCTGCTCGAATCCCAACGTCTCATCCCTTCAGAAGCAGATCGGCAAGCTATCAAATGTTGCGCTAATGCAACTCATCATTAGATCTTTGGACGAATTGATCAAATCATGATATACCGGCCTTACCCATACTATGCGTTGTCCTCCTTTCTTTCGCCACTCTTCATGAAAAGGTATCAGGAATCATGGTCCAAGTCTGCGAGTTTCAGTCAATGGCAAGTGGGAATTTTTCGAATGCCTTTCGAATTCGATAGTAAGCCTTCTGAGCAACTCGATCATTGAGATACTCTACGGCCGAAAAGTTCACGTAGTGGCGCAAAAGATACACTGGGATGGACTGCTTTGCTTTCATGTTCTACTCTCCCAAACGAAACTAGCACCGGATATGTGGTGTCTGGTGTGTTTTGTCCTGCCATCTGGTAGCAATGCACTATTCCCGGCAATCTTATCCCTGTTGGGATCAGTATCCTTTCCTTTGGCTTTATTGACAAGAGGCTCGGAGAATCAGTCACGAGCTGCGTGGCCTTGGTCTCGCAAAAGCTCAGGTTTTAAAGGGTTTAGGAAAACCGCTACAAATCTAGAGACTATATTGATACATCTCTTTCCTCCAGACCAAGATCAAGGCACGCAAACTCGAAAGTGAATATGGAGTTCACCACTCCAGTGTATGTGGGTGTCAACCTCGACGCCAACGATGGACCTCAAATGAATGCTGTTGCCATCATATTCATAATACTGTCCTTTACCACCCTCGTTCTTCGTTTGTTCTCCCGTCTACATACCAAAGTATCCATTGGCATGGACGACGAACTCATAGTGGTAGCTGCGGTGGGACCACAAAAAAGCAGATCTACTCCGTGCAGTGGACGCTGACAACTCTGCTCTAGGTCCTTTCCTGGGGCTACACCGCGACAGTGATATTCGAGGTTGAGCATAACTATTATGGCCAGCACATCGGCAAATCTGATACGCACCATCTCGAGGAATTCAACAAAGGACTATATGGTCTGGCTATTGTCTATCCTCTTGCTCTTACCTTCAGTAAACTATCGCTTCTGGCGCTATATTGGCGTATCTTTCGAGTGACAAATGCGAGACGCCCTTTGCAGATAGTTGCAGCACTTAACATAGGATGGATGATAGCTGCAGTAAGTAACACAAGCTTTTCCTCTCTCGAAAAGCGGCCACTGACCAAGATTTTAGTTCATCGTTGGCATATTCAGCTGTACACCTATTCGAGGCTTCTGGGACGCAACGATCAAAAGCCGGTGCATCCAGTACCCTCAATTCTTCACTTCCAACGAGTCTTTCACAATCATTTTAGACCTGGTGGTTCTGCTCATGCCCGTGTACTTCATTTCCCACCTTCAGCGGTCTGTTTCACAAAGGATTTCCATTAGCAGTACATTTCTTCTAGGTCTTGTGTGAGTAAGCTCTGAAGACAGATACAGGATATCGCTGATCGCCTTGGCAGTGTAACGGTGGTCTCAGCTGTACGGTTGTGGCAACTCGTTCTCGCCCAAAGAAAGCCTGGCTTCGATCCAACTTGTGAGAACGACCTTCGTGGAAAACCTTCTGAAGAATTCTCGGCTGACTCATTTTGCGTTTAGTCAACGAAACTCCTGCTGCATTATGGGCCATCGTCGAGCTTAATCTTTGGATTATCGTTGCCTCAATACCCGCCCTGCGACCTCTCATAACCAAGACACTTCAAGACCGGCGTGAGCGTAACAGTGCCTCCGGTTCAAAATCGTACACATATGGTTCAGGGTCATTGAAAGGCCTCAAAGCCCTTCTCTGGCCTTCGCAAGGCCGTCCTTCTACGCTATCACGCTCAAACGGCCGCTTACCACTAGATGGCGAAGAGACGAGAGGGGCGGTCGGGGCTGAATCGTCGCGTTCTGTTGAGGACTACAACGTTCAAGTCTCTGCACCAGTCCCCAGAGAGGCGACATGGACGCCACTTGGCGTTGCTGAGGATGGACTAGACGATGCCCAGTTACAGGAACTGGGTGGCATCCGCGTGGATCGAGAGGTAAAGGTCTCGCAACCCGAGAATGCGTACCACCGAATCTGAGATGCGCTACCAAACGCTCCATCCAACCGCACACTAAGAAATAGTACTTTAGATGCAACACAAGAGTTGAATGAAGTCCTTACCACGGTGGCTAATCTGGGAGACGAGTCTTAAAGCGCTCAGGAGACGTTTCCAATAAGAAAGCGAAGCGCGTGTGTATCCCAGCGACAATAGCTGTAAGGATCTGACGACAATGAAGCTGTATCAGAGCAATTTGTTTGCTCTTACTGGAAGAGGACCAGCAGCGAACGTAGAACTGAGACACATTTGTACTAGACAGAGGCCGGTAAGGGCCCGTTCGTATAGTCTGATTTCGATCGGTACGGGCTCGGTAACTGTGAACTTGCTCTGTAACCAATTCTTTTGCATCATCACCTGACCACGAGTAGTTGCAGATATCTTTACTAAGCAAACCTCTCGCTTAAAAGTCCGCTTTTCTGGGAGGACGGGAGACTTCATTCCCACAAGCGCTCTCGAAAGGTGCCCTTGTTCTGAAACCATGGCGTTAGATCAAGGCAACGGTTCTTTTACTGGGCAGACGGAAAGCCACGCATTCGCTGGCTTCTTATTTGATGTGGATGGTACCATCATAAATACCACAGATGCCGTTACCAAGCATTGGCAAAGGTCAGTGAATAGCCTCTTCTCCCTCGCTCACGGGAAGGTCGTTGAACATGGCTTGCTCTTTGTTCAATTACCAAGACTTACCGCGTAGCGCAGAATTGGTGCCGAATTGGGAGTGGATCCCGATGTCATTCTTCGCAATTCGCGAGGCCGCCGCTCCATCGATACGCTGCGACTGTATGATCCCTCTAAAGCAAACTGGGAATGTCAGTCAGTCTCCCCGGACCACCCCAATGCCATATTGATATCTACGCAACAGACGTTCGTCACATCGAGAGCCTGATCCCGAAATTGTACGGTTCCGGCGTGACCGAGATCCGGGGCGCCCGACCCCTACTGAAATCTATGGGGGAAGCGAACGCACCGTGGGCCCTTGTCACTTCCTGCACTCGTACGTTGTTGTCCGGCTGGCTTGATCTCCTGGCGCTTCCCTCTCCTCCGGCGTCCGTTGCTGCAGAAGACGTCGCAGCCGGCAAGCCGGACCCTGCTTGCTACAACCTCGGTCGGGAGCGCATTGGCTTGGGAGAGCGGGCACGAGTGCTCGTTGCTGAGGATGCTCCCGCCGGCGTGAAAGCAGGCAAGGCGGCTGGGTGTATGGTCTTGGGTCTCGCGACTACGCATGGTGTGGACCAATTGAGGGACGCGGGGGCTGACTGGATAATTGAAGATTTGACTTGTGTGAAAGTAGCTGGCAAGGGAGACGATGGGTGGGAGATCTCGATAGAGAAGATGTGGGTGCAAAACGAATGACGCTAATGAAGGATGATGCAACGGTCGAGGAGGTAAAATGCTGCTTTAACTACGCGGCAGGTTGAGATTTTGGACGAAGAGAGCTTCAGTTTAGATCAATCGTCCTGTCACACCTCGCTGATACTATGTGCATATACCATGATAGCCCCGTGAAGACCAGAGCAATGATAGCAGCAAATGGCGTAAGTCAGCTTGCGTAATGAGTATCATTGGCTATAGCCTTCAAGCAAAGTATCTTATGCTTTGTCCGTACTGTACCATGCTGTATCATGAAAGCAAGCTAGGGTCCCCACGGAGACCAAGAAGCTGCCTTGAAGGATACGAGTAGTCCCAACCCAATTTCGTCGCGTATTCCTGACATTAACAACATCCTACGCACTGACGAGCTGTTTTGCTGGAGGACAAGGAAAACATAGAATGTTATGACAAAACGATCAGGTAGCAGTTCGTAAGGGGGTGTAGTTGCCTCAGTCCCTCAGAGCGTGCTAAGCTCATTCTTCGCTGGCTAAACCCCTTCGGGTTACTCTAGCCCCTTTGCTTACTACGGGACCTTCAGGTAGCATCAAACTCCGCCCGAGAATCACTCACAATGACGCAGGTATGCAGAAGCAGGGGCCTACCGTCTTCTCCATCATGTTGAAGCTAAAAATATGAGCTCTAACAAGACAACTCAAATGGCGTTTCCCCGCAACTCTCTTCGTGCTTTTTTGCAGCATGCCAAGACGAACCTCGTCAAAGCAGTTCACGAGGAGCATAACATAAACATTGTGATTGGGAATGAGTCTGCAGGTCTTCTTGTCTATCGCCCACGGCTTATCAGCAGCTGTACTGACCTTTATCAGACCTTGATTCCCTTACATCCTCTCTTCTCTACGCGTACATCAAATCCATTGCCCCTCCACGAAACAATTTCTCGCCCATCTACGTTCCTCTATTGAACATACCTGCTTCGGGTCTCCGCCTCCGCCCCGAGTTCTCTGCCGTCTGTGCACACGCAAACATCGCAATTGATCGTCTGATTACTTTAGACGATCTACCAAGTCAGTCAAGGCTATTGAAGAGTGTGCGGTGGATATTAGTGGACCACAACAAATTACAAGGAGATCTAGGCGATCAATTCTCTTCAAAAGTGCTAGGAGTGATAGACCACCATGAGGAAGAGAACGCAGTGCCTCAAAACACAGGCTCCGAACCGCGTGTGATCGAGAAGTGCGGCTCTTGCACCAGCCTTGTCGTCCGCGAATGCAAGTCTGCGTGGGACAGCATATCGAGCTCCTCACTTTCAACCGGTGCCGCTCATGGACAAGGAGAAGTTGCAGTAGATGACAGTGCAGTGACCCAAGTTTGGGACGCACAAGTCGCTAAAATGGCACTTGCTAGCATACTGGTGGATACGGCCAATTTGACAGCGCCTGGAAAAGTGGAGCATGTGGATCGGGACTCGGTGGACTACCTTGAAGCAAAGATCCAATTGTCGCCTAAAGACGCACAAAGTTGGAATCGGGACCGTTACTACAAGGACATTGATGAAGCTAAGAGGGACATTAGCAGCCTTAGCCTCACCGAGGTCTTGATCAAAGATTACAAAGGGTGGACAGAGAGTGGTACAAAACTGGGCATCAGCTCCGTAGTGAAGCCCTTGGAATTCTTGGTTCAGAAGGCAGGTGAAGAGAATAAATCATCGTTCGAGGACCAGCTGCAACACTTCATGGACGAGCGAGACCTATCGATGTTTGCGATTATGACAACATCCACATCTTCAGAGGGTGAATTTCAGAGAGAGCTGCTTCTCCAAGCTCGTTCATCTTCCTCTTCTTCCGCGATCAAGTTCGCAGAGCAGGGAGCCTCTGACTTCCAGCTAGAGATCCTCAATATCAAAGGTGTTTTGATACAGGACAAGCCAGGACAGCACTGGAAAAAAGTATGGTTACAGAAAGACGTGAGCAAGAGCCGAAAGCAAGTGGCACCGCTCCTCCGAAAAGTTATGACAAGACCAAATGAGTGACAGCCTGTATGTTCCTCAAGCCATAATCACCACAAAGACTAGGCCCAAATCACCCAGACCATGCTGAATTAGCGTGTTGCTGGGATCCGTCCCCCACAATATACGCCAAAGCATGTGCTTTCGAGCTGTCCGTCGCTCGAACTCAAGGACACAACCCACAAGGTTCAGCCGAGTTCTGCTTGATACCCGGGTATTCATTTCAACTCCGCTCGAGGCCGGTGTGGAACAGACAATTCACCAGGTAGGTTCTCTGCCGGGAGCTCATCCAACCGCCTCTCTGCGCGTTGTTCGCGCAGTCCATTATCGTTCTTTTCATTGGCCACCGCATGCACATCCAGTAGCCCTTCAGGTCGTCTCTTTGATCGGCGCCGAATAAGGTAGAAGAAGCCTGCAAAAACCGCCAAGCCGACGGGTACGAGTACACCAACCCCCGCGCTAACGCCGACGGCCGCATGGCCGTCTGAACTACCACTGGGAGTAGGTGTACGCATGATCGTTGACGTCGCTGAGTGGGTGCTGCTCGTCGCCGGTGCGTTCAAAATCGAGAGGCTGTTGCCCTGATTGGTCACAGCTGATTTTGGCAGCGTATAGTTGACGTGGTACCCGCTCGAAAGACCGCCATCATTAGTGTTAATGGTGGTGATTTGGTACTTGGGATAGCAATTGCCACCCGGATTTCCTGCCCCCCAGCTCACGCCAATGCAGGAAGCCTCACTAGCTGCGGAGGGTTCTGGCACATAGGCATCACAAACTCTCAGGCACTCTTCGAAGGTATCTGCGTGGACGGCTGGAAGATCATTGCCAGGATAGTTGGTGCTGCATTGGATTTTGTAATTGTTTCCGGTAGCATCTGTATATGAGGTACCGTCGAGATCTGGACACGGATAAGCTGCAGTACTGACCGCAGCAGAAGTTGCGCCGGTTTCCGAACTGGTTGTGACGGGCATTGGGCTTGGACCAGTGATGGTTGTCACGACTGTTGCCACCCCTAAGAAAAACCCGTTGGTGAAAGTACTGCAACTAGCTTGGCTGTTGTTGTCTTCAAAGCAGGAGAAGTGGCCTTTTCCGCACGATGATACACGATTGTCAACACCGATAGCTGATTTGGTAGAGTTAGCCATTCTTTCGACTCCAAATCAGAATCTCGCACCCCGCTTCCTGAGCTGTACGTACCAGTCAAATTATTTTGGCAAATCTTAGCACATGCTGTCGTATTTCCCCAATAAGGATCCGTGCAGAGCCCGGTCCACACTACTGGATTTGGACGGGGGTTGTTGTCGGGCTCGCAAAGGCCGTTGCTTAGACAGATCCAGTCTGATTGACAACAATTACTGGTTGGAGCTGAGGGACTGCAAGGGAAATATTCTGGCTGCTGAATTTCGTCGATATTGAAACACTGATCACCACATGAAACTTGTGCCACGTTGTATACTGCTATCAAGGAGGTGAGTGCAAGAGAAACAATAGAGGTAGGCATTTTGACGTTCAAAGGAACTCGGGGGACACTTTGACAGAGAAGCTTCCCTCGAGAAACATGGTTTATGAAGCAGAGACAACCCTGAGCAGGAATCAATGCTATATGGTCAGAAGCACCTCGCAGTCAGAGCACATGGATGCACTGCCAGCTGCAACTTCGCTTCGCAGCTCAATCCCATGCATGAGGCATAAAGATCTAAGGAGCCAAGGGGAGTGGCATAGAAAAGGCTCCTTCAAGAAGCTGTTGTCCGATGCAGGGAAAAGGCTGTGACTGATGCTTTGGGGGGGGGGGGGGTCAAAGCCCTTTACGAAAGGCTGAGTCCATCATCAGAACAGCCTGGACCAAAGACATGAAGGAAATTGAGAAAACAATAAGATGAAACATGCATGGAGCAGTCGAAAAGGCAACAGCTGGTGCTTGTATTCACACATGATTGACCGAGATGAAGACTGTTGCAGAATCTCAAATGTCGGAACTACTCAACTCGTAAGCTGCATATGACTGCTGCAGAAAATGCTCCCTCAATATCCGTCGACGGGCACAACGGAATATCATTCAGTGATCATTCTGCGAGAGGCACTGCTAGTGCCAGTGCTGTGCTCCGCTGGGGCGCCGGGGCGGGGTTCATTCGTTGGGTGACATCCAATAGGGCTGAATTCGGAAGTTTCCGAGGGACTTTCCACATGATGTAGCAAGCACTCCGCTCACAATGGCATTTACATGAACTTGGGATATTGAGTCTCAAGAGTTGCCCATCCTTCTCTGCCATGCCTTCCTCTCCGCCTCTCCGTATAGGCTATGTACCAGGTCAGTCATTGTTCTTCTCTCCTCTCCCACCACTTCAGCTCCCAACGACCCCTGTGCCCCTCCCCCCGCCTACCCCACGCCCTCTTTACCACCCCTGCTAACATGCCCTAGAACATTTTTCCACCCCCATCCACTTCGCCTCTACGCACTTCTCGCTATCATGTACACTCATCCCATTTCCCTCCGGTACAGGCCACATGATCACATCTCTCCAATCCAATGAGATAGACATCGGCATTGGTCTCACAGAGGGTTGGGTAGCGGGGCTTGGTAAGGCCCAAGCCGAGAGCAGGTCTGCAGGTTACAGGATGGTGGGAACGTATGTGGAAACGCCGTTATGCTGGGCGATAAGTACGGGAGCCAACAGAGAGGATGTGACGGGAGTGGAGCGACTGAAGGGGGCAAAGATGGGCGTCAGCCGGATTGGTAGGTACGCTTCCCTTCCCTTCCACCCAACTCCAACAAACTCGGCCCTAACAACTCGTGTAGTGGTTCCTACGTGATGGGCTTCGTCCTCGCCGATACGCACGATTGGCTTTCCCCAGCCTCTACCTCATCCTCCTCGGCATCCGCGCCCTTCGACATCATTCCCCTGCAAACCTTCGCCAAACTCCGAGAATCCGTCAATGACCGCACCGCCGACTTCTTCATGTGGGAACACTTCACCTCGAAACGATACTATGACAACGGCGAAATCAAACGCATCGGGGAAATATACACACCCTGGCCGAGCTGGCACATAGTCGCTAGGCCCGGGGTTATCGGAGACGAGAGGATGGAAGAGATGCTCGAGAAACTGAATCTGGGGATAAAGTATTTTGAGGACCATCGGGAGGAGGCGGTGCAGTACATCAGCACTGAGCTGGACTATTCGGCCGAGGATGCGAGGGAGTGGTTGAAGACGGTGAAGTTTGCGGAAGATGTCAGGGGTGTGAGAGGGAGTGTGGTGCAGGAGACTGCAAGCGTGCTGAAGAAAGCAGGGGTGCTGGGCGAGGACGCGAGGATGGAGGGTATGATTGGGATCCGGAGGAAGGAGTGAGGAAAGGCTTTGTCGCGAAAAGGGGCGGCCAACATTTGGCCTCGAGCCCTGATATTCCTCCTTCACACCGCGCATCGCAATTTTAGGTTTGACAAGCAGCTACTTTGTTCACAACCTTTCTCTAGCCGCAGGGTTCGAAGTTCAGGAGGAACTCCGCCATCGATTCAAGGAGGCGCTTGGATCTTACTTAGGACGCTACTCAAGCACAAAATGGCTCTGCGTCTTTCAACGACTCCTCACACTACCTCGGAGCTTCACATCGGCTTCAATTCCAAATCTTGAACATCTCGATCCTTCGGCCGCGTAGTGCTTGTCGACGTTCCACCATCGAAAGCCCCAAGACTTGGCGATTGTAACACCCGTATTTGAGCGTCCAGTAGAGTTGTTTGGGGTTTCGGGCAAAATGCTGTAGAGTACCTGTTTCCAAAAATGGTAGATCTGAGATGTATAATTTCGATGTAAGTATTGAAACAAGAATGTGAAGATCATGAACCCCAAAATCGTCCATACAAGCCAACCGCAAGAATGGTATCATAAGCCTCCCTCTCTGTAGACGCCAGGCCCGCATTTGTAAAGACCGTACCGACCCATCATCGCCTCGCCCACCACAGCCCCAACCCGGCGGCCGCAAGCACCCCGAGCATCGGGCTCCATCTCCTCACTACTCTCCTCGCGGCCAGCCGCTTCACGACGCCTATCTTGACTGCGAAACTCCCGGAGTCATTGACCATTGGGAACGTCCTTCCAACCGGCACCTCGACCCCGAGAAACTCGCACAGCGGGCCCCATCCTTGTTCCACGCTATATTCTAAGCGGCGATCTGGAGGCACGAGAAACCGGGCTTCGTCGTGCCCACGGCGGTAGTGCTCGATCCAGATGCGTTTGCCCTCGGGCGTCTGCCAAAGGTCGGGCGGGCAGGGGAACATGGATCCGAACATAAGACCGAGGAGCGGTGTGAAGCGTGAGAGGAAGTGGGTATCTAGGACGGAGAGGATCTAGCAGGGGGACCAATTAGTGTCGGAGGTCTTGCGGAATCAGTTGGAATTGGGGAACAGGAAAGCTGATTAAGATTCTAGATGGGGATATGGGTCAGACATACGTGTATCGATCGAGCGGTTGCCGTGGTTTGAATGGTGCGCTGGCAGGACGCATACCAGCTATTTTCTTCCCGCGGCGTGAGGATGAGCTTCGCGTCGGGGTACGCAGCTATGAGTTCCGGAATGAATGCGCTGGTTGGGAGATCGCAGACCGCTTGGCAGTGGCCGAGAAGTTGATCTCATTGCTCTTTCCCGAAAGGTTCGCCCTGGCTTTTGAACTTGGCGAGGAAGGCTTGACGCCAGAGGTCGATGTCTGGAGGATTTTCGAAGAGGCAGTCCATATGGTATGTATCATTGAAACCGGGCTGCTTGAGGGCAACGCGTATTGCTGTATTCGGCATTAGCTGGTCGTCTCGGACTTATGATTGCCAATCTGGGCGTTATACATACATTGGGTTCCAGTCCGTGGCATGCCAACAACAATAACCTTAAGCGGGACCACTCTCCGGCATATGCGCCGGTCGATGTTGGTATTGACGAATAGCTCGGGAAAACGCTCCTCCTTAGTCATAGCCCTTTTCTCACTCAGAGAGGGATTGTTCGCCATAGCTGCAAGCTCTGAGGACTTCGAACGTGATAAAGGATGATGAGTGCTCTTTAAAGAGACGATATCACGTTTCCTGTAAGCAAGGTCGGTTGGTAGGCTCATTCGGTTTCAAGGCTGCTGACGGATTCCAGTGTCTGGAGGGGTATTCTCTGCGCACCGGCACCATTAGTGAACATGTCTATGCATGGATCTGGAAACAGCCTGCGTGAGGCAGCTATCAGGCTTCCAACTCGAGTCCCTGGAGAAGCATACTTGTAGCTCAGAATGGTAAAGACTGTGTGTCGGAAAGCGAGAAGTCCGAAGGAGAGCGCCGCCAGCGGCAGGATTCAGGTAACGACTGTGTTCATGATGGCGTGATGCCTCGAAGTGTGCCTTGCATGGGTTCCTTCCCTGAAGGTGGTGCGGTGTCATGGAAGGCAAGCCGCATGGACTTGAGTAGTTATACATATGCTCGTGGGAATTGGATAAGGTTACATGTCTCATGATGCCTTCGTAATTTGGCAGAGAGATTGATGATGGACAAGTAGCTTTCCACAATGGTGGTAGGGTTCCATGGGCTCGGAGTGCCGTCCGTGCTTTGTAAATTGTAAATGTTAAGGTAATTCCAAGGTTATAGTCCGAAGGCTCGCCCCGTTCTACCAACCTCACGAGCTACGAGCCTCGCACAACCCTTGCGTTTTGAAACACCCCGCTCATCGTGTTTCATGAGTCGAGCCGCTGCTTACAGTCGGTCTGTGGAGGTTTTGAGCAAGCGAGAGAAGCTACCAGACAAGACGCGGAAAGAGTACGCAAACATTGAATTGCCCAGATCTGCATATCATCGCCGTCGCACTTGGAAGTGTGTACAGCGCGAGGAGCGATACTATGTACGCAGCCTCATCATATCAAAGTCAGCGGCGCCGAGGTTTCCCTGGATCACTGTTACTTTAATGTTCCAAGCTCTCTTGGAAATTTGGATCGTCAATTCTGAAAACCTACGATTGTGGTGCGGAGCGGACATATGAATACGAGCTTCTAAAACACCAATCTCAACCCTGTAATCATGCGCCCTGAAAATCGATGAGATGACGGCCAAATATTCAAAGTTGGTGGAAGTATGAAACTTGGAGCCATGGTTCAATATCAAATGAGAGCTTGCTAGTAGATGTGACGTTGCCGCTCGACATGCATCCACAATGTTTATTGAGCTAAACCATGACTAGCGTTAGTAGCAGCCCTAACCCTATGTTTGCAAGGCGGCCTTGTAGCGGAGGCCGGAGGGCCCTACGGTATGTTTTAGTTGGTAGAAGGGCATACGGTAGATTAAAATTTAGAGAGTTCGATATACTTAATGGCCCTGATAGGAGCAATAGGTCCCAAAATGGGCTTAAGTCAGGCGCAATTTCGAAGCAGTTCTAAGCGCATTGTCCGGGGTTCAGGCAACCTTTCAGGCGGGGCAGTATCCGAGATCCTGGCAAAGGAGTCTCTTTACAAGCTGACGTCGGTACAGCGAGTAGATATAAAACACGCCCCACAAGTGGATCATCAGAAAATGAGCGAAGGAACACACCTCGGCGTCGAGACAACATGGCGATCCATCTCATCTTCCGAGGGTGCTTCATCAAGCCTCAAGGCTGAAGAAAACCCACACTTCGACTTCATATCCATCTTAGCCCGAATCGTGGGCGAGAGGGCCACAGCTGAAACCGCCAGCCGTTGATCAACGTGCAAACAAATTTCACTTTCAAACGGTTTGAACGGCGCTGGTAAGCACGATCTGATGCAGATGAACCGAAGGAGTTTCAGCGCGTACATTCCGAGGTTTTGGTGTTGGGGACAGCCTGAGATCCCAGGGCATCCTAACGTCATCAGGCTCGAAGCTTGTGCTGGAACCATGGGAAATGGGAAGACGCGGAAGAGCTAGCGAAAGAAGTCTTGAAGACGTGGCGGGTTACACTAGGAAACGAACTACCTAACACTTTGGTGAGCTCGGCACATCTATCCTTGATATATCAACGTCAAGGTCGATGGGCGGAGGCCAAGGCTTTACAGGCTCAAGACCTGGAGCTTCGACATCAGGTCTCAGGGTCACTGCATCCGCAGACCATTGCCAATTGCCAATTGCCCATATGGGAAACGTGGCCTTAACTCTCGCAGAGTTGGGCCGGTGGACAGTAGTAGAAGGGCTGCAAGAACAGGTAGTGCGTGCTAATGCAAAGATTGGGGAACACACTCTCTCGACAAGGAACGTGGAAGCAGGCCGCAGAGCTCGAAATGCAAAATCTAGACAGAAAGATAGAGATCTTAGGCAGGAGCCATCCTGATGCATTGTCTGGTATATCTAGTTTGGCTATGATAAGCCAAATATCTCCCAGAGAAACAAAATCCCAGTAAAGACATGTTATGCAGATACCTCAAGAGATATTGGGGGAGTATTAGTACGAGAACTTGACTTCCGTGTCCAATTTGGCATGCTTTCTACTTGGGCGCGGCAACTTAGAGGAGGCAGAACGATTGCAAAGACGCATGGTGACCACCAGCCGTGGAACGTGGGGACGAGAGCACCATGACACACTGGCAGACTTGGCAAATCTTGCAGCTACCATGGCAGAGTACGGCCGATGGGGGGAAGCTGAAGAGTCAATGACGCAAATTCTAGAGGCTAGTAGGTGACTACGCGGTCCAAATCATCCCGATACACTGACATATATGGGTAATCTTGCATCGATTATTGCTAATCAAGGACGGGAGAGAAAAGCTGAAGAGCTTGAAATGCAAGTCATGAAGAGGAAGAAAAAAATATTC
The DNA here is from genome assembly GCF_014066315.1 of Letharia lupina. Taxonomy (NCBI): domain Eukaryota; kingdom Fungi; phylum Ascomycota; class Lecanoromycetes; order Lecanorales; family Parmeliaceae; genus Letharia; species Letharia lupina. Next base: position 469,465 of record NW_023502990.1, on the reverse strand, counting down.
GGGCTTGAGTACCTATCCACATTATTGACGATCACCAATATGGTGCAAAGCTTCACAAATCGACGGCAATGGGCTCATGCTGGGGATCTTTGTAGAAAGCTGGTGGAGAAGAAGTCACGTGTCTTCGGTCAGGATCATTCAGAAACTTTGTCCAGGATGGCAGATCTGGCCTCAATCATCACCCATCAGGAGCGGTACGAAGAAGCTATAGCACTTGACTTGAAAGTCTTGGATAGATGCCGGCACATCAACAGCGAAGAGCACCATGTCATACTGGCAAGTATGGTCAATCTAGTGGTAGCTTTCTCACTGCTTGGACGGCGCGCCAATGCAAAAATATTCGAGAAGCAAGCTATGAAGACTGTCCTTGATATGTGAGGAACGGAGGTTCGTGAGATGCTCGCAAGCATGTCAGAGCTACCTGCAGTTGTCTATAGCCGTGGCCAACCGAGGGCTGCCGAAAAACTCGAGCTGCAGGTAGTGGAGGCGAGCCAAAGAACTTTTTGGCGAAGAACACCCTAGCACACTAACGGCCATGGCGGATTTTGCAGTGACCCTTTCGCGTCGAGGCAAAGCGGAAAAGGGCGAAAAGCTGAATGTGCTGGTCTTGCAAGCGGAAATGAGAATCTGTGGACCAAAGCATCCGGATACGTTGACTAGTATGAAAACCCTAGTGTCCACATTTTTTTCATGAAAAGCGCTGGCAAGAAGCGAAAGAACTTCAGCTACAACTCGTGGCGGCGGAAAAGAAACTTCTGGGGTCAGTCCACCCTGAGACTCTGAACGATATGGCAGATCTCGCAGGCTTATTCAGGAGTGTAAAGGCTATGCTGGATCGATCCTGCTCAGCTGTTGCAGACGATGACGATTGGGATTCGAGTGACTCGCAAGATTCTGCTGATGTCGTACGTGTGGATGACTGGTTGGCTTGCTCTGACAAAGCGCCTCAAAGCATCAGTCCTTTATAATAGCTTCTGCTTCGGGGCGCATGGGGGCGCTTCTTTAGGCGGGGAGGTATCGTCATGGCCTCACAATCTCCTTTGTCGTGGGTAGATGGTCGTTGTTGACACATCGAGGGTGTTCATGATAGGCAAAAGCTCGCTAATCACAGGGGGGGCATCAGGCGTACCATCTACTCCCTCCAGCCTCTCGTCGAGCACGCAGAAGCTTATATTTTGCCAGGAGTTTCACAAATCTGGCTAGCATCCTCCGGTGTCGGGTCCAAATTCAGACGGCTATCGATATACATCTCTGTAGGTAAGGAAGAAAAGAGCCTCGGTCTGCAAGAGGTGGATACTCTCATGACTCAGCTTTATACAGCCGTACTCCTCAGGCAGCAGGAAAAATACAGGGAAATCATGGATTGAAAACGCCAATTTTCGGAGAGAAGGACGGAAACAATAAGGTACCGAGCGGTTGTCTACCGGTCCAGCAGCCGCCCCAACCGCCTTGCCTGTCATGCAAGGCAAAGACTTCACTTGTGGTTGACGGAAGCTGTTTCAGGTAACTGGTATCATCGCATGAAATCTATAAGTAGCCTCTTTCTTTGCTGTTGCGAAAACATTGCAAAAGCGATTGAGTCTTAAAAGGGTATTTTCAAGGGCAGTGAACCACGATCTTCATACAATAAACGCGATTTGCCGGGTGTGTTGGCACATCAAAGGTATCTCGGATGTGCAGAGTCGATTTCCCCTAACAGAGATCTGCTCTGCGGTGCGAGTTCCAAGACCGTAGCACACACGGTCCCAAGGTATCTGGTGCGGGATGCCACAGTTTAATATTCTCTCATCCCTTTCCTTGAAGAGTCAGACTCAAATCGGTGCGGCCACAGTGATGCTCGTCAGCATCACTCAGCGAACACATCGGATTGGAAACCGTGGTAATGAGCAAACATGGACGTGAAGTACAAGGCGACCTTCCTCTCTATCTGTGGGACGTAGCGCATAGTCTTTCACAGTCTTTCCAAACAGACGGAATCATTAGAAAGAGGCAGAAGGAAGGAATGCCCTAAGCGCACAGCGCAAGGTAGTTTGCATAACAACTACCAGCGGACCCGTGATCTCTGTTGATGTATCGTGCTGAGTGGTGGCTGGTGGTCAACCCTCGTAGAGTTTTATCACTCCGAGATATTCAGTCTTTTGTTTATGTCTGAGATTAGAAGGTCTTCCAACAGCGGTTCTGGGACGCAGATATTCGACCTGAGGTTTCTTTTGGGGATGCCGGTCAAGCTTTTCTGTGCACTCGTGTAGTGCAATGTGGACTTGCCGGTTGGTACCGTACTTGAACGTTGACAGAAAATTCTCGCTCGCTATGACTCCTATGCTCCGGCGATGTTGCACACATATTGATCAACTGAATCCTTTATGTCATGATTTCTTCGCTCCGCTAAAATCGCTGGCTTGTAGATTCCGCGTCATGCTCGGCAACTTCACCCGCAGACCATTTAAAGCCTTGTTCATCTTGACCTGACATCCTAACCTTGATGTTTCCGTCAATCCAAATGCCAGGTCCAGCATATCGTTCTCATCGTCGTCTGGTTCGTCCATCTTCTCATACATTTCGTCGGATTCGACAATGACATGACAGGTTGAGCAGGCACATGATCCGCCGCAGGCCCCTGATTAATTCAGTCAATGCAAGTTACCAGCGCTCACGTCCCATGGGTGTTTCACCTTCCATCTCGAGCTCCTCTGACTGCGCGATATCCAGCAAATTGTCCCCGTGCGCCACTTGAAAACTATGCTCTTCCCCTTCCTTATCGACGAATGTGACGTTTAGCCTGCAGAAGCCAACGCGTCAGTCAAACCTCTTCGCAGTCCTCTTCATGTTGCCCGAGGTTCTCACTCTTCGCCAGGCTTTGGGGGCGTAAGGTGGCCATGCATAGCCACAGGGGATGTGGAAAATCTTCGTCTAGCTCTTGAATATATTGTCTGCCTGCCAAAATCTCCTGTCGTCCTTGTAAGTCTTTCTTTCAGATGCCAGACCGAAGCATCATTGCTGAAATTTCGTGATGATGCTGTATGTCGAGAAGGAAGTAGAGCAACTGATGTAGCGTAACTTGATCGACAGCATATCCCCAGAGCACGAGGTGCTTGACGAACTATATACATGCTCGACGCCTCTGAATTGCATACGTTTGAAGCTCGAAAGGATATTGTTTGCCATTTGGGTCAAAAAAGATTGATATGACGAGGACGGAAAGTGTAAGCGCCGGCTCGCCGAAACTTGCTCTCCGCCAATTCAGTATCAAGGCAAAGAATCCATTGTCTTTTTCTTCACACCTAGAGTGCAGCGAATACCAATGTCTACTCCACGAGAGGGTCCAAACCCTTTGAGACCATACTATATACCTCCTTCCGTTGGTCCAAGCGGACCTCAGAATGGAACCTTTGCCACAAATGCCGGCAGCAAGCATGTCTCCTCTACGTCAACAAACAGCTTTGGCTCCTCAGCGCGAAATATCCTGGCGGATATGGACTATACAGACTACATACCCGAGTCTTCGCCCTCGTCTACTGCGGTTATGAAGGGACTGGTGGAACAGGCAATATGGAAGTATACCAGCGTATTCCTGGCCCAGCCATTCGAGGTAGCGAAGACAGTATTGCAGGTCCAGGCTGGCAGTCAAGTCCAGAAGTCATTAGCGAAGGAGGCATTTGTGGATGATTTGCACAGAAGATCTGGCAGCTATCGGCGAGACTCGTACGAGGTATTGGGATAATCCCCCAAAGGTACTGTTTCTAGCTGATCAAGGTGCCTAGATGTTTTCTGATGAGGACTCGGACCTTGACTCTCCCTCCTACTTCACTTCCTCAGCACCTCTCGCACATACACCAACTCGACGCTCACGGACACGGCGACGGCATGGCTCTCCAGAACCAGACGGTGTTCCACGAATCCACACGCCTCAACCACCTCCGTCAAAACCGCACCAATCTCCCCACACCCTCGATCTCAAATCATCCTCCTCCGTATTAGCCGTACTGTCTTCCCACTGGGCAGCAGAAGGGCCTTGGGGAATATGGAAAGGCACCAATAGCACCTACATCCACTCGATCCTTCTATCCACAATCACCTCCTTTGTCCGATCATTCTTCTCTGCGTTTATGGCGCTACCTGACCCTGGACTCTCTCTCACAGCAACTCCAACTCTCTCTTACGCTGGCGGGCTCGATATATTATCTTCACCTTCACCATTCGCCTCGCTAGCTGTAGCCGTCTCTGCTGCCGGCTTAGCGGGCATGATACTCACCCCTCTGGACATAGCTCGCACAAAGCTCATACTGACACCTTCGACGCATCCACCCAGATCGATAATTGCGACCTTGAAGACGCTACCCAAATGGACGTTGCCTTTCTCAATCGCTCCAGCGGCGATACTAAATTCCACGATACCCACACTAATCTCAGCTTCGACACCTTTGTTTCTGCGCTCTAAGCTTGGCATAGATCCGGTTCTAACTCCCAATATGTATTCTATTGCAACTTTCGTCGGGCAAGCGTTTGAGCTTGTCGTGAAGCTTCCGATCGAGACTGTGCTTAGGAGAGGTCAAATGGATGTTGCCCGATCCACCAGCAAAGGGAAGGAAATGCAAACGATCGTTGAAGTCGGGCCCTATCGTGGTTTGTTAGGAACCGTGCACTCGATCGTCTACGAAGAAGGCGAAAGAGGCCCTCCGGCAGAGTTGGTGAAGGGTACAGCAGGTGCACCGGCCATGAAGGTAGGGAAGGTTGGTCAAGAGAGGAAGAGGAGGAAAGGGCAAGGATTCGAGGGGCTTTGGAGAGGATGGAGGGTCGGAATGTGGGGATTAGTGGGTGTTTGGGGAGCAGCGACATGGGGAGGCGTTGGCGGGAAGGGTGGAGAATTCTGATGCTTGTCTGCGCTTCTAATGTCCATTCATGGTCCTTGACTGCAAGGAGCTATGGCGTTGCCTGGTGGTATGGAGTGTATCAAGCCATATGTGTAGCGATCCTCATCTCAAATACAGTCTTCTCTCAAAGAAATTCGGACATGCAGCCATGATTCTTTCGTCGTGACAATGATATGCCATCTCGAGCCTCATCATCCTCACTCTTCTTCCCAAGCTCGCTTCTTGCCAAGCTTCCCTTTCGGCCCAGACTCGCCCTTCTTTCCAAGCTCACTCTGCTTCTCGATCTTGTCCTCCTCCCCAAGCTCGGAAAGGCTATTCTCCCCTGCAACCTTGCCCAACCCCTCCTCCTCAGTCGTGCCTTCCCCACCCTGACCAACATAGTCCAACCAACCCTCCTTAGTCATCTCGGTAGCTTTTCCCTCCTTTTGAGCCCTACTCCCAACCATCCCCTTCGCCTCCACGGTCTTTCCACGGACGTGGGTGAACGCATTGAACATCTTGACCACTCCCTTCTCCGCCGTCTTCCTCAACCCCTTCTCGCGCTGCTGATACGCAAAGACGGTCCCATAATCCTCGGGATCTTCGATATCAGCAATGGATCCAACCATGTCCCCTGCCCCTTCACCATGGATCTCCTTTAACAGCTTCTCTTGATGCTTCCTCCTAATCTCGGTCTTAGCTTTCCTCCCCAGTTTCAGATCAAGGAGCGCCTCGTCCGCTTCTTTGGCATCCGCACTACGCGCGAGGATAGGGTTTGCACGTTGTGTTGTGGTGAGTTTGTTACCTAGGATTGCGGACATGGAAGATGCGAAGGCGCTGGCGTCGTCGGCTTTGAAGGTCTCCTTCTTTTTGTTGTCTGGATGGGACTCGCCGTCCGAGCCGAATGAGCCGAATCCGGCGTCGGAAGCCATTGATTTCTCAGAGCTGGTGATCGATTCGGCCTCGGCTTCGAATCGGGCTGCTCGAAGTACTTCGCCTTCGGATTCGGAGGGAGATAATTCGTCGTCTGAGCGTGGGTAATTTTCTACGTCCGAGGCAAACTCGTCTATCGCGGGGCTCGAGGAACCGGCTTCGTCTTCATAATGTTCTTCTTCTGAGTACTCCTTGTTCTCTTCGTCCCCTTCTTCTGATCCGTCTTCTCCACCTGAGACTTCCTCCGAGGTTGAGGTTGAGGCAGCATCTGCGCCTGCGTCGGTAGGGTCTGCGATAGAGATATCAACGTCGTCGAGCGAAGAAGGTTCAGAACTGGAGACCTTCTCCTTCTGTGCGATCATTTTGCTTGATCCTGCCTTCGTAGGTTCCACAGCGGGAGCTTGGTCTGCGGAATGACTTGAGGCCTTCCCGGAGGCTTTTTGTTGCTTGCTGACAGTCTTAGTAGGTGGGGCCTTGGATGTGTTGGTAGGCTTGGCCTTGGCCATCTTGATGTTCGCGGCGAGAGCTTCGTCGGCGGAGGAATCTGAGATTTTACTGGTAAGTTGTCGATGCTTGGCGGCCTCCTTGACGGAATCTGCTTTGGAAGTGTTGATGGGCTTGACTTTGAAGGTTTTCAGAGCGAGGGCAGGAGCTTCATCAGCGGATGAATCCGTAGTATTGCCGTGGATTTTGGACTTGGCGCGGTGAGCTTCTAAAGTGTTGCGAAGCTTGGCCTTGGCCTTCTCAAGGCTCAATGATGTAGCTTCATCAGCAGGAAAATCAAGAGTCTCGGCAATAACTGGTTGCTCGCGATGTGTGTTAGATTTGGGTTTGGTAGGTTCGGAATTCACAGTGACCTTGCGGTTTCTGAGATTCTTGCCAGAAATTTCGTTAGCAGAGACTTCTGGAATATCGCTGCCCATATTCTGCTTGCGATTATTGTTGTTGGTGAGGTTGGCGGTATTAGCCACCTTGCCGGTCTCGTGGTTTCTGAGCTGCATAGTGGCTTGATAGTCGGTAGATAATAACGGTGCGTGATGGGAATGGTGTCGTTTGTGCGATTTATTGAAAATCTTAGCACTGTGAGTATCTTCGGCAAGCTTGCGCTTCTTCGCGTTTATAAACGCCATTGTGTGCTGAAGTGAATATTGAAGGACGTTGAAGTCGTAAACACAATATATATTTAGAGATTTTGACGGCCGGGCGGGGCAGTTTTACGCGATTCTTTTCGGCTAAACCCCCCCTCCTTTCTCCCACTCAGACGTCACACTTGTCACCCAAGATAGATTTCTATCATAATGACCTAGAAGATATCCGAGTATAAACGTCTACTGATGTATTTGTCGGTATTGCTGCAGGATGGTTCTTCAAGATTTAGGTCGGCGTATTAACGCCGCTGTCTCGGATCTCACAAGATCCCAGAACCTTGACGAGAAGGTCTCTACAGTGCTAGACTACACGCGATTGGAATAGATAGCTGACCTGTTCGACAGGCTTTCGATGGCATGATAAAAGAGATATGTGCCGCACTCCTCGAAGCAGATGTCAACGTCAAGCTTGTGGGCACCCTCCGCAAATCCATAAAAGCCACAGTCAACTTTAAAGACCTACCACCAGCTGTCAACAAGAAGCGCCTGATACAAAAAGCCGTCTTCGATGAGCTTGTAAAACTTGTCGATCCTCATGCCGAACCGTTCAAGCCCAAGAAAGGCAAGGCCAACGTCATTATGTTCGTTGGCCTCCAAGGCTCAGGCAAAACAACTACCTGTACCAAGCTCGCTCGTCACTACCAAACGAGAGGCTTCAAATCGTGTCTTGTGTGCGCCGATACCTTCCGTGCTGGAGCCTTCGATCAGCTGAAACAAAATGCTACCAAAGCCAAGATCCCATACTTTGGTTCCCTCACATCTACAGATCCAGCACAGGTCGCCTCCGAAGGCGTGGCTAAGTTCAAGAAAGAGCGGTTTGAAATTATCATCGTTGATACCTCCGGGCGGCATAGGCAAGAGAAAGACCTTTTCGACGAGATGACTCAGATTCAACGTGCTATAACCCCAGACCAAACTATCATGGTGCTCGATGCCACTATAGGCCAGCAGGCTGAAGCACAGTCCAAAGCATTCAAAGAAACAGCCGACTACGGTGCAATTATAATCACGAAGACCGATGGCCATGCCTCAGGCGGTGGTGCCATCTCAGCAGTTGCAGCAACTCACACCCCTATCGTCTTCATAGGCACAGGCGAGCACATGCTCGATCTTGAACGCTTCTCCCCACAGCCTTTTGTAAGCAAGCTACTTGGTATGGGGGATATGCAAGGGCTTGTCGAGCACGTACAAGCTCTCAAACTTGACCAGAAAGACACCATGAAGCATTTAGCAGAAGGTGTCTTCACAATCCGTGACCTGCGGGATCAGCTTCAGAATATCATGAAGATGGGCCCCTTATCTAAAATGGCAGGCATGATTCCCGGTCTAGGCCAGATGATGGGCGGTATGGATGACGAAGAGGGATCCATGAAAATGAAGCGAATGATCTACGTCTGCGATTCCATGAACAACAAAGAGCTTGATAGCGATGGCAAACTATTTGTCGAGCAGCCAGCACGCATGACTCGAGTGGCCAGAGGAAGCGGCACCAGTGTCAGAGAGGTCGAAGAATTGCTCAGCCAGCAGAAAGTCATGGCAGGTATGGCGAAGAAAATGGGCGGCATGTCCAAGAACATGCAAAAAGCACAGGGCCAGATGGGTGGCGGGAATCGACAACAGCAGATGGCAGCCATGCAAAAACGAATGCAGAGTCTCGGCCAAGGCGGCATGGGCGGTGGAGGAGGGGGGATGCCAGACATGGGCTCACTGATGAAGATGATGGGTGGAATGGGCGGGGCAGGCGGCGGAGGCATGCCTGACATGGCCAGTATGATGAAGATGATGGGTGGGATGGGTGGAATGGGTGGCGGTGGTGCTCCTGCTGGTAGAGGGAGGAGGGGATGAACAGCTCGTTTGACTCGGTATTTTACTCCGCGTAGCACTGGCGTCAATTGCCGTGGGAAAGGATCGATTTCTCTAACAGAGGAATTAATCTCCTGGTGCAGCGTGGATATTGGAGGATCAACATTGACCTCGTCCGCGAGCGAGATGCTCGTGTTTCTGCATGCTAAATCTAGGGGCACTTGTTGCACTGGCGTGCGGGGCAGTGCCAAATGTCAACTGCTTTTCTCACCTGAAAAGCCTTCTGCCGGCCAGCCTTGCCGAACCACTCCCAGGCAGTCCAAGTCCTGTACTTACGCCTTGCAGCCCCGTACCTCCACCCTCTCCATCCCGCTTATGTCTCCTCAGAGCTTCACGGAAATGGTCTGGTAGCAACGGACCATGGTCACGCTGCTTCGGCTTCTGGGTCTCTTGGTGCTCATTTACTGCAGCCGCATATGAAAGCTGGCCAAGAGCATCCATTGGACTCGCGGCCTGGAAAATCTCGTTGTTTGGATGTTCGCTGCTGAAGTCGGTAGGGTCGATGGGCACTTTCGGTGGCGTTAGAGGCGGTGTCTCCAGACTCGCGTACTGCTCTTGAATTTCACGAGCACGTTCAATGAGGGTACCAATGAAGGTCTTTGTGTAGCCATTGATCGTTGTTATGACGTTTGGAGGGACGGATTGGGAGACGGTTTGGTTGGTAATCTATGCTGGACGTGAGAAAATGCAGGATGAAATCATTACCGCAGGTTGCAGGAGCAACATACCTTTCGGACCGTCTCCTTCTTCAGTCTGATTCGGCGTAAACACTCATAGCGTTTTTCTTGATCGTAGTTGAATGCGCCGATAAGGACCCTGCATGCCAATCGTCAGTTTTCTTCGGAAAGCATTGTGTCCTGTTGGCATGCTGCAGAAAGCCAGCTGCACTCACGCAAGCTTCTTTTTTTCGGCCTCTCTATCCTCTTCCTGCACACCATCGATGATATCATCTCCTCCTTCATCGTCATCCTCGTCATCATCATCGGGCACCTCACCTGTGGCCTCCCTTCCATCCACGGTTTTCTCTTTCGCGCCACTCTTCACACTAACCGCTGCTTTCTTTCCCTTGCCCTTGGACTTTCTTCTCCTTCCACCAGTCATAGCAATGCTTCCCTTTCCAGTCATATTCGTGATCTCGCTATCCACGCTGGGACTGCGCTCGCCAGTAAGGATGGCGGACTCTTCAGGAGGAAATGAAGTTTGCCGTAGCGGGTGAGCTGAGGATGCAGCGGAGTGTATAGAGCTTCGCTTTTGGCGTTTCAGTGAAGGTGCATAGGGTGGTACATTCACTGACGGACGTTTCTTGGGGTTTGGGAGAGACGTGTGAGGGGGGTATGGCGGAGATGTTGCGGGAGAGCGGTAAGGTGGTGAGGCCATGGCGCCGACTTTGGAGTTCGATCACTGCACACTTCTGCTCAGAAGGGTGGAGCATGCACTCAATGTGTCGAACCGTAGCCTGTGTATCTACTCAGTCGTGGTAGTCTGTTCGAGAAGCAGTTGCAACTTGCAGAGTAAACGCGCGCTAAGCGCGGTCATATCGCATCCATGCTTAGACCTCCAAGCTTCACACACACACACCACTCGTGCACTACTATGTCCAAAAGATTTTATGTAGGAACGCTATGAAGACTCCTGTCTTGACTGAAGGCCTAGCTGACCAATGACTTCCAGTTCGGCGGCGATGATTCTTCTGCCTCTTCAGACGACAACCTCCCATACCCAAAACCCCTTACTCGCGCGTCTTTTCTGACTCCTAGTTTTGACCCTGCAACCTTTTTGTCTACCCTTCACAATCGACACCAAACACTCGAAGATTTGCGCGCTGAGCTCCGGACTCGAAGCCAGGACCTCAACAAAGAACTACTCGATCTCGTCAATGAGAATTACCAGGATTTCTTAAGTTTAGGGAGCAGCTTGAAAGGTGGCGACGAGAAGGTCGAAGAGGTGCGGCTCGGATTGTTGGGATTTAGAAGGGAGGTCGAAGGCCTCAGGGGCAAGGTAGATGGAAGAAGGCAAGAGGTAGAGGAGCTGGTGCACGAGAGGAAGAGGATCAGGGAGAGTGTGCAAGTGGGAAGACGATTGTTGGAAATCGAAAGGAAAATTGGAGAGTTAGAGGGTCGGCTAATGCTCGCCTCAACCATTCCTCAGAAGGCAGCGGTCAATGAAGAGGAAGTAATCCCGAGCGAAAGCGAGGAAGAGAGTGATGAAGAGGAAAGCAACGGGATTAGCATCCCCCGATTACAAAGGCACATGGAGCAATACCTGTACATCAAGGGCTCGATGGAAAGAATCGGACCAGAACATCCGTTTCTCATAAAGCAGGAGGAGAGGGTGCTAAGGCTGAAGCAGACGGTGCTACTGGATCTGAATAGCGCGCTGAAGCAGGCTGTTGCAGGCGGCGAGAACATGAGAGGGGAATTGCTGAAGCTTCTGGGGATATACAAACAGATGGGCGAAGCAAGTGAGGCCATGCAAGTATTGAAAGAATCAAAACGGTAAAGTCGAACGCCGTTAGAACTCTGGGCACATGGTAGCATAGCGTTGGCGTGTGAGCTGCACCGATCGGAATACATCTCTGGAAACCATCCATTTCAGACCCACCGGCGGCATCTATCGTGCACTCTCGAGACCTGGTTACTGATATTGGCTTCAAGTCAGGATTCTTGAAATTTGCAAAACGCAGTCCCAGATATGAGCCCTTTACGAACTCAATTCGTAAGAGGTCCCTTGAACATTCAATCTAAACTTATAGTACAGCAAGATCGCATGTCGGCGGGCTTTCAGGACCCCTGAAATCTCCATTGAGAGTGAAACCCGGCGCATTGGTTGAGCTCAAGACCACTTCATGTATATCCTTCGAAATCCGATCACTCAGCACCGCCAGGTCCTTCTTGATCTCTCCCACGAATGCTCTAACGTTTCGCTGCATCTCATCTGGTGTGAATCCCAATTGTCCGACGGCACACCTTATCACTCCTAATTTCTCCCTGTACTCGCTTCCACCCACCAAACCATTTACTGTCCCCGCAATATCCTTCGTAATAGTTCCAGTCTTCGAGCTTGGCATCAGGCCCTTTGGTCCGAGTATCTTTCCCAAAGCCGCCTTGTTGAGCTTCTGAGCTGAGTCTATATGACATATACATCTGTCAAACTCGATGCGTCCTTCCTTTACGGCATCAAAGACCGTTTCCTCACCCACAAGTGTTGCGCCTGCCTTCCTTGCTTGGGAAGCAGCAGGGGAGTCAGGAGGGCAGATCACGCAGATGCGGAGGGAGGTATCGACGGCGTGGGGTAAGCGTAGGCGATTGCGGACAGCTGGCCCATTCTTTGTGGTGCGCAGTCTAACGGCAAGATCGTATTTAGCAGAGGTAGGATTCCGGCCTACTTCAAAGGCGCGGATGTAGCTGCAGGGAAAAAGGTTAGAGACCGGTACCAAGTCTGAGAGGGAATGAGAATTACCGCATCGCGTCACAGAGAGAAAACTGGAGTGCATCGCTAAGGCTCTGATTTTTAAACTCCGTGCGTTGCTTCTTTTTTTTCTTTGGTTGGTCTCGGGCTCTAGAGCCCCTTATGCTCAGACCGGAGGCGTAGCGCGATGGAATTGAGGGGGCGAAGCATCTCAATACCGGAGAACTAAACGACGAGCAGCGTATTGGAGAGTAGAGATAGGCTATGGGAGCTTTGGAAGCCATTGCCTCTCCTGATAATGTGAGCCAAGCAGAACTCGACCTGGGGACCATTGTTGCCAAGCCCGCGCATAACGCGCTTACTGCGTCTCTCCATTGGGCTTGTAAAGACGCTCCTCATTGTAACATCTCCACCTTCTCCTAGTAAACAACGAGGACCGGGGGTGCCCTTCGTCTACAGGAAATGGCAACATTGAACATTGCATCGAAGGCGAACCAAGCCACCACCTTCCCGGCTCTACTGGTTGCACAGTACGCGAAAGAAGCAGATCCTAACTCCTCGATCAATGTCAACTTCGAGGAAGTAGATACCCTCAAGGCAGGAGACAATGCTACTGTCGAGATTATCGTAGGAAGTGAGACATCTACGTATGGTTCCGAGAAAGTCATCGATGGCCTTATGGAGGCATATCCCTTTCTGCAAGGCAAACATGACACATTGGTGGGCTCATATTGACGTCGTGGGCCAATGTGCAAAGACTAATGCTGATTTAGGTCAAAGAATGGCTAGGAAGAACAGCGTCATTCGTCCCCACAGACTTTAAATCTATTGATGGTCCACTGCTTGAGCTAGATGCACATCTGACGCTTCGCTCTCACGTTGTGGGATACACTCTCACAGTCGCAGATCTCTCTGTTTGGGCAGCTATCCGAGGCAACAAAGTTGCTCATGCAGCCGTAAAAAAAGGCGCCTTGTTGAACGTAACTAGATGGTTCAAGTTCATTGAGGAGACCAACGCTTGGATTGTAACGGCCGTCCATTCAGCGAATGCACAGGCTCAGGCGAAGAAGGCGACAAAGAGCAGTGAAGGAGCGAGCTATGACATTGCCTTGCCGGACACAGAGAAGGGCGTTGTCACTCGGTTTCCCCCCGAGCCATCGTAAGCTCCACTCTCACGTATCATGCTGCATTCATGCTGATGTTGCGAAGTGGTTATCTCCATATCGGGCACGCAAAAGCTGCACTGCTCAATGATTACTTCGCACATGAGATGTATAAGGGAACACTGATTTGCCGTTTTGACGATACGAACCCGTCCAAAGAAAAAGAGGAGTTTCAAGATGCGATTGTCGAAGACCTGGCCCTGATGGGAATACGTCCAGACAAGACAACTTACACAAGTGACTACTTTGACGAGCTTTACCAATACTGCGTCACTTTGCTCAAAGAGGGCAAGGCATACGCGGATGACACTGAGCAGGAGACAATGAAGCATCAGAGATGGCATGGACTGCCTAGTGAGCGGCGAGAAGCTTCCGTTGAAGATAACCTTGCCCACTTCGAGGAGATGAAAAAGGGCACAGAAGAGGGCGTCAGATGGTGCATTAGAGCCAAGATCAGCGTGGACAACCCCAACAAGGCTATGCGCGATCCCGTTATTTACCGTTGCAACCCTCTGCCTCATCATCGGACTGGCAACAAGTGGAAAATCTACCCTATCTACGATTTCTGCTGTCCGATCGTCGACTCGATGGAGGGAGTCACACATGCCCTCAGAACGATCGAGTACCGTGATCGGAACCCTCAGTACGACTGGATGCTCGATGCGTTGAAGTTAAGAAAGGTACGTACATCTGGGGTCATTCCCTCTTGAGTCGTGGCGCCCTCTGGGTCGCAACACATGTCTCGAGGAATCCTCTTCGTGCCGCCCCAACTGGATTTCTGGCTTTTTCTTTCTTTAGAAAAGAGACAGCTGACTCCGAGTACGTGCTCAGGTTTACATTTGGGACTTCGCACGCATGAATTTTATCCGAACTTTTCTCTCTAAAAGAAAGCTGACCAAGCTTGTGGATGAGGGAAGGGTCTGGGGTTGGGATGATCCACGCTTCCCGACCATTCGGGGCATCCGTAGGAGAGGTATGACTATAGAGGCGCTGCGCGAGTTCATCCTCAAACAGGGGCCATCCCGAAATATTGTGAACCTGGATTGGACGCTTTTCTGGGCGACGAACAAGAAGTATATCGACCCAGTAGCGCCGCGCCACACAGCCATCGATAAGGACCATGCTGTCACAGCAAATGTGAGAGGTGCGAGGGTGGCACCATACACAGAAGACAAGCCTAAGCACGGGAAAAATCCTGCGCTTGGGACGAAGAAGGTCGCGTTCAGCACTACCATCATCATCGAGCAGTCAGATGCCAAGTCTTTGAAAGAAGATGAAGAGATTACCCTCATGAGCTGGGGCAATGCGATTGTCCGCAAGATCTCTCATTCCCTAAATCCGCTCACCCTCTCCACCGTCACTGGTCTAGAGCTCGAGCTTCACCTCCAAGGCGACTTCAAAGCAACAAAGCAAAAGATTACGTGGCTCTCTACCCAAGGCCAAGAGCTTATCCCCGTCGAGCTAGTCGATTTTGACTACCTGATTAACAAGGATATCATCGAGAAAGACGATGAAATTGATGAGTGTCTCAATGACCACACCGAATTTAGGACTGAAGCATTGGCTGATGGGAACGTGGCTGACCTGAGCGAGAACGATATTATCCAGTTCGAGAGGAAAGGATACTTTAGGGTGGATCGACCTTTCATGCATGGCGAGCCAGCTGTGTTGTTCAATATACCTACAGGCAAAGCTACTAAATAAAGGCTAGATACGTTTGTAGGTCTGTAACAGCTAACTATCGCTTTCTTATGAAGCTTCTCACCCCCCAGCATCGCTATTGAGGAGGTCGCTAAGCCTGATTACCAAGCTAAAGATGTCGTTCCTCCGCTTGGCCTCAATTTTCGGTGATGTTTTCGATGGCCCTGTGAATACTCGGCATTCCTTATTGCACGAGCAACTCTCAAAGTCTAGCTGAGTAAGGCTCATGATGCCAGATTTTCGACACCGATGTCCGCAGACCAACCAAAAAGGAATGTATTTCTAAGGCTTCATCTCGGTATTATGTGGAACCTTACAGACTTGCTTGAGCCAGACTGTAGTGACCTGTAGGCCACGAACCTTCAAAATATACAATGATGATAGCCATGCAAACCCTCAGTCATTAGACTTTGAATGGTACTTGGGGAAAAGTCTGACAATTCGACAAGGGCCAGGGGACTTCCATCAATCTCGCTTATGGAAATTGAAAAGAGAAAAGAAGCCACTGAGGAATTGGAAGAGGCCTTGCACCGCAAGATGGCCTAGTATCGACAAGCAGTGCTTCCCTGCGGGATGCTACCGTTCCAGACAAGCCACGTTTCATGCCAAGTCGCTCTGCTCGGCTGCAGCAAGGGACCGAGTCTGGTCATCGGGGAGCTCCCTAGCCAGAGAACCTAAGGCCAAGCACCAAAGGGCGGGGGGGGAGTGCTTTGAGGCAAGCGGTCACTTACACATCGTCGAATCATTGGCAACTGACAAAGCCTTTGAAGCGATTCGAGTGAAGAAGCGCCCATAGTGGTTTGGCATCTAAGCATCTGCATGCTCGCTCACAGTATGCATTCTTCCGTCACAGCAACTTCTCGGGCTGGGGATCGTAGCCGATCAAATCTAGAGGATCGAGAGGATGGATGACTTGAATTGGAGAAGACCGTGCGGGGGGGAAGCATCACAGACGGGAAGGCTTTTGGGGGGTGGGAGTTTGGGGTTGTTGAATAAGATCGATGAAACCGTGCGCCAGCGAATTCAAAGCTTGCGGATCTTTTCCCGTTGTGTTATGATGCGAGTGCTGCCCAGCGAGGACAATGATTTTGTTGGATTTCGATGTTGGACCTGTACTGACGGTGATCGGATAGATAGTCTTGAGCAATGCAGTTGGAATTTGCTGCAGCACCATAAAGTGTTGTAGCTACCCCTCATGGTGGCAATGATCATATGGCCATACCATGGTGTGTCAAGGACTAGTGTGGTTTTGCCACAGGCTTCTCATGGTATAAGTAGCCCACATATTCTTCCATAATCAATCAATCCTTCATACATTTCCAACAAATGCAGCCATTACGGAAATGAACGTGCGGTTGAATAGGGAGTCGCTCCGGACTGAGAAAAAACCTGCTATGAGAGCTCTGCAGAGGGAGTGCAGAAAATTCCTGGTACTAGATGTATGAGAACAGAGATTTCTCCTGATACTATTTCTGTCTACCACGGCCCCCAATCGCAGGCTGGGAGAGTAGGCAAGTCTGTTTCAAACCCGATATAGACTCTGACGTCCTGTTTAATACCATGGATTCGACTTATGTCTAACTTGCTGCGCTTCGTCTTTTGTTGCTGTGCTCCAATCACTATGAGACCGAGGTTTCCTTTGTCGCTTGGACAACCAATTCATCTTTTGGAAGGCAATACTTGAACTGCTAAAGTTGCGAGTCACGAAATGGGTACAAAAGGTTACGGCAGTATTGCATGCCAAGTATGAAGGTTCAAAGACATCCAGATTGTTCGAACGTTGTCAGACGGGCGTACCCTGGCTCAAGACTGTATTAGCCAATTTGTGCGGTTCCCTGACTCAGTACATTCCAAGTCACTTGCGTGTGACTATTGAATTTGGCCTCTCAAATTTTTGTGAGTTCGAAAGTTCAGGCCTCAAGCTAATGCTCCTTTTCCTGGTCACGTTCCCCGGGGTCGTTGTGGGCACAATAGAGGAAAGGTGCCAATCTGCTTGTGAAGCATATGATGTCCCGGGCGCGGTACTGCTTCTCAGTAGCAGATGTAGTATGGCATCCCAAGATAGAAGCTGGTTCTCTATCCGATGTGAGTAAGCTGACATTCTAAAGATGAACTGGATTATCCTCATCCCGTGGGAATACGCTCTTTGAAGGCTCCCTCTGACCGTCCACCGCGGTCGCCGAATACAATTATACGTATCGCCAGCTGCACCAAAGTAGTAACAAGTATTGCAGGGATGCAGTGTGTTGAGCGAGGCTTGCTAGATTTAGAGGCGGATGTCGTAACGTTGTTGCGCGAGCTCAAGACCTACAAGTCCTGGCCGGTATCGACACAGAAGGGAAGCCAATCCTGAAAAAGGCTGCGGCGCCAATTGCTCGGAGGTTCGGGCCAACAGAATTCGCTTTGATTGCGTGGCCACTGGTCATGTCTTGAAGACGACTCCTGTTGCGCTCCTTGGACTTTTGTTATGACTCCATGTCGCCATTGCCATTGCTAGTAACGTGGCGGGCATCCCGCTGCGAAGAGTGCCGCCAGGGAGGTAAGAAAACCGAAGACCGCTTCTTGTACCCGCTGGTGGACAAGCTGAATTCATCTTGGACGTATGCGACCTTTCACTGGAATGGGAGGGGGAGATGGTCGAGTGCGTGAATGGTGTTATTTCAGAGGACGAATACATGCGAAGAATCCATCTGGGAAACCCTGCGCATCAAACATATTACCTTCTCCCTACAGGAGCGACCAGACACGATAACCGCTCGCGTAGACATAGACACCAATGTTGGGAACTCAAGGATAGTGCAAATGACTTCAGGCGTCGTTGTTGAATGAGCAACTTGAAGAGGCGATACGCTTCGGTGATTTGGTGGGCTCCATCTTGCATCTGTCTTGGTGGGCCTCGTTCTGCCTCCGCTTCGATAGGCTCCGTTCTGCCTTCATTTTGTCTTCGTCTTGAAAGCCTTCGTCTTGCCTCCGCTTTGGCGCCGCCTTAATGCCGACTCAGTATAGAACCGCCTTAACGTGGACTTAATGTAAGTTCCCTATATTTAGCTGCCGTCTTCTATACTTAAAGACTAGTCGGTAATAAAAATTTCTATAGTATACTATCTTGTATAAGACGAACTATTACCAAAATGGAGATCTGTCAAGCCCCTCTTAAACCGGAGCTTGGAGCTCTCATTAAAATATAGACTTCCTAAGCTCACATCAAGACGAAGCTTTGATGGTGAGCTTCGTTTTCGTGGTAACCTCACTAGTTCGGAGCTTCTCTCACCAAAACAGAGCTTTAGTGGAGAGCTTCGTACTGCTGATAACTTCATCAAAACGAAGCTCTCACCATGATAGAGGTTTGCCAAGCCCCCGTTTAGACGAAGCGTTAATAATACTGTAAGGTAAGCTTCGTATCCTTAGTAACCTCACCAACACGAAGCTCCTCCCATCAAAACGGAGGTTTACCAAAAGCCCCCGTACCCAATCGGAGCTCCTCCCACCACAACGGAACTCTTACTCCCAAAGGGTTTTAAATCGAGCTCAAGCCTTCCTAGCACCGCACTGGACTCATCCCTCATATCCCTCCATACTTGTATCTCACCCTCTCCTGGAGCAAGAGAACGGCGCATATACGCGCCTGTCTCGAACCACTCCCGGCTTGGAGGTCCAGCGCTCGGATATAAATTTGTCCGCACGCAGAAAGACACTATCGACTACCGCGGACTTTCAATTTTGGTCTTAATTCTGGTCTGAAGACTTGTCGTATCATTGCTGGGACTTATCGGGTACGCTCACGTCGAACCAAAGCATCATTCGAGACTAGTGTTGTACTATCTTGAGGCATGTAGGTCCCTTAGATCGTGACTCTGTCAGGCACTGGTTCTCTATCGCACCGGAAGCTCCGGTAGGATTCAGCCGCACGCTTTCCGTGAGGACACTTTGCAGACCAGGCAGCTTTCGAGGGGCCTGGATATCTGTCGTTGACGATGCTTTAACTATCTCTTTGCAACTTCACTTTCTTCTTGCGGAGTGCTATGTGGTCTTAAAATAGCGGTAGTAACCATCGAGAGAGAGCATTACTATTCTCTTGCGTGGAGTTGGCGCGGAAATGTCATCTGTGCCAAGCCGAATTGCTCTTCAGCCTACCTTTCGCGTACCGAATGGCCTCGAAATCTCCTGTCCCATTAGATAGCGATGGCTTTCCGGTTGTCACATCGCCGATTACAGGAAAGTACGTCTTACATCGTAGCGGGTCTGATACCGTACACCTCTTGAGGTACACACTCGCCGAAGAATCCTTCAACGAGCCTTTCGATACATTTCGACTGCGGTCCGCCCTGGTCATTGGTCTACATAAATAGCTCGACTCCTTCCAAGGTACAAGCTTTTCCGTCTGTGGAACGGTATCAGGGCGGGAGAACCATCTTTTTCTGCTTCTAGCAGCCGTCGGGGCTATACCGAGATAGTCCATCCCTGGTGTGGGGGCACCACGTTACGGGAGGTTCTTCTTCAGGGTGGTTCCGCCCTTGAAGATGCTAGAAAGCTGGCAAAGGAGACCCAGCTCGTCAAAAAGATCCTGGAAGCAAGACGGAGGAGTGAGATTCGAGCAGCCACGGAAACCAGTGAGCAACGCCAGGAGAGACTCAGGAGACATGCGCTTGTCCAGAATCCCCTAGCGGATGAACAACGAGGGGAGGATTCCGCGGTAGAGAAATAACGACTAGGGGAAAATGAAAGGGTTGGCAAGTGGCATGCAGCTGACCCCCGAACGGATGAACAACGGCAGAAGCAAAGCGAATACTATAGGAATAAGCCACGGGTTAAGCCAGTGACGGAAAAACAACGGCCGAGGAAACGCGAAACAGCTAGTGATAGAAAGAGGCGAGAAACTGCATCCTCGACCAAAGAACGAAAACGAAAGCAAAACGAATATATGAGGAAGCGATATGCAGCCAATCCAAAGACGGACGAGGAATATTATCGAAAGAGGCTAGCAGCTAAGCCCCGGACAAAGGAACAACGACGGGAAGACAGCGCCCGGGCAAAGAAGAAGCGAGCAGCCAAAATGCTGCTGCTCCATGACTCAATGGTTCCTGCCTTTCGAAGACATCACGATACGAACGCAATGTCACCGAGCATTGGCTCGTAGATACTTCTTCCGCGCAAGGTTCCAGACTTTAGACACAACCTACTCTAGATCACGATGAATTGGAAACGACACATTTCGAAGCAGCACACTTCGATCGGGGCAAACTATGAGGAATTCTGTTAGGCTTTAAGCAGGTCCTTTTCAGAGATGAACAAGGACACTCGGACCATGGCAGCGTTACCTCGTGTCAACTCTTTGAATTCTGGTAGGAGTATACGACAGGTAACATACTTTGCAATCTAGTCTGACTTTCTCGATAGTTGGGCATTCGAGTATCAAGCAAATCTTCGCTTTCCTGACCCTCATACAAGATCCCTATTGTCCTGTTTCTGCTGCTGCATGCCTTCCGCAAAATTGATCGAATCGGTCCTCACGCCAACTCTTGCGTTGGTAAGTGTGTTAAATAGCAGAGATTCAACTCGATGGTCATTGTTAGGAAAAAGCAGGCGCCGAGTATCTTTGTACCTCCGGACGCTCTCCAGGTAGACATCGAACAAGAAGGCGGTATCCATCGGTCCGCCTTTGGCTTCGGGATGGAATTGAGTGCTGAAGATGGGACGTGACTTGTGGATCATTCCTTCGTTTGACGAGTCGCTTTACTATGTGAGCTACTGGGATTCCACTATAATAGTAGGGACGTACTTCAGATTAACCCAGTACTCTTTGAAGTCGGGCGGTAGAGTATTCGCGTCGACCGCGTAACCTGAAATCTTATTATTCTACTGTGACGGTAATGTTTATAGTGAAAGTACCATGGTTTTGGGACGTGATATGCTGGGAAATGTTAGCATAATGTGACATTCCGAGTAACTGGTACTCACGCATCGCCCAGTTGTGAGATCCAAACAAGGAACTAGAACGGTCAGCAAAGCTTACGAAAGCGGCATCTGTCAAGTAGGGGCGCACTGTTGTGTGCTCTATTCCCATATCTAGGAGCGTTATCAGTCAAAGCTTCTTTGATTTCGAGGTCAGAGCTTACTTGAGCTTTGTCGTCTTTGCGCCTGCAGCCAATGCCAAAAGCTGATGGCCGAGACAAATGCCAAATACCGGGATCTGAGAAGAGCCCATGAGATTGCGGAGTGCTTCAACAGTGGGTACGCAATATGTAGGGTCACCCTTGATCATTAGCGCCAGAACAAGTTGGAAGAGGTGGAAGACGAACAGGCCCGTTGCTGATAAAGACACCCTAAAAAGGATGGTTAGTTTCAAAGGCTAGAGCAAATCAAAGTTTTTGCTCACATCGAAATGATGAGCCAGTCTATCGATCGGGAAATCCCAGGGAAACACCGTCACACTCGCACCGCGTTGTGATAGAGATCGAAGTATACCCTTGCAACGTCAGAACACAGCGAAGATTAAGCCGACATGAAATATACCTCTTTAACACCACAATCAATCAGAGCAATATGCAGATCACCGGCAGAAGCAATATGCTATTATGTAGTCAGTGACAGACACGGCAAGAGCAAAAATTTACTTGTCGTACAAAGGGAGCCTTTGTGCTAACTTGTTTCCTGCGAAGAATCAGCATCTTGGCGCTAGCTCACGCTTTCTCAAAACATACACGAGATTGACGTTTGC
Source organism: Letharia lupina (assembly GCF_014066315.1). Taxonomy (NCBI): domain Eukaryota; kingdom Fungi; phylum Ascomycota; class Lecanoromycetes; order Lecanorales; family Parmeliaceae; genus Letharia; species Letharia lupina. The sequence continues at coordinate 447,681 of NW_023502990.1, read as the reverse complement.
AGGATCTTGAAAGGCTTCGTCTTGATCGGCGTCGTAGGCCTCCCCAATGGAGATTTTTCCTAGTTCAGAACCGCGCTCACGCAGAAAGGTGACAATCGCACGTGTGTCCACACCAGTAATGGCTGCAACACCTTGTTGTGTGCACCAATCTCCAAGACTCTGTATAGCCGTCCAATGAGAATATTTCCTTGCTACGTCCGCAACCACGACCCCAGCCGGTTGTATGTATTCTGATTCGAAATGCTTCAGCAAATTGAACTCGTCTCGGGCTTCACGCGAAGGGACGCCGTAATTCCCAATCAAAGGTTGCGTAAAGACGAGGATTTGGCCACGATATGAGGGATCCGTCAGAGATTCATTATAGCCCACAATAGACGTCGTGAAAACCGCCTCTCCTGAAACATCGCGACAGGAGCCGAAGCTTTGCCCAGAGAATATTGGGCCGTCTCTGATCGTGAGAGTGGCCGGCTGCTGGTAGGCAGGAGCGGCCCTTGGTCTTATCATGGGCGACCGAGGAAATGCGGCATCCGCAACAGTTGCATGGCGGCGGGTCCCTCGTGTAAGAGCCAACTTGAGGTTGGGACTGGTTGGCCTAGCGGCCACGTGCTTGGAGAGAGCGGCAATCATGGTGATGATGCACGAAGAGTGTTTGAGATGGGCTATTGTATGAGATGGGCCTCAATTGGCTAATGCCTTCCACAAATGATCTAGAGCTGAGATTAGAGACAGCATCGGATGGAACTTGGAGGAAGAGGAGCAGGAGCAGACCAGAGATGTAGTCCTGAAACAATGGCACCACGAGTCAGTATGTACATTGAAGACTTGCGGGACTTGACAATGGTCAAGCCAGTAATGGAGCAAAGTCTGGCTTGAACGATACAATTGAGAGCTTACCTGAGAGGTGAATGTGGTAACAGCGGTATGCATAGGTGCTAAAATGAAAACAACAAGCCCAAGGCAAAGTTGGGATGGGATTGTGGAAGGCGAATTTTGTGAAAACTTCGAGTGAGGCCCCGCCATTTAGCGGCGATTTACCTTAGTCATCATCTGCCAAGACGAGGGTAAGCGTGCCAAGCGATCCTCTCGTGACGCCATTATCGAAGATTGTAAGGTCGGCAGGGGGGTTTTACTAAAATCATACCTGGAGATTCTTAGCAAAATTGTAGGCGGATGATAAGGTAAGGCTTAGGGTATAAGTAGCTATAGTGTAAAATAATATCGTATTTTACAGAGATCCTAGGAGTATTTTTAAAAATTAGAAGAATTTTCGCTTAGTCAGGAGATCTTCTCAGTCCTACCATTAATGACTAAGCCGTATTTTACACTTTGGCGTAATATTCCTTTATAGCCTACACCCCCGGTACCCTAGATATAGTTCGAATTGCAATGGTATTGATAAAGTTTCAACACTCCATGATCGCCCTTACCAACCTTGGCTTTCCCAGCTCCAGCACTCTCTCCGCAAACAAGTCTCCAATCTTGTCGCCCAACTCCTTCCTCATCTCTGCAGCATGCCCATTGGCGAACCCATTGACTGCCCCAACGCTCTCTTCCTCTAGCGACACGAGCGCTTCTAGTAATGCTCTGAAAACCATCTCTCCCTCGTTCCTTTTGCCCTCATCCATTGCATCAATAGCATCCTTCACGAGTTCTTCATACTCCTTTAGATTCGGTACAATTAGGGCACGGACAATCTCCGAACCTCCAATAGCCTGCAAACCAATAATGCCACCGTAATTGGCGCCTAGTGGCTTAGTAGGATCAAGGAAATGTTTCAGACAAGTTCGGGCGAGGCGGGGCTTCAGCATGTGGGATGACTTGCTGTACTTTTTGGTTATTGATGACAGAACAGAAGCGGAGAGGCGGCGGAGGTCATAGGCGGCCAAAGGGTCAGGTGATGAGCCAAGATGTCGACCAACGAGACATGTCAAGACTGGGGGGATTATGGAGGCAATCTGAGGGGGAGGTCAGCCTGCGCCATTGGAATGAAACACCGTAAATATTCTCACATAGGGATCAACGTAAAGATTCGAATTCTCGAGCATAGCGGTCGTAAGTAGCATCATTTGGGTGAGTACGAAAAGATTTTTGAGGTTATGCGTGATTTTCTCTGCGATGAACTGCACGAAGTAAGGCACTAGCTGATGAAGACCAGGATCACTTCGGATACTGGCTAAAGCTGCAGTTCGGTACTCGCTATTTAATTCATCAAGGAGTGCACTACAAATCTTCTCAAAGTAAAGCTGAAGCTCTTTCGATAGGACGTGTTTGACCAGGGGCTTGACTGTGATATTTTCGTTGCCGCTCATAGCTGCCATGTGGGGATTTGCACTCTGCCCTTTAGGCACCAATTCCTGGTTTCTCGAATCTGCGGCTGTAGGGTTCTGGGGTATCGAAGGCTGTACCCCTTCGACAGCCAGCCAATGTGCTAAATGATGATTAGGATTTGGCCACAGACAAGTATAGACTAGGCCTACCAGTAAAGGTCATCTCTCGCGGTACTTTAGGTAAAGGTGCATTAATGAGCTTCTCGAAGTCCACTTCTTCGTCTTCGACATAGAACAATGGCTGTCCAGGCCCAATGGACGCTTCGCCAAACCGAAGTGACCGCGTTGACTCATAGCCGTACAGAGGCTCGACATCCAGTACGCGCAGAGCCTGCGCTACATCTTGCGTGGTGAGGGTTGATCGCTTGCTGTGCCGCATGAACTTGAGGGCTTCCTCTAAGACTTGTGATATTCGATATTCGATATCCGAACAGAGTCCTTGGAGAACATCATCGCTGAGTGAGGTGATGCCAACAGACTCTGCAACGTCCTTGATGTTTTCAGGGTTCCAAACGGACATGGCCGGAGAAGATTCGGGTCCTTTGAGTCTCAATAGAGGCCTGATCAAATTGGATGCTCGCAAACCAGATTTTCTGCGACTGAACTACTTAGACTCGGTGCGCGAGTAGGCCCCAAACACTTCAAGAATGGGTGAAGGACATGTTAGAAGAGAAAAGAGGATTGGCCGTGAACTCAGGAAGACCAACAAGCATTCACTTCAACCTTTGTAGTTTTCGGGTCCAAGCTTGTTCATAAGGATGACAGAATTACAGATGGTGAAGTGTTGATTGACATGTCGAAGCAGAGACATCGGAGTTCGCCTGCCGCATACTATGTTAGCCGCGCTAAGCGCGCTTTCCGCCATCCTCAACTTCCTTGCTCATCAGTCCTGCCTTTGTTTCGAGTTTCTGGCTACATTGCGATAGACGCGCTCGATCATCGAGGAAGGTAGCTTTCGCTTGAGCATTGATCTTTGACTACAAAGTAAGTTATGGAAACTCTGCCAGTAGAGCTCAAACAGCGTATTTGTGGTCTCCTCGGACATGAAGACTTGAAGTCCATCCGTGTTGTCAATAAAACTTGGGCTTATGTTGCCGCATCATATTTATTTGAGGAAATAATCATCACGCCACTGTCTTTGGAGCGAATTCGGTTGATCGCGCAGCATGAACTTATTGCAACATGTGTAAAATCTGTCACTTTCTATGCGGACCTTTTACCTTCGATCCTACCAGAGACGTGGCATGAAAGATTGATTTCGGAGACACAAATGCGGACCATGGAAGAGGTGTCTTTCCGATATCAAAGATATGTTCTTGCCTACTGCGAGCAACAACGCCTATGCAAGAACAATCACAAGCTGAATAGAGAGATCATCGACTTGTCGATTCCGATGCTCAGAAGACTTCAACGGCTAAAGGTTACCACCGGGGGAGATTCACTTCACCGTCATCAGGTTGACAATAGTAGCCGTCCAAATCAGCAATGGTCTAAAGTTTGGTTCGATCTGAGACGCCATGCCCTGGACGAGCAGGTATCATCACGGCGGGAGACCGAGATTGCGAGGCAATTCACTCATCTACTCAACGCTCTCGCAAGTTCGGAAGTCTACATTCGGAAGCTCAGCCTAACAACATTTAGCACCAATGTTTGGCAAGGAGGAATACAACTTAGTCCAGAGCCGTACTGCGCAGGGCTCAGACGTTTAAACACCATTCTCTTGGATACCCCGTTTTCTTCAGACACTTGCATAGCACTGTTGATGGATAGTGCGAGGTCAAAGCCCTCGTTATGCTCCTCGAGGGAGCGCAAAGTCTGGAGACACTGAAGCTGCACGGGAATGCGATACATCCCCAAAATGACTTCCTACAATGCTTTCGTCCTTCACTGCCGAAGCTATCCCGGCTCAGCTTATTCGGGATCACCGCTACGGAAAAACATCTGATCGACACTCTGCTGGCCTATCGTGCCACTCTCGCGAGACTCGACCTAGTTATGGTCTTGCTGGATGATAGCAAGACTGGGCAATCGATGGGCTCATGGCATCAATTTCTCCGTAGGGTGCCCGAGAGTCTTCCTCACCTACGTGACATTCGTCTGAGATCTCTATATCATCGTGTGCTAGGGCCTCGAGCGCGAGGGTCTCAAGGCGGATTAGAACCGCTATATCTCAAAGCTGTCGAGCATGCTATCAATAACGGCACTAATACTCCTCAACCGATGCGGCATAGTACTGCTACATCCTGAAGTACAACCGCTAAGCGCTTGCACGTATCTACAGCGCGAAGATTGGACAGCGGAAGATCGAGAGAGGTTGTTCGACTGCAGACCCTTGCAAAGTTGAGAGCAGCGTAGGAAGGAAATGGCTATCATGAGTAAGATTGCATGCTTCGTACTTGATACTCGACCGATCTAAGGAAGGGGATCATTGGTCACCAACAAAATATGTAGTGTTGGTACTTACAGAAACTTGAAAGCTCGAATCTGAGGAAGCGAGAAGCTGAAACCTTGATCTGGACATCCACTACGTATGTACTGTACAGCAATCACTGAAAGCATGTACCCATGATTGTAAACGCTTATTGTATTATTAATTCCGAAGCCCCAATGGCATCATACCAACGACATGCAAATGCAGAAGTCATCGCAAAGATTGAGGCGATATTCGAGAACATTGCAGATAGCCTCCTCAACGAAGAAAATCCATACGTTCCCGTGAACGATATCTTCATTCCCTTGAGAAATAAGAAGCATACACCACTGAATGGTAATGCGCCTAGTCTATTTGACGCCGAGCCCTCAAACGGCTTCACAAATGTTTCTTTCCCAGCAAAAGGGCGGCCGAAAGAAGCTTGGAGATTCAGTACGAGTCATCACTGATAGGCGAATTACAATGGCGCTGATCGTAGTTTAGCGGTACTTATTCGCATCCTGGACCTCATGCATGAGGCTCTCTGTGACAATGTCATCGTCTCTAAGAGGTGCGTTCCCCCCATTCTAAGCCCTTCAATCTGGATCACAATTGGATCAGGATCTCCCTGACGTTTCATTGTAGGAACATCTACTACAAAGATCCTGCGCTTTTCAAGACTCAATTAACCGTGGATTACTATGTGGACATTATTGCATACACCTTTGGCGTCTCAAGACTCGCTCTCAACGTTGTTAGTGGCCAATGTCAACCCTTAGGTCAACCCTTACTCGGAATATCTCTGATCTCCTGACAACCGTCTAGACTGCCGCTGCGAAAGGTCTTGTCGCCGGGAACTTCATCTTGAAGAGGCCGGATGGCACACAGGCTTATAGAAAGCCCGGCGTGGTATGCACGCTCCAGCGGATACGAAACAGTTACGGCGCTCACAGATCGTCCCAGCCACAACTTATCGACGATCCCCACGACGTCCAAGCGATCGACATTTCCGGTGTCGCCTGGATCCTGGTGATTGAGAAAGAAGTCTGTCTCTGGTCCAAGGGCGTGTTCAGCGCTGACGACCCCCAGTCCACATTTCGAACGCTGGCGTCAAGCAATCTCCAGCAGAGCTCACGCGCAGGAAATGGCATAATGCTCACCGTGAGCACCATATCCGAACTCTGTAAACCGTCCGCTAAAAGCACCAAATCCAGGCAAAAGGCTACCCCGACATTTCTACCCGATCCTTCCTGCGTCTCCTCTCAGGCTCTCATGATCTCGACAGCATCTCTCCGCCCATCTATGCTCTCACCGATTTCGATCCGGATGGCTTGGCCATCATGTCCACCTACAAACACGGCTCGTTCAAGCTCTCCCACGAAAGCGCTGGCCTGAATGTTCCAGGCATACAATGGCTGGGCGTAAAGAGCCAAGATGTTCTTGCTGGAAACGGACAGAATGAGTACAACGGTCTGCTGAGACTCAATGCAAGGAATAGGAAAAAGGCGGTAGACATGCTGGAGAGGAGTGAGATTCTTCAGGAGGGTAGCAAGGAAGAAGAGTGGAGACATGAGTTGCAGATCATGCTAATGCTGAACGTCAAAGCGGAAATGGAGGTCCTGGCTGAAGGGGAAGGAGGCGTTAAGGGGTGGGTCGAGAAGAAGCTGCTAGTGAATGGCACCAGCTTGCCTGCGGATGAAGACTTGCTTGAAACACATCAGTTGGCGGATATAACGCTTGGCGAAGACAGATTTCCCAGCCGGCAAGCGAATGAGGAGGACTTCTTGCTTGACACGCATGGGACGCCAGAGATGTCAGCTGTAGGAGAAGGTTCCCCAAGTTTGGAAGCGGATGAGGACTTGCTTGATACATATCAGATGGCGGACACCGCATTTGCTGACGAAGGTTCGCCCATCTCGCAACTGGATGAGGATTTGCTGGAAACACATCAAGTGGGAGATATGTCTCTCGCAGAAGAAGCTTCCCCCGGCTTAGAATGGGACGAGGAGCTTTGATCGGATCACGTCAGGTTTTTGAGAGAGATCGCCTAGCCTGCAAACAGATGAGGATGTCGTAATTGGGGTGGGTAGATGTGTCAGAGGCTGAGAAGGCTTCCAAGCTGGAGGGGAGGAGTCCGTAGCACCGTCTGCACTGTCAAGAATAGCTCATGAATCATAATCGCTCGTCAATGCACGGTCACACCAGCCAGTATTGACCCCCCAAACACCCACCTGTGCTATGCAATGCCCCAGCATCCAACGCCATCGCTCCCAGAAGTCCACGGCCCACTCCCACCCTTGCCTTCTCCGTCTAGCTCTTCCCCCCCCCCACCCATCCTGCCCATCAACCCCTTCACGCCCTCCCCCTCCTTCCCCACCTCACACCCTCACCTACATCCCCAAACTCCTCCTCACCCCCTCCCTCACCGTCTTCTCGAACTCACTCCTCCTCTCCCTCCACATCTTCGCCGCCTCGATATTCGCCGGACTCTCATCATTCGGCTCCGCCAGCATGCTCATCACACTGATCAATATCTTCTCCACACTCTGTATCGGACTCCACCTCTCGGAGGCCTTTTCGTAGTGGTGCGGGTCGTCGCCCGGGGCGTGCAGGATGGAGATGCAGACGAGGCCGGAGGGGTAAACTGTGCATGCAGGCAACACGTCAGCCGTTGTTCTCCAGTGCCCATATACGGTAACGATTTTGATTCCAAAAGGGCTTCTGAGAGCACGGTCCTGAGTTGTCTGAACGTGGTAGATGGTGCGGTGGCATGGAATCTGTACCGTTCGGGTGCCACACTTCCCCCAAGAACCGCATCGTGGGTGGATTCAGCGGATAATCCTTGGGGAACTTCAACTCGGCCGGGAAAATACCGCCTTCGAAGGGCGTGCCGTCAGGTCCTTGGATTAGTGCTTCCCAGAGGAAGATATCGTCTTCGGAGACAGGGCCGGCGGTGATGCCGTCCGGTGGGGAGGAGGTGAGGAGCTTGTATTCGTGGAAGAGGCGGCGGGATGCTATTGAGGATGCCATGCTGGTCGGGTTCAGGGTAGGAGGAAGGCGAGGGGAGGGGCCAGGGTGCGAAGGTGTAGGGGTAGTGTGGGAGTAGTTGGAAGATGTTTTAAGGTGGAAGTTGAATGGACGAGGAGAGCCTCAGCTTTTCCTTGGCCAATTTTACGGTTCTGAATCTACAGCAGTACGTTGAAATAACAGGAGGAGAGAAACCGAAATATTAATTATTCGTACATCGTCATACCGAAATCTTCCGAGTGCCTTTGTAAAGCAGGGTGGTATAACCGAGCTTCCCCAACGCCGTCGCTAAATGTAGCAAGATCTCACCCTTGGATGCTTCTCTTCAGAACCAGTCAAAGTCTCCCAAATCTCCGCCTCCATCACCACCATCTCCTCCGCCGTCTCCTCCACCTCCACCGCGACCGCCCCAAGGGTCATCATTGTTTCCCCAAACATCCTCATCCTGTCCGACTTGGCCCGGTTGTTGCTGTTGATCCTGGCCATACCCGGGTTGATTGGGATCCTGTTGGCCGGCTTGCGGGGAAGCATCACCCCCACCTCTACCCGTGCCTCTCTGCATAGCTTCATACCCGGCCATGGTACCAGCACCTGTTACAGCGCCCTCGGTCCAATCACCAGAATCTCCTTTGGCGATACCGCCTGCACCATCGCCGCTTCCTTCTATTGCACCTGCTTCCGCTTCGGCACCTTCTGCAGCAGCTCCACCACCACCCATGCCTGGGAACCAGAGAGGCATGAAGCCCATACCTCCAGGCCCGCTTTTCCGGCTGAAATAGTCAAAGTCGACACTCACAGCGGTTGCAAGCATGACGGCCCGCTGGTCGAGCGACATTCCAGAATCATTTGGGTTTTGGAACCCCACCGACTGCTGGCCAGTTTGTGAGATCAGGTGCGTCGGTTCCTGTGTTAATCCCACAGAGTCCATTCGTAAAGCGTAGACTCCCGTATCGGTAAAGATTTCACGGCCAAAGCCGGCGAAGTTGCGGTTCACGGAGCCGATGAGACCGCCCTCGTTTGAAAGGAGAGAGAAATCCCACGAGAGGAACCGCTCATCGACGTAGGCGAACTTATCCAATTTGCCTTTGTTGTTGTACGGTGTCAAGTCCAATTGCTGTGAGTTTGAGAGTGGCTGATTTGCTGGTGGATACTGAGGAGCGCCAGATGTGGCACCGGAGTCTTGGGTTTGGCGGTGAACGAACAGATTGTACTTTCGCCGAAGTGGCGCCCACTGTTGCTGCGCTTCTCCTATGATACGCATGTCTTCTAAAGCCAGCCGCGAGATCTGCGCTGTGTCGGGGTTGACCTCTGTAGTAAGAGAGCCCCGGTCAATGTTTGCTATCGTTGTTGAGGGTGACGGCGAGCTATTCGACTCTTCAACAGGATCGTAGATGCCAATTCGACTCGATATCCACGAAAACGGCCTGTGAAACTAGCACTTCGTTAGCTATCACATTCTTCTTCCCAGGTCTCGCTGACATACCCTCAAGACCTCCTTCCCGTGCCTGTCAAACACATGCGTTGTGAAACTCCTATGCGTTGTGAACATCTGCCTAGCCATCATGTTTCCCATACCCAGTTCTCTCTCCGCCATATAGCCAATGTGACCTCCCTTTGGATCCATAATGACATATTTATTGGCCTGCTCAAATCCAAGCATAACATTCATGAGCTCCAGCTGCCTCGTCACCACTATGGCCGAATTTGATAATATACTCGTAGCCGGATGCCTCTCGTTGAGTACGCCATCTGGGTCTTCGGATATGTGGACTGGAGAGAGGAGGTTGTTTGCTTGGGAGTCTTGATCTCGTAGCGCATTGGACACTGTGTCGACAGACGACTGCTTTGGTTTTTGAGCTTCCGGCGAGTTCTCTTGACTTTCATGAGCTTCCCGTTGTCGCTGCCCGCGTTCTTGCTGGGGAAGCCTTGAGCTCTGGGGCTGTCTTGGTGTTGGTTTTGGCGGACGTCGAACGTTGCCTCGAGGGCCAGGCGGTAACGCTCGATACCGGGACTTTGATGTCGCGAATCCAGCTCGTAGAAGCGAGCCAGATGATTGTAGCGTCCGTGGCTGTATATTAAAGGGTGGCATTGTACAGGTTGATAGCGGATGGAAGGAGTATTGGAGGTTATTTGTTCAGAAGAAAGCGAAAGGCTTGGCATCAACATTCCTGGCCCTCTATCGTCACTGACGACGAAGATTTACACAACCCAAGCCTGTTTCTTTCCATGCTCTCAGCATTCCTTTCATAAGCCGAAGACTTGAGTTCATGGAACCTTTTCCCTTCTGCTCTACACGCCTTGGAGTCTAACAATACCGCAATCCCGAGTGTGCACACACATCATGACAATGCTCGATCATCCTCAATAAGCCTCGTAGTCTCTTTGTAGCCCTGATATGAAACGCCTGAAATCGTGGAGAAATCGATCAACATGCGCGATTAACGACAGGCAATTTCCTCTCGACACCTCATAGAACACCGACAGAATGCCGATATATGGACTGCCTCTACATCATCCCACGACAGTCATACAAGCAGGCATTGGATGCTGAGGTTCCTACTGGAAGAAAAGAAAAGAAAGAACAGCATTTGAAGTGGGACATTTTATAGGTTTGATATCAAGGGCCGTGATTGGCCCGTTCTGCCGAGGCTCCCGCCCGCATTCCTTGGCGTCGTTCTCGTGAATAGCATCCTCCCCAAGCCCACCACAACCAGACTGTTGGAAAGGCAGACATCATGTTGGCTCAAAGAATCTCTCAGCATTCTGCCCGGCGGCGTAAGTCAATCAAGGCTCTTTGAGTGTATCATTGTAGGAAGCAGCCAATGGCTAACAAAGACCCAGTCCTTGCCAAGCAACCCACCCTCTCTAGATTCACGCCCTCAGTAGCGATTGCAGGAAGCAGATTGCGACCTCAAGTCCGGTACGTCCCAAGAAACGTCGTTCCCTTCTGTAACACTTGGACACTTTTTGCGCCCTTTCTCTATCGGCACACCACCTTCGATGCAGCTAACATATTGTTAAGGCACGCCGCTTTTCAACCCTCCGCCACAGAACCCCACGCACAAACACAGCCAGCAAAACCCTCCGATGCCTACGCCATCCTCGCCGCTCAACGCTTGAACCGCCCCATCTCCCCCCACTTGACAGTCTACCAACCCCAAATCACCTGGTATGCATCCGCCCTCAACCGCGTAACCGGCTGTGTCCTGTCCGGAGGTCTCTACATCTTCGGTGCTGCATACCTAGTCTCTCCGCTGCTGGGATGGCATCTTGAGTCGGCCGCAATGGCGGAATGGTTTGGCAGCTTCGGCGCTGTGACGAAGGGGGTGATGAAGTTTGGGATATCGTGGCCGTTTACGTTTCATTGTTGGAATGGGCTGAGGCATTTGCTTTGGGATACGGGGAGGGAACTTGGTAACAGGCAGGTGCAGGTTACGGGGTGGATTGCGGTGGCGTTATCGGTGGTAAGTAGCACTGTGTTGGCTTTTGTGGGTATGGGAGATGGCAAGAGCAAGGGAAAGGGAGTGGGTGAGGAGAGCTGGAAGGGCGAATTCAAGAACTGGAAGGGTTAAGCACGGCGGAGTTTGGGTTGGTTAGGAAGGTGGTCAATTCATGTACAGAGCTTTCACACAATCATGATTCTTTCCAGGGTTCACCATGTCATCGACATGGCTGAATATCGTGCAGTGACCGTGATTCATTTTCTGCCGCTTCTACCTGCCATTACTCATTATTGCCCAGCACAGTCGCCATCCTTCTCTATTTCAAAACATCTTTCAGACAATCTTTCTAGCCCACCCTCTCGGGAAGCCAAGGTATTTGTTTGGAAAGCCAAGCGAGGTTGGCCGGCCAGAAAACACTACGTCCTGCGGGATATAAGCAAGGGTTCCGGCCTCCACGAATAGCTTTCACCTACCAAGAACTTTGACCACTTTATCTCCTTTCCCCAAACCCGCTCACGTCCCTCCCACAAAATAAACTTCACCGTCATTACAAGACTCTTTGCTCTTGATCGTGAGCAATTGATGCACCGCTGGCTTTTCGGTGATTGTGACGGGATATCGGCAGATCTGGAGGGTCTTTGCGTAGGATCTGCCTTGGGCACCAGCAGTATCACTGGCTCGGTGTGTCGGCCACGTGATCCGCGCAGAGGTGCCATTTGCACTTGCCAGGAGGAGTGATCGAATAGTAGCAAGCTCGTTTCTCGCAATTAGCCGGGCTAGGTGGAGGTGGAGGTGGTGCAGGTGGTGCTTCAGGACGATCGTTCCACCAGGACATAGTGTATCAAATTAGAATGTGCAGTCGGAAATGAGAATCGCGAGGATTTGTTGAGCTTCGGGAAATCTGGCAGAGGAGAGGAAGATGTCGGTGATGCAAATGTGATGAGATGGTGGAATCGTTCCCAGGATAGGTGGATTATATACACCATGATGGCATTGCCGCCAGATAGACGAAAACGATGGACTGATGCCCAACCCCCATGGACGTGGACACTCTCCGGACTGGCGGCCGGCACGGGCCTTCAGCTCGGACATAGCTCTCTTTGAGGATGACAATGATGAAGTGTTCGTTACTGAATGGGACGATAGCATACGAAACTGTGGAAACGGTTGGGTGCGCACATATCGATGCCCAACATCGTATACGAAGCGACAGCGAACTGTGCTCTCTTATCAAGACATCACCAAAGAAATCTATTCTATACCATCCATACACCGCGAGGAAAGAGCCTCACATAGCATTGGTCCCAACCAAAACGACTTTTATCGAAATTTTCAGCCCAACAGAACAGTATGGAGCGACAGGACAATGCACAGCAAATCACGCACCAGCAGGAGAAGGTTACGTGCCCGTCGGGGAAATTGAGTCCGTCTTCTCGATACACTTCATCAATTGCTGCCGGCAACTCCTAGTCATCGTCCGACAGCTCGTATACAATCGGCTGCGTCAGCGTCCCTTAGGTAGATTCAGCACCTCACCGTCATTCTCTAGCTTCAGATGGATACCGCTTACCGTGCACTGACGATGAGAGCTTCTTGGAGGTCATCAGCGTCTTTGAGAATATAAACGAGGTTCTTGATTGGCCGTTTTGGGCCGAACGGGGAGGTGTAGAGGGGGGCGTTGGGCTAACAGACATTCGCTTTGGCGAATGGCCCGGTAAGCGCTCTTCCGGCGGTAGATTCGGCGTCGATGGGGGATTCGCGGGGAAACGGCGGCAAGTGGCGTTTTCATCGGATTCCGCTGCATGATTGGCTTTCAGAAGGTGCAGGGGGTGTTCATCTCTAGTGACGTTAGGAGATGACTCCGGCGGAGTGGCTGGTCGATCGTGGAGGGGAGTGTACGAGAATGTTTTGTTTGCCTTATTCATTTTGTGGTACGAAGCAGCAGGTAGCACTGTGGAGAGAACGGGTGGAGGACCGGGTTGATTATATACGGGAAATTCAATTGGTCTTGCCGAGTGGTATGATCTCAGAGGTCCCCAAAGATTGGCGATGAAGAGTCTCGGGGGACCTATTTCAGATCACAATATATGTGGTATAACCTGAGAGGTCCCCAGAAAAATCGCAGCAGCTTTACAGTGGCGACCAGTTGCAGATTGTGAGACATTCTGGCATGTCAATGCCCTGCAAGGGCCATGTGCTGGTCGTGCAGCGGTGCCAAGGCCGGTACCTGAAAATAAAGCTGTTGTTCCTGAACGGGAATCTTGGGCATCAGGGAGCATCAAGGCTGGGACTGCTTTCCAATGGGGGCTTGATCGGTACAACTCATATCTGATGGCAATCTTGATGCGTTGTATAGCTGTCTCGTTCCTTCGATGCTGAATAACTTTGCGCCCTCGGGTCTACGTTGTTTCGTGGACATGTTCGGATTTATGCACCTATGCGTGTTGCTGCCCAACGCGGATGGGGGCGGCATTTGGCTTTGCAGACATTTTTTCTGTGGCTGAAATTTGGGGGTTTCAGATGGCAAGGATCTGGATGATGGACTCACGTTCCTGATTTTGAGAGGTGTGGTCCGCTGCAGATAGTGTGGAGCATCTGGAAGTCACGTGACTTTCTCACGCCATGTTTTCATTGATTGATCTGGAACACCCCCAAAAGACAGCCAATCACTTGGCTCGATAAGCGATATCAAGAAACTCGTTGGGATCAGGTTTGAAATTCCATTGGAACCAACGCTGTCCTGGACGATGAAACGTGCAGCGAACCAGAGGGGGAACCACGACCAATTGGGATTTCGTTATCCAACTCTCGTCATTCGTCGAACAAGTACGACTTGAAACAACATCCTGACCAGGGATCCAGTCCCACCGAGCCTGAATATGTTGAATGGGAAGCGCTAGCAACAAGCCTGGTAGCATAAGCTGATCCCCGCGGGTATTCCTTTGTCGAACAAGAAGGGCACAAGATCATGGCCTGACGAAGAACCCGGTCCCAGCGAGTCTTCATTTTTGATCTGGTATGTTATGGGATGCCTTCATGATAGCAGAAGGTCTGCAGTCTGCACTAAAGAGAGTGAATGTCGTCAGCCGTGGTGGCGGCAAACATTTTACAAGCTAGCCATTTTAGGACCCCCAATCCCGAAGCTCGAACAAAATCAAGGGTTCAGACATCTACTCGTGCTGCCTTCAGCTCTCGTAACCGTATGCTTCGACATACCTGTTTTGTTGTCTCGATTAGGCTTGGCGGATATCAATAGGTGTGGGTGGAGCTCGATTCAAGTAAAGTCCCGGTTCTTCATGATTGGCTCGCTCAGGCCGTGCCTTCTCATTGGACGCCGTCCATGCATTCTATCAATCGTCTGTGGCCCCGTTTTGAACCTCTCATATTGGGAAATAGGCTAGAAGAATAATATCTGAATGGTACTCTCAATGGAAGAAATTCGCCGAATGTTGTGCATGACACGGGCAAAGATTGACTGTGAATGGCCAATCCGGGACTGCCACGCCCCGACCGCCTAAGCTAGGAATGACGTCTTCCGAGTTGCTATCCCCACGTCCCGAACGACTGCAAATATTCAAAAAGCACTCCCCACTTTTTCCTGGCTTCGACGACGCGTCTTCTGCTGCAGCCTTGCGAGACCAAAATTAGACCTAGCATTTTTCGAGCTTTGACCTGCAACATCGCTTAATTCCAACGAACTTGCTAAATCACGATGTGTGACTGGATGCGGATAACATACCGGTGCGGGCATACCCGTGAATACTACACATATGAGTGCAGCGTCTACCTGTCTGGGCGCAGAGGGTGTGCCATGACGCGCCATGAGTTAGTCAATGAATGAATCGTCCGGTATACTAGGGATCCGCACTGAACACATAAATAGCAGGACTGCATACGAGAATTGCAGTACGTGACCCAGCCTTAGGACTCTCATCTTGTGGCCTCACGTGATTGTCGAACGAATATTGACGGATGGAAATCCTTAGGTCCTTGCAGAGAAGAGGCAGCAAGGCGCAAGAGGGCTGCACAGATTAGGAGAGAGGTCGAATCCGACAGAGCAAGGGCTGGTAGATGATTACGGGAGTACACATCACCATAGATAAGGGAGCGGTTACCAGCCGAGCAGATGGACAATGCATGGCGGCGGCGGACAGTCAAGTCATGTAACCGAAAGGCATCATGCTCTAGGACAATGCACTTCGTGCGTATAAGTCTTGCTTCTCTGCATGGTTCACCAGTACAAAGCCATGGGGCTCGGTATTCGTAGCTCTCCCTTGAACGATTGCGTTGTTATTGATGTTGCTGCAATACCGTACCCGAAGACCTGGTTCTACCTGCTAGCATGCGGCACTGATGCACGATGAATCCTGGAATGTATTCGAGTTCTAGGCCCAGTGAATCTTGGGAGACGGTCTGTCGTTGATTTTGTGTTACTCCATTACTTCACACTAAGCCTGATCCGCTACTAGGGGTCGATCTTAGGGGACCCTCAAGGGAGCTCTACCTAATGAAAGAGTCTTGCCTCCAATTCTCACATCAAGAGCTTGTGGAAACTCGAAATTCTACTGCTGCGCTGCCTGCCTAACACTGCCTTGGAAATCTGCTCTTCGGCCTGCCTTAATGCAGCAACGCCGAGAATCCCTTCGATTGGCAACGGATTGTACATCCTGGATGTCGAGAGCGGCGGCAACGCGCATTAAGGCCTCGCTACTGCAAGCCTCCTGCAAGTAACAAGAGCAGCAAAAGTTCATTAATCATCGGTCCGGCAGTTCCTGAATGGGCGGTCAGTTTGTATACCGACGTTTTATGGTAATTTCCCTAGACGACTCATGACTCGACTACAGTTCACTCATGAATTGACCAAACTCACAAATCGACTAGAGCAGGACGACCTTAAGGGCGTTTCATCTAGCAGATCTCGGAACTCCTCTTGTCCCACCAGACCTTCTCATTCGTTCGCAGCCACGAAGTCGGATGTATCTTTCGTGGCTGCCAGTATATCGGACGGTCCGTGAGCTCTTTGGAGCGGTAGTCCTTAGCCGCACCCGCACACTTCTCGGAGCCAATGGAAATGCAGGCTCTCTCCTTCCTGATTTTGTGAGAAATGGTTGATACTCGTTCTCATTCAACGACCTGAAAGCCTCCGCGTGTTGCAGGAGATCTTCTAACGTATGCCAACTAGCGTAACACCTCTGGACCGGACACTGAGTCGACGAATCGACCAGAACCAGACAAATCTTGTATCGAGCGGATTAGTCTCGAAAACGTTCCGTAGAGCTCCGCAATGGGGTACTAGGACGCCCGATTTAGCCCGTGTCCAACGCGTATTTTACCCGCCTGGTAAGAACAACTGACCCCCTGTCATCCGTAAACCCGTCTACAGCTGGCAGAAGCCCAGAAACGGAGGGACGTTAGAGCTGCTCCAGAACGACTTGTCAGCCAGAAGAAGAAAACAGCAGTGTTGCCTTATGCGAGACTTGAGAGAGTATACGAGATCGTGATTATTGGAATTTGTCCTCTGACTTCGGTGCCTCATCGACGCTCGTATTCGACCAGGGGTCTTCTCCAGGACTATTCTATCAGACGAGATCGACTGGTTCATACGGTCCTGTTCACTTGCGTGTATTCAGAACAAAGCGTGAGGTCAAGATTGAGAATTACAGGCCCTGCGCTCGCAGATGTTCGCGCCAAACTTGGATTTCTGCGGGTTTTTATGCATAATCTTGAGCATTTAGTGGATCTTTACATTTCGACTTTCATAATTGGCTTAGGTACGATGACGGTCTACTAATCTAGAGATATGCTGCTCCAAGCAGTGTAAGCACTCCAGGTTTTGTTCCGACAATGAAGCTCCATGTTGCCCCAGTATTGCACTGCATGTCGGCGTTTTTGACTCTGCCTAACTGCCTCCACAGCAATGTATAGCAGGCATCAGGGAGAGCACACAAATTATGCAAGCTTGGGATCTGGCTTCGTTCAGCGGGCTTTGGTGAGAGACTCCAGACTACTTATCGGCTCGTATCAACATTGTAAGGCAAAAGTTGTGGAATACATAAGTCGCTTCAACCTATACAAACATTGTCCTTTGGCTCTTTTTCTAGGATTCAGATACCATCGTAAGAGGCTCGCATATAAAAATTTATCACGACACTCTGGCCCACTAAGACGGATTAATCAGAGGACTCCACGCAGCTGAGGCATGCTTGCTCCAGTGACCCAATTCTTCCTACCTGATGAAATAGGAACGGCCATGTGTCCAAGTAGCACGTGAGGAACCAAGTATCACATCCTGGACTGCCTTCGGGAACATAGTGCAAAGAGCTACGCACAACAGGTAACGAGCAACCATGAATGGCTCAGAAAGCTCATGGAAGACACACGTTGCCCTTTTCTCGGTTGTGGTTCCGGGGGAAAAGACCTCAAAGAGATGTCCGTACACACGTTCGATATTCACTCAATGGCCATGAAAAACTAGACACAATTTCCTTTTATTTCCCCCGAATAAGAGATGGCGACGTCCTTCACTTCCACTGACCAGACAAAGAGCCTTCCTCTGGTGATCCTGTTCAATCGCACTCTAGTCCGTGTCCGTCGTTCGCTTCTGAAGGTTCTGCTTACGCCCCTGTTCTCGCCGCTGAAGAGACCGTTCCAAGTATACTAGCACTCTCGCTAGTCGACAATATCAACTGGAAGCTTCCATGGGGCCACAGCTAACCTCCCTCTAATGCTTTGGCCGCAGCCCAGAATCCGACCTTGAATACTCGTCCAGCAATTCAGAGTTTGATTGATACCCTACCAAGCTGCTGCCTTCTGGTCCTCCCTTATGAGCCATAGTTCCATCAGAAATCCGACTTTCAGTCAGAGCTCTAACCACGACCTCGGGTTCCGATCAAGGCCGGACCACGAATACCGTCCTTTGTACGAGAGGCACGAAAGTGCGAGGATATTGAATCGCACTCATAGATCGCGAAATTTGAACAACACAGACAATGCTTTCCGGACGGAGGCCTTTCCCAACCAGGCATTCTATCATGAAAAGAACTCATCTAATGAGGATGAAAGAGCTATCGGGCGAAAGGCTCATAGAACTCGACGAAATCAGCCGCGATCTGGGTCCCCGAGAGGAGTACAGAGACCCTGTAAAGCATAGAAGTGAAAGATAAGTAAGGATTAAGAAAGCAAACCTGGATACTGGGCGTGCGAAGAGCCCGACAACTGAGAGTCAATTCGATGGGTGGTTAGGATTGTAGGTACAAGATTCGTGAATGTAACTAGAGAGTCTCCCTTAATCGAAGTAGTCACCAATGAAATCTTCCCTGCTGTTTCAACGCTAAAGAATAAAGTACAACCAACACATCAAAGAATTTTAATGATGATCGACTTCTGGGAAACAGAGTCAAGTTCACCTTTGCTACCCGGCACTGATCTGACGTAGGGCTTGATGCTTGGTCGTTCCAGAATCAGTGTGCAAGCCTTCATGTATTGAATCCAATCATGTTCATCACATACACCAGTCATATCAACCAAGAGGAATGTCCCTCGATAATGTCAAGCACATCGTGCTCGTAAGCCTCGCCCTTTCCACCCCACTTCCCTACCCAACCAGTCATCACTAACAACCCCATAGGTCCTCTCTGGCAAAGGCGGCGTCGGCAAATCCTCCATAACGACCCAACTTGCCCTCTCTCTCTCCCTCGCCGGCCACTCCGTTGGCATCCTAGACATCGACCTGACAGGCCCCTCTATACCTCGCCTGCTGGGTCTCGAAAGTGCAAAGATTACCCAGGCACCAGGTGGCTGGCTGCCGTGCGAAGTTCACTCCTCGCAAACTCTTCCTCCCATAGCCACTCCTATTCTGTCGCAAGTCCAGAACGGAGCCTCGGGTTCTGCGCCCTCGACGAATGAGGCCAAATTGAATGGCCATGGCCCACCACCACCACCACCACCACCAAACGCAGGCGTGCAAACAGAGGAGAGCAATATGATAGGATCCCTACACGCCATATCGCTCGCCCTCCTCCTCCCCTCCCGCTCCTCCGCCATCGTCTGGCGCGGTCCCAAGAAAACAGCCATGGTCCGCCAATTCCTCACCGACGTCCTCTGGCCACCAACCGACTACCTCCTAATTGATACCCCACCCGGCACATCGGACGAACACATCTCCCTCGCCGAAACCCTGCAATCGAAATCCCTCCCCGGCCAACTCGCGGGCGCGGTCATCGTGACAACACCGCAAGCCGTGGCGATCAGTGATGTGAGGAAGGAAGTCAATTTTTGTCGGAAGGTGGGGGTGGAGGTTCTGGGGGTTGTGGAGAATATGAGCGGGTATGTGTGCGAGTGTTGTGGGGAGAGGGCGAATCTGTTCGGGAAAGGGGGTGGGGAGGTTA
This sequence comes from Letharia lupina, assembly GCF_014066315.1. Classification (NCBI taxonomy): domain Eukaryota; kingdom Fungi; phylum Ascomycota; class Lecanoromycetes; order Lecanorales; family Parmeliaceae; genus Letharia; species Letharia lupina. The sequence continues at coordinate 428,087 of NW_023502990.1, read as the reverse complement.
TGGCGGGGAGCTTTGAGGTGCCATTTTTGGGGGGCGTGCCGGTGGACAGGCAGTGGGGCGTTTTGGTGGAGGAGGGGAGGAGGCCGGGGTACGGGGTTGTTGAGAATAGTGAGGAGGGGCAAGAGGAAGGGGAGGAGGAGAAAGAAGGGGAGGGTGAGGGTGAAGAGGGTAGGGCGAAATCAGGGGCCCTGGAGATCGATAAGGATAGCAGGGAAGAAGGGCTGCTGGTTGATAGATACAGGAGTTGCTCACTTTGTGGGGTTTTTGAGGGCATTACGAAACAGCTGATCGACATTGTGAGAGGGAGGAGCAACGGAGCCGTCTGATGGGTATCATTTTCAGCGTTCTGCGCTCTTTGAAGCATTGCAATGGCGTCGTCACATTTCAACTGTATGTCATGAGCGTTATCATCGTTCCTGCATTATCATGTCTATCTCCATGTTGGGAAACTGGTTCTGGCTTTGTATGCCTTCGTGTCCGTGCAGATGTTTCTCCTTTTGACCATGGCACGACAGCATTCGTCTATCATCTGAGCCGCCCTTTTCAAACTCCAGCTATGCAATGCTATCATACAATCTATGACCATTTTTGAACCATAACTCCACCTCTCTTGAACTCCGACAGGTCACCAAGTACTTGGCTCTTGTCGCTCAGCTCCTTGCTGGGGAAAGTTGTCATGAGCACCCATGAGCGAGTCCGACTCTGCGGATTGGAAGCGGTAATGAAAGAGTATACGTCGCCGATGGTGTGTGTAGTATTGAAGCGTGCAGGGAGACGCGTACCATCTCCTAACCGTATTTGCAATGAGAGGGTAGGCTGTGACTCGTTCACGTCAACTACTACTGCTTGTGTCGTAGCAGAACTTGCTGGAGCGGCGGCTGGTGCTGGCGCAGGTGCTGGTTCTGCTGTCCTGTTTGATATCCCAGGTGTTGGACTACCTAGTCTCTGACCGCCGCCACCAAATGGAACGTACTTCTTCTTTGGCTGTACATATTTCTCTGAGTGCTGTTCTAGCTTGACATCTACCTCTTGAGCCATCTCGACGTTTAGTATTGCAAGTGGGGCGCGGCCTGTTTTGATTTGGGCGAGGATGGCGGCGTTCGCTGGATCATCTGAGCGGTAAAGCGGACCGTCGTCGACTGAGAACCCGTCGGCCCAGAAGTGGAGATGGCGCTCAACTGGGGGTGCGTGTTGTGGTCGAGATGCATTAGGGTCTTCAATGGTTTGGCTGGGGGCGTCGTCGCCGCCAAGGGTGTGTGCCGTACCGGTGAAGCGAGAGCTCGGGCCGCGTGGGTCATCTCCGCCTGGTCTGGGAGTATTCCTAGCAGAGTGTTATAATATGTAGACGACTCCGGCTTGGGTTACGACATACTTCTGTGCTTTCTTGATGATCTTCTTTCTGAGCTTCTCTGCTGTACCGGGGTTCTCCACGGCTAAACCAGATTTCTCACCTCCCGCATAGAGATCCGGGTTATCGTCGTCGCTTGGCTCAAAGTCGTCATCATCATCCTCGTCATCATGGCCGTGACCGTGGCCTGCGTGGCTAGGCCCCCCACCTCCACTCAGGTCTCCTAGTGTAGCGAACTTTTTCTTCGGTGGCTGCGTTGCAGATGGGGGTGGAGGCATGCTGGAAGAAGCTGGTATAGGTTGTGGAGCTGAAGATGTAACTGCTGGAGCCTCTGGGGCTTGATCATCTTCCTCTGTCCCCTCGGAGCGGTTGAAGTATTCAGTGACTGCGGATCCTAATTCCCAAGAGCTGTTTGCGAGGTATTCTTGAGCCTGTCGTTTGGCTATATCAGCTTGAAGCTCTAGTATGGGAAGAAGCCATGGGGAGAAATACCACTTGTGGTGTTACACCAGCCAAACCCACGAATTCCGAGATAAGTGCGTCGTGATCGGGTTGTCCTTCCGCCATGATGTTGATATGATTTCGGGGAACAGGATGTGTAATGAAGGTGAGAAGCAGGTCGTTGGCCGTGCGAGGTTGTATTTCAAGGATTATGTGAGGTCGATTGCACACAGTGATGAGGGTCACGGAGTCGAGTGCAACGGATACCTGATGCCAAGACTTTTATTGATGGGTTTGAGTCGAGAAGGTTTGCCGAGTGTATTATACAGGTACCCCAATGCCATCATCTTCACATCGCACAGCCAGCAATGGCCGGGTGACATTGAAGAGATAATTGCTGCGCCGGAATCCTTCAAGTTCTCATCTCTACTCTCGCCATGGCACAAGAACCACAGCGGCCCGACTTGACTGCATCCTCTGCCACGATCCCCTCTGACAGCGAGAATTACTCTTCCTCCCAGAATGAGCTCTCTCCCTCCCCACCGTCCTCCTCGAGTTCTCCTATGATATTATACTCGCCGCCGACTGTATGGGGTCTGTTACGGGGCGCAGCGATCAATGTACTTCTACCATTCGTCAATGGGCTGATGCTGGGATTTGGGGAGCTACTTGCTCATGAAGCTGCTTTCAGACTAGGGTGGTCGGGGACGAAGGTATGTACTTTGATCTTTAGCTACGTATTGGAATGGCAGACTGCTAGCTTGGATAGCTGCTGCCGATACGTTTCTGGCGCCTTTCGGTTTGCTTCGCTTCTTGCCCGACTTGTGCTGACGACCAATTGCATTAGATATTCCCCAGCGGACGGAACTCGAGATCAGTAGGACCGGGAATTGAGATTCGAGATGATCCATCGGAGAGAATACGGCGGGAGCAGGAGTTGAACGACATGACATCTCTAGAGTGAAGCCGATACAAGTGGTGAATGGGAGCCAACCACCACTTCTTATAGACGACAATTGGCTGCACATACGGCGCTCAGGCTCTCTTAGGATTCGAAAAGGCATTACTTGGCGTTGGACCGGTAAAGCAGCTACTTGTAGAAGCCATGCGATCCACAAATGTTACATACCAAGCCCATTTAGAGGGGCTACCAACCCCTCTACTTGAGACTGCTTCCATACGTCTTCCATCATTCAGTGTGCAGGCGCTCGTTTCAAGAATACACTTTTGCACTCGTCTTGAATTGTCTCTCATTGATTGCATCGGTGTCTTCGAATGTGGAGGTAACTTCAGGATGATGTGGCCCGCGAAGCTCAGGAATTTTCCTCGAGAGATACAGCCATTTGTGCTATTCCGGTCGTTGACATCTGTGATGATAGACTTGATCACGTCGATAGCCAACTGTCGTACAAAAGGTGGATTTACTGCCTGAAGAGGGTGATGAGTACGAGCAGCTTCCATATTGAGGGGGATGCATGGCTATCCGATTGGAACTCAAATAGGCATGCCTCCACAGTGAGAAACAGATGGGTTGGAAAGTAGTATTGGGTAAGGAAAGTACACATTCTCTCTCCCAGGGGTTCTATAGTCCGCGGCAATTGGCGGAGCCACTTCACCTTGGAAACTGAGCCATTCACTTCAGCAAACCACGTGAGAGGCTGTCGTGTAGCGAGGTACGGCTTATTCGCCAAGGTTTGCATGTGGACACCTATCACGAGCCATGGGCGTTGGTACTAGTTTTTCCACCATCGCTGTCGGGCTTCGCCGTTCCTTAGTTCTAGCTCTCGATCAGATGCTGCCACCCAGTCAACTCCAACCCAATTCATTGTTGTTTCAACCATTGGTAGTGCAATAGAAGCGTAGTGTTCTTCAAAATGTGAGAAGCTGCTGGGCTGAATTGGCAGAGAATTATGTCGTGAAGTCTGATCACAATGCTAATAATTGTAAGCTTTGTGTTTGATTTCGGTTCGAGTAGAGGCGTGAGGATCTGTGGTGACTGGCATATGTGTGCATGTCTTATTCCGGCTCTTATACTTAGAGAGCCTTGTCAAGTTACCTAGGACTTTATATATAGAGACGCTGCGTTGAAACCACTACTTTGTTAGACAAGAATAACACAATCATTCACAAAGATGGGATACTGTTGGGTAACAGTTATCTATAGTGCTGGCCACCGCAATCATATTCACTTCTTGTGGAAGACTCTATACATCCCCCCTGCAATGCCACGGCTGCGGCATTGATACATCGGAGTGGAAGGCCTAGCGTAATGAGAAGAACGAAATTCCGGCTGTATCCTGAAATTATTAAGAACATGAGCTGGTGAATCGAGATGATAGATACCAGGGGCATCTTGGCATGGTGCCGGTGATGAGTACCTATGATCCTTGTCCTTGACTGTGAACAAGCGCGCCATGATTGCCAACAGAAGGCAGCAATACCTCTGACCAACCCAAGTGACAATGCAAAGGGAGTTTGCCATTCGGATGCTTGCTAACAAGATGAAAATTGTATTGCCTTCCTTCATCACAACGTGGCTATCTGAACTGCAAGCGTATTAACACAGATTTATTCTGCTTGGTGATCTAATATCATGGTCGGATAAAAAATGAAAGCTTCCTGAAGGAGCAAGCGATGGAGAAGCAAACACAGAGTCACTGATGAACCCGCCAGAATCCCAGGAATTTAGTGTAGTTGGCAACGCCCAACACAGTGCCTCGCGACTGTCAAGTTGTGGAGCTTGAAGAAAACTATCAATCGAAGTGTGCATGGTTGATATTGGCGTTGTTTGCTGGTGAATCCCGGGGTAAGTCTCGGCAGACCTTCCTCATCAGTATTCATGGAGACATTCTGTGATTCGAGTTCCTCACGAATATCCTTACACCTCCAAGCTAAGCATGATACAAGCTCGCTGTCTGCACAGGTCTGGCCACCGCATTGCAAGTAGCAGTGTAGCCTTGGCAAGGTCCCCTCGACATGGTCAAAAAGTACCGCATCCTAAAGCTTTCCGCGCTTCTATTGGACATCTACTGACCGTCTCCCGTAGTCTTATTCCGCTTTTGCTGGAGCCAGCTTGAGACTTGGACTTGCTACAAATACTTCGACATGGCCGCCGAAGCCATGGCAATTGCGACAATGGCCTTCTCAGCGCCTCAACCGTGATTTCGCGCCACGGTTCGCCTCGACGACCCCAACTCCGCCTATCGCCGAGGTTCAGTCCGACTATGTTCCTCCTCCTCAAACCTCCGTTCCAGCGGGAGAGGAGTTTGTACCAACCTCGTTTGATGAGATAACCTCTTCTATACCTTCACCTGTCTACGAACACCTCGGTTTCCTGAAGGAGATGGGTCTTGATTATGGTTGGGGTCCAACAGCTTTCGTGGAATACCTGTTGGAACATGTGCATGTCTACCTTGGTACACCTTGGTGGGCGTCCATCGGTATATCAATATTGATCATCCGAGCTGCGCTCTTCAAGTTTTTCATGGATGCTTCTGACACCAGCGCCCGACGTCAACACATCAAGCATTTAGAAGACCCCATCAATGCGCGCGTTAAGGCCGCGAAGGCCAACAGAGACCAGAAGGCTTTGCGGGAGGCTTGGTCCGAACGTAGTGCTTTGTACAAAAGCGCTGGCATAAATGTGTGGAAGTCGTTCGTGCCTTTCTTGCAAATACCCCTTGGATTTGGTACCTTTCGGCTCATGAGAGGCATGGTATCTCTACCGGTACCTGGTCTTGACACTGGAGGATTGCTGTGGATATCTGATCTGACCCAATCGGATCCTTACTTCATTCTACCCATTGGCACGGCTGCGGCATACTACTTTACGTTCAAGGTACTCAGCCATGTGTTTGATTGATGACAGACGCATTAGCTAATGCGGTTTTAGAGTGGAGGAGAGACTGGTAACAGCGAGCTCATCAGTAAACAGACGCAGAAGGCGTTTCTCTACGTGGTCCCTCCAATGAGCGGACTCTTTATGATGTTCTGGCCTGGTAATTTGCAATTAACCTTTTTCATCGGTGCCTTAATATCCTCCGTACAAGCAGCGGTGTTCAAGAATGCTTGGTTTCGGGATCTCGTTGGCATGCAACCATTACCAAAGCCAAATGCACCAAAACCGCAGATCCAGGCGTATCCTCGATATCAAGCACCATCGAGTACTCCATCGAAAGGAATCTTTGAAAATATCAAGGGTACAGTGTCAGATATCATGAAAACGGGAGAGAAATTTTCGCCCACATCTCGACAGCAAGCTCCGACGAGTAGGCTAACAGCTGGAGAGAAGAAGCATGCAAATACCTATGAGGACAGGAGGCAACGGGAAATCGCGCAGGAGGCTGAGATGAAGCGACAGAACGCGCAGGCAAAGTTCGAGAGACAACAGGAGCAAGAGACTAGGGAGCAAGAGAAGAAAGAAAGGTTGCAAAGACGAGCAGAAAAGAAGGCTAAGCAAAGGTAATAGCGCACGGTGCATATGCAGGGATTATGTACGATAGTATGCTTGTGTCCAATGCTCGCGGTTGCATAGCGGTTTGTCGGTGTACGATTTCACCAAAAATTCAATCATCTTGTTCATCATTCCGGCAGAGCTCTCACAGTCACCGACAGGAGATGCAACCACGATCAGATGCAGATCAAATACACAGCCACAAAAGATTCGAATAGTTGGCCGATCTCGCGCACGTGTCATGACGCCACTCGATGTGCCGAGCTGGGCCACACGGGACTGAATTGGAAGAAAGGAGAGGTAGGTAGAGGATATGAGTGCACCATGGGATACCTGTGGTAAGTTGGAACATCTCGCAGACCTTTGTGAGTACGCATTCATGATCTTATCAAGATGGTCGTCCTAGTCCAATTGAAGTACTCTCAGCAATCATTTCGTACAGAGATCCCTATCATATCGCAACCTCGTTACGGTATACTGCATATCCTTCTAAAAGAGTCTCAAGTACATGTAGAAAAGATGATGATATTACATGTACCTTGCCTTATCCGTGTAGGTTCTCCACTCACAATCACAAGAGGTCTAGAGACTTCTTGATCCTGCCTCAGCAATTGGTTTCCTTCAAATACCTATAAGCCGTTCTCTAAGAAACGAGCACACCGTTGACTTTTCAGTCGAAAGACCCTATTTTGAATGCCTACCCATTCTGTACGGCGCATCAATCCATCAAGAATATGAAGGCTCGAGTGTATCACCCGTGCAACCCGAAGTGCCCGCCTCTAGACCGAAAATGTACAAGGTCTCCAACCTGGAGGCCTTGACCCACCACTACGCACGTCGTGGCGTGCTAGGTTCTGTAGGACTCGTTGTGACGCTGTTTGTGTGTCGTTTCTACAGATCGGCAGTGTTGAGACTTGGGAGGACATGATGATCATTCTGAAAGAGGTGAGATGGTCTACACCTGAGATCTGACAAGGCAGCAAAAAAGCCAGGACTCTGGAGAGTCGAAATCTCGAAGCTAGACGAGGATCGAGTCGAAAAGAGGCACGAAAGTATCATTGACGAAGATGCGGAGACTTGACTTTGTGCCTGAGATTCTGCCGACACCGACCCGCAGAGCTACCTCGGCGTTCGAAATCAGTCCCTCCCTCCTCTCGTCTCTATACTGTTCGTCAGCTGAGATGCGGCTTCATCAAGGACGCTAATGTTGACGCGTCGGATATCGGTTTGACCTGCGACAGCCTCTTGGATCCTCCTCGACGGCTTTCGTGGCAGCTCATCACCAGAAGGTTTCGTTTCGTTTGCTGAACCGCGTTCGGATCTGCCCGTGGTGCAACAGGAGGTCGAGAAGCTGAAAAGCTACTAGCTCCCGATCCGGAGATATGCTCCTATCATGTTCAACGACTATTCGCTCGAAATGATCTAGAACAAGTATCCATGGGCTGGCCCCAGTACAAAGAGGGGCATCGGAATCCGACCTTTTGATGAAGCGCTTTTATGACATAGCCGGTGTAGAGCCCAGCCACTCTACTTTAGAAGCCAGTGCGCCTACAGCGGCTCGGCCCGTAGAGAGAGACGGCGAAGAGAGAGGTGACGAGGTGGTCACCTTGCCAGTCTCCAGTGTCGTTGTTGCTTGCCACTCGATGATACGGTAAGTGATAATGATCGAGATTTGTTATTTGTGAGCACGGTTGGTGTTTTTCTGTTATTCAATTTCACTTAGACAGAGCAGTGTTTGCCTTGGGCGGATCTACCCTTCGGCGTGTCTCCTTGCGCTCGTAGATATATATCTTCCTTGCAATTGACATGTCTTTGCGAGTGATGGATGCCAAGCAAGAGCTCTGAGGTCCTCATCCGGCATCATGACATGAAGAAGCATGAGCCTTCAAATTCTAGCTTTCTCATTCGCTTGTCTCGGATGGGGGATACGTCACCAAAACCGACGTCACTTTACTTCTCAAGCTACCTTACAGACTCTACGAGTACAAAAGTCTTTCGCATTCAATGCTTTTATCGTTCCCCTAGCAATTCCAGAACGGATCTCCACAATGGCACCTCAAAACCTCGAATTCAAGTGCGCAATCGTGACAGGCGGAGGCAACGGTCTCGGACGAGCAATTTCAGAATGGTTGATATCCCAAGGCAAGAAGGTCATAATTGTGGGTCGAACAGAGTCGAAGCTTCAAACCGCAGCCAAGGAGATGGGCCATTCCACGCCATACTACACCCTTGACACCGGGAATATCTCCGCGATCCCTAGTTTCATAAAGCAAGTCGTGAAAGACCACCCCGAAGTCGACTGCCTAATCAACAACGCCGGAGTTCAAAGACCTCTAGAGGTCAACAACTTCGATCTGCAAAAAGCCGACCAAGAAATTGACATCAACATCAGAGGGCCCATGCACTTGGCCATTGGTCTCCTTGATCACTTCAAATCGAAGCCTAACGGTGCCTTGATTGTCAACGTCTCCAGTGTCCTTGGTTACATTCCGACTAGCATCGTCAATCCTGTCTACAATGGCACAAAGGCATGGGTCCACTTTTGGAGCATGAACCTGCGGACACAGCTTAAGGACACCAAAGTTAGGGTGGTGGAGATCGTACCACCAACTGTAGCGACGGACTTACACAGAGAGAGGTCGGATCCAGATGACAATAAGAAGGAGAAGAACCCCTCGGCGCTGAGCGTTGATGAGTTCATGGACTTCATCACCAAGGACTGGAAGGCGGATAAGGAAACCATTGGGGCAGGGCCGAGCCAAAAAGTAGTGGACAGGTGGTATCACGAGTTTGGACCGGATTACGAGAAGGTCGCTGGGACGAAATGAGAGTATGTACAGGCTCAATTTTGGCACGGTTACTTTCCAACCGTGGCCGAGGCATTAGGAGCCAGCGGTGTACATAGCCATCAAGCGAGGGTGTTCTAGATGAAATCAAATAATTCGGTGCTGTAAACAGGCCTCCCGTTATGTTTCCAGCGCTCTCCGGAGCCTTGATATGATGAACGACAGTGCTGGGATTGCGGAGAACTGTGCGACATCGGATCGACTACCTTAAGCTTTTAGGGACTAGAATAGCAGTACTCTAACCTCATTCGCTTTATCAGATCTGCTGATAAGATCACGTACCCTCTAATTCTTCATATATGATATCGACAAGAGTACTCCTAATCTACCACACTCACGACGTCTCGGTGGCTATATAATTTCGATGCTTCATCCAGCATATAGAGCATCCTCTCCAAGCACACATCGTTACCGAATGCCACCTATCCGCGTCCCCACCACCGCTCCCCCAACAATGGCAACCAGTTCCCCTCACGTTCTCACCCCATCCGCATCCTCCACAACCAACAAACCTCTAGCACCCATGCCAGGCACATCTTACCCGCCCACGATCTCCATGAACAAAGAATGGGTCCTTCCACCAAAACCTAAGCCTGGCCGAAAGCCGGCAGTCGACACGCCGCCTACCAAACGGAAAGCGCAGAACAGAGAAGCTCAGCGCGCTTTTCGGGAAAGAAGAGCCGCTAAGGTTAGCGAATTGGAAGATCAGATGAAGGTGAGGGAGGAAGAAGATCAGAAAGAGCAGGAGAAGTTGGTGGCCTGCGTCAAGCAGCTAGAGCATTGTTTGGATGATTGTACTGAGAAGCTTATGTACTGGCGGGAAAAGTACGCTGGGATGGAAGACGCTTATGAAAGGGAAAGACAGCTACGGCAGAGTGCGGAGATGGAAATTGAGATGCTGAGGAAGGGGATGGCAGATGGGACGGGGGCTGTTGCGTTGCCACCAAGGCGGCCTGTACAGAATGGATACATGGCGGAGCCAGCACCTGGAGTTCAAGATTGCACCACAGCGACGGAGCTTAGTGCAATGGGTTGTGGCAAGTGTAGCTTGGAGACAAAGTGCCAGTGCATAGACGAGGCGTTCGACATGGACAACGTGGTAGCTGAGCCAGATGTTCCAAGATTCAAACGCCCGCATTCGCCCCAATCCCACACAGACAACAAGCGCCGTCAACTATCGAACCCCGATACCAGCTCGGAGATCGACTTCACAGCGCAATTCTCCACCCGGCGCCCTCCGAACCTTACAACCTCCGCCTCGACCTCATCCTCCATAGCAGCGACAGTACTGCCAGACCCTTGCGGCTTCTGTTCAGATGGCACGACCTGCCTCTGCGCCGAACTAGCTAATGAGCGCCCAGACCGCGCTCTCAAATCTCCAGCATCTACCTTGCCTACGCCACCAGAAACAGCAACAAGCAACACCAGCACCTCAAACCCCTGCATCAACGGCCCAGGAACCTGCACCCAATGCCGCTCCAACCCAACCAGCACACTCTTCTGCAAATCTCTCGCTGTCACCAGACCTATAAACCCTGACCCACTCTTTTCCGCAACGACCAATACCACCGACCAAGCAACAACCCGAGGCTCCACCCTCAAATGCGCCGACGCCTTCACAGTCCTAAGCCGCCACCCTGGCTTCGACCAAGCAACTTCTGAACTAACCACTTGGATACCTCACCTCTCAACCGTCCCCTCCGCAACTACAGCCTTCGACGTCGAAGCCGCCTCCGTAATGGGCGTGCTCAAGCTGTTCGATCGACGCTTTGGCAACACAGGCAAAGCCGAACCGACGAGCTCCAAAGACGTATCTAGCGACCAGCTGGTTCGCATCCCAGTCCAGGCTTCCCAGGGCGGAGGAGGAGGAGGTGCTTTGTATGAAGCTTTTACGACTAGGGAAGATAGGGGAGGAAATAAGATTGGGAAGCACGGTACGAGAGACGGGAACTGGATTGCTTACGCGCCTGGTATTCAGGCGAGAGGGAAACTGGGGAGGCCGAGGATCGAGGATGGAACATGGCCTGAGGATTCACGACGGGAGCAGGGGGAGTAGATGGCTTTACAAGGTGTACGTCAAAGAGTCTGACTTGGCTGCTCTGTGGATGAAAGTATCGATAAGAAAATAATCCCTTCTCTGATCTCCTCCTCAATCTCCCCTGCTTTGATTAGCCCCTACCCCCTCGCATATTCTTCAGCGCTTCTCCAATTCCCTTGTACGGCCAGCCGAGATCAGCATACAAGAACGGGCGCTCGTCGAACCAACCATCGTCAGGGCTGTACAAGTTCGAAATAGATCGGTTTCGCTCACCCCACCTACGCGATCCCGATCTGCGCCGGAACGATCGTACTCCTCGCAGTGCCCCCGTGACTGCTCGTCAACGGTGGCGCTTCCGATCACAAGCCCGGAGCCACCCCTTCCGCCTTCCTCCCACCCTGGGAAGCATCCGCGCGGAGAAATGTGACGAAACGATCCGGAGACGCCTTCCGTATGTTCTGTAGACGCGGGCCCTCCCGCGACGGTCCCCGCCGGACTTCGGACGCGTGGCGTAGAGCTCGTCCACCGCGGTGACGATGGTGTCGATGTTGAAACCTGCACGATGGGGTTGAGCGCTTTTGGGAAAAAACTTCGCGCCCTTTGGCGTGGCTCCTTCGAGCCGTGCTTCTCGGTCCCCATACAACACGTGTGGAACAATCTTCCGCGCAGCTCCGCCGGGCGTGGAAGGCAGCCCGTCGTTATCCGCGCAGATTGTGTGTGTATCCGCGATCACTTGCTGGGGTTTCGGCCTTGATGGCTTGGATTACAAGTCTGCACATGGGGAAGACAATCATGGCGGAGTTTGCCGAGTCGATGCCATGCTGCTGGAGAGTGGAAGGAAGAAGTTAGCCTGTCGACTACGCCTCAGAGAATCCCAAGGCCAACATGCAGGGCCTAATGCGATTTCGCTCGGGCGTATGAGAGAACGGATCTTGCGGTTTGGACGGATAGATTTCCTTACCGAGCAATGATACGGGGTACATACAATAAAGGAAAAGTCCACTTCTATGCGAGTTTATTGCATGGCGCGCGTCACTTGTTGAAATGAGGAACGGAAAACTTGACCCCTTTGGTGCCTTCAATGTCGCAGGTCGCTGTGATCACTTCGACGTCGCTGAGGCTGAATTGCGACCTTTGAGCTAGTAATGAGCCAGTCTGGAAGATCATGGCACTGCCATCATAGTAGAGTCTGTCTCCGTCACATCCTTGCTGGTTTGCATACAGATAGATCCCACCTACCTTCCTAGTTGCTTCATTGATCAAATGTTAGCGCGTCTCTAACTTCCTCGATTAATGGTGTGAGCCACTCGAATTTGTGAATATCTCGATACCATCAAGAGAGGTTTGGGCATGAGGTCTGTTCGGGGTAAATAGTTCTTCGCAAGTCTCGCAACTGACGATAGTGTCTTCACAATCAGTGTAACTACTGCATCGCCAATCGTCGTCGTTCTCTTACCAACAATACTCTAATACTCTGGATCATTCGAGGAAGGTGAAACTGCTCAGTATGGCCTGGTCTTCTCCAATGGGCGAAGAATCGCCTTTCCCGATAATTGCCGCTTTCTTTCGGACGGATAAGAAGTTTTGAATTCTGCGGCGGTAGCCATATCGACTCTGCTATTTTGCTCGGCTATATCCCCTACTCGGCGTTGTAAGACGTCAATGCTGAAGATTGGCGAAGAATGGAGTCGTGTGCGAGCGATGAATATTTGCTGGGGATTCAAGTCGCTGGCTATGTATGACCCTGTCGAGGCGCTTCGTGAGGGTTTCAGCGACCATTGCAGGGCCGGTGCCGACGTCTTGGGCGAGGCTCTATTGCCCCTCGTGGGAGGTGTGATGTAAATCGACCAGGTCGTCGAATGAGGGGTCGTAAATTTCATGGTAGCTCAAGTAGCGATCCAGGTTGTAGCCTGCGCCTTCAAAAAGAATAGGATACATTAAGGCGGCCTTCTTTGCAGATAGTAGTCTTGCATGTACGATACTACTTCCAGCAAGTGAGACTGCTCCAAGGAATTGAAAGGTTAGCTGGCCTTGAGTGGGAAGCACGAAAGCTTTATTTTACGAAGATGTGGGTAAATAAATGAGGATGGGGTCACTTAAACGTAGAGAACAGCAATGCCAATATCAGCACCAGCCAGCTACAACGTTTGATGGACCTATTTTCTAGTCGAACAGATAAAGCGCTGCAGCTGGCTGAATGAAATAGGTTGCGGCCTGCCGAATCGTCTGCGTTCTGCTCTGAGGCTTGTGCGGTGACGATAGCAATGACAAAGCCAACGCAAAGAGAGATCACACAGATTTGTTCGAGGAGGATTAAAATCCGTCGTTCAAACCTCAATGATGGACCTGCCCGTCCTGTCAGAAAGATTTGATGCCGGAGGAATCTTGACAGCGGCCCTGCATGCAACGGGTTCGGGGCGCCTGCAGCATTCCTACTTCTTCCATGTAGGTAAGACAACCTCACTTCATCATCACACCTTCATCAAGCCAATCAAGCTTAAACGTGATAACTTTCGGCAGCTATCTCGCAGATAGAGATGAAAGAAGGACAGAAGCGCAGGCTGGCAGCGAGAGTCAGCTTCATCGCTACCAGTTGCCCCCGCACAACGCCCCCAGCACCACCGGGGCTTCTCAGAGTGCAGCCATCGGTCTTCGATAAGCAATGTCGCAATCGCTTTCATTCGGACTCCTTCGTTGTCGCCGTCGCATTCGCATTCGCTTTCATTCGGATTCTTTTTGGCTCATGAAGGCTAGATCTCAAGGTGATATGAATCGCCCAATGAGATGATAATTCCTGACCTTTATCGACGCAGCATTGCGTCTCCCGAGATAACTTTGCGGCACTGTCGAAGCCGAATCTTGCTCCCGTGTTGGAACCTTGGAAATGACAGGCAACCCTTGGTACGTACTACACTCTGCTTGCACTTCGTATCGCAGTGATACTGTGTGTCTACGTGAATTTGTTTTTTTACTTCCATGAGGAAAATACTGCTGTGTATCACGAAAATCCTGGGCTGTGGGCTGCGCTTCTCGGGGACTTTAGACGAAGCAGGCCTGTTAGGCTCAAGAATAGGGGAAGGGTTGGCGGCTCCGCAAGTCGGAACGGTAATCTTGATTGGTAGGAATACTTCCCTCGTTTCAGGAATCAGGAGTCAACAGGGGTTCCTCGGCTGCAGAATAATGTTGGAGGCGGAGGTGTCGTAATCAATAATCATCACTCCTTTCATTTCACCTTTCACTTTTGAATGTTGATTATTATTCTTCTTCCCCTCCTCTGTTCTTCTTATCAATCGCATTGTCTCTTCATGGCTTTGCGCGTATATATTCAGTCTTTTCGCTTTCTACATATAAGTCATCCGCCACCGTCATGATACCTTGGCTTAGTTCCCCTGTCGCCCGCATGGGCCTCGCCATTCTGTCTTGCATCGTTTTTATCCACGTATGGATCATGCCTTCTCAGAAGCATCAAAAACAGCCACAGTTTCAGCTGGTCATCTCTCACTATAATGAAAACTTGTCCAAAGTGAAAGATTGGGTCACTGCAGTGCGCGAGATGCCATTCGTAAAAGAGCTCGGTTCAACCGTCACGGTATACACAAAGAACAAGCACACCAACCTCGATCAGGTCAAAAAACTCTTGGATGCTGCAGAAGTCATTCGCCTCCCAAATGTCGGCAGAGAGCAAGGAACATACATGCACCACATCAACAAGACCTACGACCATATATACCCCTACACCATGTTCAGCCAAGCCGCAATCACCGGTCTCAACGACACTGGTGACACCTCCCGCCCTTTCACCGACTGGCTCGACAAATCTCTCCGCTACAAGTTCACCAACGAAACCAAATTCTTCAACCTCCAACACGGTGGCAAACCCATCTTTTGCGTCTGCGGTAACTGCCCAACCGGCCACTTTCCCCTCCTCCCTCAACTCCAAACCCTCTTCGACAACAAAGTCTGCGACTCCACCGAGCGACAGTCAATCTCCTGGCTCGGGCAATTCATTGTGGCGAAAGAAAAAGTAATTACGAGGCCAAGGTGGATATATGAATACATAGGCAGTCTGTTGGATGCGCCGGAGGGTCATTGGATACACCAAGAGCAGGAGCCGGCAGGGTTAAAACAGATGCTCGGGGAGAGCCTGCCTGACAATCCGCTTTTTGGACACACTGTGGAGAGGTTATGGCCGACGCTGTTCAATTGCAGTAATGAGCCGGATATGCCAGGGTGCATGGGGAGTTGGAGCCCGATGCCTGGGCAGAAGAAAAAGGATGGCAAACTGGAAGAATCGTATATATGAAAAAGATATCGACACCACCAATATGTTGACGAGGCCGCGATCCATCATGCCCAAGAGGGGCCGGAAGACTTGACCGGCTATCTTTCATCTTGAAGGCGGAGGTATTCCAGTTCGGTCTATCGCCATCGAGGATTCAAGCGTGGAAACCAGTGACCGATGCTGGACCGCTTCCGCGGCCAACGGCCTGATGTGGCCGGCGCCGAAGCCATCTCAGTGGCGATACGCGGGCCCATGGTTTCGGAGGACTCTAGGAGCTCAATGAAATGATGTTGTCAATTAGAGGAGGAGATGGTCCACTTTAGAGAGACTCCCGGGCGAGACAGACCTGGATATTATGTTGGATTGTGGCTGCACAGGAATCTGTACGAGGCTGGAGGGATTCAAGGCTTCAAGACTTCTTGCTATATAGCACCGTTAGAGCGGCAGGGTACATTAGCAGATCGTCTCGCAAACTAAGCAGACGCATCATCGAATTATGTTTTCAACCACAGTCTCCGTTCAAGACGCTCTAGAGAGTTGAGACTTGTGTATGACTGTTGCATTACTTTGTGAAATTTATACAAACCGCGCTAAGCGACGTACAAATTCTTCGGACGCGACATGGATCCCTCTCACTTTCAACAACAACCATGGACCTCATACAAATCCGGCTCGTAGCCAGTAAAAGTCTAACAAGAACATAGAGGATTATGGCAATGACATGATCTTCGAGTCTCC
Organism: Letharia lupina; assembly: GCF_014066315.1. Lineage (NCBI taxonomy): Eukaryota > Fungi > Ascomycota > Lecanoromycetes > Lecanorales > Parmeliaceae > Letharia > Letharia lupina. Next base: position 411,941 of record NW_023502990.1, on the reverse strand, counting down.
AAGCCGCGTAGTCCCAGGCTCGAACCTCAAATTCTCGTTCAGTCACTGTACATTGCTCAAGCGACGTCCTCACGAGCTTAGACCTAACAACCATCCGGTCCTGCAAAGCAAACAATGGCCGATCAGAACTCCTCCGACTGGAAATTCCATCCTCTCGCTTCCGATTTTGAGCGAAGAGGACCTTTCCGCTACTTCGATCTGCCCACGGAAATCCGCTGTCAAATCCTGGACTTGGCTTTAGCACCGGGGCATGTAGCTTTGAGCCTTTGCGTGGATAAAGAGTATCCGCGATGGAGTCCCCGCGTGGAGGCGCGGTTTCCGGAATGGACCCACGAGCCGCCGGCATGGGACTCCTTCAAGTCAGTCACAGAATGCAAGACGAAGCCGAAGCCGTACTCTGCTCGGGAAAGAACATTTTTTACCTACCCTTATGCAAGATGGGACAATTCTATGACTGGGCGTACCGGACGATGAGAACCATACCCCCAGTCAAGAAGCTCGATTGCGCCTTCGATATGCGTGATGTTGCGGAGAACACGTCCGCTATGGTCCAACGGATGAAAGCTGAGAACAGGCTCGATGTCGTCGGGGACGACTTCGAGCGCCTTTCCAGGAGTGAGAAAGCGGAGCTTCTGCATCGTGAGAGCTTTCTAGACCTCTTATATGTTTGGACGGACAAGATCGACGCTTTTATTGTGCTTGATCTCGACCTACTCCGCCTTGATCTGAGCAATTGCCGGTGCCTCTCAGGATGTTGCAGGCTTGGGCAAGGACTGCTAGAGAACCTGGATTTCGACCAGACTTATGCAGAGTATCCTCAGCGAATCGAAATCATAGGCGCTTTGAAGGAGGAAGAAAACTTGTGGAGAGCTGCAGTTCGACGAGGCAGTCACGTTCCCTTGGAACGCGTATTCTTCATAGATGCTCCGGAGCATGTCTGAGCTCTTCAATGGAACATTATGTTCGCAACCCTAGTCAGTCCTGTCGCCTGGATCATGCTTTGGCCGTTCATGCATAAATGGTACGCCGTTTTGGGTGGGAGGAGCGAGGGGTGGGGACAGAGGTGGGCAATGGGACAGCGTTAACCTTTGCTAAGCTTGTTCAGAAAGGCTCAAGCGATCCTCGCCCACGAATCGCGTTTCGGTTTATGTGTTTCACTCTTCCCTGGTTCATTTCGTCGAAATATTGCGACTCAAGGATCCTGCTTGCCAAAGAAGCCTTCTCGATCTAAGTCATGAAGCTTTCGACCTCATCTCCCCTGACTCAAGAAATACTTTGAACCCTATCTCCCATCATGAAAATATGATATGCATTGCAGGTACTTCTTGGTGCACATACTGCGTTGACGCTTTTGAGAGCAGCAATAGGTCTAGCCTCACGGTATTGGGGCATACCGTGCTAGCAATATCATCAATACGTTGGACATAGGAAGATGTGATCTTGGTAACGTTCAGAGTATGAAGAGAGCCGAATTTCAGAGTCACTTTGATCTTCCACCTAGAAATATCCAAGCTTGGCGCTTGATTCCTACCTCTCAGGGGAAAGGTTTCGCTTTATACTGGATCCTTATCAAGTTGCACAAAGCATCCTTTGGTATACAAGGGGCTGGGTCCGACCGATCATGCCGAGCATTACAGAGAAAAATGTCGCCAGCCACAGCCTCCACTGGAACGTAGATCTCCGTCATCTCACCGTTCTCGCCCTCGTCGCAAGTGATGACCCATTTCGTAACACCCTTTTGACCTCCCAAATGGAAGGCGAGGAACATAGGCTCGGCTCTTCGCGCGGCGCTATTGTTGTGCTGAATTGGCTGCTGCCCTGCTTCCATATAATAGCATTCGTGGTGAAGGACAACGAACCCATCTTCGTTGTTAGCGGTCATGATTTCCTGAACAAGCTAATTTTACCGTCATTTAGGCGAGACTGCTCATTCCGTGTATTTGGACCTTACCCGATGGTTCGACAGATCTTGCACTGCGCCATCCCAGCATTCCTCGACCGTGGTCGCGTCTTTCAGGATGATATATCCTTGAAGCATCAGGGCTCTTAATGTCTTTTTCATATCCCCATCGTCATTGAGGTTCATCTCGCAGGACGTTCTCTCGCCTGGCATCTGTAGAGTGGCAAGTATTGGAGAACTCATCACTCAGTCTCGACTTGCTCGACGTTCTCGCAATTTCCAAAAGGGCCTCGTGGCACAGAAAAGAATATATACAGCATTCGGAGCTTTTCCGCAGATCAACGACTCGCACATCAGGTAGCGAGAATAGTGAATTGTATTCTCGTCCACTTATCGTGAAGATGATGACGCACGATGTCGTCCGAGACTTGGTTGGGGTCGGCGCTATCATTTCCCTCTTCAGCGAGAATGACTTGAGATCCAACATTTTTATGATTCGATTGTAGCAAGTACCCAACGGAGCCGTGTATCGACCCGAACCACTGCGAAAATTGTGTCTGTACGAATTTGCATGTTCTTCTTTGGTACATCATCTGCGGTTTCCGAGAGATACAGCAGTCCCACTCTCGGGAGGCTTTGAGGGTTCTTTCGACAAATTGCTCTCCTCGTCAACGTCTGTGATGGAATGTTCTACCTACTCTTCAGACCGCGTGCCCTGTCTCTTAGTACCTCGTCACCCAACAAATCCCGCACAGCCTCAGATTCGAAACCGGTCATCAAACTCATCATCCTCCATTCAGCACACACACACACCTCCTCATATCTGACGAAAGCTCAACCTAAACAGCACCAACTCCCTCCCCTCCGCCACAACCGTCGACGACGTGATCTCCTTCGCCGGGGAATACTCAAAGACGAGCTCCCACACCTTCTGCAGCACCTCCGCCGCCTGCACCCGCTCGATCCCGGCCGGCGCGTGCAGGGCGTAGAAGCCGACCTCGGCGTAGACGGCGCCCGCGAACTTCCCCACCGTCGTCGTCTCCTCGAGCACGTCGTGGGGCCCGCCGGCGTTCCGGATGACGCGCTGGATCGCGAGCAGGGCCTTCAGGATGTAGGCGGTGTACTTGGCGGCGAGGGAGTCGCCGTATGCGGTGATGGTGATGGCGAGGCCGTCCTTGATGGGGCGCCGGTAGGGGGGGGAGGGCCAGGGTTTGCCGTGTAGGGGGGTAGTGGGGGGGCCGAGTGCTGTAAAGGTTGTGGGGGGAGGGGGGGACGGGGGTGGGGGTGGGGATGGTAAGCGGAGGAGGGGGAGGGAGGAGTTGGAAGGGGGGAGGAAGGCGAAGGAGAGGTGGGTGGGTACGAGAAGTAAGATGACGAGTAGAATCATGCTCGCTGCCCTTCCCTTCTGTTCATACCATTACAGAGTCCCGGTCGAAAATCGAGGGGTCGAGGGGCAAATACCGGGCGGGTAAAACGATCGCGTGCGCCGTTGCGGCTTTTTTTTTGCTTTCTTCTTCCCTTTCCTTTTCTCCCCAGAGCCGACAGGCGAGCATCGATCACGCTTCGTTGCTTTGACACGCGTCACGAATGCGAAATTTTCACACTCGGACACACGCCTCGTACACCCGAGCTTAGAAAAAAAAGGTAGATACCTCTCTCCCACCCTACTCTCTAGAGAGGCGCTGGCCTCGTCACACGATCTCCGCCTAGACGATCGCGGTGGGCACAGTGAGATGCTAGGCATATCTCTTACATCTTTTCCGAGTACGAAGCCGCGGGGGCTTGCGTGATCGAGGACGATGTAGAGATCACGAGCCGATACAGATCAGCCGGAGAGAGCCCGCCGTTGATTCACTACGATGGGAAAGGAAGCCGGCCAGGAACCGAGACGATTCCGCACCCGACTCGCCGAGGGGGCCTGGTCGGGGAATAGGGGGTCAGTTGGGTCGCCTGTGTGCATGGTGGACGTGTTTGCATTGCGGTTGGTGGGTGGATATCGATCAGTCGGTCGGTCGGTCGGTCAGTCAAGCTTTGCGCCAGCACTCAAGGCATGCGAGAGATGGGGGGTTTAGGTGGAGGTCGCGAGGTTCCATCCATCCATCCATCGTACCGGGACAAGACCTCCGCGGCGCGGTACTGCAGAGCTGGAGACGGGGAAGCGGTCCGTGATCTGAGGCATCCCCGAGTGGTCCGTTGCCCGCCGTTCGGGTACTGTTTCGATCGCTTTGTGTTGATGTGGGTTGGGTTGAGGGTGCAGCCGCTGCTGACGTTGTGAGTGAGTTTGACCTTTCTGGCAAGCCACTTCCATGTCTGTCTGAAACCCTGCCGGTTGCTTCGGGATTGGTCTTTTTTGGCGATTGACGCATGATGTGATTTTGAAGTCATGTTGGTCTTGGATGTCGGAGATGGTGCGGGGGAGAGGTAGTAGGATGATGTGGACAAGGGTATGAAAAGAAGTGAATTAGCTGCTATCGGAGAAATTACTGCTACGCGAGCGTTAACAGATTGTTCGTAGGAACGAGGGAAGTTCTGTTGCGGAGTGTCCCCAAACTGAAGCTTGGGCGGCAGTCAGTGCGATGTGGATTGTGTAGGGAGAATGGTATGCTGGGAGGTGCCGTTGTGAAAAGTTGCGGATATTGGGACTCTAAAGTATCCGATGATGAAAAGATGCGGGGCTAGAAACGAGGCTTGGAAGAGATGGAATTCTGGGTCGTGCTGCAAAGGAAGTGCACGACTTTGACTTGGATAGATTGAAGGATGACATGACATGTAAAAGGGAGATCGGAGCTCGAAAGGACGTAGTTCTAAGCATTGTCCCTCGGTTTGCAGGCTCGCTTTGGAGCACTGCGAAAGAGACATCCGGAATAGGTGATCAGCCCCCCACCCCGCGTCCCCGAACCAGAAAAAGACGCCATACATGTGGAATATACGACCGATCCGCCGGAATTGCTGGGATTATGGACAGAATCTCATACTCGAGATAGCAGATCCACTCCCTGACGTTCACGGAGAAGATGTGCTTCAAAAGAAATCATCACTCCTTTTCGTCTGAAGCTTTTCACACGCGTTGCCCCTTCCTCCAGTGCTCTGATTATACCGATCCACTTACCACCTCGCTATCTTAATGGACTACTTGGAGTCGACTCCTCGGTCACCAGAACATCATGCTACTGACGCTTGTCCCTCCGTCAAGTTCGTAATGCCAGAAATGAGCGTCGCGTTCGGCATTTCCTGCACAAGTTGAAGCACAGATTGCGAGGTCGAATTATTCAGCAGTGCATTGAGCGCCCCATTCTGTCCATTCCAAATGACTTTTGGTACTGTCAACGGAGAAACCGGCCTACTGTTGGCAAGGAGCCTGGTGCGGATGATGCTAGGTACTGATCCCGGAGGGAGGGGGTCGGGCCCCGTCAATTCGTATGCGGCAAGTCCTGCAACCTGAAGGTCCTTGTTAAGATGATAATCTTTGAATTGGGCAGACGCACAAGGACGGTGCTTACCATTGCAGCGGCGAACGAAGTACCGCTTCTGTCCGCTAAGCCTGGGGATGACGGTCCATTGGCACAAACGATACTCTCTCCTGGCGCCCAAACGATCTCTGACAAAGCCCCCGCGCCCTGCGAGAATCTCGCGATTGTCCCGTCTATTCTTACAGCCCCGGCGACTATCAAGGGGTAGTCTGGTTCCAAGCCCCAAAGCGCTGGAACTGTGTCCAATGCTGAAGAGCGTGCGGCGTTGTTGCCGGATCCAGTCACTACGACAACGTCCTGGGCGAAAAGCTCCTGGATGAGCTCATTCACCGATTTCCAATTCCTCGGCAACACGGAACCAGCGCCGAATGTCTGTATCGACGTTGCGGGATAGACGACCACGGCTCTGCCCTGACGATCTTTCTCCATGATATCGTCCAAGGCTGCGGCGAAAGCGAAGTTCACGTCCGCTAGCGTCGGTAAGGACTTCATCACGACCAACTGGGAGTTCTTCGAAACACCCGTTTTCCACCCAGCGGCTTTCGATGCTACGCATGACCCTTGTCCAGCTAGATTATCATCCGTGGTGCTGTCATGGACACCGTAGGCGTAGTGCCACTCGTCGGACTCTGGCGGCCATGGCATCGATTCGAATTCCTAGAGTCATATTAGAGAATAATGCGGTGGTCGTCAAGATTGGGTTCTGACATCGTTATCCTTATTGATACCATTTTCTATGATGTAAATGTACGTGTCTATACCCCTGGCAATGTCGTATACGTAGCATGGCATTTTGCCAAGGACGGGAAGTCGTTTGCGAGGCGGCCAAGACACGAGATCTAAATCTTGAGGCGCGTCCCGTTGCCTTCGAAGAGGTAGTTTGAGCTCTGGAATCGCTTGATTTGACCCTGTGCTATTGGCAGTCATGAACACCGAGGTATCTTTAAAGCTTTCTCCAGAGTTCTGAGCGACTATCACGTTTTCCATAACGGCATCCACCTAGAAGCTGTCATTATAATTATGCTCAGTGTGAGAGAGGGTACGCACTCCTGGAATCTGCAAAATGGCTACTTTTTGAGCTTCAAGGGCTTCGATGAACCAGAACTCCGTAGTTTGTCTGATTTGGCTCTTGTAAATTCGTACTCTGCTGCCGCCGAGTATCTTGACAAGTGCGTCATTGATGTGCGAGCATGCTAACATGGCCTTCTTATCAGCAGGATAGACGACATATTCGACCAAGCCATGGGCGAAATGTAGAATTCCCATCACCAATAAAAGGATAGATGCAGCCATTATTCCTTGCTCCCGTTTCTTGAGTAGCGGAGAACTGCGCTACTGTACGCAAGGACTTCCAATGGCTTTTGTCACGCTAAGAGATTTTTCAGCCATTCGATCAGAGGGAGCAGAGTTGAGGAGAGGAACGTTGTGGTAAAGATTTAAGCTTGTCGAAGTCTCAGGGGACTTTGAATGCTGCTTAAATCAATCATGCGCTCAAGTCTTCGCGTCGGCGGCTGATGAAGCGGCACGATCCACGCCCTGGGTCTGTGTTCTTACAGGAGGAGCATCGCATAAACGATAAAATTGGATTTTGATCGTATCGCGCAAGATCGCATAGACACACCCACACAAAGTCCTCTGCGGCACAGGGCAGCCTTCCTCGAGGTTGAGGAGGCCCGGTAAGCCACCAGTAAGGCAGCAAAATTATAACAGATCTCTAGGTTCATGGTCAGTATGTTTGTGGCAGGATGTCCCCACCATTTTTGCCACAAAAGAAATCTGATGACTTCGGTGATTGAGAACAGCTGTGTTAGTGATCCGGCCCAAATGTCTTGGTAAGTGCGTTAGATTACATGCCTATCAAAGCGAAGAGCCAGTTTCTTGTATCCACGAGGTTCGCGAGTCCCAATCAGAAATTGACTTACGACAGCAGCGATGCGCGTCAGGTGCATTCACAGCCTAGATTACCAAGGAGCAGCTTTGCTGAGCCTCAACGAAATCTTCAGGATTCGCTCCCAGGATCTTTCGGCATACAAGATCCCTCCTCCTCCGTCAAGTCATCCATGTGCTGCTTCGCCCAAGGGCTTCTGAATCTTAACGCCCGTCCATATTTTTCAAGTATAAAAGGAATTGGGACCAGAAGTACGGCCAAAAATGCAAGAAGACTAGCAGCCCATTGATTTCCTAGAGAGCTAAACATCTGCTGTCCAAATAACGGAAAGCCAGCACCCGCTACGTTGCGGACAAGGCCGAGGCCTGCGAGTGCGGAGGCGCTGAAGACCTGAAGATGTCGGTCAGAAGATCCTTGTTGCCTATCGGGCCTCGAGGATGGAATTGACTTGCTTTGTATGAGTCTTCAGTGTAGTTGTACGTCATCAAGATCAAGGTATAGAAGGACCATCCCCATAGCGCGGATGCTATTATCGGGACAATCCAGTGTACGTTTTTGTAAGAAGTCCATGCGAACCAAAACAGCGATATAGGAAAGGCTGCTGTTTTAGCAAGGGACAACTAGAACGTTGAACGATCACTCACTAATTCCGGCTATTCGACCCAACTGTACACGTGCCTCTGGCACGTTCTTACCGCCCACCTGCGCAATTCTCCGCTGGTAATATCGTTCTTGCCAGATATTTGTGATTGGGCCAATGCTGATGCCCACGACGATCCCGAGAAATGTAAGTCCAACACCAAGGACATCGAACCCATGGCCTCCCATCCCGAACACTAATGAGAAAGCACCATTGAAGAGGAAGCTGAGCCCATAGAGATAGCCATTGTATAACGCTCCAAAGAAAATGATGGCTTCTGTGAAGAGAAACCTGAACGGTCTCAAGAGCGCTGTCTTGAACAACTTCCGCGGTCCTCTCTGCTTCATCGAATCTGGGACTTCAATAGCATCTGTACCTCTTTGCTTTCTCTCACGGGCTGCACGCCGAAGAAGCAATACACTGTGTCTCGTCTCCTTCAGCGTCGCAGTCATGATCAACCAGAGGCCGCCACATATTCCGAGCAGAGCCCAGAAAATATCTCTCCAACCTTTGTACTGCGCAATGCAAGAGAAGAGGAAGTAGCCTAACGGAGACCCTACCGTAGCCGCCCACAAAAAAAGACTCATAGCTGGTCCTGTTTCGTGCGGTTCAAATATGTCCGCAATTGTTCCTCCGAAGTTGGCTATCGTCACAGCAGAGAACCATCCAGATAGGAATCGCAGGACTAGAAAGCCACCCAGATTGTGGACGAGGGCGGTACCGAGTACAAAGAACAGGAAGACGCCGTAGGAGATGATGTAAATAGGAGATCGTCCATAATACCTGCGCACAATCTTGTTCAGTAGGATTTCGGTGCATTGTTGTTGGTACGACAAGGGAATGGGAAATTTCATACTCGGACAGCGGCGCCAAAGTCATCGGCCCTAACGCAAATCCTAGTACACACAGGCTCAATCCCAACGTTCCGACTTCACCTGACACCCCGAAGTCCTTGGCGAACTTCTCAGCTGCAGGCGAAAACCCAGACGCTGTGAAGCTGACTGTGAGATCAATGAGCGTGATCGCGATCACGATGGACCATTTCCGCCATGTCGGCCAGTTACGCGGATTTTTAGGGTCTCCCGGAGGAAAGCTGACGAGTTCGACATCTGTGCCATCTGCTCGTTGGACGACTTGGCGGGGTGCTATCCCAGGATCCGCGGTGTTGCCTGAGGCGACGCTCTCTGGTGACGGATTGGACGACATTATTATGACTTTGAAAAGACATCAGACAAAGGAGTATGTTTCCTTCAGGTTTGAGCTGAATCAATGGGTATGTATTGCTTTCTTCGCTAACGCTCGGTTGAAATACGTCAGTACTCTCTATGCATTGGTGCCAATCACTGCATTGCGCTTAGATAGCACAGTCTTCCTCTCTCTTGCTGATATCGGAGAAGCACGATGGAATTTCGGTATGATAGAAAGGTTGAAAGATTTTCAAGTGAAAATGCGGCTGCTTCGAGTACGATAGATGTCATTTGAATGAGGCAACATTGGAGGAAAGACACCTTTACGGTAAGAGGCATTGACGTGGATGATGGGTGATGGGAAAGTCATAGGGCTGAATCCTTATCTGCATTACGCTTACTCCGATAAGGATTTAGCGCGTGCAAATGTCTAGGCACCGATGCATGTTCCCCACCCTACCTATGTTGTATTCGTGCTAAATGTCTCTCGGCACAAACTGTTCTTGGGCTCTCGCAAAGACATCACAAGTCAAAGAGGTTCAGAAAATAGCTTGTAGAGCATCTGACGGCGCTATCTTATTTGTGGAGGTATTGGTTTCATGAGCCCAGGCCGGCAAGCAGCAGATCGGTACATTCTATCAACATCGTGAATATATATACATTATACACCCCGAAATCGACAGAACCTGGGATCGCCTCGGCTTCGGAAAGGCTCAATGCCAATCGTCATCGGCATCCTCCTAGCACATATGCCACTCTCCAAAACCGAAGCCTTGAGCCAATCCACAGAAAGGTCTTGAAGCCTGTCCACCATTGTACGCATACTTTGATCTATGTGCAGTATTTATGAGGCCGCTTTCTATGAATGAGCCCCTGCTTCAGTCTACGTTGAAAGGCCTGGACTCTTCAAGAGTCCACACCTAATGGATCCACTCTCTGTATCAGCATCTATAATTGGTGTACTAGGAGCAGCAGCCAAAGTTTCGTCCGTGTTGATATCCTTTGTGCAAAGCACAAGGGCAGCCCCGAAGCTTGCTCAGGCAGTGCTTAACGAAGTCAACGGCCTAAGCGCTATTCTCACTCATTTGCAAACCTACCTCCTGGGCGCCGCGAGCCTATCAAAATCACGAGCCTCCCTTATCCTGGTGGAACAAGTCATTGTGACCTTGACAGAGTGCGTGACTACCTTCTCCGAGCTCGAGGACGTCCTCGGTACCTCAAAAAATGACGCCGGAATGGGCACGCTTGACCGTGTGAGATGGGCCATGAAGGAATCGAAGATATCTGATGTACAGGGGAGACTACAGAGCAATAAAGCTTCGTTGACTCTGATGCTAACTATTCTGCAATGGTTTGCGATCCCTGTTCATGACCAAAGTTGTGGGATTCTTCTAAATACTCGTGTTGACCCCTGCATAGCAAGTCTATGGAAGAGGCAGAATCTGCAATGACACACTTGTGTGACCTTGTGCAGCAGGTACTGGCAAGTAACCAAGAGATGAGCCTGCGTCTTAGGAATTTGGACGATAAAACCACGGACACAGCTACACCAACAGCAGCGAAAGTCGACGACGATGCCAGCACGACATCGAGTAGGACAGCCACTCCTCCTTTGGTCAACTTACCGCAAGGGATGCAGCGAAATCAATTCGGTTTCGCATTTGAAGAAGATCTGCTGGCATCTCGTGTATATCGCAAACCCCTGTTTAGTGACTCTGGGGAGTCGCTCGTGACGTCTGCTGCTAGGACGACGGCCTCATCTATATTATCTGCGCTTAGTCTGACTGATGTCTCCAATATCTCAGTCCTGGCAGTACCAATCTATGCCCACGAGATCAGTAACAGTCGCCGGTATACATTTGGAGATTTCGATCCGGAACCTCTAGAAAACCGGGGACAGCGCCCAACTACCCGGTCAGTCGCTGCGATACCGAAGCCTAATAAATGGGATGGGTTTGCTTCTGCGGTTTGGCGTCAACGGCGAAAGAAAACCTCCAAGCCGGAGATCTCGTCGAAGCCAGAGACTCACATATTGGGTGTCTCGCTGTACGAGAGTATTAAATTTGCCAATGTTGCTATTTCCCTCACCAATGAGACAGGCGAGACTTACGTATATGGCTACGTCCCGATATTCGTGGCTAAGATTGGAGTTTTCCTCAAGGAAAAAGGTCTGTTCTCCACTCGCCCTTTGCCTGCCCTAGAATTTGCCGCGGCTACCACTCTGCTTTCTATTCAAAGGGTCCGATTGGGTGTTGATAATTTTTATCTAGCAACCGACGTGGAGGATATCTTTTGCGTCAGCGGTTCTGCACTCCGTTTGCAGAAGCTTGAGGCCGCCTTCAACGAGCCACCAGGTTATGGGAAAGGCTTTGACTGGACCGGATACACAGTACACGATGCGGCGGCAATCCTACTAAGATTTCTTCTGCGGCTTCCGGAGTCAATCATCCCAGTCAAAATGTATGAAGCTTTCCAAGATCCGCTAAAACCACATCAAGGAGGTCCTTCCACGTTACCCTTCAACCAGGAATCGTCGATCTCTGAATATCAAAAGCAAATCACACTTCTGCCTCCTCTATCGCGACAGCTACTCCTGTACCTGATGGATCTCCTGGCCGTCTTCGCCTCAAAAGCGGAAATCAACAAGATGACCTCGGCGCGCCTTGCTGCAGTCTTTCAACCCACAATCCTTTCGCCCGTGGAGGCCGGTGATGGCTTTATTGAAGAAGAGAAGTCCCGTCGGCTCAGTCAGGATGTGCTCGTCTTCTTGATAGAGAATCAGGACAGTTTCTTAATTGGCATGTCTTGAGCATCGGCCGTCATGCGCGCCTAGACTTCTTGCGAGGGGAGGCGAGTTCAAACCTTTCGTTGATTTACATCATCTGTCGTTACATTGGAAAACCATTCATGTTTTCGAGGTGGTCATCCGCGCCAGCTTGTTTGCTTTCTTGAACAGATTTGTGCTTCTTGTACGAGCCTTTTCTCGAAGTAGCCGTTCACGTTTCAATACCACTTTATCAACACGATACTGTTGCGCGTTTTGGTGAGGAAATCGGCCGGTGTCCGGCTTCTATTGGAAAGGTCTCGTTCGGCAGCTGGACCGGTGAGACTGCGAATGGTCTGGATGTATTGAAACAGGGCATCTGCTCGTGACATTTCGGGCTCGCTGTGGGAAACAAAACCGTCTTTCCAATATCTTCGCAATGGCACTGTCGTGTACTGCAAGGATCGCGCGCTGTGTACTGTAGCAGTGGTTTTTGTATCATGTGCCCTTCTCATCTTGGCCGGCCAATCGCTCTCTAATCGATGTTTGAAGTAGATAGACTAGCGCAGGATACTTGAACAAAGTGCTCGCTCAAGACCGAGCCTGGCATTCCCTCTGATACTGTGTGTTTTTCAAGCGCATGCAGGATAACTTTCTTTCCTGAGCTGACTCCATGTGACGGACCTTTTTCCAGCAATCGTTCTGGAAGAACTAGAGTAAGCGGTGAGAGATTTGATATGTGTCTATTCCGGGAACGGAGATCAATTGCAGGGTTCTGGATCTCGAAGTCTGTGAACTGAAGAGCTGCTGCGGTGTGTTTTGTAGGTAGAGACAATTCATCCCTTGTGAGGAAGCACGTTACGGAACCGTGCGAAGGTTTGAACCGTGGGAAGTGGGGGATTGGGCGAATGCGCGGATTCGCGGTTCCGTAAAGCTCGAGCGAGCAAACCTAAATCGCAGAATGACCTTGATGTCGTAACCAAACATGGCGCCCAACAGAGCATCGAATCGAAAAGTGAACTGTAACGTGGCGCTGACGTTTGGGGATCTGCTTGACACTGGCAGTTTCTGTCTGAGAATTTTCGCTTGTTGATGTTGTGCTGGTTGTTGAAGTCGTTGAAGTCGTCGTTGTTTCATCGTCGTCGTCATTTTTCCCTTCTTCTTTGACCTTGTGGGCATCTTGGGCTACCTCTTCAAGATCCGAAAACTGTGTGGACGATATTTGACTCAAGTCTGTCTTAAATTTCAGGAGTCGAAGAATCATACATACCAGCTCTTCAGCATCTTTGCCCTTCATCACGGGCCGTAGACGCATCAACAGAGGCATCAGCGGCTGAAGAGGCTTGTGTTAGCATGCTGATCGATACGGAAAATGTTCTCCTCAGTGGACTACTGCTGTGGGAATGATGGAACAGATCTAACGCAACTATGGATGATTCATTACCATGCAGGTGTAGAGTGCCTGTGATTGTGGTAACGTACAGTTCAACGAACCGAGAGTGAGCTAGCAATCCTGCTCCATCCTGATCCCGCTTCCGGGCGGAAGAGGCCATTTCCCCGTGTTGGGCCAAGTGCCCGCCCTGTTCACGGACTCCACATCTGCCCCGGAAAATATCTACCAGCTCTGTAGAGCGCAGCTAGTCTTGGCGTTCATTCCACCATTGATAACCGTTGCGGCGGGAATTTCATCGCAGCTGAACGCCACGCCCTCTGCAAAGAGTCGTCCTGGTATGCTATCCAGAGACAGCTGCGGGGTCGTCGACTGCCCTGTTGTAGGATTTCTGGGGGGGTTTATGCCAGCTAATATGATTTTGAAGTTCGAGAAAGATATGTCAGAGAGCACATTGACATTCCCGCCACCCCTCGCTATAGTTCGCACGTTCTCTCCGGCTTGTTTACCATTTGACACTGCGTTTAAACACCCGTCATGATGGACACACCCACAGGCGACTTCACGACGTCTGTCTTCGTGGGCCTCATCCGGGTCAAAATAGAATATCTGAGCCTGACTTAGATCGCCGTTTCCGCTCGGGTGCACTGTTCTAGCCCAGCTTCCAATGCTTTCGCAAACCAGAGGCAGATTGTAGCAATTGTAACCGAGACTGGGAACAGCAACAGGCGCTGCAACGCTAGACGTGGATCCTAGAGACGGCACATAGATAAGTTTTCCCGAGATCTCGGGATCAGTGGTAAGAGTCTGAGGGAGTTGTGCAAGAAATTGCCCAGCCGAGCTTGCGGCAACCAAAAGGCTGAAGATAGTAGTCTTCGTTCTGAAAGTGATGAAAGAAACAGTCTAGCCAGGAAGAAGACAGTGCGATGATTCAGAAAGCAAGGATGGAGCAAAAACTTTACGGGAGACATAGTGCTTGACTGATATAACTTGCAATACTGGATGTAGGGCGGCCCTAAACATTCAGGAAAGCTTATAGGCAGATCTTCTGCACAGATGAAACATTTTGGGGTCTTTTGCAGCGGTTCTGTCACCAACGTATCAAGAGGAACCATCTGACGCTGAGTTTGGCCGTCTTAGGTGAGGCGTGTTAAATGACCCGTGCGAGGTTGCATCTAAGGTTCTTCGGTGACCAACATGGAGGGTTGCGACCCTCAACCGCCCACTATGCTTCATCGAAGCTTTCCCGCAAAAGTAGATCGTACGACCAGGCTGCGGCACGAGTCAAAGAAATCGCTTCAACGCTTTCAAGATTGACAGAAAGGCAACAAGTCAGAAGGCACAAAGTTAGCTAAGATGTCTCGATTAAGGAACGAGAATGAAATGGGTTACTAGGATGGGAAGCCACTATGAGTTCGACAGCTTGTAAGGTCAGTGAAAGGAAGAGAGAGAAGATGAGACTGAATGGTGCAGAGTCTCCAGCCTGACCTGTCCAAGCGCCAAGACCAAATCACGTGCCTTTCCGCAGCCTTGTGCCAGACTCTAGAGCCGGTGAAAACGCCAAAGAGGCTGTCCCCACCCACTTCATGGCAACCTCTCCACCACCCTTAACCGGCCTTCGAGTCATTGAGCTCGCCGGTTTGGCTCCAGGTACTTACCAACTATCCAGTATCATCACCAACCTTCTTTCTAACCGCGCCCCAAGGCCCTTTTGCCTGCCTTCTCCTCGCCGATTATGGCGCCTCTGTTCTCCGCATTGATCGGGCTCACCCTCAAGCCCATACCCTGAACCCTCCACCTCCAACGTCTGATTCTCTTAGTCGCCACAAGTCCTCGATAGCTTTAGACCTCAAATCCCCCAACGGCCTTGCCCTTCTCAGATCCCTACTGAATCATGCCGATATCCTCATCGACCCATTTCGCCCAGGAGTGCTGGAGTCAATTGGTCTCCATCCAAAGGATTTGCTCATCGTGAACCCTCGCCTCATCATTGCCCGCCTCACTGGCTTCCGCCGAGATGGCCCCTACGCACCAATGGCTGGACACGACATCAATTACCTCGCCGTCTCGGGCCTCCTGTCCCAACTCGGACGAGCCAATGCGCCACCCTCTTTTCCCGCCAATATAATTGCAGATTTCGCAGGTGGAGGACTGATGTGCGCCTTTGGTATCCTAGCTGCGTTGGTGAGTCGGACGCAGACGGGAAAGGGCCAGATAGTGGAAGCAAACATGGTGGATGGTAGTGCCTACCTGGGAACGTTCTCTAGATTTTTGACAAAAACACCGCTGGGGGATAGGCCAAGGGGAGAGAATATGTTGGATGGTGGATGTCCGTGGTACGAGGTCTATGAATGTAAGAATGGCGGTTACATGGCTGTGGGGGCTCTGGAGGATAGTTTTTTCGGGGAACTTCTGAAGGGACTGAACATCGAACAAGAGCTCATGACTACGCGGAACGACCGCACTACGTGGCCAACCCTCAGGAAAACTTTCCGTGAACGCTTCTTGGAGAATACACGGCAAGAATGGGAGCTCCTTTTTGCGGGAAAAGATGCATGTTGCACACCCGTACTCTCACAAATTGAGCTCGAGGAGCAAGGGTATGAGCAGAGATCTGCGGTTGGCCTCATGGGATCACCGGGTCTGCCCATACCTCAAACAGAGGCATGGAGTAGTCCCAACCTCTCGCCTGGGGCCGGTGGTGAAGAGGTCTTGAAAGGTTGGACGGGCTGGAAGAGAGGGAAAGAATACCAGGTGGAAAATGGTGGATTGGTCAAAACCGAAGCTTCTAAGCTTTGAGACTTGGTGCGGCGTAATATCGCACAAAGCTCGGCTGATGAAGGTAGGACTGATCTCTGCCATCTATGTGGGTCTTGATACACCCTTGAGATCGTAGTCTCTGTCTGCTCTTGTAGACTCTTGGTAAGCCAACGAAGACATTCCAGGCAAGTTGCCAGAAAAAGTGGCAGTCCTAGGTATGGGAATTAGCCAGATTTGACGCATTCATGGGTAAAAAGGCAAGAAAATCTAACGGTCGTACAGAAACAGTCCAAACAGATTTATTCATGGCTCATAATCCTCGTACTTCGTGCTCATATGGTCAATGTTCAAGACTTCGCTACGACTGCAACTGCCACTTTCTCTGGCAGTGCGCCCGATGGACTGATGGTAGAATCGTTCCGCATCGATGTCTCTGTGGAGCAGCAGCTGAGGCTGTGCTTACCCACCCACACGGCCTGAATTTGCGAGCCAAATCCAGAATCTCGAACCGCAAACATCCGGTACGGAGTACCACCGGATCGCCACTCAACCACGGAGTTACCGGCAAAAAGTCATCCCTAACTGAAATCATGTCCATGTCCAGTGCCCACACCGTGTCAGTAGGTGATCTGACAAGAAAGCCGGTCATTCTAGACGACAAAGCGGTTAATGCGCCTTCGAGGCTGCTAGTCACTGCTATGACTCTCTATTGGAACCGCCACGTTTGCGTGTACTGAGTGGCGTAGTCTTTGCTTGATGCTACTCTCTCTCCACAATGTCCTCCAATTTCCAGTACTCTTCAGGTCTTTATAAAATTCCCGACCTCGTATCCAATCCCAGCTTCATGTTATCGTCGAGTTATTGACAAGCAGTATACAAGTGGTAAATACAGTCAACACAATCTCAAAGAATAAATGCTCTCTGCCTATTTAGAGCTATGGAAGCCTTGGTAGTCATTGGTATCATTGCCAACTTCGCGGGGATCGTCAGCCTAGCAATACAGCTCGCTGGATTATTAGAAAAAGCAATCGAGAATGCGAGGACCGCCGACGAAAAGGTTCAGCACATCGCCGCCGAGCTCCGCAAACTTGCCCGCGGTCTGACAGCACTGCAGACACTATTGGATGAAGACCTGAAAGCTTCAGGTGACCGCCTTTTCACCGACGAGGACTGTCGCAATATCCATCGTATTGTCCAGCAGTGTGACACAATCTTCCGTCCTATCGTCATTTCATTTGCAAAGATGGGACGAGTGGCCTTGCCTGATGCCGTTGACGAAAGCGGCGGTACTGCGGTCATTCCTCACAACACTCTCACTTTCAAATTCTCCATGCTAGGACGCTTAATGTGGCACTCCAAATCACGGGAGATCCTGCAGTCTGTCGCGGACTTGAACGAGTTGAAGGCCAGTCTTATGCTCATCATCACCAAAGCAGAAGAGTCAAGGCAGAATAGAAGGAGGGAGAAGGAGATGGGCAGGGCAGCTTGGAAGAAATGGAAGTGGGTGGTCTCTCTTCGACAACGGTGGAAGTCTTCCGCACTGCGCCACCACCATCAATCCACTACACATCTGGAGGAGGCAAAGCAGCAATTGTGTATCGATGCAGCGCCTGCCAAGGACCTTTCGCTCTGGCGCCACGAGAATCGCAGTCATTCTTATTTGGAAGGATAAGTGGCTTCTTCCGATGAGTAGTCCAAGAGCAGGGTCTAGTTACCAGCATATACTTCATTGTCATTGACAGTCATCCAACTCTATGCATCTTTTCAAGCCTCCACTAACAAATACAACTCGCACCCTAACAAAATGCCCATCCCCACCGAAGTAGTAGGCTCCCTGCCTCGTCCACAATGTACAAGTCTTCGTTCTCACCACCTCAGCATCTACTCCACCCTAGCGTCCTTCTCTCCCAGTTCATAAGCCACCGCTAAAATCACAGCCGGACCTCCAACAAGCCTACGCAGACTACGAATGTTTCGCAGACGGGCGAGACACTCGTGACAGACGGCGAGCAGCGCGCCAGCTCGTTCGCGACCTGCCCAATCATTGACACGCTGGGTGGGAAAGGGTTGGCGGATAATTTGGCGGGCGGACGGGCAGTATTTCGTACGTTTCCCCTGTCCCCGACTCTTCTCGGTTCTTTATTTGAACAAGGGTGCATGGACCGGCGCCTCGTTGCTCCGCACCTTCATCGACCTCAACAACCGCGTCCTGGCCCGCTTCTCCGCCCCCGAACGCGCCAACATCGGCATCCACACCCGCCCCGGCGGCGACTGCGACCCCGTCCATTCCCACGAGGTCCCCTACCGCAACCTCCTCCCCTCCCTCTTCGCCATGCACGCCGGCTACTTCCTCATCCAGCCCGCGTCCGAGAGGGATAAACCGAGCATCTGCAAGCACATCGGACGATCCATCCGTCGCGATGCCGAGGACGTGAAACAAGTTGCGTTCATCGGGGTGACGAACCCGCTGAATCCGGAGGTGGAGAGTCCGGAGCAGGTGGCGGGGGATTTGGAGGAGGCGAGTAGGTGGATCGAAAAGGATCAGTTGGGGGCGACGGATGATTGTGGGTTTAGTCCTTTTAGTGTTGATGCGAAGCCGAAGCGTGGGAGTCCGGATTTTGCGAGGGAGGTGGCGATGAGGAAGATTAGGGCGAGCGTTGAGGGGGCGAGGATGGCGAGTGAAAAGCTGGGTAGCTGATGGTTGAGAAGAAGAGGAGCTTTGTGGCGTCGTGGGAACGAAGTTTTTCCCATGGACTGAGCTGAAGATTATGGCTTCACGAAGTTCGTGGTTCGGTCATAGGTAGGTGTCTTGAGTGTTGAATCAACGTATGCTCAAGAGGTGTCTTAAAAGCAGAATAGATTCCTCCGAAACGTTGCACGCAGATTTTTGGATTTGGATCTGCTACATTGCACATCGTCACTTCGTCACGAACCTATACCGATACGGTTGCTCTCGGTCCGTTGACCCTTTCGCACCCTCTTCTTCCCTTCCCCACCCCCACATCAGCGCCTTACCCATCTTCTCTCGTTCTCGGAATAGGATTTGCACCCTCCGTCTCCATTCTCTCTCTCTGTCCTCCACCGCCTCCGCAAAACGTGCTTCTAGCTCAGCGTTGACGATGGCGTTCGTTTTCTGTGCATCTTCAGCTGCCTGCTGCGCTTCCTCTGCCTCTGCTTTAGATGCTATGAGTGCAGCATTAGCCTTTTCGAGTTTCGTATTCAACACACGAACAGCAGAACGAAGTTCGTTCTCCATAGACGGGTCAGCCAGCTTAGAGGGTTCAGTCTGTTGGTTTTGAAGTGTTTCAATCCGCTGGTTCAGGGAGACTACCTCTTCGCTGTGAGCGTTTGTGAGACGTGCTTCGCGCTTCTGCATGCCTTCACCAGCCTTCAGAAGGGCGGAGCGCAGAGTCCGTAGCTCTTTGGCGTGCGTGGCTTTCAGCGAAGAAAGCATGCTCTCATGTTGCTCGATTCTTTTGAGAGCATCTTTGTGAGATGCTTCGTCAATGCTGGTGGCCTCCATATGTTCGGGTCCAGGGTAACCACGCTTCTCATTGACCGGCTCTGCGGTTGCTTCATTAACGTCTTGGCTGTTGATGCGTTCTTCCAAGTCCGCAATGTCCCGGGCCTGCCGTTCATTTTGCTGCACTAGACGGTCATTCTCATGTTCTACTGTTTCAACGATACGTCGTGTCTCTGCAAGCTGCTCGTGCGCATGGTCGAGTTCCATCTTCATGGCTTTGAGTTCGCTTTTGAGCGTTCGCAATTCTTGGTCCTTTTGGTCGATGCTCTCGGTCAGCGAGGCCGCTTCGTTGCCGCGGTGGATGGACTCTTTTCGCTCAAGCGCAATCTCGTTGTTCTTGGTCTCAAGGTCTGCGCGCAGGCTTTTGACGGTAGCCGCGTTGGCTTCCTGGATTAATGGTATTTGATTCTGGTACCGTCTCGTCTCATCTCGGGCCGCCTGTAGCTGTTCTTCAAGAGCCTTAATCCTGTCGTCTGCTGCATTCCTAGAGGCCTTAGCGTCTTGGTGCTCTTTTAATTCCTCTCGAGCCGCATGTAGCTGTGCTTCAAGAGCCTTGATCATGTCGTTGGCTGCGATTTTATTGGTCTCCGCGTCTGCTTTGACAGCGGCCAACTCTTGGATTGCGGGCTCGAACTTCGCCCTCAGTGACGCCACTTTGGGAGTATTAGGGGCGGTCAGTTCTTGTTCCTTGAGTCTGAGCTGCTCCTTCCAATGATCCCTTAGCTGTGAGTGCTGCTTTTTCAGCAACTCTTCCTCGGCTTGGTGACGCTCTAGTAATTCCACTCTGTCATTTCTAAGTAATTCGTTTTCTTGCTCGATTTCGTGATACGCCAAGCGACGCTCCTCATCTTCAACGCGCATTCTCTCCACTTCCGCCTGCAGCGCCGAGATGCGCTCAAATACTTCCTCTGCAGCCTGATCCTGGAGCATCTCGGTATTCATCCGGGACAGTGGAGGAGCTTGAATTCTAGCTTCCTCTTGCACACCTTCTTCAATGATGGCATGATTCTTCAATGGTGCAGGCGTAGATGTTCCAAGCGGCTCAAATACACTCTCTTCGGGTAGCCCCCGGTCTACTCTGACTTCCTGGGTATAGTCCTGCGGATCTTCGTTCGCCTCGTCACCCTCGTCAAGAGTTTCGTCACGTCGCTCCTTCTTCCACTTTTCGCCACCTCTCATCCACTTCTCCATATTCACGGTGAAATCTTCGGGCCCTTCATCCTCACTACTAACCTCGTCCCTCTCTTTCTCCACGTCTCCGACCACCATACTACTTGGCTTATCTCCCAGGCCTCCTAAATCAATCGTGTAGTCACCCAATAGATCCTCTGCCTCCTCCTCGTCGGTTTCTTCCTGCTGCGTCTGAGCTGCTGGCTCCTGAGGCTGCTTAGGTTTTTGCTCATTTTCACTTCGATCTCGCTGAAATGCCTGTTCGAATCCCACTGGAGGTGCCGCCGTTTCTTTCCTCCCCAACTGCGCAAGATCGATTGTGTAATTCTCCATACTGAAGTCTCCTAAGCTTCCATCACTCGAATGCGACGCAGACGATGCGACTGAGCGCGTGCGTCGCCGATGCTGGGATGACCCCAGACGCCCCTTCTTCAACAGCGAAGAGCGACGGAACGCGCCAGATGCCGATGTGGGTCGAGGGAAAGGGAGAGTCGAGCTGAAGGAAGGAGTTGAGAATATTGAGGAGGGGAGGAGTTGGGATTGAACGTGTTGGGCGGGACGGGGCGGTGGAGAGGGCGAGGCGATCTCGGACATTTTGGTAACGAGGTTGAGGTCGTCAAATGTCAGATAATGAAGGTGGGCATCGCAGAACAATCTTGTACAAGTGAGACAGCGGTGTGCAACATATGAGAACCGTCACTTCGTGTTGTTTACATTTGTGGATTTCAGCCCTACGGAAACACCCGCGATATCGGGTGCTTCTATACCTCAGCCAATGCTAAATAAAATACCGTTAGTATAGTTTTAAGGTGGCTACGCCATATTTATATAGGCGTTATATAAAAATAAGACGCGATATCGCGAAGATATCGTTATCGTCGTTAGCGATTTCGCTATCACTTAGGGCCAGTTCGGTAACCACATATTTTGAAAATAAACCCCTACTTATTTTCACTAAATAACGCCACCTCTTGGCAAATGAAAATATGGCTTAAAAATGACACTAATTTATATTTAAAATATGTAAAAATATCTATACGATTCCGTTCGGTAATTCTATTTTTGAGGCTAAGTCAGAAACGTCGTAAAAAATTGAGAAAATTATCTTCTCCATTAGTAACCATTAAATTTCTATCATTTTACGTTATTATAATGGAGACGTCTATTACTATTACTATATAGGCTTTAACTATTATTAATACTTCTATTACCTTCGTTATTACTATTAATATCCCTACTAATATCTCTACTAGTATTTCTACTAATATTTCTATTAGTATTTCATTATACGATATATCTTAGACTTATCTTATAAAGATAATATTATACTTCGAGATAGTATAATAATATCGTCTTAGAAAGAGAGTAGATACGGGCTTTAAATTTAAAGTTTAAATAAGTATTCTAGCTACTATTTAGACTATAACTTTAATAGAGTATCGTATTAATAAGTTTTAATATCAAGAAAAGATATAAATCTATAAATCTAGATAAGTTTTATAGCGAGTTCTTCGCTATAAATTAAGTAATTAAAGATAAGATAATAATATATAAATACTCTTAGTAGATAAAGATTAATAATAAATATAAATAAAGATATAATGTTAAGTCAACTTAAGATATAAAAATATTATATTAAATAATTTTTTCTAGAAAAATAAATTAATAAGCGAACTTCGAATTAAATCTCTTCTCTATATTATTAAATTTAATAAATTATTTTTAAAAAGAATAATTATAGAGAGTTATATATAGATTATATATAGTTTAGAAATTTTAATAAATCTTAATCTTATAAATATCTTATTTTCTCTCTTCGTCTTAGTTAATATCTTATATAAAAATATAAAGTATTTAAATAATAAAGAATAATAAATATTTTAGATTATAGCGAAAAAATGATATATTAGCTTCGTAATTAAGATAATAATTTTTATAAAGAGAATTAAAAAGACTAGGGTTTCATTAGAGATTTTATTAAGAATTTTATTAAGAGTTTTATTAAGAGTTTTATTAAGAGTTTTATTAAGAGTTTTATTAAGAGTTTTATTAAGAGTTTTATTAAGAGGCTATCTAATTTATATTCTTTATACGATATTACTCTAGAGATATCTCTAATTTAACTATATTATATCTATTATTAATAAGCTTCTTTAAAATCTCTTAGATACTATATTATTAAATAGAGCTCGTTATCTAATATAATATAGCTATTTACTAAGTAAAAACTCGTTTTTTTATATTATTCTAATAAGAAAGTAGCTTAACGCGTCTCTAAGATATAAAATAACTTTAATATTATTAACGCTAGCTTTAAGAGTATTACTAAAATAAACTTACTACGCTTATTATCCTTTTAAAAGTATTTTTTTTACTCGTCTAGAGAGATAGACGTTTTATATTTATAAGAGAAAAGGGAGATAGAGAACTTCGAGGGGGTGATAATAATCTAAACGCGTTAGAATAGATAAGCTTACTTCACTCGCTATCGCTGAAGTTATTATCTTCTTTCTTAAATAATAAAAATTCGTTCGAGTATCTTTAAGATGCGGTCTTGATTAATATTCTCGAGATTATTATTATATTAATCGAGCTTCTTCTAGATATTCTTAAAGCCTTCATACTATAGAGGCTAGCGTATAAGATAAGAGTATAACATTAAGGTTATTAAGAATAATATACGCGAAGATTTAATAATAGCGAGGTGTGGAAGGGATAAAAGGATAAAGGGGGGTAATAGCGAGGTATGGGGAAGACGGTAAGATCAGCCAGAACGGGTCCTCTATTTACTACTACAATCTCTTACTAATTAAGGGAATATGGCTGAGTCGATCTAATGGCTCTCCGGTACTATACACTAGCGTTAGCTGAGGTTTAGAAGCACCCGCGATATCTTGCCGCAGCTAATGCCGCTAGTTGTATTGAAAGTTTTGGAGACAACTCAGTGGATTGACAAAATTTTCTAGGCGAATTCTAAGGATCATGCGTACGAGTGTTAAACTGAATGTACGATGGACGTCCCAATCGCAGCCAACATTCTCGGCACCATTGGTGCCATCTGCTGGTCCGTTCAGGTACCAACGTCCTGCAATCGCAGCGTGCCCCAGCAAGACAATGACAAATCCCCCTAGCTGATACCCCAAATCATAATCAACTACCGCCGCCATCATACCACAGGTCTGCAACCCTCCATGATGCTCCTCTGGGCCTCAGCGGGCGTACCGTTAGGCGTCTACAACATAACCGAAAGCTTCAACATCGCGCTACGGATACAGGCTCAGATCTTGACGTTTTTAAGCTTACTAACATGGAGCCAATGCTACTATTACGGGAAGCATTGGAGCCTTATAAAGTGCGCAGTCATTCTGGTAGGGATGTGCACTTTGATGGGAGGGATCGAAGTTGCTTTAATATTTGCATTGAAGGCAGCGATTAAAAGGCATGTAACATGGCCCACGACGTTGATGGCTGTACTTGCAGCAGTCTTGCTTGCCGCGGGTGTTCTTCGCCACTACTGGGACATCTACACGCACCGTACTGTGCGAGGTATCAGCTTCATCTTCGTGGGCATCGATGCTGCGGGCGATTTATTTTCTCTTGT
Source organism: Letharia lupina (assembly GCF_014066315.1). NCBI lineage: Eukaryota > Fungi > Ascomycota > Lecanoromycetes > Lecanorales > Parmeliaceae > Letharia > Letharia lupina. The sequence continues at coordinate 387,648 of NW_023502990.1, read as the reverse complement.
ATCCGTGTTTTTTCAGACGGAACTCAACGTCCTTGGGATGGCCATCTATGGCACAGAGTTAGCTCTTTGGACCGGTGTCTTCATCTGCGGCGGGTACTTCAATCTGCTGCCGTGGGTCAAGGCGAGGGTTAGCACTAGGAGGCAACGCATAGAGAATGAGCGGCAAACGCAGAGCCAGCAAGGAGAGAGGGGAACTATTGCTTTGCATGAAATGCCTTCGTCAACATCGGTGTTCATGACACCATCGTCTGGGCTGGTGGAACGAACGGCCACAGGTAACAGATGACTTTGAATACAATCATATATCGAATACTAAAGGCCCAGCTCGTAAGGAATTTTTGGTGCTCTTTCTCTTGATCGATCTACTCTTCCGCCCAAATTCCTCGATTCTTCCAACTAACTTTGCCTACCAAAAGAGGCAAATACTCTGCTCACAGCCTCTCTTTTGAATATCACAATAAGCATTGATTAGGACTTGACGACAGCGTCCGCTGAATGTTTACCTGGCTCGAATCTCAAGTAATGATCCGGCGGGTTCTGTCTCAGCTCTGCAACTCCAAACGCCGACTCCAGTCCATTCCGCAATACCTCGTACATAGGCAACATCATTGGACACGAGGTATCCGAATCTGTGCTTGTGTTGCCTGTATCCCTCTTTGGTGCATGATGATTGTGCGGCCGCCCCAAAGCCTTCAGTCCAACTCGGATCTCCACGGTCTCAAAACCAGCAAGAGTCTTCAATGGTTCAAAGTCGCTGTCTCTAAAGGGTAGAGGCAACCAGGGCACACCTGGGCACCATCCAAAGAAGACACGGCACAGTCCTCGACTAACGAGCGGGTCCCAGCTGAGCGCCTCAATGTCGCCTTCCTTTCGCTTTTCGGGCTCGAAGAGCGCCCAATAGACGTCGAGATTCTGGATCTTCTTTTTTATGTGCTGAGGAGGTGGTCTAGTTATAGGGTGCTTTGTGTATAAAGAAGGGTGATGGACGTTGACGAAAATTCGGTAGGTGGCTTCTTCGTAGAAGAACGGGGAAACTTCGCTACTGATGGAGCGGGAGGTCCTCAGCAAGGTCATCTTGTCAGAGAGCGGGATTTTGCTGTAGATATTGTTCCGCAGTTCTCCAGGGAGGTCTCGAAGTCGGAAGGGTGCCATAGTTGGCTGCTGGATGTGAGACGGTTTGGCAGGCGGGAAACTATGCATTGATTATGATACTGATGACAGTGGTTCGAGATTTCATGATAAAAATTTGGTAATAATGGAATATATATATGAGAATTCATTGAGCAGGTTTGCACGCTACACGCCACGTTGAGCCGCATAGCAGCGTGGCCTGCAGGAAGACCAGCAAATCAGTGACATAGGTAGGGTGCATGAAGAAAGCGTCAATCTAAGTAAAACGGTTTTGATGATGGGCCCTAAAAGTAGCATGTGCTGCAAAAGTGCTGCGCGGTAGAGGCCCCTCGGTCTCGGACTGCTTCAGAGAGAAACGGACAAGGGTTTGGAGATGGAAGGGTTGGCTTATAAGCCTTAATGATACTGGCTCAATGTACAATGGTGACTGTGCTCAAGCACTTGTCGTTCTCTGTGCGCGCTCATTTGTATCGAAGGGATCTAGACTCGAGAAAGGCTGCCTGGCATATTGAACTTATTACGGCTATTCTGGGCGGGTGACAAACGGTGAACGTCAGATTGAATGTCAATGCGCCCTTGCGTGACATTACCATTGATCAGCCAGGCTCGGTCTTTCCATTGCTTTGAGTATCTTCCGTAAGCACCGGTCCTATGTGGCCAGCAACCTTCGCCCGTTTCCTCACCAGCCCTCCAGAGAGCGTAGTGATGCCAGACCTTTTACTCTCCGACCTTGCCTCGACTGCTCCCCCATTCATCTCCTCAGCTGGTCGCTTCTTCTTCCTTATCAGTCCTGCATTCAGCATCGCCGGCTTCGCATCTGTGATGGGATCTCTTTTCGCTAATGTGGTTTTCTTTCCCACCACATGCCGTCCCCAAGTCTTCAATCCAGCCCTTTTGGCGACGTCGCTGATCCATTTCCCGGTACTGTCTGTCCCAACTTTTTCATCGGCGTAGTCGAGCCGCAGTAGCAGGCTACCTGCCCGCTGGTAGTCTTTCTGTCTTAGGATCACTTCACCCCGACTAGATTTAGGCCAGTAATAGTACGTCGTTTCTTCCGGTAGATCTCGCATGGCAGTAGCTTGTTTTCGCTTGACAGGCGTTGGCGTGGGAGTTTGCTCCAGAGAAATGAGTTTCTGAGGAGTTGAAGGAGGAAGCTCAGGGGCAGGACTTGACCGCAGAGGGGATTCAGGCGGTAGGCGAGAGCATTCTTCATCTTGAGAATCAAGAGGAGTAGGCAATGCCGACTGGGGGCGCTTTTCATCATCGATCGTCTCCCTTCCAGCGCATTGTAAATTTGGTTGGAAAGTGGCCCACAGAAAGCCGACAAGCCGTCCCGAAGAGCACTCCTGTCTGAATTGCATCATCTCCCAGAATTGTTCCAAGCTCTTTACACTCCTCCACCGGCCATTGTTCTGCTTCTTCGATGGACTTGCTGGAGTCTGTGAGAGTGAAAGCTGAGATTCCTCATCCGGAATCTCATCGTCCAGCGTCTCCACGAATCGCGCTTTGGGGTCATCTGGGAATCGGGGTATCAGACATCTTTCCGGCAAGCCTGGAGATCTGCCAAGCTCGCGGAGAGGATCTTTGGTGAGCCAACGGTGTTTCTTAGCGATACGGCCCGACTCGTCTCGGGGTAAAAAGCTCTGAGTCTCGTATGTATCGCATCCGGGTACTCTCAGGAAACCATGCGATCTGAAGTCGAGTTCATCTCGCATGATGCCCTGACGCTTTTCTTCTAGAGCATTGCTGTCATTCTCAGAAGTTCCGAGTATCGGATTCAACACCTTGCACCACCATTTTATCAGACCTCTGTCGTCCAGGATATGTTTGTGGTTGTTCTCGATGCTGCCAGGAAAGAGGTATTGGTTCTGCGCTCTCGCAAAGAGTGAGAGGACGAGTCGCCGATCTGATCTTTCGCGATCTTCTATAAGGTACTGGAGGAAGGTGGTAGATACAATCCTCAGCGGTGACGGTGTTCCATGCGGTAGCTTATGGAGATAGAGATAGCCAGTAGAATCGGCTTTGGAGACGAAGAGCGTGGTCAGGTACTCGGTGGTGTAAATGAGCACCTCAATGGCGAAGACTTGCAATTGAGATCCATCTGAGTCAATGGAGACGCTCAAGAAATGGCTCTCGCAGTAGGTCTCCTCTGGTTCTTCTTTTGGTGGTGCAGCGTATATGGCGGGGCATGCAGTAGGGGGGGTGGATAGATGATGGATGGTGAAGCAACAACCGTCCGGCAGCGATCTGGCAAGGCGCTCTTCCAGAATTGGACTATAACCATTTGCAATCATTGTTTTCTATCCAAAATTCGAATTCCAAGCATAGCAATGAATGATCTGTAGGAGAAGCAATTGGAAAAGACGCGTTCGCGTCGTGCAAAAGAAGGCGGACTTTCAGCCCCAGAAAAGTTTCGCCGCAACTCATTCCGATTGATGCTTCATCTTACACACACCACAGCAGAGCTTCGAGGAAGTCTAGTCTGAGCTTCAACCGGAATCAAGGATGTCCAGATCAGTGAACGTCACCTCAGGATTTGCCAAATCCTTCAGACGACGAGCTACATGTCAATGCGCCTCAATACTTTCCACTCGAATACTTCGACCCAAGTCTGCACGAAACCTAACCACATCCAGCGCGCACCGAGACTGGGAAGAAAGATATGGCAATCGAGGCCGTGAACTCAGGACGGGTCCACGGTGGCAGTCCACACCCCCAAGAATGATGGCGCCCATCCGCTCGAAGCCCCCAGTAGCAAACAACGATTTCGCCGTCAACGAAGATCCAGAGCGCCTGGACAATGTTTACAATCGAGTGTTGGGGAAAGAAGGATACAAGATGCTTACAGACGAGGTCAAATGGCTGGCCGTTACGCATAAGAGCTTCGATCATGGGAGAAGAGGGTTCAATGAACGATTGGCTTTTCTAGGTACAAAGGCTCGAGTGCGTCGCTACAAGCATCGCTGATAAATTGTCCTTGGTAGGGAAAAGGATAGTGCAACTACAAACATCACTCACTCTCTTCCACAGCTCCTCCGCAACGCCATTCCCAGAGACGCAAGATCAGTACGGACGGGAGCCATTCCGACATCCAGCACTGGACGGCCTAGCCGGTGTGAGCGCGGAGAGTAAAGAGCAGATATTGAGAACGGGAAGGACAGCTCAGCTTGCCGAGAAATATGGACTCAACACTGTGGTACGGTGGAAGCCCAGAACGGTATGTTCACGTTGCTGAGCTGGTCTACAAGCCGCATAGAACGGAGCTAACGTTGTACTTCCTAGATGGCGAATCTCAAAGGGTCAGGCCAGCTTATCGTGACATCGCGGGCGCTGTATGCAATTGTGGGGGCCGTTGCATTACAGAAGGGAGGGGAGGTTGCTAATAATGTTGTGAGAGAGCGGATATTATGGCCATTAGGGCTGCAGTGATATGGAGACTCCGCGTATTTAGTTGACCTGAAGAGAGACTCTATAACAAGACTTGAATAAACGTAGAATATAGTGTTCTCAGAGCTGGGGCTGATATGCAGATCCGTTCTCTGAAACCCTCCTACCCTCCGTCCACCAATACCATTCTTGCTAAGACACGTTCACTCTGCCCACTCACTCTCCATAACCCATGCCAAAAACCCCCACGTTAAATCCAATCTGTCCGGTCCCTCTGACACCGCCCAAGCAACAGCGTAAAATACTCGGCCAGTTCTTAATGGAACCCTCTAATCCATCCTTCTCCGCGCCTCCATAATCGCAAGTGTTCAGCAAAGGAGATACCACAGTCGAACCTGACAGAAAGCCAAGCTCGGTCGCGGAAGATGTTGACTTGCACTGTCTGTTGGGCGCGTTGTTGTAAGAAAAAGAGGGAAAAGAAGAGTCGAGATTTTGGTAACGGATTTTTTTGATAGGGCTGATGAAGGCTAGGCTCGATTGGGCTGTGGGTTGATACTCACAAAGTATGGGAAGATGCCTATTCTCCGCGCAACGTCTCCACCTCGGGGTTTTTTTACGATCTCACGAGCAATGACTTGTCCTCAAATGACCATTGACACTTCATAATCACCACCCACCGGCCGGCAAGGCCAACCCAACCGCAACAATGGCCTCCGCAGTCTTCTTCCTCGACCTCAAGGGCAAGGCGAGCTCTCCACCGCCCTTTGTATCACCACCGCAGCTCTGACGCTTTCCCCAGACCCTCCTAGCCCGGAACTACAGAGGCGACATCCCCATGTCCGCCGTCGAAAAGTTCCCCGTCCTCCTCTCCGAAGCCGAAGAAGAGAGCTCCGCCGTCCCACCCTGTTTCTCAGACGAGGGTATAAATGTACGTTCACGGCAAAGGCGTAGCTATGGACGTTGGAACGAATCTGCTGATGGTTCCTCGGCTACGGCTCGATAGTATCTCTACATCCGCCACAACAACCTCTACCTGCTCGCCCTCACCAAACGCAACACAAACGCCGCCGAAATACTCCTCTTCCTTCACAAAATCGTAGAGGTGTTCACGGAGTATTTCAAAGAACTGGAGGAGGAATCGATACGAGATAACTTCGTCATCATATACGAGCTGCTGGATGAGATGATGGACTTTGGGTATCCGCAGACGACGGAGAGCAAGATTTTACAGGAGTGGGTTTGCCTCTTTGCTACATACACATCGAGGCAGTGGGATAAGAAATGAAGGGGAAGGACCTTTCCGATTGATAAGCGCTGACTGGAGGTAAAACCTCGCAGGTACATAACACAAGAATCCCACAAACTCGAAATCCAAGCCCGTCCCCCCATCGCAGTCACCAACGCCGTCTCCTGGCGCAGCGAGGGAATTCGCTATCGCAAAAACGAAGTTTTCCTCGACGTCATCGAATCCTTGAACCTTCTTGTCTCCTCCACCGGAAACGTCTTGCGCTCCGAGATCCTTGGTGCTGTAAAACTGAAATGCTACCTCTCCGGAATGCCAGAACTACGGCTTGGTTTGAACGATAAAGTCATGTTTGAGACGACCGGGAGAGCGACAAGGGGGAAGGCGGTCGAAATGGAGGATGTCAAATTTCATCAGTGTGTGCGGCTTTCGAGATTTGAGAATGATAGGACGATTAGCTTTATACCGCCGGACGGAGAATTTGAGCTCATGAGTTATCGGTTGAATACGCAGGTGAAGCCGTTAATTTGGGTGGAGAGTGATGTTAGGTCGCATTCGGGGTCAAGGATTGAGTTCACATTGAAGGTCGGGTTACTCTTGCCCTAATCAAGACTCGGTCACTGGATTGGCCGGGACTGTGCTGACACAAGGAAATTCTAGGCGCGAGCGCAGTTCAAACGCCGCTCCACAGCCAACAACGTCGAGATCCTTGTCCCTGTCCCTGAAGACGCCGACTCACCTCGCTTCCGCACAAACATTGGCAGCGTCCATTACGCCCCAGAAAAAAGTGCTATAATATGGAAAATCAAGCAATTCGGTGGAGGAAAAGAGTTCCTCATGCGCGCTGAGCTGGGTCTACCGTCAGTAAAAGGAGACGATGAACACGGAGGTGGCATGACGGGCGGGTTTGGGGGCAGCATGGGAGGTGCTGGACAAGGTGGCAAGGGCAAGAGGCCGATCAGTGTGAAATTCGAGATACCGTACTTCACAACGAGTGGGATCCAGGTGCGATATCTGAAGATCATAGAGCCGAAGGTGAGTGCCGTCGCCATTCGTGCGCTTTTGACGATCTGTGCTTCATTGCTTGCGCGCTTCTTTTAACCCCCCCGTGATGCAATTAGCTGCGCGTTCGTTCTGCACTGCAGAAGGTTTCGCTGCAGGTGGTTTCGCTGCAGGTGGTTTTGCAAAGGATCTCCTGCAGTGGCCCGTAATCTTTAAATCCTTTTGATCCTTTCGGACCTCTTGGTCGCAAGATCTATGTGTTGCCAGCCACGAGGGCCGGAACGGTGCGATGGCCCGTAGATCCGGCCGAAGCTGTCTTGATTCTGTCGTGGCGCTGTAACGCTAACGCATCTCGCGCACGCTAGTTGCAATATCCTTCGCTTCCATGGGTCCGATACATAACGCAGTCTGGGGATATAGCGGTTAGGTTGCCGGATGTCCAATGAATCGGGATGCGTGGCGCGCCAGGTTGGCTGAATGCATTGAGTGACAAAGTAGCAATGTCAGGTGATGTCCAATGAGCTGGGATCCGTGGCGCGTCAGGTTGGCTGGATGCAATGTGTGGCAAAGCAGCAATGTCAGCGTAAATATGATAGCTTAAGCCAATTCGTTAGACTCATGCAGAACAAGATGATAGCGCCCTTCTCCTGATAAAGGAACGTTTCCATGAAATGGATCGCCACGGGTATCATTAAGGGTACCAAAAAGGTCCTCGTCATTCATTAATTCATAGACATAGACACAACATCATCCGCGAAACGAAACGCCGGCGTAGTGTACTTTGTGCAAGAACGAAAAGATGACGGCCAGCAAAAATATGACAAATAAAGATAACCACGGATCTTGCTGTACGTATCTTCTTGCCACGGAGAAGGTCGACAGATGTACACAAGGAAATTCGTGGAAAGCTTGACAAACAGAACTTCCGACATAACCACCCTGCCATAGGTCAAAAGCTAACTGTAGAACGCACCGAAATCGCCGTTTTGAAGCTTATTCAACATAACCGCGTTAGATCCTTGAGGGTTCACAGGATCGAAGAAGATAGTGACGACCATGCCTCTCTCGGCAATATCTGAATTAAATGAGCTTGATCGCAAAAGGATATGGAACTGCCAAACTTACGACCCGCGGGATACTGAAATCGATGAGGCCGCCATGTTCCTGGCCGAAGACAGTTGATGAGCACCTCCCTAAGCGCATCTGGCGGTGCCGAGAAGGCTGCAAGAGCAATGAGTAGAGGTATGCTTCCGATTAGGCCCGCCTGTATCCTAGGGCTTCCAGCCTGATAATCATAGACTCTAGGTAGAAGCTGAGGCATCCAGTGAGACGAGCCTGGGGCAGCGATGTGCTGGCGATCACCGACCGTTGAAACAGCAGAATATGTATGTTGGGTATTTTGAATGTGGCGGAAGAAGAGAGGTCTCCAGCCTCCTTGATTTTCACGCGCATGCTTTGTTTCTGCATCGAAAGGAACGGCAAGTAAATGAGGCGTATCCGGGTTTTGCGTGAACACAGTGGCGGCACTGTAAGTCTGGTGAAGGGAGCGACCGACGGTATCATTGGCTGAAACATGAGTTATGACTCCGCTTCCCCAACGGAAAAGCATGCCAGGCTTTCGATTATATCCAGTCTTGGTGTGGGGTGGGGCCCAGAAGTTGTGTGTTCCATGTCGAGCTGGCTCCGCTTGATAGTTGGGTTCGAGAGGGTCGATTTGAACATAGAAGCTCAGGTTTACTCCTGGGACTGTGGAAGGCGCCTTTGAAAGGTCAGCGTCTGAGTGTGGCTACATGCCATGAACGCGTTTGCTGTGAATAGATTGCTAACCTTGGACGACGAAGAAGGTTTGGACATGGCGCAGAAGCTGCTAATATTCGGAAGGGATGGCTGCCGCTAACCGGAGTAGGTGGGCGAGGAGATATCCACTGGATTCAACGCTAAGGCCCTCTGCACGATGATAGTTTCCTTCCCCCTCGAGTCCCCTTGAGCTCATGGACTTATAGCCGAAAGGACGGCAGAGCCGCATCGGGCCCAGGCCAAAAGTCCATGTTGGAATCAAGGAGTGGGGGGCAATCATTGACAAACTCAGCTTGGGTGGTCCGAGGGTTGCTTCTACCGCGATGTTGCGATTCGCTTATTGCTGTCACGCTTGAGAGCTTCAGTATAAGATATGCATGTCAAGGTTTGTCCGGGCCTGCTGCTTCGGGATCTACGTGTCCAGCGAGTTGTCAGACATGCAGTTGCAGCCCCTTCACGCCCACACCCATGACGATTGGCTGTGAGGGAAGGCCTGGAAGGCCTGCTGGTGGCGAGGATAGGCTTCTCATCGGTACCAATGCGTTGTTCACGAAGGTGGAATGACCCCACTCTCCGAGACGGGTGCTAGCTTGTGGATGGTTGGTGGATATGGTCGGCAGCGAAGTTATCCTAGCCCTTACCGACTAGCATGTGCCGTTGACTGGGAATCGCCACTGATCGAACTGTCACCTGATGCATTACCAGTGGGCAGATAAGCCAGTCGTAGATAGTCCCAAACTATGAGCATGCTTTTGACGAGAAGGCCGGGGAAGGTAACATAGAAAGTATGGCTAGCCAACCTGAGGCTTGACGTTATTCAAGTTGCTTATGGCTGGGTACTAGATCGCCTCGTCAGCGATCTTTACCCAACGGCGGCTAGACAGTAATTACTGACTCGGAGACGGGCCCAAGTTGGTGATAGGAAATCAAGTCAAATCGCAATGTCTTGGAATTGAAGCCGATAGGCTAGAAGTGATCTAGTGCAAAAAGCACTTTCAGCGAGGGAGCTCGAGTGGGGATACCCGTCCATTAAGTATTTCGCTGCTCAGCCCGCGTCCTCCACCATCCGACTGCAGCGAAACGCTATGGATTAGATTCTTCTGCTAGACGTTTGCCTGAATTTGCAGAGCCTCCTTCTTCAGAATCGCAATTTTCAGGCAAATGGATGATGAGACCTATCAGAGACTCGGAGGAAAGGCTGAGGGCTCATCACTTCTAAAGCTGGCCGTGTCAGATGCACAGCTTTGACACCTCTTCTTTGACTGGTGAGCGTAAAGGGACATGGATGGATCATGCTTGCACCAAATGCAGCATTGCTGTTGAGCTCCGGGTAGAGCACATCAGTCGTGCCTACTACTCTTCCGTCGATCCGAGATGCACATGACCAGTTGCTTTGAGGGCCCCTAATTGCGGCCGTCGTGCGTTGTCAGTGTTAGATGATGGGCAACCATAAGTTTGAGTGGCTATCTGTCCTCTGGGGTACAAGTTACTTCACTTTTCGTGCATTTCGACGATTCGCTGACCCATGCTTTTAGCATAGGCTTTTGGTCCGTGTGATCATACAAAGAGCCAAACCATACGTGTAGCCGTCGATAGGTGGGCACGAACCATGAACAGCACTAAAAGAGAATGAATGGTGTTACCATGACCATACAGGTCACAGAAAGTCGCATGTATCGAAGAGATGGAGTAGCAGGATCGACACAGTCTTGCGGGAAAGAAGATAGCATTGCAGCTAAGGTGGATGAGGCTGGATCGACTGAAACCCTCAGCCCGTGGTTGACAATGCACCATGCCTGCTTGGAGACGGTGTCCAACGTCAGGTAGGAGAAGGCACATTCAAGAATCGACCAGCCTCGGATGTGAAGAAGACCTTGACAGCGCTGAACAAGGTTCGATGCGAGTACGTTTTGGGAAGGAGTTGGGCGACAGGAGGGTAGACCCACTTGTAAGCCTGCCCCAGCGGAGGGCCATCATCAAACCCGATGATAAGTATTCTCTGGACAGACAGTTGTGGTGAGCTTGAGGCAATGGCGGTATACTCTATTTGATTGTGGGTCGTCCGCGATCCATGACGGGTATCGACCGACAGCTAGGAATCAGTGTCGACTCCCCTCACGCAGGATGGTGGGGTCACAGAAAGCGGAGAGAGGGTTCCTGCTCCTGCCAGTTCCTACCACTATGCTCGAGGTCCAGTACTCGGCTGGGTCATATGAAAGCGATAAGTGGTTGGATGCCAAGGGCGTTGTGGGAGTAACGAACACTGGCCCCAAATTTTTGGCTCATTACATGTCATTGGCTGACTCGGAGTTCCTTCTTCCTTACCAGGGATCCTATCATAAGTACATCTTGCTGGCAAGATGTCTCAGCAGTGAGTACTGCCTTTCATGTCTTTGACAGGGTCTGGGAATTCGCAGACTGAGCAAACAACGGCCGGGCGAAGACCTTTGAAGCGCGACAGCCAAGGATGAGGCTGAAAAAATGTATTTAGAAGAAGACAGGCTCTGGATGAAGGGATCAGATTTGTTATGTGCGGTTCGAAGATGGATCTCCATGCACTGGAAAGAGCAAGATGGACGTTGTTGGTCTCGGATTTTGACTTTTCATGGCCCAAGCCTCAGAGGCAAGAAGGAATCGGCGTATCTTAAATGCTATCTAAGATAGTCGTGAAACATACAGCGTTATAAATCTTGTGATCTTCTATCTACAAGCCTAGATACTATTCTGTGTGAAATCCGAGTCGCCATTAGTACACAAAAAAGGATTTACGATCTGATGTGACATCGTACTCCAGCTGTATTTTCAGTGGCTAAAATCTTTACATGACTAGCGAATCGTCAAACGCCACCAATTTGCCTACTCAGTATCTATCACCCTCTACACAATCGAGTTGATCCAAATTTCTTTATCCTAACTCACCTATTTGCTTAGAGGTTACGAGAATTCTTTCGAAGATGACTTTACGCAAGCCTGTGCACACGATAGTCCTGGATGCAGGACCGTTGCTGAAAAACGAGCCAACAGTTTCGACTTTGATCAGCCAGTGCGAGAACCTTTTTACAATACCTTCTGTTATAGCCGAAATAAGGGATGAAAATGCCCGCTCCCGAGTAGAGACCACTCTTCTCCCATTTCTGACAATCAGGAGTCCGAGCGAAAGAAGTCTCCGATTTGTTACCGACTTCTCGAGAAAGACAGGGGACTTGGCAGTTTTATCCAAGACTGATTTGCTATGCTTGGCTCTGACACACGAACTGGAGTGTGAGCGGAATGGGGGTGATTGGAGGATCAGAAATGCTCCTGGCCAAAAAGGAGTGAATGGACGGAAAGAACAGGCTGCATCTGGGGACGCATCAGAAGCGACAAATCAGTCATCGACTATAGAGACTCAACCAACCGGAGACACCGACCGTTCCCAAGAGCCGGACACTGTTGCACCCTTCGAGGCTGCAACCAGCGATCAAGGCTGCGTACCACTCGGTGCTCGGGACTCTACTACGGCAGATGAAGCCAACGGTGTTTCTGAAAGTCTAGGCAGTCTCAAGTTTACAGACGAAGATGTGCAACAAGATAGTGTTGCAGCATCAGGCCCGGAGTCGTCAGAAATAGAGCAGATTGAGGCAAGTTCAGATTCCTCAGACTCAGAAGGCTGGATCACTCCGAAAAACGTGAAGAAGCACCAAGCAAAAGACGTCAACGGATCCGCATTGCCGATTCCGGAAAACCAGCCAATTCAAGTAGCATTGCTGAGTGGAGATTTTGCAATGCAAAATGTATGCCTCCAAATAGGTTTGAACCTGCTATCCCCGTCTCTACAAAGAGTCCGGAACATAAGGACCTACATTCTACGATGCCACGCGTGCTTCGCGAAAGAAAAGGACATGTCCAAGCAGTTCTGTTCGAAATGCGGAAAGCCGACTCTCACGAGAGTGTCATGTTCCACAAATTCCAAGGGCGAGTTCAAGATCCATTTGAAGAAGAACATGCAGTGGAATCATAGGGGAGATCGTTTCAGTATCCCCAAGCCAGTACCTGGAGCTGCCAATGGTAAAGTGGGTCAGGGCAAAGGAGGCGGAAAGGGTGGATGGGGCCAGGAGCTCATTCTTGCCGAGGATCAGAAGGAGTATCTACGTGCTATGGATGGCCGAAATAAGAAAAAAGAGATGGATCTGATGGACGAGGACTATCTACCTAGCATACTGACAGGGGATAGGGGCAAAGCTGGTGGCAGGCCGAAGATTGGGGCAGGACGGAATGTCAATTCGAAGAAGAGGATTTGATGGCATAGATCAATCACACTACCATAAACTTAATGCCATCCCAATTATCGTTGATTTCAGAGATTGAACGGCGGCTGTTCTTTTGAACCAAGCCAGATTGTTTGGGAAACCCTCTTTCCCACCGAGTAGTCCGACATCAGGTTGTGCTTCACAATATAGCGGACGCATCTGACCGGTCGTCCCATCCTCACTGCTTCAGTGGTATAATGGTCATGGGAAAATCTCCATCAGGTCCGGACACCTTGCAATTCTCATGGTCCCTATTGTCCCAAGACCTTCTCGTTCTCTGCTTCCAGTCAGCCCCTCTCACATTTGTGTGCACAATCGTCCACCTACTAATCTGGGTCAAGAGCAGCCCATAGCGCTTCTTCAGCGTCACCCGATGTCCTGCAACGCCGCTTCTGTCAGCTTGCCTCGTCTCTCACATCTCGGATAGAGAGGGGATCCTTACTCGAGTATTTGTCATCGGGACTGAACCTGGCTGGATGTGCTGACTTTGTGACCTCGCCCGCTTGGACCTGTGGAATTTTTGAAAGTGTCAGCGAACGCGGACGTGCTGTATGACAAGACACGGCAAACCTTATTGAGAGTGTACAGCCGCTTCCCATTAGCATCTAAGGTGTACATGAGATGCATCCTGGGCAAGACGTTGTAGCAATGCTGATGTACTCTTGTTGTGGACTTGTGGTTGGCCGGTGGTCTCAAGGTTCGAAAGCTAACTAAAAAATCGCTTGCAGACGCTAGGTTGGGGGCCAGAAAATTTATCAAATCTAGCCGAGATTTCTGACCCGCTCGACCCGCTACTTCATGAATAGTACATGTACTTTATATATCCACAGATCCACTCCGACGATTACTCCTCAACATGCATGCACCAAGAATAATGAAACATACAGAGGAGCAAACGTAAGCATAAGTAATTTATCTATTCTCCTTTACTATTTAAAAAGTCTCTCCACTGCGAGGATGACACCATACAGCGGCCTAGAGGCATGACTCTGACTTTATGTCTGCTTCTCTGCTGGCTCACTTTCTCTCTTGAGAAGACTACAACGGTATCTGAGCAGCCAAGAATACATAACGAGCAGTCTCAGCATTTGACCTACCGACTGCTAACCACCAATAAATCTGCAGGTCCGTCAACGGCCGATCCCAGGCCTTGAGTACATCCCCAAATCATGACCTCAATAGAGGCCACAGAGCCATTGCTACAACCTTCTGAACCACCACCTCCCCGACCTCCTCCAAGACCAAGCTATGGCAAGATTCACGCCAAATCGCTCCCAGTGAACGTCTATCCTTCACCACCCCTCATCCCCCACAACCCCCTCTCGATATTCTATATCGCCTTCACCTACCTCTACCGACTCCTGGCTCCCCCATCATCCCATCCCAAGATCCTCTACCACGGTTACTTCTCCCCCGAGACCCGCTCCGTGCATGTCACAGACGAGACAGCCATACGAGCGCTATGGGAAAGTGGTTTCTTCGGCAAAGGTAGCTTGAGCCGAAGTGAGCCTAGCTGGCTGGACCGAGAAAAAAAAAGAAAGGGTCTGATCGCCAATGAGACAAGTGAAGAATTCACGGCTCAGAGGAGAGCGGAGAGGAGGAGGTTCAAGCAAGAGAGAGCGAGAAAGGAGCGTGAGGCTATTGAGGAGAAGCTGAAAGAAGAAAGGCGGATCCACAAGAATGGGCACGTGGCTGAACCAACAGCACGCTCGAGATATGAAGACCTCAATGGCGGACCGGTGGACAGCTTGGCCAAATCCATGGAGTCGTTGTTCGAACAGCAACCTCTGAGCCCACCTGTGCCGCCTCCGATTATGCTGTCCCTATCAGACGCTGCAGATGACAAAGATACTGGGAAAGAGGACTATGTTTCGCAATTTCCCACCGGGCTTGCCACGAGCGACCCTTCAAAGCCCACTGAGCAGGACCTCGAAGCTGAAGCCGCGGCAATCGAGAACCAAGAACACCTCCAGCTGAACCCGTCGGAAGCCTTCTTCCTCGTTTACGCTCTCGGGATACTCCAGATCCGCGCTCAGAAGATTTCTGCTCCCCTACTTCCAGAGACCCTCTTCACCCTCTTCCGCCGACACAGCTACTTCCCGCCCCGCGAATGCCAGGATCTGCAATCTGACGACCCCTTCCTCCTGCAATACGTGGTATACCACCATTTCCGCTCCTTGGGCTGGGTTGTTCGTCCAGGCATAAAGTTTGCCGTTGACTGGCTTCTTTACCTGCGGGGGCCTGTGTTCTCGCATGCTGAATTCGCGATTATTGTATTGCCGGCCTACACGCACACTTACTGGAGATCAACACAAGAGTTGCAGAAGTCAACGATGAAAAAGGAGAGTAAAAGCTGGTGGTGGCTGCACTGCGTCAACCGCGTGCAAAGTCAAGTGCGCAAGAGTTTGGTGATTTGCTATGTTGAAGTGCCACCACCCAGGGCTGTCCCAGTCCCGGCCGAATCAAAGGCAAGCGTCAAGGAAATCGACATCGGCCAAGTCCTCAAGCAATACAAAGTTAGAGAACTGACACTGAAACGATGGACGCCGAATAGAGAACGTGACTGAGTGGACCTGTCGGCTTGTACTGCTGCATAGCGTGTTTGGAAGCTTGGTTTTTGTATGATACACGTGCGAATGATACCCACAGATGAATGCAAAGATGGACTGAAAGTATTCGGCCAATCACAGGGCCTGGACCCAACTTCCCTTCATGCATCTGCGGGTAGTCGACGCTCACGAATCACAATTGTCCATGCTCACCTTCTTCTTTTAATTTATTACATGCATACTATCATCATCCGCTTCATACCGCTTCAAATCTCTTCATCCTCCAACCACTCCCAATCCTTTTCCCCTATCCGTCAGCCGTCAAATACCGGCCACTCCAAATCCACTCCTCGAACCTATCGCCACCGTTTCTAATCCCTCACAACTCGAACCCTACGATTTAAACGCTGCGACGAAAGAAAAAAAACCCCCAAAACCCAAACCCCAAACCCAAACACCAAACACAAACCAGCTACCCCATTCCCGCCCCACCCTCACATAACCCCCAAGCCATCAGCAGCACCATCCTATCACCACGCCTTCCCCCCCCTACCACCACCGGACCCCCAAGCGTCTCAGCCCGCGTCCCAGCCGACACCTCCCCACCCCCTCCCGCCTACCCCACCTCTTGCCCTCCCTTGGCCCCACAGCCGGGGATGAGGAATCGGAGGCACGGTGGCGCCACTGAGTGCGCTGAATGGGCTTCGCGTGGGGGTTTTGATGCCGATTGGTGTGTGAGCACTTGTGGGGAAGGGGAAGGGGGGGGGGGTTTGTGGAGATGAGGTTGGTTTGTGGAGATGAGGTTGTTGGGAAGGGGGTTCGCTGGATGAGGTTGGGGGGGATGGATGGTTGGGAGGATGTGGTGAAGTCGGGGGGAGGTTCTGGGGTTGGGGTTGGGGTTGGGGAGGCGTGATAGGTGGGGCTGCGTTGATGGGGTTTTGCGTTGGGGGGGAAGGGGAAGGGGAAGGGGAAGGGGAAGGGGAAGGGGAAGGATGAGTAGGTATGGACTAGGGAAAAAAAGGGGGGGCACGGGGATAGAAGAGAGAAGCGCTACGGTGTGAAGTGCAGTCAGTCTATTTACCTAGGTATATACATGCATAGCAGCGAGTTTTTGCTCCACGCCGTGTCAACAAGGTGTACGGGAACGATATCCTCCTGAGATTCTCAATCCCTCCTCTTCCCGGCCTCGCCTTCCTCGCCCTCAATCTCATGTACCCTCATATCCATCCCCACCCAGAATTTCCTCGCCCTCCACACAACCGTCACACCCCCAAAAGAAGACCACGCCCATATCGGAAACGCTAGCACTTCTCTGCCTAGCCACGCGAAAATCCACTCTTTCAACCCTCTCCTCTTGCCTCTCGTCCTGCCAAAAGAAGGCCTTTCTGATTCGGCAGTTCCACCGTACTGCAACATGCTCCAGACGTAGCGGTCGATTGCCGCCCACATGATAATGCTTGAGAAATATATAGCGGAAAAAGTGAGCCATGTCTGCGGTATGCCAAGCGTACGATGGCACCAGGGGAGAGTGGTGAGGCCCCATGCGCCGTAGGCGGAGCACAAGAGCGATTCAGTACCCGGCTCTACAAGCGTAGCTAGCGGGACGGTGAACTTCCTCACGCGCAGCCAGCGGGTGCGGCGGTCGATGTAGGATATCAGCGATGCGTTGGCGACCGGCTGCGTGCAGAGATTCGAGGGGTGCGGCGGGAGAAGGCCATGATTGCCCCAGGTGGTTTTCGGCTTTTGAGTTTGTACTTGTGGGTCTTCGCCTTCGAATCCAGCAAGATCTTGCACGATTAGGGGCACAGGTGACCGCCAGAGTAAGTCTCCAATCAGATGATCTTCGCAGATATTGTCGCTGAAGAAATCGATCCCCTGATGTTGCTCGTCAGGATTTGTATTATACGGAGATGTAGATGTGGACGTAGTTAGAGCGTCCAAATGTGATCGCCGGAACATATTCGATTTGCCCACTGTGCAGGGCGCAATAGCGACGGTAGCAATTGCAGTGTAGAACTTCGCATGGGAGGTAGAGAGGAAGAGCTCGTCGAGGAGTCCACCTGCCCCGTTCGTTGGCAACATGGGGATCATAGGCACCTGAGGGCCGGAGGAGAGACTGTTGGTTGGAACAGCGGGGGCGGTAGAAGAGACATCCACGACCAGGGGCAGTTGGTGCACAAATTTATATTTCCGTCCTCGAGCCGTAGGCGTAAAGCCGCAGAGCAGATCCACCATGCGGCCTGCAACGGATGGGCTGACCCAGACATTGCAGTCTATGATCCACACTACATCCCCTTTGGCTTCACGGTATGCCCTGCTCATGTTCCTGATCTTAGGATTCGGTCCCAGGTTCCCAATTCTGCCATCGCGACCCGAGAGGTTCGGATCCTCTTCTTCCACCAGTATCTTGACATCAAAACCATGGTAGTCCGCTACAAGACGCTCGAGAGTCGAGAAAGCGGGATCACGGCGTGACGAGATGCAGAAGTAGATCGTCAATTTCTCCCTCGGATACGTTTGGTTGAAGGTCGCGGCGAGGCATTCGTAGAGGTATGGCTCGATGCCCTTGACGGGACGGATAATTGTCACATGAGCAACTCGTGCGATTGGTATAGTATTAGAGACAGATGATGCAGGCGTTCTCAATTGATTTTGTCGTCTGCAGCTCCGTCAGCTGGCATCAAGGTTGGGTGACTGTGAGGTATCAGTACATTTGGAAGACGCCAATTGCACACACGGCGAGAACGGTGAAATACCATACCAGGCAGGCAATGGCTATATAGTCTGAGAGCATTCCTATAGTAAAGCATTGAGGTTCTTTACTCCCTCAATGAAGAGCATGAGGTTGTCGCAGAGGATGGGCGGAGGTTGCGGAGAGTGATGCCATATTTTCTCAGTAGTCAGGGCTAGGGCTACGAATAAATTACAGTTAAAAATACCGCCTCTACTCTGATTCGGTAGGCCATGGAGGCAATAAATATCGTAGTCTACTGATGTTGCACTCTAAATAATATGTATCGTTCCAAATTGACACAATGCCTTTTTGTACATGCAAAAGACAAACACACTAGCATCATCGGAGTTTTTCTCTCGACTTCTTGAGAAGTCGATTGAACAGATCTCAAGCGACCGACTATAGAATTCAAAGTTTGTACTCTTGAACAAAGAATCCGTGAAAAGCAATTGTAGTAGAGTAAATGTAGACAACATATCTATTCTTCATCTCACGGAAGAAACGCCAAAAGGATGAAGCGTCCTGACCTCTGAGAGCGCCTCGGTGCCTGCCCTCACATCTTATGTAGAAGCCTCAACGATACGTACTCTATCAGCCTTAATATGCATCATTCATGAGCATCAGCTAAATTTTAAAAGTCTTTGAATATGCAGAAGTAAATGCAGAAGCAAAGTAGCCATCTAGCTATGCAACGTCAAAGCTCTGAGCTATGCTTCATGCTTTCTACTGCCCTCATACAGGATATCAGAGCTCTGCAATCGAGCTATCAAGTAGTACTCATAGACAATCAGAACTGGGAAACACTTTTTAGCACCCATTTCTTCTCCGCTTCTTTCGACCCAATACGCTCTGCGAATGTGTCAATGGTATCCCTGAGAGCTGCTTTTGGCTGCTTTGGGAACCTGTTTCGATTATTAGCATCTCCGCTCGCTCTTATTCAGTACGCATAGTAGACTCACTGCTTCTTAAGGACTTCGAGTAAGCCTAGTTTCGTGAGCTCATTCCCATCAACAGCCTTCCTGAACTCATCCAAAAGTTCTAATGGAATCAGACGTTTGGGGCCTTTCGCGGGCTTCATAGGGGCGTTAACATCCGAGTCAGCGGTTTTGATGCCAGTCGCAGCCGCGGAAGGATTGAGGAGAGTGTTCTGGCGATTGATCGGGTTCAATGGGATACGCGGTGGTTCCATAAGCGTACCCTTTACATGTGGTAATGCACCTAGGGAATTCATCGAGGTATCAGGTTTCCAGTATGAGGTCGAGTAGGGATCAATAGGGAGTTGCGGGTTTTCTATGTCTGTCAGCACTGGTATTAGATGAAGCATGGAGGTTTTACCCATCAAGATGTCGAGCTTGAAGAGCGATAAGTCCAAGACGTCTAGATTCGCAAGCTTGGAGCCTTCATTTTCAAGATCTTCCCAGCAGATGCCGCTACAAGTGGGCTCCAGATCGCCTAGTTGGGGCCGTTTCTTGACAGCTTCATTTTCCTCGTCATCAAGGAACCCTTCCATCTCATTTTCTTCCTCGTCTTCCCCAGCTTCTTCCTCTCCTTCCGAGTTAAGATCCTCACCCTCCCCAGGCTCTTCCCATTCTGCCTCCGAATCATAACCATAGTCTGTGTCTGGAAGCTCGCGACTGAAAGGCCTTCTGCACAGTTTTGACATAGCTCGACGGTCTTGTGCCTTCGTGAAAGTTCCAGTATAGGGCGGCCGATAGTCTTCGAGAAACTTTAGGTACTTCATGGGTACAGTCTTGAGAAGGTCCGTAGGTTTCTCTATTGCCCTCCTAAACTGCGACTCGGTCAGGTCGATTGGATTTCGTGCCGAGCCATGGATCTTTGCGATAATATCTTTCACTGCGTGGACTCGAGGAAAACGTTGGCTGAAATCTAAGGACAGATGCAGCAGATCATAGGCATTGAAGGGCCCAACCGCCCCCCCTCCTCGACCAATACCTTCGTCGATCTTTTTCTGGGCATACTCCAGGCCTTTTTCGTCGCGGGAAAAGCGGCTGTGGGGAGCTAGCACCGTGTGAGACTGCAAGAAGAATGGCGGGAATTGTCGTTTATAGTCCTGTAGCCGAGCTTTTTGTGGTGTGATAGACACTGATCGCGATCGTTCTTGGGGGTTTTCCATCTCCTTAATTTCCGCGATTGAGCTGCGCCGGCTTTTGAGTGGGCTTGCTGTATCGCGGGTTGGTGATGCACTTGGTGTACCGCTCAGCACGGCAGGCTGGACGAAGAAAGCGTTGAGACGTAGTTGTGACTGTAGAAACGTCAGCATTACTGATACCGCTCTCCAGTATTCTGTATAGTGACATACCTTAGCCTTCTTGTTCTTCTCCTCCTCCGCTTTCTGCTTCTCCTCCAGCTTTCTCTGTTTCTCATCATCCCTCACCTTGGCTTGCTCCTCTTTCATCATCTTGCGCACTTGCTTCTCCAAATCCTTCTTAGCCTTTTCCTCTTCCTTCTTTGCTCTCTCTTCCGCTTTTTGTTGCTCCTTAAAATGTATCTCTATCTGCCTAGCTTCCTTCTCTGCATACGTGAGCTTAGTCCTCTTGTTAGACTTGTCAAGTGTAGCAGCGGAAGAGCCTTGGACAGCTGCCGGAGAAGTGTTGGAGGCAGCAGAGCTGGTAGACAGGGGAAGATTGGCGGGACTGGGGCTCCGTGAGCAGGCTTGGCTAGAGGCTGGTACATGTGCGTTCGCACTAGGAGTCGGAGTGATCTGATCCCGTAAGTGTGCATCCAAGCCAGTGTCCGCGAATGAACGCTTCAAGGAGGCTGGAGAAGACATTGGAGGTGTAAGGACGCTCATGGGTTTGACCGGTGAGTCGACCGGTGATGCTGCCAGTTGTTGGCTACTTTGCCTGTATTCGTCTTTATCCTTGGTAAATAACATATCAAGTTGTGTCAATCATCGGTCTTAAGGGTAAAGCTCTTATTCGTGGAGAAGCTTCTCGTCTCTAATAGTGACAATTGAGGCTCTACTGGAGAATTTGAGTGGTGGAGCTTAGGTAAAAGTGGAAGTCGCGTTCAAGATCCTCGCTTAGCGCGACGCGCTACGCCAAGACGTGCCTGACTTCCATACACGATCTCTCTAAAGGCAGGAACAATATGAGCAACGGAGAACGAGGGCTATTCTGGAAGAACAAGGAAACACCGTTTCATAGATCTAGACCACAGTAATCACAACTCTTGTCGAAGCAGTACCATTCCCCCAAGTTCGCAAACCCTATGAAACCCAAACCTCGCCATGCAAAGCCAAAAACCCACGTCCCCATCGCCCTAGCCTATGCGCACCTGTCGCACATATCATCGATATCATTGTACAATTCCCCGTGACTCTTCCTTGTCGGATCCATCGGCAACAGCAACTCCGTATCACAGTAATGCGAGCACTTGTCATCCACATATTCGCGCGGCATCTTAATCAACCCCTGATCCTGACCCAACCTTCTCCTTTGCATCGTACGCATTTCTCCACGCCCAAAGAAGATCCAATCGACATCCGTCTGTCTCTTGGACATAGTCCAGCTATGCAAATCATGACCCGGTAGCGGCGAATAGTTGAAAGCGATATCATTTTGGATTTGGGTGTTCCAGAAACTGTTGGGCACCGGTTCGAATTTTCCAGGAGCGTCGTAACCGCATCCATACTTGTCTTGGGGAAAGGCATCTTCCATGCAGTAGTGGTTCATGAAGTAGGTGGCGTTGTAGTGGTAGTTGAAGTATTCGTAGCGCCAGAAATGTCCTTGTACGATTTCGCCGGGTTGGATGCCGCCGCCGCCACCGCTGTGTTGGCCATCGCCGGTTCCATCGAATAAACCCCTTGGTGCGAGGTCGAGAGGGGTTTTACAGTAGCAAAATGTGGCGCGCAGGTAATCGCCGTCAGGGCCGGTGATTGGACGTTCGCCGATGAAGCCCGGGACGAATTCGGATGTAAGGACACCGCTATCGATCTCATGGCCCCACTTCCGTGGCTCGATTGGGGAGGAGAGGATGAGCGAGACGATGGCGAGGGTAGCGAGGAGGATCGTAACTCTAGACATTGTTGGTTGTTCTGTTGTGGATGTGAGATTGGAAGATCCTTGAAGTCTTGTTATTCGAGAGGCGGATGATGATTTAACTGTTCTGGCACTATGGCGTTGGGTGGTTGGAAGTGGTCTGTAATGAAGAAGATACAGCAAGAGATTTCACAAGGCTTTCTACCTCCCAAAAATGCAATATAAATGCAAAAACCTCATGCGCTCTTGGCAGCCCAAAATTTCAAAGGCAAGTCAATATACGTAGAAATCTGAATCTAGTGACACAATATGAGAGAATTTGAGTTGCATGTCCAGATCTCTATTTCCCCATCTGGCTCCGCTCCTTTATAGTGATGTGGAAAGAGCTGTAACGCAGCGTTCATAGATAGCGGTTATTTGAAGGTTAATATGTCTAATTACCGACCAACAGGCGACAAGTTGACAGATGTCTACTGCGCACTGCCTCCTCACCACCTGACACACTCTATGACGGTATCTCGCACCTTCTCCAGAGGACTTCGTTGGCGACTATATTTGACAGTCCCCAGGCGTCCCTGCGGATCAAATTTGACCTCAACGTCAGATATCCGTGCCCAGTCGGGTACATCCTCGCTACAAGTGACATTGCCGAGTCCGGCCTCTTCGATGCCAATGAGTCTCTCGGCAACGCGCGCCGTGAGAATACTGTCCCAGATACCTTCCTGGCGTGGGGCTGCGTACAGGAGAGAAATGGCTTTCCTGCGTATTATGGGATGACGGCACTTGTGGGCCACGGCATAGAGAGGGGCAATAATGTTCATGTCCAAGGTAAAGTCAGGGCCTCGTTTTTTGGCGAACCCATTGCAAGTCGAGGATTTGATGATCAATGCGGCCAAGTTTACAACACGTTCGTAATGCTCGGTGAACATGTCCCACGCTGTCTCATCATTGAAGACACCGACAGTGCTGACATTTAGGTATATCATGGCGAAGTTGTGGCTAATCTCCAGAGTACGCGCCGCTTGCAAGCCTCTGCTGTCCAATGATTTTTCATGGTTTTGCAGATAGCCTTGAAATGCAACAAGCCATCTTCCAAAGACATCGAAATATTCTTGTCGAGCCGCTTCTGTTGTCCTAAGAGCGTCGAGAGGCCCTTGACCTCTAATCCCTCTGCTCTTTGGGTACCCATTGTTGTTCTGGAGTTCGTTCAAGAACTCAATACAACCGTTCCAATGGTAATCCGAAGAATTTCTGGCTTGTTCTAAGGAAGTAAATGCGGCGGGGATCTCGGGACAAAACCCCTTTTCCATGTCTCTTGGGCGCTTCTGGAGTAGCATCGGTCGAGTTCCAACCATCTGCACTGCGGTCAGCGAAGGCAGTCGACTTGAAGAGAAGGGGAACGCTAAGCATAAGGTATAGGAATAAACGGAAGAAAGCAAGGACATGCCTGAGCTGCTTGAGCATCCAATCGGTTGAATAGTATCTCAAGCTCCTGAAGATTCACAAAAGGATGCGGTGACGCCGTTAGCACTCCATGGTGTTGCTCGCCATTGTTGTTGAACTCCACCTCGGACAGAATTTTTACGCCACTATTTACGTGGGAGAGGGCCGATCCATGGTGGCCGCGCAATGTCTAGGGACTTCTCAGCCGGTAATTGACGCTCGCCGGATTGCGCTCCTTCATCTTTTTCTTCTCCAAAAATTTGATCAAGGGTTAAGGAAGGGCTTACCTCGAAGCATACGAAAAGCATGCAAGCAATAAGACATACGTCGACGGCTTGTTGGCCCTCGCTCGCAGGTTTGATCAATTGTTGAATAGCTTGGTTATATTGTTTCAGAGCAAAGCCGCCTTCTCCTTTATTCCATATGGGATTCATAACGGACCTGTCTCCAGCTTCGAAACGCTCGTGTAGAGAGCCCAGTGCGAGAACTGCATGCCTTATAGCCGGTTGGTGATGAGTCGCTCGGAGTATTGAGCAGTCCCAGAAATCTGAGTCCCAAAAGCCTGACAGCTGAGACGCAGTTCGATTGAGAAAGAAGTCAAAGCATCGTCGTTCCTCAACGCTGCCCCGCGTATCGAAAACCGGATTCGGTATCACGACCATCGCCGAGCTGCGAGGCTCTGCCACAGCACATTTACCATAGGTCGAGTTCGGATCTTCATAGAATCTAATATAACCGTCGCACTGAGTAAAGATCAGAGACATCAGCTACTTCGGGTTTGCGATGAAGGGCAGAGAATTACAGGACGAACAGCAAGACTCAAAAAAAGAGACCTACCGTTCTACCAGTACTTGTACATTTCTTGCAACTGGGTTTCTTTTCATCACACTTTACCCGTCGGACTGGGATCGATATCAAGCATTAGCTTCTTCACCAATGCCCACGGACGGTCGGCCTTACTCCTGTCATAGGCGTTAGTATAGGTGTCGGATACAGCAAATAAGAACACTTCACGTTTTCGCATGCCATAGTGATTGTAGTATCAAGATAGTACGCACACGACGCGAGCGTCAAGATGGAACGCGGATTCCAGCTAGCTCGTGCTTGACAAAATATGCGCAGGATCATGCAGGGTAGCGAAGGAGGATGCACAAGTAAAGATTTTCGAGCATTTTCACAGCTCCTACGTGAATAACGCGGCTCTTGATGCCTGGGTGAGATTAGGCTGACTCACTTGCAGGTAATGCAACCCGTTTTGACTTTTGGTTTGCTTCTTCTTGGTCGCTTGACATAGGCCTGTTCAGTACACTGCTTGCCCGCTTCATCAGAAGGCGAGACCGCCTTTTCAAGACGTCCAATCGGAAGCTTTTGGCCCAGACTTTGTTCCATTGTGGATACAGTCTCAGCGCGACCTGGATGAAGAGATATGAAAGACTCTTTCAAGTCGAAGAGGCTATTATACGAGCGGACCAACGAGATTGGGGAGACGGACGGGTGTTTTCATGTCAGGAGGGCCAGACAAGCGCAGAAGAAATCCTGCGTAATAGAAGCGGGACGGGTTATGCTCATTACGACTAGACCAAAAGTTGATCACTAGTAGTCCGTCACTAAACAGTAACTTATACTAGTTGTAGGCTTGAAAGCGTACGACCGCTTTCCCACACACATCTTGCAGCGAGATCTTTCATCTGTTTGGTGGAGGCTGGTTGCTTTGGAGCGGGAAGCCTGGCAAGGCGGAGCTAGTGACGTATTAGGCACCAGCAAAATATCGTAGGGCTGCTAGCGTATTTGAAGATACGAATCGACCAATGAGAAAAGGGTAAGATTGCCAGGGTTGAGCTCCAGCCTCAACACCATCCGCGTTCACAGCATCTTCCGTAACTAAGGTACGGTAAGTAGCATCTTCCATAACTACCTGAGCATCTTCGATATGCTGGATTTCTACTTTCGCTGCATAGGCGTATCTTGAGACACAATACCCTAATGTTGTACACCAGATGCCCCTTCCCCTGGGCAATGTCGGAGTTGCTCGTAATTTGACTTTAAGATGTCAGATTGTCTTTCATCCTTGTTGTCATCTTCTCGTGTCTTTCTGGCGTCTCATTGGTCTGCTCGTACAATTGAATGTCCACGCATGCTCTATGCTGTATCAGCATGTTACAATGTACGCAAAATCATTGACGCAGCCGGCGGCCGTGTACTTAAATACATCCGAATCTTACATATCAAATATGAGTGAAGACTATATCTATGCCAGGATGCCCCGGCCAGACTCTCCTTATTCCTTCCATACAAGTATCACTGCTTCAGATGAACTGCAATTTGTTCAAAATTTATCTGCTTCAAGCTTCTTCATCAGCTCTATACCATTGACCTTCCGCTGCCCTTATAACACAATATCTCCTAACAGTCCGCTGGCTGCTCGATCCTCGTCTACATTCAACTGCGCATCATCTCAGCAGCTTTAGGCTTCTTTTGCATCCCTTGTCCATGATGGGAGGCTGCCCAGCGCTAACGGATCCAAGCACGGAATGGCCAGGACTCTGCCCAAATTCCGGAGCCGCATACCTCTTCGCCATCCTCTTTGGCCTCACTCTTACCGCACACATTGTCCAAGCCATCATCTACCGCAAAGGCTACAGCTGGGTCATAGCGATGGGAGCGCTGTGGCAGACGGCCTGCTACGTGTTCCGCAGCCTCAGCATCAAGTACTTTGCAAATGAAACCTATTACGCGGTCTGGTTTATTCTGATGCTGGTAAGACTGTCTTTGCATATTTGAAGAAGCAAATTCGAAGGCTCATCAAAACCTAGCTTGCACCACTCTGGACCAACGCATACGTGTACATGGTCTTGGGCAGAATGGTGTACAACTTCACCTCCAGCGCGAAGATTCTTCGGTTCAAGGCATGGAGATTCGGCCTTTACTTCGTACTTCTCGACATATTTGCGTTCATTGTCCAAGCCCTAGGAGCAAGCATGGCTTCGGGTAACAATATCCCGCAGAGCCAGATTTTCAGAGGTGAATAAGCCCCGCGATACCCATAGTGATGCAGGCCACTCATTGAGTGTCCCTCAGGTCTCCACATATACATGGGTGGTGTCGGCCTACAACAATTTTTCATCTGTTGCTTCGTCGGCCTAGCAATCCGTTTCCAACGTCAGATGAAGCGTGACGCTCCCGTGACGGATCAAAGACGAGCGCTCCGAATGCTCTACACCCTCTATGCCGTCCTGGGACTCATCACTGTAAGCGTCACTCTTCCCATACCCCTCGCAAACAAACACACGATTTACACTGCCCTAGGTCCGCATCATCTTCCGCCTGGTCGAGTACTCCAAAGGCTACAGCAGCGGCATCCCAGTCCACGAAGCATACCAGTACATCTTCGACTCCACTCTCATGCTCATCGCTCTCGTGCTTTTCAATATCGTTCATCCTGGGCAGATAATGCCCGGCAAAGAGAGCGACTTCCCCAGCAGAAAGCAGCGGAAGGCCATCGGGAAGGAAAATGTGAGAGGGAGGATGACTGGCGATTTGCCACTTTATGAACCTTCCAATGTTCAGATTGCCGAGCCCGCACCGCAGGCTGAGAAGAGTCCTACCGATCCCAAGATTGACGAGACGACGGTCACATGTGGGTATGTGAGAGATTTTGCGGAGTAGGGGTTTGTCTGACCGGCGTGGTGCGAAGATCCTTTCGGTGCTGAATGGCTGCAAGAAGAACATGAGTTTAACATTGTAGTCGTGCAAGAGGGCGTCAACGGTGCAGGCGGTAAGCCGTGGGTTAAAATCGTTTTGGCGCAGGGTACTGTCGACTATGAGACGACAGACATTCATCTTGGGCGGGACATGTCATTATTTGCGGCATTCAAAAGGCACATAAACTCCACAGGCGCAAGGGTTGGAGGATCGTCAATTTGAGAGACGTCGATATAAACCATTCTCATTTCTAGACCATCATCTGCTCGCGAATGCTCGCTTCTGTAACGCCTCAATCCTAAACCTCCTCAGCATCCAGCTCCGGATAATGCCTGTAGATCCCCATACTATACTTCTGCCGCCTACCACTCTTCAGATACGCCGCAATATTCTCCCTCCCCTTCACCCTCTCATACAGCCCAAACACCCTCCCATACTTCCCACCCTCCCTCATCTGCTTCACCGCCACCGGAAACGCAAAGCTGACCCCATCCACGCACTGCCAAAGCACCAAATCCGCATACGTCAACTGTCCCCCATAGAGCCACTCCCCGCCGCCACTCGCTTCACCTCGCAACACACGCTCGAAGTAGCCGAGGAACTTGGGAAGCCGATTGGATATATAGTCGGCGGCTTTCCGCTTCGCTTCCTCCTTCTGATCCTCGTAATACGCGCCCGTGGCCACGGGGTGGTGCGTGTCGTGCGCTTCGTCGCTCAGCCCGTCCAACGCCGTCAGCGCGAGCTGGTTCACGTGGTACACCGCGTCCCCGTCCCCGCCGCCGGGTCCCGCCAGGCCCAGCTTCGGGCCGAGGTAGAGGAGGATGTTGGGCGTTTGGCTGAGCAGGAGGTCGCCGTGCCGGAGCGCCGGCGGGGCCAGCGGCGGCGGGTTCGTGGCGTCGCCGTCGTTCGCGCCGGAGATGAGGGAGCGCAGGGTTTGGGGGCCGGTTTGCGGGTCCGCGTTGCAGGTGTCGGTGTAGGGGGTTTGGGTCTCTTCGAAGCAGAGGCGGATGTGTTCGCCGCGGCCGGGTATGGTGGGCCAGTCTGGTGATGATCGTCGCGGTCAGTGGTTTCCTTTTTTAGATCGGATCTTGAGTCGTGAGACGTGGATGGGGAGTAAATAGCCCCAAGACATGTCTCATGACTCAACTTTTGGTAAAGAATATGGAATTATGGCTTGGAGGACACGTACAGAGGAGCTCGTAGGGAGGGGAGGGGGAGGCGGAAGAGTGTTTTTGGCGTTTGGAGGCGGGGGAGGATGTCATGATGGATTGACGATCTGGATACAATGTTCGTGGGGAAGGTAATTGCGAATGGGACTTTTGGTGACAGGGTGGATGCGAAGGAAGGATCGCGTTGCTCTTGACGAGAGTGGTAGGTGGTATGGATGAAGGAACATGTATTGGAGGTCTCGGATGGGACGATTATATAAAGAGGAAGCTTCGGAAGGCTGATGCTATTGGCCTTGTTTACGTCAAATTGATGTCTGCCTTAGTTCCTCGGCGTGCTCGGATATAAGAATCTTGGTCATGCGTTTACATAAGCGTGATCCGATTGGACAGCGTTCTGCTAATGAAGTATCCTTGCTATCAAACATGCTGTTTGTAATGGGGCCGGTTGCTGTAGACCCTGCTGTATTCGAAGAGAACTCCCTTGGATGAACACAGTACTCCTTAAAGATGCCATATCTCCCCGCTCGATGTGGATTGCCGATACTTGTCCGGCACGTTCCTTTGTTCTTTTGTCAATGTTAACGGAGATTGCTGCTTACTTGTAAGATGCCAATAATGACAGCTGCCAGATCCGCCCGTCCTGCCGAATGGTTGCCGAGTGATGGGAGCACGGTAATCCACACGAGATAGCTGGCATGGAAGCCCGAAGCTCCAGCTCCTGTTAACGTAGAGTGATAACGACGCAAAGGACAAACAACGCTGACAGCAGGGACGACTGCTTGGTCGAGGAATCTACCCCAGTGAGAGGCTGGGAACCTGGCAACACAGACAGCAAGCTTCTTCGGAGACCTGCATGAGACCGGGCCAACCCACAGCGACCATGAATGCGAGTGATAAACAACGCTGATGGCAGGGAACACCCTATGATCGAGGCTCAATCTAATCGACAAGCTGTAAACCTACCTATAAGGCAGCATATTTCCGCAGAAGGTGCATGGACTGCATCCGTATGTTCATAGAGGCACTTCATGCGGTAGGAAAGAAGCCCATGTCTTCGCACCTCCTTTGGCTATTCCTGGTAGTGGTCTTTGAACTTGGGTAATCATGTATGATTCGCCTGTTGAACTATACATAGTTCCAGCTCCCTGACACGAAGTAATGCTCCTCGAACCGGATCTTCACCGAATCCTCACCTGTCCTTCGGCTTTCAAGGCTCCCAGCGAGATACCCGCTTCAAGCATCGGACGTGTCGACGCTACCAGGCTGCGCCTAAAGCGTGCGTCGAGGAGCGCTGTCCTATGGCGCCGGTCTACCTGTTACCAGACATACCTCGACCGTATGTCTTAGGGACTTTATTGGCATCCGAAGCGGCAAATATGTGCAGGTTCGTGCTCGTGGGTGTCCCGAGCTTCCGTACAAGCTGAGTACCGCAACTAGTGTTGAGAGCGCTCGGACAGCGTGCAATGGTGGTCTTTCGTGAGACGTCTCGGAGAAATACATCCATATTCTAGGAATGATCTGGTATCTGTCATTCAAGGATTTGATTCAGGAGAGCGCTCGAGCGGGCAGAGCCTAAGCCAGTGGCAACACGTCAGTAATCTTCGTTAGTCATAGCTGCCCCATTCCTGGTCGTTCTTGGATCCATGTTCGACTCAAATCATACGGCATCCAATGCGACTCCTTTCGCGAGTTGTGAAGAGCCACTCACATTTCTGGAGATCAGAAACGAAGCGGAAGGACGAGAGAATGACCCCGGCGTAGACTAAGCCGGGAATGGGCCATCGTTACAGCATACCGCAGCCCATAGCCCAATACCTTCGTACCCGTGGTAGCCCCTAGGGCCTCTGCCCGAGCATTTTCAAATGGCTAGTCGGAGTCCTGACTAGCGACGCGAAGGCTGAAAACGCTTATACACACACGCTATCACTCTTTGCATCGTCAAGTAATCGAAAGACTACGGTAACTGGATAGAATGTCCTGCCACTTGAGGAAGTTCAGGGCCAGAATGTGATTCAAGCTACATGGCAATCCAGCAATCAAGTCTAGATCACTCGTCAAAGGTTTTCTTTCTTTCAATTCTCCCACCGATTTCATCTACCTGCCTCCTGAGAGATCTTTCTTCTCTATTAGTACGACGAATAAAATGGCTAGAAGCTTGTCAAATGTCCGTTGCCAGATTGTATGTCCGTCGCCGATGGAGACACTGTGCACGTAACGGGTAACAATTGTGCCGCGGAACCGGCACAACGTTCATGAGCGATGTGCTTTTTGCCCCTTTTGTCAAGCCAACCCTGCCGCCCGGAAAGAATCCATCGCTCACGAGATGGAAGCTAGAGCACCTATGACATGTCTACCATCGAAGGATTCTCTGCGCTCGTTCGACAACTTGGTTGCAGGATGACTCGGCTCTCTTTTGGTGAAAGTGATCACTGCTCGAATGGTACGCATTTTCGGGAATGGAGGGAACCGTGGTGCTTGACCAACCCTTTCAACACGGCAGCCCTCTTTCGGCCGAACAGCTTGGTCTGAAGCGATTGGGTGACATTGTTTCACCCCCTGCATTTCGCTTTGGAGGCCCCAACACTCCTTATTGGACGGTAAACCACGGCGACACTTTCCTCAATTACCTTGCCTCTCGGCTTACTGATCCACCAGATGGTACATGGAGGCAGAGATGGGTCTACTCGCAGAATGACCATGCTACAGGGCATTTATGTTGGAACAAGCAACTGACTAAACAGAGAATCGAGATAGCGGCGCCTGATCGCATGTTACATTGAGGCCGCAGAACAAAATGATGACTATAAGTAAAGCCGCAAAAATTGCAATCGAAAAGACAGCAGCAGCTTGCGCCGTCTTCTGCATCAGCATATTAGCATCCGTTGACTCGTCGTGTCGTCTCATCGCCACTGGGCCGTTGGGCAGCATGTCCTTGAATCTCTTTCCTCCTGCAGTCTTAGCCGAATTGACTCCATTCCTCAGCATCTGAAAGTCCCAGCCGAGCACTTGCTTTGCTGCATCCCAAGCACGATCACATGCGCATGGGAGAAGACAACCTCGTATCGCTGCCACTCTCAGGCTTGCTGGCCCTAGCGCCTTACCGACATTGCATTAGCGGCCTGCCGACACTAGCATAATCTCCGAGATCACTCGTCAAACATCGCATGCATTTGAAGTGGCGATCAGTCGGAGCTTACTGGTGCTAAGGTGTCCTAGTCCCAGCTACATGCAGGAAGCCGTGGAAATTTGGAGGAATGTCGACTTCTCTGTGGGAAGTTGCAGGAAGATTTAGGGGCAGGCTGATAGCTGGCTGCAGCGAATCGATCGTCCATACGTAACGGGACCTTCTAGTTGGATGAGTCCCGCAGCTACGCTCTCTAAACATGGCACCTAAGCCGATATGGAGCTGCGATCCCCTAGGCTCGGATCGTAATGCAAAGGTTCTGGAGATTGGACAAATTGAAGCTATTCACGGACGACTTAGCCGTTGCACTCTTAGACCAATGGAATTGGGCCTTGAATCTGTTACCTCGCTACCGAGTAGCCCCGCTGTTCGACGCAGCTGATCGAGAACTGTGCGCATCTCTCACAAACCCGTGGTACCATGTGATGGTATTTCGTGAAATACAGCCATTCAGAAGACGATTTTGTTCGTCATTGCGCAGGATTTCTTCGGTATAATATAACGGCAATTCCAAATCTCTCCAATTCAACGCTTCGTTTGAATTCTGGCCACAGAAAGTCATTGGGTTAACTGCACGAGCTCCTATCACTTCTTTTTGATTGAGAGCACTGTCTTGACATTGTTTGGTAACTCGTCTCTACTGATGCCTTCCAATTCAACAATCCCTTGGCCAGACCACTGGTACTCCGAAAAAAATAGCATCAAATGTCTGGTCGATGGCTGCGGTTTCACAACCCAACCGAAAGGGCTCATTAGGCAATTCGGAGTTATGAAAATTCACTGCGCAGACACACCGGGTGTTGAGCATGCGATCTTTTCGAAGATGCTCGGGCAACGAAAGTGTGCCATATGCTCCTACCGAGTCAGTCCAGGCCAATCGTGCTCCAACAAGCTCAGAAATTTGTTCGCTCACGAAAAGGCCGTTCATCGTAGCGACTCTATGTCAAGCATCTGCGGATACATTGTTCTCGCTAGGAAAGGCCGTATTCACGGGCGGCTTGGACAAGATTCTCAGAAGATCGCTTTCGATCGGATGGTGGAGAAGCTTCGGGGGTATGAACAACCAGTCACACATCTGCTCTGCCAAAAAAAAGGACTCCCACACTCCCTTTCAAATCTCCAACTTATCCTCTCCACCGACCCTCTACGGCCAGACGGAAAAGATACCCCAGTCTGGTGGCCAGTACCCTCAGAACGGTTCCTAGGGCCACTTCGCCCCAATGAGAATGACCCCGCAGACTGCCAGTGGGGTCGAGTCTGGAAGCGCTTGCGGCAGATGTATGGGGACGGACATTTGTAATCAAGCAAGCGATTGGGTTGCTAATTACATCAACGCGGGCGTCTGAAATGTGTTAAAGGCTTTTGGGGAGTCCATAGAAACCTTGGCATTGGTATTCCTATCATGTCGCCTTACGGCTGCAAGCCGTCTATGTGCTTAGACCAATCAAGGAACGCCTCTCGGACCCATCGCCACCACTATCAGCTTCCTTTTAACTGTGTGGGATCAGCCAGTCAGAGATATATCGAGATTTGATCGATCCGCAGGTCATCGTATCATGCGCGTCATTAGCGCTATGAATAAGAATAGGCCGTTCTAGCATCATGATGACCGCAAGGATCACCGAAACTTGGCATGCCATAGAGGTTCACTCTCTATATTATAAATATTCGCAGTCTGCTACCACTTCATGACCTGCCTTCACCTTCTCCGTTCTTGCGAAATCCAACCACTATCTTCAGACTTCGCAGAGTAAACAACAGCAACTCTCAAAAGCTCACGTCATCAGTCTTTCAATAACTAATATCCTTCTAACATCTACCCATCAATCCTCTTCACCTCCTCACCGATGCCTCACCCAATACTATATCGCTGGCCAGATCACTGGTACCACGATCAAGATCACATTCGTTGCATTGTTTCAAATTGCGGATTCGTCACACCTTCACCGGAGGCATTGCTGCAGTGGACCCAGATTCATGATCATTGCATAGGAACACAGGGTGCTGAACATGAGATTCTGGACAAGATGCTCCAGCAAACATGCTGTGCTATTGACAACTGTGACCTTCCGCCGTTACACCAGGGCGTGGATAGAAGAAGTAGAGTGTTGTTTGCTCACGAAAATGCCGCTCACGGTAGTGCAGACATGTCTAACATCTGTTCCTTCGTCAGGCTCGCCAGAGAAGGCCGTCTCTCCAGTAGGGGGATGCCTGATCAAGATTGCGAGGTACTCGCTTTCCAACGAATGCTGGCGAAGGTTCTGGCTCTTCCGGATGCGACGAAGGATTTGCTCTTCCAAAAGAGCGGATTCCACCATCCCGACCAACAGACTCCTGAAACAATGGGGAAAATTCTCACTGCCGACTACTTAGCACAACCAGGCGACCAACCTCCCTATTGGTGGCCAATACGTGCAGAACATTTCCTCTGGCAGTGTCGCCCTCATCCTAACAACCCAGCGGATCATCATTGGAGGATTCTCTGGACGCGCCTGCGGGAGGAATATGCTGATGGGCGCATATGATGGAAAAAGCGCATAGACACACGTGAGCAGTTCAGCTGGACCATTTTCTCTGTCGCCCTGGCACCACTAGAGGATGACCTGGATGCTTTTGTGGGCGGCAAATGGTGAAGGATGCGTTGGATGGAGCAAGCGCTTGGGCACAACGGCTCGCAATTTGGGGGTCTAAGGGATGAGAGGCAGGTATGAAAGCTCCGTAGAGAACCTCAGTATAGGTCATTCTGCCTTGTCATCTCGCTTCACGGCTGCAAACCATTCTTGTGCTTAGACCAGTGAACCATTGAGCCCCCGGCCCAGTGCCACTATCAACTCCGTCCCCGGCGTGTGGAACCAGGGAGTCGGAGGCGTGGTCAGAAGTCAATCACATGCAAAACTCATGGTGCAAAGATGGTCATGAGATACGCCTTATTCCATCCCCGCGACGGACACTGCCAGGGTCCACTTGCGGTGGCATAATTTTACCAGAAATACAAAAATCCTATTGAAAGAGCCTACCTACTAATCCGCCCGACTTCTACAATCCAAAGTCTCTCAAATCTAACCAACAAACATTAAGCCAACTGCGTCGGCTCACTTTACCCAGAAAAAAACGTCCTCGATATTCCCCCGCCGTCCTCCAGCACCGATGCCTCCAGTCACCCCCTGGCCAGAGCACTGGCATAATAGCCGCAACGGTATCAAATGCATAGTCTCTGGCTGCGCATTCACTACGAATCGACCGGGCTGGCATAGCCAATGGAATGATCTCCATGACTAATTCCGAAGCGGAGCCGGGTGCCGAGCATGCCATACTCCTGAAGATGCTGTGGCAAAATACGTGTGTTATCTACAGTCTCAATATGAAGAGGCAGCCTTTACTGTTGGGGTGGGAAAAACAGCTAGCCGCCCGCTTTTGATTTTGACAGGAGCTCAAAACCATGTGTCCTGCCTCTTTACATGGTTCTTGAGAAGAGATGCTTGTGGTTTAGAGACTGAAAATCTATCGGTGTGCTTGAAATGTGCTTCTGGACCCAGAGGTTGTAGAGGTGCCTAAGTGATGGCGAAATTTCTCCGAGGGAACCTCGTCTCCATCTCAGGTATCGCTGGGCTCAGCAGCGCCGTCCAGAGACACAATCATCACTTTCTCAGGGTCCTAACGTTCTTTCCCAGTTCCTCATCCCGCAGTATCCTTTGATTGGATGCTGTTCGAAGATTTAACAGAAAACCTCAGCAGTTTTTCTGAATTGCATGATGCACTATGCGAGTAGCCCGCGTGGATCTCTGATACGGACTTTCACCGACTTGCAGTCTACTAAGGCCCCCATGTTTCATGTTTGGAGATTTCTCCGATGCCGAACAGTCATCAACCAACTTCGGGGTACTTGCAGATTCAGAGCTACCAACAAGCACAAGTGTTAAAAGGTAAGTGTTAAGTAAAGACTGGCATGTGAGTCCATGTTTTGCCCCATCCCGACACTGCGGGACTCGGTGCTTTAGTGTTACTGGTTCAGAGTGCCCGAGTGGCAAGCGGTTGATAGGCTTGGAGATGCCGCGTCGGGCGGGGAGCTCGGGATGAAGCTGTTATCAACTGTCTGCCCGTCATGTGCGGAACCGACAACGCCACTCAAGGCGCTCGCTCGACAGATGGTCGAGAGAGAGAGGCAACAATGGCCATCTTCCCGGCCCAGCCCTCTTTTCCGCGGTACACGACGCATGGAAGGACTAGGACCATTCGACACATTCTCCAACTCCTTCAACTATCTCTTGCTCTAGGTGTTTTAGTTTCTTCCTCACCATTCACTAGCTTGTTGGTATTTGCAGAAACTGCACTCATAGAATCTCTGAATCCGCAAGTGCGTCGACTTGGGCCCTTCTCTCTTCCTCTTCTCAGACTCCACCCTCAAGTCATTCCTCACTCGAATCGAATTCGGAAATGCGACAGCGAGCAATCGATGGTTGGCCCGATCACTGGTACAACCGCGATGGCTACATCTTCTGTCCCGCTCGAGGCTGCACCAAACTGTTCCACAATGGCAACATCAGATTTATAGGCCGCCACTGGGACGACCACAGGCCCGGCTACCCCAGCTACAACGACCACGGCATCCTCCTAGCCATTTGCCGCCAAAACGACTGCGTCTACTGCGACTACCATAACGATCACAGCCTCAAAGAGCTCTTGGCTCATGAGCAAGAGAAGCATGGGACTAGCAACATGTCAACGATGCAAGGTTACCTGTATTTGATGAGGCGAGGTCTCAATGACAATACCGTTGAGGCGCGCGTCTGTAGGGATCAAGCGTTCAAGCGCTTGGTAGACAATGTTTGGAATTCCGAGTACCGCAACCGCCTGTACGTATTTTCCGTGCCCATATTCCTCCTTTGGGAGCAAACCTTGAGTCTTGAGACATATCTCGGGGTCTTTAGTCTCCATACATGTTCCAAGGTTCGCTATACCTCCTCAAATAGGCCATACTGACGTCGAGGTTGTAATATAGTCTCTACCACGTTATTCCTCGGACGCTACCACACGAGGCCCGCATGTGGAGAGATCTCTGTCCAATCCTCTGCCAGAATCGCCCGGCTGGACAACCGGAGGCTACAGTCATCTTGGCGCAAGATTTCCTGACACATCTGCGTCCGAGCCCGGGTGATCATCCTGCTTGGCCACCAACTTATCACGGTTTGCGGGCTAGGTATGCGGAAGGGAGCATATGAGTCAACAACGGCGTATCTCACAGGGCGATGGGAATGACGGTATGGCGAAACCCGCATTGGAGTGTCCACCCGTGCACTTTCTTGACTGTCCAGTGATAGACCTCACTCGTAGCTAATAGTATTAACAGGTCCATGATTCGACATCCAGCAGTCATGTAAACTTGAAGTAGCAACCCGATGCCGCGAGATTGGATGACTCCGTTCTCGCATTTTGAACTGTTCTCGTTGTTGGGACTTCCCGAACCTAGACTTACCTAAAAGCCTCAACCTGTTCTCGCAAAGCAGGAATCCAGTGGATTTGCCGCCACAATGTGCATTTTCTTAGGCAGTGTCGGACCCTGAAAACTTTTGCAAGCAGTCTCCATGGGATATATAATAAGAGCCCCACAGTGTTCCGTCTCCCGGTCGCAATATTCGGTGTCAAGTCGATTGAGGTAGAGTAGATTTGGAGCTACTTCATGCATCTCTGACTCGCTCCAGCGTCCGTGTTTCTTTGACCTTTGCGCTTTTGTCTTCATCTCCATCAAACACTCCCGAGCCCACTACCTCCTACATCTGCCAGCACTGCATCACTGCCCACAGCTTTCATCCCGTCAAGCGTCTTTCCCTCCGCTCGTTCAGTGACAATTTCAACCTCGCAGAATGGCAGGCTGTCAGCCCGGAGCAAAGGGCATGAACGGCTACCCAAGCCATTGGTACGACGATGAAGGCAAAATTCCCTGCCCAGCACGCGACTGTGGCATGCTATTCACCCGCAACACCATCCACAGATTGGGGCTCCACTGGATTAATGAAGATGATGCTCCGATTACCCTTCAAATCAAAGCCGAGCACAGCATTCTCCACAGCATGATACTCCAAAGGAAATGTCCCTACTGCGACTTCGCCACCCCTGATCACCGAAAACTATTTCATCACGAGGAAACCGAGCATGGTTCGAGCAACTTGTCTCGACTCAACGGAGTCGTTAGCCTAGCTAGGCAAGGTAACCTTTATAAAAAGGTACATCCAATCATCTTCCAGCGCCTGGTGCGGAACATCTGGGAAAACTCTCTCCTGCGCAATTCCCTCTTCCGCCGGGCAACCGACATGGAGGGACCTATACCAGTCAATGGATTCGTGCCAATGCAGCCTACTCCAGAATTCCTCCCATGGATTCTAGGTCCTCCTCACGTTTATTTGCCCGGTGAGGATCCGGCCTACCCGATGGTGTCACCTCAGGATTTCCTGAAGCATCTAGCACCTACGGACGCATATAGGCTTAAGGATCCCATCTGGGAATATAGATGGGATGAATTGCGAAGGCGGTATGCGTCAGGAGAATTGTGAATCAGCGGCAGGGTACCTGGCGGGCCTTTAACGATCAAGGTCGTGGAGCATAGCGATTTGACCGTGCCCTTACTTGCAGTCGTTTAGGTTTTACTGCCTGGGCTCCTGTGGTGGATTGCGGGTGCTGATGCGTGGGGATTGTAGCCTGATCTTCAGTCCAATGTGGCTCCAGGAGGTCTTGAACTGTAGAACCAGCAGATGGCCAACGAAAACCATACAGTGGTCAATCTCTTGCTCCAGCTTTCTTCTCGGCGCATCTTGACTAGCAAGACAACAGAGATTATGGAAAGCTTGAGCTACAAAATGGACTGCAACATATCATTATGGAAGGCATGCTGTACAGGTCAACTTCCCTAGGGTTTCTGGCGCTCAAATATATAGAGTGCCTCATCCTTGCCAGGAAACGAGGGGAGAGGGATTTGCATGATCTTCTCATAGTCCGCTTTCTCCACTTTCATATGCTCATCAATCGTCCTGTCCTTGAATGCTGTGTACCCACTTCGGTTTTGTGTCCCTGCAACACATACCGTGTCTCCTTTGTAGGCATCGAGGACTCTAGAAGTGAAGTCCGAGCTGACAATCGGATACACTAGAAGTATTACAGCGTCTTTGCAACCTTTCTCATCTTTCAAGTATTTCTCGCCGTCTTTGATCAACGTATCACCTATCCACAGTGTCCGATATTCGCTCTGCAGATTGTCCACCGCGTGCACATTGACGCTCATCCGCCGCAGCATGTAGGTCCAGTAGCCAT
Source organism: Letharia lupina (assembly GCF_014066315.1). Lineage (NCBI taxonomy): Eukaryota > Fungi > Ascomycota > Lecanoromycetes > Lecanorales > Parmeliaceae > Letharia > Letharia lupina. Next base: position 348,715 of record NW_023502990.1, on the reverse strand, counting down.
TGCCACTTCCGATCTCTACCACCGCTCGCTGACCCGCTAGTTGTTTGATGACTTCCAGGCTCTCATAGCTGGGTACCACACACCCGAAATGATGCATGAAGATCGGGAGAATGTGGTGGCTTGTCATTATATTCTCGGTCCCACCTTCGGGTCCTACCCATTCCAAATTTTGGCAAGACCAGCTCCAGAAGTCGTAGTAGGGGTTTATGTGGTTTTTCGATTTTGGTATTGTCATATTTGGGGGCAGTACCCGCAGGGATTGTAGATGTAAAGCGACTTTCGAGCGTATCGAACCCTTCTTTGCATTGGCTGCGAAGCCGGTGAGGAGCTTCATTGTGGCCGTATTTGGGGCGAAGATGGATGTATAAGCTGAGACATCTGCTGAAGGAGGAGGCGCTAGCTAAGGTGTAGACGAAGAGTCCTTAATCAGATCGTCAAGCCACCGAGGCACTCGCGGTATTGATGGGAACGCCTTACTGGCTTCCCTTCGTCATCCATATACCACGCGTGTAAACCAGCTTTTCCACCGTGATTGATGGCCTCTTGTACTTGCGAGAGGGTTACGCTGGCTGTAGCGTGGTAGACATAGCTGTCATTGTAGGGCAGATTGAATGTAGCGATGATGGAGGACCTCAGGTCGTCATCCTCCGGCAAATACTTCTCACCTTTGTTCCATGATTCGAATATAATATCAGGCTCGAAGTGAGAGGCGCCTTTTGTTCGAGGTCGACCTTGCTGAAGCGTCATGACCGTTTCAATGGGCAGGAAACCACCGCAAGATGAAGGCGAAGATGCTCCATGCACCCTCGGCCCGAAGTTTTGCCGAAGCCGAGCGAACATAAGATTACGAGTACGCGCTGGGGCGCCCACTGCTTTCATGATCCAGTCCTTCAGAATGGTCTTTGGAAGCTAATAACTACAAGCTGCTCCTGAGGCAAAAATTTCTTCTTTTTAGTTTGGTGCGTAGTTTAATGGCATGTTGCGAAGCTTGAACAGATCCACCAAGATGTCGGAGGAAGGCCAGGCAGAAACTCTTGCGCAACGTTCTTTGCAAGTCCCATTTCCTCCTAAACCCCCAATAAATTGCATGTATACTACAAAAAATGCTGGCGATCTTGCTCGCACGGACGCGGCTCTTGTGTTCACGCATGGTGCAGGTGGCACCTTGCAATCCGATGCAATTGCTAATTTCACTCATGGCTTTGCATCGCATTCTCGGCAATCGAGCATTCTTTGCTTCCAGGGCAACATGAATTTGAAGTCCAGAGTCAAGATGTTCAGCGACATCATTGCCTCCAACTTGAACGTCAAAACCCCATCTTGTCTAGGAGGGCGCAGTATGGGTGCCCGAGCTGCAGTCATGGCTGCTACGGAAAATGCAACCCATCTAGTACTTGTCAGCTATCCGCTGCATACTACCAAAGAAACTCGAGACCAAGTGTTGCTCGATTTGCCAGCGTCTGTGAAGGTCATCTTCGTCAGTGGGGATCGCGACGAGATGTGCGATCTTGAAAGACTCGAAGAAGTTCGGAACAAGATGAAGTGTATGACTTGGAGGGTGGTCGTCCAAAATGCAGATCATGGAATGAATGTGAAGCCCAAAGCTGGGACCCGGGAGGTTGGGAGGAAGACTGGGGGCGTTGTGGCGATGTGGCTCAAAGCCTCCGATGTTAGTCTCAGAGAAGGCAGGATTCTTTGGAACGCTGATGAGGAGACGGCTCAATGGAGTGGCTGGTCCCTCGGACATGCGGGGCCCCGGACTAATGTCGATGCACAAATCAAATCTCCATCAGAAACCACGGCGAAAAAGACATCTCGTGGAAAGAGAAAGGACTTAACTGAAGACGAACCCGAGGAGCCCAGGTTCACGAGGTCGAGGAAGCGTCGTAACGTTTATGATGTTGCTGGGTGATCGCAAACTTCAACGCTTCACCATTTTGGGACGTCTGGAATGTCGACCGAATCTCCTATTCGACGACAAGCCCGACACATTCCGACGTGTTTCAGCTGTGTATCTTCTGATGTTATGCCATAGTGCGGCCTTTGGGAGGCTCCCTCGTCGTCACCAGCCATCCGCTCCCTTCTCAATGCAACTCTATATAAGATTACCGAGCGTGCGACTTTACCCATCCCTTTTGTACGTCTAAAGATCCTGTACGGAGGTGCTGCCGACCAGAAGCTGCTCTAGATATTGGATGGCCTGTTCAAGCATTGGATGATTAGATGTCCGCCACTCATATGCTTTCGTGGCAAAGCCCAGGATGTCCCCAGCGGGTGGCGAGTCGGAAGTCCCAGAGGACTCTCGTTGCATTTCAGTATGGCTTGCTCGTGTTTTCTGGAGTTAACAGCGCCGGTGCTATCTACCTTATAATCGGTCCTGGTAACGAAGTGACCATCGCGGGCGCCAGCCCTATGCTGACTGCAGTGAGTACCATCTTCGCGCTCTACAAGCTGTCAACGCTGAAGTCTTGTCGACTAGGCGGCTCTGTCCGTCACGTATCTGCTGCTCCATCAGATCGTCTCTTGGCGCTACTCCAAAAGTGGCTCATTTCCTTATCGTCACCAGAAGAACATCCTAAGCTCCGCGTGCTTGATGATATCTAGGGCGATGGTCTTGTTTTGGGTGGCAGCAGCTGTTCCAGGGTTAGTAACAGCATCCAAGGCACCGTTCTGTGCAGCCAATGGAAGCGAAGCTTTGGAAGGTGTAGGGATTGATGGGTGCATGATTCAACGCTTGAGTGTCGCTGGGTCACTCTTAGCCCTGTGAGATTGTCCAATCAGTCGTGGTGACCTGGCCAATACTGACTCGCATATCAGTATCACATCATGTATGATCGTATACACGCTCAAGACTGCAGAACGACCATTCGCTTCCTCTTTACTAGGCGTACATATTCGAAACCACAACGAGGAAGAAGAACTGCATCTATCCACAGAACTCAGCTCGACAGAACTGAGCTTTACACCCTTGAATAATCCAAGCGAAAAGTACCTTGATGTGCCTATATGCGACCCTGCTTTATATCCTTGTCCACCTAAGAGGCCTAAACCCCCTCCACGAGGTCGAATCTCATGGCTCCCACCTCTGAAGTTTCAGGTCCCAGCAGAGACTGGGCATCCAGCTCTTCAAAGGACACCTGATCAGCAAACCCCAACAAGGTCCCAGGCAAACCTCTCTGCTGCATCTATCAACCATCTTCCTTTGCCTCAGATTGCTCAAACGGCCGCTCTCTCTTCTTTGGAGCGCAGTGAAACGACTGCGACGTCATCCTCGTCGGTCTACAGCCGCTCAACGTCTGCATCGACGCTGTCTCGCGGGCCTAGCACGCTCAGCTCTTTCCCCAGTACTCTAAGTTCCTTCAGTAGTAATTCCCGCAGCAGCACGATCAAGAGCTCGACCTCGTCCAGACCCAGTGTCCCAGCCATACCAGAGAAGTACCGTCACAAGAGCCACAGCCTACGGAACGGTGGGAGTCCACCGCGACCAGGCTCACGACCTGCCATGCCGCCGGCAGACTTCTGGATGTACGCCAGAGCCGCGCAACAAAAACAGAACGACCTCGAAGAGCGCTCTCAAACGGTTTTGCCCGAAATGCCCCCTGAAACGCGGGAAAGGGCACACTCCGAAGGCGCAGCGAAAAGAGACCCGAGCCTGTGCCATTACCCACTGCTCCCTGCTTCACCCGAGAAAGCGGTACTAAGGCCGAATATGAACAAGGGAAATACGATGCGGGTGGCGGAGAAGACGTACTACGAGAATTTGAGGAAAGGGGCAAGGATTGCAAAGGCGGTGGACTATGGGAGGTTAGATGGGCATGGGAGGAAGGATAGTAGGACGTTGGTGAAGATGAGGCAGCCTTGGGATCAGGAACCGAGATGGGAGAGAAGGAGGGCGAATAGTTGAAGTGTGATTCAGAAGACAGGATTCTTATAGCGCGTTGTTTGCGCGCAGAAGAGAAGCTTTTACGATGTTAAAATTGTTCTTGGATCTTGAAGGGGATGAGGATTGGGAAGTCATATGCACACAATCAGGGTTGCTGCATGGCTAGCGTACCATCTTCGTTCCAACTTTTATAGCAGTCATAGCAGGACATCCAATATCTATCACAACGGAACGCATCAGATTCCACATTAGGAGACTTCTTGGCATATCCCCTTCGGCTTACTCTAGTCTATGGTCAAGGCTGCCTTGTTAATGGGTTGGCAACTTCATCGCGACACCGTCTCCAGTGTCCATGCCTTATGATCATTTGGGCCGGACTGAAGGAGGAGGCACGTTTATGCATGCCAGCAAGTCTTGTGACTTCTTCAAGCTTCGCCTTTATGCTTCAGAGGTGGCATTTTGACAGCACATACGACTCTGCGGGGTCGCCTTCTGGACTCTGAGCTCGAGCCAAGCGCAAAGTAAAGCATAGCATGGATACTGATTGTCGATCTTGCCGGCGCATCTTGAAAAGAGAAGGAGACAGACGATTGGCAAGTTTGGAGGGGAGGAGGGGACGATTGGTGGATGTTACGGAGGCGACCTGCCTCGGCTGCGCGCTAGCGGGCCCCAACGTCGATCATCCGTGCCCCGAACTGCCCCATCAGGCAATTGCTCTCCAGCCAACTGCCAGCTGCGACAACGACTGGGGCGACTGCGGAGAAGGTCATCTCTTTGCCACAATCCACCTGACCCTTTGAGTAACTATCCTAGCTCATACTCACATCTTGCCGACTGATTAGATGTGAGAGGCTCAGGATACTTGTCTCGCTTTGCGCCTCGGGCCTGACCGACTGCCTATCCAAGAGTCACACGGAGGCTGATTCTCCTTTAGATAGCATGGCCTTGTCACACAGGGGGAAGTGGTTGTTCGAAGCAGCCTATATCTACACTGATCCTCCTTGAGATTCCGTCAAGACTCCCTAAACGCAATGCGCCAACATTTTCACCATACCTACTGCTGCGCAACAAATTGACCCAGCAGCGGCTAACATGTATCTTCACGAGGGCGCCGATTATGCCGCCAGGGCGAGCACACTAGTTGGTCAGCTCATCAATGATCATGACCCAAAGTATGGAGTTGGGTCGTTGACCTGCTCTGTCTACGATACAGCATGGGTTGCTATGGTCATCAAAAACGTCGACGGGCAAAGACGATGGCTGTTCCCTTCCAGCTTCGAGCACCTCCTCAGCAATCAACAGCACGATGGTGGATGGCAAACATCTTCTTCCGACGCCGACGGCATCCTAAATACGTTGGCCGCTTTGTTGGCTTTTTGCAGGCATATTGGCTATCCACTCCAGCTGAAACCGCCCGAAGATCTGAGACATAAGAAGGACCGGGCGATCTACTTTCTGGAGACCAAGTTTTCGAAGTGCGACGTCGAATCAACTATCACCGTCACCTTGCAGCCCTTCTTCTCCAGGCTTCTGCAAATGCTGGAGCAGGAGGGCGTTCACTTCTCATTCCCGGGAAAGGAGGCGCTTATTCATGAGCGAGGAAGGAAGACGCCAAACCAAAGTCTCGTTGCGCTCTACACGAACATCAGGACATCGGCCGCTCACAATCTGGAAAGCCGAATTGGCGAGGTCGACTTCGATCGCGTAGGTCAGCACAAAATCTGTGGCTCAATGATGGCCTCGCCAGCTGCCACAGCAGCTTATTTAATGGGTCGCACGAGCTGGGATGATGAAGCTGAAGCCTATCTGCACCACATCGTGTCCATTGGTGACAACAATTCTGCCGGCGGGGTCCCCTCAAAGTTCCCTACCACCGTCTTCGAAGTCACCCGTGTCCTTTCAACGTTATTAGAGAATGGATTCACCCCACAGGGTCTGGGAACTCAGGCATTGGACAACGCTGCTGGATTTTTGCACGACTGCTTGCAGCTGGAGTCAGGCGTCACCGGCTTTGCACCATACGTCGAGTCAGACGCAGACAACACGGCGCAGGCCATCTCCGCTCTCTGCTTACTTGGTCGAACTGTTTCTCCGCAAGGCTTAATCATTCGATATGAAACACGCGAAAGCTTCAAGACGTACGACCTAGACAGGAACCCGAGCTTCAGAACGAACTGTCATGTTCTCCAGTCTTTGCTGGATCTACTACCGGGCAACAACCAGCAGGTTCCCCAGATTGAGAAGTGCATCAGGTTCATCTGCAGCATGTGGTGGACTACCAATGGTCAGATCGAAGATCAATCCGTGAGTTGGGAAGACCTCGAGTAACATACAGGCAGCTAATCGTTGCCAACAGAATACGTCGCCGAATTACCCAATTATGCTGATGGCCAAGGCATTCATGCGCCTGATCCGAATTTGGGAGCAAGGTTTCATTCCAGTCCCAGACGAGCCATCGATAAGGGACAAGGTCGTTATCTCGCTTTTCCAGGCTCTCACAAGGACTCTTCAGAGCCAAAACATGGACGGCTCTTGGGGAAGCGGCCCGCGCTGCGAGACCACCGCCTACGCAGTAATTACACTGACCAAGCTTGCCTCGCTTTCCTCAGCGCCGAGAGTCAGGATGCAGACTATCTTAGCCGTCAAGAACGGTCGCGAATACCTTTCCAAGGTTCGTCATTTCAGTTTGATCTCCTCCTATTTGGAACGTTAGTATGGGCCATGAGTCATGTTCTGGCAGGGGGAATAGATTCCCCACCCCAACTATGTTCTGAAACTGGTCTTACAAGTCCATTGCATGTCATGAGATGGGCTTCTTACCCCAATCGTGCTCCCCAGGCTTGCCTTAGCAGCCAAATTCATCTCTCAAGAAAAGCATGCTGACTGCGAAACCATCATCAGAACTACCTACCCTTCTCCGAGCCTGAGCTCGTATGGACGGGGAAGACGACCTCTGGATCCAGCACCCTTCACCAAGCGTACATCTTGGCTGCTCTACAAGCCCCAATCCCAAAGCAGCAATCAGGTCCCACCATTGAGAGCCATTTCGAGATCCCTTTGGCGAAAGTCACTATTCAGACGAAGTACTACGGCCGCCAAGCCTGGTTTGCGGACACCCCCGAGTGGCTGATCCAAGCTTCCCTGATAGAAGGCCATCTGTTCCTACCGCAGATCAGGGACGTGCGATACGCCGTCTTTCCAAGCGACAATTTAGCAGAAGACCAGCACTTCGGTTATATACCTTTCATGTGGATTGTGGCAAACAGCGTCGAGAAAAGACTTATTGGTGCCGAGTACCTTTACCAGATGATGATCCTATCGGTGCTCAATCGGCAATTCGAGGGATACATGGAGAATGTAGTGGGTGAGGTTTTCGCTGGGTGCATGTTCGAGATTGAAGACATCATTCAGAGTATCTTTCAGGAGCTTGAATTGTACAGCAAAGACCAGTGCTTCTGCGGGGATCACAATGAGACTTCCAGATCGTCGACTGCAACCACGATATCAGACGTACGCTCTGTTTTATACCGGTTCATTTCACACATCCTCAATCACCCTTATGTGCTCATGGCCAGCACACATGACCAAGCACAACTCATATGCGAATTACAGTCATTCCTCCTCAGTCGCGTCAGTCAGCTGTCTAATCGTGGCCACACAGAAGGTGTACAGCCCGCCAAAGCACCTACAGACCAGACAGCTCACCCATACAATTCGGCATTTCTTACATGTATTGTGGGCAATCAAGGTCACAGTGGTGGTGTCGGGCTCAGGAAGGACTTCTTGGAAACCCCGGAGCAACAATTTCTGGCTGCAGACCTGATACGGCATTTGTCGATAATCAGCTTCATGTCCAGCAATGCTGAAGAACAGCAGGCCGCCGCTCCACGAACTCAAGCCAAATCACGAAGTGCGAGCTTTGGCAGCAGTCGACGCTCATTTGACCGATCCGTCTCCTCTGCATCGATGGCCTCGTCATACTATGACGAAGAAGGCTTCTCTCCAATTTCTCCAGTCTCAAGCGTCTCTTCTGCGTCAAGTAGTTCGCCAAATGCCGGCAAATTCCCTGGACGGTCATCCTCGCTGCCTTTTCAGTCCACTTCAGCTACTTCAGAGCAATCGTTGCAACTGACTCGACTCCTGCGTCATGAGCGCCGAAGTCTGAAGCTATGCCTGGATAGCCTACGAGAAGCTGGTGTCGACCGCCCCACAGCCAACGTGTTGAAGCTCTTTGTTGACTTTACGGAGCTTTCCGAGCAGATCTACAGCGACTCAAATATTGGCAGTTGCTTTCAACCAACGACTGCCAACCAAGTCATAGAGCAAGCGTGCATTCTAAATCCGCCACCTGTGCCTTCAAAGCAGGACTCTCAGAAAGGATCCGTAGCTGCCGCTCGCGCGGCTATTATCATCCCACCCTTGGCAACCAAGCCAAAATCTCGTCCTCAAAGTATCGTCCAAAGTGCAACCACTCAGCCTGAGATCATCCCGCCATTGCCCGCGAGGAGTTCCTCAAGAGCGCCGAGCTATGACCAAGGCGATGATCGCACGTTGACACCGGGTCAAGACGATAGTCCCGCCAGTGCTGTCCTAATGGAACGAGATTGGAGCTGGAACAAGCCCATAGTGCCTAAGAGACGCACATCGCGGGCGTCAGCGGAAGTGAGTCGCATCGAGCGTATCATGAGCGATATGGACAGCATCATGATCCAACCCAAGCCCAGACCTGAGAACCAGAGACGGACTACCAGCGAGAGCGATTTTGGGCGGATACAACAGAAACCCAAGATCGACGCCCAAAAGCGCCTAACCGCTGCCGCCGACTTCGACGCTGAAGCCATCAAGGTTGCGAAGACACGACTAAAGACTCAGAGAAAGAAGAGCCTTCAGCCTCGACAAAAGGCTGCTACCGACGTCCACCATAGAACCAAGGAACAAGCAGAAGCTAGGGGGAAGACCGCAGTCGAGCTTCAGAACAGAGCCATGGCAGAGACCTACAAGCAAGATGTCAAGCGAAGAGCTACAGAGCCTGCTGATGTTGGCTGGGTAAAATCCCCACCGAATGCTGAGATGGTGGACAGTCGAGAGGTACAGGCGCGAAAATTGCATAGGGCTAGTCGGCTGGGAGGGCCGAAATGGAAGGCGCCGTTTTGAGTGCACATCATGGGACGCGCATCGCATAGTACTGTGGGGACAATGGGAGTCATGTTCGGGCAGAAGGCATATATTGTACAGATGTGAGGCATTGGAAAGTGGGGGCAAGGTACGATCTAACTAACTTGTTCGCACATAATGATATTCATTTCCTGTATATATGTGCTACATATTGCCAACGCTGTTTCCAAATCTCTATTGATTCTCTCCCTTGCGATTATGTCTTACACATCTTCCTCTATCGCCTGGTTGAATCCCGCGAATATTCTTCGAAGACCACCCAACGCTCTCTCTGCCCTTGTCATCTGCGCCATCTTGTCCAGGAACTCGTTCTGTACCACGTGCCCAGCATCGAAGTTTCAAGCGCTCCGCAAACGCAGACGCCCGGCACGGTCGGACGACTGACATGACATGGGTTGCAGCTGAATGTACTACTTCGTCACCAATCTTGGGTGGAGGAGGGGACGTCTCTCCTCCTCTTTCGCGAACGTACGTGAGAAAGCTTCATAGAGTCGAGAATTACGTCGATAGCTGCATTATGATGTGCTGGGTCGGGCGGTTGTTGAGACTCGGGTTCGGGCGGCGTTGCGAGGAGGAGGATGAGCCGTGAGTGCGGCTCAGAATGCGAGAGGTGACGATTGTAGTAGATTTGGGGAAAGAGATCGGTCCGGGGGAGAAGAAGAGTGTGAGAGTAAACATGGAGGATGGGGAGGCGGAGTGTGAGTCTGTGCGTGTATGGATGTAAGTGAAATGAATCCCACTCTGTCGAGCTGGACAGGCTGCTGCTAGCAATGAGGACTTTCTTGTCGATTACTGGGTCTGAGAAAGAAAGTGGTGTAGGCGCGGAGCGCACCGAATTCTGGTCTGGTTCGACGGCGAGCCTCATCTCGACGACTCCCGCGCGAGCGTTCGATCCGCTTTGACATCGCCGATTGAGCAGCTTGCTGGCCCGCGTCTTTCCGATGCTCGACCGTTCCATCGTCGAAGCCGCCAAACTTCATCCGCGGTCTGTGCTTCCGGTCCGACCATCCGATATAGCCCCCCAATTCATTCTATGCGAGCATGGCCGCACACGGGGAACCCACTCCTCCGCCTCTGACCCACCTCGGTTCTCCTTTCTAGCCACCGCCATGTCTGGCTGTTCTCCCTCCTTCGCGTCCGGGTAGGGTTTGTACGCCTCACCCCACTTCTCCTCTCTATGAGAACCAGCTGACGATTGTAGCAATCGAATGCTTCGTGGGCGATCTCCTCGATCTGAGATGAGCAGAGATGAACGGCGTTGCTTCTGGTGGGGGTTGGAATATCCGGCTGCTTTCGTCGACGTGGCTGCTTCTTTTCGGCGTCGGTAGGAGGCTTCGCACGACCTCGTTGCTTCTTCGGTTCGGGCGCGCTCCGTTCATCACTCTCATCGACTCTCTCGGTCGAGTCTGTAGTGGTTGCTTTTCTTGTGCGAGGCTTTTTTTTGGAAGCAGTAGCTTCGGCCGCCTTCGCAACGGACTTTCGCTTTTTACCGTTGTCTTTGTCCGACGACGCGGTTGGCTGTAGCTTCGGGGCGGTCAGCTCCTGGTCCTGACTCGCTGGCTGCTCCGGACTGCTCCGGATCGCTTGCTGACTGCTTCTCACATGCTGGCTGAGTCTCATCTGCTGGCAGCGTCTCAATTGCTGCCTTCTCAACTGCGGGCTGCGGCTTCTTCACTGCTTGCTGCTGCAGTTTAATCTTTGCCTCGCTGTTTTCTTTTCCTTTTCCCTCGTCATACTCGTATCTTTCTAACGCTTTGCATCGGCGGCGAGACTAAGATCGCTGAGCGTTGTTCGTCTACGCTCGCTCTCCGCTCTCGAAACGTTGGAATTGGGGATTGCGTGGTGGCACTGGCTTTCGTAAAGTATCCGCTTGCTTTGCTAGCGCTATCCGGAGAGACTGGGCCGCAAGCGTTTCTTTGGAATGCTTCACGAAGTTATTATTAGTTTTATCGGTGGACCGTCTGCTGTCCAGAGCGGTTGAAGCTGCCACTGAGATTGCCTGATATGTCGTTCTAAATGCCTGCTTCAACTGTAGCTTGATACGTCGAATGCCACTCTTGAATTCGGGTTCCATTCGAGACTCAGGTTTGGATGGTGTTGGAGAAGTGCTCTGAATATGTTGAGGATCAGTTGGACGTATGTTGTAACCTTTTGCGGGTCCTACAGACGAGGGATGGCGTATTGGACTAAACTATTGCTTTACTCCTATTGTGTTCAGACGAGCCGAGTAGTTCTTCTTGAAACGGCTTCCATTGTCGTTACATACCGCTCTCTCCGTCATCTTCGATGCTTTCGAGCGGATGTGGAAGTGTAAATCCTGTCTTCTCTCTCTTTACTCCTGCGCTCTGAAAGAGAAAGAAACGATAGTGCCCTTCGTGGTGGTCAAGGATGCTTGTGTTACACTATTGTACAGCAGGCAATGGTGTAAGACGGGAAGTACAGAAGGAAAACAGCTAGCATTAACCCAAGGCTCGAGGGCTTGCGCAAGAAACGTAACATGGACGCCTCGTTCCACGTACCAAGGCATTAACATGATCCCAATCTTCCGTGTAATGGATTGAATGTCCACTAGGTTTTGCCGAGGGACTTGAGTGCCATCAAGAAGGGGACTGGGGTGACCTCATTCGCCTTTGATTTAAAGACGTTATTTCTTAATTTCTTAATTTCTTTATTAATTCTTACTATTTCAACGATTATCTAATAAAACCTTTTTATTCTATCCGCCTATTTTCAAATTATATTGAAATAAATATAAAAAATGCTTACTAAGCATGGGCGGGTGTGAAAGTAGTTTTTAAAGACGTTATTTCTTAATTTCGTAATTTCTTAATTAATTCTTACTATTTTAACGATTATCTAATAAAATCTTATTATTCTATTCGCTCATTTTCATATTATACTTTAACTAATATAAAAAATGCTTACTAAGCATAAGCGGGTATAGAAATTATTTTTAAGACGTTAGATATTAATTTCTTAATTTCTTAATTTCTTCTTACTATTTTAATAACTATCTAATGAATTCTCATTATTCTACCCGCTCATTTTCAAATTATATTTAAATAGATATGAAAAATGCTTACTAAGCATAAGCGGGTATAGAAGTTATTTTTAAGACGTTAGAAATAAATTTACTAATTTACTAATTTCTTCTTACTATTTTAATAACTATCTAATGAATTCTCATTATTCTATCTACTCATTTTCAAATTATATTTAAATAGATATGAAAAATGCTTACTAAGCATGAGCGGGTATAGGGGCCATTTTTAAGACGTTAGAAATGAATTTTCTAATTTCTTAATTTCTTCTTACTATTTTAATAACTATCTAATAAATTCTTATTATTCTACTCGCCTATTTTCAAATTATATTTAAATAAGTATAAAAAATGCTTACTAAGCATGAGCGGGTATAGAAGTAATTTTTAAGACGTTAGAAATAAATTTTCTAATTTCTTAATTTCTTCTTACTATTTTAATAACTATCTAATAAATTCTTATTATTCTATTCGCTTATTTTCAAATTATATTTAAATAAGTATAAAAAATGCTTACTAAGCATGAGCGGGTATAAGAGTCATTTTTAAGACGTTAGAAATAAATTTTCTAATTTCTTAATTTCTTCTTACTATTTTAATAACTATCTAATGAATTCTCATTATTCTATCCGCTTATTTTCAAATTATATTTAAATAGATATGAAAAATGCTTACTAAGCATGAGCGGGTATAGGGGCCATTTTTAAGACGTTAGATATTAATTTTCTAATTTCTTAATTTCTTCTTACTATTTTAATAACTATCTAATAAAACCTTATTACTCTATCCGCTCATTTTCAAATTATATTTAAATAAGTATAAAAAATGCTTACTAAGCATGGGCGGGTGTGAAAGTAATTTTTAAAGACGTTATAAATGAATTTCTTTACTAATTTCTTCTTACTATTTCAACGATTATCTAATAAAATCTCATTATTCTATCCGCTTATTTTCAAATTATATTTAAATAAGTATGAAAAATGCTTACTAAGTATAAGCGAGTGTGAAAGTAGTTTTTAAAGACGTTATAAATAAATTTTCTACTTTTCTAATTTCTTCTTACTATTTTAATAATTATCTAATAAAATCTTATTATTCTATTCGCTTATTTTTAAATTATATTTAAATAGATATAAATAATACTTATTAAGTATAAGTAGATATTGTTAGAATCGATATAGATGCAATATTAATATAGGTATATTAAATAAGATAATTAAGATATCGAACTATGTAAGTGGAAAGAAGATATAATATAATAGAGGATGCCTTCGCCAAGGCCCGCTAGCTATAGGGCTAAGGGGTATATTAAGAATACGCTTATAATACTACTCTCTCTCTTTATTAAATTATATCCCATAATTAGTAAGTGAAAAGATAGAAAAATAAATATATATATACGCTTAATATCTAAAAAAAAAAGTAGTAAAGAAATAATTATATTCGAGAATCTTAGTATTATACCTTTCTCCGTGAGAGGTATTAAAGACGATAACAGCTTTTTATATTTACGCTATAGCGATATCGCTAGTTAGAGTATATACGCATATAGAAAGTCTAGTTAAGAGAAAATCGATATAATATAGCGAAAATCATATCTATGGGCATAGGGGTAAATAATAATAATTTTCGAATCTATGTCTAAGCGGATAAGATATCTATAGAATAATACGACGTAATTAATTAAGAGCTTCTAAATCGAATCGAGTTATAAATATTAAAAACTCTAATTTAATATTAAGTGATTTTAATATAGTCTTCTCTATAGTATATTATTTAGCTGATATTAATTATATTTTATAATAGCGATAACGTGATTTATATATATATTAATATAACTTCGAAAGGTCTTTAGAATTATATTAGTAACGGGGGCCTACGCGGAAGGCTATATATAAGATAATTCCTGATTAAAATAGGTCTAAGGGATCGATTTTTAATTTTAGAAAAAATAAGGCTATTATAAAGATATCGGACGATTTTAATTCGATTGAAAACGGGGTGTCCGAGGTAGTTTCGATCTGAGGACGCTATCGCTATTAAAGGTTTCTCGCCTTAATTTCTTTATAGATAAGGCTTTTCGGGATATCGCTTATAAAAGTTATTCACTAGATCTTAGTAATTTTCGAATTTATCGCTATCCGCATTATATTAATTAGAATTATTATTAAGACTTTTCTATTTAACTTTATATTTGAGATAGCTATAAATTAATTTAAAGTTAAGTATTTCTTTAATAATCTATTCGATTTAATTATTAATAGTAATATACTTTAGCGAAGAGTTTATTTATCTTAATAAAAGGTTATTTATCGCGAGACTTAAGAGATTAAGATAAAAGATATCGTAGATTTTTATACTTAATGAAAGTTTTAGATAATATAAGATTCTTATAAGACTTATAATCTCGAATAAATTAAGTTTCTTATAATTTAATTTACGAAAAGAGCGATCGAAGATAATATTCTTACTATTTAGAAAGATCTTATCGTCTATTTAAAAAGTAACCTTTTATTAATACTTATTAACTTATATAATTATGATCTTCTAAGCGCGATTTATATTACTTCGAATATACTTAAAAACTTATTTTATATAATTTATAATATTCTTCGCTTAAGTAGTATTAAGATATTTATATATAATCTTATAGTTAATAATATTTAAGTTAAAAGTTATTCGAGAATAAAATTTCTTATTTATAAGAAAAGATAAAATATTAGTAATTAATAAGATAATATTATTATTAACGAACTCGATAATAGATAGCTATCTTATCTAGTTATTCTATATATAGTTATAATATATTTAAAGATAACGCTTTATATTCTAATTCGCTTATTTAATTTATTTATTAGTTTTAGAGTAAAAGGCTATTAATAGCTTAACTATAATATCTAATTTCTTATAAAAAGATTTTTATATAATAACTATAAATTAAGAGTCTCGATTTAATATTATTAAGATTAATAAACTATATAAATAAAATACTTTCTTAAGTAGTAAGTTAATTATCTTTTTAGCGATAATATCTTTATCGATATTAGAATAGACTACGTAGTAATATTTCTTAGTAAGTTAATTAATCGCTACTTAAATAGCGTTATAGTTATTAGATATAAATAAGCCTATAACGAAGTCGATTAATATATTTTATTATTATTTCTATAGAATTAGTAGAGATTATAATAAGCTATACTCTCAATTATAAGATATTTTAGCTCTCTAATAGATATAGTAATTCTTAACGTAGATAGTTATAATAGCCCTTATATCTCGCTAGTAATATTTTCTTTTAAGTAGTTTATAGATATATATTATCTCGGAATAATTATAGAATAATTAATTATATATCTCTTAAATAATATCGATATATATATTATTAAATATTTATAAACGATTTTTATAATAAAGTATTTTATCTTATATAGAGTATTTACTAAGAGTAATTTCTTAAAACTTATTCTTATTTTTAGCGATAGCGTTATAGATTTCTATATAATATTTATCTTTCTTATTAATTTCTACTACTTTATAGTAAATAGAATTATCGATTATATATATATCGATATATTCGTTGTTTAATTTCAATTAATTAGAGGTAAGAATTATTTAATACTATTAGCGTAATCGTTTATTCTCGAGATCGATTAATTTATATTTAGCTATTTATATAAGTATATTAATTTTAATATTCTAAGATTTAAATCGATAAATAATCTTTATATTAAATTTTGATAATATATTTAAATATTAGATCTGACGTTAGCTAAAGTTTTTTTTCTTAGTAAAATATATTAGTTCTTTATAATTAGTGAAGATTTTAATAGAGATATTTATATATTCTAATTTAGAGCGTTAATATTCTAGATAGTAAATAATTATTAATAGTTTCTTATCGTAGATTTAGTAATTATATTCGATCGGGGTTAGATTTTTATTATAGAAGACTATCGAGTAAAGTACTCTCTTATTATTATATTAAAAAAGAATATCTTTATTAACGTAATTAAAAGAGTTAGTCTTTAAAACGGCTTTTTTTATTCTATTAAAATAATATAAAATTAAAACTTTAATAACGACAACTTTAAGAAAGTAGAAGATCTTTTAATATACTAAGAATTAATTAAATATAATCTTCTTTATTATAAATTTTATTATAAATTTAATTATTTTAGAGAAGTCTCTAATAAATCGCTAATAAAAATTATAAAATTCGATAAAGGTTTATATTTCTTTAAGGTTGGTAGATATAATCTACTCGATAATAGTTTAAATCTTAATAGAGTTTATTTATAACTCGTCTATAGATACTAGTAGATCTAGAAACTTAATTTTTTAAATATAGAATTCGCATTTAAGAATATTTATCTAAAGGTCGATATCTCTTAATTTCTAAAGGATTTATCTAACGTATTAAATATATTTCTTTTTTATCTTATTATAAATAAGTATATTATCGAGATAGATCTAATAGAAGTTATTTAGATATTCAAATAGAATATTATTTATATATTATTAATATATAGCTAAGCCGTTAATTAGATTAAAGGAGAGGATTCGATATTTATATACTTTAAGAAAGATAATAAAAGTAGTAAAATTCTCGCTATTGGGATATATACGTAGTTTATTAAACGCGGCTATAATATCTAATTGAGTAAGATATTTATATTTTTAAATTTTTATTAAAATCTTATCTATTAATAGAATTAAGTATCGGTTTCTTTTAGTAATAGCGTTTAGCTTTCGATAGTTTATATAAAAATATAACTCTTTATTCGACTTTTTCGCGAATAGAATAAATAAGGCGAATAATATATAGCTTAATATTATAAATCCCTTCTTTAGATATTCATCTAGATACTTCTTTATCTATTTTAATTTATATTTTAATATTAAATAGATTCTACTTTTCGAAAGTTTTATTTTATTAAAGCTATTATTAAATTCGAGCTTATAATTATAAGAACGGTATAAGAGAAGTATATTCATCTTAATTCTATCGAAAATATTAAGATAATCGTAATACTCTATAGATAGCTTATATTTTATCTTTTTAGAATTAATCTTATTAGTGCTATTAATTTAAATAGGGCAATTGAAATCGTAATATCTCTTATATTTCTTTTTTAAGTCGTAGAAATATAGTTTATTAATTAATATATAAATTTCGCGAGGTATTTAGATAGAGGGAGATATATATAATATAGGCGATATATTATAGATCTTATTTATTATTAATATAAATAGCTTATTATCTTTTTCACGGGTTAGTTAGTAGTAAGCCGCTATATTAATCTTAGCGATATTAATAAACTTAGGCTTCTTACTATTCTTATTCTTATTTAATAAAAAGATATTTAAATTAATCTTATTATTATAGATAAGTAAGAAAGGGCTTTATCATTTTAATATAATAGATAAAGAGATAAGTAGTATAGGTAATTAAAGCTTCGAAGTTAATAGAGAGAAGAATTCGTTTATTATTAATATCTAATTATTATTATAGTTATATCGATTAAGTAGAAAGAGTATCTTATTTTATAATATATTAAGAACTACTCTATATTTATTTATCTAAGGTTTTTTAACTATTATATCGTATTTTAATAATATAATTAGTATTAAATATATTTCTTCTTAATAGTTCTTCACTATTATCGTAGAGAGTAAATAGTATATAATTAATCGTTTTATAATCTAGCTATTATAATTTCTTAGTAATTTAGATTATAATAGTAAGAGTAATTTTAGATATAAGACTTTATATATCGCTAAAATTAAGAATTTATTTATAACTATATAAATATCGATATATCTACTATCTATAAGAGAGTTTTAAAATAAGTATTCCCTTTCTTATAAAGATAGCGTAATTTATATGCGAAAAGAATAATATATTAAAGCGTTATTAAAGATATCTATTAGATATACTTTATAAGTATCTCTTATTATAACTTTAAAAGAGGCTATTTATTTCTCGAATTCGAAGAAGAATCGTCGCTATCTATAGTGTTGATATTATTAATTTCGAATTCTTTATCTATTTTTATCGCGTGAAATCGTACTTCCTCGAAGGTCTTTTTATTGGTTTTAATTTAGATAATTATTATATAGTTCTTTTAATAATAGCCTTTCTTATCGTAGTTATAATATATTAATTCTCTTAGTTTTAAATTAATCGTAATATTTAGAGGCGTAATAATTATATTTAAATTAGACTCGATAATAAATATAAGATATATATTAACCGCGAGTATTATTATTAATATTTATATTATAATTAACTTAATAGTAGTCTTTATAAATTTAAAATTCTTATAATTAGCACGTTATAAGTTATTTAGCTTTTAAAGATATTCTTTTATAGTCTTTAAAATAGTAAAACCTCTTACGATCTACTATATCTTCTTTAATTTCTTTCTTAGTTTCTTAAAAAGATAGTTCTCTAATATAAGAGTTTTATTATAGCTAAAAATAATATTTAGTTAAATAAAGTCTAAATAGAAGTCGATAAAGATTTAAATCTTTTACTATAGAGTATATATATTACGTAATATATTACTATATCGATCTAAATTCTTATAAATATCGATTAACTCGTTTATAATCTTAATAAAAGATTAATATAAGTTAGTAGAGTTTCGAAGTCTTCTATATATTATATATTATATAGTCTTATTATTAAGTTATAAAACTATATAGATTATCTTAAAATTCTTAATAAGATAATAATCGCTATTAATCTTAAATTTCTATTTTATTCTAGAGAATTAATCGTTTTAAATAAAATTACTATTATCGATAAATAGAGGTAGATTTAAGACCTTAATTAATTTCTCTTTTAAATATCTAGGCGTGTGTTTCTTCTTAATTAATAATAGCTATAAGTCTTTTATTAACTATATATTAAGACTATTAACTTTCTACTATAGAAAAGTTATATTCTTCTAAAAATCTCGAGCTAGTTAATTTATCTTCTCGATTATTCTATAAATCTAATATAAATTATTTATAATTAAATTCTTTTTTATTATAACGATATAATATCGAATAGTAATCTCGCGGAAATCGTCTCGCTTTTAACGAATTTCATTTAATATAGTTATAAATTTATCGAGTTAATATTTAGTTTAATATTATAATTATAAGCTATTAGTAATATCTTAAAGCGTATTTATTAAGTCTATCTTATTAGAGGTATTATCTAATAAAACTAATATTCGTTAAAATTTAATTTACTCTAATAAGATCTTGATTTAATCTATTCTTTTAATATTAAACTTCGCTATAGAAAAGAAGAAAAAAGATTTAAAATAAAGTAGAGAGGAGTTTAAATACTTTAAAAGAATAAGTATTAGAGATATTAGATATATTAGAGAATAATAAAGCCTCTCTAAAGCGTATCGAAATTATTTAATATTAAGAATAAAAAAATTTACTATAAAGTCTAAGATAAGATTGTTTTTTTATAAGGATTTAATATATTTATTTTTTAATTATTTAAGATATTAAGAAGATTATAAGTATTTTAAATAGTAGTCTTTCGAGTATATTTACTTCGTTTAAAGAGTCTCTTATTTTATAGAGAAGTTATATATAAGAAAGTTTCGAAGAATAGTATCTTTAATTAGCTGTAACTTAATCGTTTCTTATTTAATTAAAACTTTATTGAAATTCTAGATATTATAGTATATAAAGTTATAAGTAATACTATTAATATATATTTTGAATATAGAAATGTGAGATAGTGTTAACTATTTCTTTCGATTCGCTAGCTATATAAATGATTTAATGCCTTCTTTATCCCTCGACTACTATTTGTTAAGACCATTTCGCTATCTCTTTTAGACTTTTTAAAATCGATTTATCTATCTAGTAGACTTATCTAGAAATATAATAACTTAACTTAATTTCTTATTAAAGCCTCTATTAGCGTATTTCTTTAAATTTGTTCGTTAATATAAATAAAATAAATAGGTTAATCTTAATTATAATATTAGAATCGATATAAATATAATATTAATATAGATATATTAAATAAGATAACTAAGATATCGAATTATATAGATAGAAAGAAGGTATAATATAATAGAGGATATCTCCGCTAAGGCCCGCTAGTCATAGGGCTAAGAGGTGTGTTAAGGGTACGCTTATAATAGATATAAGATCTATTTTTAAGACGTTAGAGATTAATTTTCTAATTTTCTAATTTCTTCTTACTATTTTAATAATTATCTAATAAATTCTTATTATTCTACTCGCTTATTTTCAAATTATATTTAAATAGATATAAAAAATGCTTACTAAGCATAAGCGGGTATAGAGGCTATTTTTAAGACGTTAGAAATTAATTTCATAATTTCATAATTTCTTCTTACTATTTTAATAAATATCTAATAAATTCTTATTATTCTACTCGCTCATTTTTAAATTATATTTAAATAGGTATAAAAAATACTTACTAAGCATGAGCGGGTATAGAGGTTAATTTTAAGACGTTAGAAATAAAGTTTCTAATTTTCTAATTTCTTCTTACTATTTTAGTTATTATCTAATAAATTCTCATTATTCTACTCGCCCATTTTCAAATTATACTTATATAAGTATGAAAAATGCTTACTAAGCATAAGCGGGTATAGAGGCCATTTTTAAGACGTTAGATATTAATTTCTTTATTTATTTTTACTATTTTAATTATTATCTAATAAATTCTCATTATTCTACTCGCTCATTTTCAAATTATATTTAAATAGATATGAAAAATACTTACTAAGCATAAGCGAATATTATAGCCATTTTTAAAACGTAAGAAATTAATTTCTTTATTTCATAAATTCTTCTTACTATTTAAATTATTATCTAATAAATTCTTATTATTCTACTCGCTTATTTTCAAATTATATTTAAATAGATATAGAAAATGCTTACTAAGCATAAGCGGGTATAAGAGTTATTTTTAAGACGTTAGAAATTAATTTTCTAATTTCTTAATTTCTTCTTACTATTTTAATAACTATTTAATAAATTCTTATTATTCTATTCGCTTATTTTTAAATTAGTATATATAATAGAATAAGATAAAGCTAAGCTTAAAAATCTTAAATTTATATATATAGCTAATTATAAATTCGTTAGATCTACGCTTTTTAATTAAATATCGCGAGTATATAAATTAGCGTTCGTAACTATTAAAAATCTCTTTCTCTATATCTGCAAATCTAAAAAGTTTCTACAAAATTTGAAATTGCTAATCGCGCGTGTGTCGTGGAAATTATAAAATTCGTCGAATTAGTAAATCTAATTAGAATTCGCTTAAATTCCGCCGATTTAGTAACTATTTTAATCTTTTTCGCTAGTTCTATTAGTTTAATAGTAATATATATAAAAAAAGAAAAATTCTAATAATTAACGTTGCGATAGTAAGATTTTACGATAATAAGTATTAACGTTAACTTAAATTTAGCTATGGAATTAGATGATTTAATAAAATTAGTCGCGTAGATAATACTTTAATATAGCGTATAATAATGCGTATATTAATAATAATATATATTAATACTATATATATATAGAATAATACTTAAAGTATATTAGAGTATATTACGCAAAATTTTTAAAGTTATTAAAATTTTTTAAAGTTGCTAAACTAATAGAACTGACGAAAAGAGTTTAAATATAAGTAAAGTCTGCTAAATAGGCTAAATCGTGCTGATCGTGCGAACCCTAGCGAAAATTGTGCGGAAATTAATTTTTCAGATTTGCAGATATACTTTTAATTCTTTAATAACTTTACTATTTTCTATTAAAACGAGTAAAGGCCTATAAATTAAATTTATAACTTTTTTTATATTATATTTAAATAGATATGAAAAATGCTTACTAAGTATAAGCGGGTATAGAGGCTATTTTTAAGACGTTAGAAATTAATTTCTACTTTCTTAATTTCTTCTTACTATTTTAACGATTATCTAATAAATTCTTATTATTCTATTCGCTTATTTTCAGATTATATTTAAATAGATATAAGAAATACTTACTAAGTATAAGCGAGTATATAAGCAATTTTTAAAAACGTTATGAATTAATTTCTATTTCTTTATTTTATATATTATTTATATCTTAACGATATCTCTATTAAATCTTTTTATATTACTTACTTATTTCGATATAATATTTAAATAATTTTATAAAATCTTTTAAGACGTTAGAGAGTATAAGTATCGTTATTTAAACGATATATTTTAATATTATTAAGATCTATTTTATTTATCGTTAATATTTACTATAAAACTTTAAATATTAATCTCTTATTTTATTATAAGTATATATAAAAGAATAAGATAGAGCTGAGCTTGAAAACCTTGAATTTATATGTGCAGCCAATTATCAATTTGGGTCCTCTACGCTTTTTGACTAGACCGGCTAACTCATCGCGGGTAAATAAATTAGCGTCCGCAACCATCAAAATCTCGCCCTCCCACGCCTCCCTTATCAAAAAAATAGGTGTACATTATTGACACATAGAATTACTTTTTTGTTTCTATTAAAATTTTGAGATGTTTTTTTTAAATTTTGAAGGGCTATTTGTGCTTTCCGAATTTTTAACGATTTTGAAATTTAGTCTTATAGTTATTAAAGCGCAAGGAATTCAAATATCGCTCACCAAAGTTCGCTCACCAAAGATCGCTTACCTACTTACTCGATAGCCCTAATTAAAAAAATGATTATGAATTTAATTCATAGGCCTTCACTCATAATATTTAATAGTTTTAAGAAACTTTTAATAAGAGTAATCGAGTATAGATTTTCTTTTTAAATCGATTAATATTAATTTTTTCTTAATTCTTAATTTAGAAACTCGACGCTTTTATTTATTTTATATTACTAGAGTTATTATTTACTTATATATATATTAAAATTTTAATAAAACTTATTATAATATAAACTTACGAGTAAAGGTCTATAAATTAAATTTATAATTTTTTTTTAATTAGAGCTATCGAGTAGCGATCTTTAGTAAGCGAACTTTAATAAGCGATATTTAAATACCTTACGCTTTAATAATTATAAGACTAATTTTTTTTTTATTCTAAAAGCTTATATTTTGTTCTATAATTAAAAAAAAATCTCAAAATTTTAATAGAAAATAAAAAAGTTATTTTAAAATTAAATAATATATATCTATTTTTTAATAATTGCGAACGCTAATTATTTATTCGCAATAACTTAGTCGATCTAATTAAAGAGCGTAGTAATTCTAAATTTATAATTGGCTATACATATAAATTTAAGATTTTCAAGCTTAGTTTTATCTTATTCTTTTATATATACTAATATAAGTATTACTTTAAAGAATCTTAAAATAAATCTTCTTAGTAATTAATCTAGAATCTCGACGTTCGATTCTTTTAAATAGCGCTTAAGATATTAATTTCTATATTAACTATAAAATATCTTATTATTTCTTATTAAGAAGTAAGCGAATATAAGTATTATAATAATAAGATTTATATAATAAAAGCCCTTATAAGAACTAATATTTATACTTATTTTACATTATTAAAGTTATTTATCTTTAATATATATCTGAATACTCGGTTTCCTTAGACGTAGTAGTATGAGGAAGTTCGAGAGTAATAAGACAGCGAATATCTGGAAAACTCCCTCGATCATCAAACGCAATCATAATTACTACTCGAATACTCTAGAGTTGTCTGTTTGAATGCTATGATACGATATGCGTGCCCGCTATTTGAGATAGTATCTCTTCCTCGATACAATTGCGGCAAGTGGATGTGGAAGATGTCGTTGTCTTGTATGAGGCTGTACTCATTCCGTCCGATCCTCGAGCCTCATGGTGTTCGCCCTTGGCTTCCGTATCGTCAAAAGAGAGATGCAGATTACCCTGTGCTCCAAGGCGGCCACTTATCTTCTTGGAGTAACATGCATGCCGAATCATATGCTTTGATTCTCTCGTAAGGTCCCTCTTCAACTTGTGAAAGCTATGACCTGCTTCATGCCATTGTCTTCGATGGAGTCGAGAAGTTGATCTGCGGACGGGCTTCGATCGGCGCCGAGGCAACATGAGCTGATTAATTGCCTCGAAATATCATGAACAGCCGCTCTGACCTGGCTGTTCCGAAAGTTCACGAAAAGGTAGTCTCGTCCACTAGATATTGTGTGACAAAAGAGAGGTTCTTCCCGTATCAGAAGCATGATAACAGACTTTGAGTGTGAGGAAGAGTCGTTTTTGGCAAATGCCAGCTTGACTTTTCAAACACAGAGAGCAATCGCGTGCAATACGACTACTAGCAAATAGTACTGAGGGTGCCGCTTAGAAAATCTGTCAGTATGCAGTAGCAACTGGTCAGGAGAACGAACAGGAAGACGATGGGAGTAAACACCGCTCTTTCTTCTGTAGAAGCGGTCCCCAGAGATTCGTGTTGTTGAGAACAAGGGAGGGTTTGAGTCAGCCTTTCAGATAGACCAAATGGTTACTTCACCCAAGCCTTCTTTGTCATCAGTGCCTGCGGTAAGGAAGACGTAGCTGTGGAAACCATCTAATGTGGTCTGGATCGTTTGGATTTCCGTCTGCCATCTTCGTCGGGCTGTCTGTACACATGTTCCTATCTCTCGGGGTTTTGATGTGAACAGTGAGGGGTTGCCCTTCCGCTTCGATCAACTTCTGAGCCACGGCGAGCCTGTTCCTCACTTTTGGCCAAGGAATT
Organism: Letharia lupina; assembly: GCF_014066315.1. Classification (NCBI taxonomy): domain Eukaryota; kingdom Fungi; phylum Ascomycota; class Lecanoromycetes; order Lecanorales; family Parmeliaceae; genus Letharia; species Letharia lupina. The sequence goes on along the minus strand of NW_023502990.1, from coordinate 323,883 downwards.
TTGTTTCCTTCAGCAGGTCTTTGAGCTCTTTCTTAGACATCATCAGAAAAATTTGGCATGGTTCATGGTGGCGAAGTCTATTGGTATTGATGAAAGGTTGAAGGATTGATTAGCTATGGAGTGGTATGTAGGCTACTTATATACCTTGTGAAGCCCATGCTAATTTGCCACCTGCTGGGTAGCTACAACACACTATGGTGCTGCAGCATGATTTCCAACAAAGTCAAACAACAGTGGGATTGTTGTTACCTGCATGATAGTGGAGTCAGCTCCTACCGGTTTAAAGCGAAATGGGTGTTACTGACTGCCGAAGTATAATACCCATCAATCGTCCTCATGGGAACCGGCAGACAAACGACAGGAATGTGACCCTCTGAGAAGCACTTCCTCAGAAGATAAGATGAGAAACGGATGGCTGATTCTGGCACTTTTGTTGCCAGCGGCACCTAGAGGAGCGTCGCTTCGTTGTGCATCCTTCCGGTTTAAGTATCAAACCTGTTGGACACCAAATTCTGCAAGCGCTCAGGAGTAATCCAGTATGTAAAGCTTTGATTCTCTCAATTCTGGAATACCTCGAGACGCTTTTGGGCGCTCTCCGAAACATCGGGCATCTAAGGACAGCTTCGGTTTCAGCTTCTTCCAAGCGTTCTCGATTTCTTGATCAAGCGCTAGCTGTCGGGGATGATCTTGGTCATCAAATTCTTCAAATGCACGCTTGCTGGAAGAACGTGGGGCATAGATAAAAACGAGAGAAATGGTAGACTCAAGTGTTTAAAGTACCTCTTGATGTGTCCTCTTTTTGTAATGAATCCTGGCTGATAAGACATTGACGATGAAGAACAAAACATAATTCGCCTCCTCAAACAGCAAAAGAGTCTGGCCAGTTGATCACTGGACCTCTGTCAGCGTATGACCTCTATCAGCGTACTCGCGACCGATCGCTCAGCGGCGTGGCTTTGAGAAATTACCTTGTTCCAGTTTCTGCGCCGTTTTTTCCTCTTTCGCCCCGCCTGATTTGGCTTCGACCTTTTTCGTGGCCGTACCTGCCGCCGCTTTCCTAGTCTTCCTCTTTCTGTCCGCCGCAGCGCCTATTGGCAGCGTCAGTGGGTACCTCCCAGTGGAGCGTACGAGGTACTGACGAGCAGCCTTCGATTTCGACCCAGCCGACTTTGCAGCAGAGACACTTTCCAACGTCGACTTTAGACACTGATTTTGCGCAGGCTGCCTACTTGGGCCGGTCATTCTGCAGAAACGTCATCTCCTTTGAGCTTTCCGATCCTCGCTGTTCATGTTTTGCCTTATCCGAACCAGACAGTATAGCAAAATTCTAAGTTTCGTTGCCCACATCTCACCTTAGGTAGGTGAACATCATCCGCTTCGCCCATTTTGAAGCCTTTTGAGGAAATTGTGCCCTCCCCGATCGTGAAATTGAACTTGAGGAATGCTCCAAAAAGAGGTCTTCTGGGGGATGTGTACGTCATTTCGAGGTTCGCAGAACTCCATTCCGAGAGAGAATCATTCAAAAGGTCTGGTATAGGAAGTAGTCTGTGTTGAGGACGAAGAGATACTGACCGGTTGTACTCAAGTGCGGTTGGTAAGGAATAGATCAATGAATGGAACAAGGAATCAGACCCTGTTGGATAGAACGGAATGATCTGCTGAGGCAATACTTCGAGTAGTCTCCATCTCGCGATCTTTGATATCTGTGATGAAATCTCTCAGGATCGTGTCTGGCACCGCTGATTCCAGCGAAGTGAGGGATCAGCTTGATGTGAAAGCAGATCTATCCCTAGCACTCACTCTCTGCGTAAGATTGATTACCCCTTCTATAAAAAGCAGGTAATGATCCCTTTTGCCGTTGACAAAAATCAGCGAGCTTCACGTCAAAAGATATAGATGTGACTTCGACTGTCTTCGACGAGAACCTCTAGCAAAGAAGAGCTCGAAGTTCATCGATAATCGCTGAGAGAGATGCCATTTCCGCTTTCTCAAGCAAACGAATTACCTCCGAATGACTTTCGGACCAGTTCGAAACGTCGTTTGTAAGAAGTATACAAAGGCTGTCGAGGCACTTTGCTAGGGAAATCGACCATTTCGAGCATTCCGTCAAGCCAGAATTCATAGACCACAACTAAGCGAGAACTCACTAAACATTGGATGAAAGAGGCAGTAATGTCCGACCACATAATTCCTTTCCAGCTGTCCAAGAGGCCACTAACGGCTCTTATAGTGCGTCTGTCTGAAAGAGAGCTCAACACTTTGACGTGCAGGCCTCAGAGCTCACTGCTTCAATTCATCGTCTGTCATTGGCGCCGCGTGGGGAACTCGAGGCATGAACTTTCGTGCCATCCCAGGTAAGCAGCTTCTTTCCTTCAGCCCGAATTTCATCATTCCAGTTGTCTATGTAGTCAGGCATGAAACGGCTTGCCGGGTCGACGAGCTACTCCCTCGTTGATTGAAGGTTCTGTAAAAGTTAGCGTTAGTTTGAGCAGTAATTGGGATGGAGAAGGTGTTACTTGCCTCGTCTTTAATCATGCTGGGACGGCTTTGGTGCTGACGCTGAGGATTTGCCGGCAAAGTTGGCACCACGGATTTGCCAGAAGGCGTGGATAGGCTTTTGATGGAGTCAGCGTAACCCTCGTACCAATGTGGCTGCGATCAAGTTGAAAAGTGATAGCTGGGCAAAGCGGCAGTTGGTGCTGAGATGCTGGAGAGAATGGCTTTGAAGTGCTTACTGGGAACGTCACAGCGAAGTTAGGCCCAATCAAAATCTTCAATGGTCTTCTCAGGTGTTGTTTAAGCGGAGTGGATAGATGTTTGACATCGACGCCTTCGAGGAAACCAGGATCTTGAGCTGCGTAGAACTCATCTTGGCGTGGCGTACTCGTGTCGAGAAAGTCATCAGCTCAATGGCACCTGCTCACAGATCGCTATTCTGATCTGATGCCCACACGCAATGATGGCCATCTTCAAAAGAGGTCGCCAAATTGAAAGTGTCCCATGATTTCATGATGAACACTTTCGACTCATTGTCTCGTGTAACCCACAAGTAGCCAATGTACTTCGACTTCGCCCGGCAAACCATCCTTCTCCGTAAGATCATATGCGTTACCCCATCCCTCTCGTCGCGACCGTTGTCCGAACATGACTCGATAATCCTCCGCGCATACTTCATCCATAAGATGATTTCGAATTTCTTCGATTTCGAGATACGAATATAACTTCTGGCACGCTTCGACTTCTGTATCACTGAACTTCTTGCTAACATAGACGGCAATACTACTGATCATCTTTCGTGCTGCCGATGCCTAAAGGACTTGATCATATGAATGATCATTGGTCAGGATATAGATGTTGCACGCGTTCTCTTGCCCGATGCGAATGATTCGCGCACCAGCTTGCAGAGTCGACTTTGACCAGAAAGGAATTGAGAGCGATGTTAAAACCACCCATTGAAGAAGAAGTTCTTGTCAGGCATAGATGGTCATATCCTGGAAGTTCAGCGCAACAAACCGCCCTTCAGTGGAAAACAATGTTGAAGAGACTCTGCATCAGCAAGGAGGACATAAGTGGAAATTATCGCTTCAATAGGTGTATTGGTACAAGTTATCAGTGCTGCATTCAACTCTATAACCAAAGCTTGCGGCAACGGAATTTAAACCATTCCCAGAGAAAGTGAGAGAGAACGATGTCGGTGACTCCACCTGCATGAAGCGGAAAGGCGATCTTCGGCCACTTAAAGCCATCATGATCTCATTCCGCGATGTTTGTCCCTTGCAGAGTGCTGCGTAGGACTCTGGTTTATTCAAGCGTGAATGCAAACATGCTTCGCTTGACAGCATGTACAACAGCATGTACAGTGAGCATGGAAATCTTCAACAAGGTCAAAAATTGAATATGATTGCACTGCTTTCCGTCTTCAGTGGAAAGTGATATCTCAGTTCTTCGGGACTAGACCAGCTCATGATCCTTGTTTGAGGACGTCTGCAGCAACGACGATCGTGGCAACGGCGACACTGCTGTATTATTCAAAACATGATGGAAGAAATGCTACTTCGTACACTCGGCACGGAGCTGCAAAAGCCTTTCTCCTCGAGATCCGAGAGCTTATATCGGAGGGGCTGTCAAAGCAAGCTCGAAATTAATCGAATATCACTAAAATACGAATATGAAGATCTGATTGGTCAACTTTCAATTTATGGTTGTCGAACATTTTGTGATTTCAGTCTTGAGTAATGAGAAAGTAAGCTTTCCAATGAAAATACAAATCACCACGTTTCCACAGGCCTCACTCTATGCTTAGAAAGCGGAAAAGCCCGCTGGCTATTCAGCTGCCGTCCCAAACGTAATCTATACTCGTAGTTCGTCTCCAGTGGGCCGGAGTGCCACGCCTGCACCCGGGGTCCGCGTGTGGGCGTGATTCCACCCCACCCCCAGATTCCGTTCGGATCCCAGATCTCTTGTCCCTCCTCCCGTCCGTTCTCCGGTTCGTTCTCCGGTACCTGAGGCTCCCAGCGATAGTGTTGCCACTCATCCAGGAACGTCAATCTCTCAAACTTCTTTTGAGCCCATGTCTCCTCTACCCTGATGCACGCCAAACGACAGAGCGGGCAAGAGGTGTTGGCTCTTATACTTAAGTATCTTTCGATACAAGAAAAACACCCAGGCTTCTTGCAAGCAAAACAGTGAACTATTACATGCGGTCCCTCATCGTCGGTCATCTTTTCGACGCAGAAGTGGCATTCGCCGTCTTCTGTCTCATCTACCATTTATTAGCGGTGCACACCTCTTATATGGGTCGATCGCCTTACCGCTAGCGGGTGGACCATTTGCCTCTGCTCTCGAGGGAGCGGGCGAAGCCGAAGGGAGGGCGTCTGGAGAGTCGAGCGTGGAGAGCTGTGGTTCGGTTTCGACGCTTGGTGGCTGGGGCGAAGAAAGCTCCGCTCCCGAGGGAGCGGGATGAGAGAGGGGGAGAGGAGCCGGCGGAGAAAGGGGGAGAGGAGTCGTCGAAGAGGGAGAAGATTGATCTACCGTCACTGGTAGGATTTCAGTAAGAAGACTCCAAACATGCATCGAAGCTCCTACCATCCGCCAGGCGGTTTCCTTCTTTGTCCCAGTGACCTGGGTACATATGGAAGAGTCGGTTTCGTTGATCTGAATTCGTTGGTGCAAGGAGCGTATCCTCGTGTATCTCGCGGCACTTTGCAATAAGAAGCGCCTTGCGGCGCTGTCGATACTGGACAGTATGTGGCATAATGGAAGTTGAGCGGATTTTGATATTGGCTTTGCGAGTAGAGGTAAATGATGGGTGTGTTATGATGGGTGTGTTATGGTGGGTCTGTAGCTTCCTGTGTCATCTTGCCGCGAGTGACAACAGACACATGACTCCGTAAGGGTCTGACCTTGGACAACGACCACATAGTTAGGGATTTTCTGATGACAAGTGCAACACCGAGCCGTGACTTACCGAGCCAATAGAACACGCAGCCACCCTCTCACCAAGGTCTGCAATAACTCGGTCATCATTTGGCCATGACAACCATCACAGAGTTGGCTTTCGAGGCACATTGGTAGTCCAAGTCGTTACCTTTGATACTCAAGCACCGTCTTGTAATCCGAAAATGATCGTAAGATGCACATTGCAAGCGACAGCGAGGGTGTGCGTGTGCCATTGTGAAAATTTTCGCCTCGTCTTCTGTAGGAGACGTCAGTCAAAACACCGCCCGTCGAGGTTGAATGCATACCTGGCCGTCTGTCTGAAACTGTGTTATCCATCTTCTCATATCTCACTGAATTGGTGCAAGTAAGTCTCCGTTTAGGATGGAGGATAAAATCCTGTACTTTCCATGGAAAATCCATCCAGGCAAACAAGATTAAGCAGGTGATATCGTAGTTTCCTAGACCTCATCTCGGGCAGAGCTGCAAATACTCCATGCTTGAGACAGCTTTCAAATCGAGATTGAATGCCTCAAGCCAAAATTGGGTATCGAGAAGAGACAGTCCATGCAGGTAGCCAAAGCTGTACTGTCTCACGAGTTAGACACGCTCTGGTGTTGTTCTCACTTCATTGTTTCTTGACAACAAGATTGTTACCGTCCAGTCTAGACACACATAGCTCCACAATGTGTTTGACAATCAGTTGCATACAATCAGCAATGGTATTGCCTTCCCATTCGACGCGACCTTCAAAGGATGGCAAGCGCGATAATCGAAATGTAGTATTGATATATTTAGACGCTTGGTTTAAGAAAAGTGGTATCTCACTTGACTCCACCCTTTCATATCTAGTTGACTTGGTTCCAGAGCTTGAAAGACTGGACACTAGAAAACTTGTATCAACGTGAAGATGAGATGGGGGATTGAAGGAAGTATGTGGGTAATGTAAAGACTGGAGAAAGAAACCGCACGTGTTTTAATCATCCAGTCAGCGCCCTTCATATCTATCTGTCACCGAGCCACTTCGGGTGACTGAGATCATCCAGCACGTCGCATTGTCTCACATGCAGACTGGTCTGCCTCTGAGCGGGCTCATATCGCTGCATGGTAGGATTGCGCCACGATGTTCTTGCAACTCTGAGCTCTGTGGGGCATCATCGGCTCTGTAGAAAGATACAAATTAAGTTATGACCAATGACCACAGGACCTCTAGTAGCGAGGATTGTAAAAGAACACGAAAAAAGCTTCTGAGGCCAGAAGGCATGATCATCCTCGAGGCCTACATGGTGCGAACTTCCTTAGGAGTGCTCGACAAGAGGCTGACACCCAAAGACTCGAGAGAAAGTGCTTGCTTGTAAGCCGCTGGCATGTGAGAAAGCCTCGAAGTTGATGAAGAATGAATAGAGTAATCGAGAAAAAACGCAAGATATACAAGAACATATATACTCCTCCGTGAAGGGGCGGTCTATAGTAGACTCAATGGAATATCGGAGAAGTCATTTACCCACCTCGAAGCAGCCTTGACTCCGATCCCACTTAGTCTCGAAAGTGAAAAAGGATCGATCGGCGAACTCTGAGTGTCACGCCAGATGGGAAGGTTCGCAAGTGACGGGTGCTCGGTGCCCGTAATGAAGGTAGAGCTGGTGCAGAGTCTGCGAAACCTTCGCTTGGAGTGGCGTAATCTGGTAAAGAGTTGAGAGCTAGCAGCCACGTAAATGTTGTAATGTATATTGTAGGGATATAAATCATAGCTGACACTTATTATTGCATGAGGTAAGTGGGATGGATCACATTACAAATTAGGCTTTGGCGTTCTCGTTCGTTCTTCGGATCAGCCAAGGCTCGGTCTCCTCGGATGCAGCGACAGTAGGACTGCTCTAAGATCGCCACTTCCTACTCGCTTTCGAGAGTAGTCGCCATGTTTGCAGATCTGTGATAGAAGGAGAATATCATAGAATGAATTTGTACTTATCATGCACATTTCCAACTCAACTTTGCCCATATCCTCAAGACTTCTGTCGCGTTGCAAAAATATCTATGAGAGAAATATTTCTCAACGACGATGAAAAGAAGAACTAAAAGAGTGCAGAACCATCCTCAAGCAAAATCAATGCATCAGCAACGTCTTCCCCGTTTCAAGGCATCCAGGCTTCAAGGTGTCTTTGATGAGTGACTTGTCAGTGTCAGTGATCGACTTCTCCATCCGTGTTTCAACTTGTCGAGGAGTCACTCATCTTCAGCTCATCCGTAGTAGATTTGCGGATGTCAATCTTGTCCCAGTCTTCGTACATAGTCTTGAGGGCTGTAAGCCATTGATCGAAGACAAACTTCCGTCTGGTATGTTGTATTGAGTACGGCCTTCGTGGTGAAATTTGTTCAGTGGAGGTCAGGAGAGATATTGATGTAGGAAGGTCATCCACTCTGCTGGCAGCTGTACTTCGGGATAAGATAGATGTGAATGCCTCGGGAGTCGTGGTCAAAATGAGCGGACTTTTTTTGACATTAGCGTAGAGTATCCATAGCAAGAACAGATATTCCCGCGAGTTCTATCGTTGGATAGCCGGCTGTCTAAAGCATGCATCAGCTGACACGGCACTGTCACGACAGACTCAGTACGTGCCACGACCAGTATCATTCCCTTTAAGATTTTGCTGGACCCAAGATGTACTGTTTGGTGAGCAGGGTGGGCACACTGAGTTGAAATTATGCAAGAAATTTGCAAGTCTACTTTGTTGACAAATGTGAAAGATGATGAACAACTGGTAACAGCAACATAATTTGCAGGGGTTGAGACTGATGTAGTCATCGGAGATGCCTAGTCGCCTGTCTTTCATCCCGGCAACAGACAACCTGGTTTCGCCGGCTCAACACCCTTCCTTCAAGGCCAGCGGTTCCCAATTTGGTCAATGTCAAGGGATTTCCGTAGGCAGCATTGAAGACTAAGAAAAAATTCGTATGCAAGAACACAGTCTTGTAGAACAAATTAGAAGTCAGAGAACAGAAGTAACCCTCCATGTTGCTGCATCATATGAGACAAGCAAGGCACGTATTTCTGTTGTCCAGAGAGTGCACTGTACACAAGGGTAGTTTAGAGAAGATGTAGATCCTGAGCAAGGGGATTTCTGAGCGGCTGGTCTGCTCATATCCTAGGGAGTCCAGTGGAAAAGAAGCAAGACCGGCAGATCTTCGGAATAGGACCTGTGGTCAACGCGAAGTGAGGTTGCGCGGAGTGAGGTTGCACGGAGTGAGGTTGCACGGAGTGAGGTTGCACGGAGTGAGGTTGCGCGGACCTGAGTCATGAAAGAAAACAACACAAATCTGCCCGCGCCCCTCGCGTACTATCCACATAATTACCATCCGGATCGTCCACCATCACACTGGTGACATTGTCGCTGCTGATTATCCATCATAGGTGATAGACTAGATCCGACCATCAACATGCTTCTTACCGAATTCTCTGAATCCTTCAAGCTGGCTGCTCACACACCAGACCACGGGTCCACTTCATTGACTCAAGCATCCGCCGCACAGCCTGAGAGTAGCCACAAGCTCAAGACCACAAAACAGAGCAGGAAACCTCTAAAGATTGATGTTGACGCCAGCAAAGCCGGTGTAGACCATGTCGGAGAGAGTGAGCAGACCGTCCAAGATGAGTCTTCAGAGTATGACGTGTCTGACAAAGGCGTCCAGATTTGATTGACGTTTCACCACTCATTGACTTTGACGATTTCGAATTTGTCTATGACTTTGACACTGAAGCTGCCGGTTCAAGCAGATCACAAGAGGGCAAAGCTGAGCCGAGCTTGTCAAAATTGATAAAGCTGACAGAAGAAGACGACAAATACGACGAATCTCCATACAAAGCAAACCAGCAGAGCTTGTCAGACTTATTGCTAGAGTTGCCAGCCCCGTCCAACGAGTCTCCTGCTAAACGCAACATCAGCCCACCCCTTGAACATGCTCTTGCTCGGAGAGCCTCCATACTGAGCTACAAGGCTCCAGGCGCTTCAAGCCTGCGCAATGAGGCCCATGGCCAAGTCAAGGGGCCCGTTGCCGACGCGGATCCTCTTATACCGCCCATCGTTCTCTTCAAAGAAGCTTCAGGGTCTCCAAAAGTCAAATGGCACATTCCTCCTGAGATCGAGGAGACATTAGAACTGGAGTTTCGCCCGTCAGGTATAGGGTTGTTTGCTCATGAGTGGATAAAGGTTCCTATCGAATTTAGGCACCACTCCGAAAATACTCTCGCAAGATTCTGGGACCTCACCTACAATTCTGTGGTTCGCAAGACGGTCCTACTTTACAAGCGCAAGCTGGCGACGGCTGGCAAAGCAGACCAGGTGTTGGATTGGCCTAATCGACTTCTAGCGGCGCTTGTCGATATCCAAGAATTTGACATTCAGGAAGGTGCAGAGCACGTTTTTGATACTAGTGACACCAAAACAAGTAAACGCAAACTAAGCATATCCGCGATTCCAGAAGAATCCGCTGGGTGTTCGGGCAACAATATCCTTATAGCGGCGCTTCGTGAAGTTAACTTGAGTCTCGCAGATCCGAACCGTGATACCTTCACCGCACAAGAGAAACTAGCTTTGTCAAAAGGCGTGAAGCTAGACTCCCAGAATGCTCCAATCTTGACAGAGGTACTCACAGACTTTTACAAAGAGCTCCCAGCCCTCCGTTACTCTTCCAAGATGGCCACCACTCTAAATGATAGGGAAAAGATCATAAGTGAAAGGCTGGCCTTGTTGGAGCTGCAGGCATTTGGCATAGGCAAGGGCGAAGAGAGCGAGCTGGCCATGGAGGACGCGACGACCGGCAAAGGCAAGGGCAAGGGCAAGGAGGGCGACCGGCTCGTGGAGGGCTCGGTCAGTGGCAAAGGAAAAGACAGGGAAAATGAGTTGCCCCTGGAAGACGCGAAGACTGGCAAGGGCAAAGCTAAAGAGAGCGACATGCTCGTGAAGGACCCAGCCATCGGCGAAGGCATAGGAAAAGAGAATGGCTCGCCAGTAAAGGACACCACCATCGGCAAAGGCAAAGGCAAGAACAAAGGCAAGGGCAAGAGCAAGAGCAAAAGGAAAGGCAAAGGCGAAGGCGAAGGCGAAGGGGAAAAGGGCGAGCTCCTCGTGGAAGGTCCAGCTATCGACAAAGGCAAAGGCAAAGAGGGTGATCACTATGAGGCAACGATGCGCGCGATACAGTACGAGATCCTCGCGGGAGCCAAAGCTCTCTTCCTCGACCCCAAGTCCGAGGGATTCCTCGAAGCCATGTCTCTCAACCTTCCATTGACCCAAAAGCAGGAGGTTGCACTGGTAAGGTATAAGAAGACGTACGATTTCATGGAAGGGTTCATTCGCCCTCAAATAGCTTCACTTGCCCTAGTTGAATTTGTTTGTAAACTGCTTCTCGTCCCTGACTGCTTTGCCGCATTGACTCCGATAATTGAAGAGCTGAGATGGAACCGGTAAGTGAGATTCCTTGACTTGAGATCATGGGAGTGTGTTGGCTGACAGGGCCTTTGCTGGCAGTGAGATCGTCCAGCATCCTAGCAACCCCATGATCACCAGTATCTTGCAATGCACCCAGCGTCTACGTCCTACAGATGGACTTCACCATTCTTCAGGCATCTCTGTCGCTCCTCTCCTGGTGCCTCGGTACCCCCCTCTTCCACCAGGTCCAGCTCCGGCCACGCCTGTGGTCACTACACCAACAAAGGAGCAGTCCAAGAAGGATCGCACTGGTTTCACCAAGTCGCAACACGCCCCAATCAAAGCAAAGGTTCCGTTCGACGACCAGCTGAGGGCGTTGGACCAGAGAGAGGCAATTATCGTGGCACAGATAAAAGCTGGGGTTCCCCTAAGTGCTGCACAGGTGCACGCTGATTTCATGGAAATTGGCCAGAGCAGACTATACGTACAAGAGAAGGTCAGACTGGAGGTAGCTGGAGGCAAGTGGGCGGACAGGCTGGCGGGGAGACAGAAGAAGATGGGTGAGAAGGATGAAGCGCCCGATTGGTGGCTACTCCCTTGAATGGATGCTTGCCAACCAATGTCAGCATCGGGAGCCTTGGAGCGCAGAGTATCACCAGGAGACAGAAGCAACTGTTAAAGGCCTGGATATCACCTTTAACGCTGAGCATTCTCGTTCTGTGAATAGCACCCAATCAAGGATCATTACCCATATCTTGCGGTTCCTCCCTTGCCAATCCTCCCGTAGCTACATCATCAATAGCGATCGAGGAGACTCAAGTCATGTCTACCTCAGTGGATGGCCGGTGACCCAGACAAAGGCGTTGTTCTCCCTACCTGCTCCCCAGAAAACCTCCTTCTTTTTTGGAGCAGCGGAGAAGAGTTGGCAAGAATGCCAAGAGATATTTGGCTCAGCTGATACTAAAGTAGCTAGATCGAAAAGAGTGGGGGTATGACGTCTGCAAGTGACCACATTCGCCGAGCTTTAGCAAGGTTTCTTGACTTTCAGTCCACTTCAATATCAACAACATCCCACTCCTTAATCTTTTTCGTTATTCGTCTTCTCCATACAATCAATAGCCATCTAAACACAGCCTCTGCCACGTTCTAGTGCTATCGCAGCACGTCTCAGCATACATACAGTACTCTTTTGCACGGCGACTTTTTGTCAGCTGCTTCCTTCTCATCGACGCCAAACATGACCCAGGTCTCTCCAACCATGCATATGTCTTCACCACCCCAGCGGCCAAAAGGTATATTCGTGAATCCCCTTCTCCACCGCACCGCAGCTGTCTAACACCCCTCTAGGCATCCTCAAAAACTCCTTCCGCCGCTCTCCCCCCACGCGGCCTTTCCTGCCCAACGCACCCTCCCCCGAGCATGCCGTGAACACCTCCCCTCTCACGAACACGCTCACCGCCCAAGTCACGTCCAGCACTCCAGAACAGGACCTTACTCTTCAAAACACACTGCAAAATGCCGGCCACCGTCGCAACTCCAGCCTTGACCCCCGTGCGAATGTTTCTCGTCGCCAGTCTAGCAACGCCGGCCTCCCAGGCAGTGAGAATGGTGATGAGAATATGCGGTTGCGCTGGGATGAGGCGAATCTGTACCTCACCGAGCAGGAGAAGAGTTCTACGATGAAGATCGACGAGCCGAAGACCCCGTACGCGAAACGCTATGAGCCAGAAGAAGACGAAGACGAGATGCGGACGTTAGATGCGCAGGAACTCAAAGTGGATGAATTGGATAAGATCAAAGAGGGACGGAGAGCACTGAGGACGAAGGAGGCAGAGATCCCAGGCTTGGATATTGGAGAGCCCGAGGAGGATGTCTCGTTGGCGGCTGGTGATGAGGATGACAGAATTGAGCGGATTCGGAGTGCAAGTGGGAGTGCGGAGAGAAGCGGTAGTGGCAGCCTTGGACGGAGTGGGAGTCTGAAAGGGGAGAAGAGTGTAGTTGTGGATGATGAGGCGCCTGATGGGAAGGGCCACGATGGGATCGTAAGGCACAAGGATTTCGAGGAGATGAGGAAGAAGCATTATGAGATGAAGGACGTGAAGGGCCTGCTTGGGTAAGTTGTGCTTTTACTCTATCAATAAACGGGCGTGCTGACACGTTTGACAGGCATTCTGCAGAAGAGCTCGAGGCGATGGACGAGGATGAGGATGCTCCGCCTCCTGTGCCGAAGCTCGACCGGACTCCCGTCAATGGAGCATAACGATCGGTAACTGCGACGACCTTTACGACCGGCGTTTTAGCAAGCGCAGCTTGCTTGAAACGAGAATGATACCTTAGCGAAGAGTCACCCGTGTGCATTAGCATATTGAAGCTTATATACCCTATACTCGCTCCCCCCACCCACTTCTCAATAAATCCACCTGCCACCCCATTAAGCTCCAGACGTCCTATGTATAAATGTAGGAATGCAGATAATGCAGTCCCACTACCATGCACGTCAACACTGGAATCATAGGCAACCCACGACGAAAATGTTCACAGGCGCATCCCCCCATGATAACGCAGCAGTCTCCGAGACTCGATTCAATCTATCTGATCCGTCTCGGCATTGTGGAGAATGATATCCATTCTGTTCACAGAGTCAAAAACGTCTGAAAGTCTAGGGAACACAGACGTTTTTGATGGAGGGGATATGGGACGTTGTGCCGGAAGTGCGGTCGTTGTTTTTCGCACGACTGTCTAGACTTGAAGAGCGTCATCCATCCAGTGTAGAGAGAGATCCAAGGTTCGTACCGAGTGATGACAACATGGCCTGACGTGGCTATCTATATACTGGCGACTTTGCCATCTTATACATTACCAGGCTCTGCTGAGATAGCATCAGGTTCCATGCCAACGAAGTTCTGGTCAGAGCTTGGGAACTTCTCTGGTAATCCCTTGAATGATTCTCCATCAGCACGATTCGTTTCCGAGCGGGACTCAGGGAACGCAGTCGAGTGCCTGCTGTCCGCCTGGTTGGTCTCACCTGGGGAGACAGCATATTCGATTCCTGTAGTTGCGCGAAGATCTGCAAGAGACGTTTCTTCGACTCTCGATCGCCATTTCCTAGGCTTCTTGATGCCGACCCCTAGCCCGAGCTCAACTTGTGCGTTTTCTGCATCTGGATCTGCACCTTCTCGTATTAGCCTTTCTACTAGCTCTGGTTTAGGAGGCATTGATTGTGAGACTATTACTGCCGACGCCGATTGAATAGAGGAGGACTGGTTGAATATGTCAAGGAGTTCTGCTGGCTCACCAAGTTCGATATATATTCGAGCTAGTCGATAGAGGACCTCTGCGGATTAGAATGGTCTATATCGCTTGCAGTGTATGCATCCTCTAGCGTCTCCTCAAAACGATTAACGAGCATGAATGCTGCGGCTCGTCTGGAGAGATAGGTGACTGGAAAGGGCTCGATACCAAGGGCTTAAAGTAGGCACCAAATGTCAGCTGGGACCGTGTAAAACAGATAGTCTTGTGAGGCAGAAATGTTCGGCGGTGACTCCTCACCTTTAATGTATTCTCCAATGGCGTTTGCATAATCCTTGGCTTTGTAGTAGTCGTTGTGTGCAACTTTGTAGGCTTGATTATTACCCCCTAAGACAACGCAGTCTATTCAACAGGATTAAGGCCGTTTGCAAACGGTTACACTAGTCATCTCTTCCTCCCCTTTCGACGACGAGATACACTACATGCCCCAGCGGGCCCGCCCACAGTCGCAGTGCAATACTCATCGCGGAACCCGCCAGGTCCCGGAGAAGTGACGTTCTTCAACGGCAGCCCCGTAGCACCGAGCAGCGCAAGGCTTCCATTCTTTAAAGCAGCAGTGTCCAAATGCCTTTGAGTCCCCCACATGTCCAGAAAGGGGGCTTGAGTTAGATTTGCTCGAATCTCCATACACGGGGACATCTTTGGGGTCGTCGTTCGTCGCTGGGTTGAGGTAAGAGTGGGTGGGGAGCGAGTTGTGGATGAAGGGATGGGTTGCGTCGACGGTATTTCATGAAGGTGAGTGGCGGCTATAGAGATTTCAAGCACATGCTGTCATGAAGGGAAAAGAATTCAGGGGGAGTTGGCGTGTCCAGAGTAAGCGCGGATATTTTAGCTAACGCTTGAAACCTCATGCAGAAGCCAGGTCTCCAATCTCCAATCTCCATAGCTTCATGGTAGTGTATTCTAACAGCCCCAATTCAAGGGTAGTGTGGAAAACAGCTGTGATTATTGAATTACGAGGTCTGTCATATTACCAAAAAATTCCAATCAATCCACTTTCAGACTCCTCAGGCTCTTTGCCCCTTGAAACTCCTGACGCTCCTTGTACCAGGCGGCTCGTACACGTCCCAATCACCACCTAATTCCCTCAACACAGTCACCTCCACCGCCTCCTTCAACTCAGCTGGATATGGTACCTCCGCTTCAGGGCTTAATCTTTTGATGCTATTTCTAAGAGCTCGAAAGATTCGATGGCTACCGACAGGACTGGCGTCCTCATCAGCGATCACTGGGTAGAGATCGGCGCCTTGAACTGAGCGGAGGAAACGTGCTTTTGCGCGGCGATGCCGGTGGTATACGATACTGGCGTAGGTGAGGGCGGCAAGGAAGGTGACACTGCAATCTAGAGTCAGCAAATAGACACTACAATGTCATGAGTGGGCCATCCGAGAATTGAGGTGGAAAGATCAGCAACTCACAAAAGCACCAAAGTCTCGCCAAGCCCCGCCAAGACGAGATATTCCGGAGTAATCCCTGAGCTATACCCTTGATCCTCGTCTACCTTCGTCGCCTTCTGCACTCTCCTCGATTCAGCAGCCGCTAGCGCAAAAAGCACCAACCACATTATCGTCTTGACAAGCTGCAAGATTAAATAGGTCAAAGGGTCAAGCCTGATGACAACAAACAGTATGATCTCAATGACAGAGAGGACCATGCAGACACCGCTGATGATGAGGACGACGATATTGGTATTTCTTGGCCGATTTCGTAAGCGAATGTTGGGGTTGAAGTGGCGGTGGACAAAGGGTCACGTACCTATGGAATCCGACATAGGCAAGTACCCAGACGAAGAAGGATATTAGAGCGACCATGAAGATGAGTTGGAAGGTCCAGAACGGAACGAGGACTCTTTTCAGCCAAGGGCTCTTACTGTGGAACTTGTAGAACATGCTATAAGATGTATTGGCGTCTCTTAAAAGTGTTCAGTCCTACTAATGGTGGAAAGGTCTTGAGTAGTAGATAGCTGAAAAAAAAGATGATCGGGTGAAATAAAAGGTTTGTGCCACCAAGTAAGCACCTGATCAGTCAACGGTCTAACGAACGCATTTTCTTGCGCTCAGGAAATCCTGGGGGCTGTATCGAAGGACGATGTTCAGGTAATGAGAGGAAGGTCAGAAGAGGTCCGACGACTGTCTTCTTTCGCGAAAATGGCTGCGCCTTACCCATATTCTTGTCACACGTCTCTGCCACCTCAGACCAAGGTTAAGACGGGACTGCTTTTTTGAGGTCGTGTTGATATAAATTTATTGGCCCGCCTCGTATGAAACTGGAAGCGCTTAAAGATGGATAAGTCGAGTGTTTGGAGTAATTTGGTCATATTGCCGCCGAACAAGGGCACCGTTTGTGAAACATGCTAACCAGGTAGTTTCAAAGCCATAGCCGTTATTGTGTACGCTGTCTTTGTGTACAAGTTAAGATCGATTTGATGTACATTCATGTGCATGACGTGGACTCTCGAATGATATCCGTATGCATTGAAGGGCCGCGCTAGATGCTTGGCTTCTCACCTTGATCCAAAGGCGTTGGTGGCGTCGAGTGTGGGTACTCTAGGAATCGACAAGTGAAGATGTTGTGATCCAGGATACGCGGTTCGTAATGTTCGTGGAATTCTGATTCGTTTGTAGGGAGTATGAATTTACGAGAGCACGTGTTGGCTGGTCCAGCAAACACTCTTAGTATTCATCTCTAAAGCTTCGTCCCCGTATCTGTACTCCCTTCAGATGCACAGTACCGTATCTGCACACATGCACGCGGGCTCTTGTAGTCAGTATCACAATCTGAACCCTTGAGCCCAGCAAGGAAGTCAGTCGCGTGCTATAAATATCGATCAAGAAGACGCGGAAGCTGAATACGTGATCACAGAAGGGAAGCGCAGAGTCGATTTGGCTCGTTAAGAGCGTCACCGCGGTCAGCAGAGAATCGGGAGTCAACGCAGTGGCAAACCAGACATGCTCATCGTAAGTCGAAGCAGAGCCTTCGTGCGATGAGCCGGACCAAGTGACCCAGTGCGGATCTGGATGACGAGAATGGAGGTGGTGGAGGCATGGAGAATCCATGGCGAGAGCTGCTTGATATGGGTCAAACGTATCTTACGGCGGCGACACAGTCTCGGCGTTAGCTATCCTCCACATCCTGCCGATATACCGAAGCCTATCTTTGAGATGCCCCTGCTATACGATTGACCATCATCTATCAAGGCTACTCAAAAGCTATGCCACCCAATACCTAAAGACATGCAGTTGATGTGACAGTGACGAAAACTCCATACCTCGCCCGCCTGCCCTCCGCCCCAACAATGCACCGCATCAAAGTCTCAGCGTCATACACTTCCCGCCCACCCTCCCATCCTCTCCCAGACCCCCATTCACACCAACCGGCCCCTATAAAAACCCGTCAATGAAAACCAAATGATGCGTCTTCCCCCCCACCGCCACATCCGCATCCTCAGCCTCTCCCTCCCAACCCTCGTCTCAACAACAATGTCAACCTCCAAACCCCCCCCAACCTTCCCCACAACCCCCCCCCCCCCCCCACCCCCTCCACCCCCTTCCCCTACCCCGCCACCGACTTCCTCCGCGCCGACGAATCCTCCGACACCGACTTCTACTCCGCCCCCCGCTACGTAACGCACATAGACGACCACGCCATCGGGCTCCTCCAAAAATACTACGCCGCAACCCTGCCCCGGAGCGGACGGATCCTGGACCTGTGTTCGAGCTGGGTGAGCCACTTCCCGCCGGAGATGGAGGCGGGGGCCGCGAAGGGGGGGGAAGAGGGGGAGGAAGAGGGGGAGGGAGGGGTGGAGGTGGTGGGGATCGGCCTGAACGCGCAAGAGCTGGCCGCGAATCCGCTGCTCAAGGAGACGGTACTGCAGGATCTGAACGCGGACCCGAGGATCCCGGCCGCCGTGGGCCCGTTGCGCGCGACCGTGTGCGTCGTCAGCGTCGACTACCTCACCAAGCCCCTCGCCGTGCTCGCGTCCGTGCGCGAACGGACGGTCGAGGGGGGGAGCGTGCATTTGGTGGTTTCGAATCGGTGTTTCCCTACCAAAGCCATCGGGCGGTGGTTGAGGATCGGTGAAGAGGAGCGGTTGAAGATGGTGGGGGATTATTTGTGGTGGAGTGGGTGGGGGGAGGTGGAGATTGTGGAGGTTTGTGATGGGAGGATGAAGGAAGGAGAGGGAGGAGGAGGAGGAGGTGGAGGGTTGGCGAGATTGATGGGGATGTTTGGGGGTGTGGATCCATTATGGGTTGTTCGAGCTGTGAAGGTTGCACAGGATGGAGATACAGGGGGAGAGAAGAGTGAGCTTTGAACAGGGGGAAGAAGTGAATATGATGAGATCGTGTATCATATGAAGTCGACTATTATCTAGATTGTGGCCAGTGGTTCAAACCGCAAGCATGGTATCTTGAGCGCCTTCCTACGGATGTAGGACAAATGCAGAAAACCTCCCCAATACAGGCTGTCTTCGCTCGCTTTCAAATGCTCCAATGTACAAGAATCGAGAAGAGTTGTAGAATATATGTACCCCAGTCATGGTTTTTATCCACCGTCCATAGATCCTTAAAAGATGATGAGGGGGACGTATCATCAGCGCCCACCACTCAACTCCCCATTACCCTTCAGGAAATCCCTCGCATCTTTGTCTCCACCGTTGGCAGCAAACTCCATCCAATGGAATACAACAGCAAAGGTGGATCGATCCAGTGCCCCCTTCTCCTTTTCACCAGTCCTCGCGTCGATCGACATTACGGATTTGTAGACATCGTTCGCTTTGGAGAAGGGCATTGTGACGCGCGGCAGTAGTTCAGGATGGGTGAGATAGAAGAGGCCGAGCTCGCGAGCTGCGGGGGGAGAACCTTCCTTCGCAGTAATGAGCCAGATATTCGCGGCATCGCGGAGGGTGGTATTCATGAGGGTGGTGTCGGTGAGAGGACCGGTTAATTTCGAAGACGATATATGGTAGGCTGTGATCTGGTTCGCACGATTGATCATACAATCGCAAAGGTCTTCTTTGAGCGCCAGCGCTGCAAGACCAGCATCCCAAAATGCTTTACCCTGTGCTGTTTGATCCAGGGTTTCCGGAGGTATGAAAGCGGCTATGTACTGGAGATCGCGGAACAGAGTTGTAGGACGTAGCTTTGGGTCGCGGAAGATCGAAAGGAGGGTATTCACGATGTCATCGGTAGCAGGGATATGGGAGACCGTAGAGATTGATTGCGGGTTTAGCTGAGTGAAGCCGCTATGTTGACCCTTAGCTCTCAATGTCCCAGCTCGACGTTCAGTGCAATTGGCAATGACTTCCTCAAGACTTGTAGCCTTGGTTCTGGGCACACTTCTGCCGCGGAGATAAAGGTCACCATGAGATGGTTGCTGTCTAGTTCTAGGGTCTGCAGAATCGGCAGTATGATGGACGGTTGATGAGTCCTGCACCGATCTGATAACCATATCTTCGAGCTCATAAAGAGATTGCAACTTCGCATAAGGATCGGGAGAGAGCGAAATCTTCTGCAACAGCATTGCGTAAGCCTCCGGAAAGGGAAAAGAGCTACTCTCATCTTCGGGCGAACCAACAAGGCTAGTATCCTCTCCCCCCTGGTGCAGGTTCACGGAGTTAGTAATGTTCGACGATCCATCCTGAGGAGAGGTGACCTCGGCAATCTTGTCTTTGCCAACTGCTTCTGTCGCTGCTTCAGATCTTGATGTCTTTCCAAACGCTCCGTAACCACTCTGGTTGGCGATGCAGTCATTGACCCAGGCGTCTGTCTCAGTACCTTGATTCCATAGCGGGTAACCAAGGTCACTAATCAAAAGGCTGCGAAGACTCGTCTTGATGTTGTCAGCGAAGGCCACTTTCGCAGGTGAGAACTCTGCTCCGTTGTTGGCTTGGGAGGTCCTATCTCCAAAGAATGAATTAGAAGGAGATGTCATAGTCCCTTGAAAAGGTGATGCGGAGCTGAAAGGATTACTCGACCAAGACCTCGGAGGGGACGTCGGGGTGGGAGGCAGAAGCGGGTGGATGCCGTGTAATCCAAGTCCCGTAAAAGCAGGAGAGGATTGGGTAGCGTTCCAAAAACCACCGAAGCTGCTCGACGCAGGTTTGACCTTGGGACTGCCGAATGCTTTGACAGGAGGATCTGACGGATGCAGTGCTGCAGAGTTTAGACGGCTATTCTCATACGGAGTTGGGGAAGTAGGAGGGCCCATGTACGATGATGTATGTGCATTGGAGATCAAGCGCTGTGCGTCAAAGCTGGCTTTTTCACGCCTGAAAAGGTTGCTAGACCACAAAACCGGGTTTTTAAACGGGCTGGGACCCGCTATCTTACCAATAGATTTCTGAATCTCAAAGCAGAATCGGTGGATCCTTTCTTCCCCTTTGCAGAAATTCTCGATACTCCTGCGGGTAAGCCACCTGGACGTGAGTTCCACCTGCTCATCGGCGAGCTTCGATTTGCCACCGTAGTCCTTTGGGGCCGAAAGAGCTTCCAAGGTTTGAGCTTCGGGTCTAGTGAAAGTACCAGATCCTCGAAGTCGTTGGCGGGCCCAATTGGCTGTACTGGTAGGGGTTTTCGCACGCTTCGAGCTTGCCATGGCTCGCAAGGCGCGTGTGACATGCAAAGCTTCTTCGTACGTCGCTGAGTGCCTAACGTCCGACGAGTACCACATCTTGACCCGCAAGGCTTTTCGCTGCTCTTCCATTTTGGCTAAGACAGATCTTTGTTGTCTTCGCCGCTTGTCTAGAGAGCGTAGCCGAACCTCGCCAGCTTTGCCCGCGTGGGTGGCAGCTTCTAGATTCCTCCGAAGATCGTCTGCGATATCATGGAGGAGAGAGGAATACGCTGTTGGTGATTTAGTAGAGGAAAGAAATTTGCGGTAGATGCTCAAAGTCTGCCACCAGAAATGGGCTGTACCAAAGTCCAGACCAGACCGGGCTCTATCCAGGGATGCCTTTATGAGATCAATAAGCGGGTCAGATTGGTCTGAAGCACGTGTGCATTCTACTCTGACAGGAGCCTCCAGATTACGGAAATCCGATCTATCGTTTTGGCCCAACAGCTTGACAATGCCTGTTTTCAGGACCTCGAAGTCTCCTGTCAGGTCCATAGCCTCAGAATCCCTGCCGATTCTCAATGGCGTGGGACTCAAAGTAAGCGTGGTCCCATCGCCCGAATAGTATATGAAAGCCCATGCAGTGTCCGAAGAAACCGAGTCTGAGGCGCCGCCAGGTCCTAGCAAGGTTGTCAACCTTCGGTAGATGTTGTTCAAGAGGAAAGGGAGCTCCGGCTTCAGAGGATCCGTGCTTTTAGTTGGTCCCTTCCCATGTTCCACTTCGGAGGATTCTTGGGTGTCCTCCTTCCCGGTAGGTACATCATCCGTCAAGGTTTCGCTGACAAATGTTCTGCTGGTCGTTGAAGTCCCACTGGTACTCGGCGCGAAAGACGACGCCAAAGCACTGCCCGCATCGCTCGTGCTAGCGTTGAGTGTTGAGGATCCAGCGGTAGATGGAGGAGGGATATCCATCTCCCGAGAGTCTTTGGTGCCCGGAACAAGTGGCCTATCTGGATAGAGTGTTTGAATTAAGCCAATGATGTCCAAAGGACTTAGCATCAGGAACCGTGTTGAGAAGTTCTCATCCCCTTCCGGGGCCTGGAAGGGAGGCCTTGGATCATCAAGGGGGGGCTCAAAGCATCGGAAGATAGCCATGATCCCGTCTCGCACCTCGGGCTTCACAAGGGCTCCATTGTTGCTGAAGCAAGCGGCGTCAGCCACGCTTTGCTTACGATAAGGAAGACTGCCAACGTACCATTGAAGTGTCACGTCGAAGACGCGCTGCTGCATCTGAACAACGAGCCTTTGCAGGATCATCTCCCGAACAGTGCCACCAATATAGTGTGTCATCATAAGACCTCGTACCTAAAGATTTAAGCTATCAATTCAGCAGCAAGATCAGAGAGCTTACCTCGGGGTAGACAACGATGCTGGATATGAATGTTGCAAAGTACCACCTACAAACAAGGAAATGCTTTGCCCGAAGTCTAAGCTTCCGGTCTTCGATCTTGCGTAAAATAGCGTGGACAAAGATTAAAGCACTCTCAGGGATGGCCTGATGATGTGGTTCTGTGGTAAGCAGCCCAAACAGGTCTATAAGCGCCTTATCAAAAAAGTCAGCCTCCGTTACTGCAGCCTTGGCGTTGTGCATTTCTATAGGATCATTGTAACTCGATGCCTGGCTGGCTTCTGGGTCCAGGAGGAAAGATCCTTCGGCTAGTATCTTCATCAGGTACGTCTCTATCATTGGTTTCATGCGCCAGTCCTGGAAATTGGCAAAGGCGTCAACAGTAGCTATGACAAGTTCATCGCTGCCTGGCTTGGCCACGGCGAATCCTTCGGTGAAATTTCTGGCACAGATTGTAGACCATATGTCTGTCCGTCGAAAATGCTCAGAAGAGCCAGGCCGCGAAGAGGAATCAAAAACACCATATAGGAGTGCAAACAAAGGGTCCTGGTTATGGAATCGATGAAGGTTGTCCATCCTCCGGGAAAGCTTCATCATCTGGCTATCCCGGCTATAAAATTGGGTCTTTCCGTGAGAATGGTTCGTTAGAACCGAGAAGTCAATGCCCGCAGGGTGGTATGATGAAGTCAGGGCCGTGAGCTCCGATGGGGACATGCTGGATATCCGGTCAGACAGAAAACTTGGCTCCGTCCTGATCCAGGTGAGGAATGCGACGAGGATGCCCTGGTCCTCTGGTGGCAGCATTTGGACACAAGACCGCCTCTCCAAGTCCTCGGGATGTAAAGCACCCTTTCCAAGATCTGGGCCGGCAGGATTTGAGGCATCTCCAGCCGTGTCGCAGGATGCCTTGAGTTGCTCACAGGCCTCATACAGACCTGCAAACCCAGCTTGGTCGTCGGTCTTATACTGATCGATCAAGTTACCATATGCGACAGAGAACGTGCTGATCAACCTCCGGTCAAGTCCGCACGCTAGGCTGAGACGGTCCATATCGGCCTCGATGGAAAAGGTCCGGGATGTTTGATACCTCTCCAAATCCACCAGATGGGCAAGTTCCTCCAAAGATATAAGGGATGGTATAGGGGCCTCTGCCGGCTGTAGTCCACCTTTTGTATTTGCTAATGGCCCTTTTGGTATGAGTTCCGTGTCTTCTGGGCGTACGTCCTCCTTAGTGACAGGTACATTTTTCGGGTCCAGCGCTCCTGCTTGCGCCTTGGCCTCGGTATCCACCTCTTCATCTGAGTCAACACTGGATGGTGGCAACGGTATCTTCAATTCGATCGGAAGGTCTTCTGGATCCTGAGCTTCCATTGGCGAGGCGGTGGCCGAGGTAAAGGCGGATGCGTTAGAAGTGACCGGCATTATGGTGGAGGCCAAAGCTTCATTGGTCAGCGTTGGAGCTTCACAGTATGAGAGCACGTAGACCATGGACGCCTAGTTGCCTCCTCATGCCATTCGCAGCATCAGCTGATGAGGAGATAGAACATACAAGACAAACTGCGAGTATGCCCATGCATGGAGTAGGCGTTCTCCATGCTGTCCACCATATCATCGGGAGGCTGTATATAGTAGGGCAAGGATGTTGCCCCAATTCATTCGCCTCCACCTCGACATTGACCGCTGCGAGTATACATTGGCCGCTTGAGTGCGGAAGAGCTGAGCACTGTCGCTAATATGTGCGAGTGGTCCCAGGCATTAGTGATGCTGGATTTGATGTTTCACGTCGCCATGAACACATTATCGATGAATGAAGGTGTTCACGGACAAGCGACGATGACCTCGTGCCGCAGAAATGTCAAAGAATATGCCGGCGCAATGCTTGTACAAGTCATGCAGATTCGTGCAGGATTGTGGTGTGGTAGCAGCAGCGTCTGCAGCCAATTGACCCTCGTTCACATGATTGGGCGGGGTTCGAGGCTCACGCTAGTCCGATTTTAGTCTAGCAATTTTGGCTCTACATCAAATAAGGTACCTTTATCCCCTCCACTTATTAAAGATTCGGCATTATCATTTGGCTACACCTGGCTGTCTCGGCCGAGCCAGGGGTTTGGTTGATTGAAAGCCTTTTATTTACCTACTGATGCTACCTGGTGCGATTGCTCAAATGTTAACAATAATGTACTGACTGGCCTTGACTACATGGAAGCTATTAAGGGGAAGATGAAAGATGGTATCTGTCGATATTGGGCAAAGTGCCGACGCTCAAACACGTAGCAAAGACGCCTGGTTGAAAAGGGAAATACATTGCTTTGACCTTCCTGTCGCTTTTTGCACGCCTTCCTCGCGATATTTGGAGTCGTCCGTGTCGAATGACTGCGCTGTCAGCGTGGATCGGCGTTTCCTTTACGGCCAGGCCTTTTAGTTGCATAATTCTATCCGGAGATCTTCAACCTTGAGACTACTGGCAAATCATCGCAAAAGTCGATAATTCGGTGTGGCTCGCCTATCGACGCCATGGCACCCTTCGAGTCTTTCGGGATTCTCAACCCGGTCTGACGGTTTGGCGCGATACTCATCTCAAAATGTTGACGCATTTGAAGCCTTGGAGCAGTCGTGTATAGGGGCAAATCCCGTGATACGAAAGAGCCCCAGTGAGCGATGACTGCATCGCGGGATTGTGCAGATGTCAACGCCGTCGGCCAAGTATGCGTTGGCACTGCAGAGCTATCACAGCCCTGTGGCCTGCTTGGCTTACCAGGGAAAGTTGGCTGCTAGGCATTGAGAAAAGAACAACGCACCGGGCGAGCAAGGGGTGACTGTGAAATCGATTAAAATAGGACGAGAGGAACGGCTCTGCAGAAAACGTGCAGTCGGAAGTCCTGCCTCGCAGCATTGGCTCCTGTCACTTCGTACCTTGCATTGTTCTTGCATTATCTTCCTTCTTCCTTCCTCGAAGCCATGCTACCATTCCAAACTGAGAGCCGTCGATACGCAGACACTTCTTTTTGGGAAAAGAGAAGGGATTGATAACCGAATCTAGAAATCGAATGGCTGAATATTAGCCGAGTGGAGGGAAAGGACCAAATCTTTTGTCCATGGTATGGCTAGTACGCCTGTCGACAATGCTTCGATCCGTCTAGTAGGCAACTAAGGTAAGATTTGATGATTTGAATGAGAAGCCACCGTCGTCACCCTTTTCAGGAAGAAATTGACGCTTGAGCCGTCGGACGGAAGACGATGGATGAATTTGCTTCTGGGCGCCAAGTGGTCATAACGCTCACAGCCGCATGATGGTCTCAAAAGCACTCCTGCACCGAAAGTAGAGGCTGCTGAGAGTCCTAGTTGCTCCTGAATGGATCTAGCGGACAGTCTGAACAGCCGTTTTGTTTGTATCTACTCCCTAGAATAAAGTCAGCGATATCAAGGTGAGAGAGATCCGAGCCATGCATGATCAGATGGAAATCAACAAACACCATCAAGTACTTTACTTTACAGTGTGACTAAAAGATGCAATTGTTTTTTGGCGCATGTTAGCCCTGAGGGAAGCCTAGGTAAAAGTAAAAGGCCCAGGTTCAGTTGGGCCCGGAACGGGAGAAGCTTAGACCGATGGAATCTCGCCGTGTTTGCCCGCCAAAATTAGCTCACCACACAGAAATTTATCTCATTCTTTCATTCACATGTTACACCGACATTCATCATCTCCAACACTCCGCACATTGCAACAATATAGCAAATCATTCTCAGACCTGGTACAAGAATCCTAGGCAGCCGTGATCCATGAGCAACAAAGACCTACTACGCTTCCTTTCAAAGCCTGCGAAGTGAGTCTGACCTCAAGCACGAGACATTGTCGCTTTCTCTACAGGAGCTTTGCACTCTTGGTCACCAAAACCTGGCTGACACTGTCTCTATATAGGCCTAGATAACACTCGTCGCAAAAGTCCGGAAACCTTCTCCAACCTTCTTTCCCAAACCAAACAGTCCATCCTCGTTTGCTTGCACGGCGCGAGGATCATAACATAGCCAAAATTCCTTGGTACAAGGACTTCTTCATTCCTCTCTCGGCTCGACCTCCATAACGACCCCGAAGTCAAGAAATATCAACCCCTTACTGCTGCTGGCTTAAGCCAGCCTCCACATCATCCCACCGAGCGTGGGCCTTCTTTTCTCGGGCGGACGCCGCACTGTTCGTCTGAGTGGAAGATTGTGCTCCACGGTGCTTCCAAGGCAGACAGGAACCGTATCATCTTGAAGAACCGATCCTCAGCGGTCGTGTGTATCCGCCGCCTACGTCCTTCCGCCACCCAATACACATCCGACAATAATCGGCTGCAGCGGATCAAGGTCTTTGACCGAGCCACCGCACGGAGATGGTCAATACTGAAATACCCAAGAATTACACAGCGTCTCCCTCGTCTTTTAGTGGGACACCACATCTGACTATCAATCGTGATGTTGCAGTCGATCTCGACTCCAGCAATGCATTTGAAGGTATGTTTTTCAGGAGACTTCCCGACTTGGGGATATGCTGACTTGATACAGGGCCTGAAAAGCTATTAGAAGTATGGTTCAGCGCTTCCTCCAACTCCCTCCCGGCAGCCTCTGCTCCGGCAGGGTTGAAAGTCGTACCTTCTGAAGTGTGGAAGGATATGCTCGAGCTGGTCAATTGCAAGGTCCTTTCTATCGTCGAATCGGAACATGTCGATGCCTATCTGCTATCCGAATCCAGCATGTTCGTCTTTCCCCACAAGCTCATACTCAAAACATGCGGCACAACCACACTACTCAGCGGCTTGCCAAGAATCCTCGAGATCGCAGCCTTAGTTGCCGGATTCCCGCATGTGCTTGCCAATCAAACCCTCGGAACGGGCACTGCAGCCAAACCATACCGGGTTTTCTACAGCAGGAAGAATTTTCTGTTTCCTGACCGTCAACGGGGACCTCACCGAAGCTGGAGAGACGAGGTCAAGTCACTCGACAGATTGTTTCTTGGCGGCAGTGCTTATATGATTGGTAAAATGAACGGCGAACACTGGTATCTGTATCTTACGGAACCCAACACGATTCTGACGCCTCCTGCAACACCCGAGAGACGTGAGACGGAGACGAAATTCATGGGTCTCCCAGTGTCAAATGCAACCATGAAGGTCTTCGATCCATACGACGACGACGACCAAGATGAGACCCTAGAACTTCTTATGACAGACTTGGAGCCAGAGAATGCCAAGAACTTCTACCTGGACCACGCGAGTGCGGTCGCGGAGGGTCGATACTATCAAGAAGCACACAAGGCGCGCATTGACGCCGAGAAGCACGTAGGAGATATCAACAGTTTTCCCTCGAAGCCCACCAAAATCCCGGACAAGGGGTACCTCAAGACCATTGATGAGAACGCCGACGTATTCAGCAACACATCCTCTGACCCTGGGGATCTCATGTCCGACGACTCCGAGCTTGAATATCCCGAAGAGCTTACGACGGAAGGACACGCCCTTGGTACTGTTGTTTCTGAAGTCTGCGGACTAGCCGATGTCTACCCAACATCGAAGTACCCGGACGCTCGAGTTGACGCCTACCTCTTCACCCCTTGCGGGTTCTCCGCCAATGGCGTCATCCCTGCTCCAAATGGCCCCGAGGCCACTCACTACTTCACCGTCCACGTCACACCGGAGCCCAACTGCTCTTATGCATCCTTCGAGACCAACGTCCCCAGCAAGCAAACGGGTCGTGAAACGGCGGATGTGATTGAGCAGGTGGTCAACATCTTCAAGCCCGGTCGCTTCTCGGTGACACTGTTCGAAGGCAAGAAGCTCGAGGACGAGATGGATCATAGCGCGAGCGAGAACGGCAACGAGACGGCCAACAAGATCAAGGCGTTGGAGAAACAGGTGGCGAGGAAGGGAAGTCGTCTGGATCAGATCCGAGGTTACAGACGTGTGGATCGGATCGTGCACGACCTGCAGGGCTATGAGTTGGTCTTCAAGTACTACGAGAGGTATGATTGGGAGGGTGGGGCGCCAAGACTGGGCGAGGTTGGCTTCTGACTACATGATCAGTTGACCGTAGCGGCGAGGGCTGCGGCAGCAAGACACGGTGGAGTTCCCGTCATGGTGACGACATCGTTGTGAAAGAGGGGGGATGAATGTGCGGGACTAATTTGCTTTGTGCGGCGTTGGATCTTTCTCTCCCGTGGCCGACGCGCTCCATTTCGGGGGTTCGTGGGCGGTAGATTTCGTTCAAGCATGGTGCATCTTTGAACGGTGCCGTCTTTTTCTCTTTTCGATAACTGCAACCACTCTTTATACACCTAGACACCACTATAAGACCGTTTCTCCACTCAGGTCCCCAGGGACGATCACACTACCCCCTTTTCAAACCACTCGCCATGCCGGGCCGCCGTAGTCATCTATAAGGTAGTATCTTATCTACCACCTCCACTGGCGCCCCGCGTGTCCAAAATGTCTCTCGATCTATACCCCTCACGGAAAATTTCCTTCACACGCAACATGATTACAAATTCCTCTCCACATCGCTCCCGGTCCTACATCTCTCTCAATCTTTACCCCTGCTCCCAATCTTCCACCGTCTCGACGAGCTTTCCTGCCTGCGCTGTGTGAATATTAAGCAATGGCTTGCTTGGGCGAACGTTCCTTTGAGATATCCCTAGCTTTTGGACCCTTCTTCGCATGACCAGGATCGTTACGACCACCTTATTCCGCGGGGGTTTTTGGGGCTATTTGGCTTCCGTCGAAGTCTGACGGACGGGTTATTGCGTTGGGGGGTTTTTTTGGTGGTGGGCATGTACTTGATCCCGTGGCATTTTTATACCGGGTCAGTAGAGGGGATGGCCACGTACAACAGTACCTATTCGATCATCGTGAGAGGAATGATAGCGCCTGTATAAAGCTGCTTTTTGTAACCGGCCGCACTACTTTTTATACCTGTGCGGGGAAACGGGTACCGTGTACGTACTCTACGGTGGGGGATTGGAACCGCGGTAGGGGATCTAGAGGGTTGGAACCGTGCAGGGACGGAGAGCTCCACTGTCTGGATAGAGTGCACAGGCGTGATGGGAGCGGCGGGGTTGTTTGGTGTTGCTGACTTCAGATACGATATGGAGGAGGTATGGAGGACTTGCTGCGAGAGGAAATGATTGGGGACACCTTGGTGATAGAGGAGCATGGACGAGTAGCGTCGCTTCATCGGCAGCCGTTGAGTGAAGCTGTGACAGTGTCGTAGCTGGTGGGCTTCGCAGTTATTTATCTCACATTCTCATAACTGGCGGTTGTGGATGCGAGTAATAATGTGAGTACAGGCAATAAGGAATGCGAAAACCCGCCCGAACTACCTCGGCGAGCGTCGCTGGTACTCTTCCTCGTGAGGGCTCTCGAACTCTGTCATGGTCTCTTCGAATTCTCTCTGAGACTATCCACACGTTGAGATGACAGCGCCAGCGAGCCCCCAGTGACGTACGTAGGATCGACTTGTATTGAGCATCTATGTCCTACCTGCAAAGTTCCCTGAATGTTCTCCATAAGGCCAGCTTCGACGACGAGATGACAGGGGAGTTTGGTATGCTGATGCAGACTTCAGTGGATGAGGGGTGCTTTTTCTGCTCTGGAGGATCGGCTGGTCGCTGGGAATAAGGGGACCGGATCGTTCTAAGGAGGCAACTTATCTTCGGACAGTCCCCCTCCGACAGTCCCCCGTCCACACTAATGTGGCTACCGGCTATACCCGCAGCCACCCGGCTTGGCATAGGCCTTGGCATAGTGGATATCTGACTGGTGGGTGCATTGTCGATATTTCTTTTATTCCACGGTACAAATATCCAAATAGGACGTTACACCTTAACGAGTGAGGGAGGCCTCATAGTGTAGATTTCCAGCGATGACTTTTACCACAATTCCAGGAAGGCTGTGAGTTCTAACGCTATGACCAGTCACTGCAACAAATCCTTACGTACAAGACCAGTCCTTAAGACGTAGGATTGCAGCATCCTTAATAGGAAAGACCTCGCCACTGATAGGGGCACGCTTGTGGGAGAAAATAAAAAGCACCGCAACACCATTGTACCAGCGCCACTAGGAATTGAACCTAATACGAACTAAATACCCCCGACAACAGTGGGCAGCTGGGAAGGTAGCGAAAACACGCCTCTTCTTGTCTGCAACCGTCGCAGCATACTCAATAATATTCATAATATACGGATGGGCGAAATAGGAGTTGGGTTTGGATAGGATGCGGGGGTATGGGAGAAAGGTGGGCATTCACCTACTTACAATGCCTGTCGACATTAATCTTCTCACCGATGCTAGCGATCTAATTATAGTGATTTTTTAGGAAGGTAATAGTACACCAACACTCTCACATATATTAGCGAATTTTGATATATACGGCTAATATTACGGCTTAGCAATGGTTACATGCGATGCGGGCCCTTATTCTACTACTATTGCACTGCCTCCGACCCATTTATAACGTACCCTAAGCACCACGTCGTCGCTCTGAAGGATCACTTCAAAATCAATGAAGTGAGAGGAATTCTTGAAGTCTCTCACAATCGGATGAACAGGGCTGGCGCAACCCCTCACCAAAATTAGGTGGGGCCGAAAGCTTAACGTGTAGATCGTGCGCGGGAGGCTTTTTTAGTTTGACGGGGGACTGTCGGAGGGGGACTGTCCGAAGATAAGTTGCTAAGAAGGGGGGAATCGCTGCGGGTCTTACAACGACTTGGTCCGGGCCAGAAGGAAATCTAAGATGCTCCAGCGTCTAGATTTGATC
Source organism: Letharia lupina (assembly GCF_014066315.1). NCBI lineage: Eukaryota > Fungi > Ascomycota > Lecanoromycetes > Lecanorales > Parmeliaceae > Letharia > Letharia lupina. Next base: position 292,965 of record NW_023502990.1, on the reverse strand, counting down.
GGCTGTTGAGACTCTTTTCTTCGACCCTCGTCTGTTCGGACGTACCGCTTTGGCTATGTAGATGACGACACTTTGATTTCTGATACCTTGGGCCTTGGCAAATATACACTCTTTTGACTTTGATGTCATATGCGGCAAAGAAGGGGTTTCGGAGCAACTGAAACAAGCTCTCCACTGAATTGGTCTCTCATGTCTTTCACTCCAAGTAGCCCATTCGGTGCCTGTGCGGTATGTCATACACGGATTGGATTTTGCTGAAGAGATATGCTTCCTCGAAGATGGCGCTCCTTCAATTAGGTACAGATGATTTGCGCAAGGAATCATTTCGGCAGTCACAAAAGGCTGTCAATGTAGTGAGTAGTAAGTGGAGAGTCGGAGTCAAAACCTTGGATGCTTTGCATAAATTGCGTTTTCCGAATCTCACATGGCATGAGCCGCCAACAACACGGCATTGTGTTTGGCATTAATTACTCCACTCCAATTGGCTACCAAACGAAAAGAGGCTCTTTCTGCCGAGTGCAATCTCTAGGATCATGGAGATAGAGGGTCAGAATGATGAGGGCAATTCTTGAAGGAACCGGTTGATTTGTTCGGGGTTGACTCCGCCAAGCCGCCGTAGAGTTGATGCCCTGCAGTGCCGGCCTTGACTCGCTCTGAGCCTAAAGGCAGCCTACAAGCACTCTCCACGAGGCTTATTCCACAGACTTATGAAGTCAAATCGCAAGCTGCATACCAGAACGAGGCAGTAATGCACGGTTAAAGGCCTCTTTCACAGCGTGGCGCTCTGACTTCCGACGTCGTTGAGGTCGAATTGTTGTACAGAAATCACAAGTGTTTGGTTGTTTGGAGAAAGCATTTAACTTTTCATCTTCAGGATTTTGGAGACGACGCAAGAGAGAGAAGCGAGTTCTGGACTGGATATGAGGAGAACACGAGTTGTGCGAGTTGTGCCGTAGGAAAGAAAGGTGAATAAAGGGTAATGGAGGCGAGCCATGAAAAGGGCCAAAATCGCCCCCCAAACACAAAAACGAGAGCCGGAGGTGGCCCAGCAGAAAGAGTTCGATCGATAACGCTGGTGACGATATGAAATCTGGCGTCATACTCGTATGATGGAGAACAGCTAGGGTCGCTAGCTGACTATTCATAAAGTAACTCGCAAGCTTTCCCACACATTTCATCTCACTCTCTGCTGGACCTTTCGCCATTGCATTGAAGACTGACGTACAGTTAACTATAAATCAACATATATCTTGATCGACCACACTTCTCACGTTGCATGAAACGCTAGCAATGCGCAGCATTTGGTCACATGAGACTTCTTTCTGACTCGAGGTGCATGCAAAGTGTTTTATCTGCCACAAGTCAACAGATCTGCGACACCACAATGGACATTTTCTCGGTCCATTGCGATTGGTCCAGACGAGGCAAAAGCTTCTATCCAAAATAATCGGGTCCAGAACGGCAGGGAAATTGAGCCTTTTCCGCCTTTTTTAACCTACACCTCGCTCCATCGTAGCTCGTCACACCAAACAACATGGCAACAGGGGCTATCCACACCTCCCAAGTTACGTGTCTCACGTGCTTGATAACGTGTTCCACCCTTTGACCTTCTCCGCCCCACGCCGAAATAATGCCTGGGTATACGGTCAGTAGTGCATCTAGAATGCGCCAACTCTCATTATATTGCTGTCCCCCATCGTACCGGCCTATTGTTATTTCCCGAATCTTGATTGCCGTTGTAACGTCGACGAGGGCGTCCATATTTCCGGAGGATTCGAACAAGGCCTTTTTATCATCACTCATCTCCATCTTTTTTCATCATCTAAAGCTACCTATGTCCTGCATATTAAGAGATCCCTGTTTCTGTTCCATGGCTGTATCGTAGAACCGCGTGCTGTGACGAATACCATTCAGCACCGAGTCCATCGCATCTATCCAGCAGTTGGAAAGGAACAACCGCAAAGATGGATATGGCCAACATGCCCGGCATGAATGGCATGGCCACCAGCACCACGTCCACCTCCTCTACAGTGGCACAGATGGTCATGGCAACCGCTAAAGCCATGTCACCCGCAGCCATGGTACCTACAGCTATGTCACCCACGCCAGCAACAAGCACAACGATGGGAGGAGCAGCAATGGCCTCGTCCATACTGAACAACCCGCAGGCGGGCATGGCAACCTCAATGGCAACGATGAAGGATATGTGCGCACTGCCAGGCATGAGCCAGATGTGTCAGGACAACACTCATATTGTCATCGGGACATGTATCGGTCTTATGATTCTGTCGACTGCCGCTGTCTTGCTACGTTTGGCCTCGAGACGTGTCTCGGCGCTATCGTTCTGGTGGGATGACGCCGTGATAATATCAAGTTTGGTAAGAGATGCAATGCAAATTCCAAATGGCACGATCGTTGCTAACAAAAACGGTAGATGGTCTCTTTTACGTGTTCCGCGCTTATGCTCGTTGGTACAGTCACCCCAGATGCCTCGTCGCAATCAAACATGCTCACGAGTTAATGCAGATGCCAAAAACGGAGTGGGCCGACATTTCGAAACGGTCCCCGAGTCGAGCGTCGTGTTACTATTCAAAGTCAGTCGCCCCATTCCCTCCGTCCCCGATCCTCGGGAGCATCGCTAACCTGACCCCGAAGACGACCGTCGCCTACGAGATCCTCTACTGCGTCTGCGTAACCCTCATCAAGATCTCAATCCTGCTCTTCTACTACCGTCTCTTCGGCGTCCGCAAAGCCTTCAAGTACACCTGCTACGCCCTCCTCGCCCTCGTCACGTGCTGGTGCATCGCCATCGTCTTCTCCAACATCTTCCAATGCATCCCCGTCGAAGCCGCCTGGATAAGGCCGTATCCGCACAGCAAATGCATCAACAACAACGCCTCGCTCCTCGGGACCGCCGTCACCAACGTCTTCCTCGACATCGTCATCCTCGTGCTCCCCATGGTCCCCGTCTGGAGTCTCAGCCTCACCGTACGGCAAAAGGTCACCCTCACGGCCATCTTCCTCCTGGGCGCTTTGTACGTCTCCCTTTCCCCCCTTTTCCTCTCCCTCCCCTCCCACCCCCAAACTAACACCCCCCCCAGCATCTGCGGCGCCGCCATCGTCCGCGTCTGGGCCATCCTCAACATCGACCAAACCGACGTGACCTGGTCCTACGTCCGCCCCCTCATCTGGTCCGCCGTCGAAATCTCAACCGGCATCACCTGCGCCTGCCTCCCCACCCTGCAACCCCTCATCCAAACCTGCCTCGGTCGCCGCTCCCTCTCCAGCCCGTCCCGCAAGTACCAACCCCACCTCGACATCTACAACAACAATAACAACAACCACAACAGCAACAAGAACGCCAAATACGGCCCCGGCCTCGGCTACGCCGTCGCCGTCCGGGCCCACGGTCGGCCGCAGATGGTCGGCGTCCGGAGACCGAACGCGAACGCGGAGTTTTACCGGTTGAAGGAGAGGGGGCCCGGCGTCGAGGAGATCGTCACGTCCGCGTGGGCGAGCAGGGAGGGGTCGGGCCGGGCGGGGGGTGGTAGTCGGGGGCCGGGCGCGGGTTGGAGCGTGGATGAGGGGCCGGGCACGGGTTGGAGCGAGGATGTGGTTCCGTTGAAGGGGATCCGGGTCAAGGATGAGGTGCGGGTGGATACGAGGTCGGATAGCGGGGGGGCTTTGTCGCCGGTTTAGGTCTTTGGTGCGCGGGGGTGTTTCGGGTGCGGGCATGGGATGGGTGTTTGGCTTGCTTGTGGGTTGCATATCAGCGTGGGGCCGGGGGGGGGGGGGATTATCATGGATGGGGCGCCCTGGCAGGTTTGGGGGGTTTGGGAGGGATTTGGAGACGGTGGGATGGTGGGTTTCTGATGAGTATCATGAGAATCATTGGGGCGGCTGTGACGGGGAGATAGGGGAAAGGGGGGGGGGTTTGTGTGGGTGGGTGGTTGTGGATGTACATATAATGCGTGTTGTATATAGGTTTGCTATTGATACCCCTCGTTATAATTCAGCAAAGGAACAATTCGCATTTGCCGGTAGCTTGTAGTCTATGGTTGATACAGCTTGTATTTCCGGTGAGCCAACAGCTTGCGCTTTGCGACTTCGTGCCATAAGGTTCCCCATCATCACTGTGCGCTTCTGCACTGCCCTTTTTGCCACAGGGTTTTGCCATATCAAATTTCGGCTTAGAATCCTGGCAGCACCTACGAATGAGATCCCGGTCGATTGCGCCATGGAAAAATTGGAAAGGGTCCATTCGTCTATTAATAAAGTACCATGTTCGATCAACCTTGACCAAGTTGGCTGTGAAATCCCTGCACCTGGGGAATGTTGGCGTTTGCAATCGATGTGTTGCCCACCAATACAGAGGAAGTCGATGACGTGGATCGAATTCCACTTATGCACCCTTTTTTCCACATTGAAATGCCTCGGGAACTCATGTTGCCTGAGGAATATGAAATGTGCCTTGAGTGTAACACACAGGCCTGCTGAACTTGGAAAGGACCACCCATCCACTCGCTCGACCCGACTTCGTGGCCATGGGCGTAGCGCACCAGTCTGATGTGACACTCTACAGGGGATCAACGGTTCCAAAAGAAGTAAATTTCCGTAATATAGGGTCCAAGTCTGACGTCCAAAGGTACTCATGCTTCACCACCAGGCGTCCAGGCGTTGCAGGGTCCTTGTTCAAGTGGTTTCTGAAGGGGGATAGAACAACCAGGATCTCCAAAAGGGAATCGCAGAGGGTAATCTGGACATGAGCGCCGTGCAACTGGAGGGTCACAACCTATGTACTTCATGAGGTAGGCCGAAGTAGGATTGCAGCATATGGTCTGCGCTCACAATTGGGCTTCGGATGTATCATTCAAGAGCCTATGCATGGCGCTGACTGCGCCAGCATCCTGACCGGACGCACTGGTTTGCTCGTTGATTGTTGTGGAGCCGGAGCGGCGCAGCCAAGCCAGAACCTGTGGAAGCAGTGACGCGGACGCGGTCGTGGAGGTGCCCTCGCCTTTTCCATGACCAGAGGTGCTGGTGTGAGTGTGCGAAGTCACATTCGACGTAGCAGCAGTGGGATTGCCCGGTAGCCCATCCACATTATGAGCAGATCCCGTGGCTAGAGCCAAGCTTTTCGACACCGACCGTGTATGCGGTCGATTAGAGCTCGTCTCCGCTACTGGCTCAAGTCGTGCAGGTAGGAAAAAACTGTCTGGACTGCTTCCTGTAGTCGCAAGATGCCCTTGGGGAGGGCGGTGACTGCTATGCTCCGCGGCTAAGCTCATCTTGCTTCGGCCGCATATCTCTGCGATGGCATCGATTGAGGCATTGGCTTCCGGACCAATCGAACCAAGAATGTCCTGGAACGAGAAGCTCTCAACAGGCGGGATTTTGGGAGACGTGGACTTGCGTATGGGCTGGGTTTTTTTCTTCATGTCTGGCTTGGTCGACGGACCGCGGACGAGCACTGGTTTAGAGCTTGCGGTGGTTTGGGACTTAGGTAGGCTGTTTTGGGGAGCTTCTTTGCTCTTGACGCAGCGGATTGCTGGTTGATGTCCAGGACTTTGTTCTTTGGCTTCAATCTTTGGCAATCGCCGTTGGGCATTGATAGAAGAAGCGGTGTGAACATCTCTCCGAGTAATCTCTTGTGCAGCAGTAGTTGGCTTCCGCTGGCCCACTACGTTCCCATCCTGTCCCTGATCTGCAACCCTTTGGCCAGCACCATGTTGCATAGCTGACGGAGAAGCAGCCGCATCCGCAACGTTCGCTTGTGGCGGAGCTTTGACCATGGTTATATCTTTTGCGCAATGCAATTGGCTCTTTCGATAGATGCTGCAGATATCTATGACCGTAGGTTGCAGATCGACAGGGTTTGGGGGAAATGTACGACTGGAAGTAGAAACGCGCTGCGATAAGTGGGGTGGGGAGTATGCAGAGGTGCGTTGTCACGAGGACTGGGCGCATAAAGTAGGGTAGACTATTGGAGTGCCTCTAGACCGGCCTTCCTGAGCGCCCTGAACGCACGGTCTGCAGCGGTTTCAAGGGAAAAGAAGCAGATATCAGATATTAATAGCTACGAAAGAGGTCCACATAGGAAGCAGACGAGGGAAACTGTAGACGTTGAACAGCGGCGGAGAAGAGCTCGGCTGGAGAAGACTGTCCTATTTTTAAGAGGCTGTCATGATCCTAAGGTATAAGCATCTCGGCTACACTACTTGGAATTTATCAAGCTCGCACAAGCGGCACAACATTAACGACCGATCCACCGAACGTGTACCTCCGTACTCCTCGTCCATAATCATTCTTGCGCCATGAAGCAGAGATAGTGGTAATCCCAAAGACTGTCATCTCCGTACGCAAAGGAAACGCGTTGCATGGATGATCCTGCGCCTTTTTCGATGTGGTGAGTAGCGACGACAAAGGTCGAGCTCTTCCCGCTGTTACATTGTCCTTTTGGGCTCAAGTCTTTCATAATAGGAGCATTAAGTTGCACGGAGGCGCAGAAGCATCTCGGAGGATACTGGTTGCTAGCCACGGAAATTATTCTCTTTGTCTGGTTTGAAAGACTCAAAATCTTGACGTTCTATTTGGATATTTGGAGGCCGCGCTATCCCTCATCCCAATTTCCACATTTTCTTTGTACTATGATCGCATCTTTCTTGTCACTGTCTCTGTCTTTAGAATCGTTGTTTCCTACCGAATTACTCCGAGAAAGAATGTTTGGGTTAATCTACACTCGAACTAAGAAAACGCGATGCGGTGTATCTGGTCTATCTCGTGACTCAAGCAGTCTCCTTGTGCTGGCCTTCTCATTATTGCTTTTCCTTCAAGGTCAACTCTTGCACTTAAGTACCCACGAGAATGTGCTGTCCATCTTTTCCAATTCACGCTTCTTCATCACAATTTGCTTCCTATATAGGAACGTCCACTCCTTACAAACGCCCAAGCAACAAATATTTCATAGACGCAGGGCATTTATATACCCCAGACGATCCTGCCAAATTGAGTGAGATCTGAACCCGACATCACTACTATGAAGCTCCCTGCCGTCGCTCTCGTCCTCGCCATCTCCATCCCTCTCGCAAATGCCTACACAGGAGACCTCACCCACTACACCCCTGGCATGGGTACGTAACTCTCCAGGAACTCACTCCTATCCCTTCCATCCACCTTTCTTGGCCCTTCATTCCCCACACTCATATAGCGACTCAACCCCTGTCCTCTTTAATCACAAGTAATGCTGATCACCAGAATCTCACCAGGCTCCTGTGGCATTGTCAACAAGAATGGCGACGCTATTGTCGCCCTCTCGGCCGACATAATGTTAAGCTTCAGCGGCAACGCAAATGACAACCCACTTTGCAACAAGCAAATCTCGATCCACAATCCGACCACGGGCACGAACACAATTGCCACCGTCACGGATACGTGTCAAGGCTGCGCATTCGACAACATCGATGTTCCGGACGACTTGTTCTATACCGTCGCTCCAGAAGGCAATGGCAGGGTGCCTGGAATCGAGTGGACGCCGGTTGGCTGGACTGTTCCTGGCGGCTCGGGCGACAGCGAAAGCACAGCTGCCCAGTCCGGTGTATCGTCCGTCGTACAGCCGTCGTCTGTTGCAGCAGCAATACCTTCTGCAGCCTTACCATCCATACACCTGCAGGAGAAAGTGGCGGCTGTCGTACCGTCGGCTGCTGCTGCGGCACCGTCTGGAAGCTCAAGCACATCCGCCGCGCCGTCTAGTGTATCGGCCGTTGCAGCCTCCGTTGCGCCCTCCGCCGCCTCTCCAAGTAACACGCAGACCGCCTCTGCGCCTACGGACTCCATCACCTCCTGCACGACTGCAGGCGAAACTGTCTGTTCGGCTGATGGCACGCAGATTGGCACGTGCACAATGGAACTCACAGTTCAACTGGGCCGGGTGGCGCAGGGTACGAAGTGTGTCGGTGGATACATGGTGATGGCTAACAGTCGTCTTCGGAGCCGCCGCAATTAGCAGGGACGCGAAACAGCGTAGAGGAGGTGGTGGTGATGGGACGAAGCAAGGGCCTGGGTGTTCGGTTCAGTCCTTTTTGGGCTGCGGATTGTGTTTACTTTGTAAGGGTTGGGTTCCATTCTTGGTGCTTCTGGCTAGGGTGACTTTTCTCGAGTTCAGTACGTCAGTGTCTACAAAGCCTTTATTTTACTTCGAGCAATCTATCTTAAGGGAAAAAAATTAGAAATAAACATCGCTTTTCATACAGTATCTAAAGGACTTCTTTCTATCCCTTCAGTAAACCACTGAAATCGCCGGCCCATGAACTCCAACCTGAGTCTATAACTCTCACGTGGAATTCGATTGCCAGCGGCAGGTCGGAAAGCCGATACTGATGAATTTGACTACCTCAACAAAGTAAATTGTAAGAGTTAGGAATCCTATAGCTTACTTATCGTGCAAAAGTCATTGGGGGGATTAGGCGCGCGAAGGTACTTTTTGAAGGGGGATGGAATGGGGAGATCCTAAAAGCTTCTCGTTGACACAATTTTGTGCCACTCAAAGCGATATCAGTTATGGTTCGTTCGAGTACAACCGTCACCTTTTCCGGAAAAGTGCCTCACGCGCCGCCGAGGCAAAGGAGGATCCTCCGTGGAGTACACCGACCCATCTCCTCAAACCGTACAACATTCCCCTGTCCACCAACACACCTCCTCAACCCGTACCAACACAGCCGAATGCGTCAACCCCCGCACGCACCAACCCATCCCATACATCTCCGCGCTCGCACAACACAGACGCGTACACCTTCTCCCTTTTCAAACCCGAATGGACCCGAACGAACAAATAAACCCCCCGCCCATCTCCGAAATCCTCCTCCACCGCACCATCAAAGCGAAGCGCAGTATCGTCATCGAAGACCGCCGGGCATACGTAGACTTACGCCTCCTGGGTCCCAGTCCGCGGTGGCTCACCAGCGCCATCGTCAACAGGGTTTGATGCATGCCCGCGTCGTACATACGGACTCCGGCGATCCCAGGATCGGAGCGTTGGAAAAAAATAGGAGTCGGTGAAAGGTGGCTGAGGTGGTTGGGCCGGTCGTTAAGCCTGCTGTATGGGAAGTCAAGGAAGTATCGGTGCTTGCTCAAGGCGTCGGTGAGGGAAGATGAGATGAGGAAACTTGAGCTCGTTCGGAGACTTGGTCGCTTTGGTATGTATAGGGTTTGTGGAGTCGAGCTCGCGACCGAGGAGGGGGAAGAGGAGGCGGAGAAGGGTGCTGTGGTCTAGATATAGGGCCCCTTTGGAATGGAATGGAATGGGCCGTGGTGTGAAGGTCGTGCTGAGGGAAACGCTGAGGTTGGCGGAGAAGAGAGAGGAATGGATAGATGATTGCTTCGATCCGTTCGTGCTGGCGTATTTGCTGATGTTTTGCTTGTCTTCTAACGCACTGTTTGCGATTATTGACGGAGCAAACAACAAGAGGGTAGTCGAGAAGGCGTGGGACTAGCTTTCTCGTACACGTGTCAATACAACTTTCCTTCCGCAAACGTTACCACTCCTTCAGATACATGATATTAGTGTAAAGTTACTGTATGGTAAATGACACGTGAGACGCACGAAATAAATGTGAATAACAATCCATATGTGATTACATGATCGTAAATAGTATGTGCAGTTGTAGCCCTGCATGTACTCTACCACCATTTCGCAAGACATGTACCCACCATGTATACTTCCATCAATCCATCGTTAGTCATTGGTATCCTATGAAGCCACCCCACCTACCTCGTCAGTAGGCGGCGAATGCTAGACCTGGCCATCTGCACACCTTTATCCACATACGTCGGCCTCGTTGATCGTGTCAATCGTAAGGGGGTTCAGGCCACCATCGCGTAGATACTGTAGAACTGTTTTCCCACCATTTGCACGGACGGAAAGGTCCGGATGCACTTCAAATGGATTGGAGCAGTCTTGTATCCGGAACAAATCCAGATTCTGAAACTTGATTGACCGCTGTCGTAATTTACCGAAGAAATGCTTCCAAGCTTCGCAAGGAGAGTCCTCCCTAGAATTCAACTCTTTTTGATGTAGGAACATAGACCTGAGCGCCACGCTGTCTATTGTTGCTCGATGACGCTCAAAGAATGTGATCAGCTCCACGTCGGTGTGCATTATGAAACCATGGAGACCGAAATGCTTGAGACATGGCCATGTAGCACTTTGGAATACTCGTGACAGTATCAGGCGTGATTGACGCCGCCCCCCAGTGCACTTCAAGTCCAAGGACTGCACCAGTGTCGCGTGAGTCAAAAGCCGCCCGAGGCCGGCGAAACACAGAGGGTACGCGTCTTGATGTGTGTTGACACTTATGCTTATTTTGCGGAGACTTGCAAAGACGTTGAGTAGATGATTGTAGTCTTTTGATGAGGCTCGAGAGAAGATACAACAGGAAATCGCATTCTGTCCACCCTCGATGGAGAGTTCATGGAGTTTGATGGCCATTTCTGAGAGTGACCGGATACACATAGCAAAGCTATGATATGGCGAGGAGGGACCCCAACTACATATTGCGGAGTCAGCATGACCTCTTGCAGGCATAAGTCTTGGATTAAAGGACAAGATCAGGGAAGTAGAAGAGCGTGTGACTCGCGACTCGAACAAGGGTATTGGTGAGGAAGGAGTTGCTCAGGAACGTCCACTTACAGGTCTCCCTCAGGAACGGCCGAGGGCCATGTGGGTTGGGGCAAGACTTGACGTTGTTCGTTCGCAGCAGCATCCGTGAATACAATGCATTTGAGCTTCTCGAACCTTTCAAGAGCTGTGAGGAAGATGTTTCGGTCTTCACCCTTGCTAACAACCAATTTTTCTTGGCTGTACCTTGATACATAAATGCTGTGGATCTTCTGAACTGGCCATGACGTTTCGCTCTTTCCGAGGGTTGCCCACCAGTTCTGGAAGTCTCTGAGTGGAAGATAAGAAGCCGAAAGCTGGGTACCACCGCAGACCAGTTTATTGATGTATTTGGAGACGACTTCATGCATCGCGATCTCAAGGACTGGACTCGAGAATTGTAAGTCTTTGGAAAGATAGCCTATCTTAATGAGCGAGGTGGAGAAGTAGACCGTCGAGGTGAGCGAGGATAGGCCGGCTGCTGCGAAGCCTTTGGATACAAGTCTGGCATTTTTCTTGTCAGAAGCTTGGTCTAGGTAGCTGAGAGTTCGCACGACAAGTTCCGGTGGAAGAGGGAGAGTCTGAGGCTCAGGTCCGGAGTAGCGACTCTTGTTGTTGACCATCTTGTAGCGACTCAAGTCGTTGGCAGTCTTATTTAGTGTAAGCATTAAAACGGATTCAATCATCTCTATGTACTTACAATGCCTGATACTTTCATTATGTTGTTGGAATTTCGAGCGATTTTGCGTATGTTCGACCTCTTTGCAAGGGCGCTAAGTAGTAATAGGGACCGTAACCTATCCCGGAAAGTGTCACAGAAGAAACCTTGAGAGAAGAAGAAGATGGGAATATCTCAATAAATATATGGTAATAGAAGTGATGAGGAAAGGAATTGCGGTCTCGTGTCACGAGAAAGTGTCATGACTGTGCCTTCCGCGCTCATCCGTGTTAAGTGACCGCTCACGATCGGTGCTTCTGGCAATATTAATGTGTTCACTTTTGTATGTGTTATCCTTGCGAAAGAAGAGGAAAAGTGCGAGTCACTGTCCAGCTTGAATGAATGCATCGATGGTGAAGATGCGAGGGGTGGAGAGCAGGAGTGAAATCCAATACGGTGAGGACATCCTAATTTTATTGCCGCTGACTAAGCATTTGGCTAAGTCTGGTTTCACAAGAGGCTTACCGCCTCCCGACCGTTATGCCGAAGAAAAGCCGTACGCTAACACCGTTTCACTATCATCCCTCGACCCCACCAAAGCCACGACTTGACAAACACTTGCTAAAGACTTCTTCTTCCTACCCATGACCTCCACCACCGGCAATGTTTCTTCTGGACCTTCCGCCCGAGTTACTTGCCCTCATCGCAGACTGTCTCGGAGCCTCTGAACTTCGCAAGTCTGTCGCCTACCTACTTCTCGCCAAACGCTGGTACCAGGCTGTGCTTCCTGTCTACCTCTCTCAACTTCCACTCTCCGATCTCTACCTCGCCTCTCACCACGACCTTGAGAGACTCCCCCCATCAGACACAGCGCTGAGTAACCTAATCCAAACGAAAGCGAAACGCTTGTCAGTCCGCTTCGTCGGCCATCCATCCATCCGTCCCAGTGTGGTTCCTTGGCACGACAACGGAGACCTCTACCACTCAGACAACCTTGGGCTCGATGGTACGAAGAGATTGAAAAACTGGCACTGCGACTGGATGACCGTTGGCCCGGTGGAGCGTTACAGTGGCCGAAGACGCTGGCATTGGCATAGAGAACAGGAAACTCTGCATCAATGGGGATACCGTATTAACAAGAAGCTCGTGGAGCTGGCTGCTATGATGTTCAATTCCAAATGTTTGGAGGAGTTTAGCCTGGAGGCTTCAAGCGAACATACTGACGAGCATGGTCCGCGCTGGGATTATTTACATGAATCTACCATTCGCAGTCTCATCTCCAGCCTCCCGTCCAGCCTCAACAATCTTACGCTGGATTTGTGCGGCTCGGGAACCATCACACCTGATCGCGGTATACCGACTGCCCATCTATGTCCTCTTATCGGCCAACGACTACGTGATTTCCGGAATGTCAGACTGCGGCTGCGGTGCATTTGCCCTCAAGTCCTTCGAAGCTCCTCGTTAATACCTAATGTCGGATCAAGATTGAAGACACTGATCATTAAGCTCAGCCTTCCATCCTTCCCTGAAGCTGCCGATGAAGTTCACAACGGTTATAATGAGTTTGATGCAAAATCGTGCCTTGTGACCGCAATTCCACTCTACAAAAGGATGATCGCAGCAGGGGTAGACTCCGCGAAAAACTCCCCTGAACTGTCACTGATGCGAATCTCCTACCGGTCGCAAAGTGATACTGATGATCGCTCAAGCTACAATCTTGCTGTGGCTGACTGTGTGAGAAAACAATACATGTTTGAGCCTACTGAGAAATTTTGTTACGAGGATGATGGGAGTCAGTGGGACGCATGGGAAGATAGTGACACTTTGCGAGATGGAGGACCTTTTGAGGAACTGTTGTGGTAGTGGCAGGCTCTTTCTCAGGAAGCAAATTTCGCCGTGCATCCTTTCGATGGTAAAGCTTGGGTGGCTTTGGCACCTCGTGCTCCTCAGTCTGTGTCAAAAAGTTGGAAGAGGAAGTCCTGCACCATTGAGGCAAAGGTCGCTCTCGGTCTGAAATCACTTGTTCTCGAAGCATCATCTACAGCAATTGGAACACTTGAATTCCGGATTCTCATTCAAGACTGACATCCACATGGCTCTCAACTACCCACTTTCATAAACATGTAAAGCACGCTCTCCCCGGGTCCCAGATTACAATAGGCCGTATCAGTTCAATTCCCAACATCAGTATGATCCGGGCCTCCACTCCCGCCCCCTCCCCACACTCTCCTCACATCCCAAGCTTCAGCCCCATTCTCCACCCCAGTCCCAATGCCCAGCGCGGTCAGCGGAATGGTTACCAATTGTTCTGAACGATATGTTAGACAGGTCCCCAAAGCGACACAGGCGCTTCCGCGCTTGGCGAGGGAGGAGTCGGAGCCACAGTTCGCCAACACCACCGCCGCGGTACCGTCGGGACCGGGGCCGGCGATCCAGGCTCGGAGTTGGAGAGCATCTGAAGCACCGACGGTGGGCGAGCCGGTGCGGTTGCGCGGTTGCATAGGATACGTGGCGGTGAAGGCGGTCTGTGCCGTTGCTTCGTCGTCGTCGTATTTGAGCATGGACCCTAGAGTTTCCCGGGTCGTTCGGTCTGAAACCTGTGATCATGTTTGCGCCAGCGCCGATCCAATGGACGGCCATGGTGTAGCGTTGGATGTCGGATCAACCGGATAGGGATTGTGGGTTTCCGACGTAGGTGTTGTCCATGTCTGGGCGGATGGCGACGGGAGTGGTTTGTCGGGTTCGGTCGAGGGGTTGTGGGGTTATGAAGACGCGGTGGGCTTCGATGACCTGTTGGACCGCGTCGAAGGATGTGAAGGTAGATGCGCTGCGATGGCGTATGGGGTTTGGGGGCATTAAGAGTCTGAGAGTCACAAGCATAGTCATCATTGTTGACATCAGTATCGAGGCGCAGTGTATCAGCGTTCGTCTTCCAGACGTCCCATTCCGGCTCGTCTCGGTCGAGACCCCATGAGATGTCAAGACTGATGCTGAGGCCGCAATTCGTGATGGCTTGGCGATATTTGGCAACGGATTGGCTGGTGTCCGCTGGCAATGTCTCGCCGGGGTTGGGAGATCCAGGCGTTAGGTAGTCGAGTTTAAGCATATCAACACCGCTGTTCCATGGCTAATGTACTTAGATGCTTCGAGAGCGTCATTTTGGGGTTGCTTACATCGACGCCAGATTGCAAACAATAGAGTCATGCCACTGCTGGACGCCGTCGGCGCCCCAGTTGAATGCTTGCCGTAGATTATAGGTCACGCTAGTATCAAGGACATCACAATCTTGATGGTAGTGTTCTCAATAGTGATCCCACCATCTCCGACGAAGGCACCGGGTAGTAGGTAGATGCCAATCTTGTAGCCTTTGTTATGTGCATGATCTACGAAGCCTGCCAAAGACTTGCACCGAGTGAATATGTTGGCATTGTCGGGCACGATACGTCCATACTGGTCACCGCCGTTCAAAGACCAGCCAGAGTCAATGCTGCAATAGTAGTCAAAGCCTGAGGTCAGGACCATCAGGTCGCATTGTTGCGCAAAATGGTAGTCGTTGAATCGTCGGAACCGGCCGGTTTGTAGGTACTTGGGTTGGCTTGAAGACCCAAGGAGTTCCATCCTCGAGCTGCGCTTGAGAATCCACCAACGGACGTAGCATAAGTTAGAATGAAGAATGGCTACGTTTAGACAGTAGCAAGGCTAGTTATATTTGACAGTCTTTTTGCGAATGGGATTCCCTATACTAGACCGTTAAGGATCATAGATACGGGGAATAACAGCTTCATAGCTCGATTTCTTCGAATGCTTTTCAAGAGAACCAATGAGCACGAAGCCTTCCGGTGTCTCTACTTAGTTGAGGACGTACTGTATCATAGCGCACTATGAGCCCTCTGACTATCGATGCTTTCTTTTTGTCCCCTGTAAGACACAAAGCCGTTCGTCGACAATGAAGTCTTTTCGAATGATTTCGATCTTTCTTCTCATCTTGTGGTGGTCTTCCACGCGCACAGCATTGATTAGCAACCCTGCCATCCTGGCATAGCACTGCATACTTTAGCCTTGGAGGTCACTCCATGAAACACAGGAGCAAGAGGCTGAGCGGAAGGCGCGTCCCGCCCCCAAATTTGTTGATGATAACGTTGTGCAACGGTTCAATTTGAGCACAGTCTCATAGCCGTCTCTATAAATAAGTCTGAATAGTTAACACGAGTAACTTATTTATCCATGTTGTTGGATCTAATGTGCCCGAGCGGAGTTGGAAATTCAATCTGATGCGGTTGTCACTACGTGCAAGGGTTTGATTGGCCAAGGCCAGATGAGTCAGCTAATCGGCATCTTCGAAATTTCTCCGACTCCGTCTCTTCCTTTACATCTGACATTAATAATCGCCAACTCCAAGCACGGAAGAAGGCTTTCATTTTTTCTTCCGTCCGACATGCTGCGTGTGCCTCGTACTACTGAAACATTTTCAGCAGATCGGAAAGGAAGCTGCAGGAATGCAGGCCATTGAACAGCCTATTCCAATGGGGTATGGGGGAGAATCGATTCTGATGGCGGAGAATCCTCAATCTGTCCCTAGTCCTTCCAGGCAGTCCAGCATCCGAGCATGTGCCATGTGTGTCAAGGCGAAGGCCAAGTGTACCCCTCACCCAGCGGTCGAGGGAATTTGCCAGCGGTAATTTACCATTCTTTAGGAAGCGCAGTAGCCTTTTGGTGATAGCTAAGATCCCGCAGGTGTCATCGTCTGAAAAAGCAATGCTTCTTACACGAACGGCCAAGCCGTAAGCGTACACGGACGTCGAAGCCAACGTATGTACCGAGTCAGCCTTTTCCCTTCCCACGCGCGACTGATCTCCTGTTTAGACGCGTTGCCCAATTAGAACAGAAGCTAGACGGTCTAGTTACTTTACTAACATCCAATCAATCTGCCTCACAAAAGACGCCATTGAGTCAGGCGTCCGGTGTTCCTTTACCAAGATCACCAATGTCTCTGGATTCCAATGCATCGACAGCTGGACTTTCCATTGCAACGCCTCAGTCAATCAATTTGGACGCAGAAACAACCGCCGTGAAAATCCTCGGTGGCGCTATCGCCCCAGCTGACCTTGTGTGTACTACGACCGTTGAAAAATTGTCAATTGCGTGTCAAGGCATGTCACAGCTTGACCCCCATGAGCAAGAAGCACAAGATTTGCTACTCGAATTCAAGGAAAATATGACAGAGCAGTTTCCTTTCGTTGTGGTAGACCCGTATATTACCTCGCAAAGCCTTCATCAAGAGAGACCGTTGCTTTGGAAAGCTATCATCATTGCGGCGTCGCATGGAAACTCGTATCGCCAAATGGTACTCGGGGCTGATCTGATGGAGGATCTCACTAAGCGCTTGCTGTTGAGAGCCGAAGTGTCTCTCGACCTGCTTCAAGCGCTACTGGTTTTCATTGCATGGTACGAATTATATGCTCTTCGATCCCTTGGCCGATACTACATTGGTAGAACTGCAAGCATTGATGGCACTGCAGGTACCACTATCACACTCTCGTCAACCCACAAATCACCAATCTGCTTCACTTGACTAAGGCTTTGATCAACAATATGGGCTTGAATCGCACACAGACAACCTACGATCGTGGCAAATTCTTCCTGGACGGGCACGAATCCTTTAAACCCAGAACTCAGTCATCCCATGGATTAGAGTCTAGCAGGTTTGACGGGTGGCGAGCCCTTGCTGGCTGTTTCTATCTGACATCTGTGTACGTTTCTTTCATTTTCTGACCTCACGTGTGTCTATTTCATCCATGGAGCTTGAACTCTTGATTAGGATATCTGCCAGCTGCCGAGGTTTGGAGCCACAATTCAACACATCCTACATATTAGAATGCTGTCACAAGCTCGAAGAGGCTGGAGAGTATCAAAGTGACGTTGTACTAGCGCAGCTTGTGCGCCTTCAAGAGATCTGGTATCGCATGAGTCGTAGCTTTCCATACGACGAATCCCTTGCTTCTCGAAGACCAGACGCTCCTGTAGAGATGTTTGTGAGAGCGTGGCAAAAGGAGCTGGAGACATTCTGGGCTTCACTGCCCGTTGAGTCTCAACAAAATAGTAAGCCTCCTGTACAATCCATAAGAAGTGCATCAATTAACTGCATGTCTACTCAAGAGCTTCTACTCGCAACATATCACACTACCCAAATCGCTCTTTACGAGATTGACTTCCCTATGTGCCTACCCCGAGTCGGTTTTCAAGTCTTCGATAGGACGGGAAGACTCGAATTTATCTACGCCAGTCTCCTGGCGACGAGGAAAGTCTTTGGCGTCTATTCATCAATCCTTGTCGGAAGACTATCCGGCATCTGCTTTACACTGTGGGCTCAATTTAACTATGCACTCCTAAATGCCGTCAAACTTCTTACCACTGAGGCCGATGGTTGGGATTTGCAGCATGCGCGAAATGTTCTCACATTCCCTGATATCCTGCACAGCCAAGTCACGTCGATCGAAGAGACAATTTCCAGACGCGGTCTCGTCTTAGAAAACGCTATGTATGGGAAAGATGTGTTTATCCGCTTCCTTAGGAAAGTACATCACGCATTACGATGGTACGAATCATCACGCGTTTCGAGGATTGAGTATGAAGGGATGGATGACAAGCCCACCGACCCTAATGGGTCCCTCGAAACGACTGACACAGGAGAGTCGCTCCCGGTCTTCGACGATGCTTTCTGGCAAACGCTTTTTGATGACAACTGGATGCTCGTAGGGGATGGAACCAGCACATGATGCCAAAAAGGAAACGATCCATTCGCGCTTGTTCAGAGTAGCAATTTCGACTTGCCGTTGAAGTCCAGCAACTCTACCGACTGGCCTTGAGAGGTACCAACGAGTGCTGAGACACTTTCCCTTTGGTACCGCCTTCTCCTCCACGAACTTTGCCCGAATGAAGGATTCTCGGGAGGAACAATGAACCCTCGTGAAAGTGTTGGGGGTGAGCAGTACAGACCCGCTAATCTGGCTCTGTTCATCCCGTGCGCGGAGTTGAGTGGCTGCTATCCCATCCACTGGCGCCTGGGGTCCAAAATGTCTTGGCCGGTAGGGCTGGACCTCTGAATCTTGGACCCCCGCCAGTGGATGGGATAGAGATGGAAACAAGCAGGAGGAAATGAACCAGAAGGAAGCGCAGAAGGGAACGGATGGAAAAAGTTCGAAGAAATCTGTTAACGTTATCTTTCTAGACCCTCAAAGAGAGTCTGGAGGCAGCAACAGGAGGCGCGGAACGAATCACATTTGGTTGAATCATGTATGAGTAATCGATAGAACAAGGATGTTTGGATGCACGACGAACCTTGAAAAGAGGACCTTCAATATTGCTCGGATGAAGCTTGAAAAGAAGAGCGTTGATACTTCCCGGAAGAATGGAGGCGGCGGGATGGTGCTCTAGAAAGGACTCTTTCTACTGTCTTCTTCCTCGTCATCTGTCAAAGAGTAAGGATGTGTTCTGAATAAGCCTTACTTGACTCAGCCACGAGGATTGAATGCGAACTTACTCAACGAGGTCACGCCGCATCTGACCTAATAGTGGGCCAGTGAGCTTCTAGAAGATCAGACATCTGCCAGGTTTTGTACCGTTGTTGTATATCCGCACGGGCTACTCCATAATTAGCATTCCCATCCGGGTTTTGCATCTTTATACCCTGCGCTATGCTGAACCTCATCGTTTCTTCACCATCGAAAGAGGCTGGCATTCCCGTTGCCACTGGCGGATGCTTGCTTTCTCGTTGGAATTTGTCACGATACTTCATACGGTAGACAACGAAGTCCATGCGTTGATCTCGGCTCTCCCATAGCCGAAATCAATTTCCCACAGCCGCGGTAGACTTTCATCTTCTTCATACTCGGTGTGGTTCCTGGGCTGCGCTGGCCGCAGCGAAATCGATGGATGGAGTAGCTGGCTGAAATGAGTCGCGAACAACCAAAATGCGCCCATTTCCCAATCAATCGGCCATGCATGTACAAGAAAATCAGAGCTGTGGCTTCATATCCAATCGTTTACAAAGGTCTGCCATTGAACGAGAGGACAAATCAGGGAAAGCAAAAGGCAATGGACCCCACCCTCTTCGCTGTCATCGAGCATCCGCCATATGCACCCGCGGAATCTCATACACAGAGCTGCAAGTTTGGAGGTCTCATAAGGCAGCCCACAGAGTAGAAACGTCAGCATCGCCACACATCGTCTTCGGGCTCGATCCATGGCCCCCAGGCATCATCGAGGATATACTTGCTTTCAGGTTAGGCAGGCTCTGTCGTGGTACCAAGACCTTCCAAGGCAAGGAAGGGGTGGTTGCAGATGGAGAGCGCGTAAGCGGATATTGGTGGCTACACGGCTAAGGTATTGAAAGGCTAGTGCATCCGATATGATACAGCCTCAGTCCGGCTTACGCTCTTCCCTCCTGACCATGCGTTGTGTCAAACTTTTTGTCTTTCTGCGCAAGATGTGGCGACCTCGTCAGCTGCGGGCGCGGTGAGCCCTAGCACGGAGCGCATGTATTGGTGGCATTGTCATTTTAATACATCCAATATCGAGCGATGATAGCGTGAGGTGCCGTGCGCAATTGACTTACGGGGTAATATTTTTACGAGCGCAAAGGATGGAACTTGCTCGCTGCCATGATAGAGATGGTAAGTAGTGAGGGTTCCTCTATCGTCTTTAGCACTGGCTGGCTACTGCTCTACAAACGCTTGCCAACAGAAAGAGTTTTCGGTGATTCGCCCTCGCTGGGTTTTAATCTTGATGAGAGCATACACGATAGTCTGATCTTCGTCTTATCCTACTTCATCACCAGTATTATCAATATGTATCACTCCAGATGTTCGGATTCAAGAATAGCCAAAGTTCCAAGGAATCAGAAAACGAAAAGAAGGACAGGAACAGGCCATCCATCTCTTTACCTAGTCACTCAGGATATGTCCTCGCGTCCGACCTCAACCGCTCAAGTAAGGCCTCTTCACCCTCCTCCGGCGGCTTCGTGACTCCGATAAATGGCCTCTCGTTGGCCTCGCACACTGTGCCCTTGGGTGGCATTCCTCCAGTCTGGAAGTACTTTCGGATATATCGCGCCATGCACAAATTGGGGGAGCTGAACATGCAGTGGCCTTCCCCGTCCGATGCTAAGACGACAGAGCCGGGCCAGCGAGAAGCCATAGTGTGGGCACTTGTTTTGTGGTCAGTATCAGATGGTATGGTGATGTGGAGAAGGGGGTTTGGAGAAGGTTTACTTTCGGATCGGCGTAACAGGATCATGAGTATTTCCCAAAATCAACATCGGCTTTGCCGTCTGCCCGGTAAACGGTCCCGGGACTCGCCATTTCGGTCGGACATCGTAGCCCACGCATTGCATGCGAATATGAGCCCATGACTCGCCTAACCATCGACTCTGCCGCCGTAGTTCGTCAGCGTAGGCTCCGTAATCTGCTTTGCTCATCTCATATGTCCTAAAATCGCCGTCCGTACACAAGATCGCTAGCTGTGTTTCTGGACCTGGGGTCCGGCATCCCGGCGCGTAGGGTGGGGCGTCGAGACATTCTTCGCTGGGCGTAGAGACGCGCTGGGAAGCTTGTTTGACCATGGCCAATGAAGTGCCGTTCCCCTTCGAGAGATCGTTGAGCATTCTTGCAAAATCGGGGAAGTATCCTATGGGTCCGTAGAGGGCGGGCCGGATCGCCGACATTACGTCTGAGTAGGTAATGAGGTCTGGTGCCATGGAGCCCGTGGCAGGAACACCTATGGGATTCTCGTAAAGGGAGTTTACCGTGTCTTCGAATTTGTCGCTGATAGCTTGCGCGCCGCCTTCTGTGTACAGGTCACATTTGTCTGGACCGGCTCTGTCGCAGTATTCGCAGACTTTCGGAATGATTTTGTCGGTGTCTTGAAGATTGGTAAACCATTCACCACGAGCAAAATCTTCTGCGTCAGCTACGCCGTCGATGACGGCACGTTCGATGCGATGGGGTTGCATAGTTGCAAAGTTTGCACCGAGCACTGTGCCGTACGAAAGACCCCAGTATAAGAGCTTCTCTTCCCCTTTTTGCCATTTTGTCCTCTCTTTGGCGGCAGTGGCATAGTGCCCGCTTGACTGACCAATACTGGCTAACGCTTGCTTCTCCCGCCATTGTCCGTGCCGCTCGAGGACTTCGACCATGTCTGCAACGACTGGGGATGTGTTCATGTGATAAGCCAGTTTGTCCTCGACGTTCTCGCCACCTGCAACACGCTTAGAGCACCCTTCGCTAAGAGCTTTCGTTCTCTCGAAGACATTGTTGAATGCATCGTCGGAACTCCCACTGATACCCTGCGCGCCTGACTGCAGAGTCCAGATATCCCTCGAAGCCGCGGTCGGAAAGCATGAGTAACGTGGCGTCGTGTTGTTGACACCGCGAGGGTCCATGCCAAGGATGTCATAGTACTTTGGAGAAATGTGAATATCAATGTCATCGAGTGAAGGGTCAACGTCGGAGTCTACGATCATCTGGTAAGTCTTCCCGTGCTTTATGATGAAGTCGACGCCTGATGAGCCAGGGCCACCAATCTGGACCCATAGAAGTCCGCCGTATCTGGAATCTGTGACAGGTACTCTTGCAGCTAATTTTATCACCGCTAGACCAACGCGAGGGTCGCCAGGCTCGGTGTTGTTCCAATCCATGGGCAAATCTAAGCGGGCGCATTGGAAGTCGCCGAAACAGTCATGGTACTCGATCTCTTTGCTTGGGGTGATCTGCGAAGAGAATTAAGTACTGCCATATAAAATCATTCGCCATGCAATGATATTATAGAATCTTTGCCTGCAAGCAATGGATGCGGTCACGAATGAACAAGGGTAGGTTGTTTACTTTACTCCATGGCTCCGTCAAGTTCGAAAGGTACGGGTCAGAGCTCTGTCCGCCCACAGAATCCTTCACATGATCCAAAGTACTGTCACTCATCCAACCGCTCGAGAATAGACTCGCTGCCCATTTCCCAACTACAAGCAGACCAGCACCAACAAATATGCGTTGAAGCCATTGAGGCGTTTCACTCCTCGGAGGGCCGAGTGAAGATTCAGCGGCTTTCTTGAGAGGCATCTTCGTCTACGTATATATAATTGAGTAAGTGACTGCTCTTGGCGCAGGGTGATGACTGGAATGAATAGCCTATTTTCTTACCAAATCGTAATTTCCGGTAGGATTGTCCACACCAGTATCATAGCAGCTTGATGATTACATATGTACAACCAATATACATGCAAAAAAGCTCTGTGATACTCGATGCCGAACGCGGGGCCCGAGTCTAATTGGGGAAGTGAAAAGCAGCCCGGAAAAACACGGATTGGAGGGGACAACGACGAGGTACGAGTAGCATATAAAACTATTGCTTCTCCGGTTGAATCCAAAATTCGCTCCTCACCTTCTGCCAGGAACAAGTTGGGAGAAAGCTGGGAGGCTGAGACGAATAATACGTTCACAGCCGCTGTAATGTGGGCCGGGCCGGTATCGATATCCTTGACCAAGATAGGTTAGTGTATCGCAAGTAAGACTCTTCTAGCGTGGTATATTTCCTTCACCGAAGAGCTTCGACGACATAAACATTACACGTTGAGCAAAGTCACAACGTATCAATTCTTGTGCTGATGAGGTGAATAGCCTTGTGTAGGTTGATGCGGAAAATACTGCCTGTCCTTCTCTCCAGACATCGCTATGTGCAAACGACAGAGATTTCAATGACCGAATAATACCTCGGAAAACATATCTGCTCTAAGTCCGCATCCGGCAGAGATGAACAATCAGAGTTTTCTCCATCTTCAGGCCTCTGAGTTGCTGAATTAGTTATCTTCACAAGGCTCCCGACGGTCTACACCGTCGGTCCAGAGGCCGGAACCGGTCCACCGTAAAGCTATATACACACGGTCAGTAGTCGGTTCCAATGTTAGACCGTTCAACTACTTATTGGACTGGTCCGACTAAGAGTCGAGGCTATAATTCTAATAGTATTATGGATTTTCGACTTAGGTACTATATTCCGTAAGCGTGACGGGCTTAAAGGAGGCTATGAATTATATAGCGATGCTAAAAAAAGTGATAAGGATAGTAAGAGCTTCGAATAGCTCGGATTTGTTATCACAATATGTCATAATAATGTGGTTATAGATTAGTAATATCTATTATGATTAAATATTCACTATAAACTGTAGCCATCAAATCCATGAATAGGACCGGTGAACTAATAGTCGGATCGGTCCATAAACAACATGGACCAGTCGACCGACTATTAATGAAATACTCCAACTGGTCCGCCAGACGGTCCAATGGACCGGTCTGGACTAGCATTGAAGCGGTTGACGGTGGACCGTTGGGACTTGGGAGCCTTGTATCTTCATCACCATGCTTCTTTTGTGTCAAAGAGTAAGTAGTTGAAGGCTCTTGGATTTGGTGGAAACCGACGATGCTGTGAAGAATGGATGTAGTTCAATTTGTAAACGTGTCCCTTCCCATCGATAGTGGCGACGCCGCAGGATTCGGATGACTTCTTCAAAAGATTAATAATTCTAATACCTCCCATGTCAATGGCTCGAATCGTATGCTGGCTGCATTTCGTATCCATCCAACATTTCAAAGACCGCCCATTGTCTAGAACCGTAAGGATGACATCTGGAGGTTTTCGTGTAAAGTCAGCAACAGTCAAGGTCACTGGCAATTGCGGCTTACCTTCGACACCATCCTGCTCATCAAGGCCGATTGTATATCTTGGAAACCCTGCGCGCCACGATCTCCTCCAACTCGTCCCGTCGCATTCGAGCTTCCTCGTCACTAACATGCGGACTGGCATCAGGAATATAGGATATCAGACCCTGTGGACCCTGCGTAAAACGAATGCGCCCTGCCAAAGCACTCGGCAAGAATTCTTCAACAGGGTGGTCTCGGGCAAATTGTGTAAATGCGCAACCTGGGCAGAAATACAAAGTATGTGCGGCATCGAACAACCGGATGTGAAGGCAGTGTTTCAGAAAGTCGTACTGAATGACTGTCACAGAGGACAATCCTGCCGGTATGTTCTCCAGCGCCATGCTCCAGTGTAGGATTGAGAGTGCCAGCTCCCGCAGGTTTTTGTAATTATCCTGCCAACCCTGCCTAGTGTGGCTGGAGCTGGGGTGCCCACGGCGGTCTAGTAGCGGGAGGGCGGCACCACTACAGTCCAGCGGAGTTAGCAACTCGGTGCACGGTGGGTAAAGCGATTTAGAGACCGTGCTTACAGGTCGAAAGTCATGTTGGTGATGAGCGAGCGGCTGCCTTGGAATTCTCTTGAGAAGAATTGCATTGTGTTAATGGGTTCGTCCATGACAAAGCTGTTCTTCTTGTAGAGGTATCCGATACCTTCGTCACGGATTTGCTTGCAGGTACCCAAGATTGAAGGGTGCACAGATACCGAGTCAGCAGAGTATGGCCGAACCTCCGTGTTCGACACTAGGAGGTATCTGAGTATATCGTCTCTCAATTCAAATGGCAGATCTAGCAGAGAAGGCGGTTGACGCTCCACAACAACAAGGCGTGTCGATGGCTGATGGATTTCCGGTCTTACGATGTCCATGTCTTCAGTCAAGTGCAGCAAGGCCAGTTGGGGGACCCGCAAGTCTAGAGTGTCTTGCATTCTTGAGGGTATGGTGGCTCTGGAGAAATGGTCAGTGGCTTTGCGGGTCTAAGGATCTGCGGAGGCTTGCATAGACACTCACTTGTTGGGAAGCAGGCAGGTAAGTATCCAAGGTACCGATTGAAGTTCTATTGTCTTCGAACACGGTAAGAGGGCAGGCAATCTGTGATTTGGTAGCCTTGATGTAGGCTGCGTCGTTGAAGGAAGCTGTCAGAGTACTTTAAGGTTGAAGGATTGAGGAAGGAGCCAGACCGAGCCCAGTGTTGAGAGAGCAGATCACATTGTCCGACTGGACAAGCAAGACATCATGTGGTATATGTATTAGACGCTAATATCATTGCCCCAGCACAATCATGCAGCGAGAGGGGTGAATGCAAAGCTTTGCTCGACCCCAGGAGTCTGCCTTTTGTGAGAAGCGTTGCCTGTTCAAGTGACAGTGAACGAGAATATGAACTTGGAACGAGATCTGCACAAGATCAGACTCTTTATCAATACAATGGGCCTTCAATGATATTCAGACTAAATTGTTGTGTGAGTTAAGGCTACAGGCAGAGCACCTGCCTATTCGGGCCTAGCGTGTCTTGGCAGATTCACTTGCTAGGTACTATGTCCTGACTCCTCTCTACACTACATAGACCTCCTCATCAATTGAATCCTAGTTACACACCATTAAATTGATTGGCATAGTCCCAACATAAATTATGTACCAGATGCAAATTCAGATTGAGGTTTTCTGGTTGCACGTATCTTTGCTATTTGTTTGTCTCTAGTCCTGATATCAAGCCGCATGTGGTCAGAAAACTACAAATAGTAGTACTCTTCTCATGGTTGAGAAGATGATGGATGTCTGCTCCGTCAAGCGGAGGAGGGTAAGACGAGCAAGGATTTTCATGGGGCTAGTGACGCTGTGGCTTTCGGACTCTATTGAGTCTCAACTTTGAAGACGCAGTCGGGGTTGAGCTAAAAGACTGTGATTCATGGAAAGTAGAAATACACGTCGAATATTTCCAATAATCTCTGAGCAGGTTCGACCATTGGTTGGCTTTATAAGAGCAGTTTTGCAATGTTGAAAGCGGGTTCAGGAAGGGAAGAGTGCAATCGTGGATAAAACTTGCGAATGAATACCCTCTTGCACAAGGATTTTCGACTTCGTGATCGCTATCCAACTGTGAATGCTGATGACGTGTTTTCGTTTCGCCGTTGATCTATACTTTTCCACAACTAAGAGTGACACTGCGCCTGTTCGACAAAGAAGTCTTGGTCTCATTGATACGTTATGAATCCTCCAATCCCATTGTATTTGTCACGGAACTCACTTGACGCAGTTGGGCTCGCAACAACAGACCGTCGCCGAGCTGTGAAATCATGAGTATTGCCAGCAAGCAGACCAAAAGCGAATGACCGAGGGGTCGACTTACTACCGCCCCTAGATTTGCTTCTGCCATTCTTTGACTTCTTGCAAGCCGGCAACGACACCCTTACTTTTCAATGCATGCCCTTGTAACCACTCTTGCTTCTGTGTCTCGTCGATGTGCCCTCTCAGCACGATCAATTTTCGAAGTACTACACGAACGATAGCCCAAACGCGGAGGCAGCATACCTTTTGGCAAACGGGGAGGTCACATTTTCAGTCCTGCCAGCAACGACTGGCACGTGGAAAATTTTATGACGACTCGTCGTAGATGGAGTTCGTTGAAACACATTTGTATATGAAGAAAGTGATCATGACCTCGCTGTAGAATTGCTTGTTAAGCAAAGCGAGACGACGAGTTTCTGATTTTCTGGACCATTGTCTCGCATATTCCAGTCTTGAGGGGTAGGAAAGGTCGAATCTTTCTCCACAGGGTTTTCCTCTATAGGTTTCGGCAATAAGTCCAATAACCATCCTCGCTACCATCTCGCGAATCTCAAAGGGAGGCGACAGAAATTGAAAGCCATTGAAAGACCGCCATCTTTCGTGAACTCTATGGTGGAGCTGTGCAGGCACGTACTGCAAACATTTCCTATTGATCGACCAGGATTCCCGACATCGATTGTAACTGCATATATCAGAAGCGTTTATGTTGTTCTTCTTCAAGCTCCCAACCGAGGCAAGGATGGAGGTCAACGCTGCAGTCTGTAGACCTTTACTTGCCATGATCTTTGCTCCTGGCGTTTGCCGGATGTGCATCTTGACTGGCAGTGCACGGGGAGAACGATGGCTGTAGAACCTCTATCTGCTGATCTTCTTTGTTGATCTGGGTTGCCGCCGCTTGCTGGGAAAAGAATGATTTATTCGCTGCAAGCGATGCACCTGGCATTGTAAATACGAACCAGAGATTTACCTGCAGAGAATACATATTTGTTCACTGTATGCTTGACTGGCCAAAGATCCCAGACAAGATCCTGAGTTGATTCTGAGCCTTCTTCATCACAGGGCTATCCCAATCATGGACTGCGTAGAAAGGTTCCGAAGGGACTGAAGGCAATAGACCTGCCATCATGTGGATTGCAGTGACAGCAGTCTCTGTGTGAAAGAACTCAAGGTTCTTGCAATTATAAGTGGTGAACCTCAAGTTCTCTCTCGGTTCATCTAGTGTTCAAGGCTTGATGGCGATGTCTCAAGGGGTGAACAAGAGACTGACAAAGAGAGGAGAGTAAGATGCTATCATTGTGACATTAGTCGTCCTGACCACCTCACTGATTAGAGTGATGAAGATGGTGGTACGAAGTAAGGTAGACCTTAGTTTAGATAGGATGTCTTCTTGAAGTGAAGTTCGCTTCTCTCAACACACTTTGCGGACTTGGGGGCAGAGCAGTCATGCCGGTGAGGCTGTTGTTAGACTCTAAACCGTGTTGTGTTTACAGAGAAGGATCTCTGCTGATTAAGAGTCAAGACGACATACTCAATCACAACAGATGATCCTGTACCAAGCTTGCGGCTCATAATGAAGTCAGTTTGGGATGAGAGGCGCTACGAGGTTTAAAACACTAGCGGTGAAAACTATTTCCCCTACCTTACCTTAGTCATCGTCACCATCGCAACTTTCACAAGCCACTATCATCAGCATTTCGTAGCGCCATCTTCGTAGCATTACAGCTGTTTCCTAAAAAATAGTAATAAAGCCGGTCCATCAACTTCGACCGCATCCAATGACTCGATCACAACCTAACAACATGCCTAGACGGACATCAGTCAACCAAGGCCACCTAAACCTACATCCAGACGTTCAACAAGACAAGCCAGGACCGAAAGGGAACGAGCCCAAAGACCTCATGATTACACCCCAGGTGTTAAATGCTCCATGGGCGAGGCCATGCAGAGAATGCCGCAGCCTAGGAATACCCTGCGGCGAATTGAGGAGGATGGGTGAACAGTGCCCCCAGTGCGCGACACTTGGGTACACCTGTCATTCAACGGCCGAGGACGCCAAAAATGCTATAATCACGGATATGATGGCGAAGCTTCGGCAATCCGCCATCATGGACGCTACGGCCGCTGATGTTGAAACCTCCGCTCGGCACGCCTGGCGCAAAGAGAAGGTGCCTCCGGTCGACGTTGAATCGTATACGCAGCCGTTTCTCTCCTTCATCTCCGAGAACCCCACTACCTTTCACGCTGTAGCAACCGTATGCAAGAGACTCGAATCGCGTGGCTTTACGAATCTATCGGAGCGCGACTCGTGGACAAGCAAGCTTTCAAGAGGTGGCAAATACTGCTTCACACGAAATGGCAGTAGTGTGATTGCTTTCGTCGTTGGCAACAACTACGAGTCCGGAAACGGAGCAAGTGTCATTGCTAGCCATATCGATGCTCTTACTACACGGGTGAAGCCCATTCCGACACTGTCTACCAAGGCAGGCTACATCCAGCTTGGCGTCGCGCCTTACGCTGGAGCGTTAAACAATACCTGGTGGGATAGGGATCTAGGAATTGGAGGGAGAGTGTTGGTGAAAAATAGTAAGACTGGGAAGATAGAGACGAAGTTAGTCAAATTGGGATGGCCTATTGCCAGGATACCGACATTGGCGCCTCACTTTGGCGCCGCTGCGGACCTCTCGCATCCCAACAAAGAGACCGAGATGGTTCCTATTATCGGCTTGGACAACGCACAGTCCGAGGATGATTCATCGGATAAACGACAGGACTTCAATATCCTAGGCGGCGCTGGGACCTTCACGGCTACACAGCCAGAGCGATTGGTAAAAGCAATAGCAGGAGAGATGAACATCCAAGACTGTAAGCGTTGTATTCTGTCATACTAATCGAGTTACTAAAATCTGCCAGATAGCAGCATCGTCAACTGGGAGCTCGAGCTTTTCGACACTCAACCGGCCCAGCTCGGCGGCCTGGACAAAGAATTCATCTTCGCAGGGCGTGTCGATGACAAACTCTGCTCCTTCGCCGCTATTGAGGCACTCATTGCCTCCAGCCTTGACGACACTGACTCCAGCTCCATCAAAATAGTGGGGTGCTTCGATGATGAGGAAATTGGCTCACTTCTTCGCCAAGGCGCGCATAGCAATCTTCTCCCAAGCGCTCTGGAGCGCATCTGCGAAGCTTTCTCCGAAAAGAGTTGCGGGGCCAACTGCGTGTCCCAGATGTACGCGAATAGCTTCTTGATCTCTGCAGATGTCTCTCATGCCGTGAATCCCAACTTCATGGGCGCATACCTGGAGAACCACGCCCCGAGGCTCAATACTGGCATTGCCATCCAGGCAGATCCGAATGGCCATACTACGACTGACGGCATCAGTACGGCTTTCCTGCAACGCGTTGCTGACAAGTGTGATGCCAAGCTGCAGGTCTTTCAAATCAGGAATGATAGCAGGAGTGGTGGTACTGTGGGGCCGATGCTGTCAAGTGCGATGGGCATGAGGGCGATCGATGCGGGCTTGCCGCAGCTCAGTATGCATAGCATTCGGGCGACGATCGGCAGTCAGGATCCAGGGCTAGGTGTGAAGCTATTCAAGGGCTTCTTCGATCATTTTGAAGAGGTTGATGCGGAGTTCAGGTAAGCTGGGAACAGCGGAGGGATGATCTCTTGTACGAGCCCCAGGCATCATCGAGCATTGCCTGGCATCTCTGCTGTAATCAACAGATTGAATGCTCGGACTCTGTAGTTTTATGACAAACAAAACGTCATTTAGCAAGGACAATGCTGCCGAAAAGAATCAAACTCGTGGCTTTTCAAGCTCTTCTGAGATTTAATTTGCATCTTGAGCGGCGGCGATCATCACTTCTTCCCCACAGTCCCAGGCCGACTCAGTCAGAAGTCGACACTTTGGACCCCCGTTCCCATCTTCTCATGGTATCAAACGCGGCGTCACAAGTCCTTCAAATGTCAATTGGGCTTTCCCGTCGATTGCTTAGCTGCCATCTGGTTTAGCTGTTGCCAAAGTCATTACTGTCCGTCATCAGACTCAGAATAGTCTCCCCTGTTGTCGCTGTGGCTGCGTCGGTGGGGCCCCACTTGCAAAACGAAGGGCTAGCACTGATGGACAATAAAAGAATAACACGAGATGTCCTTTACCGGTAGACAGACGCAAAGGTCTCAAGTGTAAGGTCTCGTAGCATGATCCTTTGACACGCACTCTTTTCGATCGCATTCTGGCGCAATCGATCATGTGATCAACACCACTAGCTTACTCGACAATGTGAAAGCATGTCTGTCTTCGAACTTTTACAGTACCTCAAGATCACTTGTTCTTGTTGCTACCTTCTACGTTCTCCACCCGTTATCTCAGTCCACTTTACAAAACACTCAAGTCACGAAGCGGTTGACGAAAACTAGCTGCTGCAGCGAGCGGTGTGAGGCATTCAGAGCTGCAACTTGAAAATTCTAGAAACGGTGGATAGCATCCAGGAACTCCATACAACGCAAATCTAAAATCGACACTCTTTAAAAAGCATGTACGCTACCAGAGTTCAGGAAAACCTACTGACCAGTGCTAGGCAACATGCGGGCTCAGCACCTTCCTTAGTCGCAGACCTCTGAATATCATGTGTTTTGAATGCAAAAGACGAAAGTTGTCTTCATGTAAGGGATCCACAGCTTGCTAGGAGCACGGCGTCTGGAGCACCTCATAGCTATCCTTTCAAGCCGTCGATCGCACCTTCAGCACCTTTCGAATTACGCAGAGTACGGTATAGAACTTTCAGAGATGCCGCATTCGTGGATCTGTTTGGCGTGGATACCGGCTTCATTTGTAGCTTACTTAAAGTATCGCTACAAGCCAATACCAGCAGTCCAAGATATGCAATTCGAAGACATGATAACCTTGATATGGCACGGTCAGACCAACAAGGATTGGAAAGCTGCAGCGCCGTTACCAAAGGCCCCTCCCGAACGAATTATACAGGATCTGGGCAACGCGGTGACGCTGGTGTATTGGACACCGGTCGGACGGAAAATGTCCGCAGAGCTCCAAAGGGGTCGGGCCTTCCGTCAATGTTCATAGATCCTGCAGCCAATGGACGATGACCCGCCCATGGCGACGGACCTAGCCCCGGTCGGAACTTGCACGTGGTCCTTCCGCTGCTGCATCTGTTGCTTTGCAATTTCCCCAAGTTGTCAGGACTACAACCAATCAAACGCCATGCCGAGGATCTGCTGATCAGCAGCGGCGACGAGATGCCGAGACTCCGCACTTGAAGGCCACCAATGAGAGATGTTACCGCATCATGGTTCTTTACCTGCGCCTTTGAAGTTTCAGAGTCCACCGGACGCAGATGCGCACACCACATTGGCTGCGGAGATGTAGGTCGAAGGCTGTGATACCATACATAGAGTGGCGACTATGACCGATAATTGTTGGGGGAAACATTATCTTGTTCACAAAGCACTTCACCTTTCGGCCATCATCTCGAGCAATCCTCCAAACCTCATGTTGGTACAACCTGACTTTCCAATCCTCTATCCGTGAGCTGTAAAGTCCGTTCCAAGAGAGACACCCCTCGCTCCCCACTTTTGTTGACCCTTCACACTTCCACAACCTCACTCTGCCACCCTCCCCCCCGCACGCACACCATCTCAGAACAAAGTATGGGCCCCACAATTTACAAAACGCCGGCCAGCAACAAAGCCCCAGCCCGTCGCGCTCACAAAACGCGTCCTGACAACGTCTCCTCCTCCCCCTCCTTTTCACCGCCCAAGAATGTCGTGCAGCCAGTCCAGAAGACCATCCAGCGCGAAACCACCGTGGGGAGCACGCCAGCCAACGACTGGATTTCAGCCATTGGACTCGACAAATCGGACCTTCGTCGCGCCTCCATCTCCTCCTTCCCCCCACCCCACCGCTACCCGAAACCGAGCCAACCGAAGAATCCCACACCCACCAGAATCATGACCTCCATCAACGGAGTCCCGATGTACTCCCACGGCACCTCCGCCACCCCTTTGGCCCCGCACAAGATCCTGCTTCCGAAACTCGACCCCACGCTCCGCTCCGCAGCCCCGGTCTTTTCGCCCTCCTCCTCCCGCTCCGTCGCTCCTCCGGCCCAACAACAACAACCACAACAACAACATACGCCAGCAGACGACACGTTCCGGACCCCGCCACCCTTCGACCCTAAGAAGTGCCACTGGCGCGCCCTCCGCGATGTCGCCTTCGTACTCGACGGGCGCGTGGTACTTTCGTCCGAGGACCTCTGCGCGCTGCTCCGCTTCCGGTACGCGCGGACTGATCCGCTGATGGCGGGTGTGGAGCTGGGACATGTGGGGGCTATGTATGGTTTTTGTAAAGGTTGGCCGAGGGAGTTGTATGAGGAGAAGGCGGAGAATCTGATTCGGGTGCAGATGGGGATGGATTTGAAGCTTATGAGGGAAGGGGGGCTGGGGGTCGTGAGTGAGGATTTTTGAGGGGCGGAGGGAGGGGGTGGTGGTGGGACGTATATGGGCGGATTGGTTCGGGGCGCTTTGGCGGGAGGAGTTTGATGGGATGGGTTTTACGGGTGGCGAGTATTTACTGTTGAATAGTATTGACGTTAGCTTCGGGATGCTGTTCGTTGGCTATTTTTCTATCGACATTCAAACTTTTTCTCTCGGCTGTTCTATATCTATAACATTCCCGGGCACTAAATTTCTTTATTCCACGTTTATTGATCTCAAGGATATACCGTTTGCCTAGTATTTCCGACTGCATCTGTTGTAGGCGGCTTTCGATTCTACAAGATCAATCTATGAATTCAAATCGTACGTAATGTCTGCTTCTGACGACGAACAAATCAGGGATCAAACATGCCCGAATTGTAGCTACCGTAACTTGATACCATTCTCCTTCTCCTCAGGCCCCCTGCCTGGCCGGTAAAACCGTCGTATGGCTCCTCCAATAGCTTAGAGATGGGGCAGAATCTCGTGTATTAGTCTGGCAAATTCTCGGGTGCGGTAAACGATAGTGCGCTCGGCCACCCCTGTTATGCTTCGCAAATGCCATGCGTATCACGCGCCCTGATTCGTATCCGGCATTTCTGGTGGAGTTCATCTCCGACTCTCGAATTCCTTGACGCTGAGAAGCCTCTCGCAGGGGCCGGGAGTCCATCGGAGGCCACTCTCGCGTGTCGGAGGCTGAGGCTCTTTTTTTTGACATCGATCCGTAAGAGCTGAGGGGGGACAATCACTTAGAAATTGGGAAGTCTTTTCTGTCTACATCACGGCCTTGGAACGCCGACACAACATATCGAGAAGGCTGTCAAGGAACAAAGCTGGTGAGGTGTTAGCGGTAGTACGTTACGATTGTATTGAGGAGGCCGTCTTGTCATCTGAGGCTTGTAAAGCGGAAGTCCTTGGTCCGGAAGTTAGATAGGCATTTCCTTTTTGGTAAACCGCTTTCGAGACGTCAATAATTTTCGGAAATCTCCACAGTTTGCACATATTCTCGCCAGCGTATTGGTGATCATCGCCTGCGAAATGACAATGAGTCTCCACCGGCTGCAGAGAATGAAGCTTGGATATTATCAAGCGGATTTTTGGGCGAAGCTGCATCAATGGGTGAAACAATCGACAAGATTCTGGGGGTTTTGCATCAAGTTTTTCAAATGATATTACTTTGTACCTGGCGCGATAGCAGTCATTTCGTATTGCTGCAGACGTTGGTCTGCTTGGGCGCGCTTTTTTGCGCTGATCGTCCTTTTGTAAGGCGCTATGAGAACCATTGCTGACAGACTGTGGTAGGAAATACGAGCAATAGCTGGGGTCGGCGGCAAAATTTGATGCCCGGATCTCGACATCAGCCTTAGGAGGCGTGGTGGCAAGCCAAATCCACAGGAGAAAGAGCACTTTTTGTCATGAAGTTTTGGATGTTAGGGGCTGGGAACGACGGATAGCAAGGCTCCTTTTCACGCTCACGGTCAAATACTACAGGAATATTACCCACAATGTCCGCTACGCCCCTGCCATCTTGCCAACCGCCTACGTAGGCGCTTGCCACGCCAATTCTTCCCGTAGACCTTTGCATTTCCAGTCTCATTTTTTAGATCCCTCTGCTCTTTCGATTTCTCACTTGGATTATGGAAGTGATGAACCGTTCGCTGGGACTCCAGGCAAATTAAAGATATCCTCTTCTTATTATGATTTTCGTGATGTAGTATGGCTCACGTCCTTGAATTGATAAAATGTAGACGGCAGACGTTCTTCCTCGATCTGCTCTGTCAGAGATAGAACCGATCAATTTGGTGTCAGGACAGCATTTTCAAGATTTATTGTTGTACAGTCCACTTGTTATCTGAGACGCCAAGGTTCCCCTTTCTGGTTCTGCGCACCATACATATAAGGCTTGATGTTCGGACTTTTTCGCTGTTGTCCTGGTGGATTAGACAATTACCTGTAGGCGAGATGGGGACACCATAAGGGAATTCGAGGTTCTTGAAAGCCTCGGGCATCAGTTTATGCATTATATGCATTTGGCTTTTATGTTGGACGGTTGAGTGCCAGACTGGGCCGGTAATGTGCGGTGTTTTCAAGAGTAGAAAGGAAGGAACGTGATGCACAGTCGCAACTTTGAAGGTTGTGGATTGTGCCTGCTGCGGTAACAGGAAGGATGATCCCGCATCTGAGAATGAAAGTGTGGACATGTCTACTTTTGCGGTGCCTCTGCCTTGCTTACCAGAGTCTGTATATACGAGTCCAGTGGTGCCTCAGTCATCAGTGACTTGTGTAACCTCAGATGAAGTTGGAATTTCCTGAAGTGGTTTAGCTATGTTGCGGCACGACCTCGTCAAACAGAACCTTCATCCTACACCACTACTTGCCCATAGAACTAATAGTGAGCAAGGGTCTCCGTGTAGAGGCATTGGAATTATGTTTGATAAGTGTTTCAATGGGTACTGACCTCGCCCCCTATTACCTGTTGAAGATGTCTATAAGCCTGTCGTCTTGAAACTGTGCTTGTTGGCATCCTTTGAAAGCCTTGACAGCCGTGAAAGCTTGACTCAATCCCTAAGGAACCCGACTGGCCGTAAATCTTGAGGTCTTCAAGATCATTTTACCTAGCTGCGATTCCCAAGACATGCGGCAAGAAACATGTTTCGGAAGTTCAAAAGCTGGTGAACACAGGACTAACAATTAAGGTCTTAAGGTGCGCTGTGTACATCCGAGGCTTTGCCAGCAGTCAACTCTAGGCTTGATCTCTCACATGTCTGACGACCTACGAATCATTGGAAGCCGCCTGATCCCCCTTGCATCTGGCGACCTGCGGGTTCCACAAGACTTCAAAAGCCGTCAAACAGCGGCCCGATTCCCCTAACACTTGGCGGGCTACACATCTTCCAAGCTTTGAAACAGGTGGGTTTAAGGCAGATTAAAAACGTAATACAGTTTCAAGAAGAGATGACAGCGCATTCGGCTGCGTTTTGAGGGCTAGCTGCCTCAGTAGGCTCGCAAAAGGGAGTAGAGTTGCGCAGTGACCTTGCCAAAAGTATACTCGAGGTGAGAGATATGTTGATTATTTCACTGGGTTCTTTGAGGGTATAAATGGTGTATTCTATTCATCTGCGGCGACTATCTGAAAAAAGCGGGCATAAACAGCAACTGGGATGCAACGCCAAATTCATCCCCATGTCCTTCTTCTGTCACGCGGCTATAATCCTGCTTGGACAGCCATGACAATGATACGGTCTTTCATTGTCCTGCTCTCCAATCTTGTCAATGTCTAGGGACAGCTATTAGCATTGATCTCGGATTTGCGTAACTAGATGAGCATGACTTACCCTTCCACGCTATTCGGCCTCTTCTGTCTTGTCATCCCCTGTGGTGGTGATCTGTTCGGTGAGGGCGCTACGGCCGTCGTTGAGGTTGGTGGATGTGAGCTGGCGGCTGAGGTTGGAGATCGCAGCAAGCTCCTCTGTCTCCCCCTCCGCATTCGCAATCGCCTTTACTGCAAACTCAGGTCTCTCCTCCTCGGGCTTAGTGGTGGGGAAATCTTCCTCGAGGTCGGGAGCGACTTTGGTCACCATGACGGTATGCTTGGTGGTGGCTGCCTCTCTTTCGACCATAGCACGGGCATCGGCTCTGCACTTGGCCTTCTGTTCAGTGTTTGACCGTGTGGCGTATTTTGCGCCTAGGTCGAAGCTGACTCTTGTCGAGGCGGAGGCGTCGCTGTCATCGGATTCTGTGCTGGTGAGTGAGATGCGGTCCTCTGGGGCTGTGGACATGCGATAGAATTTTTCGCATGTGGCGGCGTCCATGCCTC
This sequence comes from Letharia lupina, assembly GCF_014066315.1. Taxonomy (NCBI): domain Eukaryota; kingdom Fungi; phylum Ascomycota; class Lecanoromycetes; order Lecanorales; family Parmeliaceae; genus Letharia; species Letharia lupina. The sequence continues at coordinate 256,318 of NW_023502990.1, read as the reverse complement.
GGTCATCTGGTCGTAGGTTGCTCATGTCTCCATGGTGCTCTAGCTTGGGGCGTCTCGATCGGATGACATCGCGCTTCGAACGCTTTGGGTTGGGGCTGGGGGTGTCGGTGACGCTGACGCTGACGGTGTGACTGCTTTCGTCGACTGGGTTGACAGTGGCCGTTTCTTCATGTGGCTCGCTTGATGGGACGGATTTGACTGGGTTGACAGTGGCCGTTTCTTCATGTGGCTCGCTTGATGGGACGGATTTCGAGTGTGCTGGGCTTTCAGGCTTGGGACGTCCGGATCCGATGACGGCGCACTTGGTCTTGGGACGGCGAGGGCCTTTGAGGTCGGTGAACTGGATGTCGACGTCGGGAGTGCTTCCATAGTGCAGATCTCTGGCGACGGCGAGACGGACGGGAGTTCGTGTGCGCCCCCATGGTGTTCCTCTCCATTCATTGAAAGCGTCGGGGCTTAGGGGAGTGTCGTCAGGGAGGAAAGTAAGAGAGTTGCAGTGTTCTGTTGGGGACACGGGTCCGTTGTAGAGGAAGGCTGGGAGATGAAAGATGGACTGGACGTTATTGGCCATCTTGCTTGATATCGCTGGAGTTGAGATGTTGTTGCTGTTGCTGTTGCTGGATGCCTGTTGAGTTGTCTTTGCTAGTTGGGACTGGTAGAATAGCTGTGTCTGTGTTCTGGAGTTGGTTGTAAGATGGGAAGATCAGGAGATTTCTCGAGGTCTAATATACAAGTCGAAGAAATATTGCAATTGTCGATTTGACTCATGGGGCTTGGATCTTGGCTGCCCAGAGAATTGGTATATTCGAATATATGTATAGGCCGGCCATTTCAGGCAACGTTGCCAAGTAGTTAAATGCATTACTCCGGAATTTTTCTGAGTGAGAGTCAACCCTTGCCCTTTTTGTATTTCATCGTGTGATATTCGGTTCAGAGATGAGGTGATTTGAGAGTGACGGGTTGGGCCAAGTTTGAGGATGCCAATCAAGGCGAAGGGTGCTTATAGTAGACGAGATGGATTTCAAGGCATCGACCTCATTGCTTTGGACTAAGAATGGACACGAGATGGTACACAACTGTAGCTGGGCTATAGTAGATTGCTTTGAACTGAGACACAACCCAACCTGTGAAAGTAGACAAATCGATTTTGGAGGCTTGTTATATATCGATCCGCACCGGAGCAGAATCCAAGAAAGAGACTAAGGAATAGACACAAGGTATTAGTGCAATGGACTGGACTGCGATAGAGCCCGAACGTGTCGTCAGAAACGATGTGCGTAATACACAAAGCTTGGGCTTGAAGCGATGGGAAAACCATACTCTCGAGAGGATAAATTCAAACTCTGATTTATGGGAGCTCTGAGCTCTCTGCAAACCGAGCGTCATTCCAGGCAGTCGCCCTCCTTGATTGGCACTCACGGTCACCTTTGAGCGCAGATGGCTCGGTCTTACCCACAGAGGCACCTTAGCACCATCGCTGCTTTTGTGTTCCATCTTCCAATCACCTTCCTCAATTCTTCGATTTATTCTTCGATCCCTTCTTCTTCCTCGACCTCGAGGCCCTCTTCTCCGTCCTTTTCGCCCTCCTCGCGTTCAACTTTCGCCATGCCTGAAATCGACCACGTTTCTTAAATTCTCCGACCTTCACTTGCGCCCTCTCTGCCACCCTCCCAATATGCCGATTCGACTCTCGGTATTGATAGCCCGGCCTTATTCCCATCTGCTTCAACTCCGGCATCTTTGCCCTTGTCCTTTTATCCTGCTGCCTTAATGTTCCGCCTTGCTCTGTCATGCCTCCAACCTCCAGTGCCTCATTTCCTTCTCCGCTAGTGACTCTTGGGGGGGTGATTGTAGCAAGCGTTCCCATCTCCCTCTCCCTTCCCACCAACCCCAAACGCCGATTCCTTGGCTTATTCCTCGGCACCGGCAACTTCATCCCCCTCTCAAACACAACCCCAATATACTTCCTCTTCGGATGCGTTTCGGGATCCTTGTAGAAGCAGACGTACCCCTTCTCCTTTGCAAATATCGTGTGGTCCCGACCCATGTCGCAATTCTCGCCGGGAAACCAGTGTGTGCCGCGTTGGCGGAATATGATGTTGCCGGGAACAACGAGCTCGGAGGCTCCCTTTTTGGCGCCGAGTCGTTTGCCGGGGCCCTGGGCGGCTTTGTTGGCGCGGCCTTGTGAGGCGTGAGAAGCGGGGCGGGAATGGTAGAGTGGGAGGAGGGGGAGCCATTGGAATAAGGGACAGGTGTGAGAGGGCAGTGTAAGACGTGGTGATCGGAGACATAGAGGACGCATGTTTGTGGTAGATGAGGCGCTTGGGATGCAATGAAGTTGACCTCTGCCGTCGCGAGATCAAAAAGAGGACCCACACTAGAATTAGTCAGCAAGGTTCTGCAAAACATCGAACAGCTGGCCTCTCTTTCCTCAACCTCGACATTGCCGAACATCCTGCAATGAGGGTCATACAGTTCGCTCTACTTTGCTCGCTAGCTGCTCTAGCATCCGCGCAATTTCAATTTTTCGAGCAAATGTTCAATCAAGGTGGCCAACAACAGCAACAGCAGCAGCAGCAACAACAACAGCAAGCCCAGAACGTCGCCAGCGATTCGGAATGGTATCAGCGAACATACGAATCCGGTAGCGTTCTTCCATTTATCCCGTCTTATAAAGAACCGCGCTAATTCAATCCTCAATCGCAGCCCGTTGTTCGAATTACCTCTGCCCCGGCACCCTCGCCTGCGTTCACTTCCCGCATCATTGCCCTTGTCCATTCCCGGCTGTCGAAGATAAAGTCGAGCTGGGAGACGGAAGTGCGATATGTGTCAGTAAAGGAGGTTGGAAACAGGGAGAGGCGGCGAGGAAGATTGAGTTGGCGAGGAAGGGAATGCTGTGATGGGGGATCGGAAAACATGGACGTTTGACCTGCATCGATCGCATTTTTCAAACGAGTCTTCATATACTTTCAAGATACTTATACCACGGGTTCATTATATGAGAGACCGGTTTCGATGGCCAGGCAATTCTTGTCATGCTCGACATCATCCGGCACGGAAAGGATCGATTTCCTTGGAGTTTGAGACTCTGGCTATGGTATATGTGGCATGACTGGAGCTTCCCTCGCCTGGCCCAAGCGCTGGGATGCCGGTGCATATATTTTATTCTCTTCTCTAAATACCATTGCGCTCTGTCCTGGTATCCAGCCATGACCATACATAACCCGTTTTGCACTTCAAAGAGAAATTTCCCCTCTTTCCTGCCATCTGCGGATCTCTCTAGATCCACTGTAGCTAACGACTAAGTTCAATGATCTGTTACGGTAATGAAATGAGAGATCTGTAAGACTTGGGATTGGAAGGGCCAGAGTGGGCTGGGGATAATTATTTGCAAAATCTCTCCAAATAAAACCTCTCCAGAGGGAAGTCTGCTTCAGCTGTGGCTGCGGATGGGTAGGGGGTTACATGGTGGGTCTATTACAAGCTACGTCTGAAGCTTTTGACCTCAGCCAACGCACAGAGCGTTCGGCTCTTATGAAGTGTCTCCTTGATAATTGCAATTCGTTTGTGTGCGTCCATGGTGGTATGTACATTTGGCTGTGTATCATCCTGCACGATTTCTTGATCTTCCAAGGTATTCTACCATCGAAAAAAGACTTAAGGCTTGGTTGCTTGGTCCTTTGTTCCTGTGCCTTTCACAAGACCGCCAGAGCCTGCAAAGCCGATCTAGAACCATCATCAAATACAGTCTCATAGAACTTGGGCAGCTTCGTCTAGAGACAGAATGGAAGTCTCCAGAACAGGCAGGGAAGTGCGTGAGGTTTTCCGATGCTGCTCGTAACGTCGTTTGTTGCCTTCTTTGGCACAGAAAAGGTTTTTTATACAGCCATGGGCTCCCTTCGTTTGTACTCAAGCTACCTGCGCTTCCCAGAACAAATCCAGTACTGCTTCCTGATACTGAAAACATGGACGAAATAAGTGGTGAGCCGGAACGAAGCCCTGAAGACCAGATCATAGCTTCGTTCTTGAAGGAGCGCTCACCTACATATCGGAGCCTGAGGGAAATCAGCACCATAGTAAGTAATCCATGAATGGCTACTACAGCCATCGAGAAACCCATCTAAAGGGACCTAGCGCTAATGGAGACGATAGGTATGGAGTGACTCCAGGGCTACAGCATACTTCGCCAGGGAACGTGGTTCCGCAGATAACCCCGGTGATGAAGGTCGTAGAAAGCATTATAATCTCATGAGGGGTATCGGAGACGAAATGCAGAGAGAAACCGGTGTCCTGGAGCTTCAGCGTCCCAGGCCCGAGGTACTTGATCTCTGTATGGCCCCTGGCGGCTATACTGCATCCATTCGCAAGTACAGTCGTCAAGCGAATGTCTCTGCAATAACGTTGCCCGAAGATCAGGGTGGTCTGAAGATCCTCGTACCTCATGGCAATCGTACTCAAGTGGAAGTGTTGGAAGCCGATATTATAATGTTCGCAGCGGAGTTCGGAGTGGTAGAGATTCCAGATAATCACCCAGAAGCTTCAAAGTTCTCCAACGAGAAACCATTTCAAAAGAAGCTGTTCGACCTCGTCTTCTGCGATGGGCACGTCACTCGCACACGGAATAGGCCATCCAACTGTCCACCCACAGAACTTTCCCGACTTGAATGCAGCCAGCTAGTTCTTGCGATGCAAAGGATCAGAGAAGGAGGCACTCTCATAATCCTGCTTCACGGTGCTGATGTCTATCACAGCGTCAAATTGCTCGAAATCTTCGGCCATTTTTCCCACATACAAGTCTTCAAACCAGTCAGAGGTCACACGAGGAAAAGTTCCTTCTATCTCGTCGCAAAGGAGATGCAGCCTGGTCGCCTTGCAGCCAGGGCTGCAGTCACCCAATGGAAGCAGAATTGGAAAGATGCAACTTTCCCTGCTCCTGCCGAGGACGAAATTGATGCACATAACGAGACTGAAGCCTTGCTCAAGCAGGTTGAGCGCAAGGAAGACTCGTCAAAGCTTGTGGAGAACTTTGGTGCACGACTCATTCAGTTGGGGGAGCCAATATGGGAGATACAAGAGAAAGCTCTGAAAGCCTTGATGGAAAGATTGGAACAAGGATCAGCAAAGCCTGGCATGGAGAAATCGGCCGAGACCTCGGAAGAATGTACTACCGCAGACCCTGCAGTTCTGACCGGATTGGCTAGAGACACCGACGACTCGTCCTAGTTAGTGTTGGATTCAGCCAATAGGAGGCCAGCATGGCTACACTAATAAGTCCCTACTGGTGTTGACTACCCCTCACAGTGGCAATGGCTCATGGCCTTGGCATGGGTTTCACATGATAAATAGGTAGACCTCCTACACCTTCTTACATCCTTCATAGAACATCACAATAGAATACTATTCTACATATATATAAGACCACTGAATACACCCATTATTCAATAGTCAGAAGCGTCAGTTGCCGATACCTTGGAGGAGGGCGTCAACGTTGAGACTAGGGGTGTTGATAAGCAAAAGCGAGAAGATGTCAACGAGGATGCCTTTGCGGAGGGTAGTCATGCCACTATGGGCCCGAGAGGTTCTGGACAAGCTTCAAACGACCCAGCGGAATTCCGCAGGGGCTGAGGTTCCTGAGGATAGAAGGACCTTGCCTGTGGAAGTAGCCAAGAGCTCGCTCAATTCTGATGATGTCTCTGTTGCATTTGGGGGGTTGGAGCTTGGTGACTGACGGTCTGTGCTTTTGTGCGATTGGGGCTTTGGAAACTGAGGGTTCATTTTTGGCGCAGGCGTAACGCGCATGTTTGTTGAACTTACAGCATGGTCAAAGTCTTGAGTGGCATTTCATGGTGATTATCTGCTTATTCTTGTGCAAAAGAACGAATCAACATAGCATTAGCTGAATTGAGGCCCAGATAGACCCATATGTACTCTATGTCCCCAACTGGCAGAGAACCAATCTGAGGCTAGCGTAAAGCTTGCATATGCGGGGACCGCTCCAAAGTACGTCCCCAGGTATCGGTTTCTTCCGGCAAAGCTACCTCTGTCTCGTCTTCCTTCCCGGCTTCGAATGGGTTTTGTGTCGTTCTCGGATATTCCAACCTGACCTACTTCAAGATCTGGACGTTGTTGAAGAAGGTATGTTGCATCTGGCACTATAGAATGAGAGTTGGGAGGGAGGATCCGAAGCGGTAGCCGGCTGCGTTCAATTATGTTGTAAGTATCGGTCCCGAAAGCTTCCACAAGACCATCCCGAGTTTATTAATTTCTCTGACCTGCGCTTGTGGAATGGTAAAGTGTTTGACCCTGTAATCTGTGCCGTCCAGACCCTTCGCACACACAAGGCGCATATTGCGGACTACCGGCGGTGGGTGGAAGCTAGCCAGCTGATCTTAGCAATACAGCGTATTAAGAGCGGCGGTACACTCATCATGCCTCTTCACGACGTTGGAGTCTATGAAACTATGAAAATACTCAGCGTCTTTGACGATACTGCCAAGATTGAACTCATCAAGCCAGTCTCGAGGCACCGAAAGAGGAGACTTCTACCTTATTGCCAAGAACGTGTAGCTTAGGCACCCAGAAGCAGTGGCCGCAGTCAATGAATGGGAGAAGATGTGGGATGGTCTTACCTTTCCCGCATTCGACGAAGATAGACAAGAAGACCCGCTAGAGATCGCTCGTGCGCGTGAGCTTGCGGAAGGAGCAAATGATCTTTTTGCGAAACTCAGTAAACGGGTCGTTAAGCTGGGGAAACCGATGTGGGAGATGCTAAAAAAGAGGCTTTGGCAAGCGCGTCCTGGACTAAGAAACAGGGGGGAGAAACGGAGTCCGATCATGACCCTGTTGGTCAAACGTCTACTGCCGTGACTGAAAATGCTGCTGCTGCTGCTGCTGTGCGTGACTCAGACGAAGATCTGGATGACGCCGGAGATCCTGATGACGTGGACACTGCTCCTGTGTTGGAGTAGCGATCAACGCCGATGGTAAATGATCGGCCAAAGTATGCTGAGATGTCTATCGTGATGAAGCGTTTGGATGTGGACGGTTGATGATTGTTAAGGTTCTTTATTGTGACTTACCGGCTGATGTACGCGTTATCATTATTTCTCGTAGGCTCATAGATGCGATCGACACCCATTATGCTCCATGGCTTCCACCTCCGCCCACACCATCATTGTCACCTTCAACAACGATCCTCCCCTCCACCCTGGGTGCAATGCCTTTAGTCCAATGAGGCAAGTCCCACTCTCCAGTCTTCTCTCCTACCATTCCGACGTCCCTCCTCTCTATCCCCGCCAGGTCCATCCATCTCCTTGTATAGACTCTGGCAATATGCATCTCCCTCCCCTTCTTCTCTTCCACACTTCCGACACTACCGACACTTGATGCTAGGCCATCATAATGGTGGTCTTTCTCGTCATCGGTATCGCTATCCACGAGTCTGCCGTCAACGTCCGTCTTAGCTTTTTCGGCGTAGGCTCGTACAATGCCAGTGCGATTATGCTTGGTTCCGTTCTTGAGTGTACTGGGCTCATGCACTTTGCCGCCAGCGTGGAGACGGTCGTGCACGCCGCCCCAGTGGCGATGCAGACTGGCTGACCAGCGTGCCCATTTTCCGAGAACTTTAAGAGACATGAAATACTGCCTGAGCACCATACTGATTAGTATGCCGTTCTCTTCGGAGACGATCTCTTCAGCCTCGCCGCCTTCGCTGCGAACAAGGAGAGAGTCATAGCCGTCTTTGCCACGGCCCATGTAGCCCCTCGTCGCCATGGTGTATGACTTGTCGAGGACTAAAGGCTCCCCATGGATTTTCGTCCATGTGACCCTGGATCCCGGAGCTAGGTTTGGGTTGTATGCGAAGTGGATATTCGAGACTTGCGGGAATCGACCTTCGAGCGCCGGGACTAGACGGACAGAATTCTCGAGCGCTTCGAGTATCGCTTTGCCGTTGATCCGCAGGACGACGACTGGATCCTCGAAGGGAAAGCAGTTGAGTATGTCTTTTAAAAGTAAGACGCCAGGTGGGTATATCTGATCGCCACGGACGGTGCCGGCGGCCATGAGGGCGCAATCTGCATCGTAGTAGTGCCGCATCAGGTCGCAGACGAAGTTGCCTAAATTGCTCTCCTTCGTTCTAACAGTGGTAAAGCGGCCATCCAGTGGCACGGCTGTGTATCCGATTGGTTTCTCAAGCTTGTGCCTCAGGCTCGACGTCAGCTTGTCAACAAGCTGGATTGTGGCTTTGTCTTCCGTAATCGCACGGGTGATGTCGCGGCGGATGATATCAAAGTCCCAGCCTGGCTGATCGTTTGCTTTTCGGCGCGCTTCTATGTAGCTGAGCTGCTTGAAGTCGGTACCTGATCTGAGGACGTGGGTGTCGTTGATGATTTGATGCGCATAGAAGTGATCATGGCCTCCTAGGACCAAGTCGATTAGGCCTGGTGGTGTCCTTTCTGCTAGCTTGATGTCGCTAGGCTCTCGGGCGTGAGTTAGAGCGATGATAATCTGTGCGCCTTGGGCGCGAAGTTCCGGTATTAGTTCTTTTGCGGTTTCGCTTGCAGACTTGTAGTTCAGGTTTGAAGGTAGGGAGTTGATGGTGTCCAGCCTGTATTTTTAGCGTAAACGACTAGAAAGGAACTGATAACAATACATCTCGAACTTACCATTCCCGCTCTCCAAGTCCAACAACACCAATCTTGATACCATTGGAAGCTTCCAATAATACGGTTTTATCGCAGCCTCCTAAAGCCTGGTTTTCTCCTAGACCAGGATCCAATACATTTGCCAGTAGCCAAGGAAAATTGCACTGGTTTTTCAAGTGCCTGAATTGAGCCACACCAAAGTCTAAGTCATGATTCTAGCAGCAAAAAGTGTCAGACAAGCAAGAGGTCCAGCATATGAGCACATTGATGAGAAGGATTCCATACTCACACCCACGCACGCCACAGCTGTCTTCAGATTGTTGAGAACAGGCACCATATGCCTACCTTTAGTCACTGAGCTCTCGAGGCTGGGATTGAAGGCGTCTCCAGAGAATAGCGTCAAAAGTCCTGGCAGGTTCGCATATTGCAGATGTGAGCGGTAGTGGTTCGCCACAGTCTGGAAGCGTGATATTCCTCCAACTGGCTCCGCCGAACCAGATCTGATATCTATTCAGTACAGCCTCCGGAGTATCGAACAGAATAAATTGCTTAGGTGCAACATACTCAATGTGATAGACGTCATTGAAGTGCAGGAAGCGGAGATCTGGGGGACGTTCGTGTTGGCGGTGACTTTGCCAAGTGACAGATTCCGAGTCTGGAAATTCTTTGCCAGACATCTTACATTGACGATTGTGATAGCACTGTTCCCCCGTGATGAGTAGTCAGAGTGCAAAGGAAAGCAATCATGTCCCAAAAGTGGCAAAAGCAATGCAAAACATTTGACGCGTTTGCCGCAGCCGCGGGGACAAAGAAGGAGAACAGCATCAGTAAATCCAGTAATGCTTTCGTAGCCAGTACCATGTAAACCTGTCCTGATAGCTTTTGTGGCCACTGTCTCTTCGGTTCTGAGAGCGCGACCGTAAAAGAGGGATAGTAGATCAAAGTATTGGACAATTAACTCGTCGTAGACTATAGTCATTTCTGGAGTACATTGCCCCATGGTGACGGCGTTGAGATGGTAATAGATTATGTCATTGTGGGGTGAGTCTGGAATAATGCCGGGCAAACTGGGATCGTGGACAACTCCAGATGGTCCGTCGAAGAGGATGTCTGGGTAGATGACCGGTGCTGCTGCAATACTGGGAGGACATATGAGTCTTTTTCGAACTTAACTGTTCTCTGTTGCTGAAAAGGAGGATCAGGGATCGAACGTCGCCTGGCGGGGTTCCTGGAGATCTTGCAGATCTCCAAAGGGTCGAAGAAGTCGGAAACGAGGGATTACGATTCGAATCGCGTGGACGAGAAGCAGAATTTTGTTGAGGAGTTTCAACCGGTATTCGAGGGCGCTTGGGCTGATCATAAAGATCGGCGACGCCCGATTATCAAAGTTTGAGGCAGTATCGGCTTTAGTATTCAATAAGTCTCTACATAACAATGTCTGTCACGTTTGATTTATGTTGGTGGCTGTGGTCTCGCTCTTCGCTTCTCATGACATTTCTATATGGCCTATATGCTTCTTCGCTTAAGGGACTAAACGCAGCTACCTATATGTGCTTTCGTAAGTCCAGCCGGCCATCGAAATCTTGAGCACAACCCTTCTGATCTCACACTGTAGTCTCATATCTTTCACGATCCATTGCCCAGCAACGGCTGGGTCTCTCCATCGTCTTTCTCACCTTTAGGCATTCCACGGTAGTCACCTTTGCCCACTTTCAATACACTCCAAGTTCCGTGCTCCTTAGCATCTTCAAAGAAAGCTTGGTTCTCTTCGAAGGATCTGCCGCCGGTCTCTGGACAGTATAACTGCAGAGGTTCGTTAGTTCCAGTCAGTGAGAGCTGGTTGTGGAAAATAGCTTACCCATGTCCACCACGCGGCGAAGAGGTTTGTGACTGCAAACACCAAGAAAAGCCAGTAACTCAAATTGTTGAAGCCAATAGGTGTAAGCAGGGTCACCGCAAAGTTGGCAAGTCCCCAGGTGATGACCGAAATTGCGGAGCCTTGAGCGCGGGACGTTGAGGGGAAAATCTCCGTCGGAATCAGCCAGGGCTGAGACAGCCAGCCAATGCCAAAAATCCCCGTTGCTATGTATAGAATGACGCTGCCCACGATGGCAATCGGCATGTCAGGTATATTAAGTTTGTCGGCGTTTTGTGCCAGACCACCGAGCAAGGTGAGGATCAAGAAGGAAGTCGCCATTCCAAAGGCTCCCCCAACCATCATTACGCGCCTGCCCACACGATCGATAAGTAGCCAGGCCAATGTCATCAGGAAGAAGTAGGAGATGTAGTTGCCTTGGGTGAGGTATTCCGAAACGGTAACGCCTAAGCCCAGGAGTTCAAAGATTTGCGGACCGTAGACACTGACGGCGCCATATCCTGTCAATGCCTGGTTAACTTGGCCCATGACAGTCACCATTGTCGGGTGGAATTGACTGCTTCCAGGCCAGATCATATCATTGTAGCCGATGGAGTGACTCGATTCGTCATCATGGGCCTGCTTGAGCTCATCAAATTTGCCCTTCATATCGTCTTCTCCATATATGTCAGTCAGGGCCGATTTGGCGTCCTCTTCTCGTTCATGAAAGATGAACCATCGGGGTGTTTCCGGGAGGCGGTATATGAAGGATAGTAGGAGGACAGGGTAAATCTGCATAGCAATGATGGGTATACGCCAAGCTGATAATCATTAGCTAGGTATGTGTGCAAGCACTCAGAGAACATGCCCCATTGATTGTCCTTCCCGAGGCTACTGGTGACACCAAGGTTGATGGCGAAGGCCATGTTCAGACCGAAGATGTTCGACTGGAATTCCTTTGCCAAAGCTTCTCCTCGTCCACCCTCGGAATTCAATTCTGAAGAGTAGACCGGAATGACAGCATCGATACCACCAACGCCTAAGCCCATGATGATGCGTCCCAAAAACATCATAGTCATTGCACCTCTGCTGTAGCCCAGGCCCGCAACGAACATAAACAGGTTGCCCAAAGAGGTTACTGCCAAACAAGCAAAGATACTGGGCTTTCTGCCTCCCATGTCTGCCAACAGGCTGGCGAACACAGCTCCGACTGCACAGCCGAGGTAGTAGACTGAGACGATGACACCAACGAGGGGATCTTCCCCATCGATGCCCATAGTGTCCAGATAGTTATAATTGGTGTTGATGAGGGACATCATACCCTGGTCATAGCCATAGAGGGCGATCGCCGTGGCAGAGAAGAGTACGATCTCTTTCTTCTTGTCCATGAGCGCCTGCGTGAAGACTTTTAAAGACGTCATTTTGGCGGTATTGCTGGGGGGGCTCTCTTCTGTCCAGGCGTATGTTCAATGCCTTTGATGAGATGTTGGGAAAGATTGCGAGGGTCAAAAGGCCATTTGAATGTTGTATACACTTTGGCTGAAGAGTTTTTAACACCTTTACCTTGCTCCGCATTAATTTGACCCACTCTTGACGTGATCTTAGCGGCGGTGCGGGGCCTCTCCGGACCCTGCAGATTAAGGTTCTGAGTTTTTGAGCTAAGGGAAGAGCCGAGATCTACTTAGTCATCAAAAATCTTGGGCAAGCAGCCAAATGTCCATCACTGTTGGACCTATACGCCTCTACGGTTTACCGTTTGTATGGGCATCTTTTTCTTTGTTTTAAGAACATTTGGCGGTGACTTGTACAGATATGTCAACCATCAAGCCTTCAGTAGACCCGGTGGGCGAGGGAAGCAGCACTCGGGCTGAAGCCGCGGAAGCCACACCTGACCGCCGAGAAGAGGAGGCACCTAAGGTACATGAGGTGGAGAAGATGGCATCACAGGACCCTCACAAAAACTCTGCATCTACTACATCTGCCCCACCATTGCCCGAAGAGCAGGGGGTGACTGCACCTCCTCTACCAATGGAAGCACCACCTGTGGACGATGACGGCTGGGATCCTGTCTGGGATGACACTGCCCAAGCTTACTACTTCTACAACCGCATCACTCAGCAGTCACAATGGACTAACCCTCGCATACCGGACGTTACCCAGCCTGCAGCACCAGGCGTCGGCAGCTACGACAGAATACCGGACAGAGCACCAGGAACCGAAGACTTAGCGCCAGCACTACAGCGGCCATACGGAGGATACGACCCGGCAATACATGGCGACTACGACCCCACTGCTTCTTATGCACAAGAACAACAGGTGCCGGAAGAGGCTAATGGACAGCCTGCTGATCCTGCAGCTATCTACACAGCGACTGGGGTGTTCAATCGGTTCACGGGGAAATGGCAGCCTCATAACATCAACCCGGAGAACCATAATGATGAGAATAAGAGCAAGCGGCAAATGAGTGCTTTCTTTGATGTAGATGCTGCGGCAAATAGCCATAATGGAAAGAGTCTGAAGGCGGAAAGGAGTGGGAAGAAGTTGAGCAAGCAGGAATTGAAGGCTTTCAAGGAAAAGAGGAAAGAAAAGAAGGAGGAGAAAAGGCGAGCTTGGTTACGGGACTGATTGAACGTTCATGGATGCGACACGACTTGTACATATATCATTCTGTCAAGCGAGAGCGTCTGTCTCGATGCTTTCGGCCTGTTGTTGGCCTTCATCGTGGGAGCCGATGGACATTCAGGCTTATGTAACATGGACTTAGGAGCCTCTCACACGACCCTACTTTTCCTGTCGAATGTAGGACTCATTCTCATGGTTTAAAAAATTGACTCAAATATCGCTGGTAGTCCCTCGCGGTTTTGAATTTCTTTAACATTTGACTTCCACTTCCTCCGTCTCCATCACCAACGAACATCCCCCCTCCTCCTACTTCCCCCAAAATGCCCACCGCAACACTCTCTACAATCACCACCGATCAAATTGATGATCTCCTCTACCTAGCTCGCCTCGGCGAGACCACAGACCTGACAGCGGGCGTCAACCTTTTCGCCAAGAGCCTCTCCGCTACTCCCGGCATAATTCTCACAGCAGCAATTGACAAGGACAGCGGCAATGGCTTACTGCATATGGCTGCTGCGAATGGGCATACAGGTCTATCTCGCTCAACGATTGGCGTGCGCCGTGGCCACAATGTTGACGAGGACCTAGATACGTTGAAAGAACTCCTCACTCTCTCCGCCTCCAACCACGCCCTTTCACTCAATCTACAGAACGCATCGGGCAATACGCCAATGCACTGGGCGGCTCTCAATGGCCACTTGCCCGCCGTCAAGCTACTCATAGAAGCTGGCGCGGATCCGACGGTCATAAACAAGGCTGGGAAAGATGCGGTGTACGAAGCCGAGGCCAATGAGAAGAATGAGCTTGCTTCCTGGTTGCTCACAGAGGGAAAGGGGCTGGAGAGTGCGGTTGGCGGCAGTCTGAATCAAATTGCACCGGGAGTAGGGGGAGAAGGCGATGCGGAAGGGCAGCTTGAGGAGGTGATGAAGGAGGGGGGGACGGAAGAGCAGCCTTGAGTTGTGACTTCAGCATACGAGGGTATTTGCTGCTCATCCTGGACTCTCTTACCGGTGCCCTGCCCATACAGTAGGCATCAGCAGCCCGTTCATGCAACCTTGCATTTTGCCTGATGCTTGGTCTTGCCCGTCAAACAGTGCCGCCGCCTCCCTCTCGCTCACACGCAACCTTGTCTCTTCAGCTGCGCCCAAATTGCCATTCAAACATGCTCAGAGAAGGAATCTAGGTCCTCAACTCGGAGAAAGATCCAGTTAGTATTGACGTTCCCTTGGTACATGGATTGAACGAAGATCCTGCGGAGGCCTGAACCAAAGGACGTGTCTCTTGGCCAGGGGCTCTTCTTCCTGAGGACTTGCTGAACGCAAGAATGATTTCGTGGGGCCACCATTCTCGAGTTGCTGACCATCACGATCTCACTAGCCGGATCGGGTCTTATGGCTATGTGGAGACTTTCTGTATGACGTTGCCTAACTTAGGAGTAAGGAAGATCGAGTGAGACAGTCTGTTTCTCCCTGTAGGACTGCACTTACTGCGTAATCCGTCATTCAGGAGTCTCGAATTTTCGTTTTCGTTGGCCATAGCTTGGGAGGTCTCGTGGTCATACAGGTATGCTGAGCCTGGCCAATTCAACAGCGGCTTTTCCTTGAGAATAATCTGGATCTGGTCAACTCTAGCCCCTGTCTTTGGTAGGCTCTCACTCGGTTTTCTGCGCTCCGCGGATGCGTCTATACATGCACAAGGGCGTGATCTTCCTGGGCACGCCGCGCAGGGGGACTGACGAAGGTGGATTGGCTTTCTTTGCCGCTAACGCCCTTAAAATATTCGGCAATCCAAACATGAGAATGCTTCGCAACATGAAGCGGTAATCGGATGTCCTCGAGCAAGAAAGGGGCTTTTTTGCAATAGTTGGCAACGAATTGCTCGTAGCCTGGTCCTATGAAGCGTACTCCACCGAAAAAATTCACGGTCAGCACTTGCTCCTCGACCAGTAACGAGCGTCTACATGCACTACATGCATAATTCATTCCCATTGAGGCTCTGTGTTCAATTATCTTTGATGTCATTCTCTAGATGTTGTGGCCTAGCCAGCTTCAAATGTTGTTGATCTTTTCCACATTCTTTCGCCCTCAGGGAGATTCATTGATAAACTTCTCGCGCGTTTGCTCTCCTGGTCTTAATCAACAAGTCTGCATGTTGAAAGGGTTAGACCGTCCGAATTTTCTTGTTGTCTCGAATATCAGAACCTAATTGTGTCTTCTACTCCTTTGCCTACGCAAGTTGATGTAAGCTATCCAGGTATATTACCTTTACGAGGTGACTTCAAAGAAATGCTCAGATGCATAATTCCAGCACCCCTCGATGTATGCTCATGGTACTACTAGGAGTGCAATGACACGTCTGAATTATTCAGCATTTACGTTCTTGACGACTATTTTCGAGTTTCTGGTGCCACTGCCAGCAAAGCTTGCAGACATACTTTGTAATCCTGGTTTCTGGCTATTCAGAAACGTAACGACACAGGCTTAGTCCCCAGAATCGCTGCCGATCACAGACTTTCGGGCCCCCAAGATCGTAATGTACGGACTTCACTTGGTATTTATCGATGCCTTGGGTATCAACCTGTTTCCCCGAAGCAGAGCAAGGGCTTCCTACGGCTCGTAGACGTCCTTCGCAGGGAGTGGTTGGAAAAGGCGCGGATAGCTTTGCTTTCGAATATTAACAATTGACCTTTATGGGGGCTTTCATGTCAGCGTTACCATTACATATTTGACACCTCAGTAATTAAGGTAGTCGTACAGCAGAATCTCGCGAGGATCTGGGGATCAGGGCCTTGGCAGCTATTTTTAGAGGCGATCGTCATTTAGTGCCGGCTCGACTTCCGTCAACCTCGAATTGTAACTTTCATTCCCGGTTGTTAAGGAGCTTCCTTGCCAAGTTTTCAAATCCAAAGATTCGTCAGATTTGCATTGGCAATCCAAGCCGGCAGACATAACGTTGACGACGACCCAAGCAGCAGTACCAGAAGTTAGAGTCCCATGTGCCTAAGCAGTTTTTCTTACTCCGTACTCTGAGAATATTCGCGTGTATGAAGCGCTCATGTTCCAGTCTTATCGCTGTTCGTAGGGGTATCAGCGAGTGGTAGGTATTTGAAAGGCACAAATCTTCAGGATTTAGATTGGCGACGGCCAGCCATTCGCTTTCTCGATTGCTAACCGCCTTTCTCGACGGCTGAAACTTCCCTCGAGGCTTTCAAGGCTGTGCCCAAATCCTGGTCCGGCGCGGGCTTAGCCCCTAGCCTCACCATTCAAAACACACCAAAAATGCATGGCCATCTAACGAGGCTCAACTCGTCTCGGGTGAAATCCTGCAGCTATATGGACGCTGCAGATCAAACGTGCTGATTGGAGCCATAGATCTTGGAAGTGCAGGAAAATCCTGTTGGGGAAGGAGCTGCGCTGGGGGCTGTGCCTCGTGTCTACATGCATATATCATACCCACCCTTCATTTTCAATCCTTCCTTCTGGTCACAAAGTGTCACACTACTTCTGTCCCAAAAGTTGAAGTATTCTCATTTCTCTTCCAAAACAGCATCTAGAGAAAAAAATTGCCAGCCTACCTCGCCTGCCCTAAACCTCTCCAGCCTCGCCTCTCCCTTCGTTATAGTATCTCGCCGCCATGTCTATCCTCTCTAACCCCCGGACGCTCTACTTTACCCGCATCGCCCAGTTCCTCTTCGGCGTCGGTTTCCTCATCCTCATCTGCTACTCCGGCGTTCATCGCGGCTGGTGGACCTCCATCGATGGGCCCCTCGCCGTCGGCGTCATAGCTTCCATCTTCACTTTCGCTCTCACCTTACATAATCTTATCACTCACCACATGAATAGCAATCCGTTCTCTGGAGGTTCCGCCACACGGACTATGATAAGACTGGCAGCGGAGGCCCTGGTATTCTTGCTATGGATTGCAACGGCCGTGCTGATGCTGAGACATAAGGGCGGATGCCCTGAACCAGATCAGACGACTGGATACCCTAGGCACGACACCAAGAACGAAGCTGGGCAGAAGGTCAATATCTGCGCGACCAGTGAAACGTCCTTCTACCAGTGGACTGATCAGCCGAGGACGGAGTGGAATGTGGCTGTTGCCTTTGATTTCATTGAGATGTAAGTCTTAATGTCTTCCACCGACAATGATGTATGCGAAGTCTAATTTGGTGAGTAGTGTTGCCTTCATCCTCTCCGCATTGCTGGTCTTCAAGGACGACAGGGCGAGCAAGGTCTCGGGCGGGACGAGCTATGCTTGAGCTGGACTGGTTGACTGCCACACGAATACAGAACGAATGGTCTTGACGCAGTGGACGACGGCGTTAGTGAGCATGGCATCTCGTCAAAAGGGCGGACTTTACGACATAATGCAAATTAGATGATCTTCGATACATTTATTCGGATACCCTACAGTTTGGTCGTATTATCGTTCTTGGTGTTTCATCTGCTGGACTGTCTCTCAGTGTATCATGACCTTTCATTTCCTAGAACGTCTCTTTCTTCACCTGGCCTATTGACGTTATTGCCCTTCTACCGCTGTGCCTTGGCATCCAAAATGGTACTAGTGTTCTCTTCTAGCATTGTGCGCCGACTTGGCTCCCTCCCGTCTTCCCCTAGCTGATTCACACAACCATCAGACTCGCCCCACACCTCGAAACAAAATTGTTGTTCTCTCACATCTCTTGTCACTTCGTCTGGCTTCGCTCGAATCTTTCAACGTCCGCTAGCGCTTAGCAGCCTTTGGACGGTCCGGCCTCTAACAAATCGTCTCGCAACACTGCCCCGATTGACATTGAACCTTTCCGAACCTGCACGCTCCCGATACATCCAACCAGGCATTCTGTCTCAGTGTTCCGTTTCAGTCACCATCAGATCGAGGTCGGTTCCGCACGGCCACGGACTCCACCCCTAGCGATGAAATAGCACAAAGAAGAATATGGAACGCCAACACTCCGCTCCACTCCCGCCGATGCAACATTGACGTCTATCGCGCCTGCGGATTGAGGCCCTCGCCCCGTCCTGGATGCCTCCCGTTGCGAGATCGTCTATGGCACTTTCTAGTTTCTACCAAGAGTGGGAGAATCACGTCTAGAACATCTTCGCCAGGTCCGCGGGATACAGCTAAGCCTGGCACCTCCGTCGACGAAGGCAGTTATGTACGTGGTATCGGTGTAGAGGATGTTAAGTTGTGTCTTCTTGGCTGACGAATATCATCACGGCGCTACGAGTCTCGGCGTGGGCGACGTGGTTTTAAAATTAAGGGGTTTGTCACACTGGGCCCGTTACGAGGATGCGGGGTTTGGACTGCCGGCAGGTGAAATGTTGATGTGTTGGTATCTTTCTTCTTTCCTTTCTAGGCCGTGCTTTACATCAGTTGGATGTGGTAATCTTGAGTAACCTTATAACTAGCAGGACGATCAAGGACTCGACTTCCTTTCCCACGGCGCCTGCAATTACGCTACTGCGCGCTGCCCGATCCTTACCATCGAAGCTTCCATCCCGCAATAGCATCAACCGCCGCGAAGGGATATCGTGGGGGGTCCCCAAACAAGACACACAAGCCCGGAGCGTCTCCACCCTTCCCGTCTCCTCCACCGGTAAAAAAATATCGCCATCCCTCCTCACAACAACCACCACCACCACCAGCACTCCCCCTCACCCCTGCAGCTGCGACCTCCTCCCCGCCTCCCTCTCCGCCCACGCCAGGTTCCGCATCCGCACCCGCCGCATGTACGCCATCTGGTCCCCCCGCACGGCCGGGAATCCGTCGGCGGCGTCGTCGGCGCCGAAGAAGCGGGCGACGCCGGCGCCGGTGACGACGAGGGCGCCGGCGCCGAGGATGGCGAAGAGGACGATGAGGCTGGCGCCGATTGCCATTGTGGGGTTGATGGGGGTGGTGGTGGTGGTTGTGGGGTTTCGGTGTGGGGATTAGGGAGGTGGGTTGGGGAGAGTCTGGTGGTTGAGGGGGGTTGGGTTGGTTGGAGTCGGTGGGGGTTGGAGTCGGGATTGTGGATTGCGCAGGTGGGCGGATTGAGCTGGGAGGGGGTTGGGGTCGGGTCGTGGCTTTTGGAGGTGGTAGAGGAGGGGGAGATGAGAGAGAGGGAGAGGGAGAGGGAGGGAGGGAGAGGGAGAGAGAGAGAGAAAGAGAGAGGAACAGAACGAACACGACCGATACCCGAGACTCGAACAGGGGAAAGCCCCGCGACTGTATTACTATCTGTCACACCGGTTACATCCCCTCAGTCCGCAGCACCAGGTCGTGTCCGAAAATAAAAAGCTCCCGCAAAGGAATAGCGCTCGCTTCTTTGGGAAAGGTGTACGAGCGTCGTTACGAGATCCGTCTGGGATCCACCATGCGCAGGTCGAGTACGACGACTACCGAACGGATGCACTCTCTTCACTGCATTGGAGGACGACAAAGGACAGGGGAGTGGGGATGGGAAAAGGGGGATGTCCGACGGTTTGGAAGTTAATGCTGCGTACTTTGGTCGGTGGTCTGGTCGGATTGCAGAGGCTTGAGTGGGTGGAGGGGCGGTCGCGATTGGTTGGAGATGTGTTTGCGTTGAGTTTAGGTGATGGAGTCGACGAGGGCTATTTTTGTAAACGGTAGGGATGTTTACCGAGTTACGAGATCACCAATGGGGATGTTTCGTAACTTTTTTTATTATTATTTTTTTGACAAAGGGGTTAGTTTATTCGTCTCAGAGCGCGATAAGCCTTGAAGCTCGATCACTGATTCACTTATGTTGTTGGGGGTATTTAGTTCCTAATGGCGCTGGTACAATGGTGTTGCGGTGCTTCTTATTTTCTGGCAGCGCCATTAGCCTCAGGTTTTAAAGTTCTTAACCGGGAACAGCCGTTGGTTCGAATTCCCCCGGTGCTTTCATGCCTGGAAAATGTTCGTTGGTTGGCTTACCGTCCGGGGCGGACGCCTGTTGGTCGTGGTCGTGTTGTTGGGGGTATTTAGTTCGTATTAGATTCGATTCCTAATGGCGCTGGTACAATGGTGTTGCGGTGCTTCTTATTTTCTACTTAGTCAGGACTGTTGTGGTTACGTTCTGGTGTCGTCCCTTCTTATTGTTTTAGTACGTTCATATACATTAGGTTTCGCCAAGGGGGTGGGGTTTTTTGAGGGCGACGATATCATCGTTACGACTCTTGTGATAACGCTGTTGACTTCTTGGGCCCTTGTTGCTGCTGCCTCGCGTTATAAGTGTAGTATCCTAATAGAGCATCGGGATTTCGGGGTCGAGACGGGTGGGGATAGGCCTAGAAGTTTCAGAGGGTATACACTAAACCTCGCTCTATCCCACCCTCACTTCATTGCGCAGCGTGGTAATGTAACTGGACGTTCGATAAAGCTGCCGTGCTAAGACGCAAAGAGGAAACTAACTTGGGAGAACCGATTTCAAAAGCTGATGAGTTTTTCAGAAGATATTCTAGGGGTTCCGTTGCGCTAGACCTCGTTATGTGTAGTTAGTCTGTTGACCTTTTTTCATCAGATCTTTGATCAATGCTCTGAAAAAGGTTGCTGAACTGCCTAATAGCGTTGACGTTCACTCGCGCTCAGATATAAATATAGGGGGAACAAGTAGGAAGAACGGAAAATGACTGGGGACGTCACGTGAGACAGTGCAAGCAAATAGCGCTCTGAGTCACAGAGTGCAGGGCTAAATACCTGACGTATGCGGTGTTTCGCACATGATGGATCCCTTGGTGATGCATCTTTGCGGCTTCGTAGGTACCATAGACTTCGGCTGTTTGGTTACTAATGCACTCGAGCGCTGACGCTGACGCTGATCACTTCACCACTTTGCAATCAGATACCGTCCGAGAGGCCAGGGATGCTCCCAAACTTCCACGAAGGTTTCAAAACAGCACTGCTTGACAGGTGCTGTGATGGTACCGGCGGCATCGGTTAAAGCGTTGGAGCTTGGCGAGGCTGGCGTGTTCGCTCCTGTCATCCATGCTGTAAGTTAGCGTGTCGGCGTGACAGGCACGACATTGGTACCGAGAGCGACTACGAAAGATTTGTTGTTGAGAAAGGTCTAGACGTTCATGGAACAGCAAGTACAACGTTTTCAAGGTGGTGATGAGGTAATCGATCCCGTTCCTCACACCGAATTCCATCGTCTGCTCCAAGCTGATATACGTAGTGGACGTACGTTAGAATTGCAGAAATACTCGATTTGATGGAGGAGGTTGAGGTTGACACGGCGAAGGAGATGGATCAGCGACTTCTGTGGCCATTGGCTAAGGGAGAGAAGGTGCGCCTACTGCAAGCGCCTACTGGAATCGAAGTGATTCTTTCCAACCATATATGATATATCTGCCGTCGCACCAACAAATACGTTAATCTACAATCCAGTAAGGTAGTTACGAGCGAAATAGACCTTTCAGGCTAAGCCGTAACAGGCAGGTACTTTCCAGTGTTAGCCTCAAATGAAAAACGCTGTCGCCAACCTCGACAGCTTGCAATTGCATATTGGCCACGCGTGCGATGTCATAATCTGCTCAACAATCCCAGGCTTGTTGTTATATATCATGTAGTTTCCGCAAAATCTTGGGTTCATCACAGCGGTGCAACCACAAGTACCCCAAGATATTAAAGGCAGTATCAACTTGCCCGCAATGGATAATGTACCAAATGTGGCAACGCGCACACTGTCTCGACGAGGGCACACGTATGCTACAGGAGCCAAGAAAACTCTCGAGAATGTCATCAATAATCTGTGGGACCCGGAAGACAACCCTGATGGCTTCGTCAGTCTGGGAGTCGCAGAAAATGTGAAGTCTCACCTCGAACAAAGCGCGCATTACCTTGGCTAATGTACCGAACGCAGGCACTGATGCATGAAGAACTGGCAAGCTATGTCAAAGACTCCGTCCGTTCAGTCTTGTCGACATTGGCGTGCCTCTATCGCTGACTCTTTGCTATAAAGATCCAAGACCTTCAGACGCACGCTTTCACCTATGGCGATAGCTTTTACGGCAGCAAGCGCCTACGCTCCGCCATCGCCCAATTTGTGAACCATCGTTTTCAGCCTAACCAAGCTGTCAAACAGGAACATGTCGTGGCAACTGCTGGTCTGACGAATTCTCTTGAGCAATTGGCTTACGCGCTTGGAGATCCGGGCGATGGCTTTTTGATTGGCAGACCATACTACACATCGCTGCCGAAGGACTTCGGCTCGAGGGCCGGGTGAGACGAGCAATTTCGCTCGTGATTGGCCAATGGTTGCTAAGGACTCGGTAGAATCCAATCAATTGGAGTAGCCTTCGGCGACGTAGATCCGTTCAGCATGGATGCGATTTTGAAATACGAGGAAGCTCTAATTGAAGCACGGAAGGATGGTGTTCCAACGAAGGCTTTGTTTCTTTGCTCGCCGCACAACCCACTAGGTATCTGATATTCGTGAATATCTTTCTGTTATTGGTCTAATGATCTCCAAGGTCGCTGCTATCCCAGAGAGGTCCTCGTCGGACTCATGAAATTCTGTCAACAACACAAGATCCATTTGATCAGCGATGAGATATACGCGCTTTCCGTCTGGCAAAACCCCGAGGTGCCTGACGCCGTTACCTTTGAATCTGTCCTCTCAATTGATACATCTGGGATTATAGACCCGGGTTTGGTGCACGTTTTGTGGGGAATGAGCAAGGTCCGTCTCATGGAGAATCCGTATCTGATAATCCAAGACCCTGACAATGACTCTAAAGGACTTCGGAGCCAACGGCCTTCGAATAGGCTGCATCATCAGCCAACACAATCACCCACTCCTCGAAGCTGTCAAGGCGAACTCGTACGGCCCCCTAACCTTTCCTCCCCGTCCTTCACACAGCACCAACAGCTCACCTTACACCAGTCTCTTCACATATCCCCCCTCACTCTCCGACCACATAACCTCCACCCTCCTGGAAGACACCTCTTACACAGAAACATACATCCGCACCAACCAGCTCCGCCTCGCCGAAAACTACGCGTTCGCTACCTCCTTCCTCAAACATCACAACATCCCCTACTCCGCAAAAGTCAACGCCGCGTTCTTCCTCTGGGTTGATTTGAAACCCCTCTTTTCCAACGTCGCAACGGAGGAGGAACGGAGTAAGCAGGGGAAGGAACTGTCTGGAGCTATTATGGAGAGGTTGATGGCGAAGAAGGTATTCGTCGCGAACGGAGAGGCGTTTGCGGGCGAGGAGCCGGGTTGGTTTCGCGTGGTGT
Source organism: Letharia lupina (assembly GCF_014066315.1). Lineage (NCBI taxonomy): Eukaryota > Fungi > Ascomycota > Lecanoromycetes > Lecanorales > Parmeliaceae > Letharia > Letharia lupina. Next base: position 232,972 of record NW_023502990.1, on the reverse strand, counting down.
TTTCGCAGCCGAAGGCGTATGTGGAGGAGGGGCTGAGGAGGTTGATGAGTGCTTTTTAGGCGTGGGGTGGGGGGGGGGGGGGGGTTAGGTAGCTGGTAGAGGACTGAGGCAGTATGGTATTAACTTTTTGTGGGCTAGGTGTATGAGACCGAGGCAGATCGCACTTATGCCAGTACGATACGACCATCGCTCACTGGGATGACTTCACCATTTGTGTCGTTAATTGTAGCTTGTCTAAGTGAATGATTCTCGATCGATTTCCACATTATCCAATCGATGATACCGAAAAAATATCTATATATACAACTACAGATTATCAAATACCCAATGTTTCCGAATGTTCGATTCGTTAATGACGCAAGGACTGGGAAGCACCCGGGGCTCTATGTTGTGACTTGTGTGAGAGAGAGAGAGAGAGAGAGAGAGAGGTCAAGCCACGAGGACCCGTTGCGTGCGCCATGATGCAGACAGATGGAAGCGAATATTGATTGGGTAGCGCCAGCCACCACGTTAGCGGTCCGCCGTGTTATCGTATGTGGGCCCCACCTACATACACAACCGTTGCATGTAAGTGACAGTTGGCAAGTCCTCACCCGACGCAAACGGGAGCCAAATCCGGCCTAGTTACGGCGGGCGACGGCTGACACTACGACAGAATTAAAATCAATTTTCTTTCTTTAATTTTTTTTTCTTCTCGCGACTTTGAAAAATTATTTGAAGAGATTTTCTAAAGAAATATTTTAGAGAAATACTTTAAGGGATTCTTTATGGGGTATTTAAGGAGGATTTAAGAGATTATTTAAGGGTATACTCGAGGAGATATTTGAGGAGGATATTTTAGAGAGTATTTAGAGGGTTACTCGAGGGGTTTCTTAAAGATTTACTCGAGAAATCACTCGGAAAAAAAAAAAAAAAGACTTCGCGGGAAGTTCCGCGGTTTTTTTTTTTTTTTTTTTTTTTTGCGAAGAACTTCATAAAACGTAACACGTCCCCGTCAAAAGTCATTAGTCACCGAGGTTTACCCGGCTACTGCTGGCTTCCCACCAAAACACTGCTGTAGATACTTCTAAATAGTCACCAAATGGAGGATAATACACCCCCCTATATATCTATATATAGTCCTCATTATCGCGAGGCTACTACGCGTAAGAAAGTTAAGTTCTTTGAAGCCATTTGGTGGGAAGCCAGCGGTAGCCGGGTAAACCTCGGTGACTAATGACTTTTGACGGGGACGTGTAAGTACCCGGAAGAGTACCCGGAAGAGTACCCGAGAGAGTACCCCGGAGAGTACCTCGAAGAGTACCCGGAAGAATACCCGGAGAGTACCCCGGAGAGTACCTCGAAGAGTATCTCGAAGAGTACCCCGGAGAGTAGCCCCTAAAGAGTGCCTCAAAAAGTACCTCTCGAAGAGTTGAGAATATTCTAAAAAGAATATTTTGAAGAGAGTTACTAGAAATCGCGAAGAAAAAAACGAAAAGAGATTTTTTTTTTTGGTTTTGTCGTAGTGTCAGCCGTCGTCCGCCGTACTAGTCGTCTTCTTTCTCGTATCGCTTGAACCAGGCGATATCGAGGGTTTGAAACAAATTGAGAATAACAACTTGTTAACATATACCAATACGGCAAAGGAAAGTTCCATAACCTATATTCTTTCCAGAACGTCTGGATCGTACGTCGTTATTCCAATCGAATTCAAACCTGATTAAAAGCATGACCACTTACCATACAATAATCAATTTTACCACAGCTTTCCTCACCGTGATCCCTATCACGACAATCTAATCCGCAACACCAAGAAGCACAACCACCTATCCCACCATGAATCGTCGTGTCGACCGTCCAAGTCTACTCAATCAATCAATCAATCCCGCAGCAAAAAATCAGCAAACGCCTCCCGCAGCACCGCGTCCATCTCCCCCGCCGCCCCGACCATCCCACGCACACCCACCTCCGACCCCGTCCGCCGCAGCCCCAACACAAATCGCGGTCGCTCATCCACGAACCCACCTCCACAACACCTTATCATCTGCCCACAGCGCCGCTGTCTTCGCTCTCTCTCTCTCCAATGCCTGCCCCCTTACTTACTCACTCTGTGATATACAGGTTCCCACAAACTCGTCCACGTGCGTCGACGGTGCGCTTCGAGTCGGATGGCGGGCGGTTGACGGCGTAGATAGATGGCCGCGGAGGCGTCGAGGAAGGGCTGAGAGTGCGTGATGCGGCCCTCGTGGGCGGTGAGGGCGGCGGGGTGATTGGGAACGGCGGGGTCGATGCCGATGTTAGCTGCTGTATGTTTTTCGGAGGGGGGGGGGTTTTCTTTTGTGGGGTTTGGTGGTGCTGGTTTGCTTTGCATTGGTGATATCGTCGTTGGATTTGTCGAATACGTACGTTCTTGGGTTGACGATAGGCATTTGATCGTCATCTGCTTACCTTTTTTGTTCCCTGGTAGCGTCTTCTTGGGGTGAAGGAGCGGGGCGGGCGGTGGATGACGAGGAGATCAGGAGCACTGGAGAATTCACTTGCTAAGTTGATGTACATAGCAAGTGCAAGATTAGAGACAAGTATTAAGAGGAAGACGCCGACGCTATGCACTCATCTCACTCCATTACGCAAGTGACGGCCCCGCGCCTCCTCTCATGTGACTCCAATACACACGCTCATCAATCAAGAACGCTTCAAACCCTTCCAGAAACCCTTCTTTTGCGGCCTCTGTCCGTAATTCTCTTCTTCGATATTATGCTTGCCGACTATGCTCAAGAAAACTTGGTCCAAGGTCGTTTGGCTGACGGAGTAATACTCAAATCCTAGCTCTTCCTTATGCACTTCCAGCATGGTGAACAACGCACCAATCCCACTACGACTGGTATCCCTGTCATTAGCGGATTGGATGATGTCCGTGCTGGTGCCTGCTGACTTTGGCTCCTCTGCGGCTGATCGACTGGCGGGTACCGAGAAGCGCAGTTGACCATGGAAGGTCTTGTCCTCGACCACTGCGCCTTCCAGATTGGCGGTGATCCATTGCTTGACCATAATCATGTCGTCGTCGCTGGTATGTGGTGCGGTCTTCATAATCAAATGAACGTGGTAACGATCGCCATGTTTCCGCCTCAACCCCTCACTCGTGCCCAAAGCCAACATCTTCTTCCCCATGATCCCAGCCCTGTCCGCCAGGGCATCCGCCTCTTCCATAGAATGTGTTGTTAAGACCAAGCTCCTGCCTGGGACAACTGAAGCCAGGGTCTTCCACATGACACGTTTGGCGCAAACATCCATGCCAGAAGAGGGCTCATCGAGCAAGAGCACTGAAGGGTTACCCATAAGGGCAATACCGAGACAGAGTTTGCGCTTGTTGCCGCCGGAGAGGGCAAACGCCATGCGGTGTTGGAAGGGTCCTAGGCCTACTGCGCGAATGACTTCGCGCACATTGTGTTCCACATCGTCAACGCCGCGGACACGGGCATAAAAGCGTAAATGTTCGAGCACAGTCATTTGATCGCAGGCATCGACTTGCGGGCACACACCCAGATGGTGCCTCGCATCTGCTCGTCGCTTGCTAATTGGGATATCTTCAACGTAGATTTCGCCGCTGGTATGTGATGGGAGTATATCGCCTCGGATGAGGGAGATCGTTGTGGATTTTCCGGCGCCGTTGGGGCCGAGGAGGGCAAAGACTTCGCCGCGCTTGACGCCAAATGTAATGTCTTGCACTGCTACGTTGCTACCATAGGCTTTGGTGATGTGTTGGACTCGAAGACCATCGTCTGGCGCAGCACTGACACGTTTGATCTCCGCCACAATTTCGTCATCGAGAGAGTCTGCCTCTTCGGCATCGTCTGTCTTATACTGCTTGCGGCGGATTCTTGCCCAAATAGAGCCACTATCCCACCACAATAGCACTCCGAAGAGGAAGAATGATTGGCCAATGAGGTACAAAATTGGACCTCCATACAGTGTGATTTTTCCTGGATAAGAGGCAATTTGGTTGCCTTCACAGAGGACTGAGAAGACGTTGAGAGCGACGAACAGCGCCCGAATTAGGTTCCCAGCAGGAGTGATGAGTCCAATGGTAAAGTGAGTGACCAGCAGATAGCTGTCGACCTTGTTCGTCGGAGAATAGGTGAGGACGCTGAGGTACGCAATAAAGTACAGCAAGAACATGACAGCTTGTCCACCAGCGGCGAAGGCGAACGCAGCGAGCTGGGACCTCGAAAATAAAGAGATGACGTACGAAAGCAGTGTAGATGCAATACCATACAAGAACAAAACCACAAAAAGGTATTCGGCATGATACCAGGCGTCGCTGACACCTCGGAAGATTATGATTGTGAGAACGCTGGTGGCAATGACGATCATGAAATCAAAGGTTAGATACGCGGACCACAGACATACACTCCGTACGCCGTTACTGTAGTGGAGCTGCCGAACATTCCTCAAGCGCTCAAGCGTGGGGTAGAGAGCAAAGAATGCCGGATATGCAGACATTGCGAGACCGAAATATACGATCAACTGGAGCGTCTTGCCCGCAGAGGGTACCCATGGAGTGTCGAAAGCTTGATATTGACTACTGATGGAGATGTTGAGAAGCAGGTTATCCATCAAATTCTGCGTGATGGTCGCTAGAGAGATATCTCCGTTACCCACATATGCGAAGGTAGGCGGTGATGTATCATCACCAAGAAAGAAGCCACCAGGGGTGACATTCCCATAAAACCGGCCGATGTAGTTGTTAAAGTCCTCAAGGGTACCATTGATTGGGTGGATCGAGGACATTAGATCTGACAACCCACTGCCGCCCGAGCCGCTAGAGTTCCCACCTGGAAGTGTTGCCTCGAGTTGAGCAAGAGCCTGAGGGGATATCTTACTCGCTGGACCAACGACTATATCATAATTTAGTTGCGTAAGGAGCGACTCGAGATTGGAAGGCGAGACTGATTGAGTTGGGGAGCAGCCGGGGGCTGTGAAGTTTTTCAGGAACAACGTGACCAGCCCTGCAGCGATGACCGGAATCAAGAATGCCGCTGCGTATGGGATGTAGTTACGTTGGAAAACAGTCCAACGCTTGCGGAACAAGGTCAAGGCCTGACCCATCAATCCAATCCGTCTGCCAGTCTGAAGCTTCAGGCCACTATCGCTGTCTTCTAGAGTTGAATCCTTGTCCTCCGCTACAATGACTTCTGTACTGGACTTGCCCTTGGCTTCAGGACTGCTGCTGTGGGGGAATATTGGTTGAGTTGCAGACATAGCTTCCATATCCTCCGCCACGTTGAAGAATATGTCCTCGATAGTAGGTGAACTTATCTCGTAATTTTTGATGCCATGTGTCTCCAACAGTCGGACAAAATCCGCAGCCTGAGCTGAATTCGGCAGAGTGTACATCGTCTGATCAACCATTTCTTTAGTGGAAACACCGTCCAAATGGGGAGAATCACGGTCATCTCCCGGCGTTTTGAAGACGTGGATGCGAAAGCCGCCTCCAAGTTGGTGCTTCAGCTCCACGGCCGAGCCTTGCGCCTTGAGGCTACCACGGGAAAGAATAGCAATCTGGTCTGACAGAAGATCGGCTTCATCCAAGAAATGAGTTGTGAATATAATTGTGCGTTTTCCGCGCTCATTGAGCAATATGTTCCATAGCTTCTGGCGGGCCAAAGCATCGACTCCGCTGGAACATTCATCAACGCAACAGACACGTGATCCTCCGGTGAACATCATACTCAGTTGAAGCTTGCGTTTCTGTCCTCCTGATAAAGTACCGGACTGAGCGCCAACCTTTCTGTCAAGATCGCAAGCTGCAATAAGATCATCGATCTCGGCCTTGGTCGATGGATTGTCAGTGGACTTCAGTCTGTTGAATATCCGCACGTGCTCATAAACAGTCAAGTTATCCCAAAGAACGTTGCGTTGAGGACAAATACCCAGGCCTCCAAAACCATCTACGGCAACAGTCCCTGATGTGACTGTGCTCAGACCAGCTATCGCCTCAAGAGTCGTCGACTTTCCACTGCCATTAGCACCGAGCAGGACCATAATTTGGCCTTGCGGTATGGTGAGGTTCAATGTGTCGACTGCCACGACCGTTTCCTTGCGTTTCCCGAATTTTGTGGCAATATTGCGCGCCCACCATGATGGCCTGTAGCACTTCGTGAAAGCTGAAAGCTGGACAGCAGCTTTGGATACTTCGGTTCCGGATGAGAGTTGGCGCCCCTTCGATGCGGTTCCGTAGAGGGCTCTCTCTACAATGGCTCCAAGGATAGGGAAGACTAGGATCTGAATTACGGAAAAGACAAAGAATGCTATTCCAGGTAACGTGGACGGATTCTGTGGAGCGGCCTTGACCAGGTTCGTGCCTTCATCTTGCCGTTCCCATCTGGCCATCAAGACCGTGAAGAAAGTATAATTCATAGGTGGAAACAGGAGACTGAGGACTGCGACTGCGCCAGTACTAGATTTTGCTATGACCTGCGCCAACACGGCGAGAAGCAGCGATACGATTGTTGTGACTATTCCGCTCAGCTGTGCTTTGTGGAAGAAAGCTGCCCCAAAGATGGAGAATGACGACAGAGAAAGACCAGTCAAGATATTGAAAAAGACGAGGGTTGCGGCACTGGTTTTGGTGAAGACGCCGTACTTTAATATGAGGCCGATGGCAATCCAGCCTGGAAAGAACATAATGTCGAATGCGACGTGATTCGCAAGCAACCGGACCGCTTGAGGTTCCCACCGTCTTTTGTTTGGCATTGACGCTTCGATAATCTGGGTCATTCCAAGCTCTCTTTCCGATGCCATCAGTCCAACCAATTGGTATATCACCCCCACAATGCCGATGAAGAAAGCGACGGCCAGGATGTCAATGATACCCCCCATGTACCGCACACGGATCTGGTCGCTTCTCTCCTTTTGTGTTTGCGTCGTGTATGGGTATTCATAGACCCGGCTCGGAAGAGCTGACTGATCGATAGTAGTATTCTGGCCTGCAATTGCAAAGTCGATCGCATGCTGTAGAGGTAACGCGAACACTTCCTGGTCATTGTTCGCATTTGTGGTATCGATCTTGTCTCCAAGCCCTCCATCAGCCCGGAGACTGTAGTTCCAGATACCGCCAGGACCTTCTGTTGGCGAACCGTAGAATATGGCCGCGCCATAGCATGAAGAGACACCACGAATCGAGCTCCGGCATACTGTGAGTAGGTCCTCCTGTTGCGACAAGGTCTTGACCGTCACCCCATCAGCCTTGACCTGGTCCGCCACCTGGTTGATGACCGTATTGATATCACCTCCTGTAAAACCATTGTTGACGAGAGCTATGGTGTTTCTTCCCCCTCCTATTGCAGTACCCAAAGCATCTGCCAGAGACCTCACTGGCGTCGCGTTGCCGATTCCGTAGTGGGAAGGGGGGATGAAGAGGTTTCTCGCATATGCTAGGAACCAGCTGAAGATGACCTGAGGGAGTTCTCCCGTCAGCGATTACTATTTTAGGGTGGGAATTGGAGCCATGTCGAGAGCACAGGGGACCCCGACGATTCTTCGGGACTCCCAAAGACGTCTGAAGAAGGCATTCTAGGGGTGGGGGGAAAGTCGTACCGGTAGGAGAAAGCATCGAACAGGTGTGGAGAAGGCGTGTCGAAAGAGAACGATAAGGATATTCTTATATATTAGGGTCCATGTCTGACGAATAAAGAGCATGGTTTGAGCTGGTGTGTGGCTTTCAGTCCTTCTTGACTACCGTCTTCTATTGAATTTCAGAATTTGAAGTCTGGTTCGCGCAGAGACATGGCTCGAATTGTATGAATGAAAGAGCGATGAAGGACGATGTAGGTATACATGTACCCTGATGCAGGCGATCTTTACGGGGAAGGATTCTATGGCTCCCGCTGATTCCTGCAAGATTAACTCGTGCTGTTGTACTCGTGGATTCCAGAAATGAGTTACTTGATAGAGCGAGGACACCAATAGATCAAGCGACATGCCGCTGAGTGGAAATATCTATTGGTGTCCTCGCTCTATCAAGTAACTCACTTCTGGAATCCACGAGTATTGTCAGTGACGCATCAGCTCAGCGTATTCGTTCCCGGCCTCGGCTCGGACCAGTCTGACATTGAAGGCTTGGCAGTACGAAGACACTTCTTAGAAGCCTTCGGACAACGACCAGAAGATGACGATGCTGTATGTGAAGGTGGCTAAGAATTGCTTCAGCGCTTCGGCGTTGCACAGAATCCTACTTCATCGTCACAGCTACCTTTTGGAACAGTAGTAGGTATAAAGTACCATGGAAACGGGCCTTGGTGCTCGCGTAGCCGGCAGCACCAAGTCTTCCGGGGACAAAAAATCGCAAGGAACCCTGGATGCTGACCATTATAGTGCCATTAGTGTACAATTCAATTGGTGGGAATATCCGCACTTCTGTTCTACCCTGTGTTCGCGGTGATGCTACTTATATTACTAGTATTAGGTTCGATGATATATAAGACTACCTAGAGCGAAAAAGGTACCGTAGGATTAGAAGCAATGAAAATGCCGGGCTACTGATTGGTTCTCATTAATTCCGACATCCATGTTCCGATGTGCTTAGCTGCATGTCGCAATATTATGACACGATGGGCCGATCCTGTTACCAGGCACAATTATCCTGGGGTTTAATCCACTTTCCAGCACCCTGTGTGACAAACACGGCCACTGGGGTAGCCAGCATCAGGACAGACAACACTGTCAGGACAACGCTTCGCACAGATCTAGGCCCCTCAAGTTTCGAATCCTGGACAAGGTCCTAATCCATTTACAATCAACCTCAGTCAGTATACCACGAGGACAGAGACTACCGCAGAAGCAATACACGGAGCAGAAATACTTTCTTGGACTTACCCCGTCCTGCGCCAAGTTGTAATCCCTGATCACTTTAAGTTTTCTTCTCATCAACTGCATCAACGGACAGCTTCAAGTCTTCGGACCAACCAATATGGATCAAGCTGGTCGTGGAGCCAGCGCCATCGATGGGGGTAATTTCAAACTTGCCGTTACCTGCTACACGGAAGCCATCGCTCAGAATCCCCAAGCCGTCAGTTATTATATCCAACGTTCTAAAGCCTACACTCGTCTCTCACCTCCTGATCATCAAGCCGCCTTCCACGACGCGGAGCTTGCTGTGTCTCTTGCTACGAAGAGAGCCAAGAGGGAACTCATCGCTGATAGTCAGCTACGAAGGGCTGTCACATTGTTCAACTTGGAGCGCTACGGCGATGCAAAGCAATGCCTTTGGTGGGTCAAGAAGCTGAATGAGAAAGAAAAGACCTTGGCAATCTGGGAAATGAAGGCGGAGACCAAATTGAAAGGGCTGGAGGATGGAGACGAGCGCGGGAAGGTGACTGTTGAAGAGACACCGAATGTCGAGGTTCCAAAGGCTGTCGTTGGGAAGAAGTCAGCCAAAGAAGCTGAGAAGACAGCTGAAGCCTCAGCCTCAACCTCAACGACCACCAACGGGACTAAGGAGGCTGCGAAGGAGTCTACTGCAGCTGTGCAATCTGAGGGCGTGCAGACACCTCCAAGCAAGATTCGTCATGAGTGGTTCCAGACAAATGATACTGTGGTTGTCAGTCTCTTCTGCAAAGGCATTCCTAAGGATAAAACTACAGTCGAGATCAAGCAAGACTCTCTGGACGTTTCGTTCCCACTGCCCACTGGCTCAGACTTCAATCTGTCCTTGGATCCACTCTTCGCCGCTATTGATGCGTCCGCATCTTCCTACAAAATCATGTCAGCAAAAGCCGAATTCACGCTCAAAAAATCTACACCAGGCCAACAATGGGCAAACATCGAGGGAGCGCATCCTGCCAGCACTGAAGAAACTTCCGCTGATGGTGATGATACTGTCAAGCGTGCCGTTCTGTCAGACAAATCTTCCAACGCTGGTCCGGTATATCCAACCTCGTCCAAGTCCGGCCCCAAGAACTGGGACAAGGTAGTCAACGACTTGTCGAAGAAGCCTAAAAAGGATGTCAAGGAGGGTGAAGAGGGTGCTTCAGAGGATGCTGGGATCGAAGATGAGGAAGGCGATCCTACGACCAATTTCTTTAAGATGCTTTATAAGGGTGCGGATCCTGATACTCAAAAAGCAATGATGAAGAGCTACCAGGAGAGCAACGGCACCGCGCTGAGCACCAACTGGGCTGATGTCAGCAAAGGAAGGGTCGAAACCTCTCCTCCTGATGGCATGGAGGCCAAGAAATGGGATCAGTGATTGGGTAGCTCATCAATTGCATTGCTGGCGTGCTTTACTATTGCGTGCATAGCGGGGCGGATATCTGCGAAATTCTAGCGAACTGATCAGACGATGGATGAAACTATCTTGCTCATAGCGAGGCTATGCGTTATGGCGGAGGAATGTCCCTTAGTCTGTGCCCTAGATACAACCTGAGGCATCAATCACGGCATTAGGCCAACGCCGGCGAAAAAATGATCTAAGACAGCCATGCAATAATACTTTCATTTGTAGACTTCCCCATTCTGATTGACACCTGCCCCGCAACAATGTGATATGTGACCCTGTAGCCGCCCACGGTTTCAGGCGGGCCGGCCCCTCCAGCTCAAAATGACGGCGGCGGTTTTAAGCTGTCAATGCGCTTACTCCTCTGATCAGTGCGCAAGCATAAAGCCAAGCAGTGCAGCACTCTCGATGGAGAGAGTTGCATGCTGCTATTGCCTTAGCTGCTGGATCAATTGAGGCTGGTCATGCTCTTATCTGGCTATCGCGCATCATCATGCTGCATTGAAGATTGACGACACTGCCGCGACGTCTCTTCAGCCCAATCCGATGAACAGCCTCGCGCTCCCTTCTTACTCCCGAACACGCCCCAAAGATTCATTTACCCGTACGGCCTTGCGGTCGCCGTCTCTACTTCTCCATCTAGAGTTAGTTCCAATATTCTCGACGTCTTTCCGGCCCCACAGTGTCCCTCACAGCCTCCCCAAACTCAGCCCGGCCGCTTTGCTTGACAATCTTGTACACATCGAAACGCGGAAGATCAAAGAAGACTGAATGAAGAGGGACCCGTGATCTATACCGATCTATGAGGACCCTGATCACCAAACCCTATACCGGTCTCAGCGCCTATGTTATTCAATGCTGTCCCTGCCTAGAACACCTTCGAAGGCGAATAAGAAGGCGGATGATGAGATCGAAGAAATCAAGACATCGTTATCTGCAAGATGGGGAATACAGTTGCCGCCAAGAGACTCGACCTGGAGTCCTTCCAGGAGGGACCCCGATCGAGTGGAGGACAAGATCGTAGCTTTCATACAATTCCTGTATTTCAAGAAAGGAGCGCTGGACTACGCACTTAACCAATTTGAAGAGACTGCTGTTCAGATCGTTTCAAGATGGCAGTTCAAGCCACATGGAGAGCCCAACGTACTTCCATCCCTCGAAGCATCCAAGAGCGCGTTGAAACAAGACTTCTTGAAGAAGCGTCCCGCACTGTCGGATAAAGCAATCACAGAATTAACGGAAAAGCTCAAGCACTCCCTGAGTTTGATCGTTGGTCGAGTCAAAGGTGGGGAGGAATTCCCGAAATCCGTCAAAGCTGAAGGTGAGCACTCGCATTTCTGCTTGCTTCCAGCTACAATTGGCTGAGACTGTTTCAGATGACCCAATCCCTACCAATGAAACCTCGCCCTCCAAGCCCAAGATTTTTAAACGCCAGTCGAGCCTCGCGCTATGGCTGCGATCTAAGAGCGAACCGGGACCAGCAAAGGGCGGAGACCCATCAGCTCACCACCCCTCATCTTCTGACGACTACCCAGACCAGGAAATGGCAGAACTCTTGGTCAATATCGACGCGATGAACAATTCATCGGCGATCCCAACCCCAGCTGCATATCCACGGAAGGCTGGCGAAGCTGCAAAACTCGAACAGAGCTCCTCTTCAGAAGATACATTCGAGACTCCACCAACCACCCCACCACTGCGCAAAAGGTCGAGTCTTGGTCCTTCTACGGACAGAAAAAGATCCCACCCTGATTCTATGCAAGCGCCACCCTCACGACACGTCTCTCGAAAAACATCGAGTGAGAAATCGGCCCAAGAGGTTAGTGGCTCGATTTTATTAAGAGAACTGAGTCAGACAGCAAGAACTGACTTTAAACTACTACAGTCTATCTATCAGCAGTATTCAAAAAAAGCTGACCCTACCCTACCGCCGGATAAAAATTCCACGGCGATGATAACCAAGTCGCAGTATGCCTATCCAAGACAACCAGCGCAAAGCAGGAATCCCGAGTCGGAGCCGGCTAAGTTCTTCGGCTCCTTCGATAATACAACGTCCGTTTCGTCCTCCATGACAAGCGCATCATCGACTTGGACGTCACCAAATACCTCTTTCTCCGTCAGATCTCTGGCAACTTCATTTGATGCTTCCGTTGATGGTACCGACACGGCCGTACGTGGGTCTTGGGACAATCCCTCACGCCCACCTCTGTTGAGTCACTCACTATCGGGATCAGAGAGCGATGTTGCGAAATGGTACGAGAATGAGGCGAGCAAGGTCTCGACGGACAAACCAAGAGCGCCATCTGATCCTATGGATCTTGACTATGAATTTGTTGTAACAGACAAAAACGCGTCTAAAGCCGAATCTCTGTATCTGCCGCGCCAGATTGAGGCCAAGACCAGCGAGACAGTTGTTGGCGCGCTTTTAGCAGGACGTCTGCAAGAAAACCCTCCATTTGGTAGCTCCTCCCCACTCCTAATGTTTTGCTCATCTCTGCTGATACTATTGAAAACTAGTTCAAGTTCCAGAACATTATCCATTAGTGCCATTCCGACAGCTCTATGAGATCATTAGAGTCGCAAGTACTTGCAAATTAGACATAAACAATTTTTTGATCTCTTTTAAATCCACATTCGAATCCTACGACAGGCTCTGGTCCTCCCTCAGTTCTATAGCCAAGGCACACGGGGCTCAGATACCAGAAAGATCAAATCTCGCCGCCTGGGACCGAGCGGGCTCGAAATTTGAAGGGGTAGCGTTGACCGGAAAGCTCAAACTATTGGATCAGCAGAAGGGACCTTGTTTTGAATTCCATTTGAATCCTCTGAGGTTGGAGCCTTCTTACCGACTGTCTCGTCATTTTGGCAGTGATCGGTTTTGTGTCCTAGGTATGCCAGGGCTTGGTCCTGAGGGTCTACCGTCGTACCTAAAACAGTACCATACTTCTGCTCGTGAGGCAATCACCAATTGGCTTGTGGGCACGCACCACGAGTTCCTCGGACGCACGTGGCGCGCTTTCTATACAAAACCTGATGCCTCCAAGAAGAAAGGGATGCGAAACAGTATGCAAGACAGCCGGTACCGAATTTTTTTTTTCGCTGAAAATGGTGTCGGATTCAGAGACGGAGAAAGGCTCGGCGAGGCCGACCCACGCCTTCCGGATCGACCTCGAAAGACAGTCAAAGATATGATAGAATGGTTCATGCCATTCAAAGCCAACCTCAATCAGCCATCACTCAAATTTTTTGCTCGTCTGGCGCTAGGTCCGACTTGAGATGTCTTAAGGTTAGACTGGTGCTGACGATGTATCTAGGCGTCAGTAGTACGGTCGCAACTGTTGAATTTTCACCCACTGAAATATTCAGAGCAGACGATGCACGGGCAGATACCCCGGGGCAGTGGCGCCTCAGCTACAAACGATCGGACGAGAAGAAGAGGCAGAAGACTCCTTCAAAGTCTATTGCACCTGTCATGAATGATGTAAGACTCCTTAAGCTCTAAAAGTAATGGCATCTGACAATCCCAGGGCTGTGCCCGGATTTCTAGAAGAGCTGCAAGGGGAGTGGCGGATTGCCTTGGTTTAGATAACGTCCCTTGTGTTTTCCAAGGTAGGATAGGAGGCGCGAAAGGAATGTGGATGATTGATGCTCAGGATGAGACTCCATCCAAACGGGGTCGAAATTATTGGATCGAAATCACGGACTCCCAGCTAAAATTCGAGGGACATGCCCTAGACGACCTCCACCCTGAGCCTGCACGGGTAACATTCGAGGTCCATGCTTGGGCGAAGAGACTTTCATCGGGCTCCTTGAATTTCCAACTTCTTCCGATCCTCGTGGATCGAGGCGTACCACCCGATGTGTTCTCGAAACTGCTTGACCAAGATCTCACGGCTCGTGTCGGTGAACTTGAGGTAGCCATGGATTCTGGATTGGCTCTTCGCAAATGGAACCAAGAGATTTATCCCATCACAGAGGAGAGGGCAAGATATGGCGGGATCGAGATGCAAGGAGGTTTGCCTTCATCAAAAGCAGAGACAATCAATTGGTTCACTGAGGTACATGTGTCTCTCGCATCTCAGTATATCCGGCTAACAAATTCCCGCAGCATGGTTTTCAACCCAAAACTTGTCGTTATTTGAAAGACCAGCTGTATCAAGCCATCAAAACCTATTGTCTTCGATTGGAAAGTAAGATGAACATTGGACTTGGACAATCCACATATGCATACATGATCGCAGATCCGTTAGCCATTCTTGAGGAAGATGAGATCCATCTTGGATTCTCCAGTGTCTTTCACGATCCCGAGTCAGGCTTTGATCAATCAATGCTACACAACATGGATGTTCTCGTTGCTCGCTTACCCGCTCACCTCCCCTCGGATGTTCAGAAGGTAACAACTATCATCATTGTCATATACTTCTTCGGGAGACTTTGGACCACAAGAAAGATCGTCTGACAAAAGGCAGGTTCGCGCTGTCTTCAAGCCAGAGTTGATGATGTACAGAGATGTTATTGTCTTCCCTTCTAAAGGCTCGGTCTCTTTGGCGAGTAAATTATCAGGGTAAGTCTCTTAACGTTAAGATTCGAATCGGACAGCTGACGGAATTTATTAGCGGTGACTATGACGGCGACCAGGCATGGGTGTGCTGGGATCCGGATATCGTGCAGCCCTTCAGAAATGCCGATGTCCCTCCTTTCCCAAAGCTTGACTCTTACGGCATCGAAAAGGATAGCTCCAAAGTCGCAGATCTTCTGGCCCATCCCGACTACACGACCACGTTCTTACGCCATGCTTTCAAGTTCAATCTTCAAGCCAACATGCTCGGCAAATGTACTTTGTATCACGAATCTTATTGCTATCGTAAGAAAGCCATTGACAGCCCGGAGGCAGTCTCCATAGCTGTACTGTTGGGAAACCTAGTAGACAGCGCAAAAGGCGGGTTTCAATTTGACGAAGCGAAATGGGCCACCTATCTCAGGAAAAACAACCTGCCTCGTACACTTTCAAAACCAGCGTACAAGGACAGACAGAAGGGGAAGCCGAAAGACCACCTAATTGATCACTTGGTCTTCGTGGTAGCCAAACGGGCGAGGGAGAAGGCATTGAATGAATTCGACAAACATTTCAATGACGTTAGCCCACAAGACGATGACCTCTTCCGTATACGAAACGAAGAAATGGAAGAGGCCAAAGGCAACAAATTCCTGGCACAAGTCTTACAGAATCTCAAGCACGATTTAGAAGCTATACATACCTTCTGGAAAATAAACGCCAGGCCGGAAGACGCCGACGACGAGTTTCGTCCTCCCAGGAAGTCCGAAGCCCTGAGCTTTCGAACCATTGTCGAGAGATGCCGCGCCGACTTCGTCAATCTCAAACCCACTCTAGACGAATGTCCCCCGACTGAGACATCGGATAGGATAAGCAGCTGGCAGCGAGACCACGCGCGGGGCCGTTCATCGCATTGGGATCTCCTGAAAGCCTCCGTTGCTTTCTACCATTATTATCAGACGAGCTTCATCTGGCACACGGCTGGGATTGAATTGGGTGAGATCAAAGCAACGGCGAGAGGAAGGGGGACGTATAGGGCGGTTGCTGGAGAGGTGTTTGAGGCTTTCAAACTGGATAAGCGGGTCGTTGATGGGGCGAGGAGGAGGGAGATGTTTGAGAAGGAGGGAGGACCGAGGGTTGAGGAAGACGGAGATGATGAAGAGTTTGGCGTGTGGGATTGGGGGGTTGATGACTGCTGAAATGGCAACGCGGCTTCCTCGGCGTTGATGGAGGATGGAACCGAGCACTAACAACGGCACCCGCGGTCCTTGGGAGTCTTTGGAACGATAGATACCCGGGAATGTCATATTCGCGATGGCTACGCCGGAGGTTTCCTCGTCGCTCTGTGATAGGATATGACGAGATGTGGTCACGCAGTTTCTTTTCTCGGAGTTGATCGATGGGTCTATGCATCCATCTTTTCGGTCATGCGTGTACAATGCCAGTCGAAATGTTTATAATCTATATGCATCAGAAACGAAAGCTTCAAGGCATGAGAGATGATATAATTCCGCTCCGAAATTGCTAGATCTTCGTTTTTCCGATCCCCCACATTTCCGCACCAGGATTGTTCATGTTCTTCCCAACCTCCCCGGGCGGGGGTTGCTTCCCTTGCGGCCTCGACCCACGACCCACGATGAGCGAGCTAGCTTTATCCAACGTCTCCTCCGCCTCCCGCTCGATCCTCTCGACCAGCTCCTGGCAAGATGGAATATCATGAATCAGCCCGATGACCTGCCCCGCCGTCCAAACCCCATAGTCCACATCCCCATTCACGAACACCTCCCTCCCCCTCTTCCCACTCACAAACGGCGCCACGTCCTCAAACTTCCCACTCACACTCTCCCGCTCAGCCTTCACCGCCTCCTTGGCGACCTTGTTCGCAAACAACCGACTCGTGTTCCGCCACCGGCGCAGCACGAGCTCCGTATCCGTCTCCTGCGCCTCCACAATGGCCACCTTGACATTGTGATGGATGGGCGCTTCGATCGTGCACATGAACCGCGTCCCCATATTGATGCCCTCCGCGCCCAGCGCCAGCGCGGCCGCGAGCCCCTGCCCGTCCGCGAAGCCGCCGCTGGCGATGAACGGGACCGTCAGGCTCTGCCGCGCCCGGGACAGCAGGATGAAGTTGGTGACGTCGCTCTCGCCGACGTGGCCGGCGCACTCGAAGCCGTCGATGGAGAGGAAGTCGACGCCGAGGGCGACGGCGCTCCGGGCGTGCCGGACCGTGGTGCACTTGTGCAGGACGGTGCAGCCGGCGGCCTTGAGCTGCCGGATCACGGGGCCGGGGGAGTTGCCGGCCGTTTCGACGATGCGGATCCCCTCGTCGATGATGGCTTGGGCGTAGCCGTGGTAGTCGGGGGGGACGAGGGCGGGGAGGAGGGTCAGGTTCACGCCGAAGGGGTGGGGGGTCATGGTTTTGCAGCGCTGGATCTCTTTGCGGAGGTCGGCGGGGGAGGGTTGCGTTAGGGCTGTGAGCTGGGGCGTTAGAGGAGCTGTTAGCAAATGTTTTCAAGGGGGGCATTTGTGGTAAGTGTGAGCGAGTAGAGAGGAGAGAGAGCGGGAAGGGGGCGTACAATTCCTAAGCCGCCAGCATTCGACACCGCGGAGGCCAATTCAGCGTAGCCGACCCATTGCATGCCTCCTTGCACGACCGGGACTGCCAACCGTGAGTAAATTTCGGACGGAGCACTGCATTGAGAACTGCATACTCTTGATCCCGAGCTGGCGTGTGAGGGCTGTAGCGAAGGGCATCTTGAATTGGCGTGCGAGGCCGAACTGCAGTAAGTGGCTTGAGGAGGAACGGGGCTTCAAAGAAGAGAAGGGGATGGGGAGAGGGAGGTGGGAGAGGGTGGTCTGGAAGGTGTAGGAAGGGAAGGACAAAGGAAGGGAAGGACAAAGGAAGGGAAGGACAAAGGAAGGGAAGGGGGATGTAATATGAGCTGAAGAATTCGTAGTGGCTGTTACTGGGCGCGATTGGAGGGGTGTGGTGTTTTGGAGAGTGATTAAGCCGAGGTACAAATTCAAATTGCTGTTTAGGGTATGGTGGGTGGTTTGAGCCCTTAGCGCCGTATCTTCACAGAAAGGGGCTGTCCGTTCATTGGTTTCCCTTATTCTCTACCTGGACAATTCATACATGTAGACGAAAGAAGAAGAGTAACAATACAATTCACCAAACTCATCCATGTCAGTAGACAGACAATACCTCTGACTGTCTACCAATACAGAGCCACGACTCCGATTCATTCATTTGAAATCTATTTTCCGTCCCGTAGCCAATACCACCAAGCTCAAACGAAAATGAAGACCAGTCTATCGCCTATTACCCCCAGCCTACATTGAGCTCGATGACGACGGGGAGGAAGCCTGTAAGCTCGATGTGGAAGAGGAGCTGCTGGACGTGCTACTAGGAAATATCGAAGTCGATGTGGAGGACAATGTTGTACTGGGGGCCGAAAATAGGCTGCTGGCCGTGCTGCTATCGGAAGTCGAGCCTGTCGAGACGCTTGGCATGGGAAGAGGAGAGGCGCTGGAATGCCGCTGGATGTAAGTCATCCGCGAGCTGGGAACAGAGCTGAAAGCGGGAAGAAGAGACGCGCTGGAATGCCGCTGGATGTAAGTCATCCGCGAGCTGGAAACAGAGCTGGAAGCGGGAAGAAGGGAGGTGCTCGAATGCCGCTGGATCCATATCAGGCTCGAAGATGCCTGCGACGTAATCACGGTGGGTATGGGGGCGGATGCCGGTGTGGTAGTTCCAGGAACTGTGATGATTGCCTGAGACGACTCCGTTAATCACCGTGTACACAGAGGTCGTGGCAGACACCTTACTGGAGGCTCGTCCCCAACGCAGACCCCAATGCAGCAGCTAGGGAATTTCGTGAGCAAACCCTTCCTTACTCCTCAGAGTGTGTAGTCCGAAATTTGGAAGGGATACCATACCACACCCCACGAGCGAAGTCACGATCAGCAGCCTTCAGGTCAGCCAGCAAAGCGCACAGGTTGCTACCAAGTGGACATTCGACGTCTTGCCCTGCAAGCGCATTTGCACTATCTCGTTCATCCCTCTTTGACAATAGTGAAACGGTAGAACACCACCCCTGAGCAGGAGGGAAGCCAGCGAGGGGAAGGAAATGGTGATAGGCTGCCGTAGAGCAGACGGCTGGAGGAGCGGGAGAGGCCATTGCGAGCGCAATGGAGGGGGATAATGCACTTGTAGCTACAGGATGTCTGTAGTGTAGGACGAGCTCGCGGAAATTTGCTCCTCGAGCTGCGACAACTTGCGAATAGGAGAGGAATACGGCGAAGGGCGTGGAAGAGAAAAGCCCTGGAGGAAAGCCAAACCTTGATAGTTGAAGCCATTGGCTTCGGCGTCCTGTGCCTCCTTTGGTCAACCGTGTAAGCCATGAAAGCCATTGAGAAGGTTTGTGGGAGATATGGCGTCGTCAAATATGAGCTAAGAATGGGTCAACGGTGTGGAGCGGTGCTTGACTGATGACACAACAAGCAACGCTTCTGCCAAGTGCTCGTGGAATACCCGAAATAGAGTGCGCCCGCGCATAGGCATAGGCGGTAATGCTGATTTTCTATGCACTATGATATCTTGCCCATATATCCAACGTCATCGTGCGGAATGCTGCTAACGCCCATTATTCTTCGATCAGCATCCCAAGTATCAAACTCTGAATCACAAACTCATTCCCAACCACCCTCGTCTTCCCTTTCTTACCAGGAGGCCCATGTTCGCTGTCTCTACCACGCTTTCGTTTCTTGCCTGTCCCGTTTCCCCCAAACAGCTTCTCCTCAATCTCCAGCTCTTTGTTGTAGCTAAACACCCAGTCCCATGGCTCGCCCAAGGCTTGAGCGTCCGCCACTGCTTTCGCTGCTGATGCATCACTAATGGCCCTGGAAACTTTGCTGGCTCCGAGCGCGTGAGTGATCAGGGGATGTTGCTGCATGCTCTTCTCATGGCTCTTTTCCATGATGAGAAGAACAGAAGCGTCATTCAGCATCCTAGGTCTGTTTTCCACAATATCGGACAGAGTGGCTGTCTCAGCATCAAATGGATGCAGCACGCGTGAGCGCACGGCGCCGCCAAGGAACGACGATTCGCCTGATGGAAGCAGATACGGAGCCCAAGGTAGAATACGCTGCTTGGCCACACAATTTGTGATCCATCGAGTAGAGAGGCAAGGAATTCCAAGAGAAAGAGCTTGGATGAATTTGGCGGTGCGACAGTGTTTGTCTGCTATGAGGCAGGTGAAGCCAAGGTCTTTGGCGGCCGGTGTCAGATGAAAGGATGTATCAGCATTGGGATCGGCTGGACTGGTCGTACGAGGAAGAGCGGGTATGTGAAAAAGTTCGTCCAGGCCAGTGCTGAGAATATTACCACCGTTGGAAGTAACATGATTCTTGATTCGCTCGTGCTCATCGGCACGATCAATGTTGGTAATGGCGAAGGCCATGTTCCTGAAAATACCGTCGCTTGAATTGTTGCCGATGGCCGTTGAGCGAGCTTGGACCAGACTAGAAGCTTTGACGCGGCGAGTACGAGAAGACGGAGTGGAAGGCGTCGAGGGTCGCTCGGAGGGTGTCTGTAGCCCAGTCGAGATATGCGGCTTGTTTGACAGGTGCGTATATTGTCGGTCCTTGATGGCAGTCCACATCGTCTGAGTAAGGTAGACTAGCGTCAGGGGCACAGCGATTGGCGAGCTCTCCGCTTGTTCACCATCTATTGATAGCCGCTGCTTGGGAGACATCAAGACCGTGGCATTCCCGTAAACGTCTGTTTCAGGGAAAGCCGAATCCTTGGTGGGAGCAAGACGGCCACGACGGGAAGGTGTCGCTGGACCTCTAGTAACAGCGGAAATATGCTGATTATGTACTCCTTCGACAACATAATTCATTTTACGGGCCCCCGGGAGATCGACCTTCACAACGTCTCCGGGCAGTAATTCCAGTCTTTTGATGCCATACCCACCGATGACATCTATGGTGCCGTCTTCGAACCGGACACGATAGCGAGGCTCATCGCCGCCAATCGTCTCCAAGCATGTAGCAGGGTAGTAAGCAGGATTTGAGCCATTGAAATGTGCAAATACCCGGTTCGGCGCTGTCACGGCGCGCATATTGGCTGGGCCTTGATCAGTAGACGAAAAATTTGTATGTGAAGTGGCTAGTCGTTCAGGAACGCTGGCATTTCTAGCCGCAACAGTCTGAGGCTTGGTGACAAG
This sequence comes from Letharia lupina, assembly GCF_014066315.1. Taxonomy (NCBI): domain Eukaryota; kingdom Fungi; phylum Ascomycota; class Lecanoromycetes; order Lecanorales; family Parmeliaceae; genus Letharia; species Letharia lupina. The sequence continues at coordinate 211,932 of NW_023502990.1, read as the reverse complement.
TTGAGGAGTAGCAGACGGTTGAGCTTTGTTCGATACGGACGTCGCCCGTGTAGTCACCGCTGGCTTCGCAACCGGGGCACTCTTTGGCTCTGAGGTGTGATCCCCCTTGGTTGGAGCTTGCTTAATTATGACGGAGACGACTGAGCTTGGCCTGTCCGCTTCGGACGTTGGATAAGGGGTGATGGGAGAGATTGCCGAGGAACCGGGTGGATCTGAGCTGAATGACTGTAGCAGCGGAGAGCGAGGGGCTGGAGGTAGCTTGTTTGGCTCCTGATGTGCGACTTGCAGGGCAAGTTCTCGGCCGCCTCGTCGCCTTCTACTAGCCTGTACAATTGACCCGGAGCCACTAATGGCATTCTGAAACTCAATATCCTCATTGGTCAATATGTTGATGTCCAAGTCAACGTCTCCAATTACGTCTGGGGGGGTAGGATCGGCTGCGATCTCACTGATGGTCCTTGAGAGCCTTGTCTTGATTGGGGACACCTGTCTGCTCTGAGAAGCTTTCTGTATTCGCTGGGAGTGTGACTTGGAAGGCGACCCAGCCAGGTGTTCTTGTGCAGTTTCGAAAAGTGTAGAAGGCCGTGACTGCTCAGCGATAGAGTGGCTCGATGCTGCCTTTGATGCAGATTTGGGCGTGGTCCTTGGAGAAGGCATAGAATTTGAGATATCTCCTGCAGATTGGTTTTGAATGTGAACTGGCTTTGACGAGGGGCTCGTTTCAGGTATTGTGCTCTTAGCTGGCACTGAATTTGTCATTGGGAGATGGTAGCCCTTGGCTGGGCTGCTTTGCGGCGCTGAAGATGCAGGTTGCTCCTGCGTTGTCCGGGACGCAGGTTCCGGTCCTGGTAATTCTCTGCTCGGTCCTTCTAATCGTAGTGGTTCTGCAGATGCGTGCCGCAGCCCCCGGCTAAAATCTGCATTATCGTGCACACCTTTGAGAAGTATGGGACTACTTGGTAGATCCCCGGAACACTTATTTCCTTCAACTCTGCCTTCACATGAATTCGTAGCCTGCAATGCTCGTGACGACTGAGACTGCGGCACGAGGACCCGTGAGTCTAGGGAAGATTGAGGCCCGGTAAACGCTCTAGCATCCTTGGTTTTAGAAAGTTGCTCTGATTTAGCGCGGCCCTGAGACGTCTGCGAATCTGCAATGGCATCTGGCTGAGTTGCGCCTTCGATAGCTTTTTCGAGCTCCTGAGATCTGGTGTCTTGAGAGCTACTCTCCACATGCACCACTCTGCTTGTCTGAGATCCTCCTTTTGCTGTCCGTACATTCTGATGAGAAGGGCTAGGTTGTGAGATAACAACTTGTGATGTCGTGTGATGAGCTCTCGAGATCGTCCTTGGTACCTCAACATTCTCCTTGTTCTCTTCAGCCAGCTCATCCACGTCATCATAATCGTCAGTTTGAACCTCTTCTTCACGTTCCGTTTCATCTTCAGTAAGATTCCCCAGCGTATCTTCCATCGGCGCATCGTCGGAAATAACGACAGGCTTGCTAGCTTCTCTTCCAGCTTGACGCGTACCGACCCTGCTGGGCGTGTCTTTATTTCGTCCAGCTCGAACTCGGCTGTTACCACCTATCAGTGGACTAGCCCGCGCCGTTAGGCCGGCAAATTGGTTTTTGGCTTCTGTATCTATACGCCTCTGTTTTGACCTTCTTCGAAGCTGGGTATCTGCAGATCCAAAATCATCGTCGGACAGCTCATCAGGCGATAGAATTTCGGCGGCCTTCAAGGATCGAAGGTATCGCTCTCTCGCTTCTTGTGACTCTTTCATCGACACGTATGTAGTTTGCGGCTCGGTGACTGCACGGATTGTATTGAAGCGTGAAGGGTCAGCCGGTGACGAAAGTAAGCCTACTGTTGCTGAGCGCTGTATTATGTGCGTGTCTGGCGAAGGCCTCTCAGATAAACCATCAGATGGTATAATGTTCGTCAATGGTGAGGTCAGAGCCTGTGTAGCATTGAACAATTGGCTTGGGCCCATCAACCCATCCATACTCCCAATACCTCCTGCAAAAGGGTTCACTGGCAGACTGGGAGTAGTAGCACTCCCTTGGGACTCCATCTCAACCCCGCGTTTACGCTTCTTGCCATTTGTAGCAGGCGTCTTTGGTTGTTGAAAGCGTTTGGATTCCGGAAACAAATCTGCGCGAGTGTCTACTGCTTGCGATAAAGGATCGATATCATCGTCCTCATGATCTGCATCCGGGTGTTCGTTATCGATGAGAGATGGCTCCTCGAAGGCACCGAGAAGATCGATGTGGCCAGCCTCGCCTTCAAGTAGACTATGCAACGCGGCACTTTCTTCCAAAGTGTTATTTCCGTGGTTCTCTGATCCCTCTCTTGTCGCCAGCTGCTCCGTGCGCTTGCTAGCAAATTCCTTGTAGACAGACTGGGAGACCGGCTGGGTGTCGCCTTCAGACTGACTGTCTATTCCGAACATCTTGCTCCTTAAGGACTCGGGAATGGTGCTTGGCAGTTCAGGCTGGGAAGCAGAATGCCGCTGCCCACGGGTACTGGGGCCAGAAATACGACGTGCAGAGCATGGCTGAGTGTGTGTCGGGTAGTGAGGATGTGAATTGTGAGTGAGGTTTTGACCGAGGGCAGTCAATGATGTGTCTGCCTGAGGATGATGATTGCTTGGAGGCGCCGCGGTCGCCCGGGGCGAGTCGCGATCAGACTGTAGGGAATTCGGCGTCAGTTTTCTTGCATAGCCGCAGCGACAGGCATTGATGCATGGCTTGGCTCACCTGGTCATGGTTCAAATCGAGGGCAAACGCTTTCAACTGCGAAATATCAATACTATCAAGCTGGGTCTCCATGATGAGTGATCATCAATCCTTTGAAGAAGTGTGATGACTTTGTAGAAGTTGTTGAATACTTTAAGTGGTTCTCGTCGCGAACACATCAAAGACGCGCCACAGATCTCTAGCGCGATATATCAAGCGGAAAGCCCATCTTCTTGGCACGGAAGGATTTTAAAGGTGCCGATCATGTTACAGTGAACACTTTTAATTGGTGGTTAGATCCGCGCCGGACTGCCTAAGAAGACAGCGCTACAGGTGGTGTGTTCTTAAGGCGCTGTACAACATGTCTTGTCACCAAGTCATTATTGCAGCAGTGAATGAGGTGTCGACAATAAATTGGTGGCTTCTTTGCGAGACAGAAGGTCGCATCTGAAAAATTCACTACAAATGCGAAATTACAACACCCGCAAGGATTTGGAGCAGATGGCATGCTCACGGCGAAACCACTTTTATCACTAAGCGGTTACTACAGAGCAGATAAGACGCATGGAATCTTTGGGAGGCTGTCATAAGCCCTTTATTCGTAGCTGTTTCGTCTAACAAAGTGCGGTATGGAGGTGCTCTATGTACGCAAATCGCACAAAGAGATGCCGGAGAGTACTGGACCAAGAAAGGATCCCCTGACAACAGCAGCAACCATAGCCCCCAGACCTCCACTCTGCCTTGCCTCACCTTCAAGGCCGAATTAGCTCATGGAATGACCTGCTCCTTTACTTTTCGACATAGTTTTCGAAGTTACCCCTGCCTCTGAAACTGCCTCCAAGAACGACTATCTTTAAACTGAGAGGTGATTGTTGACGGTTTGAATATAGCAATTTGTTTCTATGATGTGGGCTCTGTTCAAATATACCAAGAGACCAATCATGCTGAATCTATTTCACTCAAATCGACTTATTCTTCGACCTCCTCTTCCTATCCGCTGGGCTTTCGTTGTGCGCAAATGGAAGCCAAAACAACGACAACAGCACCACTACAGCGAAGAACGGTACAGACGCATTCTGCCAGTCTCTCGGCCATTCCTTCAACCACAGCCCCCAAAAGACTATTGGTCCCGCCAAAATGAGCGTATGATACAACAACACCTTGTAGAAGGACACTGCGAATACGGCATTCAGTCCCCATGCTTCGTCTTTTTCTTCGTCTCGATCGACATCCCATTTGCGTCGACGCTTCGGAAGGCGTTCTAGGACTCGATACTTGCCGCAGTGATTGCGGCCTTTGCACTCATGAAAGATGCAGAGTAGGTCAAGCTGAGACTTGATGCATGCTTTGTTGCAGCCGTAGAAGTTTGCGTTGAAAACAGTACTCAATACAGGAGGATTTCGACTTGCGTGATACTCGTAGTCTCGATTTTCGGGCGATGGCACCTCCTCAGGGCCTGGCATGATTTCATTCGGATTCGCTTTGTGGAACTAAGCTCTTTCAGCCTTGTGCCTTGGGTTTATGGAGGGACTGCCAATCGATCATACCATTATGAAATCACAGGTATAGAACACCCATATCGATAAGACCCGCCGGAGGAAGCCACGGAGCTTCATATATTGCACACTCATCTCATCAAAGAAGCTATCGTCATCTTTGTAGATGGCGACATCGATTTGCGCGAGGCGGAGCCACGCACTTTGCAGACGCTTTGAGCCGTGTACTCCAAAAAGTACAAAGCCAGTCAAATCACTTGGCGGCACAATATCAACCTCGATACTCGTATCGGGTGTATGAATATCCTTCCCGGAATCCGCCTCGTCATCTGGTTGATCAGATGTGCCATTGTCGGAGACGGCTGGGGATGACCTCCCAACAGATGACTCTGATCCAGAGCTTCGGCTCGTACTTGTACCCGAGTTCTTTCCCGATGAAGAGGCAGACTGTTTACTCTTAACAGCCTTCGGTGATGGAGCAGGGCCAGTATTAGGAAGCACAGTCCAATGTTCGTGCCCCAAAACCTTCGAAGTTAATTAGCATGCCTGGATTGAGGCACCGTGGATGATGACTTACGCAATGCCACCGTAGCCTGATTTCGTCTTCTAGAAGCGGTCGGAAACTTGGACGGAGAGGCCACCAGTTCCATGTTTCTCCAGTCAAACGCTGCAACCACAGTTTCGCCGAGTTGACAAGATTGTGCTCCTTCCCATTCATCACATGCATGCGAAATTGACCCAAGTCCACAGGAAGGGTTTTGGGGGGTTCAAAGTGTTGTTGATCCATTTTCCCAGTCTGAGATGTAGGCTTGTCTTCCCTCTCGATTATGCTATCCACTATAACCCTAATTCGATGTCGCTCTGTCTAACTCCCCTTGGGCATCCTGAGGTTGGTTTTGGGTGGGGTCTTGATCAGATCCTCTCTTACTTTCACTCCGTCTACCAGGCCTTTGTAGTACCGAAGTAAAGTCGACCTTGGGGTTATCTCATGGTATACCTTGCTTTCATCCACATCGTTACTTGGCTCCGCAAAACTTTCGCCTTTCATTTGCTTAGTATAGGTGCATGCTGCCCTTCTCCCAGCCCGATCGCACGGTGTGCAAGCCGGCTTACTCTTGTCACATTTGACTTTCCTTGTACCACATCTCTGACAGGCGACGGCTGATACTTGCGACACCGTCGGCCCTGCAGTTACGGTCAGGCTGTGACGACCTTCTCCCTCAGTGCCGGTCGACTTCGCTCCGTAGCGTTCCCAAAACCTCCTGAGAGCCTGCTGCGCAATTTCATTGTCGCCAGAGACACCACAATAGTAGCTGAAGACGGCAAATCCCTCCGTGGAGAACACATATGTCGAGGGTTGCGCTTGAAGACGTTGCCATATGGCATCAATGCTTTGTCCAAGAAACACGGTCACGGCTGGATCGATGTCGCCATGCTGGTTCTGCTTAGCGATCTCGAGCGCTTTCGGTAACGTGAGTTCACTCGTCGAACTGGCCATTCTTTTTCCCATTTGTTTCTTTCATGTAGACCCCCGTGAGGAAATCTGGACCCAGGACGAGAGTGAGCATGCGACGCTGGCGATATCGACACCGTTGCCTTTCTATGAAAATGTCTCCAATCCGATCCATGAAGTAAGAGCCGTCGATGGCAGCTCACCTTCCAAGAAAACCATTCCGGAATATAATCTCAAGTAAGAGAAATTTCCTAACAAAAATTTACCCCGCCTGCCCTCAGGCTGCAGCCTCGTTCCTTCGAGGCGCTGTATTATATCATGCAGGTGCTGATAGGTCAGGTAGCGAGCACCATCTGGAAGCCTGCCCTCCCCACCTAAGTTTGTACGTAATCAGCAACAGCCATTGATTCCACCACCATGGGCAACCTCCACCAATCGTCGAAATTGAAGCCATACAAACCCGCCAAATAGGCCAATAGAGCCGATTTTCAGGTTCGAAATTCACTTGGTGAAAATGGCAACGGTGGAATCGATGGCTGTTGCTGACTACCCTTTCATTGAGGTAGGTAAGAGGATGCCTGATATTAAGCCTATAAAAGCCTAGTCACCACGCCAACGGGACCGAAAATATTGACTGCTGCCTACAGCAAAACTTCCAACACACGACAACTCCCAAACAGATCCACAGCTCCTGAACAACCCACCACAAGATCCTTGAAACCCTGTCACTCAACCCCCCACGCACCGACAGCAACCAAGCAACCAACCATGTCTTCCGAACCCTATTCCGGCCCCAGCGCCGCCCACATGCTCGCGACCCGCACCTTCGCCTCTTCGGTCACGTCCCAACACAACACCCCGAACGCCATCCTCGACGACGCCGAACTCGCGTTTCTCAAGGACTTCTCCGCGGATCCGTCTCGTAAGTATACCTGTATGAATATCACGAACTCGTCATCTATCCATCCATCTTTATCAAACCTTGACATCCTAACCCTCCCTTCCTTCCTTCCTTCCTGCCTTCCTTCCTTCTCCTCCACTTCCCCTCCATCCACGCCACTAACCCGCCGACCCGTCCGTCCTCCCGCAGGGAAAGATTCGCTCCTCTCCGCCCGCGGCATGGCCGACGCCGTCGGCGACCGACCGGGCGCGAAAGCCGCCGAGAAGGGGAGTTTGACGGGTGTGGTCGTCGCGCGGTGTGGGACGGCGGAGTCGGCGTTGGGGGAGGGCGATGTGGAGATGTTGAGGGGGTGGTTTGAGGGCGGGGGGGCGGGTGTTTGAGGGGTGGGTGGGTGACTTTGGATTCTGGGAGGATGAGAGTGGGGTGTAGGTGAAAGGGGAAAGGGCGATTTCACGGCTGGGAGGTTTGTGTTTGTGCTTTCGGTTAAGGCGACGGGATTGTGAGGGAGGAGCTGTTCCGTGGTGGAGAGGGGGTGTGAGCGATATGGTGAGTATTCTGTCTTTAGAAAAGCAGGTTGTACACAGCTCGCGTGGTCGAGCGACGGATGCTGCATGTGTGATTCTTGGAAACGGCCTTACTCTGATTCAATCAACTGAATTTCTCCTCGAAAAATAAGATACATGGTGACATTGCGTATGGGGCTTTCTTGATCGAGATGACAGCCTATTGCAAAGTTTGGCATCTTCGCTTGTTGCCCTCCCCCATCCAAATTTGTATGATGAGCCAATGGGGAGAAGAGAGTGAAAATAAGTTGACCATGATGCTGTATACCTCTGCTTGGTACTGTATTGATCTTGCGTAAGGGTGTATCCTCAGTATTCGCACTCCAGATACCGTTCCTCGTAACATGCGCTGCTCATCACTCCTGAACAACAACAATTGGAAAACCACTGCCATGCCTGTGCCGACCGCTCATCGCTACGCTCGAGATTCGCAAGCACCATCAATATATATCCTGAGTCACTTGCGAGACACTATTCATCCATGGTAAGCCGCACCATCTGTAGCCTGCCCACGAGGAGCGACTCCGATTTTTGGGGGATGTTCAAATCAGCCGTGTTGTAGAAGAACTCGCAATCCATGCGTTATGGAGGAATTGCCGACAGAAACTCGGTTGGGATGACGTGAACATGGCTGTCAACTTTGCTGGCGGTAGTACTCGCTGAAAATCCGTTTGAAATACCGGCCAGAGATTGATCCACAGTAACAGCATTAGCTTCATCAGGGAGGCCACTTTGCACTTCCGCCGCTGCACGCAGATTGTCTGAGTTCGCTTCGTGCTGTGGAGTCATGCTGATGAGCGATGTCACAGTGATGTAGAATGTGGCTGACAGATAGACGTTCGAAAAGGCAGCCAGGACGGTAATGTACAGCATGATGCATCCCAGAGTGGTGAAGAGGTCATAGACGACATGAGCCAAGCGTTTGAGAAGGATGGCGTAGGTTTCGACTACTGATTCCATGGGGTAATTGGTGGCGCCGTGAGGCAGCCTTGCTGTATGGCTGGTGGTGCGATAGAGATATGGGTGTCTGGAGAAGAAGAATCTTGGAAGACCGGGAGTCGTCGTTGGTGTGTCGAAGACGAAAGTCTGGATGAGATACAAGGGACATTTGCCGCAAGTCTCGCCAGCAGAGAGAATGGAGATCTCGCAACCTGGCATGTGCTCCTTCAACTTTGATCCGCTAGAGCCATTTTGACAGATGCCACTCCTCAGACGTCCTTTCCTTACTGGAGCGATACATCGTTCAATGTTCTTCCCACTTAAATTGATTCAGCGCCCATCTTTAATGCGCCCATTTAACTTCCCTTCAAGCCTTTCAGTGTCTCCTGCTGCCCATCCCATAATATCCAATTCGACAAACCGATCCTTAGCAGCCATGATGTTGAACCGCGACAACTCGATTTCTAAATCCCCAGGCGGCAGAATGACAAGCACATAGGTGTTATTCGTCAATCGCGCCAGGATCAAGTTGAACCGCGGTGCCTTGATGGCGATCTCAGCGAATGGATGGGATGCCGTTGACGAGTGGGTGTACTTCCTATCAGCTTTCCGTCAGCCTGAAACCCAAACAAACGAAGCGAAGTATAGAAGGAGCGGCCTACGAAAGCGAATGCTTAAACGTCTTGATGACATTGCTCAACCGTTCCTGGCGATCACTGTACGGGTTACGCTCGCCTAACTCACTTGTCACGTTCGTGACTGTCAGAAACGTTGCTCGTTCGAACAGTATAATCTCCTCTGCGCTTGTTTCCTTGGCTAGATCGTGCAGATACCCGTCTATGATGTGCAAATTGGGAACCAAAGATTTCACAATATCCCCCCACGCCTTGTACAAGCTCTGATCCCATATGGTCGTGCCATACACCTTCAAGCCTTTCCTAAAAACGCCGCTGTATTCTTGGATGGCGAAGGTACGGTCCTGGATCACTTGATCTCGGAATATGTTTTGCACGAGGTCGATTTTATGCACTAGGGCGAAGACGTGCGCGGAGGGGGAGTATTCGGCTAGTGCGGAGATGACGGCGGTGTAGGTGAGGAGATCGCGAGGGTTGTGGCCTTCGAAAGAGCGAGACTCGACGTCAAAGACGTAGATGAGGACGCCCACGTCGCTGAAGGTTTGAGATTTCTGCGATGTTAGGTAGGTCTCCGTGAAGGCGTCTTGTCTGTTCCATTCTTGCGCATTAGCGAGCGTTCAGCGCTCCAGATGTAGAGCAGGAAGATGCACGTAGCATTGCGATTTGGATGCATACCCTCCACAGTCCCAGAGGTTGAGTATAAGACTCCCAAGGAACTTGACTGTACTGTGCTCAACATCTATCGTTGCACCCAGGCGGCGAACATCTTTGGCGACATAATTGCTGAAGATGATACTGCGCATAGAGGACTTGCCAGAGCCAGACTTGCCCATCAGGAGGACTTTTTTCTTCTGGGGTTTCTTAAGGCTGTTCATGCTGGCAGCTTTTCACGCTTGTCAAGTAAAGGTATGGGGTGGCTTCGGTTGTTGGAGTGTGGAGAGGTTGAGATTTCTGGGGGGAAACGCAGACGTGTTCTTCGAGGGTATAGAGTATGATAGATGACTAGCATCGTCTTGTCTATACAGGCTGCTTGATCCAAGAAACTTTTCTGTTACGAAGCTTGGTTACAGACGTAGAAGAACACTTGTAAGGATTTAGGAACGATGGCGGGAGGCTTGGCGAAACAAGCTGACAGAAACGTGGCCCCCACTCGGAACTTTAGCAAGTGAACTAGCTAAGCAGGGATGGTGGGGGTGACAACGACATTAACTGTCAAGACGACTCAAGAGACTCGAATCTAGACCGCAATTGAAACACACACACATGCAGTCTCCTCATCAACAAAACCGGTCCGAGATCTTAGCATGAAGCAGCGGGATGCAAGAGCAGGATCTCGACAGCCGTCTTTTTTTCAAAATCAAGCAGCACTCACCCCATACCGCTGCATATTTCTGACCTACCTTAGTGTTCCTTTTTTTGGGTGAACGACTTGACGGATCCGAAGAGCGGGAAATTGTTTTTGGCTGTTGGAATATGGAAAGACAGTCCTGGAGAGTGAAGGCAGGCGGAAAGGCCTGGATGAGGTTGGAAAAGTCCTTGGGTTCGGGCGCGGTGCCGAGGGGGAAGGTGACAGTTTGTACGGGGGTTTTCTGGAAAGTGTCGTTTTATGTGCAAGGGAATTGTGTTTTATGCGTTCGATTCTGTTTACATACGATCCTTTGATAGAGAGATTCGATTTGTTCTCGTCGATACCCTCTGATGTCATGTGTATGAGAAAAGAAAAACGGATTTCTTCTCGTGGAAATTGGAGTTCTCTCTATGCATGACATTTGCTACACTCGCTGATGAAGCGTATGGTACTGCCTGACTGATTCAAAAGGTTCGTTGTCACCTGCCCGGTCACGATTGGACGCGCTGGATTCCCTGCCGCGGACTCTCTCACATGTAATGCTCTCTCACATGTAATGCTTCCCTCTCTCTACTATCCTGTTACTCCGTCCCAGCAACCCAGTCCTTTTGGTGCTTGTACTATCACGGGAAGCTTCTCGGACGGATCTTCCCATATTATACCATCGCATGAAAGACAGCAGCCGGAGAAACATAAGTGCAATCGTAGGGACACGCGAACGTGTTATCAGGGTAGGGTGGGTTGGTACGAGCAATATCTGTCCTGCTTAGAACAGCGGAGACGACACTGAGCGCGAGAAACGCAGATCTTCATGATGGTTTCTTGCAAAGCATCTATACAAAGAGACAAAGAGGAGGTTTCTGGGAGCTGTGCAGTGCCAGTACACCGGTTTGAGACCTTCGGGCAGCTTCGCTGCTCTGCTTTCCGTTGGTTATATAGCTACTCCGTGCAGGGGCAATTCTGAGGAGGAAGATGTGGATCAGAATGAGACACTACGTCTTGAAAAGAAAGTCATATAAGCAATTCTCGTTCTAGTCTTCCTGATCATCATCCGTGAGCTTGTTACGACGTCGCTATCCTTGCGGTGCTGTTGCTGTTGTGACTCTCAACAGATCGGACCTTGAATACGTCTCCCGTGCCGATCGTTATATTGTCATACTCCAACGTAATCTCCACCCCCTCAAATTTTCGATTTTCAAAGACGACAACGGAGATGAAAAGAAAGGCCTTTGATATCTGACCGCAATGCAAAGCTGCACCAAGGTAGTCGTCGACATGGAATGCAACGTTGCCGGAGAAACTGACCCCAGTGACAGACGCGCATCGAGCATTGGTTTCATATTGTGCCACGGTCGCTATTCCGTCTATCACCGAGCTATACAGTTCTTGGGCCGGGATAGAACTGCCGTCGAATCTCCAGGAGACGGAGAACCTGGGATCCTCAGGGTCGATTACGACGCCCGAGTTCTCTGCCACGCTCTTCGTGCTGCTGACAAGAGGAGGGTTGACCGTGTTGACCAAATCAGGCATTGTGCTGTTCGGATTCCCCAGGAGGGGAGGCTCAGGCAGCAACCCAGCACGCCCGATTCGCTGCCCGTCCAGCATGATCCTAGTAATGGCTGTGAAGAATCCAGGCCGTCGTTTGTACATGTCCAGAACGGTTTGGTGGTAAGCTAGAACGACGTGGCCAACTTGAAGCGTCGGGCCGTCAATGGTAGTGACAGCGAAAACTCTGTTGTCGAGCGCCCGGACAACCGGACCCGGGCGTTTTGGATCTATTTGGGCCGTCCATGATTGGTTGCTGAGTTCCCACATGAGGCTAATTACAGCGGTGTATACTCCGATCGGGCTGATTGGCTTGGACTCATCCCAGATTGTGTCCAATCCGTACCCGGGTGGAGCTGGAGGGATTGGTACACTGGGGTTTGGGCTTAGCCTTCTCTCTAGCTGTATAGGAAGATTGCATGTATACTAAACAGGGAGGGTCGGAAAGGTGCTGTGATTTCCAATCGCCACTGGCGGCAGCGTGAGGGTTTTGGTGAACGCCAGATCTCGTAGTATGAGCAGGAACGAGATCTTGAACGAGATGTTCATCTTGGGCATGTTACTGGGGCGTTGTTAACCACAAAAAGAGAAATCGAAGAAGGGTGGCATGTATGACTAGCATTTGAGTACGAAATACTCGAGAAACCAAGGACAGAAAGGCATTCTCTCTTGCGAAAGCCGCAAAAGCTTCGCGCAAGTGGTTCCAAGAGGCGAAAGATCCAGAACCTATCCAACGTGTTTGGGATTCAGTTCCATGCGCTGGACTCTTCAAGCGGATGTACATTAGTTATTTGGTCGAGTATCGTCATAGGCCAGAACATGGACTGATATTCTGAGAAGGGTCCTTGGCGGAAAAAACGTTGGCCAGACTTGGCTTCGGAGATGCCTGCATTTTCACATGACCTACCGCGTTTTGGGAGAAAGGCATCAAATTATCTAAGTACTACCAGTAGTATCATTATGAGAATTGAATGGCTCATCGATGAGAAACCCTACATCTTGCTTGCCCGTCAACGTCCCTAAGCAATGAATCATCAGAATGCGGAAACATCCTATGACATCTGCACGCCAGCCTTCTGACAAATCTGACCTCAGCAATAAATAAAATCAGCTTTCCACAGGTTTGTCGACGAGTATGCGCACATCTAGTGCATCAGAATACCGTGCCGTCGGACATTATCATGATAGGAGGTTCCTTGGTATTTGGCCTTGAGACCTCGGCCAATTCTCGTCCACCCTGTAGTCAACATTAGATCAGGTTCCAAGTAATCTCAAGTATCGTGCTTACCTTCCAACTCCCAGCCTCCAGCATCTGCGCCAGACTCAATTTGTCCGAGCCGGACAGCCCAAGGATTCCATTGACCTCAACCAGCAGGTCGTCCAGGAATCCGACCGTAACAGCCCGCCATTCCACAATTACATCATCATGTGTCGCGAATAGCGGTACGACCTCCATATTTGGCTGTCCCTTCACCATAGAATTTTCCCTGTATTGAGCTAATCCTCTGTTCGCATCTTTCTCCTTGAGCGTCAGAAGTCCCGTGTCGACCAGTAAACCCCCGTTCCTGTATTCTGGTAGCCCGGTCAGAAGCTCCGTACCGGCGAAATGGATGCCCATTACCCTTCTCATTGGAACCATCAGGGAGTAGCACAGCCATTGTGTGAGTTTGTGGAAGGGAACAATAGTCTCCCATGGAAGGCCGGGTGGCGATTGAGGCATGGAAGAGCAAGGCCAAGCATCACCGAGTGAGACTCCATCGATTTGTGTTCGTGACGAGGGCCAGACATTTGAGAGGCCGTTGATGAGGACTGTCCAGAGGGTGGGGACGGTGATGACTGGGACGGATGCGGCTTGTGTGGTGGGATGAGAAAGGAGGTAGTCTATGTTAGACTGTCAGTGTGGTCTAATCATCATGATCAGAAAGATGGTGTACCCAGCATATGCCCTGGTCTTCCTTCGGCGCCAAACAGCGCCGAATTCTTAAGAGCGTCACCGAGTCTCGATAGCAGCCCAGCTCTACCTTCCAGTCCTGCTATTGGATTGTACTCAGTCACTTGTAAACCTTTTGCCAGTTGTTGTACGCTCAATCGCTTCAGACCCAGGCTATCGACCTGACACGGTTCCTGCGTGTCGCTGCTGAAGTAGCCGGCCTTGAACATTTCCAGACTGGCGATGGCTAACCCTTCACTCCGCTTGTAGACCTTGCCCGACTCCTTTGATTTGTATGACCATAGTGTTCCGGCACCTGCGTCGAGTAAGACGGAAACGAGGAAGAGGTCGATGAGACGGCGGGTCTTCTCTTGTGCGTCGACTGTTTTGGGCCATGTTGCTATAAGTTGTTCGACTCGAGGTCGTCCACCCGCTTCGAAGTGTTGCCATCGGCCATGGGAAGGTATCTGGGAATAGTCTGGGGCGTAGTCCCTCTATAGTGGGGTCTGTCAGTCGGGGAATGAAGGGTGGTAGATTTTTGTCCCACCTTGATGATCGAAACCAAATAGTTGGCAGTCTCACCAAACTTGCTGCCATCGACATCGAAATGAGCGAGTTGATTTCTCTTCGCACGTTGATATATGAGTTGACACCTAGCTCTGACGGCCCATATGCTCCTAAGGTAAGCTGCAGGATCCAGGGTGGGGTCGGGAGGAGCGGGTAGAGTGACGTCGAGCGCTGAAGGAGAAACAAAAGGCGAATTCTTATGGGATGCCTGGGTAGGTGGTGGCGACTTCAAGCTACTGCTGTTGAATCCCGAATCCATGATTTCGCCATTGCTGGGGATTTTGGCGCTTTTGCGGTTGAAGATACGCATAGTTTAAGCGAACTCCCGAGGGTGGTGGGGGGTTTGGGGGGGTGGAAGAGTGTCTCACCCAGCCCCAACTTCCTATGATGGTGGTGGTGGTGGTGTGTGTGCTTACTCAATGCTGCAGATGCAGGTCGGATGTTTTGTTTGGAAGAGCTTGGTAGATTTTGAGAGGAGCCTTGTCTCTCTTTCCATGCCTAAAGTAAGGTAAAGTAAAGTAAAGTAAAGTAAAGTAAAGTATTGCCTTCTGTTGGGGGTGGAGCACCGGAGCGAGAAGCGAGAAGCGAGATAGGAGGAAGGTTTACTTTAATGCTTAATTCCAGCACGGAGGAAGAAAAGGCTCGGCCTCCTTTCGGCTCGCATTGACTTTCTTGGGACCTCATGGCCTTGGCTCTGGTTCGCACGCTCATGCAGGTACCACCACCGGCACATTTCCCGTCCGGACGAATGACAAGGAAGAGATCTGGACACGCTGTGGGCACCGGACAGTACTCCTTGGTGCCTTCACTTAGGCTACAAATCGACGGATCATTGACTCCAGGGACCAACGGCTCGGGCACACCTCCCCGGCGCCAGTGGCATTGGGGGCCATCTCCATCTCTACCTCGCCAATGACAGTCCTTATGGCTCAATGCACCTGCTCTAATTGGTCTAGGGGACTGTGACGGGGACAGCGTGCCGAGCCATACGAACCAAGTCCCTGCCGCAATTTCTCCGCTGCTGCTCTAGTCTATCTTATACGAGAAATTGACCCTGTGAACGGGATTCCCCCCCCCCAACCCCTTTTCAAGCCTTTGCAATCTACTGCCGGTCATGCACACATGCCTTTCTCTCCGTCATCATTTCGGAAGGAAACCCTCTCTCAACATGCTCATTCCTATACTTAAATGTCTTGTTAAAGGCAGGGAACAGACATTGTTCAAGATCAATGTGTGGAAAAAGCTGATGAGTTCCAGTGTCAGAGGAAGTATGGTATCTAATCTACACAGTCTCCGTGCGGTTCCCACTAGCCTTGTGGGCATCACCTTGCACGTGTGGCCATGGACCCTTTCGTACAGTGTCGTCCACAGCTGAGTTGCTCTTAGAGGCGTTCAATTGGTGACTAGACTATTTCTTGGAAATTGAATAATCACGCTGAAGTGCCTGGCCCACCCACAGCCCCTGCCGTTGCGTTCAGAAAGTTTCAGGGTATCACTCCTCTTGGAATCATCCTATCAATAGGTGCACTCGTACTGAACACCAAGATGGCCATCGCCTGTTGCCTGCCTATTGAAGGTCATTTGCTGTCTGAAAATTTGGATAATCCAAAAGACCACTCAAGGTTTACTTACCAACTGCTGCCCAACCAACCTCTTTCCTCATTCCCAGACAACCCGTTCTCACAGCGATGATGGGGCTACGAAAGTCAACAAAGCGCCCTAGATCTGACCGCGGAAACGGTCCTGGAGGTTCGGTCGGCAAGATTCCTATTGGGATGTCCGCAAGATTGGCGAGCGCAACTGTACATGATTCTGATCAAAGCCTTGTGAGCGACATGGCTTTATCTTCAAGTTGGACGTTTGACTCACTCATAATATATCGTCTTGGGGTAGCCATCTTGGGTACATCTGGGTGCGAAGGCGTAACTCCTGGGTGGAGAAACTCGAACTCAGTATTCTTGTACAGTGCGAAGTCTGAACTCAGAAATCTTCGCCACGCTTGGAAGCAGTTATCCTTGAACTCGGAATCATAACCGGTACTTCCGACCCATATCAGAGACGAGGTGCACCGCTCCATCGTGGATTGATCCGACACATTCAAAGATAGGGTAGAGAGTGTGTCCGGGCTGCCGAGTGCTGGGTTCAGCGGGAGAACAACACCGGCGGCACCGACGATCAAACAGACGGTGAGAAAGCAGCAACAGTCGGAAAAGGAAGGTACACCCATTCTTTAGACTCTCTACGGCATAGACCCAAAGTGAGTATAGATGGCAAACGAAAACATGGGCACGTTGGGGGAAATACGGATCTATTCTATGAGAGCGGATAACGCAGGGCGGATACTTCCCAAGCTCTCTGGAATACGCGCGACTGTTCCCGATTTCCGTAAAGCGTTATATGCGTCCGTCCATCACTCGAATTACCATCAACGGGGAGCATCGCTGATGTGGAAGAGGCAGTGACGGGGTAAATAGCCGTTTCATGCGAATCTCGTTGTTAGATAGCAAGGCACTATAGATGATGCCTTTTACGTAAATCTATCTTCTAGAAGTATGCCCGGTCGCGCCACCCTTTGTGTCGCACTTCCTTTGGAAATATCAGAGCGTAGCGGCGACCAGTGAGGCCCCGATTCAAGTGTACGTTTACTCCATTGTCCTTCCTCGAGGGCACTTACGATTATGCACGTACAATATTACTCCTCTTTCTCCTCGAAGCGTGTCACACTTTGACAACCCAACACAACCGCGCCTCTCGACCCCTTCTTCCTCAACAACCGTACAACGAGCCGGACACTCGTACGTATCCACCCAAAGCAAATTCAACACAGCTTGAGTCTTCGAGGGGACCGAGCTCGAATCGGAATCGTGTCTTCTGAACGCGTTGAACGCACAACAGACACGGGCGCTACGGGACTGCAAAGAGAAGATCCTCTATCAAGAGTTATACGGCCTCCATAGATCTGATATCGCTAATGCCATCACGCCCTCCACTTCCGATGAAACTTTTGGGGGGCGCTTTGCCATGTGGGCAATCCGGACGGGTGTTTTAACTATGGATGCTGAGAATAGATACGGATCACTTGAAGTCGGTATACTCTGGCACAAGAAGGGGATTGGTTGGGTTTTGAATTATTTGGGTCCAAAGTCAACGGTATTGATGGTCGACTGGGAAAGTAAGAGCCACAACGCTACTATCGACGGTAGACAAGGTTTGGCACCAAGCAGCGTCGTCAATATCACCAACAATGTTGGCGCTATAGACGAGTCACGAGTGAAGGTAATCTGGAAACCATTCGACGTGGATTTTTCAAGCCTCTACGACGTCTTCATCTTCATCATAAAGTCTCTGGCCGTTCTTGCCGCGCATGTTACTTCCGATCGCGTGGAGAAGTGACATGTTTGACTGGATACAGTGAGGGAGAGGATAGGCATCGACCGTATGAAGCGCCCTGGGACGCCGTTCTTGAATTCCAGTGGATCATAATAGCATTGGTGCGTATTGCTGGGTATGTGCGGAGAAAGGGACGGTCATGCTAGGTGTGGACTTGGATTTCCCTCGTCGATGTGCCTGTTGCGTGGGAATCTTTTGGCAGACATCAGGGATGGACGAGTCCCTTCAGCCAGTGTTGCGATTCAATCTGACATTGAGTTGATATAGTGTCCCATTCTTAGAGGAGAAAAAGGTCCACGAAACTCGTAAGGCTTGTCAACGAGGTGAAGCGTCGTGGGTAGCCGCTTATTCGTCATGTAATATAGTCAGTGAATACAGTAAAGGCGTCTCTTCTGGGCAGGATGTGCATTCATCTCGTCTGCTGGACCACTCCACTCACCCCAAAATATTTTAAGAGTGCCAGGCGAGGGAGAGCATCAACCAACAGCGTGCTGGTCGCCCTGCCGCATTACACAGCTCGCTCGCGAAGAGCCGCAGCCCTGGGAGCTCCCAATTCACCTGGGGCCAAATTTCTGTCTTCTTTTCCTGCCAAAAGTCTATTGAAGAATTTCCCCCAAACCCCAAGGCTCGAAGCCTGAGTTCGATTGAAAGAGCATGTAGCGAAAGTCGGGCATAGAGGGGGAGATGAGGCGGGTGGCAATTCTGAAGATTTTAGGGTCTCCACTGAGGTGGACGTCGCTGAATTCGCAGCTCTAAAATCCTAGAGGCTTCCGTCTTTCCATTGGGCACACTTTTGTGGGTATCACCAGAATAAATTGACTGTTGATCTCAAGGATCTCGTAATGTAGGGTGTTTGAAGCAGGAAGAATGATCCACTGGGCTTACAAGGACGGTCATCCAGGGATCGTTTCGTTACGTGGTGCGAATGAAATGTACCTTATATGAACGGTGAATAGTATCTTACCTCAGTACCTCCGGCATTTGAAGTGAAGGCGAACGCGACCGAGCAATGTACCAACTTATCAGTCCAGGCTGCCTAGTGTGATGGGTGCAGGGAGGGTGATGCTGGAGTTAATTCAAAAGTATAGTGAATGAAAGCTTGTAGCGTCAGTGATTGTGGAATTAGTTTCGGCTGCTTCTGCTTCTGTTTATATGGCAAATTTGAACTCTGCCGACTTGCTGATCCAGGGCACAGCTTCAGGGTTTGGGGAAACTGTCTACCTCCGCCTCCCTACCTACCCATGCGGCCTCGTCCACGTCCTGATATCGTGCCCAAACTCTTCACAGGTGCTAGAACATCTCCCTCAAGCTCAGACCGCATGTGTATCCGAGGCACGTCCTGCTTCAAAGTATTGATACTGTTGATTAGATAGCCCTGTCCCATGGCTCCAAGCGTAATAGTGGCTAGGAAGAGCGACTTGCAATCGTGACTTCAATTCGCATTTTTAATGACGCGTGACGTACCCTAAAATAAGAGAGACAGACCAAAGACTTACAAGTAAGGTTGTGGCGGCTGTGGCTGAAAGCTTGGCATCGATACAGTGTTTAGTTGAGGGTCACTCGACACGAGCCCTCCGTAAGACGACCTCTAGATCCGAGGTATCTCAGTCTCCTTCTTATCATTCGCACCTACTGATTGACCACTTCTTGACCATGCTGCTCTATCGGTGACCCCTACTCCTTCGGTATGGATGACCTATCAAGCGTGGATTGGGCGCCCTCCAAAGCGCCCTCAGCAGGTCGGCAACATCCCCCAGCCCTAGGCACCTACTATTCAACTCTAAGGCCAACCCCTCCTGGAACTGGAAGCTCCACGCCGTCCGTATTTCCACCGCCAGGCCAACCGCCAAAAAACGTTCCCTCAAGAAGCAGCGGCTCAACGCCTGCCAATGACAGCTTTGCCAATCTGGTCGCCTTCGGTGGCCAACAGTCCACGAAGAGCCCGTCATTACAGGAACAGCAGAAGCGACTGCAAGAGGAAAGGGCGAAGCAAGAAGCGGAGAAGAGGAGACAATTCGATGCACGTTTTGGTAGTGTGCAGCCCGCATCTTGGGATACGTTGGGCGATGGGAGGACTACACCTGACAGGATTACGTCTCCTCCAACTTACACGGCTACAAATGAATATGGAGGACAAAAGTTATCGAAGGTTATCAATAAACCCTTTGCAGGGATACCCGCTCCTTCATCCGCGAAGAGGTCTATAGATGACGATAACGAGCTGTTTTCAGCCTTCAATGCTTCGGCGCCGGTTGATAGATCTAGTCATATGTCGCCTCCCTCCAAGTCTTCAAGTCTAGATGGTCCACCTTTGTTGAAAAGTCCAGGTGGCCCCAGCTCGATATCAGCGGTCAAGAACATTGATGGAAGCAGTAAGGACCATACAGAGGACCAGGACGATGACCCATTCGGTCTCGGTACGGACGGCTTCATGAGAAAGCCAAAACAAAACGCCATTGCCAACGTCAAATCTGAGGAGGACGACGATGTACTAGGGCTATTAGGCCGCCCAGTCTCCGAGTTTCCCAAGCCGCAGCCGAGAATAGAAAAGGCCCCGGAACCTGCAAGCGACGCTTCCCTTCACCCTCAAGATCGGGCAGTCGCGGAGCTGGTAGATATGGGCTTCACTCCTGAGAAATCAAGAACAGCTCTCGAGGCTACTGAAAGCGGTACGGATGTTGAGGCTGCTGTTGGGTGGCTGTTGAACCAAGCACACGAGGAGTCTCGAAAGAAGAGCCAACCGCAGGATCATCAGGAAGAGGATCGAAATGCCGCTGACAGATCCCAACGATCGAAAAGGACTCCTGGACGCCGGAAAAGCTCAGTTGGTGGCTCGGCGAAGCCAGCTTGGATGCGAGAGCAGGAACTAAATGGGACTAGTCGGCAACGGCAGGATAGCAAATCTCCTGCGAATGAGGAGAAAGATCCCTCGCAGTATGCAGCCGAGATTGGGACCAAGATGTTCAAGACTGCTAACTCATTGTGGAAGACGGGAACGAAAAGGTTGAATCAGGCAGTCGCTGAGTTTAATTCAGACAGTGATTCCAGCCAGCCCAAATGGATGAAAGAGGCTCAAACAGAAGCAGGCGCTCGAAAGCCAAGACCTCCACGGCGGGAGCTTGATGCCAATGATCATGATCGGATGGCCAGGAACGTACAGCAACAACCGGCAGCGCGGCCAACGCAACCGGATGTCACGGACGAGGCTCTGATGCTTGAAGCCGACTCTCGTCCGCCTCCGCGAAAGTCTCGACCGAAAGCAGATGCCCCCGAAGACCTTTCAAGACCGCCGCCGCCAGCACGATCGAGGGAGCCTCAAGAGCAGTCTAAGCCTCAACCTAAGTTTATGCCACAGCAGTCAGCTCGTGACCCGAGAGCAAAGCTGAGTAGGCAAGCTATTGAGGACGAAGCCTCTCAAGCGTACATCAGCCCAGCGCGACGGAAGAAGACGACTCCCAAACCGCCACCTACTGAACAGGAGCCGGATCTACTGTTCGACCCTTCTCAGTCATCATATCAATCTGCGCCAACATCTTCTCGCCCAAAGCCTGCACCTCAAGCGGTCAAACGTCCAACGACTTCCCTCCCAACGCGTCCACCTCCGCCCAAACGAAACATCCCAGCCATCTCCCCTTTTGCTCTACAAGCGTCGACAAAAGCCCGCCAGGAAGGCACCTTGGCTTTCAAACGAGGTGACTATGCACTTGCTACAACATTATATTCGACCGGCATCACTGCCGTTCCCTCAACGCATCCTCTAGTTCTTCCCATTCTTACCAATCGTGCCCTCGCACACCTTAAAACTGGTGATCCTAAAGCCGCAGTCATAGACGCCAAATCTGCTCTTGATTTAATAGGGCCTTCGCGGGGAGCTTCAGAGAGTGTTGATCTTAGCGGCGATGAAGGCGTCAAGCCGATGATTACTTACTGGGAAAAGGCGATGACCCGGCAAGCTGAAGCCTTAGAACAATTGGAGCGCTGGTCCGAAGCAGCTATAGTCTGGAAGGCATGCGTAGAAGCAGGCGTGGGAGGTGCAACTAGCATTGCGGGAAGGAACAGATGCGAGAAAGCTGCAGCAGGATCACAGACTAAATCTTCTGTGGCGCGCAAGCCAGCCGCTCCGAAACCTAAGCCAAAGGTCTCCGCCCTGGGTGACCTAGCGCCCGAATCTGCGCAGTCCGCCGAGGCAGTCTCGAGATTACGAGCAGCGAATGCTGCGGCGGACCGTGTAGATGATGAGAAATTCGCGCTTGCGGATATAGTTGATTTGCGGGTCAAGAAATGGCGATTGGGGAAAGAGAGCAATCTGAGAGCGTTGCTATCGACCTTGCAAAATGTTCTCTGGGAAGGAAGCGGGTGGAAAGAGATTGGGATGGGGGAACTCTTGATGCCTGGCAAGGTGAAGATTAATTACATGAAGGGGATTGCGAAGGTGCATCCGGACAAGGTAAGCGGTCTGCTCCTTTGGCTCAGGGCATTGGAGTAGCTGACGTGTGGTAAAAGCTGCCTATGACGGCGACTACAGAGCAGAAGATGATCAGCGCTGCGGTTTTCGCAACGTTGAATGAAGCGTGGGAAAAGTTCAAGCAGGAGAACAACCTTTGATGTAACGGACCATCAAGTCTGAACACTGTCAGGTCTCCTGCGTACGAAACTTATAGTTAGTAGCAGTCCTGCCTAGGTAGGCGAGTCATGGCACTACTAGCATAATCAATATTCATAATTGAGCTTCGACTACGATGATAGCCCAGCTATGGCGGCATTTTACGCAACTCACGGTTTCCAGTGCATTTACTCAGTTGCGGCAATCCCTTCGCGGCTTGTTCACTCGTGCCGAACTATCACTGATAAAGACTGATAAAGAATTTACGTGAGCCCAGCTCATCGTACCAGCTTCTCTTGACTGGACATGTTGTCATTGATTGTATCTCATCTATATCGGGAGATCAAGCAGCAACTGACCCCTGAAGGAAGCGCAGTCGCCCAGGATCACCCTCGGTCGCGCGACGCTAATGCAGCGCTCGCCCAATGCCTGCTGGGGGTACAGCTGGGACAGATTCCCGCCTAGGACAATACTCAAAGCAAGTGAAATCACTCGCTAAAGCACGTCCGTGCGAGTTCTGGCGCGTGCAAAATCCCCCTCGTCGTGCTGACTGGAAAAGCCACATTGACATGCAAGCTGTCGGGATTGTCCTCCAGCGATAGTAGCGCTAGATTCAGGGGATATTACGTGACTTGCACCCGGGGGAACCAGCAGTGCAGTCACCGCAAGATTCGTGCATGAGGCCGAGTCGGCGCCGCTGATAACGAGGTCTCTGAGTTCAATAATGAGGGTAATGGAACATTGCCAGACACTTAATATCAGCTGACTCGATTACTGCCGAGCTCAAATCCTTCACAGCTGATTGCCCGTCAAGGCGGTATGTATCTGAGGAGGAGAGGCGAGGCTTCGGGCTCACTCACACGCACAGTTCTAGCCACACAAGCCCAATCAACATCTCGGCATGACTTCGCCATCGAAGTGGCAGGAGAGGATGTAGGTGCAGAGGACAATCCGCTTCAGATATTGTGGTTCTGGGACTCCAATAATCTCCAGGAATGATTGAATGTTTTCTTTTCCCGAAAGCCGGAGGTTTCGCCTCGCTAGCTCTCGTGAAAGAAGTTCTCACACCCGACCGAGCCAGCCAACGCACGCATCGAGAAGCGGGCGCATTGTCAAGTATGACTAAACTCGCTTCATTGCGATCGAACACAAATTCGTATTCACTGCATCCGGCGTCGTCTTTCTTTGCTGACTTTTGTTTAGCTGATACTGATTCTGGCGGCTTGCTCAGACATCCACTCGTCCTTGCCTGCAAAGATGAAGTGCAACAAGTTCTTACTGATTCCCAGCCTCTCGGCACTGTTTCTGTAGCGGTCGGGCGGCGCAGAGAGCAAAGCCAAGAATGTCTTCATGCCAAGATTCGAGCTGATACAATATAACGATTGTAGCCTTCGGGGCTTGCTGTGTCAACCATATGTCTCAAAGTAGGGGATTGATTTACTTCGAGCTTCCTTGTTGTCTGGCCGGGCTCACTCGAGCAATATGGTCAAAGACGGGCTTTCGGTGGTGAGGCTTGGCGTGCGTATTATCAGGTGTCGTGACGCTGAACCCAGACGTCGACTCCAATTGGCCAGGGAAGCCACACCCCCTTATGTGCATGCGTAGTGGGCCTTCTGAATTGCCCTCAGTTTACCGGGTGAACGCCACTAAGAGAGCATATGGAATCATGATTTGAGTTTCGGGCCATGATTGAGCAGCTCCTGAGGGTACTGTAAAGTCACAACATCTTGCACGGTTAGAGGGATCAAGTATGTTCTGTACCATAGGCGTATACTCTCCCAAGGGTGTCGAAGTCGGTCTCCGCAATCCCTAGAATCTTGGTCGCAGGGACGGTTCGAAGCTCTCGCCTCTTCGTCCTTGGGTTCACACTTTGAATCATCGAGGCGGGGAATGAATCTCCACTACACAATTAGGCATGCTTTCAGCGTTTGCCAGCCCTTTATGAGTATCAGACCGCGTTCATTGGCCGTGAGTAATCATGAGGTGTCCGAATTGAAAGTGTGGAATTCGCGTAGAGTATCCGCAAGAAAATTTTAATTTCAATGCTCTAATACCGGATCCATTGCGAGAAATGGTGGGTCATCTTACAACGCGTGCGCCAAACCGCATATGCCCGCTCCTTAACTCAATATCAGCTGTATCGTCGAGCTTTTGGTAGCCCTGCCCCCTTCTACGTTCCGTGCCATCTGCTCCTCGCCCAACCCCTGACGCCACGGTCCGCCCGGCTACGATTACCGCGTGTCCATCATCGGTGTGGATCAAACGAGCCAACCAAACCACGCTTTTCTGCAAAAAGGTGGGGAACGAATGTGTTGACCACAACGCAGATGTGTCTTCGGTGTAGCGCACACGCAGTGAATGCTAAAAACTGCGGTCTATTGCCCGTTTGTCAACGAATTCTTCACCATATACTAAGGACTGCAGCAATATCTTCTTTTCCCCTTTACTAGCCCAATGTTGCCCCCTCTCCACAATCCCAATACAGCTACTATCACCTCCGCTCTCTCCTGTGCTTGAAACACTCCCCTTCTTCCAGGCAGAACTTGAATGTCGCTATCGCTCGCAAGCCCAGATCCACTGCATTGGCGCAATTCTTGGGATCGCAAAGGTATCCCGCTATGAAATTCGAGCCGTGACGACGCCTCGGATGACGCTCTCTGCAGCCAAGATGCGCAGGTCAGGGTTTGTTGTCTAGCCGGCACCATCTGCATCGGTGACCTACACTGTTAAGAAACTGTAGCAAAAGCTATGCATAGAGGGCGAAAAAGTTTGAACGACAGTAAGTTGCCAGAGAAAAGTGACAATTTTCACGAAAAGTCGCCTAGAAACATCGACATTTACCTGCAATGGAAGTGATTGTTGAGGTCCTATTCATAAGTTTCGGCACGGTGCCAGGAACATTTGACAAACGAATTTGCCTAAAGACATCGACATTCTACCGGTATTGGAAGTGGTTGTTGAGGTCCTAAGTTTCAGGCATGGTACCAGAAACATCATGCCTATCCCTACCCCGACGAAGGTGAGACAAACGAGATTCCGCGGAAAGCCATCCTTGCCCTCGAACACGTCGATTATAATTGTGAAGTTTGCAATCCTGAAGGGTGAGGAGGACATGTACGTTGTGAAGGTGATAGATGAGAGCATAATGATGAGCGTCTATTTTTTTCCTCGGCCTCCATTTGATGGCCATGGATAGATCTTGAGGGTCATCAAAGTCGACGATGATAGGGTCATTTTGAGGCCAATGCGGTCGCAGCCTCCGAAAAATCCTCTTTACCTTCTACATCTCTGCCTGGTTTCTCCATCCGGAAGCGTCCAGGGGTGTAGACTGGTTTTTGGGGAGGTGTCATGTCCAACAATGTGAGGACCAAAGACAATTTAAATCGTAGACGATTGACTGATTCGGAGCTAAAGTTATTTGCCCATGTCCAACTACTCTTATGTTTCCGGGCAGCAATTGGCGCGCATATGAATATCATGTGGTACAATACGCTCCTCCGGTAACGTATTTTATTAATACATTCGTTCGCATCAGCCGACTGTGTCACACGGGAACAAGCGTCGCCATGCACGCCGCCTTACCTGCAGCTCGTCCACTGAGAGGGTACCCGGCATGACCCATCTGTTCGACAGCCCACCTCCTCGTCACAAGCTCGCGCTGTATCGAAACCCTCCGTCAACAGATAACGGCGAGGACTGGGCGATGAATGACAAAAACTATGACGGGAACCAGGACTCCACTCCGCCTTCGATTATGTCCTCGAGCTTTCAATTCAGAGGATGTCGTCGAAGAGGATGCAGGTCAGGAGGAGCATACCCTTCCCGACGGAGCAAACCCTTCGCAAGAGGAAGCGCCGTCTGGAGGGGCGAGCCCGGCTCAGACTATAAATTCATTACATCTTGCAGATGAGGGATCGGGCGAGGCTCTTCAATATCGCTTTAGGGTCATCCTGCGAGATGGGGAAGGTTGGATTACGGTGGAGGAATATTCCTTTGCTACGTCTCTACCCTCGCTCGTGGAAGTCACAGCGGAGAAGAACGCAGGTGAAGGACAACTCCTTTTCGACATAAGGCTCTGGTCATTGCATCCTTCCCAGTGCTTTTGAAGCCGCCCTCGCCCATGGCACTAATACCATCCATTTCTTCCCAGAAGGTTGATTATGTATTGACGAACCAGCTCGCCGTGTCGGCTGCGGCATTATGCCCCTGGTGCCACATCTTTGCGGGGGAAAACAAGAAAGAGAGCAGCTAATGAAGACGTATCCAAGCATCGTCACATACAAAAGATAGCATAGGCACTGAACATGGAGCGTGAGCGTCTCAAGAGATTCATTTTTCGCGCAAACAGAAGCCCATCCATTGCGTTTGCTATTCGACTTTACCATGGAGCAACCTCCTTGGCGACGTCCTCTATTAAGAATACAAGGTAACCCATTCTTAGTGTGTTAACATTTGAATTGATGGACAGTTTTCAATTATATTCAATCCCATCGTTCATATATATGATGCCATTGCAGAATTCAAGAGACCTGCCTTATTGCCGTTTTCGAATTATGAGATCGCGTGACGCTGACCACATAAGTTGCTCGCTCATTTATGAAGCGAAGGTCGTCCAAGTGAATATGGAATCCTTTGGAAAGCTTCCGTCTACCCCATAGCATAGGTACTCTAGAAAGCATACGATACCGCCTTGACCAATCATGAATGAGTATTCCCCTTATCCGCATGATTATATCTCATTAATATCTGAAGTCGTAACTAATATAGAACATGTCTAGTCAAAGTTGGGAGTGCCCTCATACCCAAACACTTTGTTCATGAAACCGGACCCCAAAAACCCGAACGCATGGAATCTGGCGAGGAGATATAAATCCGCTCAGTATGTGTGATATCACTCTTCAATTGACCTATACGGTACTCGCTCCGTCGGGTGAGATGTTGGCTTCCTTTAAGTGTGCGCAGTTGATCCGAACCGCGGACCTTCGCCCCCAATTCATATCGAGCTCCACGTAGAGAGCTTTTCCATGTATTTGAGCACTTCCAGTGTAGCCCCTCGAACAACGAAGAAAGAAGCGGATGGCTCCGTTGTTTTGCAACGGTGGCTGTAGATGTTTTTCAGGTACCGCTGTTTTCAATCCTTTGTTTGTCATGGAGAACGGCGGCCTCACCGCGCCCACTGAACGGGTCTCCATGAAAATTCCCCACGTTTTGCAAAGTATCTTGGGTGAGCTGCAAGCAGACCGGATCCTCCCTGGTTAGAGGTCCAGGCGAACAGTGACTCATTATCTAGATTTTCATGATCTCGGTCTGGAGCCGATAAAATGCATTTTTGGCGCCACCTTCACCATATAATAGCGGCATGTTGACATTGAGAAGCCAAGGGGAGCGTCTGAGGATTAAGGTAATACCAACGCGCTGTAAAGCAACTTCGGCTAGATCTGGCTAGCCTCTTTGGGCGGCGCTCTTCATGGAATGAGCTGCTGATCCACTCCGGAACAGGGTGCGGCTGATGCAAGCAGTGCAAAATGCGAACTTTATTGATCCTTCGAGTATCCCGCTGCTAATATTAAATTCAAAACGCCGGACTAGGGGCAGTCGAGCCGGGGCTGACGAGTACTTGCTTTCAGACGTCCTGAAGAGTTGTTTATTCCTTCAAAAATCTGTCCTGTTGATGTCTTGGAAGTTATCACTTTGCAAACTTCCTTTAAACCATGATGTTTTGGTTAGGATTTCTGCCGTTATTATCACTTCTAACATGGCCGTCTCTCGCCGCCGAGGCTCCCGAAAAGCGCCGAACAGCTGGTCAATTCCATGATCTCCTTCTCAACGGCCTCGTCGCCCGTCCTCACAAATTCGACAAATGGTTCCCCGAGTTTGGCGGAAGGATCGACGCCGTATCCGCTGGAGTCTGCCAAGTCAACTTGCAAGCATATCTAGGCAATCACACCGCCAGAGAGAGCCTGCCTGATACCGTCATCGAGTATTGCTCCAATCAAAATGATTGCATACTGGACAACCTTGTGGAAAGCATCAAATCAGATATGGGGACCGCCCAGGTCTTGCTCGGTCTCACTCCAGTGATATTGTCGAATTTTGGGCCCAGCATAGCGGAGATTTCGGTCATGTCGACGCAGCGGCCCCTGCTGACGTTGCTGCTAGCGTTCGGAGCTCCAGCCATTTATCCAACGAGGCTACTTCGCTACGACAACCCGCTTGAGGTTTTGCGAACAAACTCACCTAAGTCGAATTTCTTCCCGTTGCAGTTGCAAAATAGACATGCTGTTTTAATTAGTATTGCAGAGTATGTCATTGCTGCTGCTGCAATCGCCAACGTCTTCCACTGCACTATCACCCTAGGACTGTGGACGTTGTCAATCATTGGATGCGAGACCTTCGTCTTCCCGTTTCTGTGGGTCATTCTAGCCTTGGCGGTTCATATTCCTGCAGCTGTAGCCTTGAGATTCTTGAAAGGCTCCAAGCTGAAGATTCCGAGTCTTGCGGCAGAGTTCAGACGGCCGGACCTGACGTCGATCGGCAAAAGGCTCAGACACGCCTTCTGGAGGGAATTTGCACCCTGCGCGAGCGGCCCCAGCCTAGTAGTCGAGGACGACGAGACAAGTAGCTTCGCTATCAGCCTAAATTACCTGGCGGGCATTGTGGCTTATGCTCAGCTCACCTGGGGCATTTCGGTGTTCTCATCGTTGCTGTACATCTCTGTCAGGGATGCGAGTTTCGTCGTCGCTAGACTGGTGGCGTCGGCTCTTGTTTGCCAGGTTATCTTATCTTTCGAGCTCAGGGGCCTGGAAGATGCTCTGGCTGGGAGTGAAAGAGAATCCGCGGAAGCGAAAACCAAATGTCTAGGTCCACACGAGGACCCCGATGACTCGCGTTTTAAAGAACCAAATGATGCCGAAAAGAACAGATCAGGGTTGCCTCTTCTGCACTCTCCAGTTACTAGAGACGTGGAAGACTTTGGTTCCGATGTCCGTTCTGGGTTGGGATCTGTGAGCGGAGATGCGTCGGGCATCTGAGCGGTGTGGCAGTTGGACAGCGCGGAGAGGAGACGCTGATCTACGTATGGTCGGAGCCGAATGAGGGAAGCACAGAATTCTCTATTGGAGACTATGACTTACCTTCAGAGGGAAACGTAGGGCGGGACTGGAGCCTATACCTACTTGTCATGAGGTTCGCATCAAGAGGGATTGCGGTTGCGATCATGTAAGCCTTGAGCCTTAGGTTGCGGAAATTCGCCTGACTGAAGGGGAGGTGTCACAAATGAAACGGCATTGCGAGGTTGGGGATTGATCAGCCATGGAACATGGAGAAAGTTGAGCACCAACTGGGGATTTGGTCGTTATAATCTTGCCCATAGGGGCGGGTTTTTGTACGAAGTATACTAAGCCTACCGAAGCAGTCGAAATAGACGTTGAAGCCTCCCTGTAGATGAATCTGCGCACCAACCACCACGTCAAGACAAGTAAATCGTCCATTGCATTTGCCGTCCGAATATCTTGTGGTAATCTGTCAATAATACGAAGTGACGCTGCCACTGGAACACACCTTCTCACAGCACCAGTCCAGAGTTTTGCTGTGTTCATCTGCGACCGTCTTGTCGTACCACAACTGGAGCACCTGGATACCATCATGATAAGTGACTACCTGATACAAGGCCGAAGTGCGGTACTTACAGCAAATGTCGACATTGGTACACCGCGGTCGCCCATAGTATCGGAACAGCATAGAGCACGTTCAAACGTATCAAAAGTGGCTGATTGCCAACGATAGTTGTAGCAAAAAGAGGATTTCTGGTAACGAGGGGTTTTTAGTGGTCTCTACCAATTCTATCGGGAGGCTGACTGCCAACGACTTCTGAAAGCAAAAAGCGAAAGAATCCGTTAAGATCGGAACCTAAAAATGTGTCTCCTGAGAAGCCACGGCATGATACCTGTCCGGCAGAGATCGGCGCGGGGAACCTCATACTCGTGGCGGTATTACCGGCATACTCAATGGAATCGCCGGTGGGAGCAAGAGGGGGATCGAGCGAGTTGACGACCACCTGCGTCGGGCAGACATTCGAGAGAGAATGGGTTTGATCAGGACGAGGTCTGCCATAAGATTTATTGGTTGGTATGCCCAGGTGGTGATGGATGCCGTTACTAAAGCTTTCGACGGACGGCGAATTCAAGAAATTCATATCGTAATCAGGGAAATCCAAGAGTCGGGAATATTCCTGGCTGATCAACCGCCTGAGTCTGCTCGTAGAGGTTAGCTAAATGGGCGACTGTCCGATGACATACAGGATCACTAGGAGACTTACCTATCGTTGGTAAGTTCTGCTGGCATAAGCATCAAACCGATATTTCCAAACTGTGAAATCATAGCGGACCAAGGTCGTCACAAAGTTTGCCAATCATTTATTCGGGTGGAGTCTATTTCGGGGTTTCGTTTTCCACTCGATTGATCTAACACCATATCGGTAAACGTATTTTTCACTTTGATTTTGTTCGTCTGGTTCGGTGCTGCTGCTGTGGGGAGGATTTGATCGACAACTCACAGATATTCGTCTTGTTGATGTTAAGCTACGCGATATGCATCATTGTCTTCGGATGGATATTGTGCTCACTATAAACATATCATGAGCAGTGCGGGTTTTGTGCTCTCAGATCTGGAAGTACTGAGAGGAGGCGGCCGCAACGGTGAATAAGAAGGGTTACTACCTGCTTCGTATCCCGATTGTACCTCAACTTCTGCTAATAACATTTCGCCTTATCCTCTGGTACCTACTGTATCTTCCCGCGAGATATCCAGCATGATAGCCTTCACCCCCGGCCCTAGCCCTCCGCGCCCGTCGAATTCCACGCTCCAAATCCGTATCCAGATGCTCTACCACCACGATCACCCCATCATCCCTCCACGCAATTTCTATATCTCCCGCCAGCCGCTCCGCCATCGCTACGCTGCGATGCATACCCGCCCTGCAGTTCACCAAAACGGCCACGCAGGCACAGGGTGGGCCTGGGAGCCGGTCTTCGAGCCGGTCTTCCAATTCCCGCAACGAGTTCTGGTAGTTCGCTTCGTGTCCTGGGATCGCGAAAAAGGTGTGGGCTATCTCGGGGGAGGCGCCGGTGTAGGCTTCCAAGAGGTGGCGCGGTGGCGCTTGCGCTGCTGAGAGGTCGAAATGGAGGATCACGGGCATGGGTATGTGCGGTTGGCCGCGTGAGTCGCCGAACGTGATTAAGTGGAGAGACAGAGGTTGGGAGGGTCGGTCTGCCTTCTTCCACCACTTCCAAACGGGATCCTTCGAGACATGATGGTGTCGGCTTTTATTACGACGAGGCGGTACCCTTCTGTGTTGTAATCAGGATGCTAGATCTGTGCGCAATTTTGAAGAGAAGAATGCAACAACGCTTCGGGGCTTTGTGTGGTTCTGGGCGACTATCGTAGGGGGGTGGAAGAAAGCATGAACTGTGGCCTAGTCTGCTACTCGGTGTGCGCGAAACCCGAACGAGGGTCAGCGCCGAGTCTGCTGTTGAAGGAAGGCCTGATTACTAGCAATGTATTTTAGACGGTATTGAGATGCTAATATGAGATCTTGTAGATCCGCAGTTATGGCTGGCAGAGAAATGTACGAATGAAGGGGGCACGAAGAGCGTTCACCGCGCGTTAACAACCACGTCTTCTATCGGCCATGTTAGATTTTGATAGCTATCTGGAAATTTCCTTCGCAGGGAGATGGGCAAAGTAGATACTATGAGCTTAAGTTGGTGGATTTGCGCCTCGTTGGTGAGACACAAACTCGACGGGTTAGCCCATTACGAGTTGTGGCCACCACGGAATAACATTTTTGTCTTCAACATGGGTGATCATATACTGCTGGCGCTATAAGGAAGTGTTAAGCAGCTTTGTGAGACGAGAAACCCGCGTCACCACTTGCAGGGAAGTCAGACTGGCGGAGGAAGCCCAAGAAAAGGTCACGAGGGGAGTGCGACCGTGGACCTAATTTGCTGAAAAGAGGGACCGAGTGGCGATTCCGTCGCCCTATTCGCCTGGTAAAGAATAAAAGTGGGGCCTTTACTGCTGGCATAGAGCATCGACGCTAAAGGTAGCCTACGAGATTGCAATAACCGGGTTCTCAATAGACCGGAAACGGTCCAGTCGACTACGTAGCTGTCAGAAACATATGGAGCAGAGACGAAAGACGTGCCTCACTGCTGACGTAGAAGATTGACCGGCGCAGGAACCACAACAAATCATCACGAGCATATAGTAACCGCGCTCTCGATAGACGGCAACGGGAAGCTGGGTTCCGACTCTGTTCCAATTCTTCTTATCATGCGCCACATAGCTCTCCGGAGGTTCAGGATGGAGGAGGCGCCTATTGCTGGAGTGAAATGAATCACAAGCTCGAGACTCCCCAGTTCCCGATAGGCTTAGGCGGTCGGATCTTGACCCGTTGGCTTCCTTTGCCGCTAATACATTCGAGTAGCCATTCAGATCCTGAGGAGAGCAGATAGTAGACGCACCTGTCTGTTGGCGAGTGCTACAATCGAACGGACGAAGCGCGGGACGAAAGAATAACATAGTGGTATTGATAGGCTGAGTCGACTTCCCATCATGACCTGATGATACGGTTCGCACTGGAGGTAGTAGATCGGCTCGGAAAGTGCAAGTGTTATAAGATCATGTACGGGTGATTCGGACAATCAAGAGCCTCGCCAATATACACAATATTCGCCCCCGAGCGGGGTTCTTGGGATGGTATAAAAGGGCACGCTTTTTTCTTCTTCTCCTTTCTTCTTCCCCATGATGTCCACCATCAGAGATCAATCAAAACATTGGCAAGGTGCAACAAGAACACAATCATCCCAATAAGGCGTATTCAGCGTCATCTTCTCCCATCGCCACTGAATCTAGTCCCAAAGCCTGGCGAGAGGTCACCAGAGGTCCCTTATGTCCATTCTAATCTTTTCTATAGCAACCTAACAGCAAAGATTGAAACCGAAGAGGCATACCGCATATTTCAGAAAATAAGCAAACAATACTCAAGAAAGAAAACCCGACCATTCGACGGATCTTCTTTCGAGAAGACTCTCAAGTCTGCCATCCAAAATGCCGAGGCACAGAGTCGATGTCAACCTGAAGGGAGTTTCACACTATGTTGATGACCAGTTCGTTGACGCTACTGGTTTTCCATTCTGGGAAAACGTGTTACCTAATGGTCTTCACCTCGAGAGAAGGGTTGGACGTCCGGCTAATGATGACCGCAAATTTGTTAAAACGCCAGGATTTGGAAAAAGTGTTGAGTGGACTAGCGGTCGGGTGTGATCTGCACAGTCCTATGACTTGTCGAGTAGTATCTGACAATAAATCTATAGGATGCTCGGGGTGCGCATGGAGCTCAACGCCGGGCAGGACCACCGCCAGGACCACCGCCAAGACATCCGCCAAGACATCCGCCAAGAGAGCAGCAAGGAGAGCGGCGGGGAGAGCAACGAAGAGAGCAGCGAGGAGAGTGGCGGGGTGAGCAGCGAGGAGAAAACTCAGGAGAGGACTCAGGAGAGGGTCCAGCAGAGGACCCAGCAGAGGACCCAGCAGAGGACCCAGCAGAGGACCCAGCAGAGGGCCTAGCAGAGGGCCCCGGGGAAGACCCAGGAGAGGAAGAAAGACGGGAACATAGACAAAGCCCAGGATTGTTCGATGTTCCTGAGGGCGATAGCGACGATGCACATTCCAGGGTACAACATAATAACATCAACACTAAGGGGAGAATTCACTGACGTAGAGATCCCAGGCTCCATCAAGGCGAGGTGATGATGGAATTATGAACACTCGAACTAGTCGTGGGCCTCATCGTAGACAAATGCGTCGACAGGAAGGGATGGCTCATGGCCATGGTGAGCATAACGACTATGCACACTCCAGAGTATGACATGAGAGCGTCAATACTAAGGCCAGGATTCACTGACGCAAAGACCGCAGGCTCCTTCAAGGCGAGACGATTCTGGGACTGTGGATTATCAGAACCGTGACAGGCGCCCGCGAGGATATGACCGTCCTGATCGTACCAGCAGGAAAGTGGGCCTTGGTCCGGCCGTCGGCGCGGAGAGACACGAGTCGCCGCCTCGCTGGCTTGAACTCGGAGAACTAAGACAGTGGGAACGCGAGCGCGGACTACGACCATGAGGCATGTCACTATTGGGGACTGCGAACCCCATGCACAGAGAAAGGAATGGTCTAGCAATGATACGAGCTGGGTGAGAGCGGTCTTATCGTATGTAGCACATGCATAAAGCTTGCGAATGAAGTTGAAAAGATTGGAAGACTTTTCATGATCTGACGCTGTTTCAACAATCAGCAACTTCCATGCAGAGAACATCGAGGGTAGAGCCAAACAGGGTGCTTCTGCCTACTTTACACTACTCCAGGTCTCGAAATCTCTGGAATACCCGGAATTCCCCCGGTCCAGCTGGATAGAACGCTGCAAGTGTTTATTGTCAAGTGATAAAAGTCTGAAGATACCCAGCAAGTCGAGCGCTAGCATCGTTGTTCACGGGAAGGCTCGTGATCAATGGAGTTGAGCCACGGTTCCTAACCTTCTCTCAAAGCTCATCATGCAGATTGAGATTCCTTTGTATGTAAAGAAGTAAGCGAGCTACCTCTTTGGAATGGATTTCCCTACAGCTATCTCTCCCCTTAGAATCCCTAGATCGCGTTGCAAGAATTCACTTGCGCAGTATACTGTAGTGGTCGAGTGATGTTGAACAGAAGATTCAGCTGTTGAGTACTTTTTGTTGGAACCAGATTTGTACCTTCAGTATACCCAGTTTTGGAAGTCTGAACGCACAGACGAACACTCGACATTTTGGCCATCCTTGCGTTTGATAGTGGTTGCGTGTACCTGCCCTTTTTAGCGTAGTATGGAGTTCCCCGGATTTGCTAAAGCTGCAAGGTTACGTAACGTTCCTTCTGGCTACCCACTTCGCTCCATTTTGCTTTTGATTCGATTCCACGGTCATCACACTGTTTAATCGAGGCAGAAGGCTCTCCATGCTGCTGCCGCCATGTCTCCACCGCCGTCAGGCCTCCAGCTGGATCTTGAAGCCCTGAGCGGCATCTGCGGGTAAGTCTCCTTTGCCCCTCGGACCAGTTGGATTCTAACGGTCTGCAGTTCGATTTCCATAGCCTGCTGGGTCGTCGTCTACTCCCCTCAAATCATAGAGAACTTCCGCCGCTCCTCCGCCGATGGCCTCTCTCTCCTCTTCGTCATCATCTGGACTCTCGGCGATGTCTTCAACGTTCTCGGAGCAGTGCTGCAAGGAGTCCTCCCCACGATGACGATCCTGGCGGTTTACTATACCCTTGCCGACATAGTGTTACTGGGTCAATGTTTCTACTACAAAGGCTTTACGCTCCTGGAAGCGCCGGCGGGCAAGTCTACACCAGCCATTGACGAGGAAGCGGTAGAAGAAGAGCCCCCTACAGAACAGTCTTCCCTCTTGCCGCATAAAAGGCCCTCGAACACCCCTGATCGACCTGCTATCTCAGATGCAGAGCATCTCTCCACCCGTGGCTCCTTCTCTTCCCTCCACTCTCGTCTGTCGAATGGCCAGCTGGATGCCACGCATCTCTCTCCTGCCACGCCCTTTACTCCACCTAGGACCTCGACTCCTACGGAAACTCTAACGAAACCTAAGTCAGCCCTCTACGCTCTCTTTTTTAATATTGCTGCCCTTATCCTTGTCTGCGCAGCCGGTATATTGGGCTGGTGGCTGTCTTCTCGCTCGTCCCGTGCTCAATACCCAGACCGCCATGATCATCACCATCACGATTGCCACCGGTCTCCTTCTTCTACAAATGACACCTCGGAATCCCTCCACTTAGACCTCTGGGGCCAAATATTTGGCTACCTCTGCGCAGCCCTCTACCTGGGCTCCCGCATCCCGCAACTTCATCTCAACTACCGCCGGAAAAGCACCGAAGGAGTCAGCATGCTGTTTTTCCTTTTCGCATGTGTGGGGAATCTCACATACGTGATGAGCATATTCGCCTACGAGCCTGCATGTGCGAGGTTTGAAAGATACGATGATGTAAGGGGTGGATGCGAGAGCGGAGAGTGGGCCAGAGCTTACGGTCAGTATATCCTTCTCAATGCGAGCTGGCTAATTGGCAGCGCTGGCACGCTGGTCTTGGATTTTATGATCTTTGGACAATTTTGGATTTACAGGGATCGAAACCCGGAGGTGGCCTGATAAAGCGGGAGGGCTGATTCAATTGGGTACGGGGCATGGGTTATGGGGGTATATATGTGGTAGGAGTGCTGGGCCGGTATGCACGGCTTTGACCAAAATGAATTGGCGAAAAATAGTAACCCATTGATGCGATGTTGTCATAAGTAAACATCTTTTTGAGGCATAAAACTGAACACTGGTTTCATAACCTTCACCACGTAGATGCTATATGATTTTTGAGGAGGTTCCATTTAAAAGTGTCGGATTACTAGTGCTGACGGTGGTTCTACTAATACCGGGTCCACAGACTAATCCTTCACGTCAGACTCGACATTGTTTATGAAACAAAGCACACTATAACGACGACGCCTCAATTCTATTCCTTCCACCACCTAGGCGACGCGACTCATCCGATAGCAATGATCTTAGAACGATGAAAGGATTATTGAGCTAAACAAGAAGAACGGTACACGCATCCTCAAGCTCGCGGCAACAAGAAGTCCGAATAAACACCGGCCATCCTCGACCTCATGGCGACGACCTCAGCTCCTGCGACACCTCAAAGCCAACCCATTCAAGCCGCTGTGTCCACCCCATCACCTGGAAACTGGCGACATCCAAGATCCGACGAGATAGCCCGAAGGCAAAAAGCAAATACCTTCGACGATAGCAACCTCCGGAAGATAGTGTGGAATGGGGGGGCTCTCGCGGCACTGTTCTATGCCTCATCACAGTATGTGTATACTTGCACCCGAGTGAAAAGTCCAAACTAATAGTGGAGAGTAGCTCCTGGATTCACGAAATCTCCCAAATCTTCCAACCACTCACCACTCCCATGCTTTTCCTGATTTGCCTGCTCGGTCTCTACAACATTGCAACAGCCCTATTACCCCTCATCAAGAACACGGACGAACTCACCGACATCCCACTGACGCCTACACAACGATCGCTCTTGGGCCTGAACCCTAACGCCACGCCACCACTGACACCTGGGACACAATACATCACACCACCACGATACCCCCACTCGCCAACACCACGAAACATTTCTCCGGCGACAAGAAGTACCAGCACGTACAGCACGCCCATTACAAGCAGTCCGTCATTCGGGAGGGAAAGAAGCGGTTCGCCTACGGCGAGTCTCGCAGCCAGTCCGTTGTGGCAGAAGAGTCTGGGCAAGTCTAGGGATACTGCGAGGAGATCGAGCTATGGCTCACCGTCACCTCTGGGGCCCGGATTTGGAGGGGGCAATAGTATACTGGGGGCGCCGAATACTCCGAGTCCTGCGGCTGGGCGAGTGGCTACGGTGGGGCTGAACAATAAGTGGCTCTATCAGAAGGGGAGAAGCGCTTCTGGAAGTAGGTACCCGAGCATATATTCTGGGACTACGCTTGTAGATTACTAGGAAATGAATGAAGGAGATTACTTGGATCGTTATGCCTGAAGTCGTGCAAGACGCCTGTGACCGCTGCGTAATTCCTGACCGTGTTCCGAGGCATACATTACATGAAGTTGAAAAGTAGTCATAAAGCACATTAAACTCTCATCACACATCTTTGAAGCATGCTCGAAGAAGGAAGAGTACTCCGACGCGCCAGTCTCCAAACCATGCCACAGCCCACTCGCGAGGCGTCTGCCGTAGTCCTGAACAAATACACTATCCCTCTCCTTTCCCGTCAGGCGCCGTGTCTGACTCGAGGGACGTCTACAGAAGGATATGTAGTGAACCCGAGCGGAGCATGGTCCGTCCAGGGATCACTTTCCGAGCCCGGCTCCCTCTTGTCATCATTTACGGTCAAGCGGTCTCGCTGACTGACTGATTCACGCTCGAGCCGTGTCTCGATTCCACGAGGCATGCATGTTCTTGCTTTTGACTGCCCGTGACGTACGTCCCGGGTCCGCAAAGGCTGCAGTTTGCGAAGGCTGTCGAGCAAGTGGTGTATCATTGTGGCAAAGCGGGTGGTGCACGGAGAGACGGGGTTGTGATGCGTGTTTCGGTAGGGGTGATGGGTAGTCGGTTGTGTGCCGCCGTGAAAGAGCCTGGTCTTCGTGTTCGCTATTTTTGGCTGCGGGAAGATCTCAAGTTTAAGGGAACGCCGTGAAATTGAAGGGATGTTGGAACGAGTTTCACTTCCACCCATACCGTTGTCATTATCCGTTGCTGATGCAAAAGCTGCTCAGGATGGAACGGTCAAAGCAGTAACCCCGTGCCTCAAATTTGCGTAGACTTTGCGACGAGTCATCGAAGTAGATCAGAAGTTCTATAATACCCTCAGTCATATCGGCCCTCGCAGTCTTCCAAAAGGGGCGGGAGGCGCCCCTTGGAACCAAAGCTGGGGTACTTCCGGAAACATTCTACGAGAGCCGCCGTAATCTTTACTGTTCCACCGCGATCGAGCAAAGCTCCTGTTTTTCTCAAATACTCCTCGTTGGTCCTGTTTTCTCCCAGAACATCATGCCACAGCATTTCTTCGTGCACAATGAACTTTTTCCTTCTTATCAAGGAGAAATAAGAATACTCTCGGAGTAGCATGTCCTGCCGCTTTGCACAGATTATGAATGGCTGATTCTGGAAAGGTGGCTTCCGGAAATAATAGAGCTAGAACTGCTTCCAAGTGAGGTTTCTCGTCCCTTTCATCCCTAATCGAGCTTGCTAACTGGAGCGTTTCCTGCAGAGTGAGAGATGACCGTTGGTCATTGAGAAGTCGACGTAGCTCCAAGTTCTAGAAGAGTTTACACCACATCTTGATGTCCACCCCAACATGCAGCAACCAACGAGGAGCAATAGGTACCGCCCGCTATATCGATGTTTCTTTCTTTTCTTTTGCAATCCTCCTCGTGAGGGGGCCATATTGAGTAAGGATGTGTATTGGGCGTGGTTCGGATCTCCGTGGCGTTTCACCCAACCCAAGCATGTTGTCAAGGCATTTCCAGCGTTCAAAGCATCCTTGAATGTTGCTACACATATAGGTTCTGGAGCCATCCTGGGAAAGGCCAGCTTGTCCAGCCTGTGCTGCGTGTGGAAAGATATATTCTACCCCGTATCCGAGCAATGGGTGATTCTTTACAACGTCTGACATTTGATTTGGATCGCCAAATTGTTCGCTGAATCTGAAATCGACCACAGGTTCAAATTCATTGATCCGAAGATAATTCAAACATGCCGTTTTCACGGAATTGTGTCCCTCCGCGCTGTGTGTACGCCCATGTACTATCACGGAGAAACGAAAAGCCGTCTGCTGTGAGGAAGCCCCTCACCGACTGGTGGATAAATTGAACGACCGCATCTCTCGACCGAGCCAATGGTGCTTCTACATCAAAGTCGATTTACCTGATCCGGGGTTTGCTCAAATCCAAAAGACACCTCGGTGTTCTTGTAGCCTCTTACGTTGGATCCAATCTTCAAAAATTTGACTCTCCAATATCCAGTGGCCAGCATCCCGATTTGCCGGCTCAATATTGCTCTCGCGTGCGTATATTTCTGTAAAGGATAGCGATCAGAGACAAGCTTGCTCGTCCGCATTCAAAAAAAAAGTGGGGGATTCTATCACAATCTTGGGGTCAGCTAAAGTTTATTTGTTTGGTGGGACACATAATACTGTAGAGAGAAAACGCTGTCTACCTTGACTGAGGTACCGCGAGGTTAATATCCCAGTAGCTTTGGTGGTGATCCCTCGTAACCTGTTCAGTACACGTTCGTAGTCTACATCGTTTATGGCGAACTCGACAAGGTCGCTATGAGTTCGATGAAAACCTTCGTCGTCTGACTCCCAGAGGCGGGGGCGGGTTGCTGAGAATTGATCCACGAGGACCCCTTTCGGACCTGCCATCTTCCACGAGTCGTTCACCTGATATGTTAAGCAGCTGTGATTAGTCATTTGGGTAAACGCAACTCACCTTTACAGCTGTAGGCGAAGACTTTGTCTGGATAAATGAGACGATCGGACTATCCTTGAATTGAAAAGTAGAACCAAACTGACCGTCTTGCTGAAGGAGTAAGTCGGAATATTGGCCCACGGACTCCAAGAGATATCGATTTTGTCCGTCGCAGACAATAGCTTGTGGTGACTCTATGTCCATCCCTCGATTTTATACGCCAAAGAACAAGAGACCTACCGCTGACTCCATCTGCTTCTTGACTAACTCGCTCCCGTGGCCTAGCTTAGTAGTAGCCTTAAGATAGGTCAATGAGAATGTCTTGCATAGAATATCTCTTTCCATTAGAGAGTACCTGTTTTACGACAACTCCTCCAAGACTATGTGCAATGATTACAAGTGGCGTCGAGATCCGCTTACGCTAGGTTAGCAAGTCATATCTGTCACATTTGGTTATCAGACCATGCAATTACTTCGTCTTGTGAGCGTTATTTGCTCAGATGACCCACGGATGAGTCCGCAATGACTGAAATATTTTGACTGTTGTCGGTTCCTTCAAGTCCTGACTCATACCAATACAGAAAAACGCGTAGGTTTGGCAGGTCTTTCGGCAGGGAATCATGGAGCCACATATGCGAGGTCCCTTCCTCTTTGAAAGAACCAAAAGCATGACCTCTAAGACCGCACACGGCTACGCAGTTCACGGCTTCTTTTTTTGATTTTGGTGTATTCAATGCAATCAGGCCGTGAAAGTGCGTGTCGAAAGTCAGGGCATTGTCCCCGTCACTTCCTAAACTAGAGTATAATCTACCTCCGAAATTTTGATGGACCACTGTTTCATCGTGGACGTAGTGAAAAGTGGCGGGATTTTCTTAAGGAACATCAACGTAGCCACTTGTTTCTTGGCTTGATAGGGGTCTTCCGCTGATGATGTGATCCCCAGTCCAGAGGCTCCGGTCCTGATCTGAAGAGAGCGCTCTAGTAGACAACTGAGCTCGTCAATGTCTCGGTTAGATGGCAGACCGCGAATCCTTAGTACAGCGGAAGAAGGCAAAGCCATGACAACTTCCTATCGCTTATACGTGGCTGTAGGAAGGCAAATACGGCGGAAAAGACAATGGATGTTGTCCGCACTTAGCTTTGTGGCAACTTTTATGTTCAGCGTAGTCGAATCTCTACCGGAGAATGGGGGACACTTCACACATGTTAGCGTAGTGCTGCTTTCCAATACTTTCACGCATGCGACGATGAAGCGGCATTGCATCGAAGTTCAAGTCGCCTTTGATAAGGGTGTCACTAGACTGAGAGCTATACCTTCTAAGGTTTGTCTATTTCTTGATTCGGGGCAGGTCAAATGGCACGTTAGAAGGCTACTACCCTCGTGGCAGCTATACTTGGAGAAGAAGCGAAGGCAGGGTCATACTTGGAAAATAATTAAATGGTGAGCAAGGAAATTCCATAGAGAGTGTGAGTCCTCTCTGTTTATGACATAGCCATAGGTGGTCTAGAGAAAGATTAAGCGGGTGAGCTCTTCGGCCCATCAAGTTGAAGTTGTCGGTGTGACATTCAATCGGCGGGCCAACCGGTCACGAGGTTGCAGATTACTATGATGCTTAGAGAGCCTAAAGGCACAATGTTAATCAGGACCTGTGGTCGAAGAGGATGAGGCTGAGGCAGAGCTCTCAGGCTGCGTACGAGTAGCGCTTAGCGGCTTGGCGTTTGACGAAGAGAATACGACCAATATTCCTTCCTACCTACCTTTAGCCATGGGCTCACATAAAAGACAATGACCCTATGACGACTTATTGGAACTATTTGCAAGGCATCGAAATATGAGAAGCA
This sequence comes from Letharia lupina, assembly GCF_014066315.1. Taxonomy (NCBI): domain Eukaryota; kingdom Fungi; phylum Ascomycota; class Lecanoromycetes; order Lecanorales; family Parmeliaceae; genus Letharia; species Letharia lupina. The sequence goes on along the minus strand of NW_023502990.1, from coordinate 169,876 downwards.
TCTGTGAGCCAGGTTGAGATTCAAACCATGGGGAACTCGGACTCGAAGCTTGTCTTCAAGCAGGGCATCTTCAAGCTGTCTGAGCTAGAGAGTATCGCAGCAAATGATCCATATTGGAGAGGAGTGAGCTTGCCGGAGGGTCTAGCGTGATCTACCTTACTGAAACATACCAGTTCTGGGAGCTTCCTGAATCCACCGAAGATGTCTTTAGCCTCTTCTCCCCGGTCGACGTTCGCCGAGCGCGAGACAGCTCCCTTCCCAACATCGAGACCCTCATTCTCGCCCTCACATCTCGCCTCTTCGCACTACGGCATCACCGGTCATTCCCAGACCCTGATGTTGCTCCCGAAAAGCATGCTCTGAATTGCATCAGAGTCCTCACGCGCATCCTACCATTCCTCTACGAAGCAGACCATTTAGAGATATGGGAAGACACATTCTTCTGGACGAAGAGGAAGAAGCGGGCAAAGGGACAGATTGCGAAGCCGGAAGTACTCTTCGACGAGTCACAGAAAGAGGAGGAGCCGCAGCCTGAAGATGAGGAGCGGTTTGAGGAAGTCAGGCCTCTCGGAGAAGAATTGGTCGATACGTTGATCGACTTGCTGTTCTGTATTGGATTCACGTTACCATACACTGAACGGTCAAAGACCCGGATTACGTATGCGATCTGGGCTAAGGGTGTGGGGTGCAATACGTCTATGAGCTCCAGCAAGGAACTGGAAAGCAATCGAATAGAGATTTTGAGGCTGCTTTTGACGCTGTCAAGCAAGTCGCTTTATATGCCTGCCCACATTCTGCCAACCAAAGGGGTCAAAGCCGTCACATACATCACCACATGTCCAGACAAACAGCTCGTACTCTCGTTGCTCTGCTCACAGCTCAACACCGCTCTGAACTACAACCCTGCTAGCTGGAGAGTACCGTACGATCATGTGGTATACAAAGATCCAAAGCAGATCCTGGTGTCATACTGTTTGCAATTTCTCCTTATCTTGATACTGTATCCAATACCAGAAGGCGGCAAAGGACCGCCGCCCAAGAACTACTTTCGACACTTTCTAGGGAGATTACACCGACCACAGGACTTCGAATTCCTGGGGGATGGGATGGCTAGGACACTGAATCAGCCGCTTCAAGTCACATCTTCTTACCTTCCAGGAAGTCAGAAATCACTGAAGTGGGCATCGGAGATGATCATGCTCTTCTGGGAAACGCTTCAGTGCAATAAGCGATTCCGATCCTTCATCATTGATACCGATCGAGGGCATGAGTTTATGACCCTGATCCTATTCTACGCCACAGAGTACAAAACGGATACATCGAAGCAAGGAGTCATTCGGATGTGCGTGTTTGTTCTGCAGACTCTGAGCACCGAGCCGAATTTTGGAAAGCTTCTGAATCAGGAATTTGAAAGTCAAGATGCTCTGCCGGCGACGATCAAGCTGAACGACTTCAGTGGCACATACGCCGATTTCCTAATCATAGTAAGACCTTAGACCGGAGACCTGTGGGATTAATGCTGATGACAAACAGTCCATCCACAATCTCATTATCTCCAGCCGAGGTAAGCTGGATGCCATATACCCATCTCTCCTTGCGACTATCAACAACATTGCCCCATATCTAGAGCAGTTAGGAAATCAAGCAAGCGTCAAACTTCTTCAATTGTTCGCATCCATGTCATCGCCCAGCTTTCTCCTTGCGAATGAGACGAACTACTCGCTCCTGCAATCTTTGCTCGAGTCTATGAATGCCATCATCGAGCACCAGTATAGCAGTAAGTCTGCGCTACTTTAATAGGTACACGGCAAGAGCTAACTCAATTCAAGACAATAGGGTTTTTATACAAGGTGTCTTCAAGTCGAGAAAACGGTTCGAAGCATTACGCTCCTTCACCCTAGAAAGTGGCCAACTAGAGATCGAGCGTATGAAGCAACGCAGTAAAGAAGCAGCAGAAGCCTCGCATCCACCAGCTAGTCCTACACGAACATCTCGAAACAGCTCCATCGATAGCATCCGAAGTCCGCTAAGTGCCAGAACACCAACGTTGAGCGATGTTCCAGAGGAAGGCGGTGCTTTTGCCATTGGTGAGGATGATGAATCTGAGGACGAGGAGCAAGACATGCTTCGAACTCCCTCACAGTCATCTCCTTCCGCCCATACTTCTCGAACTGCGTCAATTTCTTCATCAGCTGCAGAGCCATTGCCAACGCAATTGCGTGGCATGTCCGAAAAGGCTCGCGGCAAGATGCCAGCCAGCCAACCCTCATTCTCCCGGCAAAATAGCACCACAAGTCTGAATGACCATGCCGCAACCATCTCATCGCCTACCTCCGGCTTCGACCCCACAGCTCATTGGATTGATTCCTGGCTCCCTACCCTACCCTTGCATACCATCTTAACACTTCTATCATCCCCCTCACCGCCCAAAGAATTACCACCAGGCCTAGACCCAAGCCCCCCGCGAGTCCACCTGTTCGAATGGACGCCGCTCTCCCTCGGTTGGTATGAGTCCCTTCTCTGGGGCTTCATCTTTGCATCAGAAATGGTCGTACAGAAGGGCACAGTAGGCGTCTGGAATGGCACAGCCATGCGGCTTTTCAAAGTGGAGACCGTGGCAGCTGCAGGTCCAAGTCTCATGAAGGTACGTGCATTTCGCAGTGACATTTCCCCCGTCTGTACCTCAATATAGGGTGCAAGAGTTGTTTCGGGCCTGAAGCCCATACTGCACTCATAGATGCGTCTTCAAGATGCGGTTCATACCTCAGAGACATGCTGACTGGGATCTGCGTAGCCGATGGGAGCGGTAGATGCGGTGGGGAGCAGACTGGTGAGCGGTGTTGCGAGTTTGGGCGTTGGGTCGAGAGGAGGCGGTGAGGGAAGAGAAGAAACAGCCAGGGGGATGAGTGTGAGGGATGTCTGATATCTTGTCGGTACTCTGCTAGAAGAAGCCGTTTGTTTCGATGATGTATACGAAGGTAGACTAATGCTTATGAGGAAAAATTTGGACGCGCTGCCAGGATAAGTGGCAGCTTCATCTGTATTAATTCTTCAAATATCCTAGAATTATGACCATATCAGCACAAAGGATAAGATTTTTTCCTTCTTTTTTGTATCTAAATTTACTTATACGCGTTGATCGTCAGACTCACCGGCTAGATACCCCTCTTTGCCTACACTTGGAACAATTCAGCTTCCAAGACTGCACACTTTCCGACAGCCCTGCCCTTCGAGTAAACATTATTGATCAAGTTCACTGCCCGAGAAATCCAGAGACGTTCTGAAAGGCGGGTCCCGGGAAACCGCAAGCCAACTAATACGGAACAGCTATGCGGGTGGTGAGCGTGGAGCTACCGGGCAGGATTAGGACGATGGTGCAACGGGGAAGAAGTGTGAATGTATGAGCCAGGGATACGCTAAGGAAGACCGCGAGGAGTTGGATTCAGTGAGTGCGCTGAGGGATCTCCAGTTGTGCAATGCCACTATGACATGCGTGAGTTTTGCACTTTCACGGATTTCTCTTGAATAAATCTGCACAGCTCCATCTACCAACAGCCGTTTTGCCTGATCTGATACCCCTTGTTTACTATCAATAGTGTTTCAGCATTGAGAACTGCCGGTTTGTTGATAGCTTGCCCGGCAATTGCCTCATAGTCTTGACGTGGTTAACGTCAACGGGCTCCACCATCGACATCGCCGCCCGGTACAGAAGTCATCTTGACTGGGTTCCATCGCAGATAGCTACGTATGCCAGGGTTTCGACTTCAGACTCTGTATTCAACCCCCTCCCTTCTCCTTGAACGAGGATACCAGCTGCGCGCTTTATTGCGCTGATCTCAGCTATACTGTTTTTTACATGCTGGTGCCAGGAAGTCCAACGTTGCTTGGCGTCTTGCGTCTTCTGTTGTCCACTTCCCGGAGGTGTAGGCTTCTCATTTGGGCCTTCAGCATCTCTATGACTTAGAAGTAAGCCTTTCAAGTCCCCGTGGATATCCAAAATGCGCGCAATTTTTCTATTGCTTGTGCCACAAGCCATATCTCGCCAGGGTCCAGTTCTGCGACAACTTTTTGAATGAAACGGACGCAACGCCGCTTTCCTAGGCAACCTTGGTCTTCACGTTCGAGTATGATAGGATCAAACTTCAACGACGAGCCCTACAGCAATTGAGGCTCGGAAAGAAGATTAGCAATGCAGGGAATGGAATGTCTACCCTTGAGAACTGAGGGTGTTCAGTAACGTGTCAAGTGGGGACAACCTGGGCACGGACCCCATGTTCGAGGCTTCTGAAACCATGTAAATCCCCAAGTACTAAGGCCAAAAAGGGTCTGGCAACAGCTTACGACGAAAGAGTCCACGATTTGAGATGCTGATTTCCTTCTTGGAGTAAGGAAGTGAGACATCAAGGCATTGTGAGCTTATGATCTGGCTCACGCATATTAACTAGCATAGCCTTCACCCACATAGTAAGCTGCAAATCAATACAGCACCTCCAGCTTGGCAGCCCCCAAGGCGTTTTGGCCTCGAGGCCCGGTCTTTCTAGTGATGGTGGCGTTTCATCACTTGAGGCTCACGGTGAAGACGGCGAAAGATCGTACCCAAGTGGTGGAAGCGCCAGCCCCGGGCTTATCGAAACAAATCGAATACTATCCAGTTATCCATAGTTCTACGCCACCCATGCATGCGAATTGAAAGGCTGGCCTAGCCATGCAAGCTGAAGGACATCGCTCGAGGTTGATTCACGGCACATACTTCTTTCCAGGTCACCAATCAAGTAGCGTTTCAGTTGATGCGATGTTGATCGAGATGGGCCACACTTGTATTTTCTATCTGCGACTAATTTGACGATGCGCATCCTGTATGCTCGCTGCAATCGCTTTCTCTGTTTCAGCCATGACTTCATGCAGAGTCCAAGAGTGGCCAGGATTCATTCATTTCAGCCTGCGCCGATGCCACACGGAACCCATATTTTGACTTCATCACGCTTGAACGTGGCCAGAATGCAACCACAATGTTTTTAGTATCCATTGACCAGCCAGGAAGGCCACTGCCCTGCACACAGACTGACAACAGATTTTCCAGTGAACGAAGAAGAAACAACCAACTGTTTTGTTGAGTAGATAACGCCCGACTTGTGGGGGCGAAGCGGCCGTCTGAGATTGGTAGGGCGTCGCCTGCGAAATCTCTAGTCATCCTGATCACAAGAGCACAATTGCCTGCCTCTCTCATCAGTAGTGATCTTCAGTCACATCTTAGCCTTGTTGACGCAGCTCTGGACTAACCGGCTCCAGCTCCTTGAGGCAACGGCCATGCTTCGTACCCAACGGACCCGGGGCCAGAGGGGAACACCTGCCTCGAGTAGAAGTCGTAGCTCTTGTAAATTCTGCCATCGAGCTTCGAAGCGATAAGTTCAATAGTTTGCTGACAGGTACTGAAGTTGAATGCTTCCAGTGTCAGGCCCCAAGTCGGATGCTGCGTGTTATTAACGCACACAGGTGAAGGCTTGTCGAGGCTATCACCTGAGATTGTATCGAGCGTTGAATTGATCACAATTGAGCCGAGTGTTCGAGGCAGTGCAGACAATGAGTAAGATAATGCCAACAAGAGAGACAATTGCAACAAATTTGGACAGAGCATGCTTTTACTATTGGCTTGTCCCAACGTGAATTGAAGTGATACTACCATCAACGATTTGATGAAAAGTAGAGATCATGACGTAGAGGTAAGCACAAATTCTTTGAGTCAACAAAACATCGTGCTGGGCAGTTTCACCACCACAACTTTACTCTTGCCACACCTATACGCAAGCGATCTCAATATGAGACATTAGCGACAGCCGACTACAAATCGCGTCTCTCTCTACAAAGAGACATTTTGCTGAATTGCACCCTGGAGCCGCACAGCAAACATTGGGACGCGTATGCGTCTTTTGGAGAAAGAATTAGGTGTGAATTTGGTAAGGCATGGCTAATCAGAGATTTAAAACATGGCCATAATCGTTGCCACCAAGCTATTATGCAATTCCTGAAGTCGCCGACAATAGGTACCAATCTGGAGTAGACGTACGCTCCTCTTCTCACCGTCAGAAGGCAATACTCTCCGTACCCTCGCTTAAGGTGAAAGGTATGCTGTACGTTCTTATCTGTGGACTAAAGAGCGCCCTTGAAAGCTACAGCTTCAAGTATAGCAAGCCTGGAAGTCCATGAATACTGATATACGACGCAAGCATCTGAAAGTATGTGTCATACAACCAATGATGGTTGTTAGGATGACAAAGATGATAGAAATGTAGGGAAGGTGCAAACGATCGGAAAGGGCGCTAGGGTAAATAAAGCGTAGGGCTGATCTCCGAGTGTGAATTGGCTTCTCCTAATTCGAGCTGACACGGAATAATAGGCCACCAGAATATTTCTCTCCCCGACAACAATGGCAGCTGATCCTATCTCCATTCTCCAGCAGGTTGATTCTCAGATTGAGAACATACTCGCTGGCTGGAACCTCTACACCACCCTCATCGCCCTTGTTCTCGCCGCCTATCTGATCTCTCCCCTCTTTCTTTTGACCGAACCAGATGTTCACCCTCTTCTCCTAGCTCGCCAATCCTCCGCCTCCTATGTCCGGCAACCCAAGGAGTCAGCGGTCTTTCGGTCTTTGGAGACCCCACACGGCTATCCCCTCAAGTCTGGCTTGAATGTTAAAGACGCTGGCCAGCCAAAATGGACAAGTGGAAGAGATGGGGATCTGAGAGATGTGTGGAAGCGAGCGGTAACGGGCCCGGTGGACGCTGATGGCAAGCCTACCGGAGGAGAGGCAGGCAAAGTAATCACAACGTATGGGAAAGAAGAGGTCATCGAGTACGACTTTGCCAAACTGTCTAGCGAGATCAACGCCGTGGGGCAGCACATGAAAGCGCACGGGGGGAGCCGTGTTGCTATTCATATGCCCAATTCTGTGGAGCTACTGGTGACCTTCTTTGGTAGGCTGGTAAAGTATCCATCACAAATCAGGCAGCTGATTGAACTTTGTAGCTTCTGCCTTCTACGGCCTAACACCAATCTTGATACCTCAACAACAATCTCTCGACACGCTTGCTGGCATTCTGGTGGAGACTAAAGCAGATATCTTAGTCGCTGGTGCTGGCTCACTGCCATTGAAAGACCTGCTGCCAAAGTATCCTAACCTCAAGCAAGTCATTTGGGTCGTGGAGCGGACGAGCAGACACATGGACTGGAACGAGGTGGGAGAAGGCGAAGGTGGAAAGGCGGATATCGCGGTCTGGCACGATATTATCGACGAGAAGCAGACTTCATCAGAGCTTCCTGATGAAATTTCTGAAGGTACCCTGACCAATGTCGTGATGGTGACAGAAGACGCCTGGAGCGCGATGGACAGCTATGAACTTACAGAATTTACGCAAGCGGTACGCCACACTCATCCGTGATTATGAAGGGGCCTACCGCTGACAGCATGCTTAGAACTTCGTAGCGGCAATCGGTGCCCAGATCTCCGCTCTCCCGCGCCTCCACCGGCTCGCTCCCACAGACACCTTCACACCCCTTGCCTCTCTCGCCGAGATGTATCCCTTGATCGTCACGCTCGCTGCTCTTTTTTCCCACGCCTCTCTCGCCCTCACTTCTGTCAGTGGCCCCAGGGCTTCTTACAGCGCCGCCTTCCAAGGTGCCTCTCCCACCGTTATCATAGCCAATACCGAGACTCTATCCAGCTTCTGCAAAGATAAGGAGAGGACCATGTCATCCAGCCTTCTAGGGCAATTCAACCAATGGCGGAAAGCAAGGACGCTCGAAGCTGGCACCATGCCAAAAGCTTCTGGTCTGACAAATACGCCACGTTTGATCTACACCTACGACAAAGCTGGATCTTCGACGGTCAAGTTGGACGCGGAAGAGCTGTTCAAGTTGAAGGTCTACAGCGGTGCGAGAACCATCTACGCTTTTACGGACTCGCAGGTCGCTGGTGCGATTAGCCAGACTAACATGCTGGACTACCAAAACAAAAGCGCTGATTTTGGACCGCCGCTGAGCTCGGTGGAGATCAAGCTTCGGGACGCAGAAGACGGCAAAAACATTGATGACAAACCCTTGGGTGAGCTCGTGGTCAGTGGACCTGCTGTGGTAGGGGGAGAGAAGGTCGTAAATCAAATCATGACGATGACGGATCGTAACACTTTGGCTTATGCGTCCTAGCTGTCTGGATCGTTATGGGCGTTTGAGCGATGAATCATTAGCCAGCTTGCCGGTCGTTGATAGATTCAAAAAGGGAGGTCAGACTCATGTAGTTAAATTGGACGTGTAACGAAGAACCCTTGTTGTTCCATCTCATCCCTATGCACCAGCCCGCCAAGCCGCAAGCACGACGCCCAGAACTTCGAGCTGATACCGTACCCATCACTAAACACCCTCGGCAAAAATAAACCCCCAACCATCCCCCTCATATCCAACCCTCTCCCTAATCCTCACCCTCACATCCGTACTCGGCGGGTGGATACTGCTCGCCACCCGATTCCCCTCCACCTTCGGAAACACCCACTTCCCACCCGCCGCCTCCATCTCGAACCGCATCAGCACCATCGCCACCGCGCCCGTGATCTCCGTCGTCGCGAAGAACCGGCCCGGGCACAGCGTCTGGCCGCCGCCCCAGGCGCGGTAGGCGCCCGGGTGGACGACCTTGGCGGCACCGCTCGATTGGGGGGCGGCGGCGGACGGTGACGACGGTGGCGGTGGTGGTTTGAGGAAGCGGCGGGGGTTGTATTCGGTGCGGTCGGGGCCCCAGATGGGGTCCGCGTGGATGAGGGCGCCGGGGACGAGGAGGACGGAGTCCTTTTTCAGGAGGTATTGGGAGGCGAGGATGGTGTCGCGGATGACAGAGCGGGAGGAGGAGCTCTGGGTGCGGTGGCGGAGGAGTTCGCGGTAGGCGGAGAGGAGGAGCGGGCATTGGGTTTCGAGGACTGTGATGTCGATTTCGTGCTTTCTTTTTCTGTTCCCGGTTGCGGATGGCTCGGTTGTTGTTGTTGTTGTTGTCATCGTGGCTCCGATCTCGGTGCGGATCTCCTCCAGGAGAGCGGCGTCCGAGTATATGGTCAGTAGCATCCAGAAGAACGTGGGTGTGGCGTTGACGAGCACGCCGATCAGATCGCCGATTTCGAAGCGGGCGACGTCGTCGGTCGTGCCGCCGTTGTTGGTTACGGCGTCGTGGCGGGCTTTCAAGACGCCCAGACCGTATTCATGGTCGCCGCGGTTGAAGTACCCGTTTAGGCCATGGTGGAGCTTTCGGCGGCCTGCGTAGCCTTTTCGAGCAGTATATTTGGGATAAAGGCCGAGAAGTATCATGGTAAAGTCCTTCTCGAAGTCCCTGGTCCATGTCTCAGTTTCGGGCTCTTTACTTCCTTGCATCTTTAAGATCGAGGAACTCACCAAAAAGCCTCGACCAGCTCCGGGTCAAGACGAATTGGGTTTCTCTTCCCATAAATGGACTCCGTACTCGCAATCGTGAACCTAGGCCTAATCCACCCAAAGAGCCCCCCTTCCCACCCCCCTTCAACCGCCCACTCATCTAAAAAGGGTGCCAAAGTTACCAACATAGCCTTATGCATCCTATCAAGATTAGGGCCCGGAGCCATCTCCCTATGCATACCCTTATGGGTCTCATGCACCAGGCCCACCTTTCCTTCTTTACCTACAATCTTACCATCAATGTTGTACCTGATCAAATCCATAGTTCGTGAGTCCGGCGCTAGGTCAAAGAATCGTGGAGCTAGTGAGTAGACGAATGGGAAGAAGGCTATGGTTTTCTCGTTGCGTTCGACGGCCGTGACGAGGTCGGCGGAGTTGACGACGTAGGTGCGTTTGTTGAGGGTTTGGAGGGTGTAGATTGGAAGGTTGTTACGAGCGCTGCAAACATGCTTTTAGCTATGGTTTGTTGTTGGAAGATGGATGGGTGACCTCAAGATTTCAAAGTAGCGCTGGCCATAGCGTAGTAATCCGAGTATGTGCCCGACATATGGGATCAAGCTGGAGATTACCGGTGGTTCTCTCGGGTCGTATGTGGGGCTGAACAGATAGACAAGTGAAACATATACGACGACAACCAGCAGGGAAACGCCGACAAACGTCGAGAACAGGCTGAGGTCCATTCTGACAAACAAGCGTTTTGACGAAATGAAAAATCAAAACTCATGTATATATTCGTATGTTTGCTTCCTCCAATTCACAAGAACACTCGAGAACAACAGGCATCCACGTGTCTGAGACCCCTTCTAGCGTAGCGGTACTTCGAATAGTATGGTCAACCGCATAGTCCAAGCAGACAATAGACCCAAAGGAATTGTATACAAGATTAAAATCTGAGTGAGAAGACGCTTCTGTAAGGCCCCCAATCCGTGCTGCCGTAGCTCGGGCGCTTGCGAAAGAGGCGAATCATCTTGAGTTGCTGAGACCAGGGGTGAGTTTAAGAAAGTAGGTGTACGAGACGAGAGACACAGTTGCGGTGAAGAATTCTTTTGACGCGGAAGATTTTCCTTGAGGAAGCAAGGGACGCCTCGAACTCCACGGTCGATGACTGGACGTTGATTTGACGCTTGGCATAGATTCTTGTCATCAATTTATCATCTTCGCGTGGGGCTTTCGATTGTTAACAGGAAGAAGAAATCGTTCCAAGGATTGTTCACAAGATATCGAACAAATTATATCCTAATGATTGGCAAAAAGTTGGACGCTGTGGGAATTGAACCCACGACCGTTCACATGCGAAGCGAAAATCATACCCCTAGACCAAGCGCCCTGTAATCAAATTTTTTACTATTGGTTTAACTATAGAAATAATCTTTGACATCACCACCGATGAATCAATTTAGGTGTGAGCCAGTTGACCGCATCGATAGAGTAGAAGGCGAAGTTGGAGTATGCAATCTATCATCTCACGCTGAGCAGGAATCATGCAACAAAACCGAAGATAGTTATCTACATGGTACCATGCTGCTTCAGGTAAGGTAACGTATGGTTACTGTATGAATTGTGTATATGAAAATTTGTTTCATGAGGTGTATTCGCACATAAAAGTAAATACGGATGAAGGATTCGGCTATGAGACTACTGCTCTATTCACTAAAATCAATTTGGTATACTATGTCTGACACATACTCATTCGCCGCGCCGTCTGGAGAAGATTGCAGACACTCAAAAGATTAGTTCACAAAAAAGGTCAATTCGTTCCAGTCTTCATGATAATATTTGCGAATGACCTCCAAATTCGACCTGTTCAGCTTGGACTAAACAGTGATGTAAACCAACCCCACCTCATCTGCTCCATCCCAAACACTCGCACTACCCCATCCGTAAGAATTGTTGTCCATCCAATCCACTATCATCAGCAGGCCCAACTCCAGCTCCACCCAAGTCATATTGACCCCTGCCGCATTAGTCGCCGTAATCTTTGCATTCGAGCCCACTGCTCCAGCGAGACTGTACACTGGTGCACTGCCAGCCGCTATGCCCGTCTCGCTTTCGTTGGCTGTCTGCGTATCCATTTGGGTTTCCACTTGTCGTATAGCAGTCCCCAGTGTGCTCTTGATTGCCGCTGCGCCTTGGGTCCCTTGTAGGACGAGCAGGATATATACCTCGGTGCCTAGGGCGCACCACTGCACTGTGTTTTGTAGGCGAGTTTCGAGTTTGCGAGAGGCGGAAACCCCACTGGCACCATTGGCGAGGGTCTCGAGCGCAGGCACAGGGTTGACCAATGTTGCGACAGAGGAGGGCCAAGGTTTCGGCACGCTGAGGAAATGTCAGAGTATGACGTCGGTCAATTTGAAATATGGGAGTCTTACGTTCCAGCAACAATAGATGGTGCGTTATCGCATGTTTGCTGGACTTGGCAGAGTTCGTTCGCGGCGTTGCATTGCACGTGATTTCGGGGTAGAGACTGAGGTCCGACAATTGGCGTGGCGAATGTGACAGATCTAATGGTAGGTGTGAGGACTAGGGCCGAGAGGCTCCATAGATGCATGTTCTTGTAGGAAAATATAGAGCAGCCAGAACAAGTAGCAAATCCCAATGACCTCGTAGAACAACGAGTCGAATTGATTTTCAGTGTACTGCCTTTAATCGAAGGTCAATCTAGCTACTGCGGATGCAAATATCTCAAGCGAACAATGTCAATTGTAATGAAAATGAAAGAACTTCAAGTAGCATACAGAGCGCTCGCTCTAATATAGCCCCGCGGAATGTTTTCATCATGATCAGTCTCAAACTTCGTGCCAAGCCGACGACGCATATCGACGTTGAGGGGCTAGCAAGGAGGTGATAAGGTGGTCAAATCGCAACACGTGAAGATCACAAAACCTAACGCCCGTTGGGATGAAAAGCCTCAATCGAATATGCACGCAAATTCCTAATTCAGGTATACAGAGGAGCGCAAGGGCCTTTTCATGATCAAGTGCCTTCCCCACATTAGGAACGGAAGCGCACAAATTCATCTTATCAAAAGCGAATATTTACAGGCGCACGGACATCATTGCGCAGACTTTTCTTGCACGGGAGACTTGAATGCCCATGAAGGGCTAGGCAGAAAGGTTAAGAATGGAGAGAGACAAAACCGCCGATGGATGGTGCGTTAGAGGCGCTGAGGGACATATGGAGTCTGCAAGCGCCTAGCGCATAGGCGCAGCAAATCAGCCGTCGTGCAAAGAGGCTGCATGCTAGATTTAGGTTTCAAGTGCAGACGAGGAAACCCAAAATAAGCCATAAATGTCGACAAGGAAGCCGGATAAGATGGGCCGTAAGGGGGTAAAACAGATCATGCAAAGCAAAGGCGATTGTGAGCGTTGGCGCCAATCCGAAACACGCACAATCGTGGATCTGGTGCACCCCACATATTCGATGACCGCTCGGGAATGGGGAGATTATCAGAGCGTTTGGCAGATCTGATGCCTTCACTTCGTTGCTCTCATCGTTTGACTTTGAGGATGTTGTACTGCCAGAATTGCCACTTATCCTGACGACAGCCAACATATAAGAGTTCGAATCTGTGGGTTTTTTCCTCATGATGTAGAGCTTGCTTAAGGTCCGGACGTGAAAGTCTTTGCTTTTCGAGACGTTGAGCTTTGTCTGCAGGCCCGACATTGACATTCTTCAAACAGGCAAATGCAGAGACGAAGGCATTGGTCTTTGATCACGCCATAACCAAACCTTCAACCTACCTCGACACTGCCTTCGGGCACGCCAGCTCGGCTCCTCAGCTGACGAGCAAAGAAGCGCATAATGGGTAGCATCTCGTCTCTATTTCGAGGCATACCGTCTCCTGCCCTGTTCCATTTTTGATATTCGACATTTTGAAAGGCTGCTTTCAGCTTATCAAGAGCTGTCCGAGTGATCAATGTACTCGATGACCCTCCAAGTACCAAGACAGGTGTCTTGACGGCTTTTGCAGATATATTCGAGGATGCTAGGGGACCACCTATTGAGACAATACCTCCAAGCTCTTCGGCCACGGAAGCTGCGGTAGCTAGAGCTGCCATTGCTCCTTGACCGAAGCCAAAGAGCATGATCTCTCTTGCCTTATACCCACACTTCTTGATCAGCCCATTCTCGATTATGTCTTGCTTGATGATCTTGACAGCTTTGTTGAATCCAGTGTCGAAGTCCATCTGCCCCGAGGCCTGATCGAAGGTGATGTCGTCACCCCAATGGAAGCCACCAAGTTCAAGTGGTAGAGGCGTAGGTGCTTGTAGAGAGATGCATGTTGTTTCAGGCAGAGCAAGCTGCTTGCCTAGACTGGTAAAGGAGACTGCAGTGTCCCCAAGGCCGTGAAGAAGGATGAGGACGTTGGTAGTATGCGAAGACAGTGCGGGGGGAGGAGTGATTGATAGGACGAGCGATGTTGGAAAGTCCGCTTGAACGACAGGATGGAGGGTGGGCATTTTGCCAAGCTCTCGGGCCTGTTCTCGGAGTTTTGCACCTTCAATTTGGCCAAGTAGTCGAATACCTGATTGGCAATGGTGAGCAAAGTTGTGTCTCCTCTATAATTAGATCCAGGTACCCGACATTGCGTCATTTGCGTCACAAATACGCCGTAACTAAGGGACTGGACATGGTCTCAGGAATTTTGCCCTCTGATATCGAACCATATTCATAGTCCATTACTTTACCAAGTCTGCATCTTCTCCCTATTGCGTGTCTCAAGCGATTCAGTATTCAAAAGCACCCAACGTCACCGTGCATCTTCCCGGGTAAAGCATAGCCCGAGAGATCTGCAGCGGCAAGCTCAGGGATACTGCCCCAGATGACTCTGCATGAGTGAAGATGAGTGGTAAATGAATCCCCTTCACATTGCCCACTGTTTCAGAGTAAGTAAGCTGCCGCCGCGGCCAAGAATCCGCCAAGAATTCGCCAAGACCCATGGAGGGGCAATAATGTGGGGCTGTACCTTGTAAGACCGATCAGAGTGACGCTGCTGGTGCTGGGTCAACATATAAAGCCTTCACGTCCTCCATTCCATCTCCTTCTTTCAATTACACTCTTTCCTCTTCAAAAATCAACTCACAAACTTTGACCCGTACACTCTACATTCAATTGAACAACTCCTCTTTCCAAATACTTAGCAATCATGGTTTTTGGCTGGGGTACGTCTTATACAATTATCCTTCCCAACACCAACAGATGCTGACTGGCAGGCGATCAGGTGAATCTCAAGACGCGCACGACCAGGTCTACAACCAGGGCGGCGGCTACGACAATCCAGACAACCAAGCTAAATTCTCCCACGAGCTCGTGGCTGGCGGTGCCGCCTTCGAGGGCTTCAAGCTCTACGAGGACCACCAACGCAAAGAGGGTAAGCAGGGACTCTCCACCACATGCTGTATCTGCGATCCCTTCGAGCTGACACCACAACAGGCAATGTCGTGAACCACGCTTTCGCCAAGGAGCTCCTCGCTGGATTCGTCGGTGGTGAAGTTGACAAGCTCGCTGAGACCAAGGGTATGTAATGCCATCGACCAAGAATGCAAAACAAAAAGCTGATCTGGCGCCAGGCATGAACGCTTACGACCGCGAGCGTGCTCATCATCAGGCCAAGGAGAATTCCAGCCATATGTACGACGAGCACTACGTCCGGGGCCAGAACGCTGACCAGTACGACCCAAACCAATATGACGCTCCTCAGCAGTTCCAGGGCGGCTACGGTGGCCAGGGCCGCTATTAGATGCTTTTGAGCCCGCAAAGCCCTCGAGGTTGGTTTTGACATGAAAGGTTTCCGACCAAAAGTTGCGGTCCTAAGTAGACGGAAAAGCCATGGGCACAATTGATAGCATGCAAAAACATTAAAAATCATTGAAGACAAATTACAAAGCGGAAACATCAGGACCTGTGTGAACGTCGAATGCGAGCCTCCACAAATGTACAGTCTCCGCTATTCCCAAAATATGCATCCGACCGGAGCACGATCTTCGTGCGGAATCAACAGCGTAGTGTGACAAAATGGAACACTTGGCTTGCGTATAATTAGTTGTACTAGTAAACGAGCCATACCCATGCCACTGACAAGGGATTACCCTCTTCGTTATACAGCACGCTAGTGCGTTGCGAATTACTACGTACAGCGTAATTTGAAGGCCCATCTTTTGTCGCGTTCGAATTCCCACTGCTCAGCCACGAAGACTATGCTCCTGGCGCGAGATGATCCCTCTCCTTCATAAACCATGACCACACCTCGCCTGCGCAAGCCTGCTATTGGCAACTGTCAGTGTGTGAAAACCCTCACTGTCTGCTCTGAGAATACACCTGGCGGGTACATGATCTTCCTGAACTTCTCAGCTCCGACATTGGGTCAATATTAGATATGGGGATGAATACAGGTCAAGCATATAACAGGTGCCTTTCTTGCTGTTTCCCACATTTCCCATCATACCTCTACACACCTCTCTGGGCGACATTCCATCCACGGCGAAGATACCTTTCCAAACGATGAGAATGCACTGGATGCCTCTCACCTTGTGCGTTGCCTTACTGGGCACGATAATTGCTCAGTCTCCTCCAAACTTCCAACCCAACGCGAATGCAAGCCTCAACGTGCGATATAACTTCGGGTTTCTCACTCCTGGAGTTCAGCTGACTCCCGCCCGTACGTACCCTCAACACTGTTTGGTTAGCATGTAGAAGCTCAAGAACAGCCGAGCGTTGGCACAAGCTTTGCTCCATTCAGGGAACAAAAAATCGTGATGATGATTAGCACCGACGGTGCTTCCCAGACAAACACCAGCACTACGCAGGTCCTTGAATTGGCTCAGCCAGGCCTCACCTTCCTGTCCTACAAGAACAGAACCCTCGCTTCCAACCTATCCAGCCCAGCCATAACACCATATGCAGCTCCAGCGACATCGCCAGGCACTAGGTCGCACATATGTTTTGTTTTGGTTCCAGCAAGCAGCCAACTTCACACTCCCAGTAACGTTTGTGGCGCGCGGAGTGGGGGATCGAACCAGATTTGATCTCGGGGATTCTGCGGAGCAAGCGGGTTTGGAAACGCCATTGGCGGCCGATTACTCTGTTTCTAAGAGAATGTCGACGATGACTGGTAACGGAACTGCTACCGGAATTGAGGGGATCGGTGAAACATGGACTTCCATCGGCGCTAATGACTGGGGAGGCAGGGGATGGTTGAGGTGTCCATAGTTTCTATAGCTGTTAGAATAAGATTGTCAGCTGTCTACTGAATGGATCAATAGCAGAGAGAAGGATGGATGATACCTGAGTTTTGGGTTGGCAGTAGTTCAAGTATTGAAGTGTTCCGCAGACTTCCTTGCCCTGATGCACGTGTCTTCGGGTAGACACGGTCAAAGCGGAGAGGATGTCGCTGCGGGCTGCGGCACGTCACTGTGATTTATCGGGACTTCCCAGAGAAGCAAAGTGAAAAATAAGTTTGGCGTATGCGACCAAACAGCCATACAGCAGCAGCATTGGTGCAATTGCGCTTCACAAACAACAGGAGTACTATTATCCTTACGTACTCTATGTTCAGGGACACTATATCCACCGCCATAATTTACTCTAAGTCTCTGCAGTTTTGCAACTTCTAAAAATTATTCTTCACCTGTACAACCGCAATGCTTCCTGCAACACGCGATCCACGCCCTTCTTCCAGCAATGAAATTTGCAAAGTGAGCTGCTATATGCGTCGAGAGCATCCCTGTGTCCGAACTGACTGACAAAATTGGCAGGGAGCTCGAACAAGACCTGGTGCCAGAATGGCGGGCAAAATACTTCGATTACAAGGTCTGAATTTTCCATCTGTCACCCCAGATCCACCCTGGCTGACGGTCAATGTCCGCAGATTGGGAAGAAAAAAGTCAAAGCAGTCGCACGGGCTCTCAAAAGCGTCAATCAAACTCCCAGGACGCCTGGACGCCAATTACCCTCCAACCTTCTCAATAATGCCTTCCAATCGCCCATCCGCAACCATGCCGCTCGACACACCTCATCCCCACACACAACCCCAGAGCGTCGCGCCTCAGCTCTCACGTCCTATGGCTCTGCGAAAGACACGCTTCGAGGCCGATCAACCTCATCGCAAATTGGTCCTTATGAAGAAATCAGCTCGGAAGGAAGCTCAGAAGGGCGAGAGGGGTCAGCACCGTTGACTATACCTGGCCAAGGGATTTCGCAGGGAGCAATAGATGAGTCAGTTTCATTGTGGGATAGTGGTGTGGTCACGAATTATGGCAGTATCATTGCAACACCACCACCGCGCAACATACCAATGGGCCCGCCTTCCCTCGAGCTGCCAGACCCGGCCCTCTCCCCCAGCGAAGAGGCCTTTCCTCGTCATAACCGTGCTTGGCGCCAAAGCCGGTTCAATCCCAATTCGCACCCTACTCCGCCACCTGTGAGAAATGAGGGCAAGCCTGGAGATGCATATGAAGTCGGTAAGACTTCCGTGCCATCCAAGCTAGGTTCTTCTCAACTTCTGCCAAAGAACAAGAATGTCTTTAAGACCCGAAGAACGATGTCTACGCCTGGACCACTTATCAACTCACCCCGGCCTCCCCTAATACGACGCCTGTTTTCTACTGCTGGATTAGAGTCCCCTCAACTAGGCGATGTTCCATTGGAGGCATACAAGGAGTTCGATCTACGTCAAGCCGAATACTTCACTTTTTTGGACAAGGAGCTGGAGAAGATAGATTCGTTCTACAAGATGAAAGAAGCTCAGGCTGGCGCACGACTGCTGCTTTTGAGGGAGCAATTGCATATAATGCGTGATCGTAGAATGCAAGAGCTCCAAGCTGAGCAGATAGCTAGGGAGAGAGCAAGGCTAGAACACGAGCGGATAGCATCGAGTGGCCATGCTGGGATACCCAACAAGTTGACCCTCAATCACAGGAGTGGGCAACACAATCGAGCAGTTTCTTCTGCCCTTAAATGGATGGAGCCTATCGAGAATGCCATAGGGGTTGGGCCTTCGCGTGTCGGAAAAGTCACCAAGAGTATGCAGCAATGGGGATCCCCATCAGGGCCACAAGCCCACAATCCTGAACAATCAAGTCGCCCTGACTCATGGAGAGACTTCTCCCGTCGGCCCACGCACCCAGACGACGTCCCATACCGAGCTGCGAAGCGGAAACTCAAACTTGCCCTTCAAGAATTTTACAGAGGTCTGGAACTTTTGAAATCATATGCACTCCTGAATAGAACGGCCTTTCGCAAGATCAACAAGAAGTACGACAAGGCGATCAAAGCTCGTCCTACCGGGCGTTATATGTCTGAGAAAGTGAACAAGTCGTGGTTTGTGCAGAGCGAAGTCTTGGAGGGGCAACTTGTAGCTGTCGAAGACCTTTATGCGAGGTACTTCGAGCGTAACAATCATAAGATTGCTGTTGGCAAGCTCAGGAGTAAAAGCGCCAGAGCTGCTGACTTCAGTGGCAGCATCTTTCGCAATGGCCTTCTCCTTGCAGCTGGACTGGTTTTTGGCATTCAAGGAATCGTGTACGGAGCTGATCATTTGTCAAATTCAGACCCCGTTGTGAGCACTGATGCGAGCTATCTCTTGCAGGTGAGTAATCAGCGCCCTTTGTAACAACAGGAAACCTTAACAGAAGATACAGATTTACGCCGGCTACTTTCTAGGTTTGTTCCTTTTCCTTCTCTTCTGCTTGGATTGTAAGGTGTGGACACGAGCGAAGATCAATTACCCATTCATCTTTGAGTTCGACAGTCGGCACAATCTTGATTGGCATCAACTGGCCGAAGTAAGTGATCCAGCGGCCGATTGAAAGGATTGTGCTTATGGCGTTGATAGCTTCCATGCCTGTTGCTGTTCTTGCTAGGGCTATGCTTGTGGCTCAACTTCCAGCAGTCAGGCACGGACGCCATGTTCCTTTACTGGCCGGTGCTGTTAATTGGCCTTACCGTCCTGATTCTATTCATGCCTGCCCCAATTCTCTACCACAGGAGCCGCGAGTGGTGGGCATACTCTAATGTACGTAGAAAAAGCCTTGAGGATTCAAAAGACTGACACCATGAATAGTTCAGGTTGCTCCTCGCTGGGCTGTATCCCGTCGAATTTAGAGATTTCTTTCTTGGGGACATGTATTGCTCCCAGACATACTCCATGGGGGTAGGCTTTACTCGTCTTGGTCATGAAAGGCGCAGGGCTGACTCTAGTGTAGAATCTGGAGCTCTTCTTCTGTCTCTACGCAAAGGATTGGAATAATCCCGGCCAGTGTAACTCAACACATTCACGACTTCTCGGCTTTTTCTCGACAGTTCCCGGCATTTGGCGAGCATTGCAATGTTTAAGACGTTACTATGATACCCGGAATGCGTTTCCTCATTTGGTCAACTGCGGTAAATACACATTTACAATTCTTTTCTACATGTCGCTCAGTCTATACCGGATCGACAAAAACGATTCTCTAAAAGCTCTGTTTATTACCTTTGCGACTGTTAATTCGATCTACTGCTGTAAGTTCACCCACTGCACCGTGTTCAGCTGTTGTTGTCTAACATTCTCTAGCTATTTGGGATCTTGCGATGGATTGGAGTAGGTCTATGATACCCCGTATGACGATGCAGCTCATTTACCTGCTTAGGTCTCTGCAACCCGTACTCCGAACACCCTTTTCTGCGCGACGTTCTTGGCTACAAGCGACCTTGGGTGTACTACCTCGCCATGGTCCTCGACCCTATACTCCGGTTCAATTGGATCTTCTATGCCATCTTCTCTGGCGAGCTGCAGCACTCCGCGCTCCTCAGCTTCTTCGTCGGCTTTTCAGAAGTGTGTCGCAGAGGCATCTGGACATTGTTTCGTGTTGAAAACGAACACTGTACGAACGTCGGCCGCTTCCGAGCCTCACGAGATGTGCCGTTACCTTACGAGATCACGACACCTTCATCTTCCACACCAGAAGAAGAAGAAGAGCCCCAATCGCATCCTTCGCCTGAACAACATCGCCGTACCGCCCCACTCCAAGCCTCGCCATCCTCCGTAGGCACATCATCCAACCTCGAAGCCCAACCGCAGTCCGGCTCCCTTCGCCGCCGCCAAACCGTGACCAACACCCCTATCCAACGCGGCATAGCCCGTGTCGGTACTGTCATAGCACAGGCTCACGCTCAAGACTTCGAAAAGAAGAGAAGACCCGATGTTCCTGAATCCGCGTCTCCGTACCATGGAGCCAGGACCGGCCCGGTAGAGAGCAGTGATGAGGAGGATGAGGAAGAAGAAGGGAGCGAGGCTACCGGTGGCCATGCGGAAGGAGACGGTGGCGAAGAGACAAGGGCTGATGAGGAGGATGTGCAGGATGTAGGGGAGATATTGAGGCGGCATAAGAGTGCTACCGAGTGAGCACGTTGGGATTCCCTCGGGACTGAGATGATGTGTATATGTATCAAAAGTGCTCAAATTCAAAAAATTGAATATCCCTCGCGGTGTATCCTCCCCATGCCTCGTCCAAAACCTCAACCACCTCAGCCGAACAAATTGATAAATACCAATTCTCATTCCATCTCATCCAAATCGTCTAATCACGATATCGCTCCGTCACCACCCGATACTAGTCCTTTACATCTCAGACCTCTCTCCACAAAGCCCCTTCCCTTCCCTCCCTCCCCTCACCATGCCCGTCTCGCGCCCATCATGCTCGCCCACTAGCACAAAGAATCGGACGGGCGGCATGAATCCGTCGTGATCTCTCTTGACACCGTTAAGAGTTGAAGATTTAAGAGTGGAAAATCTGTCGCATCGATGATGGTAATGCCAATCGAGGGAAAGACTGCATCCATCGTCTCCGGGGAGAGATCACGGTCCGCTCTGATGTCTGATGGCGAATGCTGCTTTGGGGTATGCTTCGGGGATGTGGAAGGCTGTTTTGGGGTATGCTTCGTGGATGTGGAAGGTGATTGTGGCGTGGTCGGCCCGTGTGGAGTAGATGGTTTCGGCGGTTTGTTAGAATGGGGTTGGGGAATCGGGATGAAGTGAGGTGTGGATGTGCAGGATTGGAGGGTTGATGGGATGTGGGGTGTTGAGACGAGTCAAAGACAGTGATGCTGTGGTGCGCGCCTTGCGATTTAAGCTTTCATCGACGCTTCTATCTCAAGTTCTTTATTTCCCCCAGCTCTAGTCTTTGCGCCTTTCTTCTTCTGCCTCTTGCTAATGGGCCCACCGTTTTCTTCCTTGACCTCTGCCTTGGCCGGCCACTTCCCTTGCGCCAACTCCTCATCCTCTTCACTCCATCCTCGAGGCAAGATCGCAAAGACTAGATAAGATGTATGCGTCTTGATCTCCGGCTCCGCTCTGTGTATCAATCTCCCCTCCTTGTACAACTTCCTTCCTTCCAATGCATGCCGTATATTCTCCAGCCGCTGCTGCTTCGACACCTGAGCTGGACCTGGCGCTGTTGCTTGTTCTTCCCCTTCATTACCTTCGTTACGAAATATCCTCGACCGCCCCTCTACCTCTCTCAGTCTTTCAATCGCTTCGTCGACGGATGCAGGTGAATCGTTGACACCTCTAAGCCCTTCTTCAGCGAGTCCAACCCGCTCCCGCCGGACTTCTATGCGATGGGCGGCGATCTCCACCATCTCTATTTCTGTCCAGCCTTGAGTACGTAGAGTGGTGATGGTACGTTGCACTTGTTCGATGCAGGGGGAGAAGGTGCAGAGGTGGATGGCGGTTGTTGGTGAGAGGGGCGACGAGGGGGAGGCACGGGTCAGGTTTTTGAGGGCGAGCCAAGGAGCAGGCAAGTCGAGGAATATGGCGTTAGCTTTCAACTCTGATGCGGGAGTATCATTGGGTGTAAAGCCGTCCTGGCAGACATCTCGGTATGTGAGTTCGACGATGCCATTAAGCCCGTGTTCCTCAATTTCTTCTTGCAACTTTTGTGCTCGCTGCTCATGGAACTCGAAGCTCCAGACTTTCCCCCAACGCTTCATTATCGAATCTTGCGTTGAGTCTTCGGTGTTGGTGTTCTGATGGCCATTGTAGACCGCTCTTGCCGCAGCATGTGTGAAAGATCCACTGCCAGCACCTGCTTCGATCAGGACCGTGCCAGGTGTCACTCGAAGTCGGTGGAGAATGTAGCTGTAGTCAGGCGTGTAGACAACTTGGGTCCGATGGGGTAATGAAGCCGTCCATATCTCTGGGGTAGGTGGTAGCAGATGCACAAATCCAGTAGCTGCTTTCACGGCTGCTTTCGATTCTACTTCGACCTTTTGCTTCTTCTCTACACCAGCCACATCATCCTGAGCCTGACTCTCCTTGTCCCTCTTCCTTTTCTTGCCCTTTCCCTCCCAACCTTTGCGTCCTCTCGATCCAGTGTCAACGATCGAAGCTCGCACTTGTGAGCCCCATGGTACACCAATCAAGGTGCTATGTGGGAAAGAGCCGAATCGTGTATTTGAGACTTTTCCTTCCGAGTAGCCTTCGTTTAGCTCATCATGGGAGCGGAGAACAGTAGGGATAAGGAGGTCACGCTTTAGGTGAAGTATGGCGAGGGAGTCAGTTTCGGCGTTTGGACCGCAGTGGAGGAAAGGGGAGGATTTGAATGAGGAGGAGATAGCCATGGGGGTTGATGCATTTGCTAATTGAAGATTGGATGGTGGAGTTTGAGAATTAATGATTGTGGGGTAAGGCTTAGCGTATGCGTATGGAGCGGGACTTCCCGTACCGAGAAGTTAGACGAATTCCCTTTCTCAGGTTGCAGTCATTTGTTGACTCAGCTCACGACTCATGTTTCTCTACCAATGCTCTTATTTATCGCCAAGAGCCCCCGAATCTATCATAACATATTCCAGATTTTTCGCCCATTAACGATACAAACTTACAGTCTTTCTCTGAACCGACTCATGGCCACCGCTTCTCGACAGCCCCCTTGGCAGCAGCCCACGGCGCCTGATGCTGATCTACCTAGATTAGTTGTCTACAATAGCCTTACCAGATCCAAGGTTCCTTTTGTTCCCATTGACTGGAAGACAAAAAAAGTGTTGTGGTACAACTGTGGGCCAACAACGTGAGTGTTGTACTAGTCTACATAGAAGGTTTTATTCTGACCGAATCAGATATGCCGATGCTCATATAGGCCACGCCAGGTAAATTGCTATTCTTCTGTTTCTCATTCACAGATATCTTATCTACCTACAGAAATTACATGTCCACAGATATTATTCGGAGAATATTACGCGACTATTTCAAATTCAACGTGATACTTCAGATGAATTACACTGATGTAGACGACAAGATCATAGGTATGCAAATTTCGTAGCAATTTTTTCCTAGCTCATATCGCAGCCTGGAGTGCAAGATCGGTTTCGGGAGCAGAAATCACATTATGCCTCTGCGGGTTGTCTCATTACTCTGCCTGTACTGAAGGAGGAAAGCTGACTCCAAAATATTACTAGTACGAGCTCGACAACAACATCTGCTCCGAGTTTTTAAACAGGAACGATTAGAGGCTGCTTCAGATGTTACTGGAACCAGACTTGCAGCCCTAGAGGCGTATCTGACCAAGAATCTACCAAGAATATCTCAGAGTACATCTCCTGAAAATGTTGAGTCGGAGATAGCAAAGCACTACTCTGCCGTGCTGTCAGGGCATCCATTGGATCCAGGGACCCTTCCAGGAGACAGAGAAGCCAAAGTCAAAATGCACATCAAAACCGCTCGTGGTGCATCAACCGCAATAGGTGGTCTCGAGCAGGGGAGAGACCTATCAGAGGACAATCTCGCAGATCTTGAGGACGTCATCATGCCGTGGCTTGATCAGAAGTTCGGGTCTTCCGTCGCTGAAAAAGCCATATTTTTGGAGTTAACGAAAAATTTCGAAGAACGCTTTGAACAGGACATGGTAAATCTCAACTGTCTTGCTCCTGATATAATTACTCGCGTTAGCGACTATGCTGCTCAAATGTAAGGCACTTTTCGAAGTTGAAGTTCTTCTCCCTCTACAGGACTGCTTTTTGAGTCATGAGACATGTTGCAGGAGTAATGTGCACCTTTTGTTACACTTTTACTATCTGGATATCTGTTCTTCGGATCAAAATGATAATAGAAACGCTGACCCCGAAATGTACTAGTGTGAAATTTGTCCAGGTAATCCAGCAGAATGGATTCGCATATTCTTTAGGAGGCTCCGTCTACTTCGACATCGAAGCTTTCGAAGCTGCTGGAAATACCTACGCTGTGAGTTCGAGCAACTTTTCATTCTTCATCTTGAAAGAATAAGCTGACTCCAGAACCATTCAGCGACTCGAGCCATGGAGTCGACAGGATGCCAAGCTCATAGCGGAGGGAGAGGGATCGTTGACAGAAGCAGCGTCGGAAAAACGATCGACTGCGTAAGGACCGTTTCTGATTTGTTTCTTTTCCCTTTGCCCTTTCTCGATTTTGAAGACTTTTTCAAGGATAGGCACTTATGTCTTGCTCCTCGAGCATACCCTCAAAGTCAAGGATTTGCCCAAGAGGAGAAATGCTGATTCCGATGTAATGTAGCGATTTCGCTTTGTGGAAAGCGTCCAAGCCTGGTGAGCCGAGCTGGGATAGTCCGTGGGGAAAAGGCAGGCCGGGGTGGGTATGTACTTCCATGCCAATCCTTCTCGGCAGATACCACGTCATCATAAGCTCATTACAGACCCTTGTAGCATATCGAGTGTTCTGCAATGGCGGTCGATAAGTTAGGTGATCGGATCGATATCCATTCCGGTGGAATTGACCTCTCATTTCCACACCATGATAATGAGATCGCGCGTGAGTCATCAGGGCCGGTTTCACAACCCAAATTTGACACCCGGAGAGGAATTCTGACCCCATAACTACTTAGAAAGCGAGGCATACTTCTGTCATGGCAAGAAAAGCCATCAACAATGGGTTCAATACTTGTACGTAGTTGCCGCATGATTCCTGTCTTCCATGGACCTCTATATTGGAGCAGCAACGCTAACTCTGCACTCTCCACCAGCTTTCATACCGGCCACTTGTAAGTTCAACCGTGCCCTGCTGAACTTTTCACAGCTGACCGATAAATACTGTCAGATCGATCAGCGGTGCTAAGATGAGCGTGAGTGATTCTAAAGTCTATCTTTCCAAAGGCCAAAGCTGACTGAAATATCTAGAAATCTCTCAAGAATTTCACGACCATAAGACAAGCACTCAACAGCGGAGATTGGACTCCTCGTGGGCTGCGAATTGTGTTTTTGATGCATAGCTGGAGCGATGGTATCGAAATAAACGAGGGGTCGAAAGAAAAGGGCTCCTCATGGGAAGAGAAGCTAAATGTGGGCCTTTCCGCCTTGGCCGCTTCTGCGCGGACTGACCTTGCTTAGAACTTCTTCATCAATGTTAAAGCCGTTTTGGAAGACCCTGATCATGTCGGTATCAAGGATAGCAAGCATGATCTTGATGGCGAGCTTGAGAGAAAGAAGCAGGAGACTTACGAAGCACTTTGCGATTCTTTCGACACGCCTACGGTAATGGACAATATCTCCAGATTGATCACAGCGTATAACACTGTGGACCCGTCGACTGTATCCCAGGCCACGACAAAGAGTATCGCGTTTTGGGTGACTGAAATGGTAAACATGTTCGGCCTTAATGGAATCGCTACTCCTGAGACCGCTACCACCATTGGCTGGTCAGGAATCGACGTACCAGAAGGTTCTAAGCCAATACTCATCAGTCTTTCGAATCGACGTGACTCTCTCAGGAGAAAAGCGAAGGCAGACGCGGTGGTCAAAGATGATTTGACCCCAATTCCCATACCAGTTTCTTCTCACACATTATCAGAGGCACAGACAAGGACTCGTGCGTCTTTTGCGGAAGTCCTCAAGAATGTCAATCAAGACATAGACGCTCTGGACGCCACCAAAAGCGCCAAGGATCTCTCCAAGGATGTCCTCCGCTTGTGCGACAGAATTAGAAATGTTGATCTTTGGGATAATGATGTATATCTTGAAGACCGCGAAGGCAACAAGCCAGCCTTGATCAGGCTGGTCACTAGGGAGCTACGAGCGACGAAGGAGCAAGAGCAAGCGCGAGAGCGGAAGAAGCAGGAGGACAAAGAGAAGCGGGAGAAAGACGCAGCTGCAAAGGTTGAGAAGGGCCGCTTGAGTCACAAGGAAATGTTTCGATCACTGGAATTCAGCGCCTGGGATGATGATGGGCTGCCAACGAAGGATAAAGAGGGAGAGGAAATCTCGAAGAGCAGGAAAAAGAAGCTGCAGAAGGACTGGGAGAGGCAGAAGAAGCTGCACGAGGTATGGACGGAGGCACAGAAGAAGTAACGGTGTGGGTGTGTAGGGAAGAGGGTTTTGGTCGTGGTGGTGGCAGCTCGAGCTGATACCCCTGAAACGCATCATTAGAATTTTGATATGAATTCTTCTGTACTCGGCTACCAATCGTCCTACTTCCGTGATTCAGTTGTAGTTTTTAATCGAAATATCTAATTGAGGAAGATTTGCTTGCCTTGAAAGGGTGCGGGAAGCCGGGATGCTTGCATGCAAGATGACGACCTTTGTACCAAACATTGATACTTTCCAACCCTCTGCCTTCTCTTCAACCTCGTTATTTGCCCAACCAACGGTCGACCACAACAATACAGTCGTCATGGTATCGTGACAATTCTCGACGGCCATGGGGTTCGGACCGTCAACCCTCTCACACAATGATTCCCTACGCTGCGATCGCTGCTGCCCTCAGCTCAACAACCATTCGTGTTCTTGCATACGTCTTCTTTAGATGGGTAGCTACCCTTGGATCATGCTTCCGCTGCCTCTTCACCAGCTAATGTGCCATCTACAGATACCAGGACACCAGCTCCCTCCTATCATCTACGCGGCATCACTAATCTACCTCACCTCATTCCTGTTTGTCCCGATCCTTAACAGACGTCTTGCTAGAGCGAGCACGGGAATAGTGAAGGATGAGAAACGCGAGCTACAGCCGGTCCGGTTGAATAGAGCAGGCAAGAAGAGCAAGTCAGAGACCACGATTGAGCTCAAAATCAATGGGAGGGTCTACAAGACCAAAGACCCGCACGTGAAATGGTTGGAGAAGGGCCTACATGTCTTACGAACACTTTTACTGGGATTGCCCAGCCCCAAGAGCACTCTATACAGCCTGGTCACGCTAAGTATTAACGTCTTGTTGGTATTGGGCGTGGTGGATGTGGTATATCGCGGACCGATGCTCTATCAGAGTCATGATCTTTCTTTCGCCAGAGTTGGCTTCGTATCTGATACCAGCGCCAAGATTCTGGTTCGTGAGCCGGATGTTGCTCAGGTGCCTATCTACTTCTCTTACAGAGGAGCACCAGGATCGGGGGTGGACGATGCGTGGAAGTCGGCAGGACAGGTTTACCGGCTATCAGAGGAGACGGACTTTACCACTACTTTTACTCTCAAGGAGCTTCGACCTTGGACCAATTACCAATATGCGGTGTCCAATAACCATACTGGCTTCTTTAAGACTGCTGCTCCTGTTGGCCAAATGACTGTCGGTCGCGGGACATTCACCTTCCTAACGTCGAGCTGCATCAAGCCACGATTTCCCTACAACCCGTTTTCTCACCCACTCAACATTCCTGGCTTGAAGCACTTGGCCAAATGGATTCCGGAACTGCACGCATCGTTCATGCTCTTTCTAGGTGACTTCATCTACATCGACGTCCCTCACCGGTTCGGTACCGATTCAGAAACCTATCGTCGGGAGTATCGCCAAGTCTACTCTTCTCCTGACTGGCCTGCTGTTTCCGACTCCCTGCCATGGCTACACGTGATTGACGACCACGAGATCGCTAACGATTGGGATAAGCAAACTGCTGATCCTTATCCAGCGGCAACGGACCCATGGAATCTTTACCACGCGTCTCTCAACCCGCCTGCTGCTCTTCCCAACGCTTCTTACTTCCAGTTCACCCAAGGGCCAGCGTCCTTTTTTCTAATGGACACTCGCCGCCATCGCTCCCCCGAATACCCAGCACTCGCTCGCTCTCCTGACAAAACTATGCTCGGCGCTGCACAGCTATCTTCGCTACTAGCCTTTCTCAAACGCGATGAACCAGCGGGAGTCAAATGGAAATTCGTCATTTCATCCATCCCATTCACACGGAATTGGCGTCTCAACTCCGCAGACACATGGGCAAACTACCTCCATGAGCGTCGAATCATCCTCGAAGCCATGTGGGACGTCGGTCTCCGCGGCGACGGCATTGGGGTCGTGATCCTCAGCGGGGACCGTCACGAGTTCGCAGCCACCGCGTTTCCACCTCCAAAGGACGGGAAATGGCCGCTAAGTGCTACGGTGCATGAATTCAGCACGAGCCCTTTGAGTATGTTCTATTTGCCCGTGAGGAGCTATTGGGAAGTGCCGGGTGAGGACGATGTAGACGAGGTGTGTATCAAGTACGCGCCGGACGGCAACAGCAAGTTTGGAGCTGTGGAGCTGGAGGAGGTGATGGGTGGGGAGCAAGGGCTGTTGCGGTTCAGGCTTTTTGTTGATGGGGTCGAGAGTTGGGATTACGTGCTAATGACGCCGCCGGCTGTGGGAGGGGGAGGGAGAGGGAAGGATGCGATTTGGGGATGATGGATGCCGCGATCAGAAAGTGAGGATTGGGATTTGCCTTGAATGGGTTGGACGTGATAGAGAGATACCCAGCATATGGCGCTTCGAATGGCGCACTCGTAGCAGGATACTCATGTGTAGATAGCTTTCTAGTGTTAGAGAATGTAGCTTGACTTTTGACCACGTCCTACCCAAAAACTGGACCATTTCCGCAGCTTGTAAATTCGGATCTTGCCTATCCCTTGTCCTCGCCTCGTCAATACCTCTACCCCGGGATTTCACTACCACGGCCCCGTCGCTTCGTGACGCTCCAGGATTTCAAGCTTATGATGCTCAGCTCGGGGTTTCGGTGGTGGATAACGATTCTGTAGTACCGGTGCTTTCTTCAAATTCCAAAGGTTTCAACCATTGCGAAGACCCATGCCACCGAATGCTCTATCCAGCTCGTCCCCAGCAGGATCTGCACCTGCCGTACCCCGACCCTCGTCCCGCGGCCGCTCATCCTGCCGATCCATAAGATTGGCACTCTGCACTTGCGCACCACCTTGCGCACCACCCAGCGTCGCTGCTCCAGCAACAACGCTCCCCCTCTTCGGCTCCAAGATCTTCTCCTCCCTATCCAACCATCCGGGCGCCACCCTCCTCTTTTCGGCCAGCTCCTGCTCCTTCAAGCCCTTCTCCCACTCCTGGATCGTCTGCTCGGCGTCCTCCTGCGCTTTGTGGATGTGCGCTTGTAATGCCTGGCAGGAGGCGATGATCTCCTCGGGGGACGCGGCGTGCCCGGAGGGCGAGACGACGTATTTTTCGCGCTCGCTACCGGAGGGGTCGGCGGTTGAGGAGGGGGGGAGCGTGGAGGGGAGAGGCTTGTAGGTGTAGGGGAGGGTGGTGGCGGTGGGGAGGGAGATGAAGGGGGAGACTGTTAGGGGGATCTGGGCGAGGATGGGGTGGGATCCTGGGAAGGTGTCAGCTGGTAGATAGGTTGGTGAAGGTCCAGATTCGAGCTTACTGCTGCTGTACATGTTTGCTACTTTAGTGATGTGGGGATGTCACAATGCTCGCTCAATGGTGGAACATAGCAGCAGAGATCTGGATAAAGGCTAGCCGATAGATCGGACGACTTAACCGGAAACCCGTTATTCTACAATTATGCATTATCTCGTTCCGAACTTCCGCTGTGAGGTTTCTGTCGAGGTCGTGTGCATAGTGGGCGTCGGAAATGGGCAAGGCCTCGAACGTTAAAGTACTTTAGATCTCGATGACGAGGGTTCCCTCGGGGACATCTTAAGTGGTACTGCCTTGTAGGGCGTGCGCTAGCTGCCCCGCGGGTGCTTGGCGGAGTCTAAGCGCCCTCGGCTGCCTTCAAGGCCAGAGGCATGAACAAGCAGGCTCACAAAATCCCTTTCCCACTTGCACAAACATTCTATGTTTTCAGCCTCATCCTCGAAGGAATCAGGCAAAATATTTGCCTTGACACGTTGAAAGACTCTGACGCAGAGGTGCAACATCCGCCCTGCCTGCGCTTGAGCTTTTCAATTCCCCCCCTTTCCCCGGCAATCCCCCACCTTTTGACAGCGCGTGCGCTCGTACTTTAGATTCCCCGGTTTGCCATCAGTACATCGACCGAAAGCACCAGCCACACGTGCCCCTGTTAGCAATACATACCATCCAGTGTGGAAACGACTATGACAGCAAGGCCTTAGAAAAATCAACCCTTTTCCGTCATCGTCTTTGTTACCTGTCGCTATCCTGATTAACAAGCGGTCAAGCACCGTTCGCAGTGGCGTTCAGTGACTCCGCCGTTACCCATGACGAGTCCATCCAACAATTCACAGCCTTTAGTCTTGGCTCAACTCGAAAAGATGGACGGAAACACACCTAAGAATAACTTCGAGGTCGCCGCTCGCGCTATGGAACACAAGAAGCCCGTACCAGAGATAGATTTCACACTGCATACCATGGAAGATGGCCAACAGGTCAGCACACAAGAGCGGGTCTGTAAAGGTATGCTGAAATCACACCGGGAAATCAGCTGCCGTTACTAACGTCGTAATCCAGATGTCCAAGCCCCCGCTTTCAAGCCACCCACAGAAGAGCAATTCCGTTCTCCACATGATCGCAACAAGCCCAACCTCCAATTTCTCAAACAGCACTTTTATCGCGAGGGTCGATTGACCGAAGACCAAGCGCTATGGATCATACAAATGGGGACAGAGGTGCTGAAGAGCGAGCCTAATCTGCTGGAGATGGATGCGCCGATCACGGTCTGCGGTGATGTCCATGGACAATATTTTGATCTAATGAAACTCTTCGAAGTTGGGGGCGATCCAGCAGAGACTCGATATCTGTTCCTGGGAGACTATGTGGACAGAGGATATTTCAGTATTGAAGTAAGTGCTGCCATTTCTGTTCAGTAGCGCTGCTACCCAATTCAAGAGCACTCAGGCTGACACGTTCAACAGTGCGTCTTGTACCTGTGGTCGCTCAAGATATGGTACCCAAATACTCTGTGGCTGCTCCGTGGGAATCACGAGTGCAGGCATTTGACGGACTATTTCACATTCAAGCTTGAGTGCAAGCACAAGTACTCCGAGAGGATCTACGAAGCGTGCATGGATTCTTTCTGCGCGTTACCCCTTGCCGCGATCATGAACAAGCAATTTCTGTGTATACATGGAGGGTTGAGCCCAGAATTACATACCTTGGATGACCTCAAAGGGGTAAGTTGCGCCAGCATTTTTGAGATCGCAGTCGCTGATAGATTTAGATTGATCGATTCCGCGAGCCTCCTACCCATGGCCTGATGTGTGACATTCTCTGGGCAGATCCACTTGAAGAATTTGGCCAGGAGAAGACTCAGGAATTTTTCCTCCACAACCATGTCCGAGGGTGCTCCTATTTCTTTTCATACCCTGCTGCGTGCGCCTTCTTGGAGAAGAACAACCTCCTGTCTGTCATCCGCGCCCATGAGGCTCAAGATGCTGGCTATCGGATGTACAGAAAGACTAGGACGACAGGCTTCCCAAGTGTCATGACCATCTTCAGCGCACCCAACTATCTCGACGTATACAACAACAAAGCCGCGGTTTTGAAGTACGAGAACAACGTGATGAACATCCGACAATTCAACTGCACACCACATCCCTACTGGCTTCCAAACTTCATGGATGTTTTCACCTGGTCCCTACCCTTCGTTGGCGAAAAGATTACAGATATGCTGATGGCGATCTTGAACACGTGCTCGAAAGAGGAGCTGGAAGAGGATGTTACCCCATCTACTGTCTCCGCACCCGCTTCGCCGCCTATTGAGAGAGATACTGAAACCGCTGATGCCAAACGAAGAGCAATCAAGAACAAGATCCTCGCCATCGGTCGCCTCTCTCGTGTGTTCCAGGTACTTCGTGAAGAGTCCGAGAGGGTTACCGAGCTTAAGACAGCTTCTGGCGGCAAGCTGCCTGCTGGTACACTGATGCTGGGTGCCGAGGGAATTAAGCAAGCCATCCACAACTTTGAAGACGCGAGAAAGGTGGATCTGCAGAACGAGAGACTACCCCCTAGTCATGATGAGGTCTCGAAAAAGAGTATTGAAGACCGAAAGCAGGCCTTGCAACGAGCGAACAATGAAGCGGATAATGATACAGGCTTGGCACAGGTTGCCAGAAGGATCAGCGTGTAAGTCATTTCAAACTGTTACTTCGCTACCACGATTACTGATCATGGTATCCAGTTCCTCTGGTGCGGGAAAGGGCAGGCGCCTCGGCTCATAGGTCCTCTTGCCACAAAGCGAAGCGACCGCTTCCATCCCTCCGCTTGCCACCGTGTGGTCACAAAAAGTCTTGGCACCTCCCTTCTCTAAACATCTCCTGCTGATCTAGCACGGCACGGCTTGTGTATTGATGATGGTCTACATAAAACGCTGCGTAGTAAAACGGTCTGAGGTGGCATCGTAACGGGCTCAGGACGGGGCTTGAGCAATGGACATTTCTTTCATGATTCATTTTGTAGATAGCTGGATCACGAGCACTATGATACTTCGTTAGCCAAGTCCATAAGTGTTGCATTTTTTTTAGGTCGAGAGTAGTCGACAGCAGGGCACGACCTTTCCCCAACACAAAAGTCTTGCGTCTTGATCCGCACGTGTACTGGTTTTTCAACCATCCCGGCAACAGAAGTGCCTACAGACCAGCTTCAATGCACAAAGCTACGTGACAGGGAGAAGTTTTCCTCAGTAAACACACACAGCAGGAGATTGATCTCTCACTTTCCTTTTCATGGGGTACTGGGGCATATTGATGCAAAGCCCGCTAAGCGTTTAATATGACCGAACAAAAGCCGAATTTATGGAAGACCACACGCGCTTTTCCAGATGTCAACTTTAGATGCCTCCCAGATTGCCATTGATTGGTAAGGCAGTGTATTCGCTATCTCTCTCCTCGTGGCCTTTCGTATGTCGATCATGCCGCTACAAGCAGGCTCGTGCTCTTTCCAATGGTGCTGCAAGGTTAAAACCCCAGGGAAACCGCAAGGCGCGTGGGACGACTCTGCAATTAAGGACAGCTTCAACGACTGCCTCCATAACAGCAGTCAACGTCAGACGGGATATACCCCCTAGATTCTTGCATCTGCATGAGTCGTTGAAGGCTCTCGAGACCGAAGCGGCAGTCTACATCAATATTAGCCAATTGCGCCTGGCTTTGAGAGGCCTCGAGTCCGAGAATGCTGTCACGCGCGTCGCTGGTAAGTCTTGTTCTAATGACAGCAATGATTGATCTGAGTCGCTGATGCTAGAGCAGTGCTGGGTCTGAACGGGCACAATGGACCTCGAAGGCTGGCGAGAGCCCTGCTGGCGGATCCTTTAGCATCGGAGCAACGGTGGGAGAAGCAGCTCACGGCAGACGACAACGATGAAAGAGCTATACTTCTGCGGTAAGTTCTCAGTCCTTTAAACCAGGATAACGATCACCGCCCTGCTTACTATGGCTATAGCTACGGGGAACAGGCCGATGTGGACGACCGACATCCGCTCGTGAAGACACTATTCATCCCTTCTACAACATTACACATCCACAATCTCGAAATACTTGTCCAGGCTAGCTCGGCTGCGGATAAATCATATGGAGAAGCAGGAGCAGCGAATCTGCTGGTGCCCGGGTTAGAATCTCAAAGCTCAGCCAGTGGCAGGCTTTCTACGGTGACATTTCCAGTACACAAAACGGTCATATACCAGGAAGGATTGCAAGACCTGGGCAGTATACCAAAAATCAACCTGCATGACAGGAGCATTTTCAAGGTTATCATTGACTGGTCCTGGAGTACTTTACAGCAACAGAGCCAAAACGCCCAATCCGTCTCCCCAATCAACCTGGCGCTCGGAGAAGCAGCCATTGAAATCTTTCGGCAATCGCTACAGCGGTCGGTTGAGTACGAGCATCTGTGGTTTGATGCCGGAATGCCCGGTATGACGGCATGGATGTTGGATGGCACCGAGTCACCGAATGGCGGCATCAAGCCGGCAATACGTGGGCTTCTTCAGACTATTTGCAATAATACCAAAAAATCAATCGCTCAAGAAGAGGAGTCAAGCGACCAGCGACAGAAGGCTTCGACTATATCTGTTGCCACGAAGAACATCATCGAGCAAGGTATCTCCATCTGGGCAGAAAACGCCCACACTGAACTACGTGATCGTCTTAACAGCGCGTTTCACAGCAAAAGCTGGAGACGGATCAAGTGGTGGAAACTCTTCTGGCGCGTTGACGATGTAGAATATATAGCCTCAGACATCCTCCACAAGGCTTGGCTGGTAGAGGCGGAAAAGGAGATGATATGGATATCTGGCCGCATCCACCAGTCAGGACTACTTGGGCCGCCTAAGCTCAGGCCAACGGCAGTGCTCGACCCGGATGACGAGCAGACGCTCGGCGGCCATCCCCCCCCACCTCGTGTGTCTGATCTTGTCGAAAGGGTTCCGAACTACGAGGTTGTCGAGGACCAAGTCTTCCAACACCCATGGTTGCAAAACATCTACCGCGCTCGTTCTGCTCTTTCCCAATTCACCGTTCCTCCTCTTCAATCGCTTTCACAGTCCCTTCTACTCCAGACCATATCCACCAATGCCCTCACCTCCTCCCTTTCCGCGCTTCTCTACTTCTCAATCTCTACAACATCTCCATACGAAGCAGGTGCTATCGCAGCCGTTGGTCTAGTCTGGTCATTGCGAAGATTGCAAACGAGATGGGAAAATGCTAGGAGTACGTGGGAGGCGCAGATCAGAGAAGATGGAAGGAGAGTCCTGAGGCACGTGGAAGAGGTCGCTCGGGAGACTGTTCGTGAGGGTGGTTTGGGAGAGGCTGATGAGCTTAGTAGGGAAGCAAGAAGGGTGGCGAGAAATGCTGTTGCCAGAACAGAGGGAGCCTTGGAGGAAATAAGTCCATGAGGTGACTCATCATTGCACGCACGTAGATACCCTTAGAAGTCAGGATTAGGCAGACGCTGTCCCACTCCAGACCCAAGGTTGTAGTCTCAGATCCCGTGAATGGTGCGAAAAGGGGTCGGCCACGATTAGAGCAGGTCTTTGCTTGACCTTGTCTCGATTACTAGCGATCACCAAGCGTCGACAATCGAGCTTCTTAGACATCAATAAGATTTGGGAATAAAGACAACTATTTACGACTTGGCGTCGTCATCAAAAAGCGATACATTTGTATTCGTGGACTTTGATTATAATACTACACGAGCGGCCCACCGCAGACTCCGTCAACGCATGCGGCACCGAAGTTGGATGTTTCTTTCCTACCGGATCACCTTCTCGTTCATTTGTCCAGGGATAAGGAAGGGGTAAGTTGCAATTCACCATGCCGACGCCCAAGAGTGTCGAAATTGGAACGCGAGGTGAATGCACGGATGAAAGCGGTGATGATGTCTTCAGCGCTCAGTGAGTGCGGAGAACATAAACAGAGGCATCCGTCTTCTCTATCGAACTTGTTCTGCCTGCATGAAACGATGGTGGAGCTTTCAAGCTTATGTGTGGGCCTCGCTCGAATCATTGATGTAAGCCCGTCGGTCCAATACGAGAGGGTCGTCTAGACGGTGTCCTTGGCGATGGGAACGCCTTCGACGCTTGTGGAAGCGAAAGGGTCGGAGGGGTTTGGGATATGTGACGGGATAGACTGAGAAGGCCGATCCAAAGACTGAAGCTTCATTTGACGCAGTGGCTTGATAAGAAGGGGATAGGTTTCAAAAACTCGACGAGCGCTGTTCGTCAACGTCTTTGTGCTTGACAGTCACTGACCGTCGTAGCTCAGAAATGGAGCGGTTGGTGGACCGCTATGTAAGTAGGTTGAGCGTTATCAGACCTTGAGGATTTGGTTCTTGGCTGAGCTATGCGGCCACTTCCTGAGGATGGCTCACATTGTGAAGGCCACTGTCAGTGAAAATCGGGGATGGTAATGCTTAGGGTGGAAGCAGGAAGCGGAACTTATTCTAGCGCAGTACGGGATACTGTCAGTAACGCCAGACTGCCGGAGTGTGAGGAATATAGTAGCAAGGCAGCCTTTCAAATCTTGGTGTGAGAGCCACAGCCGAGGACCGCGGCGGGCGTGTTTCCGACATCCTCTCTGCCTTTGCGGCTGTTGCTGTGCGCACGAAACTTGTCAGGCCTGCTCTCCTGAGACAGGTCTCGGGTCGGAAGATGGCGGGCTGATGGACGACATGGAGTACAGGTACTGCTTGTCCAAGAATGTTCATCTGTCGGTCGGTTCCGGGACGGATAATCTTCTGTCGCGCAGCAGGTGAACAATGGGACCTTGGTGATGTACCTGAAGCCTGGTGCAGTACGCGTTTTGTGGCAGGCAATATCATGGGATTGGGGATGGACTCCATCGATTCCGCGCTTACCCCTATATTCTTAATTATTGGGAAACTAGAAAATTAGCATTCGGGCTAGCACCCCCTCCCACCGAAACTCGTACTGTAGACATGCCTACCATATTATCGCTCCCACCAATCTCCCTATATCTCGCTGTTGTTAAATATAGCTATTAGTACACGGAATAAGCGAGTCTCTAATAGATTTAATAAGGAGGCCGCCGTAATCGTTGTTGACGCTATTAAAGGGGGCGTAAATTGAAGAAATCTACCCTAAAACCTAAGTCGACGAAGAAATCCTCCCTCCTTATCGATAAGCCTAATAGAATTAATATTAACTCTTCTTTTATTATTTAATTTCAGTCTATTAATCCTTTTATAAAACTACCGACCTATTCTATTAGTATAAATATCCTATAAAAAGAGAAGGAGATATAGACTTATTCTACTATCTTTAAATAATTCAATTTTTACGAGTTTAATTTAAAGGCTATTTAAGAGATTTAATAGAAGATAAAAAAGAAAGGCTATAGGGTAATCCTTTAGAGCGCTATTATTACGCTTTTATTCTTAGAAAATATTAAGGCTATAAATAATTAATACGACGATATTATTAAGTAAGAGAATATTAATAATCTAGCGAGATAATAGCTAGTTAAGGAAAAGAGAAAGGGGGTTATTATAAGGATTATATATATCTATAATTTTAAAAAAGACTTCTCTAAATTAGAATTCTTTACTACGAAAGAGCTTCTTTTAAAGAAATAAAAGAAGATTAATAGAATTATCGATAATAACTCTTCTTTAGATAACTTCGCTACTATATTAAATAATTCTAAATTATTTAAATTTAATAAGAAGAAGAAATAGAAGAAGAAGATTAAGACGTCTAGATTTAATAGCGCTATTATTAAGTAAATATTATATATAAAGAAGGCGAAGAAATTGAAAAGAAAGTTTAAATTTGAAGGTTATAAGATTATAAAGCTATAACTATATTTAAAGCTCGACTATCGAGAAAGAACGTATTATTACTAGTAATTAGACGATCTCGATAATATTTATTATCTACTCGATAACGATTAAATTATTAAATAGAATAAGGCTATAGCGAAGTAAGAATGTGATATTAATATTGAGAACCTGTTTATACGAATGTAGAAGCGAATAAAATCTTAATAGAATTAAGCTATAAAGGTAAAGGCTATTAATAAAGAGATTAAGTCGATTAAAAAGGAAGTTTATATGATTATTAACCCTTCTATTCTTACTTCTACTACTACTTTAATACTAATTAATATATTACTTAATAAATTAAATATCTTACTCTCGCTAATATAAGGCTTTTAATAATAGTAGTATAATGCGTATTAATAGTAGTATAATCCGTATTAATAATAGTAAGTTTAAGGCTATTCGCTCTATTAGCTTATACTTTAATAGTTTTAAATCTTTTTCTTATAGTAGTATATGTATACTTAGATTTAATCTATTTAGTCTTATTTATCTAATTTAATTAAGCTATTATCTTATCTAGATATAGCTAATTAATCGTTCTTTAAAGCGCTTTAATTATTAAGTAGTTCGGTTTAGGTGGAGAGTAATATAGGTGAACTGCGGAGGGCCTATTTTGCCTGGCAAATTTAGAGGAATCCGAGTGAGGAAGCGGCCTTTGCAGACGCTCTGGAAAAGATTGAAGTAGAGTCATACACACTGAAGCAAATACGTCGGATGTCGCCTTCTGATTGGAAAGAGATAGAGGTTTCAAGAGGAATGGCTATACGGTTAAAGGATGAGGTGAAGGACTTTGTGGAGGTGCTGCGGCTTCGTGCTGCTACCTCTGCTGCTGGGTTCGCTAGTCATCAGCTATATACTACTTTGAACGCCCTCGCCGCCGCTGCCCTATTAGAAAATAAGGTTATTAATAAAAATAGTGATGAGGAGGGGGAGGAGGGGGAGGAGGAGGCCTGAATAGCTGCATATCGGAGTTTGGAAAATAAGGTCCGATGATCGACAATTAGCGCCGGGCCTGCCGCCGCCACGCAAATCTCGAATATTTAATATATTTGAAATCAACCAATGATCACCTATTTAAATAATCTAAATAGTATAAAATTACGAGTTAAATATGGGCTAAAATATAAAAAAAAAATCTCGAGAAACGATTGCATTTTGGTGTAAAAATGTTAGATATAAGGGTTTTTTCTCCGCATTACGCTAAAATGCGGCTTAAAACTCTATCTTTAGACTTCCTCGCTACTCGAATAATAGCCTTTATCTTCCTCATATAACTTCTCTTCTTTCTCTTTATAATCGCTTATTAATATATCGGCATGTGCGAAGTAAGCCTTAGTATAGATCTTTATACTATAAGTTTATATAGCCAGCTTTAAATATTATCTAAATGATATGTTCTTCGCTAACTCGAAATATCTCTTTAGCTAGATCTTAAAAATCGAAAAGAACTTCTTAATAGAGTTGAAATCTAGCGAATATAGAGATAAATATAAGATTATAACATCTTACTTCTTATAGAGTCTTCTAATATTAATGATATAATATATAAAGTAATTATTTATAATAAGAATTAACTTTAGATTAGAGAATAGATTATAATAAGAGAGAACTTCGTTCTTAAGGAACTACTTAAATTAAATATTATTAATACTATCTTAATAAATATAATAATAAAGAATATCGTCTAAGCAGTATATCGATAAAACGCTATACCGCTTAGAATATTTAATAAAAATTTATATTATTAGTCGAATTTCAAAGGCTATATAATCTCGCTTTCTTTATATTATATATTTATTAATAACGCTTTTATCTAAAAAGATAAGTATATTATATATAAATTTGCTAATCTCTAGGAAGTACGTATTATAGTAAATCTATAAGCGTTCTAAGACTTTATAGCGAAAGCTTTTTCTATTAATCTTTATAGAGTATAGAATTTTTAAAATCGTGAACTAACTAATAAGTAGATTAAATCGATTAAATAGATTATACTATATCTCGTTTTAATATATCTACGGCTTGCTCTCGATAAAGGCCCTTAATCTAATTCTTATAACCGAAAAAATTGCGAACAATCGCTCTCTTTTAGTTATACAAGGCGTAGTATGGGTACCAAACGCGAGGAGGTTATCGATAATGCGGTATATAATACTCTTTCTAACGCCCTCGACGGAAACAATAAAGGCGACAGCAAGCCTATTGAGGATATGCTGTTAAATACGATCCTTGTGGGCATCGGACAGTGGAGGAAACGGCATTTTGAGGCCTTCTATACGTCAGCAAGAGGCCCGAAAAAAGAAACACCAAGTATTCTATACATACGAGCAATTCCAGCCTCAACTTGACGATGTAGATGGTTGTGGGAACGATAATATGATAGGCATGTCTATAGTACGATTTTGGGTGGGGG
This sequence comes from Letharia lupina, assembly GCF_014066315.1. Lineage (NCBI taxonomy): Eukaryota > Fungi > Ascomycota > Lecanoromycetes > Lecanorales > Parmeliaceae > Letharia > Letharia lupina. The sequence continues at coordinate 129,530 of NW_023502990.1, read as the reverse complement.
GGGTGCTAGCCCGAATGCTAATTTTCTAGTTTCCCAATGATTAAGAATATAGGGGTAACGGCGAGTAGGCGCCGGAAGAGTCGTTGGTCAGCAACGTACTCGTACGCCTCTCTGGTGCCTCATCCACAAGTCGCGTTCCAACATTCATTTGCTCAAACTTGAGCTGTTCGATGGAAAGTCTCCTTCATATGACTGAGCAGCAAGTAGCGATAGGAGTTCTCAAATCCTGCCCAAACAAAAGAGTCTTGCTTGGCATTCAGAGGCTCTTAAGCACCTGTGAGGGTTGGGATAGTACCACAGTCTAGTTCGAATGTTCCGATCGGTTATAACCTCTACAATTACACGTAAGTGTAGTCTCATGTATCATCGGAAAGCAATTGCGATTATCGAGTCTAAGTGAGTCTTGAAGTCAAACGAAGCATGAATCGCACGAAGCGGTCGGCTTCTGCGGGCCAGTCGATTCTCACCCCTGCCCCACGATGAAACAGCCAATCACATTGCTCAACTCCCGCCCACACCGCGTATTTCCAAACGCTTCGTTCAGTGCACACTTTGGTATCGCCTCCGCAGAGACATGATGTCTCACGTCTTAGATTTCTCGTCCTTCAAAAATCCTTCGTTGTCCATCGTAAATTTCCACGACATACGAGTAACCCTGAGCAAAAGAAACTGAAGATGAAGTTGTCCCTTCGCTCCTCCCTCGAAGCTGTGCTTATCTCATACACACCAAAAAACTCCTCATATCGAGTGGAACACCTCGCTGCTAACCCACTGGACGCGCGATCCGACCGAATCGTGCCTGGTTTCATATTACCTGCCGCGAAATCGACAGAGCCAAGTCCGAATCCGACTCCACCTCCACCACCTGCTACCGTTACAATCACGAGCATCAGCACCAGCACCAGCCTGATCACCACTACCGTCGATGTAACCGTGAACGCAACCTACTACGTCACCGACACTGAGACTTTCACCACGGCGATTCCGACCACATCATTGACAACAAGCGTTACGAATAGTACCGTGACCATCACCCCAACACGAGCAGGACCAACACACGCATCTAGTATGTCAGCGGTACCAGATGCGAAGAAGCCTGTGTCAGCGTCAGGAGTGCTGGCAATCATCTCCGGGGTCACGAATCTCGCGCTGCTACTGGCGATGTTTTTCCTTGTACGGAGGTTCTACAGGATGTACCGCCAGGAGCGGGTCCTGCGCAAGCAGATGCAGACCGAGGGAGTAGAGCTGAAGCAGGCGGGGGCGAAAGATGATGAGTGGTGGGTGACGGCGCAGCAGTAATGGGATGTATGGAGATAGAATCGCTTTGGCTGGACCAAGGCGAGGACAGGAGGGAGACATGATAGAGGTAATTTTTTAGAACGCCGTGAGCATGGACTCACAGCCATGAAGAGGAGGTTTCATGTGACTTGGCGATGAGGTATGATAGAGCGGCGCGATCTGGAACTTACCATGCATCCTCTTTCAACATTCCATCTATTGATCCTTTTACTTGGCGCGTTGGATCGTAGCGCGGTCTGGCTACCACATGCAGCTGACCTTGCGAAGGTTTTAAGGGAGCCTTCTATTGCTTTGACACACATTTTTGATAAGTTGGAAAGATCGTTGAGGCTTTGCGGTAAAGATGATAACACTCAAATTGCGAATCGGCATTATTCACGCTACCCTCGGGCAGAACACATGGACGTCATGGAAAATTGACATTGCCAGAGATCTCCAGTTGATACGCCGCAAGATTGAGTCAGAATCCACGAGCGGCCTTTCGTTGCACTGTTCTCCTGTGGCGACATTCCATGGCTGTTTTCGCAAAGGATCTTGCACTGCACTCTCATCGCACGGATTGGTGGGCGATTAGTTCACTGGAGCGTCGTGAAGAGCTGCCGGAAGGGAAGCGTGGGCCTCGAGCTCATTTCGTAGAGTAGGCTTCAAGGATGAGAATAAAATACATCTGGACGACGTCTCTACCACCCCTAGCTGCTTGTCCATCGTGAACCTGCTTGACCTACCATGTGTTGCATGTGGAAGGTGCTTGGGAAGGTTTCTACGTTGTGTTTTGGATCACTTCAGGTAGGTAAGGCGGCTGCTCGTTGTGATTGAGAGTAGCTCTCGGCTGACGAGTAGACAAGGTGTACACGTTAAGTTAGCAGCCTTCGGAAAGCAAGACAAGTGACAACCCTTTGAACGGCGACTTGTCAAATCGCACGGAAAGGACGGGATTCAGAACTTTCATAGTCTGCTCACATTGTCTCGCGACTGCTTGACCCTTGAGTCAGCCAGGTCGTACCTGCCGAGGCAACAAGGCATCAACTTTCTTGGGTCTTGGCAACGGATTTGAGCTTACTTCTGTTTTTGTCCTTTGTGTCACTTCTTGCAAATTCTAGTAAATGGCATAACAATAACACAAGTCTACATTCACTCATACAGTTTAAAGTATTGAAGGTTTAAACAACATTCATTCATCACTACAACATAAAGGCGACAACCCTCTTCCATGGTAACCTCAGTCACTGCAGGTCACCATTAGAGTACAATCATTTGGCATTCCACAATGGGCTGCCATACCGACTTGGCGGGGAACTCCTCCTGTGGCTTTCACTACTCCGGGCTACCGTAAGTACCACACACATACCAGCTATTTAGAGAATTAATCCTCGGTAGATGCCCGCTAGAATCATCAACAAAACGGCATAACGCCCCTTATGCTGCCGCTTTCGACACCACGCTCTTTGCATCACTGACTCTCATCGACCAACCCTCCCGCCCGTTCATACGTCAAGTGCCGCCAGATTGCCCATTCCTCGCCTTGCCAGGAGAGATCCGAAACCGCATCTATCGCTTCGCTTTGGTGGCAATCAGACCTTTCACTGTGCAGCTTCAATGGAATAGACCTCGAGATACGGCGCTGCTTCGGGTCAACAAGCAGATATTTGATGAGGCGTCGAGTATTTTCTACGCTGAGAATGTATTCAGATTCCCAGAGGCATTGTTCGTGGGAGCGCCGATTCTTCCGCAATTGCAGACGCTATACCGTGTCTCGAGGGCGAAGTTGAAGATGATGAGGAATATTGTCCTCGAGGTACCGGTGCGTTCCTCCTTCAAAGGCCCTGACCTGCTATTTAGTAACGGGCGATTGCCCATCGTTTAGGTGTACGGCCTCAACTCCAACTTTCGCTTTCGCATCCAGACTGCATTCAACCTTCGACATTTGACCGAATTCCTGGCTTGTTCCCCAAACGTGAAAGTGCAACTGCGGTTTGGATATGTGTGGGGAGAGAACGGCCGCGATCTCGGACCAAGTGAGTACCACTATACTTTAGCCACCGCTGTTGAAAGCCTGCGATTGAATGAGGTGGAGATGGATGTGCATATCAGGACACATCCGAAGTTTATGGACGAGTGGGTTGACCTTCTGGTAAGGACCTTTTTCTGTGTCAAATTCTCGCGTCTCGTGTTCGGTTTTGCGCCTGTTGAGGGCATGAGCCCTTTGATGTTGCTATTTCAATCGATCAGCTCTCTTTCGGAATGGTCCACGTGATGATCAAAGAGCTATCTTGTGCATCATCTGGTATGCCATCGCCTTTATCCCGGCGCCCATGGCAGGCGAGACTCCTTGGACATCGACGTTCCAATGACAGCTAAGATCAGGGTGCTTTTTTCTCAATCTCGCACACCGTTAGTGCTCTAGATCCGTCGGTCCCCGAAAAGCGTTTTCATAGATGTAACCCTCACATACATCTCACTAACAACCACCCTGACAGAGCCGAGAGTTCCAAGATAGATGGTCGCTCGAAGCAATCTTCCAACTGGGATCAGTCTCACAACGACGTATTACATTCGATGCTATCAACGGATTCAGCGACAGATATCAAATGCCTGGGTTGGTGGAGTTCTATGAGGAGGCCTGGAGCATGTCTTCGTACACCTTCAAGCCGCGCCGCATTCCATCCGCAGGCGTGTGTGCCAAAGTGATAGCTCGAGACTTGTGTATCAGCGGTTCCAGATCTTGACTAAGCTTTTCATCAAGTCTTCCCCCAAGCGGTGATCCAGCTCCTACAACCTGCCGTGCCATTTTCATACCATGCCAGACCGGCGCCCACATCATCAGCTTGTAGTTCGCATCTGACCAATCCTGTGCATCAATCATCATTTCTCCCCTGGAATTCTCCCACCTCTCGAGCATGACTTCCGCATACTTCGCAACTATTCCCCCTTCGTCTTTCCCTCCCCCAAGCTTGACCGCCTTGACAGCGTGCATCAGGACCACCACCCCAACAATCTCTGGCCTTCCTCTCAGATCCGTCCCAACCTTCTTTTGCTCCTCCACATGCCTCGGATCCCACATCAAGTCCCAAATCTTTTCCGCATACTTCAACCCCCTCTCCACACCCTCCTCACTCCACCCACTCTGCGTAGCCTTTAATACAGCCCCCCTCATCACCTCCCTACAAACCTTCACATCCCAAAGCCCCACCCCAGTCTTTTTGACCTTGTTTAGAATATCCATCACCACCCCCTGTTCCCCCACCTCATTCGCCCTCCTCATCATCTTCTCAACCTGCCACCCCGCCAACTTCCTCCTCGCAACCTTCAACCCCTCCAGAAACCCAGCCATATTCCCCCAATCCCCAGTCTCCTCCATCAACTGCACCACTTTCGCAAACGAACTCCGTGTCGGCGGCTCATCGCGCCGCTTGTCCAGCGGCAGCAGCTGCAATACTTCGTCGCCTAGACGCACCGTGGCGGGCTCGTCGGATGTGAGCAGGGCGTGGTTGGATTTTTTGTAGACGAGGTCCTGTTGTAGGACGAGGAGGTGTGAGGGGAAGAAGATGTTGGTGCGGAATGTGTTGAGGATGGCGTCGAGGTCTGGGGAGGGCGTTGGGTGGAAGACGGGGAGTGGCCCTGGGGGGTGTTCGTCAGCAGCCGGGTGGAGGAAGAGGGATCGGAGGAGGCAGTACCTTTTACTCGCCGCGTGGGAGTGGTTGTGAAGGAGCGGGTTTGGGAGATGAGGCGCCGGAGACAGGGGCGGCAGTAGTGGGTTAGGTCGATGGAGAGGGTTGCCATTGTGGATGTGTAGAAGTAGGAACGTTTTAGATTTCAATTATATGTGGCGTTGGCTTGGAAGAGGGAAAGTTGGTGAGCCCGAAGCTGGGAATGGTGATTTGTATCGAAAGCTCGAAGTCAGTGACGGGTAACTTTTTTTAGCGCGCTTTTCGAAGCTCTCCGCCAATTGGCGGCGACGACATCTCTCCATTCATGTTACATACGCATGACCAGCCATGGCCTCTACAGCGCCTACATTACGGCAATCGAGCTGCTGGAAACGACTGCTGCGACCATCGCGCCAACAAAAAACCTGTGTGCGCTGCCTCTCCACCGCCCTCGCAACCACACCCTCGCAATTTTTACCTCCTCCGCCTCCACGGTTGCGCTCGCCATTCAGGATCCTCAATGACACTACGCACACCTGTAAATTACCTATTAATATTTTTCACTCTCGGAGCTCCTGCTAATAGCACGATTTTAGTATCCAAAAAGATAAAAACCTACCCCCCTCCGCCCTCCCACCGCGCCAAACACCCCTTCGCGGTCGCCGACTGGCAAGCCTACCACCAGAAACAGCTCGACCCCACCGGCTCCCGCACCCGTCTCTTCGACCGCAATAACCCCGACGTCCCCCGCGTCGGCGACATCTTACTCGTGGCGTTCAAAACCGGCGATCCGTTCGCGGGCGTGTGTCTGAGCATCAAGATGAGAGGGGTGGACACGGGTATCTTGTTGCGGAACAAACTGCACATGGTGGGGGTGGAGATGTGGGTGAAGATTTACAGTCCGAATGTCATGGCGATTGAGGTGGTGAAGAGGGCGGAGAAGAGGGCGAGGAGGGGCAAGTTGTATTATATGCGGTATGTTGCTCTGTTCCTCCCAGGGGTTTCCCTCCTGTTGGGGTGTCCGGTGGGGATTCGGGGCTGATGAGGGGGCGGTGTAGGAAACCGAAACATGATAAGGGTAGTGTGGAGAAGGAGGTTGAGGCGTACTTGAAGAGGAGGAGATTGATCAGGAGTGGGGCGTTGGGGGTTAAGGATCCGTCGTTGTCGGCGAAGAACCCGGCGTCGGCGAGGAGTGGCGTTGGGGCGAGGTAGGAGGAGGGTTATTTGGCGTCGAGGCAGCATCTGGGCGTCTGGGAGAATGGATTTTATGTAATTGTCATACAGACCTTGAGCAAGAGTCGTAGAGTCTAAGTAGTAAATACGATGGATCTGCAGTGTCAACCTCAGCTTGTAGTATACGAAATGGTCTGTGCAACAATTGACCGGATATGAACACTAGCAACATTGTAGCCAAGATAAACAAGATCTGCGTCGAACGTCACAATTTGACTGTTTCTTCAACCTCTTTTTCTACTATATTCCATAGCTCTCTCACTCGTGCCAATATCTATACTGTCTCCCGCAAGCGTTGATCGAGAGCTAAAGAATTCACATCGTAGACCGCAAAATCGAATCAGTAAGTCATCTCCATCAGGAGACGCAACGAGTTACACGTCGCCGTTACAAGCGACGGTTTACTCGTTCCAACGAAAGTACCCTTGCTGTTCTCGATTGCCCTATAATCGAGCATCTCTCTCAGATCGCTCGCCGAACCATTAAAGTGTGCTGGTCGAGTGGACCGTTTCTGTCCCTGCGTCCATCGTCGTACCTCTCTTGCTAAAATGATCACTTAAGGGGAGAGGTGGGTCAATTTTCTTCTTCTGCGCTGGCACAGGGCACCGGCCTCCCACTTTCATTCGTGTGATGTGTCGAAATCATGGTTACGGCTGCGATTATGAGAGCATCCAGTTTTAGCGGTCGGTCCTCAACACTGGATCGCTAGCTGAGGGCCATGGATGGCTTCTGCGAGCCGTGTCATTCTCTTGCAATAGTATGTTGGGATGGGCTCAGAGGGTAAGAACTGAGTTGCAGTGGTTTAAGAACAGAAGATATTAAGACCGGAAAACATTTGTGGAGCTGTGGCAGGACAGCGTCTTGTGGTTGGTCAACGATCGGAGTCTTGTCCGGTGCTGTACCGACTGACAGGTGTCCAAGGCCGGCCAAAAAGCTGATTCAAGCGTTTTCCGTCTCTCAGAATTCCCATGGTCTGCATGCGAAGGATGGTGCCACTCGAAGAATGACGTTGAGCGAGGTGTATTCTGAAGCGAGTGTATGAGCAAGAGCCTCTGATGGGAGGCTTTCCTGGGGTCTTACTGATGAAGTTGCAACTTGGGGGCGACAGCGTACACGGGATCTCTTACTAGGTCGCACTGATGTTCAATGTCGCCACATCAGCAACACATGGCAATACACTCCGATGCAGGAGACAGAACTGGACGGTTCGGTGGCTGCAAAATTGGACGACGTGGCCATGTGGAAAGTGCTCGAATTATCGCATGTAATAGTTCAAGCATAATCACACCAAGGTAGAACGGGAATCTGCGGAGCTTCCACAATGATCGCAAGGGGAATAATACATGTCTTAAGGAGTGAGTCCAACAAATCTCTGGTCTATGAAGTGTGCTGTCTCTCGGCTCTGACTTTACACTCAGCGGTCATAAGCTTGAACCCAGGCGGGGATTGGTCCGTGTGATTCTGACTTCCCTCGGGCGCCATCCTCCGCGTGCCTGTTCTCCAAGGCTTAATCTACTAATCGGCTCCTCTCCATTGAAGCGGTCGTCCGGAATATGTTACGGAGAAGGCGACGAGATGCGAAGATTTTTCTGGCGCCACGTGGGTCCATCTACCCACGATAAAGACATTATCTCTTGCCTCCTCCGGAATGGTACGACTTTCAACCTCCCGTCTGAAGATTCTAACTGACCTGGGTATACTTTCGCCTGGCCTCTCGAGCCGGAGTCACGGCTTGCGTGACTCAGTCTCATTCGAGTCGGAGATTTTGTAGAGGAAGAGACATCATTTCAAGTCTATGTCTATGCTAATGAGTGACTAAACAGGCTTCGCGACTAGTTTCTCCGACAGTAGTCGGCTGCCTTGTAAGGAAATTGCACGTATCTACGGTCCCGTGCTTGACCGTCCTGCCCCTCCCACAATCAGTCTTTCACCTGTGGGACGTCGCAATGGAATTCACGGTTCTTGTTATCCCCCCTCCCGCATACGATCCAGTCGTCTCTGTCTTTGTTCTTATTATCGAGCCTACAATAGTCAAAAAACTGCAAACCACGAGCGGCGAGATTTTCGACGCGGAGAGCAATCTTGTCAAGTCTAGTGAACACTCTTAGCAGCGTCCTAAGTCAGTGAGAACTCTACATACGCCTTTTTCCCGTCGAGCTCCTTTTGGCATCGGTAGGCTTCCTCATGGACCGGGAAGTCGAACACCAAGAAACCGGCTTTTTTCTCCTCGGGGTTTAAGAAAGTATAATCATGTGCCTTCTCGTTGGCTGTTCCATCCTTTCGCTATCTCATGTTATCAGCTATGCATGTTGCCGCCAATCTGTCGATCGAGGAGAGAATCTTACCGCTGTGCAGCCATATTCTTTCATGATATATTCCTTGACCTGCTCCCGGTCGCCATCATTGCGTCCTTCGGGCTCATATCTGTTGACGCCTCAACTGATCAGCTTTGCCAATCATAAGCTTGTTACGTAGGGGGTGAGAGAATTGGCTGCGAGTTTGGGTAGCGCAGCGCTGATATTGAAATGCACGTACCTAACGACGACCACAGTGCCGGCCTCTGCTACTTTGAAGCGTACCGATTTTGGATCGAAGTCGTTGAAATGGATTGCATTCGTGAGCATGTTTGGATCGAAGCTGTGTTGAGCGGGTCCTGTGTTCTATCCTGAGGGATGATGCAGAGAAAGGTAGGAAGCTTGGGAGTGTGGGTGATGTGTATGATAAAAGAAGTCATGGTAGAGGAGGGAACATGAAGCTCTTATATGAATTTCTGCCCACACTGCCTGGGGAGTCTGAAACTTTCACGGTAGCGGAACAAGCTCTCTCCCACCAATACCTTTCACGTTTCCAGGGTTGCCCACGACAATCGTCCCCTCCTGTCCGTTTCTCAAACCTGCCCGACTCAAGCAGGCTTAGATGACGGCCTGCCGGCTTCTCCCAAATCTGCGGCAGACAATTATGTGGGCTGACATGGGGTGTGGCTCGCTCCTGGCACCGTCTGCCCAAGTTCTGAAGCAGGCAATCCTCCTTTTCAAGCCGGATGTAACTTGCTCTTATGCGCGTGATACTCTTCAAACACGGCGACACGCCAAATGTGATGCAGGGGAAGGTGGGGAGAAGCCTGAGGTAATTGGCAGGCGTGCTTTTCTCAGGGGAGGCGATTGTTCCGGAAACACGTAAGCCTCAGCTTGTGCTGAAAGCAGCTCGGATTCCAAAGGTCCCTTCCACCAGATGACTTCGTCTCAGCGCCGGCATCACGGATCTAACCCGCACTGACTGCATTTTTGTCTACGAGGACGACTCCAAAAACGATGCTTAGAAGCAGCTTACCGCCGCTCGGGCTGCTTACCCTCTCTGTTTTTCCATATGTCGCGGATCTAAATTGAATGACTGCCTTTTTTCTCTACCAGCACGACTCCAAAACGAGGCTTAAAAGCAGCTGACCGTCGCTAGGATTGCTTCCACCGTTACCCTCTCTCTTTTTTCCAGATACCGCGGATCTAAATGCAATGGCTGCCTTTCCGTCTACCAAGGCGACTCCCAAACGAAGCTTGAGAGCAGTAATTTGCCACTCGCCTCGACCGACCCCTGTCTTTTCCCACATGCCGGCGCTGCTGCCATCTCCGATGCCGACACTTGGGCATCCACACAAAGCGGCTGGGGGCTTCACAAGGCGGTGTCTCGAGCCGTGACTGGCGTCGAGACTCGAATGAATGACTGTCGCTCGTAGGGTTTGGGAAATGCATTGGGGTTTCAGAATAGACCTAGGTTAAGGGTGGTAGACATAGATTAAGGGTGGTGCGTTAAACGGATGTGGCCTACAACTTAGTGCCCGATCCGATTCTGACGGGCTATCCACCTCTCCTGCAGAGTATACTACCGTTTCTTGGCAGCAGAAGGCGTCAAAAATCTGCCCCCAGCTCACTCAGGGCTCGCCCGAGCCCTGCCGCTTTAGCGAGCGCGCCGGGTGAGCAGGGGTGATGCGGCACCCGACCTAGGTGATGCATCAGCTAGGCTCGGCGATGTATACAACCAGACATCAACGACGACGAGTGTCTTCTGTTTTGGTTGCGTTTGTCCCCTTTGTAGCTACTTTTGCACAGGATTGAAGATTACATACGGGAGATTGTGAAGCGTGCGCAAAAGGCAGCGGTTATCCGGAGATCCTTACAGAAGTTGGTTTTGGGTCAGGCGTGCCAGGATCCTCAACATGTCCATGAGTATAAAGCCGTCGCTGTTGTAGCCGCTGCTGTCGCCACCACTACCGCCTCCCTTAGCGGCATTGACAGCGCCGCCTTCCGGGTGATCATCGTCTAGTACTGTCGCCTGCACTGTCAGTCTTCGTTTCAGCGACACGTGGAGTTGATAGACCCAAACAAATCCTCACTTCGTCTCGACTTGGGAAAGGTGAACTCATAGGAGTTTCTCCTATGATCTGGGTGTCTTGGCCTTTGACTCATTTGCGCGCTATGCGGGAAAATCTTTTCGAATTTTTCCTTCTCATATTACCTTGTCAAATCTCAATGTGACAGAATCAATATCGCGAGTCACCTTTGATGCAATTACATCCCCCAGTTTTCTTTCTCCCTACTTTAATTTTCATGTTACCTCGTGAACTCTCAAAATGACAGAATAGATACCTCGTTCCTGATAACAACTACATTCCCCGGCTTTCTTTCTTTCTTTCTTTCTCCCTAGCTTTGACCAACTCTCCGATACTCTCGATCCATTCGCGTACGACATTAATGCCACCAATTTTCGCACCACTTCCACCGAACAACACCATGTCTGGCCCATCCCAGTACAATTTCAACGATAATGAAGACGCCAACGATGCAGGTGCCTTACGCAAAGCGCTTTCCGGAATAGAGATTGGCCAACCTAGCACTTTCGGTGGTAGGTACATTTTTGTAGCGAGTGCTTTCTTTTCCGGCTTTTTTCTAGAATTGCGAGGCATTTCTCGCAAGCGAAAAGTCTTTCAATGCCCTTCTAGCCTTCTCCATGGCCGCAGTTCTGTCCGCTTCGTCCTAGCGCTTTCTAGGGTTACAAGACATGTTCTGGGAGCAAAGTTCGCACAGTATAGTATCATTGTGGATCCTGAGGTGAAATCTAAGAGACGCAAGCTTTTCCAGTCCTTTGGAGTAGCTTTTGGGAATATTTCCCCAAGTTAGCGGCGGTCTCGAGGTCTTTCATTGACTTGATTGCGATTTTGGGCAAGGATTGAGACTAAAGAGCTCCATCCGTGATGAGAGTGTATGCCTCATCCTCATGATAGAACACCACAGCTAGGATTCCACTCATATTAGTTTCTACAGTATTCCAGTATGCGTCCAATCCCTGATAGTAATGCGATTATTTGCGATGTGGCTACTTGATTTGAATGATTTTGCGGAGAGATTTCTATGCTATAGTACGAATTTGGGTGTGTGGTGTGAAAGATTCCAGATGTTTTTGAATACGCTAAATTCGGTCCTACTCGTACCACACAGCACAATCAACCCAAACTATCAGCTCCATAAGGTTATATCGAAGTATATAGCTCTATACACGAATCAATCTTCTCAGCGCTACCATCCCAACGCCGTTAAGATATAGAGACTTCTTGTTGCATGAGAAAATATAACTAAAAACCATCACCTCTTGTCTTGCCCAGAAATCGAATTCCGTTCGAGGCATTCCACTCCCACCTCTCTCACAATGGAAATCATCCACCAATCCCCCACCTCCTCCTCCTTCACCCCTCTTGCGGTCCACCAATCCCAAACCCCCGACTCCTTCTACTCCGGCCCTGCGGTCCTCTACCACCATTCCCCCTCCGCGTCGCTTTTGCTCCATGCTTCAGACCTTGCGGCCGCCCCAGCACTCGCGGCTCTGGCCAATGGCGCACACAGGAGTGCCAATGGTACGGCAACAGTAGCTGTCAACGGCCACGATGCGGCAGAAGACGAGGACGAGGACGAGGAGTTTGAGATAGCTGGCGTGGATGTTTGGGTGACTTCTGAGTGCGTGTTTCCTCTGCCCTTTACCCCCTCTCCTCCTCTCCCTTCGTATCCCTGAATTCGCACATGTGTAGCTAACCCATGACCTCATCCACACAGGCGTTTCATACTCTACTCCCCCACCCTCTCCACCGGCCTCTCGATCCCCTACCCCTCCATCTCCCTCCACGCCGTCCAGCGCCCCTCGCACGGGAACCCGGCCTCCCTGTTCCTACAACTCCTCACCGAGGCCCCGACGTTCGATGACCACGACCCCGATTCCACAATCTCGATGACCATCGTTCCGGCTGCGGCTGCTGCTGCAACGACGTCGGAGGATTCGCCGGAGCAGGTGGGACGCGTTACGCCGGAGTCGGAATCGCAGGCCCGGCGACTCTATGCTGCGCTTTCTGCTTGCGCGAATCTGCACCCGGATCCGGCGAGTGGCTCTGAGGGTGATGGGGAGGACGGAGAAGGAGGAGGAGGGCAACGTCCGGCTGTTATGTTCGAGGGAGATCAGGATGTTGGTGGTGTATACCCATTGAGCAATGGAGAGGGAGGAGGGGCGGGACTCCCGCCGCCGATGCCGGGGAGTGGGGTTTGGATCACGGCGGAAAATATGGGGGAGTTCTTTGATGACGAGGGGAACTGGAGGGGAAATGGGGGCGCGGGGCAGGAAGTAGGCGTGAGTGGTGGTGCTGGTGGTTTGGGGGAGGGCGCAGGAACTGTGCGGACGAGGGAGGAAGATGTTGATGGTGAGGATGCAGAGGGAGAGGGAGAGGGTTCAGAAGAGACGAAGTGGAGGAGAACGGATTGAACACTACAGGAGCGCCAATGCCATGCAGGTCATGGCATAGCTGGTGTCATGCTCGAGGTGAGCTTGGTGAAAACTCAAAAGTTGGAATTGTCACCGCATGCAGTCTGATGAGCCCACGAGAGACACGGTCAATTATTATGATTATAGATATCACTAAATGTCAAATAGATAGATCGAAGTGAAGGTTCGATTCAGCGCAGCCAGGCATCCAGCTCTTTCAAAAAGCCATCTCGATCGTACGCGCTTCCGGTCGGGCTCTTCCCAAACCTGTCCGTGTCATTGCTCGGCGGGCCGAGCTTCGTCATGCCACCGAAGATCCGCATGTCCCTCGGCCCCCTGACGTTCTCCTTGCCATCCCCCCCCAGCCCGTCATCGTCCCCTCCAGCCTTCTCCGCCTGCGAAAAGAGAATCCGACTCCCCGGCCGACCGACCGAGTCCTCCTCGAAAACCGCACCGCTACCGCTCCCGCTCTCCCCGATGCTCAGATACCGCTTGTGCTCCCTCGACTTCCGGCCCCCGCCGCCGACGACTTCGCTGTTCATCCGCCGCAGCGCGGCGACGCTCCGCCGGAGGTCTTTGACCGGACTGGCGCTCCTTTTGCCGACGCCGCTCCGGATCGGGGAGCGGCGCCGGTCGGGCGAGACGTAGCGGAACGGGGGAGGGCGGGGACCGCCGATGCGGCGGATGGGCGTTTTGGGACCCCGCCAGTTGGCGGCGGCGGCGGTTTTGGGCGGCTGTGGCCAGGGGAAGTTGAGGAGGGAGGATGGGGGGCGCGAGTCCGGGTTGGAGTCTTGGTCGGTGGATTGGATGCTCAGGCGGGATGTGGTGTTGTTTGGTTTCTCTGGATCCGGATGGGTTTCCGTGGGTGGGGTGGGCAGTGGCCATGCTGTTGGGTTGGGGTTGTCGAAGATCGTCTTGCGGCGGTTTGGATGGGTGCTGGAATGTTTCCGTGCGCTGGGCTTCCGAGTGGGCGTGTCGACTTCTATGTCCGGGCTGTTGTCGTCTTCCCGGTAGAGATTCATCATGAATTGGGTAGGGGAGAATGGGCTGTTGTTGTCCATCACGCGGGAATTTTCTCTGTGAAGGCCGAGAGTTGTCAGTGGGGCGAAATCGAAATCTTGTCGCGATGGGGGACGGAAGGTTGTTTGCTTTGGTCTTGTTCCGCGTACCGAGTTCTGCGTCGTCGAATTTCCTTGTAGTAGTTCCTCTTGCTCTTCGAGGGCTGGTGGCTTTGGCGGAGAAGGGACGACGAGGGGTGTATTGGAGATGCGGATGCACTTTTGACGTTGATTTCCACTCGTTCTGTCTTTTGGAGCAGCAGCTTTGGCTGCTGGCAGGGATTCAATGTCCCATTCTACCGGATTGCTGGTCGCGATAGAACACGGCCGCTTTTCCCATGGATCCGAGATTGGACTACCTTCATTACCGGAAACCGCGTGCAAAATCGATGTGGATGCCCTCTTGCTTTTCGTGTCGTCGTGGATGGTGAAGTCGGTGGCGCGACAAAGAGGCGATGATGGAGAAATGCCGCGTCCAGGTCTTCTAGATTCGGCACTTCTGGGAATCGCGACTCTCGACTTTGAGTGAGTGCTTGATGGTTCTTTGGCCAAAGAGGCTCTCGACTCGGCTCGTGATGGCCCATGCAGGGACATTGATAGAGATAGACCGCTGCTTTTGCTTCGGGGCAAACTCTCCTGGATGCTAGCGCGAAATGATCGTTGTGTGTTCAGTTGTGGTCGGAACGCCATCTGTTTCGCAGCTCCTATTGGACTGGCTCTGCCTTCCTCGTGAGATGAGTCCCACACAACGTGGTTTATTTCGTATTGTCCGAGTCCTTTACGTGTCGAAGCGGGACTGGGAGGGGACGCAAGAGTGATGGATGTGAAATCCGTGCCAGCTTGAGCAAGAACCTTGGGCCAATTGTCATCGAGTATGGAGGTTTGCTCGCTGAACAAACTCCCGCCAGATGCTCGCCTTGTACTCTGCTCTGGGCTCTTGACTCTCGGCAATCTCTTTGACGTGATCTCGAATGGCAATGGCGGCAATGGTTGCGGAGGAGCGAGGCCGGGCTCTTGACTGTACATGCTCTTCGACCGTGGAAACTGCGACGTTCTCCTTGAGGCTCTTGGCTCGGTCTTGCTTCCGTCTGCTATTTCAGCGATCATGCCGTATGAACTACTGCGTTGTTGTCCGTGAAATAGCGGTTTTGGTGTGAGATCTGTAGCAAATAACGTTTTTGTGGCATCACTGTCTTTCCCATTGAGATTCAGATTGCCAATCGAACTCATCTCATCTTTTCGCGGTGTTCCATCGGTGTTTCTCGCGTCCTTGGGAGGAGGCGAAGGGAGGACTTTCTTCGACCTCTCAGTGAACGGAGTCAGTGTCGATGATGGCACCTTGACCAAAGGTGTGCCATCCGCACGCGTCATTCGACGAGGTAGCGGCCAAGATTGTTGCGGTGCAGCTGGCTCGTGATCATCTCGATCGTTCGAACGTGCTTTGGGAATATACGCACGCGGTGGTAGGCTTTCGCGCGATGCCATTGGCGTGTATAAAATGTTGCGATTGTGAGGCGTGTGCTGAGACCGGTGTACCGAGGCTCGCGTGCCGGGCATGCGCGCAACGTCTTCGTCTGTGATGCTCATGATTGCGTTGGGACTGGTGGGGAAGCCGCTAAGGCGTCGCTCGCTGGGTGAGTTGATTTGGGAGAGGAGGCGCCGGTGCTTGTGCCGTAGGCCGAGGACTATGAGGATGACAGTAAGGGATGTCAGGCCAACCGCGCCGACGATGATTCCAACGAGTAAATATAGGCTTATCGCCATGACGCGTCAAGGTCCTCGTGCGGGGACCTACGAGGAGAGCGCAGAATCCACGGGAGTTGGTGAGTATCTGACAGTTCTTAGCACTGCGAGAGCGCCCTGACATCACTTACAAGAGTGCATTCAGCGTGAGGTAGGATGACAACCACAAAGACTGTATGATGCAAGTCCAAACTCAAGCGAGAAAGTTGGAAGTAGAAAACTCTTAAACATCGAGCAAGGGACGTGGGGAATGCGGAATGTCAACAACGCGTTCAACGGCTGAACACAAAATACCATTGTCACACCATTAAATTGATTTGCAGTTAAAAGCTTCAATATATTGGTTCGATTGTTGTCGCACTGACTACCTGTTCCCTGGCATCCGCCGTCAAGCATACGACTTTAGCGAAATCTGCTGCAGTAAGGGGGGCATCATTTGTCCCGTCTTATACAACAAAAAATGAAGGGTAAACCCTCATTCTCAATTGTTGCAGTGTGGGTTGTCAAGAAAACCACATAGACAAAGAGGACAGTAGACCTCTGCCGTCTGTCGGGCAATTGGGGGAAATTTGGAACTCAGATGGAGACCATCGGTGCAGCTGGACCATATGGCTAGTAAAAGCTGGGATTCAATTGTACTGCTCCGAAACTTTAAACCAGCATTAATCCCAATGTGTGAAACGCAGTGAGGTTGGAGGCCAGATATAAAACGACGGAGCAACGGTGTGTTTCTTCTAATCATAGCTTCAATCTTGAGCCAGGTATGGTGGAGCCAGTTGACGAGAACCCGGAGAAGTCAGTCCTTCCAGGGATACTTCTGGGCTCAGTTACGGAGACAATGAGCGTTCCCTTTACGTTCCAGTACAGCAGATCGGTCCAGACCAGCAGATAATGTGTCTAGAATCATGCAATTATCGCATCTTCCGACACATTGGTGGTAGAAGCAGTGATTCCCGAATTTTCAATCACGTAGCATCCGCCTTCGTTGTGATTGGTTTGGCCAACGGAACAGAGAACATGTCACATCCCGCACATAAAAGGCGCAACTTCACTCAATACTTCCACATACTGAACATCTTGTATGAACGAATCAAGAAAGACACACCCCAAAGAGCTTCAGAAGATACTAACCTGACGTTTGGTCATCTTCCCAGCGATGTCTCTCGCGGTTACTTACAAAGATCAACCTCCCACAATGATCGATGATGACTTGCAAGCCTATGGGGAGGCCCAAGAGATGAGGGAGCCAGACGCCGAAGGCGAAGACGAAGAAGAAGAAGCCGAGGATTCAGAGTCTTCAAGTGACGACGATGCCCAGGAAGACGACGAGAACGATGACTTTGACGAAAATGCCGGCTGGAGCGATGAGGAAGAGGGAGAGTACGACATCGTCAGAAAGTACGACCTTGTGTGGTGCAAGTCCTGGGAGGGAGAGCAGAAAGCTTACGAGGGTGGAGCCTACAAGGGTAGTTTCCTCAATATCCGTGGTTCAGCGGAGCAGGATCAAGGGGAAGAGCCCTTCCGATGCACTGCTGATTTCAAATGGCGCGGTTTCGTTGCGCAATTCACCTGCATCTACCGCTCTGAGACTCAGTCCTTCACGGACTTTAAGGCGAAGACGAAGACTTTGGCTGGAGGTATGGAAGATCTCAGAGGCGTCAAGGTCCGTTTGTGGGAAGAGACTTTGAGCAAGGAAATGGGCGAACTGGTTCGAGGGAGAAAGGAGGTCAGAGATGATAGAGACCATCTGTTCCTCTTCATGCAGATGTACACCTGGAAGTTGGGAATCGAAGAAGTGGTATATTTTTTGTATGGGAAGCAGGTGGTCGAGGATGGAGGCCAAGACAATACCGCCTTGACAGAAGGAGAAAAGGAGAGGTTGGGTTTGCCACAGAACGAGTAAGAGGACAATCCGAGGAAAGGGCAGGAACATAGAGTTGTGTCAGAGATCTGGCGCAGGGTAGGAGAAGACATACGATCGATCTAAATCCTGTATGATCTAGCAGCTCACCTTCGTGCCAGCTTTAGTATGTTTTTGCTGCCCGTGGAACATCGCCTAGAAGACATGATTGTGTTGTTTCTGTTGCGTTGAAAATATGCCCAAATCTCTGGACAGCTCAATGATTGAGCCTGCGCTTCTTTCCTCCTGGGCTACAAAAAGTAAAGGAATCCACGCTAAACGTGTAGACGTTTATGTCATCAACCGAGGTCAAAAAGGTGGCCAATCAGAAAAGCATTAAAGTAAGCGGGGTTCCTGTCGGGGAGTGGAGTGCACTTGCTTTGAAATGCAACGGGATCTTTCGATTTCGTAGCTCTATTCACCCGCATCGATCGGGATACCGTATGCATGTCAATGATTCTTCAGATTCATACTAAATCAAAAGGGTTGTCGTGAAAGACTTGCTTGATCTTGGATCCCACTGAACGAGTTACTTGTAGTGGATGAAATTCGAGAAGCTTACCACATCGTCTCTTCTGGCTTACATCTTCTTCTCGACCACTTTGGTTCTTGCTATTTACTTAAGTTTGAATCAGCACCGTCTTTCGCGTCTCTTAGTACCAACACCGATACATATTACTTCGATCATCATGGGAGGAGAGAAATTGCCTGCCATGGACGGTGGGAACTTCAACCATCACAATACGGTGGCCCCGAAAGAAGAAAAGGTCTTCCCTCTCTTCAACAACACAGGCAAGACGGCCATTGTTTCAGGAGCCGGTGCAGGGATTGGATTGGCTGTTGCTCAGGCTTTGGCCGAGTCTGGTGCAAACGTGGCGATATGGTATCATGGTAACAAGAAAGCTCTGGATCGTGCCAAAGATATTGAAAATGAATATGGTGTTAAATGTGTGAAAGCATACTGGCAATGCAGAGACTTCTACTAACGCTGTTGCTTAGGCCGAGCATATCAGGTAGATGTCCGAAGCCAGACGCACGTCAAAGAAGTGATTGATGAGATTGTGAATGAGTTCAATGGCCGCCTCGACATTTTCGTTGCCAATGCCGGCATCCCATGGTCTCAAGGCAGCTTTCTCGACGGTGAGATCGAACATTACAAGAACGTCATGTCTACCGATATGGACAGCGTGTATTACTGTGCATATGCCGCTGGGCTCCATTGGAGACGCCAAAAGATGGAGGGGACGGATTTGAATGGAAAGAAGCTCGAGAATTTCAGGTTGGGAAGTTTCATTGCCACCGCGAGTATGAGCGGGCATATCGTCAACATCCCTCAGCTGCAGGCGGCGTACAATGGAGCCAAAGCCGCAGTCATCCAATTCGGTATGTCTTGATCCCTCAAGAAGCCGCGCGATAGAGGTGCTAAACTCTGCGGATAGTCAAGTCGATAGCCATTGACATGGTACAATTCGCCCGCGCCAATACTGTCTCCCCTGGTTACATGGCCACAGAGATATCGGATTTCGTGCCGATAGAGACGAAGAGTATATGGAGAGATAAGATACCCATGGGGTAAGTACCTTCGTTCTCGGTCTCCTTTTCAGAGACTGACATCTTCTGTAGACGCGAGGGTGAAGCGCATGAGCTCAAGGGAGCGTTCCTGTATCTGGCTTCTGATATTTCAAGCTACACGACTGGCAGCGACATCATGGTTGACGGCGGCTACTCGATAGTATAGTGCTCAGTTCATATAACTCATAGGATGCCATGTTATTTGCGGAGCCTCGATGCTACGCCTGTTCGTCAAATGCAGATATGTACTAGTCCAGCAAGTGCCTCAAGATTCCATCGACGAGAGTTTTTGTTTTGTTCGAAGACATGACAGCGGCCTCATCCCCGGACGTCTGCAGTCTTGCATCTGGATCGAAGTATGAAGTAGATAATTGACAAGGAAATTGCATTGTTATTAGTGTCTTCCGTATCGTGAGGGTCCTGTTACCTCATGCATGGAGAGCTTGGATGATTCATTACTTTTGCTCTTCCTTGAATACTTGCCCCTGCTCCCGGAGCTTTGTCCGGAGGCTTCGCAGAGAATGTCTAGGATGTGCCAGGTAGAGAGGGCTGAGACCGTTCCAGAACGTTAAACAGCTACATCATAATTGCGAGTCGAGTCCACCTGATCCATTGCCGTAAATCGATAGCCTTGTGGGAAGGGAAGCAGATAAGTTATCTCCAGACTTTTCCCACTATTGCTGGACCAAGCTGTGCATCGTGGTATATACCAATTTTTGGTTGGTAGAATTGGAGTAGTACGTACTGGCTGCAGTAGATAGGTCGACCCTGCATGAAGACCCAGAACGCCGGAGACCCTCGAGCTTTTGACCCTAAGCTTCGAATCGTAAGGTAGATTTCACAAGCTTTCCTCCAATGCTATGAGGACAATATGTATATATGGCCTGCCCGTATCGAACAATTCTTTTTGACAGCATACCTGCCCAAAAAGAGGATATCTCCACTTTCGGGCCCAGCGTCTGACATCAGCCGGCGGTAGAATACTGACCTTTGCGGTTTAGACTGTTGCTATTGTTGAAAGGAAGCCGCCCAATCAAATTCTCCTTATTACCGCAGTAGAGCTCTCGCTTGCCACCAAGGTCGACAGAAAAGAAGCACTCCTTAGTCATTGTTGTTGACAAAGACGAGCAAAGGTGTTGGCTGAAGATTTGGTGAAGCTTGAGCAGGGCTCGCTTCCTGGGGACGGAATATATAGGTTGGAAAAGGCTTTCATCCCTGACATTTACCGCACTTGCATTGCATCCCGTTTCATACTTGATTGAAGGAACACCAAATTTAAAAAAATCATCACACCCTTACGTCGTTGAAAGGAAGCAGACCCAACAATCGACCCCCCCCCCCTCCCCAGCCATCCTTGTTCACCACACTAGCGAAACCAGCGCCTTGACCCTCCTCCAACTCGACCCCTCAGACAGCTCCTCATTACTCCATACACCTCACTGAGATGACCATGGTAGATTTTCGACGACCAGACCCGTATCAACTGCCTCACAGGAAACCTCTACCTCCAGTTCCAGACATCTCCAAGCGGACAGATCTCCGACCATTGAGCAAAATTATTCCTGACATCGGCTTGCCTCCTTCTCGGCAGCCACCTCCGACTTCGACATTCTCCTCATACACCCGCAATGGCCCCAAACCGCCGCCCACGTCCTCTCCCTCATCACAACAGTATCCCAACGCGATAGCCAAAGCACGGCGCACTCCCTCCCAATCGACTACATCTACGTCACATTCCAATACGGGCTATCCGCCATCCCGAACTCCGTCAAATGTCTCGTCTGTCCTCAGCCGGAATGCTTCAACACGCTCTGGCGCCTCGACTACACCTGGCAGCTATGTGGCGCTGATGCGAAAGCAGAAAGCCACCGTTTGGTGTGATCGGTCTCAACATGAAGATCCGCGGATAGCGGCACAACACAAAGCAGCAAAGATACGGGCAGCGAGGGAAATAACTGGGCAGGCAGAGGGTCGGACGAGTACAAGTGGCAGCATGGGCAGTAGCAGCTTGGGCGTCAGGAGCAAAATCAGGCATCATGGCCTGCCGAAAGCTACGGGATACAGTGGTGCTAACATGGTGGGAGGAGGTGTTCCCATGAGACTGAGCGCTAATGAGGTGGGCGATGATGGGAATCACTACGATGATGCGGATAGTGGCAGACGCATCAGTGGAAGGAGCTCGGGCGATAACAGGTGGCTGAGCGTCGACCAGCAACAACGCGGGAACAGGTACAGTCAAGGCAGCACGCCCACCGGAAGCGGGCAAGGAAGCAGTCCAAACGATGATATACCGGAGATGGCAGAGACGGAGGAGACTCCTGTGCCTGGAGACCAACAGCAACAGGGTGCGGACTATTTCGCGCATGATTCTGGCAAGGGCGGCAGTGGGGGATCGAGCGAACGTGAGAACAGTTTTGGGAACGTGGGACAGATGCAGGCGCCCAAGGTAGAGAAGGAGAGTAAGACGATCGACGATCTGAGGAGGAGGGGAAGTGTGGATGAGAGGGCCAATACAATGGGCTACATGGGCGGAGGAAGGCTGTTTGTTGCTAATCCTGATTTGAGTGATTGATGGGCGTTTGAGGATTTTCATTGGCATGGGATGGGGAAGCATTGTTGTTGGCTGTTGCATCGATGCGGTTAATCGCCCATCTCTCGATCCCTGGAAAGGCATGACAGGACATGCTCGCAGTCCGTTCGAGCTAATGGATCATGTTTGAGTACTTACTCTCTAGCTATTTGGACCGATGTCTCTAATCAAAAATCTTGTTTACTTCCGTCAAGAGTACTATGTACATACTATTGCGATTGTAGCATCTATATCAAGCCCCATGGCGCTAGCGGCGTACTTCGTATTGACAAATTCGCTCGCGGATCCTGTTTTACCGAGGTCATGACCGACCAATTCCCTCTCAAAATGTTATAAATATGGGACCCAAACCTCGTGCGGGCCAATCTTTGCGCCTCTGCTGGACCGAAGATGGCAAAGACGACGCAGATGGTCTTGAATGGCAACCCAAGCGGCGACACGAGACACCAGAACCGCACGACGGTAGCCTCAATTGGTAAACCGGAAACTACTGACATCCAGCGATGGCGGCTCCTGGACGAAGCCGGCCGACAGACATGGCATTACCTGGAGACTGATGAAGAGGTCAAAGCTTGGCCGCAAAGCACAGCCGATAGGTACCACCTTGGTCTGCCTCTGGTCTGCCTCATCCCAGCTCCTCGCTTTCCGCAATGCCATTGACAAGTCAATCCAGGTTCTACCGGACCTTGAGATACCCCAAACCCCGCTCTCATCCGTCCAAAATGCCCTCTCCTTTTTCTCCCGCCTGCAGCTCCCCCCCGGCAACTGGGCTTGTGAATACGGCGGTCCCATGTTCCTCCTGCCAGGCATGGTTATCGCCTGGTACGTCACACAGACACCTATGCCAGCACCCGTTGCCATAGAGATGAAACGGTACCTCTTTGCCCGACAGAATCCAGATGATGGCGGGTGGGGGCTACATATTGAAGGGGAGAGCACGGCGTATGGGACTACGATGACTTATGTCGTGCTGAGGCTACTGGGGGCGAATGAAGAGGATGAGAGGATGGTAAAGGCGAGGGGGATGCTACACCAGTTGGGGGGAGCGGTGATGGCACCGCATTGGGCCAAGTTCTGGTTGGCGGTGTTGGGGGTTATGGAGTGGGAGGGGGTGAACCCTGTGCCTCCGGAGCTGTGGTAGGTCAAGCCATGGGCCGGTGATTTGGTGATGAGGTTGGCTGATGAGTGATTGCAGGCTTCTCCCAGACTGGGTACCCATCGCTCCGTGGCGTTGGTGGATACACATGCGCATGGTCTTCCTGCCCATGTCCTACATTTACTCCAGGAGATTTGTCACCCCTCAGACTCCTCTGATTCGCCAGATTCGGGAGGAAATCTACACCCAAAGCCATTCCTCTATTAAATTCTCGTCACATCGTAACAGCATATCTCCCCGAGATAATTACCACCCAAAATCATGGATTCTTACCCTCATAAATTGGATGCTGGTCTACATCTGGAATCCATTCCTTCGAACAGATTATATCAAAAAGCGAGCAGAAGCTTGGTCGTTCGACTTGATTCATCGCGAAGACGAGAACACTGACTACGCCAATCTTGCTCCTGTCAGTGCTCCCATGAATATGGTGGCCTGCTACCTCCACGACGGTCCCGATAGCTATTCTGTAAAGCGCCATCGCGAGCGTTTACCAGAGTTCTTCTGGATGAAAAATGAAGGCATGCTCGTCAACGGCACAAACGGTGTTCAAACATGGGATACGTCGTGGCTCATCCAAGCAGTTCATGAAGCCGGGCTGGCGGAGGACCCGACATGGAGGCCTATGCTAACGAAAGCTCTCGAATTTTTGGACGATCAGCAAATCAGAGCAAATTGTAGGGAACAGGATATCTGTTATCGACAGCAGCGAAAAGGTGCCTGGGCCTTCAGTAATAAAATACAGGGCTACACAGTCAGCGATACCACAAGTGAAGCAATGAAAGCCGTCATGATGCTCCAGCACACGCCTGGATATCCAGTCTTAGTATCCAGTGACCGCCTCCAAGACGCGATTGACACGCTCCTGACCATGCAGAATGCGTCCGGAGGATTCGCCTCTTATGAGCCAACTCGCGGCTCAGAGCATTTGGAATACCTAAACGCAGCCGAGGTTTTCGGTAGGATCATGGTCGAGTACGATTACCCCGAATGCAGCACCGCCGTCGTCACCGCTCTACGCCTCTTCTCGAAACATCATCCCCAATACCGAAAAGCAGACATATCGAAAGCTTTGGATGGCGCACTAAAGTACATCCGTAAAGCGCAACGGAAGGACGGATCCTGGTATGGCAGCTGGGGCATCTGTTTCACCTACGCCGGCATGTTCGCGCTCGAATCTCTCGCCTCCGTCGGAGAAACTTACGCCAACAGCAGCCGCGTGAAGAAGGCTTGCGAATTCTTCCTCAGCAAGCAACGGGACGATGGCGGCTGGGGAGAAAGCTACCGAGGCTGCGAAACCGGCGTCTACGCACAGCGCGAGAGTCAGATCGTCATGACGAGCTGGGCCATCATCGGACTCTTGGTCGCGGAGTATCCGGACCAGGAGCCCATCGAGAGAGCCGTCGGGCTGATCATGGCACGGCAGCAGAGGAACGGAGAGTGGAAGCAGGAAGGCATCGAAGGCGTCTTCAACAAGAGCGTCATGATCTCGTACCCGAACTACAAGTTCATCTTCCCGATCAAGGCGCTGGGTATGTTCACGAGGAAGTACGGGAACCCGGAAATCCGGTGATTGGGGCGCGGGACCGTGCCGTCTTTCTTTCCCAGCGAGTTGTCGAAAGATAATAGAAAGAGCTTTGCGTGCGTGCGTGCGTGCGTGCGTATAGATGATCATACGGTAGCGCTTTGCAGGAGTAAGAGAATGTAGCAAAAGTCATCAGGTACATAGAGGGCGAAAAAAAGGTTGATGACATTGTAGGAGTCCTACACGGCGCCAAAGAAGTTTCGCTAAGAATTGTCCTTTGTGGAGGGCGAAAGCCCTTGATGAAATCGTGTAAAGTTCAGGCGCGATGCCCGACAATAGTGATATCTTTGAAGAATTTTTGCTACAGCCTCTTACCGCTCTCGCCTCTAGCGGCAGAAGTACTCTTCTCCATCTTTCTTTGCTGGAGTCTTTTGTTCTGATGGCGTTTTTCAATGCACCATCTCCTCTACCTACCTCTGTTTGCATGGTGCCATGTACAAATCGATCGATCTCAGGCACCGAAAATTTTTGGTAGAGAGCGGAGTCCCCGATCTCACGAGCCCGCATTGCCGGGCCGACTTCCCCGTCATCCGATTCCCCAGGAAGAGGAAGAAAAGGGGCTGATACGTGTACTATACCCTGCCTAGTCATCCTTGCCGTTTTCTCACATATCCCGAACCCCGACCCCGCCCTCGAAGAAATACTTCCCCAACCCAAGCGGACTCAATCCCGGACTCTCCGATCCCGTTCGCCTTTCTTCAGCAACCCCGCTCTCGCTGCCACTCCTATCTCGACGTGAGTCTCCGGTCCCGAACCGCCATCGCCATGGATCCCGCCACGTTATTGGCGCCGTTGCGGAGGTATCTGGGTGGAGGATCCCGCTGCTCTGGCTCATGCAGTCGATTGCGGATGAAGACGTTGGGGAAGAAGAAGAAGTCGTTGTGGGGCTGGAATCGAAGGGGTTGTGATAGGCGGGTTGTGCGTTGCGTTTGAGATCTCCTTGTTGGGATGATAGATTGAGAGGTAGAGGTGTGGGCGGTGGGGTGGGCTTGAGGTTCCAGCGTCGTTGATCGAAAAGGGCGTTGAAAGATAAGTGACCCGGCCCCAGTCCAGGACGTCGGAGAATGTAGATGGTGATGAGGTAGAGGAGGAAGAGGAGGCAGGAGAGTGCAAAGAGGATTTGCAGGGTGAGGATGGCGAGGGCGGGCATGGGGGTGGTTGATGGTGGTGGGTGCGGACGCTGGTGATCTTCGAGCTTTGCGCAGAGTTTGAGCGGAAAGCTGAAGGATTTGGCGGGTTTGGCACAAGACAGGCTCAAATGTAGCGTTAAGCTGAGCACATTTGATCTTGAGTTGGCATTGTTACCTGCAAAAGAGCTTCGATGTCCGCATGCGGAAACTAGGCCGATCCCCACATTCCTCAACACCGGAATGATTTCATGATAATAGGATTGTTGGTCCGATTTATCAAACGTCTCAAGGGAATCTATGGGTTACCATTCTAGAAAATCGGTGAATCGATCAACGGCGATTGAAATTCAGATACCTGCTCCCTAAGAATAGCAAGATCAAGTTGCTACCAATGAAAGCGGCAAAGATACCCAAATCCCTCCACCTATGATCGAAATTGTAACCCAACGGCTCATAGAATTGATCTCCGACCTTGTAGGCGCAGTATTGGCAGACATCCGTTGCGTTGTTGACAAGATAGCCTGCTCCGCCGCTCGAGAAGAAAGCATCCATGTATTGGCCGCATGTTTGACCAGTTGGGGGAGTAAAGGTGTTGAGCTGAGAGGGGGAGCAAATCACTGGACGGTCGTGAAGTTCGGTCACCACCTGTGCTTTTGTTAGTCATAATTGGGCGAGGGGAGTGAAATTGACTTGCCATGCCTCCAATCAGCCTCGTAAATGGGTCCAGCTGGTACAACCAGGCTCTCCAGAACTTTGGTATTTGTGGCTGGGGGATTGTGACACCGCAGAAGAGAGCGAACGTGATGATAAGGAAGGGATTGAGGAGCATGGCGATGAAGCTGCTAGGCGTGCAAGCGGAAATCATCTGGCCCAGGGTCACCGAGAAGAGCTCCGTGATAAGGATGATGAGGAATTGATAGCCTGCACGACTAGATGCGGACTGAAATCCGGGCATGTAGTAAAGGGGAAAGAAAAAGCCCACTGCGCAAAGAATGCTGTAGGGCATCTCCGCAAGGACCATAGAGAGCGCGAAGGGAAACTGCTTGTATGCCTTTGCAGCGGATTCTCGGTAGAAGACTAAGCGTGAGAGGTCGTATTTTGGCTCGACCTGTGCTACAATGATGGCGGGGAGGACGACAGTCTGGAAGATTACGAATATTCGCTCTTGTAGTGATGAGCGAGAGTCGTCCAATTGCAAGAATGTAAGTCCAGTCAGTATGGCAATGGCGACGTGATTGAAGAACCGTGTAAAGCCATAATTAGGAGATCGCCAGAACGAGAGATGAGTGCGTCTGTTGACGATCTTGATTTGATGCCAGAGAGGTGTAGCATATTCATTCTCGTCGGTCTTGCGGTTGGATCCAACCTCGGAAATACGCTCAGTCTTGATACGGCGGATGGTTTCTTTGGTGTCTGCTAGCTCGGAGGAGGTTCGCCAAATGTCGCCCCAATCCCTTGCACCGATCCTGGGTGCTTGTCCAGCCCCAATGGCATCAAGCATCCATTCGGCTGGGTTAGCGTTTGGAGGGCAAATCGCACCGTTCTTGCGAAAATATTCTAGGAGTACTATAGCATCTTTCCCTATGTTCCCAAAGTACACACACTCGCCTCCGCGTTGTAGCAAAAGTAGACGATCGAAGTTTTCGAAGAGCGCCGAGTTGGGTTGATGGATCGTACAAAGGATGCATTGCCCAGCGGCCGCGAGCTTCTTAAGAAAGCGGACAATGTTGAAAGCCGACTGTGAGTCGAGTCCAGATGTAGGCTCATCCAGGAAGAGGAGCAGTTCAGGCTTAGCTGCCAGCTCCACGCCGATTGTCACACGTTTCCGTTGTTCAACTGCCAGCCCGCTCTCGGGTTCGCCAATGATAGCATCTGCAATTTCTTCCATCTCGAGCAAGGATATGACTTCCTCGACATAGGCGTACTTCTCTTCTTGAGAGACCTCGTATGGTTGCCGGAGATCGGCACTGAACCTCAGAGCTTCTCTCACTGTCTGAGTCGACTCATGAACGTCAAGCTGTTCAGCATATGACGTTCCTCTTTGAAACGCGGTTCCAGGAGCTATGCCATCAACCAGAACATCACCTGATATGGTTCCAATGTTCTTTCGAGAAGCCAGGACATCAAGCAAGGTCGTCTTACCAGCACCAGAAGCACCCATCAGGGCAGTCAGCCGGCCAGGTTGCACGTATCCAAAGACATCCTTCAGCAAGCGCAGTTGCCCTGAGGGTACTGGAACGTCATAACACAGACCTTCCCACGTAAGGACAGCTTTGGAAGTAATGTTCAGCTCTGAGCCTTGCATCTCTTGTTTTAGTTGGCGCTTCTGTCTTCTTTGCATAAGCCCGTCGTTGAGCTTCTTCTTTTCTATATCTTCTTTGGCGAAAAAGGTGACGGTTTTGCCACCGGCACCAAAGTTGAGGGCTTCGCCTAGAGTAGCATTCAAAAAGAGGAATCCGACGATGAGGACGATGATGATCCCAAAATTCCTCCATAGGTCGCCAACGTCATAGTCAAATGCAAGTCTTATGTAATCGCTTCCTTGAATTCGAGTCGATCCAGCAGAACCCCCGGGGAGGGTGCAAACTTGGTTGGCTATGTTCCCATAGGAAGATCCAGAGGGTACGAGAGAAGTTGAAGTGCAAGTCAGAGTGAGGCGCCCGAATTCATTCATCATCAGATCAGAGAAACCAAGACCCAGTGCATTGATCCAGAAGATCCATCGTAGCCACTTCTTCTCGTTTTGATATGGGATCAAGTACCCAGACGTCAACACGAATAGAGTAATGACGATAGCAGCGAACTTCATCGCATAATCAAAGTCGGGACAAAGACAGCCCAATGTTCGGAAGAAGAGGGTCATTGCCAGATATCCACTAACAACGACTAGGTAGAATATGAAGAATGCACCAGGCTCCCTAACGAGATGGCACATAAAGTATACCATGACGCTGAAGACGAAGATCTGAACCGCGGCGAAAGCTAGGTCGACAATGATCTGGGCGATCCACAAAGCGGAAGGCCTGTGAAAGGTATATGCACGGTGCTTGTTGACGATCGGCCGGCCAAGCATGGTTGAAGCGAGCTCGCCGAAGGCTTGGAAGGCATTGAAAAGGAGAGAGACGAACAAGACCCCTCCTCGCGTGAAGGCACCCGCTGAGGTGTCAGGCAAATTGAGCCACACAGTGCCAAGTATGATAGCGACGACTATCATAGTGATCCAGGAAACAACGAGCGAGAACTTATCTTGCCATTTGATGAGAAACTGGCGTAGCATCAAAGCCCAGATCTGCAGGTAGAAAGGCGCAGCATAGACACTGGACTTCATCGTATGCTTCTGCTTGCCTTGTTGATGCGCGGTCTCAAATTCGGTGTAGACTTCCTTTTCGTTCTCGAGCTTTTCACGGTAGTCAACCATCTCTTCTGACAGCTTGCTCGCGAATATGGATTCATCGAAGGCTTTCGCAAGGGAGTCAGGGTCGTGCGGAGCATTGGATTCGGACATTCCAGATGCATATTCACGTTCAAATGAATCAGTGCAGCCGGTAAGATAGTCCGGGGTAGTCTGTCTGGGCTTTTCTTTGAAGCCGAGCCCCTCAAAGTATGCCCGGGCTTCCGTCGCAGGACCGAAGAACACTTGGCGGCCCTCGTCTATGACCATCACTTTGTCAAATTGGTTGTAGATGTTCTCACTAGCTTGGTACAGCGAGACAAAGGTGGTTGTTTTGTAGATGTTGGTCATAATTCTCAAAGACTTGGCATAGTCCAACGCCGTTGAAGCATCCAATCCTCGCGTCGTATTGTCCCAAGCGCATATGCACGCTGACGTTACCATCATCTCCGCAATGGAAACTCGTTTTCTTTCACCTCCGGACACACCTCGCATGTAAGGGTTGCCAACGATGGTGTTGATGGTGTGTTCAATGTTGAACATCTTGAGGAGCAGGTTCACCACCTTTGTCTTGAACTCCCCTTTGGACATTCCACCAGGCCGTTTGCCAGGGGTCTTGACGTCTAGAGCAAAACCCAGCGTCTGGCCAACTGTGAGTGTAGGATTGTGTATATCATCCTCCCCATTGTAGACAGCTTCTCCTCGGTAGTATTTAGCGAAGGTCTTGGAATCGTATGGCCCGTATAACACTTCTCCGTCAATGCCCGTGTATCCAAAACGTTGATTGGCTATGACTTTCAAGAACGTCGTGCATCCTGAGCCTGGCCTCCCCAACACCAAAACCATCTCGCCGGGTAGGACCACCCCTCGAAAGTTTCTCAAAATGTCGAGATCTCTTCCTTTCTTGCCATATCCAAAGATATGCATCGCCGTCCCAACAACGTTGAAGAAAGATACAAAGGCCTCAGGGAAAGTCTTGACGATGTTCTTGACACCCCCAACACCTCGGACCGTAAGACCCTCCCATACGAGGCCAATGTGCTTTGACTTGATCCCGGCAGCAACGTCCTCATCTTTGGTGCCTCTCAATGTCTGCTCCAGATCCCATGAATCTACCTCAGACTCCGTTGAGCTCGTTGGCTCCTTCTCGATGTCCTTCTCTTTCAATCCACTGCCTCGGCTCAAAATACTTCCGTGGCTTGGTCTCCTTGATATTGTCTTGCTTTTTTCCGATATGCCGGAGAGCTGACGACTCAATTCTGCGAACTCGGCTTCTGCGCGGCCAACGGAGACGCGATTCTCAACCGATTCATTGGGTTGTGGAGGGGGAGGGTGGTGTGCCTTGAGATCTTCGACCTCGGCGATGGTATCAGGCGTCGAGGCGTCAACCTCCTTACTTGCTTCTGGATCTGCTTCAGCAACGGCATTTGGTGGTTTGGAAACGCCGTGCTGGTGCGACCCTTGGATCAATTCGCCAAGAGCTTGCATCATGGGCAATCCTTGGCCTCCAACGGATATGCGGGCAATGTCAGACGGGTATGCAGGTCAGGTCAGACATCAGCTGAACCTATGAAAATGCCACTTGCGCAGCATGAGATGTCGATGATTCAAGCAAAAGAAGGCGAGGATGAAGGATGAGAAGGAAGAAGAGAAATTGGCCACAAGCGAATGAGCAATTGATTGGGTTGAGAATAAGCAGTCCATGCCCTGGAAGATTTTAAGATTCGGACTTAGTAAACATCTGCATGAGTCATGCAGCATTATCGCATGACTCGTTATCCAGATCTGATTACGTAAATCACAGAGCACTAAGATATGTCTTGGCACGATAAACATCCAAGCTTCTGTTAAAGTACTTTAAGGAGTTGGTTCTGGATGGCAGCACTACATATACTTCAGCTTCGTACGTACTCATTGAACGCGTTGTAATAATGCTGGGACTATGTTGTTGACAGGTTTGATGGTGCTGAATTTATCATGCTTGCCGCTTCTAGAGGCCAGGATTTCCTGGGAAGAAGAGAAGTGATATCAGCCTATCCAGATGTGCATCTAAGCGCCATCGTTGGAGGCTCCCAGAGTGACTCTCAATGAATCCCAATTGCCGTTGTTGAATGATCCATTTTCTTTTTACAGCCACCGCCAAAACAAGCTTCTTACAACCACGTGGCGATTAGCGTCGGCGTCGGTGTCGGTATAGAATACCTCTACCGTCTCAAAGCGTGATAATGTGCGAGGTGCATATTTCGTGAGTGGTCTTGCATACATGCATGCAGGTATCTGGATCTGGATTAGTGCATAGAGTTACCGCATAAGCGAAACATCTCATAATTCCTTTGACTCACCGAGTCATGTCCAATGACGGTCTCTATCACAACCGAACTCTTCGACTGACTCAGTCACTCGGTCAAAACGAGGGTCAAAGTGTCTCCCCATTGACGACTTCTCAAATCCAGACTTCCTGTTGCTAGGCACCTCATCAGGACATCATGGCTCGGTCCGCATCAGCAACTGGCGCTCATGCATTGGTATTCGGCGCATCCGGTCTAGCAGGCTGGGGCGTTGTCGACCAGCTCCTTTCCAATTATCCCCCCCTAGGCGCTTTCTCACACGTCACAGCAATAGTGAACCGGCCTTTCAGCGTCGCCGACTCTTACTGGCCCGATCCCTCGCCATCACGACCGAAGCTCCAGTTGGTATCTCATGTGAGATGTTGAAGGGGTCAATCGAGGATTTCACATCTTTTCTAAAGCGTGAAGTCGAAGATATTGGGAATGTTACGCATGCATTCTACTTCGGTGCGTGTTTGATCCTTGAAGGCCATTCGACCAGCCATGATGAACGCTATAAGCGCACAAGTCTCCAGCTGACATGAAAGCTTTCTTGGCATTCATCAGCTTACAAGTAGGAGCAAGAACCTGACGTCGATATCAAGGTCAATCGTGACATGATCGAGCGTGCAATCGGCGCCTTGAACATTCTTTCACTGAGCCTAAAGTTCGTGGTATTACCCAGCGGTACCAGGGTGAGCCTTTCACGATGAGCGCCCAGATATTTTGGTCCATCGAGGTACCGAGAGCCCTACACAGGGTTATGGCATCCACATTCCCGGTGGAGTCTTCAAAGCCCCTTTTAAGGAGTCCATGGGCCGATTGCCAGAGCCAATCGCCAGCAACGTTTTCTGCTTTGCGCATCAAGATGCGCTCGAGGAGATGAGCAAAGGGAGAGATTGGACGTGGTGTGAAGTCAGACCAGATGCTATCGTAAGTAGAGAGTACATTCAACTGTAGCGCGTTTCATCGTTCTCATACGCATTGTTCCTGCAAAAAGATCGGCTTCGTCCCCAACGGCAGTACCTTCAACCTCCCAGCCCACTGGGCTACCTACCTCTCCTTGTACGCTCTTGTCGAGGGAAAAGGCGCCGAAGTCCCCTTTCCCGGCACGGTCACTGCCTACAATTCCCTTTTCAACGATGCTTTTGCAGACATCATAGCTAAATTCTCCATCTGGGCTTTCCTGCACCCTGAGGAGTGCGGAGGCGGTGAGTTGTTCAATATCGCAGACCGGGCCCCTCCTTCACGCATGAGCGAACGCTGGCCGGCTATTGCGAAATACTTCGGCCTCGAAGGCGTTGGCCCGGATGTTGATGGTAAGGACGCGCTGAAGCCGGGAGAGTATATCGAGAAGCATGAACAGGCCTTGGAAGCGTGGGGCGGGAAGGATAGTAGGATTTTCAAAGCGGAATATCTGGATGAGTACGGCTGTCTTTACATTCGATAGGCATATGAACTTAGAGAAGGCGAGAAAGGTGGGGTTTGAGGAGGAGATTGAGCCGAACACATCTTGGTTCAAGGCGTTTGATCGATTGAGATTGGCGGGTATGATACCGGGATGAGAGGCTCTGACATTGCATGAGAACATCGGCCATGACGGGCCATCCATTCTTTTCACAACAAGAGGTTGGGAAATAACAAAAAGCATTCGCTCGTTATATAACCTGCCAATATACGTATGTAGCGACTAGATACGCGTACAGCGACTACGATACGTATACAGCAACTGCGACACTAAACGCTAACTTCACCCTATCCATCGACCATCGCCCCAGCTCCGACATTGCAGACAAAACAAACAATTCCCCCCTACCTCCCCCCTTCCCAAAACCCACCCCACCCAGCTCCACCCTCACCCCCATCCCGTCCTCCCCCGCCACGTCTCCTCAACATCTCCCCCCCTCCTCCTCCCCTCTTCAACCACCTTGGCCTCCCGCATGGTGAACTTCTTCCTGATCTTCGACACTGTGGCGAGAGCGGTAGGGTAGGTCAGTGTCGCTGATCCGAGGCAGCGCGAGGATGGGCAGGGCTACCACCAGGTTCAGGTGGCGCAGCGGGAGATGAGGGTGGGTGGGGGCGAAAATGTGGTCGCGTTGGGGGAAGGTTGTGTATTGGAAGTTGCACATGGTGGGGTTGTGGGTGGGCCGTGGGTCGTTGGGTGTGAGGAGAGGACTTGGTTGTGGTTGAGTGGGGAGCGTGTGTGTGTTTGGGAAGAGGATCTTGTTGCTGTGAGGAAATCTGTGTACTTTCACTGTCAAGAGTCGTCCGTCTGTGTTGGATGACAACCTCATTGTCATCGCTCAAAGCGATTTGCGAATAGTTTATTGTCATTCTATATCGAAGTATGTTTACGCCCAGGAGTCTTGAAGACAATGAGGAAAATGAAGTCAAAATTGGATGTCTTGCATCCAAAAGGTGCAACAACAATGGCCTTTGTATCGACAAAGAATGGGTGATGACAATGGCGGACTTCAAATTTTTTGATATTACCCCCCATCGTTCTCACCGTTCAACTACAGTTCCTGATCAATCTCAACTTCATCGAGAAGCATCACAACTCACAATCCACCCCACTCATTCCAGGCCAACCCCCGGAAGAAAACAAACCCACCGCAACAAACTCTCAAACCATGTGCACCGCGAAAGCCCAAATCGCAAAATGCGGCCACACAGTCGATTACGAGATCATGATCCCCTGCAAGAACCACCCGGGCAGCGGGCCCCCATGCGCCGCCTGGGACGAAAACCAAATGAATAAAGTCCTCTTGACAGACTACCCTCCGGTTTGCATTAAGTGTCATCTTCAGAAAGAGAAAATGCTTTGCAGGCAGTATGTCGATGCGGAAAGAGATCTTGTGAGGTTTGCGGAGCGGAGGGATGGGTCGCCGAAGGAGATTTGGGAGGAGAGGTTGAGGAATGGGGTTAGGATGCAGGCTGATGTTTATGAGTTGGATGGGAAGGTTGGAAGGGAGGGAGCGTGGCGGGAGGACACGAGGAGGTTTGATTGGCGTAGGGTTTGAGTTTGTAGTTTGGAGGTGGTTGGCCTGTCAGTGGGTGACTCTGAGTGTGCACAGTCTTACGTCTTTAAGTCGCTGCTCAAGCTTTCATTGTTCATGATATGAGTTGTCTCATGAGAAGCTGCTTACCTTCGTTGTGCAAGTGACGGGCAAGCTGATTGGCTCTGACATTCCTGCTTTTCGGTTGGACATTGAGAATCAGGGTATATTTGTTGACGGGAGGAGACATGGCACGCATAAGGTAGGAATAGAGAGCGCAAGGGCTGCCGCCTTCGTTTTTCCGGAAGCGACAACCCGTAGATTGCGTCGAGGAGTAGAGAAAAGGCCCTCGGATTTCAGAATACCAAGATCAGGAGAATGACTGCCTGGCGAGGATCAGCTAGCACTTTCGAGAACGACGCAATGCAACCGTAATGCATGTGAGAGAAAGTCTGTGTTTAGGGGGTATTGTGGATATACAACACAGGATCAAGGATAGCGACGAACTGAATGTACTCGATATGACAGATTGCAACATGCGGTAGAAGCAGACCACGTTTCTCCGCAGGCTCTCCTCTAAGTCCGGACTTGCGCTCTCCTGTAAATAGAGTATACCGCACTCACTTCCGGGTTTTCCCCAACAACATCTGCCCAAGGTCGACTCCTTTTGGAAGTGCACTAGTGCCGGGCGACGCTGGTCTGTTCCTCTTTCGGGAGTGGAATTTTCGAATCATGAGATTTGTCAGCCGAGCATCTGGATCGTGACATTCCCGCTGCGACATAGCATGTCGTTACGCCCCAAAGCCGTCATTGTCTGCGCGAAGGAGCCCGTAAGCGTTTTTGTCCATTGTAAAGAGACTTTCCTCTTTTCTATATTCAACCCTAGACTAGCGACTTCCGAGTCATTGGAATATCTCTAGTTTGTACAACGGAGATCGGCCGTTCCTCGAAGTCTACATCAGAAGTCGGCATACAGGGAATTGCTTCGTAATGCTTAACGCTCGCTCTTCTTGCCCTTTGATTGTCAGCTTCCGCAGGTAAACTGCCCATGTCGACTGCCATACTTGTGTCGATGACTATGCTCGAGGTTGCGGAGAGTTGATTAACGATAGAAGGAAAGGCTGGCAGCCGAAAATCTCTAACCATCAACGCAATGAACATTGGCAAGGACGATCCTATTCAATACTATCAAAAGGCCACATGCCCATCGATTGACTGAGAGCTCGGGCATCGGGCATCATGCCTGACCACAGCACTTCTTGAATTTCCGACCTGACCCACACGGGCATGGACTGTTGCGGGCCGTAGGACGCGCAGTTACGCCACTGCCGGTATTGCTACCACCACTTTGTTGTTGTTCAACTCTGTCCACAACCCCCTTCAACGTCCTATCAGTGCCTTCCAGACTCGCGATGATCCGCCGTACAGATATACCATCCCCGTCCTCAATGTCCAGAGTTCCGCCATGTTCCAGGAACCACTGCAAAGCACGGCCCGCTTTTTCATGAGCTACATGATCGTAAAGGAGCTGGACTGTGGTAATATCGTGGGCGGCTATTCCGCCAAAGCGGTCTCTTCGATTGATATCGGCCCCAGCATCGAACATGAGCTGTGCAAATTCGGGGTCGAAGTAGGGTTTCTGGGAGATGGAATGCATCAGAGCTGTGGTACCAGATATGTCGGTTCCTTTCATTAAGAAGTCAGCGCCTGGTCCTTTGACCACGTCCATACGGGTGCAAGTCACGTATTGGTATCGGAATATAGTCAAAGGAACAATTGAGATCACACAAAACGGTAGGGTGAAATCCCTCGCTACATACCGTCAACAGGAACTTTGGCCGTGTCAACAAGCCATTCCGCTATAGCAATGTAGTAATATCGTAGTCCAGGATTGATACTTGTAAAAGCGAGCAGCACAACATAAACCGGAATACGAGTTGGACCCCATTTGACTTTGAACAATTCCTGGGCCGCTTCATACTGTCTGCCCTCGAAATGCTGGACACGGCTTTGGAAGTGCTCTTGGAAAGCGGTAAGATTCCCGTCCTCGAACAGAATACCGTAGGAATCTTTGAGGTCCCTGTCAGGGTCCATATAGGCCGTGGAGCAGTAATTTCGCATCTTCATGGCTTCTTCCCCTGAAAGAATATCCGAAGAGGCGAAGAGTTGTCCTAGAGGCCTGCGCATTGATGAGTCGTTAGCGCCTCCCTTTGCCTCGTAAATCGGCAGCGTACCTAGACATTGTCTCGGAGTAAGCTGTTGGTATCTCGGAAGATGGTATAGTATACGGTTTGGAAGACGGTACTGACGTATAAAAGGAAGTGCAATGTCGGGCGACAGACCGCACAATCCTAACGAATTCTTTTCCATCGCTCTTGCCCTATTGCTGATTACTGGAGGTGCTGATTACTGGAGGTATTCCTTCCTCCTTCCTAGCCCACAGGCTAAGTACCTTATAACACATCTTGCTCAGACGCCCCCGATGCTGCAAGGACCTAGATCCATTCTTTCCTGCATCTTGAGCAGAGCGCATAATTTCAGCAATTGAGTTACAGTCGTCTTCAACTAGTTTGTTTCCAATCATTAGCGTCTACAGTACAGTAGAGTACGGAAGATCTGCCGGCCCGATACCAGCTCCGTTCCTGTACGGCACGGCTGCAAATGTCCTTGCTGTCTTCTCCGTTGGTGCCGTGAGGGTGCCATCTGCTTGATTGGATTCACCGCGTTTCCATCATCTTTTCATGACCATGATCCACTCGTTTGAGGAGTTGGGAGTCTGTTGTTCTTTGGGGGAACAAGACCGCTTCCATTCCTCTGAATCGCCATGAAACGAACCTCCCTTCGCCGCTTCTCCAGATCCTCTCGGACCAGAGTCTTTCGGGCCACGCTTCTAGTCATTGCTCTTTTCTGCATCATCGACGTCTTGTCCTTAATATCCGCTCGTCAGCACCAAAACCTGCCTGCGAAGACCCCCGACGTCCGCGGTCAGAAGATATTTATCGCCAGCATCCATTGGAACAACGACCCGATCCTTCGAAGCAATTGGAATCAGGCTGTGCTTGGATTGGTGGACTACTTTGGAGCAGAGAATGTCTACGTATCAGTATACGAGAGTGGAAGTTGGGATGACTCAAAGGAGACGCTGAGGGTCCTGGACAACGATTTGGAAAGGAAAGGAGTACGACGGACTGTCAGGCTCAATGAGACGACCCACGCCGACGAGATGCGACAGCCAGAAACAGACGGCTGGATACAGACTCCGAGAGGCAAAACAGAGCTTAGACGAATACCATACCTGTCCAAGCTGCGCAATCTGGCTTTAGAGCCACTCAATTACTTAGAAGACGGCACGAAGTACGACAGGGTGCTGTTTCTCAACGATGTAGTCTTTACGGTGAGGACCCCCATCGCTGCCTACTTTGGATTTTGTTGACA
The DNA here is from genome assembly GCF_014066315.1 of Letharia lupina. NCBI lineage: Eukaryota > Fungi > Ascomycota > Lecanoromycetes > Lecanorales > Parmeliaceae > Letharia > Letharia lupina. Next base: position 91,670 of record NW_023502990.1, on the reverse strand, counting down.
CCTGCGGTCAGACTGAAGATGTGGCTACATTAATTGCAACCCGAGACGGCGACTACTCCGCTGCCTGCTCTCTGGACTTCGCCAAACCGCCTCATTACTACGATACATTTGCGTTGCGCGACGATGATGGACACGAAGCCATAACATCTACATTTCCATACTTCAGATCCAAGGCTTCCCGCAGCGCCATGATATCAGGCCAGCCTGTACCGGTGCAGAGCTGTTGGAACGGAATTGTTGCATTCGATGCGGCTCCTTTCTATGACCCAAACCGCTTGAAATTCCGCGGCGTATCGGATTCTCTCGCACTTCACCACGTTGAAGGCTCTGAATGCTGCCTCATACATGCTGACAATCCTCTCACCCAAAGCCATGGCGTCTGGCTCAATCCCAACGTGCGCGTGGGCTACAGCCCAGAGGCCTACGCCGCAGTCAAATCAGCCTTAGCGTGGCCTTCAATGTATCAGAGTCTGTTGGGCATTTGGTCAAACCGTCTGTGGCGTTGGACGACCTCAACCAAGATGAAGTCGGTGCGAATCACCAGCAGACTGAAATCTTGGTCCGAAGATGGTGCGGATCGTTCGGAGCCTGGAATGTTTTGCTTGATCAATGAGATGCAAGTCTTGATTGAGAATGGATGGGCTCACGTATGAGACGGCAAAAAGAATGGACTGTTTGATGCCAAAACGGTCTAAGGCAACAGTACACCAGGTCAGCAAACGCACGTTTGTGACAAACAGCTTGCTAATTGCTCCTCAGCGATATGGCCTTGGACACTCGATGTATAATATTTTTCAACCCATTTGCAGCGTCTACAAAAGACCCATTAACTGGCAAGCAACGACTTCCGTCAAGTACAAACGACTTTCCTGGACGGTAAAATCGGCTAGAGATGGGTAAGTTGGCAGCCAGATTGACGATGTAGCCTGAGCAGGCATATGGACATTTACGTGAGACAACGCACCGCGGTTGATCTGAACACTCTATTAACAAGCAACCCCTTATACAATTTCACGTTGTGAAAAGCACAGTCGCCCTCAAATGGAAACCTCCACTATCGATGTCTTCAGTAATTCTAACTTTGTTCCGATGCTGCCATCAACCAGTCTATATGCTCCGCACTCCTTACCGCCTACTTATGTCTGCTCTGCAATCCCTCAACTCGTCTGCACACCATCCAAAATCATAATGTCGGAATTGTTCAAACCAAGCGAGTGAACAGGGAAGCCACCAGTGATCTCATTGAGTTGAGAGTTTGTCGACCACACAAATACCCCCATTGCAGAGTTCTTGCCTTGGCATTACGACTCCAATCAGCTAGTTTTCCAAGCCAGTGTCATGAGAAAGAATTACCGGTCATAAGCCAACCCGCTGATTTGGAGACAATGCATGCCGTCTCAATACTCCTCGCCGCACTCCAGATATCGCGATAGGTGCTCACGTCCGTCTGGGCTCTATTATATTTTGTGCCTGCCGGCAGTTGCCCGGGTTGGAACCAATCCAGCATCATGATCGTTAGAACACAGCTTCCTAAAGAGCATCAATTTTCCCTCCGCCTCCACCAACAGAACATCAACATTTTGAACGGCGGATCGACTTACTGAAGATATACTTTCTCGGCGTTCTCTGGGATTCCAACGAAAACCTCGTCGGCGACACCCCCAGCGCAACGAACTCATAAGCTACATCCGGGTGCTCAAGCACTTCTCTGAAATAAAGCTGTTGCACGGCGATGTAGCAGTCTTCGATGACCCAGTCATTGGAATTCCAGCTGGGATATTTTGTGGTGCTGGCGCAGTTGCCGTTGTCGCTGGCGTTAAGGGGTAAGGAGGGGCGGAGTGGTGGAAGGGAGTAGATTGGTTGGGAGGGAAGGGGAGATGTCGCTGGTGCGCATTGGATGACCTGGAACAGCATGGACGACAGCAATGCTGCAATGCTGGGATAGCTATGAAGGGAAGGCATGATGGAAGCTCCAGGGCTTTGGCCGCCCCATATGTCAATGGGTGAATGGTATATGGAGGAAGGATGAAGTACATAAGAGCATTCGAAGCAGCTTTATATCTCCTCCGCTCCCTCAAAATGCCCGAGTATATCCTTATCAGAATCCTCCTTTCGGCAATACCTCATGCGAGCAGTCGACCGATGATAATCACTGATATACAATCCCTGGACATCCCACGCCCATGAAACAAATCCCACGCATTTCCTCCGATTATGCATGGCATCGCATGGGTCTGCTCGGTCTAACAGGTACATTACCTACCTTTTCTCCCCGAGAGTATCTATCTGGCAGCAGCAGCTTTGGGCGCATAGAAGAGTCGCGAATGGCGCTTCGGCGCTACTGACAATTCTGAAAAGATAAGGAATAGCTTCTCAAGGGCTGGGGACGCGCGCCATTGGCAGCGTTAGGGGTCCCGCAGGGTGAAACAGATCTCGATGATGGAAGTTTCGGTGGAGAAAGATGAGGAGGTGCAGCTCTAGTGGCTAGATGGGATACAATGATATCGCACACGCTGAGGTCGAAATCTGCTGCATGGATTTCTATCATGGATTGCTGAATGATTCTGAATAACGCCCGAGACTCCTTCGCTGAAATGATACCGCATTACTTGAAGACCGTCTATGATCACCCTGTTCGATCCATGAACATACGCTGCCTCAGCGTGTCTGATCCGTGAAAGAATGCACCATCTCCCTTATCGATCCATCCTTCGCTGCCATGTGTACACCCTCTCAAATGTATTCGATCCACCAACAATGCAAACTGGCCCCTCCGTCTCGCCAGATGTACCAAGTCTCAACCGTATTCGATCCGTCCAAACCGCAGCTTCCTCACCATCGATCCGTCTCTTGCTGCATGCCATGCCATGTGTACACTGCTCCGCCCTTATATCGCGCCGCTGGTGTCGTGTGTTTGACGTACAAACAACTCAACCAACTGGCTGCCCCTAGCTTGTCGTTGCTAACCTCCAGGGTGGTGACCTGGGGGGTGGGGTGATATAAGGGCTCTCGAATCCGTCCTTTGGTGACGAGTGTTTGACGCACAAACATCGTCAATTCAAAGGCACTGCCTCGTAAAACCGGTGGGCGAGGTCTATTGCCGTTGCTGTTGGATGTTGTTTGACGTACAAACCATCCAGGGCCAATAGACTGTCTCGTACTTTCGGTTTTGAACCTCCATTTGGTGGTGGGGGGTGAGGTGGATTTGAGAGGGGTGTGCGAGCGTGTGTTGGTGGCATGATTAGTCGAGGTCGATGTGGAAGGTGTCTTCCTGCTCCTCGGTCTGGGGCCGGCCTTGCCGCTTGGGCGCATTTTGCTGTATGCCTTGCATTGAGGCTGAGGCTTCTGCGGCTTGCTCTTCGTAGTTCTGCTCTGTCATGTCGAGAGCTCGTACCGTGGAAGACGGCTTGGTGTCTGAGGAGTCTTCGTTAGTCAGTACTGAGTTAAGGATTGGTAGAGGTTTGGATGCCATACCGTCTCTGTTGTCCGTGGGAGTATGAGCGTGGAGATCGATGTTCAGATCGTCGTCTCGGTCTTCAGAGTACAAGGCACTCTCCCAGATCGCCTCGTCTGGAGAAACTTGTCAGTGTGTATGCGTGGGGCGGAAAGGGTTGGCTATCTTACCATCGTCCTCGTCATCCGAAACGGTATGGGCCAGGAACCCATCGTCCAGCTCGGAATCTGAAACCTGGCTCTCGAACTCATAGACTTCGTCTTCTTCCAGTGGTGGAAGTCCTGGTAGAGCCCAGTCCTTGTCCGCCATAGCTGCTCCCAACAGCGACAGCCCTTTGAAGACTCGCTTATGGTTTGGCTGTGCTGGGGCTGGGTTGACGACGACTAAGCACAGTGTTAGTCGTTCCGGATAACCGTGTGAATTTGCGGACATGTGGTAGAATACCTGATGCTACGTCCCTAGGCACGCTGAAGGAGAAACCAGTGGGTCCTCCAGCGGTGGACGCGGCTGCTTCTTGTGCTGGAGCGGCCTTGTCATCCTCATGAACCAGTCTCTCCTTTCGCTCCGAGGATGTCAGGTTAGATGTTGGCATCGGACCTGGAATCTTCGTGGCCTTAGGGTCCTGGTTGTGCTCAGCCTGCGATGAATCTCCTGACCAAAGCGCTGGAGGGGTATATATAGGGCTACGTCGCTGGATGGGGGATGATGTTGGGCCTAGCAATTGGGGGCTGACGTGAGGCTGGTTATTGCTCTGTTGTTGCGAGGCAGTAGCTTCCCCGAGACGGTCTGCAGATGGCACGTTAACCTGAGACACCGCCTTAGTCTCATTTTCGTCTCCATCAGCTTCTGGAGACGACGAACCTCGTGGATGAGAGAGACCAAAAGGAGAGCCCGTTGGTCTCAAATCCTTCTTCCTGGTATCAGGTCGCTTGGTCGATTCATCTGGAGAACCATCATCCAGATTGCCCTTGCGTTTCAAGGGGTTGTCCGAGTTTGGGTCGCTAGGCATGGGGCCATATTGCATTCCCGGTTGCAAGGACCGCCCGAATCTATGCGGGGGGGGGAGACCTATTGGGCGAGAAGAAGGCTTTCGCGGTCGATTGAAGACATTGATGTCCTCATCTTCGTCACTCTCTGGTTCAGAATCGGAGCCTTTCATGTCCCAACGAGCCATCTCATCCCCTCGATCTTTGAACAGTTGTGTGAGCAGTTCCTTCGTGTCCGGCGGGGAGCTTCTCTTGATGATGTGGTTCAGCTCCATATATTTTGCGTTGACACCGGCACATTGTTTGGTCAACACTTGACGATTCTTGGCATGCAACTTCTTGATATCTTCCTTCATGACCTCTCCGTCTAGGAGCACTGTCAGATATTGCATCTGGTTGGGCTCCCTGGCTGGATCTTTCAGCAGGGACTTGAGGGTATCGATCCGGTCGTTGGCATTGATGAGCTGGCGTAGCACGACTCGTGTCTCCTCACAATAATGACGCTTGAGGGACTCCAGAATTAGCGCGCGAGCACGGATCAGGTCTTTCTCCGTGGCTTTGGCCTCTACAGCCTTCCACTCGTCCTGGTAACTGGATCTCGTCGCGGCGGCGATAGCATCATTCAATTGCTTGATCCGTCCGTCCTGACTCGCCTTGCCTTTCTTGTATTTCTCGACTTCTGCCTCGGCTGCCTGCGCTCGGTCGTGCTCCTTCTGGACTTTGCCTTCGGCCTCGTTGGCTCGCGTCTCCGCCGCTACTGCTCGGTCGTACTGCTTAGTGGCACCATCATAAGCCGTACTAGCTATTTCCCGGGCTTCTCTCAGCTTGCCATCAGGATTGTTGACCTTATTTTCAGCCTGTATCGCTCGTTGGACGCTTCTGTTGAGCTGCTCCTGAAGGGCGTGCACCCTCCCAACAGCCGCGTTCTCCACTGCGACGTTAAAGTTGGCTTCTGCGGCTTTAAGGTCGGCTTGCCATCCAGCTTCTCGGTGCTTCCATCGCTCTTCTCCCTCGGCAGCCTCTTGCCGGACTGCGTTTGCGATCAAATCCCGAGCCTCCCGCTCGCAATTGGCAACCGCTTTTTCGTGCCCTTGCTGGAACAAAGGCTCGTCTTCCGGGTTGAGCGCCCGCGCTGGTTTCCGCTGCTTGAGAGCATTGAGCTCTGCGAGGAGCTCTTGCTTCTCCGATTCCAGCTTGTTGGCTCGGGCTTCACTCGCCGAGTCGGAGCGCTGGAGACCTTTGTTGGCCGCTGCGAGCGTCTGGACCTCAGCCAACAGCTCGTTCTCTCGAGTCGTGGGCGCATTCTGCTGGTCAGGATCCGGCAGATTGTGGCCAGCGGCCTCCGCGCTCTGGTCGCTGGGTGCATTGTCCGACATCGCCAGTAGATATCCAGATTCAAACGCACCCGAGGCCTCCTTGTTAGCCAACTCTAACTGTAGACGAAGGTTGCTGATCTCCGTCGTTGAGTCTTGGTTGGAAACATTTCCGGCGGCTGTGACCTCTGCACCGCTTTCCTTGCTCTCCTCTGCTTCTTGCAGCTTCTGCTCAAGTTCGGTCACTGTCGTAGCCGTCTCGGCAGCCCGCCTCTCCGCGTCCCACGCCCTCTCCTCCGCATCCAATACCTTTTTATTTATAGCCAGAGCTTGCCTCTCGAAGTTGGCACTGTTGTCGTTGGCTAGCTGAAGATCGCGCGTTGCTGTGTCTAACAGGGTCTCGGAATGCCGTCGTGCTTCAACTCCGTTGTCAGCCATGGTTTGGAGCTCTTGAGTTCTCGCCCTCTCGGCTTGAAGTTCGGTATTCAGACGGCCTTGAGTGTTGATGGCGTCACTCAGTTCTCCGACCACACCGTCAAGTTGATCCCTGACAACGTCATGCTGTCTTTGGGAGATTGCCATCTTAACTGCGCTCTCTGCGGCCAAGGTCCGCTCTTTGAGCGCCGCCTCTCTCGTCCCGGCCGATTCTTTGTTTTTCTCTGCCTCTTCAAGGCACAGGCGGAGTTCTCTCTCCAGCCTTTCACTTCGAGTACTGAGTCTCGTGATCTCGAGAGACAACTTAGAGATCTTCTTGTCCTTCGCCGCAAGCTGCCCACTCTCTTGACGAGCCACTGCCTCTTCGAGCTCTTTCTTCTTGCGTTCTAGCTTCCTCGAGACACGATTGAAGTCAAGTGTCAGGTCGTTGGCCATCACAACGACGTCCGCTCTAGACGAATACAGGCCTTGAGGGTCCAGAGTAGTGCGTAGGTTCCCCATCAAACGGCTACTTCTTTGGTCGAGAGTCACAATAGTATCGCTTTTCCCGCTGACGGCTTTGGCAAGCATGGCAATTTCCGCATCTTTCCCTGCCGATTCCGCTCGGAGATCAGCCAAAGCTTGGTCATTTGTTGGTGGGAGTGGAGTGTTGTCGGGGATTTCTCCCGGTGATAGCCGTGATTCTTGGGTATCAAACCACTCGTCCTCGTCATCTTCTCCTGCTGATGTAGTTTGTGATGGTGTGGATCGATGCGTTCCATCGGTTGGATCCCCGTTGGTAACCTCTTCTTCTGGAGTTGTATCCCCGCCAATGACGTGTCTGGGCGCTCGAAAGAGTCGGTGAATGGACGTGCCAGTCCAAGTGACCAGTCGCTTGATGATCCTAAGTGAGGGTAGCAGGCCGTTGGTAAGCATCCATATGGCGGCCGCGTTTATGAGCTCGTCGCCAAGGACGGCTAGTGCTGTAGTGAAGAGTGAAATGAGAAGGGACAGGAAGCCGGTGGTAGGAGGTGTTGTGACGGGCGAGACCATGATGCTGTGGATGTTGTTGTCCTCGGTGGTGTCGATGATGTAGCCTGTGTTTGCTACTGGGGTGGCTATCTTCTCGACCTTCGGAAGGATTACAGCCATGCATAGCAGGCCGAACATCTCTCTAAGCGGTCCGCGGTGAGCCATGACGGTCGGTAGCGGTGGTGACGTGCCTCGGAAGACGCGTGAGGTTGGGGTGATGTGATGATGAGGATGTAGCTGTTTGAAGGATGCAGGGCCCTGTAGGATGATGCAGGAGGTGTTTGTGATACCGTAAAGGTGTATGGTGATGATGTTGTGGATGAGGAGTGTGGTTGTGGAAATGTGAAAGTTGTTGTGAGTCGGTGTGGTTTTGTGCGAAGTTCATCACAGTGAGTGTTTAGGCGAAAAATCTGAGTCACCAGTGAAGTGAATAGCATCAACACTGGCGAAAAACTTGCCAACCCCGCACGAAAATTTCAAACGCGGATGGTTTCCGAAAGGCCGAAGGGCCGAGCGAGAGTTCTGGCTGGAGCTGCCGCTGCTGTGGGTGGATGGTTGGGGTTGATGCCCGAGAGTTGGCTTGTTTACTGGCTCGAGGAAAGGTGAGTTGGGCTATGTTGGAGGATTTTCTTCCATTGGTATTTGGTCACAAGAAGGGTAGATGAATGGGTCCCGGCTTGGACAAGACAAAGGAGGCTTGATTTGGACGATGGGCTTTGTTGTATGTTCATGGGTCCTTCAATGTCAGAGGTCCAGCAATGTCAGAGGTCCAGCAATAGTCGCTCCAGACCTCATATGCTGTCGAGGCAGATCTACGGTTACACAAATTCAGTTGGACATGCTCGATGAATTAATGCTCCTAGTAGAGTAGATGGGATTACACGTTGTCTAGAATACATGAGATTACAGGTCCCCAGTATTACTATTGCCGTTGAAAGAATGACAACAAAGGCGAAGAAAGAGCCCTTATCCCTAACCACCTGATGCTTTCTGGCAGAATAAAGACCACCGCTCTTTCACCAACAATGCGTAGCCAGGATCACTACTACTTCACCCTGATTCACCTCTTTTATGAAAAATTGCCAAACAATCGAACACCTGAACATCCCCTTTTCCATAAGAGCATCTGCCTGATCTTTGTGAAAACATGCCGCATTCTCTGACCGGCCCTGTGCAACTCACTGCACTACCCTTTCATGTCCCAACGATCTCTGACCCGCCCCGTACAGCTCACTGCACTACCCTTTCGTATCCTGCCAATATCGTCCATCCCTGCCCATTCCATCATCAACATGGAGATCCCATTCCGTTTCTTTTGCAATTCTAATCCAGCTTCCAACGTTCATCCATCATTCAACCCTTCTCAGCAAAATCATCGTCGGTGGTACGATCAAAGAATGTAGTAACCCCAAACCGCGTCCGTTGGCGGTACGCCAACAGACTATCTCTAGCTGTCATTGCTAACCTCCAATTGCGAAACTGGGGGGTGAGGCGATTTGGGGGTGCGGTATCATACGATACCAGCATTTGGTAGACGCGATGGTGACGTCGAAGCGGTAGTGTTAAGGTCCAGAGTTTTTCAGCGCAAAAATTGCTCAACGTGAGGTTGTTGCCCGCCTACCTTCTTCCTCGACGAGCTACATTCTCCGTTATCGGGGTTGCTCGGCTTCCTCAGCTCTCTTAGCTTTGGCGCGCTTACGTTCAAGTACGCGCTTCTGGGTTTTTGTCATGGGAGCGCCTCCTCTGAGAATTGCGTCCAAATTTGCAACCTGCGCTGTCAGTATTGCAGCCCCATCTTCAAAGCGCCGGATGCGATCCGCACGCCACACGACCAACTCTACCTCATGGAACCGTCTTGCGATCGCTGCATCGCTACTTTCCTCGGTGATGCTAGTAGAAGCAGGTGGTGCGATAGGCTCTGCGCAGATATCTTCGGAGGGTTTCGCATAGGGATCTTCGGGAGTTCCGTAGCCATCTTTCAGGTACGCGATCTGCCATTCATGCCATTGGAGCTCATCCTTGGCATTGAGTAGCTCATACTCTTGCTCTTGGACTTCGAGAGCTCTTGCAAGTAATGCGTCTCCAGTGTCCTCAGTGGTGCTAGCAGGAGGCAAATCAGGCTCCGCAAGGTGGTCTGTACAGAAGATTAGCTAGCGCGACGTTCTTGATGCAGAAATGACCCACCATTGTGTGCATCACGTTCTTCTGAAGGGCTCGAAGGACGATCGGTTGGCCCATGATCATCCTGTTCACTGGCATCTTTGATGTCTGTATCCTCTTCTATTTCATCGTCCTTGGGGTCCACATCCGAACTTTGCGAGCCATCGTGATGAATTTCCTCACTGGTGTCTCTGATACCACTCTTGCTCTTTACTTCGGTCTTATCGAAAGAAATATCATCATAACTTTGTGCGACAACGTGATGGTTCTGTTCGCTAGCATCCTTGATGCCGCTTTTTTCGCTTGCTTCGTCCTCGTTGGGGAGCTCCTCATTATCATCTTGTAAGACATTGTAAGGCTCCTCCACACTGGAATCGTTGATACCGCTTTCCCCTTCCCTCTCGTCCGCATTGCGATATTTTCCGTTAGACACGTGTCTCACTTCCTGCTCTGCACTTTTCTCGGCGATCGATTCCAGAAATTTCTGCCAGTGCGGTTCCGAGTTCAGATCGGCATCAGGGCGGCCTCGAAAAGGCGCTGAAGATACAGAAAACTTCATGCTTAGGGCAATGGGCCCGTCAAGTGGTGAAAGTATGAACTTGTCATCCTTAGGAGAGTACTTGTCCCATGGGTACATACCATTGCTATCATCGGGAAGTGCCAGCTCTCCTTTTACATTGTACAGACAGAGCGACCTTACCAGCTCCTCGTTCTCCGCATACGCTCTCTCTCGGTGCTCGTGCAGTAGACGAAGGGACTCAATTAGGTCATTTTGGCCGTCTATGACTGCGAGGTATCGGGTATTGCGCCCTTCGGGCCTTGACTCTTCAACAGCCATGGCGTAGGTAAATGAGTACAAAACACCCTTGAATATGCTAGTGATGTCTTCTCGCAGGCCTTCATTGATACCGACTTTGCCTAATCGACATCGGAGTTCTACTTCAGCGTTCCGCAATGAAGGGCCAAAGCTGGGCTCGATGTTGGCTGTTGCAAACACATCCTGCTCGTAGGTCGCATTCAGCTTGTCTTCGTGAACCCTCCGCAATCTTCTGAATTCCTGATTTGCTATCCGATTTAGATGAGCCTTCTCCTTCGCTAAGGTCTCTTTGATATGTGTGTTGGCCATGTCGAATACTCTCCGCTTCTCGAGATCGGCCTGCACATTGGAAGGTCCCTTGACAACCTCGGGTTGCCGCGCTTCTCCTTCTTCAGACATAATCTTCAATGTGCAGGCATTGCCATACTGGGCAACCAAAAGTCTGTGCATTGCCGACATCATGGTGGCCGGATCTTGATGGCGCTCAAGGATGATCCCCGTAAACATTCCTGCGAGAGCGTTCTGGGTGGCATTGGTCCCTGTCGCAAGTTGAGCGTTTGCTTTTGACGTTACAGCCTTGCCAATGCCTTTGACACTTGTCCAGTTGAACTTCCGGAAATTCAGCCGATGCCGAAAGAAGTTTACCGTAGCCGTGGCAGAGATGACCCAAGGGATCCGGTAAGCGATGCGGCAAGCGATCCCCCAAGCTTGCCATAAAGTGGCTCGTGAGGACGGGACGCTCGTGGAGCACACGATTTTGATGATGTAGCGAAATAGGTTTTGCCACCAGATGAGAAGAAGCTCGAGCTTCGAAGCTCCTGGTGGAGGAATAACGTGGGCTAAAAACGGAGTTGATGCTGGTGCATCAGTCGTGGATGCGGGAAAGAGGACGGCGTGAGGTGTTGGAACAGTGGTTGGAGTTGATTTGAGAAGGATATTGAAGGGCGCTGCGTACGAAATGTGAAGAGGCAGCGTCGGAGTCGGTGCGTCGTGCAGAAGCTGCTGAACGTCGATCGGCCCACCATAATAGTCCAGAGGAGGTAGGGGCGGATGTACACGTCCGCTGTAGTAGTCGTTGGGAAAGCCCACGACACTGACAGCTGTCATACCCAGTCCGAAGACGAATAGAGCTACCACTGCTCTTAGCACCATTGCCATATGGGCAGCTGGGATGGGAGGCATTGCTGCGTGGTTGCCTTTTGACTGTGGTGTAGGTGACAAGGGCGAAAGAGGAGACCGTGCTGATTCTTGTAAGAAGCGCGACCAGGAAGCGTGCTTGATCAGTCGTGGCGTCTGTGAGGACGGCTTAGAGCTTTGCTGGTGCGAAGAGGTAGCAAAAATGATCGATGCAATGCAAGATGGAACGGCTGTTCGTTGTGGACGTGAGTTGGTGTAGTTGACAGAAAGGGTGGTGGGAAGATGATGTAAGAGGTCTTTAAGAAAATGAGGAGGTTGGTGTTTTCCAAAATCATCAACACAGCAAAAAAAACTTCGGTCTTCAAACTTTTGGGCCGAAGAAGTACCGGCCTTATTACGAACATAGTGATGCATCATGGAGACAAAGGTCTCTGAAAGACGAGCAGATTCTGCGACCCTGTCTCGTAGGTTCGCTGCGACGTCAAAGAAACGCTTCTCCCAGAAACGTTCCAACATCCTCCATGTGTTTCCTCACTTGCTTTGAAACAGTTGCGAGCTATTCTCTGTTCCAATAGAACGAAAGTTTCGTCGCACGGCTATGCATCTGTACCGAAACAGGTCTCTCAGTCCATCACCGCTTCTCCAATCTCGCCGCAGCCGCTGGAAACAGAGAAAGCACGTTTCGACCTATTGCATCACGCTGACTTCTCGACAGACCCTCATACTCAAGCACCGCCTTCTTATTCGCTTCCATAGTCGACTCCGTCGAGCACGGTACACCACAGTCTGCGCCATACACCAAGTGATCTGGAGGGACCATATGCAACGCTGGTGCCATACCCGTAGGAGCAGTTGCCGCCGTGTCAAGATACAACCTCGCGAGCTGCTCCTGGATCTCCGCTTGAGTGATTCTGTTCGGGTTGGGTACCCAGGCCTCGGTGCCGAGAAGCTTCAGACGACCGGAGAGCACTGGTAACGCGCCGCCGGAGTGAGCCAGGATGAAGGCGATGTTGGGAAACCTCCGGAAAATGCCGGCGTACAGCATGTCCACGACTGTCCGAGTAGTTTCGAAGGCTACTTCGATCAAGGGACTTGGGCGGCCCATTGAGGCTGGAGCATAGGCGTCTGGGTGGACGAAGACAGCGGCATGCCGGCGGTTGAGCTCGGCCCAGACGGGATCAAGGCTGGAGTCTCCGAGGAAGACTCCGTTATAATTGCAAGTGACGGCGAAGCCATCCGCGTCGAGTTCGTGAGTGGCTCGATCAATTTCAGCCAGGGCAGCTTCAGGGCTGTCCGTTGGAAGAGCCGCAAGCAAGCCAAAACGCTTGGGATGCTTCCTCACGAGAGACGCAGCGTAATCGTTGGACTCTTTCAGAGCGTCAAGCTGCTTGGGCAGGTTGCTAAGCATTTGCATGGCGATGCCCGCCTTGTCCAGGTATGCTAAAGTGCTCTCTGGTGTCCATTCGAAGGGTTCAGGTACCAAAAACTTTTCCTCTCGCATTGCATGCCATCTCTTTTCTCGATCTTCGGACGAGGTGGGAGGAGTGAAATGTCCATGGATGTCAATCCAGTCGTTTGCCATTGTGTCTCTCCTTTTCCCTAACGCTATGGACTTTCCGCTTGCTTTGTGGGTCTATTCCAAGGTCTTTACTGGGAACCATGCGGCGTCATTCGAGAAATTAGACTAGTTCGTATTATGCATACTTTAGGGTTAGGGCTACGAGTAGGGATACCTTAGTGGGCGTGGCAAAATTCCAACTGCAATTCGTACTTACATAGCTACATTATTTGTGCATGCAATAAATCAAGTCCCCTAACTGCTCTATCATGATGCCTCTATTATTCGTGCTTAGAGGTTTTGACTCGACCGTGGCGAAAGGGACATTACGAGTAGTGACCAAGCATCCTACGTCATGAAGAAGAAGGAAACTCAAAGACGAATGCATAAAGAAGGGCAATCCTTTTGTTACTACACAATAGGGCCTGTTTGAGTACCGATTTCTGAGTGACCTGGGTTCTGGGGTCTAGCAAGGCTCATAAGTAGTGATCTCAATGATGTGTCTTGAGAACGGCCTAGAGAGTAGGGGTGCTTGGGGGACAGAGAAATAATAGAGACACGGATCTTGAGATTCGGGCTTCCAATGGTATATTCAGAGAGAGCAAGGATGAAGTGCAAGCATTCTTACCCTACAATCCTCATAACTGACCGGGTCAACAGAGTCCGTTGACAGCTTCTCCGCTACTCGTATTGCATCGATGAGAGGACTCTTCTCCGCGCCTCGGGGCCTTAGAGATTTAAGTACATGTGGAGAATCCCGTCGTTAATCCCGAACATGCTAATCCTAGCTTCCGCTGCCGTGTTTCCAAATGAGGTCATTGCATCCGCTGAGATGCTTCAACACTGCAGGTCACTCCTACGGGTACTTGGGGAGCAGTCCGTTGTGCTTGTTATTCCTCTCAGCAAAAGAGGATGCTAAGTAATGAAGAACAGTCCCAAGTATCTAACCTTCTAAAACTTATAAACATAATCATTCCCGAGTTTGGATGGACATTTGGAATTGAATGGATCTTGAAGCAATACGTGGCTCCGACTCAGTTGCAGATCGCTGATACTTGTGAAGACGTATCCTTGACCATGAATATTCTTGTGCGTCAGGTCATCTTTGTACACATCAAAAATCATGCTATCAATGCCGGGCAGAACTGGGCACCAACCATCAACCCCGCGGCGCAGCACCCACGTCTCATAGGCCACCCTAACCAATCGGTATCAACAGTTAGAAGTCATGAACTCCCCGTCTTCCCCTCCCTCCCCTCTTTTTCCCCTCCATCATCCCACAATGTCTTGCTCTTGGCGCTAGCAGTCAGCGGCAGCAGCATTCGGGGCCTAGTGGTAGGAAAGCCAATGAAAGAGGTCCACGCTTGACGACGAATGCGTTTGTTGACACCGCTGTCCGGGCGGGCGCGTTTCGTTGAGGGAGGGGCGCGTGCTTTTGGTGCATTTTGTGGGGAGGCAGGAAGTGGAGTGGCTGTTGCGAGGGTGAAGAGGGCGATGGAGAGGAGGTAGTGGAGTCGCATGACTTAAGTCATGTGTTTGAGTGTGTATGATATTTTGTAGTGGCGATGATTGTGTCTTTTGGTGCGGTGAGGAAGGGGTCGAGTGGATTTTCTAATGGGAACGTCGAAAGAACATCTTAATAATAATAATCGGGCAGAGAAGTGTATACGAGGAAGAAGACTGCGTAAGTGCTTCATTCGAGGTCCGTTGCTGTTGGTTTGTACTCCAATAATAAAACAAATTCGCATGGTAATCTTGAAATAGAAAATCGCTACATCACTGGAGGTAAACATCTTCACGATCTTTCAAAATGTTTGCTCGTTCACTCGTCCTTCTCTGAAATCATCTACCATAGCATACATACATCCATACAACAAAAACATGCCATCTATGAGTGCGCAGAAGTCATCACAGCCCTTTCTCCTCTTCAACTAACAAGCGCTCTTGCCATTCCCATAATAGACGTGGCAATCCCACCAGGTCGCAAAGTCGTTGAGCCAATCGCGCATCAGCACCGTTCCGTTGGAAGAGGCGAGCGCTGTCGAAGTCGGGGCATGAGCTTCGAGTGCTGTGCGCGAGGTGGGCGCAAGCGGAATGGCGGTTGCGAGGGCGAGGAGGGCGAGTGGAAGGAAGGTGGTCAGGCGCATGGTTGGTGGTGGTTGATTGGTTGGTTGGTGGTTTGGTTGGTTGAGAGGGGGGTGGTTGTACGCTGTGTAGTGGTGATGGATGTTTGTTTTCGAAGAGTGCGGTAGCAGGAGTGCAGGAACGGGGTCTTGACAACGAGAAGGGAAGAATGGACGAGGGGGAAGAAGACTTTATGCGAAGGGAACAATTGCCTGCGGGTTTTTCATGGCAGGATAAGAATTGTGTGTTAATGCATAGAAAATGATTGTTCGACGTTGCTATTTTTCGGGCTAATTACTAATTCATACCCCGAAACTATGAATCCTTACCGAATCATACCCCTAATTACTGAATCATACCCCTAGGGGTATGATTCAGTAATTTGCCATTACTTGGGGTATGATTTGGTAATTTGCCATTCATGACAAAAATCGCAAAGGAGAAAATTCGCGACCTGGGCCATCCGACCATAGAAAAGAGGAAATATCTCCGACCGTATTTAATGGGTGACCTACCAGCTTAAATATCAGACGAAAGCCGAGTGGGTGTTAGCAGCAGCTCTTACGGGGGCCCTATTTAGGTTTAAATAGGGGTTCGGCTGTCAAGCGCAGACACCCCCGGGACCAGGCTTTTTTTGCGCTTGACAGCCAGACCACGGCGGACGACGGCTGACACTACGACAAAACCAAAACCAATTTTTTTCTTCAATTTTTTTTTTCTTCCCGCGACTTTGAAAAAATATTTGAAGAGATTTTCTAAAGAAATATTTTAGAGAAATACTTTAAGGGATTCTTTATAGGGTACTCGAGAAGGATTTAAGAGATTATTTAAGGGTATACTTTCGGAGGTACTCGAGAAGGGTATTTTAGAGAGTACTTAGAGGGTTACTCGAGGGGTTTCTTAAAGATTTACTCGAGAAATCACTGGGGAAAAAAAAAAAAAAAAAAAAGACTTCGCGGGAAGTTCCGCGGAAAGTCCCGTAAATTTTTTTCTTTTTGCGAAGAACTTCATAAAACGTAAGTACCCGGAAGAGTACCCGGAAGAGTACCCGAGAGAGTACCCCGGAGAGTACCTCGAAGAGTACCCGGAAGAATCCTCGGAGAGTACCCCGGAGAGTACCCCGGAGAGTACTCTGGAGAGTACCCCGGAGAATAGCCCCTAAAGAGTGCCTCAAAAATTACCTCTCGAAGAGTTGAGAATATTCTAAAAAGAATATTTTGAAGAGAGTTACTAGAAATCGCGAAGAAAAAAACGAAAAGAGAATTCTTTTTTGGTTTTGTCGTAGTGTCAGCCGTCGTCCGCCGTACAGACACCCCTATTTAGACCTAAATAGGGCCCCCGTAGGGCCGTCGCAGGGTCCCCGTGGGGGCTGCTGCTAACAGTGGGCTAAATTTGGCCCCCCAGCCTGTCTACACTCCCAATAGTCTACACAGCAAGTTTGGTAAATTACCGAATCATACCCCAAGCAATTAATCCTTACCGAATCATACCCCAAATTTTGGTGTAGGGGTATGATTCAGTAATTAGGGGTATGATTCGGTAAGGATTCATAGTTTCGGGGTATGATTCGGTAATTAGCCCCTATTTTTGTCAGGATTGTAACAATGATGTTTGAGAATGAAGAGAAAGTTATAGCCAATCGAATCCCATTAATGAATAAAGACTGCTACGGTTATTGTTTTGTACGTGTTGAGATTTGCTGCAGCACCTGTGTTAAAGCTACCCCGCATGGTGGTAAATACGGGTATAAGTAGCCCACTCAGCACCCTTATAGCTATCTAATCAATTAATCCTTCATATTGTTTTCAACAGGTTATGAGGCTCTCGCGCTGCTACTACGCAGTTGTCAATCATTGATTTAATCTTTAAGTATCAAGTCTAGCTTAGTTGTGATAACTCCGACGACTTTACCACTATTACTACTATTTTTTCACTGTCATCAGTGTTAACACTATTCTCTTACATTTCTACTACGGCTACTATCCAACCAAGAGGTTAGAGCACGTAGAGATTACCGCTATTCTCCTACTTTTCTACTACGGCTACTATCTAATTAAGAGGTCAGAGCACGCAGAGATTACTACTATTCTACTACTACTTTTTTACTACGGTTATTATCTAAGTAAGAGGTTAGAGCACGTAGAGATTACCACTATTCCACTACAGATACTACTACGGCTACTACTTAAGTAAGAGGTCAGAGCACGCAGAGATTATTCAACTACAAACTTCAAGCGCGTGTCTAAGCAGTGGCCAGAGCTTTACCAGTCTTCCAACTATCCAGTGCCCAAGAAGTGGCCAGAGTATTCAGTATCAAAATCATTAGTGAGCCTGCTACAATGGCAATCAATCCAACTACAATTTCGATCTCTTCATTGAGCAAGTCGACTTTCTTTCGATATCAGTCACTAGGTTCTCAGTCGTGCTCGTGTCACGTAAAGGGAGGATCGGGTCTGTGCTCGTGTCACAATTAGTTATTAGAGACCCATGCTGCATCATGGGGGTGTGTTGAGATTTGCTGCAACACCTGTGTTAAAGCTACCCCGCATGGTGGCAAATACGGGTATAAGTAGCCCACTCAGCACCCTCATAGCTACCTAATCAATCAATCCTTCATACCATTTCCAACAGTACGGGGCATGGAGCGCCTAGGCTGAGGCTCTGTTTCAGATAACAGCGTTTCTTTAACCTCTACTTTAGCTGTCAATAGAGGAATCAATAAAGCCCTCGCGACCAACCCACACCATTAGCGTCCGCGGCTTTGTTCGACGTCGCATTCAGTACCACAATGGAAACAAGGGGCGGAAGTGGTTCGGGGCTATTCAATACCGGTTTAGACGTCAATCTTAGACAGAGAAAAATGCAACCGTCGTTGCATGAATGCAGCTCGTTCATCCGATACAATGAGCTAGCGGTTGCGCCTCGAATGTACAATGGGCTAGACTAGCGAAAGAGATGAAATAGGGGTAGGGTATTGATGTGGAGTCGATCTTCAATCTAAGAGGTTTTGGTGGGGGAAGCTGCGATGGCTTCATAGGAGGTATGCTACTTGGAGAGGAGGGCACCTGGTGTGGAAAAGGGAAATGGATCATGGGGAAGTGAGGTTGGGAGTGTGCGAAGCTTGTTGGTGGTATGTAGGATGCGGGTTAGTGACAGGGATGGAGAGAAGAATATTTTTAAATACAGTTGACACGATGAGCTTGATCCCACAGTCGGTCCTGGTTTTTTTGGCCAAATATCGATACCGAGCAACGGTACTTAGAGCCAATGCAGATGGAGAACGGCATAGTGTGTGAGAAGGAATAGGAAACGCAGGAAAAAGGAGAGTATTAGAATTGAAATTATGCTTTTGCTGAAGACATTATTGACCCAGTGAAAGCGGTCGTCCATTATTGGCTATTGGTTATGTTCCGCTGGTGGAAGCCTTCCCTTGAGACACCGCTCAACTCGGTCCGAGAACATCTTGACGCGGCATGACGCTGCTCTTTTGCGGCTCCTAGCTTTCCAATGAGCACCCTACAGTCTGTTCCTCCTGCACCGGTTACACGCTAAGATTCGACACTGCCGGCACTCGAAAATGTACTGCGGAAGGTGATGATAGCACTCTTCACATTGGTGGGGTCCGGATGTATAGCGCCAACCGTCGTGTGCGCAATTGTGGCGTTCTCGCAGGTGGGCAACAGCTCGATCGACTTGTCGCTCTCTAGCTACCCCGACTTGAGGTTGGCCGCGAGCGACGACTTGGTTCGCTCTGGCCAAGAGCCGATCTTCGTGCCACTGGTCGCATGGACAGGTCTTCCAGCGCTCCCCGCAGGTGTAGCTGTTAAGATCAATAAGCTAAAAAGAGACAGGGGAAGGAGGTGAGGTACCAGAACTGAGCTTTGCAAGGACAGCTGGAATTGATGTTAGTGTCTGTTGGACAGCCATCTTCCACAGGAGGACGTACACCATGTGATTACATCCGACGTCAAGCTCAACGAGTCTGTGACAATTATAGCATCGTTGCCAACCATTTTCCCGTGCCGTCTCAAGCACTTGTTGAGTTGCAAGGTCCTCAGGGCAATCACCATCATGAGCGTTGTTCTTGCAGATGGTGCAAGTCTGTGTGCCGCATTCTCTGCACATCGCTTGCTCGCCGCTGATGTTAGCTCCAGCGATGAACGATGAGCACGCTGGCCGGGAACAGTACGTCCTATCCGAAGTCTCGAATTCAATGCTCTTCTCTTCGAAGTTTTTAACCACGGCGGAATTCAAATAGATCTTGACGGACTGCAAGGGAATCTTCTCACGGCAACATCGAGGCGGAAATAGGGTTTCGTCCGTAGCTGACAGCTCGAAAAGGGTCTGTATGCATTCTTGGCAATAGAAATGTCCACACGGCGTTTGGCAGACATCAAAGAGTGGTTTCGTCAAGTCGCACACGGTGCAGTGACGATAAGATGTGGTCGCGGGATTTTGTCTTGATGCCGCCCAAGCGGATGATTCTGCGGCCACTGGACTGTCACTGCGGACCGTGTCCTCCAACACGTCACCTTCATTTTCCCATCCGGACACATAAAGCGCTGTTAGCCTTGCTAAAAAACCATCATCTAAGTCATATGCTGCTGTCGATTGTTCCAAAGCTGCCGACGGAGCGTTGATTCCTGCCAATGATTGAGCCAAAGCCCGATCCCTGGCTGCGGTGTGCTCCTCTGCGAATGACTCGTTCAGTAACGCAGCGTCACTGATAACGGCTCTTGTTAGGCTTCTGCCCATGCATCGGTCAGCTAAGATTGTGTTCCTTGTTTGTAGCTCTTGTTGATAGGTCGCAACGGCGAGGTCGGCGTCTGAGACGTCGCCATCTCTACCCTTGCCTTTATTAACACTGAGGAGCTCCTCAAGATCTCCGCTCTGTAATTGCAGAATTAAAGTAGCCGTTGCGTCATCAAGTTCGAGTGAATGAGGCGCCTCGATCTCCATGAGGATATGTTGCTGTTGGAAATGGTATGAAGGATTGATTGATTATGGAAGAATATGGGGGCTACTTATACCAGGAGAAGCCTGTGGCAAAATCACACTAGTCCTTGACACACCATGATATGGCCATATGATCATTGCCACCATGAGGGGTAGCTACAACACTATATGGTGCTGCAGCAAATTCCAATAGTTGCGTTTGTAGGTGTGGAGGTTTGGCAAACACAAAGCAAGGTCGGTGATTCTTATACTTAAGATCTTACCACTAGCGTGGTAGTGATACAATCCCTTGCGTTCCCTAAGGAATGGAGTGTACAGTAAATCCCCTTGAAGTGTCTGAACAAGTGTAGAGACAAGATCAATCTTGCGAGCCACCAGGTCGCGTCGCGATTTCAGTCGACATGATTATAATTTTGACCGGCTTACCCACAAGGGGTGGCCGAAGGCGCTGTGTAGAACATTTTCGGGATTGGGAGGCAGAACAACTTGTGACGTTGCCGATCAAGGCTTGTGAGGAAATCCCCCGGTTCTATACTATACCAATTCGTCGGCGAGAGATGTTTCACAGTGTGTGGAAGAGATGAAGCGAGGATAGTGACAGCGAGAATCATACCAAGTCTGCTTACCAGGCTACACGGCATCAATCTAGCGCAGTGCGAGAAGAGTTCTGCCAAAGCTGAGTTGTAAGGCAGGCCTTACTCTAGAAATACAATAGATGTTGGCATGGCATTGCAGAGAACAGTAGCTTCTACATCCTCTTTACCTCCTTGTAGCCTCTTCAACGTCCGAAACATGACACGGCGCAGAGAATCTGCAGGCACTTGCCCTGATAAAAATTGCGCAGCCTTGAGGTTTATGGGCCACTCGGCTGATGCCGAGACCCGCCACTCAGGGGTACATTCCCACCAGTTCCTTCGGCTCTTTAGGCTAAACCCCCCACCAATCCAGCCCCGAGCGGCTGACTCTTCCCCCCTCTGAACGTGGCCTGTGCCGCCTCCAATCGGCCCCCCCTCCGCAGCTAAAACATCCTTCCGATGTTTCATCGTCCAATCAGTCGTCGTAAAAGCTCCCGGTCACTATCATGCACACCATCTTCACTTACTTTAGTCTGCCTGACTTGCACCATCTATCCGCAAAGCTTTCTCACACCGGTCGAATCACATGGCGCATATACGCTCCGCCTGTTTCAGGCACGGAAAAATCTGACGGTGCAGAGACAGAATGAAGTTAGAGTCACGGCACATCCTGGCACAACTGGTTGAGGGGCCGAGGGGTTGGAACTGTACTTCAGGATGACTGACTGCTCTCGTTTCTCTCCTTTTTTTCCTTTCTGCTTCACGGTGTCAAGGTGCTTCTGCCGGGCAGTCATTCATTCATTCTCTTTGCGTATATACCTACTTTATTCATTCATTCATAAATTTATTCTTTGCTTCTACAGCTTATCCATTCTTTACTTCTTCCGGCAAGATGTCACTCATTCTCATCGTTTTACTGCAATTATCACTCCTTTTGCGCAATGTCATTTCAACCTGCTCCACTACCTCGGACGTAGAATTTACATTCTACGGCTTCCCTGATGGTCCATCTGACACCACTTCGTTCGGCTGTTCGGGTACAACTCAAGTCGCTGATGGTACCGCAGGGGGTAAGTTTTGACCAAATTTCCCCCCCCGTCCTCCCAAGGCTACACCTGTCCTTGATCTAACAGGACATTACTTCTAAGGTGACGGCTCCTACGGCAACCCCGAGACCTTCGCTACCGCCCTAAGCAACACCAACTTCGTCCCCTGCGAGATCATTTACATCCCCCTGTTCCAAAAATACTTCCAATACATGGACCACTGCGAAGAATGCAACGTATTGTACCCCGAAACCACCCGCATCGACCTCTGGATCGGGACCGACGTCAATGGCGGACCGAAGCAAATCGCCTGTGAAGATGCATACGGACTGAAAACGGGCCAGACAATCGTCCACGACCCGCCTAGCACTTTGCAAGTCAACGGTGGCCAGCTGTGGGACAATGATAGTGGCGCTTGCAACGATGATTCTCTGGTCTTTCCGAACTACTCGACTTCCGAGGCCGATATGTGTGCTGGGGGCTCTACGTCTAGTTCTGGCGGATCACCAGCCGGTAGTCCGGCTCCCTCGAGTACTAGTCGCACATCTGCTCCTCCCGCATCTACGCCATCTACGCCCGCTATCTCACCAAACAGCGGAGCACCAAGTATGGGATCCGGCGACGCTAGCCCCAAAAAGGAGAAGCTCGATACCGTTCCTAATGTCGACACCGTCAGTAAGGTTGCTGACGTTAAGGTGAACAAACCTTCACCCACAACCTTCGCTACCGTCGTCTCAGCTACCCCCAGCACATCCACATCTTCCGTACCAAGCCCATCTGGCTCAGCGTCCGGATCACCATCATCAACAGATTGCGGTGTCACTGCCGAATGGCCGACTGCGTGGCTGGGTCACTGCGTCGGTACTCCGTGTCACGATTTCAACGACTGTTCCGGCGAATTGATCTGTCAGGGCTGGCCTAACCCTGTCTGCACGAATCCGGCGAATAGGAAATAAGGGCTCTCTTCGCCTGAAGGGATGAGTAAGTGGCTCATTGGTTGTGACTGGATTTCACTTCTTGCACGGACGGTTTCGCTTGATGCGGAGCTTTTGGGGTCGATAGATAGATAGATAGGTCGATAGGCACAAACAAAGTTTTGAAGACTCGAGAGGTTGTGAGAATTGATCCGCCGATTATTGACCAGTGAATCAGACTGTTCCGATTCCCATCACCGAAGCTTCCCAAAATTTTCCCCTCCCTCCCTTCCTCCCTCCCTTTTCTATTCCGAGATTCAAAGTACACACTGCACACTGCGTTCTCCGTCCTTTGCCGCGCCCGTCAACGGTACGGCCCTCCGTTCCTTTCAGAGCACCATCCAGTCGAGCTTCGAGCCTGCCACGATCCACGCTCGAAGCGGCATCACGATACACTGTGTCTTTCGGAACGCCATCGGTGGCTGTGGATGGACGGCTCGCTTCTATAATTTATTGTACAAATTGACATGGTGAAAGTCTCACGGCGCCGTGGGTAGGGTCTTTGCCCACCCAAAATGGCGCAAATGATAACGACGGCGATGGTGAGGTCTTGAATAGGCGTCTTGAGGGGATATGATAGCACACAGGGAAAGGACACCATGGTAAGCGCAGGCCTTGGCGATTTAGTAGAGTAAGCATTTTGTTAGGGCTCAACGACGGGAGATGAGCCGGCGCTTGTTTGGCAACTCATCGTCATCACCATCGTGTCGGGATCCTGTCGGGATGCCATGTCATTGCCAACTACCGCGACCAAGACAGGCTTAGGTCCCGCCATGTATGCACAAAATCCCCCCAGAAAACATGGGGATCAAGCACCTCATCTGGCAGATCTCTCTACACAAAAAACAACGAGCTCCGCCAGTCCGCCGCCATGACTCTCAAAACTAACGATCCCTACTCCCCTTCAGCCCGTGATCCCTACGACAGTGCTATCGACAGCGTGGGACGCAAATTACAACCAGTACCCTACCGCAATGGCGCTGGTTCCGATGTCCTCGGGCCTCGCAATTACGCTCGAGAACGCCAGGCTCCGGATATGGTCAGGCCGCCGGCAACCGACAGTGGTACCATGTCCAATATGAAATGGAGCTTTGCCGATTCCCATACACGTATTGAGGATGGAGGCTGGGCAAGGCAGACAACGATCAGAGAGCTGCCTACGAGTAAGGAGCTGGCTGGAGTGAACATGAGGTTGGAAGAGGGTGCTATTAGGGAGCTACACTGGCACAAAGAGGTATGGAATGGCTACGTGCCAGACACACTACTTGCTAATGCGACTGTGTGCCAGGCAGAATGGGCATACGTACTCGAAGGCAAGGTACGAGTTACAGCACTGGACACTGAAGGAGGCAACTACATTGGCGACGTCGAGAAGGGAGACCTGTGGTACTTCCCTGCCGGACACCCTCACTCGCTCCAAGGCATTGGTCCCGGTGGCTGCGAGTTCCTCCTGATCTTCGACGACGGCAACTTCAGCGAAGACTCTACCTTCCTACTGTCAGATTGGGTTGGCAGGTTACCCTCACAGACCAAAGAAACATAGTCAAACAGCAGCTAACCCCAAACAGCGCACACCCCTCAATCAGTTCTTGCCAAAAACTTCCGTCTCCACCCCAGCATCTTTGACCACGTCCCCTCATCCGAGCGCTATATCTTCGAGGGATCTGTTCCTGGGCCAATTGACAAGGAGAATCCGATCGGTGTTAAGAAATCTCGCCACCGCTTTACGCACAAAATGCTAGCACAAGAACCGCTCAAGGCACCAGGAGGCCAAGTCCGCATCACCGACACCAGCAACTTCCCTATCAGCAAGACCGTTGCCGCCGCACACGTCACAGTGGAGCCCCACGGCATCCGCGAGATGCACTGGCACCCAAACGCCGATGAGTGGTCTTTCTTCATCCGTGGCCGAGCTCGAATCACCGTCTTCGCCTCATCCAACACTGCGCGTAGTTTCGACTACATGCCCGGAGACGTGGGCATTGTACCTAAGAGCATGGGCCACTATGTGGAGAACATTGGCGATGAGGAGCTGGAGTTCCTAGAAATCTTCAAGGCACCGAAGTTTGAGGATTTCAGTCTGGAACAATGGCTGGCGGCTACGCCTAAGAGGAATGTGGCGGAGCATTTGTTCCAGGGTCATGAGAAGGCCGGAAGGAAGTTCGTGGAAGAGCTGGAGCTGAAGAAGATGCCTGTGAAGCCGGCACCAAAGCGTGCAAGCAGTGTGCCATAAGCGGCCACACAGTCCATACGTAGCTTGCTCCTTAACGGCTGCTCGCCAGGCAAAGTCAATAACAATGCGCTCACATACCACTTTTGTCTCAAGTCTAGTCGACAGCGCTCCAAAGACTCGTTCCTTCAAGGTGTTAAGTAATTTTCTCCTCCTAAGCACATGATCGCTACTGTCCTTGATTTCTTCGTCAAATTCATTTGGTCTGTGGACCCATAAATACGGCCACCCCCCGGGTAATTCTTTATTTGTTTTCCAGCCAAGACGTGTGAGATCCAACCATGATCGAATCCTTCCCTCTACTGTTACATATAAATCTCCATTCTCCGAGCATCTTCCTCCTTTCCCAAGTCCCTTGTCGCACGCTCACATTCGCCACGTTGAGCCTGGGGGTTGGTGACTCTGAGAATCTTGTTACCGTAGCATCTTCCCGACATCGCCGTCGATCAAGAACATTAAGAATCTATAGGGTTAGAATGTATTGAGAGGGCTGGGATTCATCTCCAACTCGACCTGCATGTAAGCCTTCAAAACGGCTTTTAATCGGTCGATCTTATCTGATAGACCAATCTAGGTTTAGCGTAAGATTAAAGCCTGCTGCGGAAGCAGAAAATAAGAAGCACCGCAACACCATTGTACCAGCGCCATTAGGAATCGAACCTAATACGAACTCAATACCACTAACAACAGAAGCCATCTACATCCCATCACAAACTTGATCGCTTGGACTCGGGTGCTTTCAGAAAGCCGAATTGTTTTTGGTAGCCCTATACGACCTACTTGGTCATTACACCATCACTGGCCCCAGAATTCCATTCAAAAGGGAGGCATGACCGATCCCACTTTCCGCCAGCACTCTGCGTTAGTGGCTTGCCATGCCCTTTCATACTCCTCAAAGCCCGCGGGATCAGCAACGTGATTAATCCAAGCACGATCAGTACAACTCTGAATACCCCGGATCTTCCTCATTATGTCCCTCATTATGACGAGTTGCAGTGTCTCCGCACCGTAACTCTCGGGTTTTATGCAGAATTGTATATCGGTGCCACAAAACTTGCACTCGCCTCTTGGTAATAGGGTTGATGGCGATTTTGATGCGCACGTCAAACACCGACAGGTAGGAGTAGGATCTGGTCTGTTCCATATCGATCGAAACTTTTGACAATCTTGAGAATAAATACTTGCTACATATGCATCACTGAGGCGCAAATGCGGGCAGATTGGTGCGTTGAGTGGACGGAGAGCCTCCCTCACTTCTTCGTTTGATGGTGTGCCGTTGCGGGTTACCCGTATGATCGGCCACGATGTCGTGTATCCAGGGAGTACATGAACCGGATTGCTTCCGCATCTGTGGCTTTCGTGATCTTCCCTAAGGGTTTGCGCTTGGCCATAATCGAGAATCTGATGTGGACAAATCCACAAGAATCCAGCGCTGCCTAGGCAGCGACGCTTGGCGCTGGGCTGTGCGAGGGATGATACTGAGAACAGCGAGCAGTCGTGCGTATCCGCGCACCCACTGCAAATCGCTTTTGATGAAGGAACCCGTCCGTCGCGATCTAGCATACAAAGCAACTTCAAACGCTCTGACAGATAAAGTTGGGTACGCGACTTGGACATGGCTTCCGAAAAGTGCGTGTTTTGCTTGTTACATATGCTCTCCAGATTCAGGAGGGGGATCGCGGGCATAAAGTCTGATAATTGGGCTTTCCGCTGTGTCTTCCAATTACTAGTTGAAGGGAGATGCAGAGCTGATGGTGGCGTCTCCAACATGAACAACTCAAAAGACACGAGGCTGCTTGGCGGCAAGTACTCTGAGACGTCGAGAATGATCTCAGTGGGTAGATCGAGCAGGGTCTTCCGGACGGGTTCGATAGAGAACCCTCTACTCGTGCGAAAAGCCTTTGAAACTGCCTTGCTGATGCACTGGGCATAGTTTTTCCTGCTCGGCAATGTGATGATTTTTTCATCTTTCGGTGGTTTGGATGGTCTGGATTGGCACTGAGTTTCGTGTTCATGAAAGGCAACCAAAGCGCTTAGGCTCTGAGTATCTTTGACAGCGGCTCGAGTCTTCTTGAGACCCGACGTTTTCTGGCCCATCTCTAGAGACGGACAGGGAGCTTTTGCGGGTTATTGCTGACTTCCAGTCTTGAGCGTATGTCTTCAGTGAGTCCGTCTACGCGTCGGTATGTATCCAGCACATTCAAGGACGGTAGCGGTCAAGGAAGAGCCCTCCAAGGGAATTCCCGCAAAGACCGGGGCGTGGAACTCCTTCTAGCTCATCTCGACGAGCAAATTTGAGCTAAGCTAGGGTCACGCTTGGTGGCGGTGGGCTTGATTCCAAGGTTTGTGGCAATCTCCACGGAAGGCCAAGACCCGCTCGTTCTTGTCCATCTATTCCATGATGCTACTAGCAATACCTGACTCAACGTAGTCGATGGCCTTGAACCCCAGCATCCTACGTACGTAACCGCCATTCAAGATCCGATATAGGAGAAAGCTTATGCTGCAATAGCTCTAGATGCATGTATTGCAGGCGGTCTATAACCAACCCCCTCTCAAGTCTCGGAATCTCAATCCACCAAACAATTCTTATCTCGAAGGTGTTCAGGTCCCAGCCAATCCAAGGACTCCCAATGCTGAAAGCATCTCCGCCCACAACTCGCCCACGATCTGCTGATAAAACGGTTCCAATGCACGCTTGGCGAGCCCTGGCATGGCTCGATGATCATTGGGCAACCCTCCAATGCCCTGGTACAATTTTTCCGTCTCATTAGCATGCTTTCTTGGAAAACATAAGATGTTCAGCTCCGGGTCGTCGAAATGGGAGAAGAATATCATCTCATCTGACGGAGCGACTTTACGATCTTCAGAATATACGTGGAGGGAGATGCCCGGTATCATGTGTAGGTTGCCGTCCATGTCTTGTATGATTCGACATACCCATGCACCTACTCCCATTCGACGCTTGGATGCCATACAGCCAATGTTATGTCCATATGCCCGACATCTGAGTTGCAGCCACCTGACAAAGATGTAGTCGGGCATGTCCCAGTGTGCTGAGGCGTCCCGAAGCTGGTAGAAGTCACTTGCAATCGTCACTCGTCCGCGGAGTCTGTTCCATAGGCCAAAGGCATCTACCAACCTCACGCTATCAATCTTACTAACGAGCCATCTGGGTAAGGAAGGGGCCTGAGATGGGTTGCCTCTTTCAGCTTTCGATTCATTTTTTGTCTCCCAAATCACGTTAGGAGCAGTATATGGAACAGAGGACCAGCAAAGTGTGATTTCCAGCTCGGTGAGCGAATCTTTGAAAATCAAGTCACGCTGGTCTGTCCATCTGATATCAACCTCCGTGGAGAAGCCTAGAATTTTCGGGGCCCAGTCCCAAGCTAGGATTCGAATTATGGCCAGTATGCCTTGGATACCGAGCCAAAGCCCAGATTGTTTTGCTGAAGCAGACCGTAGCTCGATATATTGGCACACATAGGCGACTGTGATGCAAATTGCAGCGCAGGAACTCGCCATTCTTATGGCACGGAGCCCGGATGCAGAGACCGCACGACAGTCGAAGATGTAAAAGTGGTCGTCCCTTGCGAAGTACGCAAAATGATTCTTACGCATCAGGGACTTCCCAGGTACATCCGCAGATCGAGCTACTAGGGTTGTGCCATTCTTCCAGTCGGATCGAAACCAATCGGAAGATTCGAAGGGCAAGTGTTCAGTGATATACACCCAACACCATGGCAAGCCTCCTGCAAGGACCGAGGCCGGCAGACCAACGCACGCAAAGAATCGCGCCCAAGTCCATGGAGCGGCGAACATTACAATCATGAAGCTGGAAAGACTTGCGGTGAGCATCAAGCAAAGCCCGCACATTCCAAGTGCTAACCTAGCCGTGGAACCACTCCTGGCTAGTGAGCACATCGCGATGCTGAAGGATGGGTCGTAAGCTCTTCGATCACGCAATGCCCGCTTGCCACCGCCAGCGATCAAAGGCATACTCTCTTGAGTATGTGGTACTGTTTTTACAATCTTCCATTCCACGGACGACGCGGTAATTGTACGCTCTAAATAATGCACCTCGATGATCCTTTCACTCTGGGCCACATCGCGGCGTCTTACTCCGGCGAATGATCGCAAGCTTGTTGTCGAGAAGCCGGTACGCTCGCAGAAGTCGATGCCTAGGCTCAGTTTGAGCAGCGCACGAACGTATCCTAACAAACCTAACAGTGATAGAGGCGCGGTTACTGGAGGGAGGAAACCTCGTGTGTAATCAATTGTGTATCTCTCTACGCCGTCAGTAGCAAATAGACCCACTAATGCCGCGAGATCCTGAGTGCCGTCGGCTAGTATTTGGAAGCCATTGTCTCTATTTGCTTGGTTGTTGACGTTTGAAAAGGTCATATTCGACGTCGGTTGGTTCGAAACGGGTGTTGCGCCTGCGAACGAGGCATGGTTCACGAGTGTACTGAACAAGGCTGCTGGCATAGTCAAGAGTACACAACGTGGTCTGAGTACCCCACGCCTTATCAAGTTCCAACTATTCGGCATGTTAAAAACTTTGAGCGAGTCTTCCAACAATCGCAGGCTTTGCGAAGGATATTAGGAGAGAGATCAAAGGCCTCCGAATCTCGAGCAAAACTCTCTTAGAATAAAGCTGACACGTTTAAGTCAAGTCTGTAACGCTTATTGGTGAGTGTGACGGAGATACGCATGAGCCAGGCGGTTTCAGGCGGAGATACATCCAAATTAGGCGACTCTAGGCTGCCTCGACACCGGATTTAGCAAGCTAATTATGTGTATGCACAATGAACATTCAGCGGACAGATGCAGAAGAACGTACGATTCCCATACGCCCCACTCAGCACGACTTGGCAACATATCAGCCCTCTTTAGCATCCTTTGACAGAGAGTCGATCTGCGAGAGATCTTCAGCTTGACAGCTACTATGTTGGGGATCGGAGCGTTATCATGGCGCCGCTAGTTCTTCCCTCTTCATCGCTTCTTGATAGGCAGAAGCGAAAGCCTACGCGCAAAATA
Organism: Letharia lupina; assembly: GCF_014066315.1. NCBI lineage: Eukaryota > Fungi > Ascomycota > Lecanoromycetes > Lecanorales > Parmeliaceae > Letharia > Letharia lupina. Next base: position 61,854 of record NW_023502990.1, on the reverse strand, counting down.
CACGATCATGATTGGGCTGGCTTGCATAAGCTTCATGTACCTCGCACATGACGACTGTCAGATACTGGTTATTGGCCAATCATCTTGATTTCTCTCGCGAACCGCCGAGATTGATAACGCAGTATGAACTCCTCAATTACCCCGTATCGCTGCACGTTTGAGGAGCTTTTCCTGGAGAAGCAGATGTGCAGGATTATCAACGCAGCTTTATGGCGCACGTCATTGGCAGTATGGTTATCCACCTTTCTCCACCTCCCCCATCATTTTCCTGCTCAGACCGCACCGTCAATTAGTCATGTTGTAGTTCATGGCAAGCTTGAACACGGTGCGTACGCAGCAAACTCTGACTACTACATTGGTGCACTATAAGCCTACATCATGCGCATCTGGAGCTTTGAAGCTCTGGTTGTAGGGTGTATCGCCGCACAGGGTGTAACTGCTCAGCTCTTGGATCCTACCAAGAACTACTGCTGCCGGTTTGATCACCAGTGTGGGTACCATATGTGCAAATCCTTGATCATCGAGTATTGCAGCTAACGTAGAGCAGCGGTCATAAAGAATGGCATCCTGTACATTTACATGGGGAGCGAGACATTTGTCGACTCTCAGACCTATGGACTTGCTAATGGCACCATCACCGTCGGTTATAGTACTCTACACATCCTTGGCTCTCTCCAGGCAACTCATCGAGCTGATGATAGCAGATGAATACGTGATCAGCGTGAACCTCAGTAACTCATGGGACTGGAAAACCAATATATCCGAGACTGCTTCAAACATCACTGCGGACCCTAGCACTGGCTCCCTGCCTCCGCAAGTCGTTCGTGGAACGCTGTACCAAGGCACCCAGAACGACGACAGCATTTACCTCTATGGAGGGACAACCTCCTATGCAAACACTAGTTTCCCAGGATGGCAGCCTCCTTACCCTTCCACCTACTCACTATGGTCATATGATCCTGAATCCACGCAATGGTCACAAATTGACGTCGGACAATCTGCGCCCTACAGACCCAGCAATGGAGCCGCTGCAGAGGCGGTAGACCAAGGCTTTGCATTCTATTTCAACGGCGAGCTCGATAGCGGTAGTTCGCAAGGTAACGGTATCATTACTGGCACCAACGTTTTCGTCAGCGGGATGGTGGTCATCAATACCACCGATCAAACTGTGAGAAACCTTTCCACAATCCAAGTCAGCGCCGATCTAGCCCGGGCGCGTGGACGGATGCAATACGTTCCTGGGGTGGGCCAAAAAGGAATCCTGGTCTTGATCGGCGGGAGTAGCTTCGAAGCTAATCTGCTTGACAGTACGGACATTATCAACCTTGTATAGCATACGACCTCTATGGAAGAGTTGCAATAGGCTGACCTGTTCGCCAGTTACCAATGACCGAGATTGATGTGTTCGACGTCGCCTCCATCTACAACACCTCAACACCAGATGGGGTCTGGTATAAACAGAATGCCACGAATCAAAATGCGACTAATGTACCAAGTCCGCGCGTAGACTTCTGTTTAGTCGTTGCGTCTGCTCAGGACTCATCCAGCCACAACATGTGAGCAGTGAAGCCCACCACCTCTGCTATGATGTTTGGCTAACAGGTAGTAAAGCTACATGTATGGAGGTCGAGACGGAGCCAATCCCCCAAATTACTTCGACGAGATCTGGGTCCTGTCATTGCCATCCTTTACATGGACCAGTATATACTCCGGCATCAGTCCTCGGTTCGCACATACATGCCATCTGGTGGGCAACCGCACCATGTTGACCGTAGGTGGCGTCGCCGCTGCGAGCCAAATGCAGGGGTTGTATTCTGCAGATCCACCAACTTGCGATTGGGAGGTGAAGGGCGTTGGGGTTTATGATATGTCTGATCTGGTTTGGGGCAGCGTCTACAACGCTACCGCTCCTGCATATGAAGTCCCGGACCTGATCATCTCCACTATTGGTGGAAGGTAAGTCCCCATTTGTGAGACCAACAAGCTGCCCATCGAATGCTGACGCGATGGATCACAGTCGTATCGGTGGCGCTACAATGAAGATGCCTCCGTCCAATTTCTCCCAAAACGGCCTTGCTCTTATTTTTGGCCTCAATTTAGATGACAATACAGAAGCCCCTTCAAACACAGCGCACAAAAAGACCGCGATCATAGCCGGTACTGTCTGCGGTGTTGTGGGCTTGGCTAGTCTGGTTGCATTGGCAGGGTACGCGGCTTGGCGGTGGCGCAAGGCGCATAAACATCCTGAGGAGCAGGTGTACGAGAAAGACGTTTGCTCAGATGTGCATGGGGGAGTCGTTGAACAGGTTCAACTGCAACCTCACTCGACAAGTGAACAGCCACGATAGTATGGGCCCCCATGACCGGTGTACAGCGGGTTCTTTGTTCATGTACGGGTAAATCGGGTCTTGAGGTGTCTACGAGTCTCAAGCGCGGTTGCGTTTGTTAATGCTAGATCTTGTGTGAAAACCTTTGTACGTGGACCTTCTGAGGGGATTCTCTACTATCTACTATTTTAAACAAGTCCATAATGTCCCGAAGAAAGTCCTTATAGAGTTCCAACCAACAAAAATACGGTTTTGATGTACAAGGTCTGCAACCCCTCTGCTCCGTGTGAGAACCTGGGTCCCGAGCTTTTTCTCCCAGATCCAGGCGCCAAGAACCCTACTCCTGTTCTGGCCTAGCACATATCTTCCGTGCATCTTTTTCGCCTTGGTTGTCTTGTACTCTAGACCAGTACGGTCTGGCACATCGAGAGGCAGCGCTTTTCATTGCCATTGCCAGCATGATCACGGTTTCATTGGTCCCCCCCAGTCGCCAAAGAGGTTCTGGGAGCATACTCGAGGCCGTTGGTCCGTTGGTCGAAAGCTTCAGGAAAGGACAGACTCAAAGAAATGGACGGCACATGATCTCTATGTCAATGATCGGCGAGTTGCAAGGCTACAAGGACAAGGCGATGAGAAATGCCGTAGCTGGAAAGAAGATTCAACTAAGAATGCATGTTGCAGAAGTATGGAGCGCTCGGAACACCACGTGCATAAATGTGCTGTTGTGCGAGGCTGGTCGGTTCCAATCTATCGCAACCACCACCCCAACCAGCCTATGCTGTGCCCTCATTGGCCGTCTAAAGATACGAAACAGGAGCATTGATCAACCACAGTTGGAAAAGATCTGCCGAATAGAGTCTTCGTTAGTGACCACGGCAATCCGAGTGTTGCGATCTTCCAGCTCAAGTTTGCAGTGGCTGATGCGCGGCTATATTGGTCTGAAGACGACGGTAGACCTGAGTCGCAAGCATTGCGAGGAAAATCTATACGCCCCTATGCCCATAGGACCAAGATGTCCAAAAACTCGGGAGTTTCTCTGAAGCAGATTCGATTCTCCGAGTCTCGAACGGCAGACTGGGAAAAAGAGATGTTGAACACTAGATCTACTGAAGCCCTACTGTTCAACGCTGTCTATCTGACCTCGAGACCATGTTTTACAGTAATTCAAAACGCTTGCTTATGAACGAAAACTCTCCTCGCCAGACCCCCATCACAAGCCGGAACAATGAACAGCATTTTCCAGCACCGTCCTTTCAGACGACATCCTGCGCACCCTTCTCCGCCAATACCGGCGGAAAGCTCGTCATCGGCTTCGTCTTCGCCTTCGCCCTCAACGTCGCCCGTATATCTTCCGTGCTCTTTGCATTCCACGCTCCATAGCTCAGTGAATACATCAACCGGTTCCCTTCCGTCGCGATGAAATCTTCCGGCTTCGGCGGCTCTTTGGAACTTATCACATTGATCTCGTCCTCAATCTGTTTGCAGTACCTGTCTAGCGGGAGATCATTTTCGTCGTAGCCGAAGGGGTCTTCGATCTCTCGGCCGATGGCGGCGATGCCCAGGATTATGTAGGCGCCTACGACCGTTCCGGGGATCGTGACCCAGCGCAGTGAGTCCCAGAGTTGGAAGGGCAGCGCGATGACGTAGGTCCAGGTGATTTGACTGATGGCGATGGAGTACGCGACCGGGAGGGGTGTGTTGACAACGCGCTCCGTGCCGGCGAGCACCTCGTTGAGTGAGGCCAGGTTCGCCATCATCATGCCCTGGTGCACCCCGTTGGGGAGGGTCCCGTTCGCTATGATGGATTCCACGTACGCGGACAGGTAGTGCAGCACTTCGAGCGGGAGGTTGCCGAGTTTCTTGCCGTCCTTGTCCGCGCGCTTGATGTGTTTCCGCGGATTCGACTCGAGGAACTCGAGCCCGAGGTAGGAACCGATGGCTTTCAGAAAGGTCCGGTCGGGTTCTTCGACTGCGTGCGCGTCGGATGCTGCACCCGCGAAGGTGGACAGGTTGCCCACGAGCGGCGCCAGGTCGTCGTAGTTGGCGTAGGGCTCGAACCGGAGTCGGCGTTTGAGCGAGACGGCGAAGGCGTTGATGAGGCTCAGGGCGGTCAGTTTGGCCAGCAGATCGGCTTTTCCCGCCTCGGGGCTCCGGTCATGCCGCTCCTCGGCGTGGATCCAGATGTGCCGGGCCAGGTCCCGAGACGTCTGGATCAGCTGCGCCCAGTACTTGCGGCCTTCGACGTAGCGCTCGTAGGCGCTGGAGGTGCGGAAGGAGATCCCCAGCCCGACGACGAAACCGAGCACGGTAAGCAGCAGGCTGGATACCACGAGCTGGTACCAGAATTGCGATATGCACGTTATGATGGTCGACCAGATCGCGACGAAGACGAGGGGGACGATCATCCGCGGTGTGATGCTCCCTCTCATGCGGAGGAAGTAGGGCATCTTCCGGTGCTTCTCGATGTCGAGGGGCTTGCTGATGAGGTCGTCGATGGTGCTGGTGTGGCGGCGGGTCGGGGGCCGGAGCCGTTGGTTCGGGGAGGGCGAGGGTTGGCGCAGGGAGGTCGATTGGGGAGAGCTCGAGCTGGAGTCCGGGTCCATGGTGATGCCGGGGGTCTTCAGGGGAGGGTTGGTCGAGAGGGCGGAGGAGGAGGGCCGCGCGTGGAGGGTTGTTGTTGCGGACATGGTGGATGGGTGTATCGCGAGGTGAGGGTGAAGGGGATGATAGGCTGGAAGGGAGGGCGCGTTGACCTGATCGAATGAGGGGTTGCGCAATAGTCAAATAATGAGAGCGCGGTTTTTGAACGTTGTCGAATACAAGGGATAGTACAGACGAAAAATCCAAAAAGAGCAAAGGACCACCTTTTTATCATCAAAAATCGAAAGAAAACCGCAAACGCAGTATTTATCATCCCATCTATATATATATATATCCATCCACATATATCCCAAATCCCAGTAACCAGGCGGCGCTGTCTCGAAATCGCAATTTCCCATCCCATCTCCATTCAGCTTTCCCCACGTTCGCAACCGTTGAATTTGAATTCCCCTACCTCAGGTACGATACGGCCTCAGGCTTACCGAAGCGCCTTTCGGCCCCCAATCAGGCCCCCCGTGCGCCGCGCCCTTACTACCTGTCAATCCGGATGCTGGCTCGGTTGGTTGCTCGGTTGGTGCGGGGGGGTTTTTGTAGGACCCAACTGAGCTGGAATGGCTGTCAGCATACAACGAGGGGTGAAACGTTTGGACGGTCAGGCAGTTGGGCGGGTTGGGCTGAGGCGGATGAGCGGTGTATTGACGACGTTTTGGGAGATTGTGGACGACGTTGAGGCTGAAAGATTGGGAAAATGGGCCTGTTCCGGGTTACAGCTCGGCAGGGGTGAAAAAAAGTTCGGCAGGGGTGAAGCTTCAGCATATGCTCACTTCACCCCGAATGAACTCATAGCATATGCTGAACGTATCCGTTTCACCCCGGATGAACTCGGGCCGGGTCCAAAATAATGTTGGCACTTTAGAGGGGGATATAGATATATACTATACATATGCCTCAACCGCCTGTCCTGTACGTCCCCCGCCGCGAAGACCTCCGTGATCTACTAATTATATAATAAAACTGTATTAAAAGTAAGCGCGTAATAGGTTCCGGAACTATCAAGGCCGAGAGGTCGTAAATAAGGATTTAAGAAATTAGCATTATACGATAAAAGCGAAGCATATGCTAAGTATATGCTTTTATTGTGGATGAATTACCTCGCGCGAGCCAATGTTGCTAGACTGAATTTAATTTTCTTCACCCCCGATAAGGTGCTGGCATATGCTGAGTGTATCCCTTTCACCCCGGACGAGGTGCATATACTTAGCATCTACTCACCCCTGCCGAACTTTTTTTCACCCCTGCCGAGCTGTAAGCCCGAAAATGGGTTGGGGTGCCCCCGGTCCCTTTTGCGGCACGCGGGATTTCGCCACGTGGTTAGATTAGCGGCTTACTAATCGGGTTTTGCTTGTGGTTGGTGTTGTTTCGGAATAGATATGTTTGCAAGCGATGATGATGAGTAATTGTTAATCATTGTCGACTGTCTCGATTTAATTTTGAACTAGTAGTGTATCTCATATTACACCGGTCTTGTCGCCGTGTGCTTGGCATGCCTTCCAATCCCCCCTCCGCCTCGGATATCCCCTCAGTCAAAGTCAATACCGGGTCTAAATCAACTCAACAGTGAATCTCGCCATCCATCGTCAATGTACAGATACATTATCAGGCTGGACATCGTCTCGCACAGTTGACAAAGAATGACGGATGGCGAAAACGTTGAGGGAAATGCTAGCTTTGTGGCATAGCTAAAGTCACGCAGAAAACCTTACCCTCCTTACCTTCCTCCTTTCATGGAGGTTGTCCGGATCGAAATCCAACTGCGTTCTGGAATCGAAGCGGAGCGTGCTTTTCAAACGAATGGGATCTGGTCGTGTTGAGTGTTGATACCATGATTGTATCCTGAACAAGGCATGACGGTGTTGTACGAATCAGGCGACCTGGCTTCTTTTGGGCTTGAGGTTCTCAAGGGCTTGAACCGATAGGGTTGGGAAAGTGCGGCCGCTGTGAGGGGGGAGATGGGACGGTTTGTTGGGGGAGAGGGGCGTGGTGATGCATCGTCGGGCTTTCAAGTTGGGCGAGGTGAGGGTGATGATGGAGGGATGCTTGGAAGGGAAGGGGACCTTGAAGGTTTGAACAAGAGCTCGGTCGGCGTGAGAAGGAGGGGAAGGGTGGTCTCGAGCCGCCTACGAGGCTGAATTGAAGGCGGGTGTTCTTTCCAGGGGCTTGCGATTACTGTGTCGGCGCAATGTATGCATATCTGAAGCGACACAAATCTCGCTATCGGAGTGAACGGAGGAGAACCATGACTTCCTAGTCTCGTGGGAATGTTTTCGGATTGTGGGATTGTACGAGCACATGGAGGACACGACGACATTGAATAAGCTGATTTGAATTCGGTGTTCCCGGAATCTCGCCGAGAGCCCCTTTGACAAGGTTATCGTTCCACGTCATGGGACAAGCGATAAAGGAATTGGTGGTGTGACTTCGAAGCGATGGGTTTGAGGTTAGGTGGCACGCTTCTAAATGAGTAATCCCGAACAGTTGTAATGAAGGTGTCGAGAGGAATAGGATTTGGAGAATGGGCGTTGCAATGGTTGCTAGCTGTGATAAGATCCCCTAAAAGGTATATAGTGTGAAAGACCTCCGAGTTTAGACCGCAGGTTCCGCAACTCATGCTCGACCATCCGAAGCCTCGCTTCTGTCCTGGCGTGCCACAGGCGTTCGGGCTCGATCGGCCACCACCGTCCCCTCATCCTCACTCCCTTCCTCGGTCCAAACTTCAGGCCTGTGGAACGGACTCTCCTTCATCGACAACATCGCCATCTGCTCCTCCGCCCCCTCCTCTTCCACCTCCGTGATATCCGACCCCACTCTTGGCGAACGGAAGACGCTCTTGTTCGTACGGAGCACTTGCACAATCTCACCGTTTCCAGTCTCCTTGGCCATCTGCAAGGCGGTCTGCCCGAGCACGTTCTTGACGGAAAGATCTGCACCCATGTCGATGAGTTTGGAGACAGCATTGAGCCTGCCGAGTTCGATGGCGGCGAAGAATAGGGATTGTATCATGCTTGGGCTTGTAGGCATGGCACCGGCTTCGATCAGGATGACGGCGCATTCGAGGTGCCGGTTATGGTGCGCGATTTTGAGCGGCGTTTCAAGCCACCTGTCCTTTTGATCGTATTTGGCGTGGTGGTTGAGGAGGATGATGAGGAGGTTGGCGTGGCCGGCTATGGCGGCGAGGTGTAAGGGTGCGCGGTAGTAGTCGTTGAGGGAGTCGGGTGATAGACCGGCTTGGAGGAGTTGTGTTAGGATTATGGGATTGTCGGCGTTGACGGCGCAGTGGAGAGCCGTGTTGCCCATGTCTGGGTCGCAGAAGTAGATGTCGTTGGGTTTGGAGGTGATCATGTGCGAGACTTGGTTTTGGAAGCCGAGGTTGGCGAGGGACCATATGGGTAATGCTGTTACCTGCGGGTAGGAACTTGGGGTTGGTTTGGCACTCTCCTCGATGATTTCCTTGGCTTCAAGGACTCTCATGACATTCAAGTTACCGTATTGCCAAGCAACAGTCCAGGGTGTCCTCCAGTGCATGTCCTCGATAGATGGGTCAGCAGCAGAATCCAATAACAGTTTCGCAACTTTAGAGTTGCCATCTCGACTTGCGTCGTGCAGGGGAGTCTTTCCATTCTTGTCTTGGGCGTTGGCATCCAACCCTTCCTCAAGTAGTAGATGGACGATTGCTTCGTGTCCGTCGATAGCGGCGCTGTGAAGGAGTCCGCGATTCAGGTCATCGCGAATTCCGATATCGGCATTGTATTCGATCAAGAGTTTTACCATTGCTTCATTGCCTGCATCTACCGCCCTCAAGATAGCGGTTCCCCCACCCTCGTGATCCTTGATTGAGCTGTCGGCACCTTGCATTAGTAGAAGCTCGGCAATGAAAATCTTGGCCTCGGTCTCTTTGCGTCCACCTTTCGCAGTAGCAGCTAATATCAGTGCAGTGCTTCCAATTCTGTTGTGTGAGTCAACGGCGATGCCTTCTTGTTCCAAGAGGGATGCAACAACGTCAGACTGTCCTGCAATGGTAGCTAGGGACAGAGGTGTGTTACCGTCCAAGTCTTTTCGGTCGAACTGGACGCCCGGTCGGTCCAATAGAGCATTGACAATTTCCAATTTGCCACTCTGTGCTGCTAGCATCAGGGCGGTACGATTGGAGCGCCATGGGTGTATGGCGTTCACATCCAACTCTTTATGTGCTAGTAGCAGCTCGACGGTCTCGATGACACCGCTGTCAACAGCCTCGAATAGGGCAACGCTGTCTCTGTGGCTATATTGGTTCACATCTGCGCCACGTTCGAGCAGCTTGGCCACCGTTGCGCTTTGTCCTCGCCTGCAAGCGTACATCAATGGCGTCTGCTTGTAATTCGGGTCCGTAGCGTTGACATCCAAATCCCCATCGAGCAGCCTGGAGACAATTTCGGTCAAGCCAAACCAGGCGCACACATGCAGCGCGTTAGCACCTTTACGAATGTCCCATTCAGCGCGCTCTGCAGAACGGAGGTACCAAGTGGCTTGGGTCCATGCTGCAATCTTATCGGTGTCGCTGACGTATCGAAAGACTGCTGCTTGTGTCTCTGCATGCGGTCCGGCTTCGTATGCATGGTCTCCCCAATACAAATAGGCATACTCAAGCAGTGGGTACGCTTTTCTTCTGGAATCGAAATCTCTGTCCTCGTAAATGCCTTCACAAGGCTTAGTGAGCTCTCCGAGACTCAGGTAATGTAGTGAGACACGAGCTATGTCAGCTGATGCAGCTGAAAACCATCGCTCGCGGGATTTGTCAAAGTACTCTTGTGCTGTTCGATGATTGAGTCTCACATTCCTCTCGTTAGATTCGATTATTATCATTCCAGCTGTGACTTCAAGAATTGTCGCCTTGTCAGGTCTGGCAGCCTTTCTGAAACCTGCTTTGTTCAGGTCGACCGCCAGCGCATCCCTGAGTTCTGCAAGACTAAGAGGTCTGTGGGCGTGGACCACCCATTCGAGCGTCTTCCGTGCCAGGGTGGAGGCACGAGTGTTCTCCGACTCTTCGGTGATACGCAGCATGTTGCGCTCATAGAAGCCATCATAACCTTCCGGCGGATTGTCCAAGGCGTCTTCGACTTCCCCTTCGCTTATGCATGCCCTCAATGTTTGCATGTAAAGGCCAGCCAGCGTGAACATGCTATTGGCCTTCGTGACGACAGTAGGGACGATCCTTTCCTGCAGGTCCGACCGCCTGCGGCAGATGCGTCCCAGTCGTGTCGTGCCAAACGACGACTTGGTGAGTGTACTATCACTGTGCTTTGAGTTTCCGAGTCGAAGTTCTATATCCAGCTCCTTTCGAACGTAAAGCTTGATATCGTCTTGGGAAGGCTCAATACTCATCCTCACCGGATCATCTGGTTGCTTTAGAATGTGCTTTCGGTCTTTGCAATATACATCTTTTGCCCTGCAGCTCTGGCAAATGTCAATGTTACAGATTTGACAGCGATAATAGACCTTGAGGGGCGGTAGAAGAGGTGTGTCATTGGTAGGTCTGCCACGACCACAGGAGTCGCAGAATTTCAACTCTCTTGGGTCAGGCTCCTCTTCGATGGGGCGCGAGGTTATCATCAAGCTTGCTTTATCCGTAGGCAAGCTCAAAAGTCTGTCCGCCAGTCTCTCCTTAACGGCCGGAGACGCCTCATCATACGCATCTACTACTATCATGACCCTGTACTCCTCCAACACTTTCTTTAGCATTACTTAAGACAGACGCGTACATAAGAGAGGCTGCCTACCTCTCAAAGTACCGAATCTCGGCTAGAAAGGCTTCATAGAAATCTTCGAGTGTGGGGCGCGACTCGTTCTCCGCACCTGAGAAGAGCCTCTTAGCTTCTGGAGATTGGAATTCGGCGTCTGCATGTTGGAGCAATTGTTTCAGTAGGCTGCTAATCAGATTGTCAAGTGTCTGAGTACTTGATTCCTTGTAATTGAGGTATATGTAGAGGATGGGTACGTTTCGGTTCTTGAAGATCGTCTTAAGGCGTTCAATCACTAGGGCGCAGAGTAGTGTCTTGCCGGCGCCTGGCTCACCAACACATTGTAGCATCCATGGAGGGCCGGATGTCCAGGCATCAAATTCCGGAGATGCTAACAAGCTTGGGGTGGAAACGTTTTGCTGCATGCATTGGTTGTAGAGCTCAGACTGCCGGGCTTGGAAACTGAGTGGGGACAGCCAGTCGATGATTGCAGCTCTTTTCTTCTCTTTGGTCTCCCGTTCTCTCTCCCGGGCTGCCCGCTGCCTTTCCTCTGCTGCTTCTCTTCTGCTCCTTTCCCATTGTTCTGCTTCTTCTCGCCTGAGCCTTTCGGCCGCTTGAGCTTGATCATCACGGGCCTTCTGCCTCTCCTCAGCTTCTTCTCTCCTCACCTTTTCCCTTTCCGCCAAGTCTAATTCTCGCTGTGCTTGCCTTTCTTGTGCCTCTGCTTCTTGGTTCTTTAGTACCTTCCTTACGCCGTCGCTAGCATCAAGGGAGATGGCGAAGTGGTCGTAGGCAAGGACAGACTCCATCTGCTTTATTGATTCACCTATTTTCCCAATGGTTTTCTGAAAGCGTTTCTTGTCGTGGTGCCACCAAAGTCGCTTGACGCTGGATTCGGCGCCATTTTGCGACAAGATCAATAGGCTTTTCTCTGTCTCTTTCATGCCATTTTCTATGCGCTTCAACGCACCAACACTACTGCGATGGGGATCAGGCCCAAGTTTTTCGCCTTTGGCGTCAACCACCTTCGAAGACCTTAGTACTACTCTAAGAGCTTCAAAACGCTCATCGTTTGGATTTTTCAGGGCCCTCTCTCCATGCTTGCCGAGCAACTCTACCTTCGTCTGAAAAGTACCAAGAGTACGGCCTAGTTCTTTCTGTTGCTCTTCGGCAGTAAAGTAGTCGTGACCGTATTCCTGGACTTTCCGAGCCACATGCAGCAATGTTGCCACCGAGGCAATCAATCCTACTACTTCTGCCATGTTGACCAGCTCAGAATGAGAAAGGTCAATGTGAAAGGGTGCAGAATAGCGGTAGACCAAAGCACTCGTGGAAAACGCTGAGCAGTACTTGACTATTCGACCTCAGGGACTGTGTCTCTTAAGCAATGGCAGCTGGTGCCTGACTGATTCGCCGGAGCAGTTCGGAGTATACACTTTGGGCTGCTCGGTCTTTGACTCCAATCATGGTGGACCAGGACTGACTCGACATGGAGTGTTAGGTTGCAGAAGATGCTTTCAGTTCCTACAGTAGTATCAGAGTCTGCACGTGCCGAAATGGGGACTGTAGTAGAGTGCGCCAGGCTGAGCTGAGGCCGAGTACAATGTCTCTGGTTTCTCAGACGAATCTGCGCATCGGTCTTTGCGCATTGGCGCCCAGGCGATGACCGAGGGCGACTTTAGCAAAAAGAACCCTCGTCGTCGCAGTCGTCAAATGGATGAGGATGCATGGTGGAGTAACGATGAGTCAACAGTTTAGGTAATCGGGCCAAGGCTGAGTCGTCCGGGGGCTCGGGTAGTAAGATTTGTGGGTTTGCGGCTAAACTAGACTAGGGCCGCTAATGCAGTCGCGTGGCTAAGGTACAACAGTCAAGTAGAGTGAGTACCTTAGGCTGGGGCTATAATTAACATGTTTATCGACTCAGCAAGGCTTCAAGTTTCGGAAAGAGTGAGGAAAACATTTCTACCTACTCGTAATAATATATTTTCATCCTCAATTAATTGTACTGAGTGATCAAACGAAAACTCTTGATGCTATACAGTATACTAATCATTTATTAGCTTACTGATAATTAAAGTCTTTTTTCCACGCCGTCGAAGCCATACAAGTATAGCACGCCTAACGCTCCTTGTAATTTCATTTCATTTTGGGGGCTGAATTGCCAGGCTACTCTCTCTAGCAGGCAGAATAAATAAAAAAAGAGTAAGAAGAATAATCAGAACAAATAATGACAGGGATGATGGAGTTGACAAAGCATTATTTATCAAATTTGACTGCGGCACCCAAATTCTTATTCAGACGCTAAAATCTCAGCCTGTTCTCATCAAAATGTTTCTTGCCGACTTATCTTTTTTCAAACAAACATTCCTTCATCATTCCTTCTTTTCGCTGTGCTTGCGCGTTTGCATCGCATCTTTTGCTACCATGTTCACCCTCTTTTTGGTTCTGCGGGCGGCGGCATTGCTTGCATTTCTATTACCAGTGGACGCATATCCTAGAGTCTTTCCGCGACAAGCGAATTCCACAGGCACCCCCTGTTATCAAATTTTCAATTCTGACTATGTCTTGTTCCTTGCTAGCGATGCCTATAATTGTTTAATCACTGCGCCTTTCAACGCGACAGTTGCCAGCGGACTGCTTTCATACTACAAGGACTTACTTCAATTCCAAAGCACACTCGTATACCTGAAAGATCCACCCCCGAGCTATCAGCAGCCAGCTATCGATGTCTTGGCGAGCCTGGATGCGCTTGAGGGACAAGTGCAGGCGGGTACGTTCACGACCGAATATGACTTTGAGCTTGCCTTGCAGACCGTCATCTACGCCATCCACGACGCGCATGTCTCTCTCTCGGCCGGCATTCTCAGCATCTTCACGTTCGGTAGCCCACTTCGGATTGTATCCGTGTCCTCGAATGGTATAGAACTCCCTAAAATCTATATCCCGGATGACTTGATCGAAGCGGCGCAAAACAATGTGACCTGGATCCCCTCCGCAGTCTCCAGGATCAACGGCCAGGATCCCACAGAGTATCTGACACAGTTTGCGGCAACCAACGCCGGAGGCACCATTGAGCCGAATGCGGACTGGAACCAGCTCATGTCGAATCCTGCCGGTGATGTCCTCAACCTTCTGAGTGAATTCGAGGGCTCAACAATATTCTATCCGGGAGCCAACATCTCATTCGTCTTCGAAAATGGCACGACCTACGACAACTTACCCTGGCTCGCTGGGTACAGTGACAATGTTGATGACGACACGCCTGCTTTGTCTTCTGGCCAGGATCTCTACGACTACTTTGTGCTGGGCATAATACCGACGGATATACCCGCTGCCGCTTCATCCAGCCTATCGGCCGCTGCTTCATCAACTTTCGCCGCTGCGACAACATCTTCGACTGACGCTTCATCAGGCGATGGTCCCACTGTCACGCCTACCCCAACGCCAAGTGCATCGGCTACTCCTTCATCTTGGTCATACGCTCCATTTCCTTCAAACCCGGTCGTTGCCCAACCAAACCTCGGTCTGGACAACGGAGGCGTTGTGACAGGCTATTTCCTCAATGATGGTGTAACGGCAGTCCTCAGCATCCCAAGTTTTGAAGTCACTGGTGAAGCAGTTCTGTCCTTCTCAACCACCATAGGTAACTTCATAAGCCAGACCAAAGCAGCAGGTCTCACGAGGGTAATCATCGACCTGCAGAGAAACCAAGGCGGTAGCGACCTTTTGGCAATTGACGCTTTCAAACAATTCTTTCCATCCATCGACCCTTTCACTGGAGCTCGGCTTCGCGCCAATGATTTTGGGGATGCCCTTGGCAACACCTTCACGACCTACTACAACACCCAGCAGATAAACGAGACATTCTACGAGGCTTTGTCAGCAGATATATGGGTCGCGTCTGTCTACCTCAATGCTGCCACTGGTGCCAATTTCTCATCATGGCCCGAGTTCTTTGGCCCTCATCCCGACCACGGGGATACTTTCACCACGATCCAACGTGACAATCTTTCCAGCATCATCTTCGACGAAAACGCCTCCGACGACTCGGACACCTCATCTGGAATCGTCATCTATGGCTATGGCAACCGTTCCGCGACGTCTCCTCAGCCATTTGCTGCCGACCAAATAATTCTGCTCTCTGACTCTTTTTGTTCCTCATCCTGCGCCACCTTTGTCGAACTCATGCACCATCAAGGCGGAGCACGCACCGTCGTTGCTGGGGGAAGACCCGAGCTTGGACCAATGCAATTCGCGAGCGGCAGCCGCGGTGCCCAAGCGTACTACAATGTTGATCTCGACGCAGATATCGAAGTCGCGCAAATCCTCAACGCCAGCATCACCCCGCTTCCGCAAGACAGCAGCCTTATCGACTTCTACATCAATTATGCACAGATCAATATCAAGGACTCGATCCGAAAAGGGGAAGACTTCCCTCTGCATTTCGGCTACGAGGCCGCGGATTGTAGAATCTTCTACACCACGTGGACGGTGTATAACTTTGAAAACCTCTGGAACTACGTCATCGACGCATTCTTCAGGAATCCAGAACTCTGCGTCAACGGCGCCGCCAACGAAACCGACCCAGTCAGCGGCACCGACGAGACGGGCCCGAGCCCCAAACCCAGCGAAATCCCAACCCCCACCACCCCGGGCGGCGTCGCTGACCTCATACTCAAAGGCATCCAACACGCCAAACGCGACCTCACCAACGCTCTCCCCCTCCCGCCTCGCTCCGTCCCCAACACCGGCCCCGCCTCCCACGACCTCAGCACCTTCGTCGACGACGGCACCCTCCTCAACCTCGACACCTGCGCCGCCTGCACCCGCAACGGCTACGCCTGCACAAACGTCCCCGTCTGCTCCGCCGGCGCCCGCCAGACGAGGCGGCAGTGCGTCCGCACTTGCTCGAGCAACAGTCGGGGTATCTGCGGCTCCGGGGCCACGTGCTTCAGCAATAGCTTCTGCTTGGATCTCAAGAGCGCGGCGGCGCTGCGGCTGTGTCAGACCCCCACGCAGGATGCCAAGACTCAGCAGACGAAGGCGGTCGGTGGCGGGGATGTCGCGTTGCAGTATGCGAGGAGGGCGTTTGGGTCGAGGCGGCTGTAGGGGGTGAGAAGATTGATAACCGTGTAATTATATCTAATCACATTTGTATAAAAGCGGGTGGGTGTTCCCCTGGGTCTCATAAAATATAGCGCGTCCCTCACAGTGGCAAATCGGGCATATCTGTCAGCAGCGAGATGTTGGTAAGATCTTACATACAACCATCCTACGTATACTGGGAAGTGGCTCTTCGTTCATCATTCGATGTCAAAACCTCTTTCAGAGCCATCGTTAGCATTCCCGCCCGCTTTCGTCCCTATGTCGCATGTCATTGGTGGTGTATACTTCTCCATGTATACCATGTCTCACCTATGGATGGTATGGTTTACCATGGTGAGTATACTCCCTCAAGCAGGCGTATCGCCCATCCCGCGGGCAAATCCACACCAATCGCATGTACCTTCCCGTGGACATCGTCGTCGCCTATGAACATAACATCTGGATCATGGGAATAGGAGATCGATTGCTAATATTGCTACTTGTTCGACTTTTCTTTACCTCCTTTGCTATCTTTCTCGCTATCCATGATAAATCAAGTTATTGCCCTTGCGGATGGCCCATTGTTCCTTGATGTTATATCGCTGTCGCTTAGTATCCTTCTCTACTTGCTCACGTACTCTAAAACCCGGCTGAGTGTTGAAATTCATTGATGAGATGTTTTGAATGGTCAGAGTCCCCAGTTGAAAGATGTAACCTCATTTACACATAGAGGCCGAGATATAACTCGGCTTTCGGAATGATCCGGCTAGGATGTGTAGGCTAAAGTTGGTAATGATATAGTCTGATAGTGGTCATTCGGTCACTGGAATACCTCGGCCACAATACAGCCCGCTGACCGATAACTCGGGCTCAAACAGAGGCTTAAAGAGGCTGTCTAGGTTATAGACACAGAGGGAAACGATCAAGTGGATATAGCCTCAGATAGTGCTGGACGGATGTGGCGACAACATGGGATCTATGGGCGGTTTTTTGTCCCCATGAACAAGATGTTTATCCGTGGGCGACGGCGAGGTCCATGGGAAGGTCCATGCGTGTGGTGGGTATGTGCCCATGAGATGTGCGATACGCCCCCATGAGGAAGTATACTCCCCATGGATAACCATACTATCCATGGGGGTCAGGTATCCATGAATGAGATGCAACATGTATATAGCTATTACTACTCTACTCGAGGTCTATGCCGTACAGGCAGGGGATGCTGTTTCTTGGCAGTGGAGTACGGTATACCTATGTCTGTTCAGGCGCTGCTGACCCCGGGCGTTGAGGCGGCGCAAGTCAATGGGTTACGTAGGTCCTATGTGTGCGCTTGTGATTTAGTGTTATTTGTTTCAGGGGGAGAGAAATCATCAAGGTTTCATACAAGCGCTAGCGAAGAGGTTCGGGGATTTTTTCGTCACTGTAGCATGCTCAAGGGGTTTCGGAACGACACATTGGAGGAGTCGCTCTGGCTTTATAAGAGCCTTTGGCTCAAGTATTTTTTTGTCACTACAACGTGCTCAAATGGTTGTGGAACGGGACGTCTGAGGAGTTTGTCTGGCTCCATAAGAGCTTTTGGACGCTGTTGTAAATTGTACACTTGTTGCATGCTCCACATTTACATCGTCTTTGTTGAATTCGTTGCTCCTCCTCCACCGCTGTTGTTGTGCAAATATTGCGTGAGAGACTAGGCTGGAGTGGCATAGCCAGCAGGGGCTTTAGGGGCCAGCCGGAGCTGCTGTCATCGTTCACCGTCTTCCGTAGAACTTTACCCTACCATTCCCGCATAAGGATTGATACCCTCACTGAACAGGAAGTCTTGAACCATCACATGGAAACCTGGCATCGCATCAAAACCTGGCATCGCCCCCAACCGCTCGGCTCTATGCTCAATTCTACAGAGCTGCCTTTCGCTTATGTGGAAGCTATCTAAGCGGTGCAAAGTATCCTTCATGGTATCCATTAGGCGCTCCCAGGCTCGGGGATGCGCGTATGGGAGCCCCCGAAACAACCCTTGCTCCTCCATGAAGAAGCCTTGTAGAGATAGGTCGCGTAGGTCTGGCGAGCTTCGGAGGAAGGCACAGAAATCGTCTTCCCAGAACGTGATATTCCGAAGGCGCAGCGTGGAGAGCAGGGGTAGCTGGCAGCCGCCTAGTAGCATCCCGAAGCCGGTGCGGAACTCCTCGGACGTTCCGTATAAGTCAGAGGGCCGTCCGGCACGTACGAAGCCAAGGGTGAGAGACTGTAGGTTGGAGGCCGCGGACAACATCTTGGTGGGATGTTGTAACGCCTGAGACATCTTCAAGAGCGCAAACTTTTTTGGTTTCACGAAATTCACAGCATTGTCCATGCACAGCTCCAACTTCGTCAAGTGTGCCAGTACCCTGGTGGTTGAGAGGAACATGTGAGGGCCACAGGCCTGGACTGCTACAAAGGGTAGACCGCAATTGGCGTCCCTTGGCTCAATGGAGATCGTGTGAACTGAGACATTCGAAGAATTGTGCAATGCTGTCATGATCTCCGCCCATGGGTTCTGCGGCATGTGCTGCGACCCTGCCTCACAGAGCCCGGGATACGGTGGCTCCTGAGCAAAGTGGTCGCAGCCGACAGAATGAACTGCCTGCATCTGTGCTAGAGCTTGTGCATCTTCGCTCTTAAGACTTGATCGAAGCCACTTCCAGAAATCTCTGTAGCTCCTAGGAGAATGAGTTGGAGTTTGTTCGCGCAATAACTGCAGATCAGCCAAGGCATGGCGGACTGTACAAGACGTAAATATACGAGTTGCCGGTGGAGGAAGACGTTGTAGTATTTCGCCCATCAAAGCCTCTTGAAGCCATGAGAGATCTTGTCGACGTCTCCTGTCTGTGATGACGATCCGGCAAAGGCTGGGCAACGTATTCAAAAGATGGCAAAGCTGCACATGCACGGCGCCGCTCTCGTACAGTCTCTGCCGCTCCAATCCAAGCTTGCAGTGTAGTTCCCAGCAACGTTTAGCCTGTTTGAGATGAACGGTGGGATTTTGACATTTTGAGGTTCTTGGTAGGATGTCTATTTGGGAAGAGAACTCCGGCCATGTCATATCGAAATAACATTCCGTCGAAAAAGTGAGCGTTTTGATAGAATTGGGGAATCTCGTAGCGACCAAGTCGGTGATTTCGCGATCTGAATGGCGGGCTGAGACGAAGATGCTGTCAAAGAGTAATGGTGTCGCCGTGTCGTAAAAGATTTTGCAGGCTAGTCGTATCGCCTTCAACGAGCTCTTCGGCAGAAGGCTGAATATCTGCGACAACGTCTCAGATGGTAGAGACATGGTGAACGAGCTGCTCGTATGAGCCTGGGTGATGCATATGATTAAATTGGTACACTTGGTGAAAGACAGACAGCGTCGAAGGTTTGGGGTTGAGGAAGATGGGGGGGAGAAAAGGATGGAGAGAGCAGAAAGTGAAGAAATTTTGTTGACGAAGGATGACTCTCCCAATGAGGCGTCTTCAAGGGCCCGCGAGCCCCAGAAAATAAGGAACACCGCAACACCATTGTACCAGCGCCAATAGGAAACGAATTTATTACGAATTAAATACCTCTAACCTGCCCCCCTTTTCCCCCACCTCCAGTCTGGGAATTGGCTGCCTTCCACTTGTGAAACAGTGCCACAAGTGTCAACGAATGATCAGTTTACCCACATTGCACTAGCTTCAAAGAGAGTAGCGTTATATGCCACCGAGGCACCAAGACCTGCCCAGAAGTTTATGCATCGGCATGCGCTAGCGAAATAGCAATGAAAATTCTTGTAGCGCGTCCGAAAGATGAGACTCACGTTCATGTATGCGATGCTCCTACGTGGTGCCTTAGTGATGATTGTGCTTTCGACGGCTTCCTCCAACCGCCTCCGGAGAACCCAACCGCGTTTTCGATATTAACAAACCTACGATGCGCGACCTCGAGCAATGACTTATTAGAAATGGCAAGAGCATACTTTCATGGTTTGGAGAGCCTTAGAGGGACTGAGAGCGTGTGCAGGTTCATCGAAATGAGCACTGACCTTCATCTGTAACCACCGCCTGTTCGAGGTGGGAGGGATGTTTTATGGTAATGTACCGTCCTGCTTTCACTCTGGGTAATGGATTGAGCTCATCGATAGAAACTTGCAATTTGTACAGGGTTTCATATACCGGTGTTCTCTATGACTACCATAGGCTACATAGCAGGTACTCTAGGCCGCCTTTTCCTACCGAAAAAATTGCGACCTTGTTGCAGGAGACACCATTACTAAAGTACATCTATATCTATCGAAAAAAAATTCAATCGAACAAAATCCCTTGCGTTTTTTCTCAAAACCATGGTCTGCTTCGGCACACGCCTTCTAGTTTCCAGCAGCTCGGAAATTTCGATCCATGGTCAGCTGCTCAGCATAACCTCGATCTCGCCACTGACGGTGACCCAAGCGCCCAGCCTTGGGCTCCGTAATTGGTTGTCTGTTACTGCCTGAACAATGGACGAAATCGGCTCCCGGACTTTACGGAAACTCCTTTTTTATGGCATTACGAAGATCTTTCTTCTGATTGTTTGTGTGTTCTGCATCTTCAAACCTACAACATTTCTCACAATTCAATACACGTCGAAATCTTCGCAGCTAGAATTGCATGAGCTAACCTGGGGAAAGTATCCTTTAATGCTTCGATTCACAGAGTCATGTACGAACCTCATCGCCCATTAGAACAACGTTCAAAGGGACAAGAGCGACAGAAGCAGAAGGGAAAATGGTGGTCTCATCCAAATGAGCGGGAAGAACAGGAACGAAAACAGGCACGGCAGCCGGTCGAACATACAGATGATGTATACGATGTCATCGACGAGGAGACGGAGCGTTCAAACACCAACTACCCAAAGGCCAAAGCTAAGCCAAAAATGCCTGGCGCCGCCGCAGAGGAAAAGCCGAGTCGTCATTGGCCAAGAATATCAGTCACCAATATGAAATCGACTGGAGAATACTCTAAGCCAAGCACAGTGGAGGGTAAGGACATGCGCGCGGAAGGCAAACAATTCCTACGAAAGGTCAAGTCTGCTGTAAATCTTTTTGGAGAAGAAACGGCTGCGAGCTCGGCTGAGACTGCCCCTGAAGTCCCTCGCATTCCTACGTCAAGCAAAAACCCTCCAAAATATCTTTAGCAATAGCCTTTTTCTGCGATGCGCTGACCCCCAAAAAAAAAAAAAAAAACCCCCACCCCCCACAACAAATCCCTCTCTGGCGACACAGCTAAAAGAAAACCCGCGCCCAAACAAACCCCAAACCGAGCACCCAGACCACACAAAAAAATAAAATCACGAGCTTTTTTTTTTTTAAAAACTAAGAGTATTCCAGAAGAGGAGAACTCGCTCCGACAACATCCAACTAGAAATGCAGCAGGAGAGATACTTGCTCTTGCTATTTTGTGTGGGAGATCTGCAAAATGCGGACGAATGACGATGCTGTGCACTTGAATTTCGGATATCGGGTGCCTGGGACGGCTCTGACATAGTCATGCATCATCCGCTGCCTCTAACTGCTACTTCGGGGTACTCTGTCAAGGCCAATCAGCCAGTAACCCTTGTTTTCGTGAGTTGCCCGAGCCAGGCAAGGGCTGCGTTCCTTTACCGTCGGAAGAGGGATGAAATTCCGAGACCTGAGAACATATCACTACTCCACGTAGAATTATCATCGTCTTCTTCCCCCACACCTTTTTGCATATGTGTGAAGACCCTGACACCTAATCCTTCTTCGCTCTGTTTTTCGGCACTTCAGATACTCAACCTGTTGGAAACATGCCAAACCGTCATTCTAAGCATGAGGAGGACCCCTATGGAAGCAATTTGGAAATACTTGACGCTAGCCCGGCCTCTAATAACGACGATGGCGACGATGAATCTCGCCAAAGGCAGACAGTGCGTCAACCCGATCTGGGATATGCTTCGCCGCGTGAGACGGCAGACCGACTGAGTGACACGGAGGATTCCGAATCGCTGCAGTTGGCGATGGAAATGTCAATGGGTTTGGACGAGGACTCCAAAGGCCCTCGGAGGAAGATTCCGAAAACGAGCACTCTAGGGGAGGCCGAGGCAAGCGTGCTCTGGCAGAACGAGGAGGTCTTCGGGATGGCGCGGAAGATGGTCCGGGCGGGGCTTTCGATGGAGGACGTGGTGGAGATGTGGGAGGCGGCTATCGATCCGGTTGACTTGGTGAGGGAGATGAAGGAGAAGGAGGCGCTGAAGGCTGAGGCCGATCGTGGTGGAGCTCAAGGTCGGTTCTTATGGGATGGTTTTGGTGTGACGGGTGGTTGAGCTGAGAATTTAATCAGTGCATCGCGGATCCGACCCATCTCAGCCGCACCCCAGTCCCAGATCGCCCGAGTGGGAGTCTTACGATGAGGATGAGTGGAATACAGCGATCGAAGGACTCGATGTCGACGAAGAGCACTGGACGGACAAGCCGGGGCCTTCGTACAAGAAGCCGGCAGTGCCGATTTCGGAAGCGAGTTTCGTCCGCGCGATGAAGGATTCAGATGCAGGTAGTAAGCCGTACTTTAAAAGAGGTGATGTACTGCGGATCATCGGCCATAGGAGAAGACGGGATCAACATTTCGAGCTGCTTCCTCTCAAATCGCCCGGTGAAGCGGGACGCGCGCTGAGGAGCGATTTTGAAGCGGTCGATCAAGGGGATGTGGATGTGGTGGGAAAAGAGGCGATGACGGAGAAGGAGAAAGACTGTTTTAGGTGTGCGGTGGAGTGGGAGGATTGAGGTTGGGATTTGTGGAGATGGTGAGCTATGCTTTTTCGATTGTACACTTCCGTATCGTACGTGGAATGTTGCCGTCTAGACTGTCTATGTTGGTAGCAGTATTTGGCTGTGATGGAGGCTCTGTACTTGCAGTCTTACTCTGGAATCAACGATCCTCGTTCGCGTTCAGCGGCTCTCCCACCATGAATTTGTTAGTAAGAAGGCGAGGATGGAGAAGGATGACGGGAATTTTAGATTTGCATCTTGCTTCTTCAACTTATATACAACTTCAATAGACCCGTTGCTAATGAGGGCTGTCTTCATCTTGATTGAAATGCTCTCTCGCCCACGGACTTCTCAGCCTGATGGTCTCGCCTCTGTAGAAAAAGATGAAGGGGATCGGCACCAGCAGAATTGCGATAAATCCCAGCAACGAAGACGCCCACTCGTAGTCGAGTTTGTTGTACATTTGCGTCGCGAACAACGGGAATCCAGCGCCCACAATGTTGCGTACCAAGATCACACCTGCGAGCGCAGATGCGGAATAAGTCTGGTAGCTGTCGACGACATAGTTCAAGATACTCAAGATGATAATGTAGATCCCCGCACCGAACATCGCAGATGCAATAACTGGCACGATCCAGTGCACGCTGGGGTAGCTTGTCCAGCCAAACCAGAATAGACTGACTGGAATGAACATAGCGCCAAGACGGGCCATCCACATCCGTGCTTCGGGGACACCTTTGCCGTCATTCTCGGCCACTCGCCGCAAGTAGTAGCGTTCTTGAAGAGGGTAGAACAGAAACGCGATGATAGGTCCGATGCAAAGGCCAAGGAATGCAAGACCTTGTTCCCCGCCATTGAACCCATGGCCTTTTCCAGGACCGAAGACGAGAGGAAATGCTTCGTTGAATAGGTAGACGAGGCCGTACAGGAATCCATTGTAAATTGCGGCGAAGAATGTGATGGGTTCGGTGAAGAGGAAGTGGAATGGTCGGGTAAGTGTGATGGCGAAGAGCTGGTGCAGCCCTTTTCGCTCATCGGCGTTGGCATCGGTGATAGAATCTGCGGCTTTCAGACCCTCTTTTCTCATGGCTTTGCGTACACGTTTGGTCTTCTTTTGTAGAATGATAGTGTGCCGAGTTTCGGGGATTGTAAAGACGAGCAGGACCCAAAAGGCGCCGGTGATGGCCATAAGTACCCAGAATATCCAGCGCCAGCCGGAGTTGAGGCCGATGTACCCGCTCATCACAAGCGCCAAAGGAGGTCCGAATGTCGAGCTGAGACCGTACACCGCCATTGGACCACCAGAGTCGTTTCGCCTCCACAAGTCGCTTATGGTACCTCCGGTATTGGTCAATGGTGCTCCTCCTGCAAAGCCGCCGATGAATCTGCATACGAGGATGGTGCCGATGTTGGGAGCTAGGGCCACTGGGAGTTGGAATATGAAGTGAATAAACCAGGAGACCATGTAGACGGGCTGACGGCCGAAATATTCAGACAACGGTGCAAGGAGAACCGGTCCAACGGCAAGGCCTAGAACGTAGAGCGACAGAGCGAGCGTGGTGATTTCGGCAGAAACAAGGAACTCCTTTTGTATTTCCATAGCTCCTGATGAGATACTACCGGCGCACAGACATCTTCCCGAAAACAATCAGCGGAAAACTAGCATTGAGAAGAGAGAATTCGTTGCATACGTGACGACATTTAGCATACTGGCGAAGCAGGTGATGTACCATTTCCTCCGTTTCGCCCAATTGCGAGGATTATCTCTATCATTCGGCGCAAAGGTCAGATATATTGGGAGCATACCCTCAGGATCTGCCCTGGATCGTGCCAAAGCCTCTTCTTCTGACAGAGCGAGCTTCGAGTCCGGTTTGCTAAGATGTTCCACATCGCCTTTGTCGCTTGCATCTGGAGATGTCTGCAGCGTGTCTTGACCGTAACTCAGGCCCAGCTGCTTCTCCCCGTCGCTTACCATGGCGCTTTGAGTCAAAAGCACTCCTATGTCAGATTGAAGAATTAATATGAAGGAACAGAAAGAAAAGATGCAGACGTGATACAGAGTAGAGACCGAGAAGATGCGAGACTCTCTGGCGCGCTATGATGTCAACATGTCGGGATCTCGGGCGGATCGGAGTTGAGTAGGCGTCGCGTCCGTATGATGCGTCATCCCATCAAGGATCGGATTGAAAATCACGTGCTACAGTAGAGCCTTTGTTGGCTCTTTTCGAAAAGAAAACTGTAAGAACCATCATCTATCATCTGATTTGTGCCATGAACTGATGTTTCCTAAAGAGCAGGAACTTTGAACCCACAATTGTCTTGCTGAGCTCATAGAGAGTGTTATGACGCTGTCACATTGTTCCTTCCCATTTCACCCAGCTCATCCGGATACGCCAAAGTAACCACAATCCTCTCATGCCTCCCCCAGCTTGTCCACCCTCCAGAGTAAAGCTGAGGCAACCCACTCATGGTCTTTAGACATTCCTGGTTCAACAACCAAGCTTTGCCTTTCACCCCTACCCATGATGCTTTGGAAACTGCCCTTCCGGCATGAAGTTCTACATTGACTTGACAAGTGTTATGAACCTTGGTCACTGGTAGCTGATATGGATCTTCGGGCGGTCCGTTGTGGAAAGGGCCTTCTTCCCAACGGGGCCGAGTGGGTAGATGGTTGATTGCGCGAAGGCAGTCGTTGTAGTTGGGCACCGAGGAGATGAGGCTGTATCGACGCGTGCAGTGGTTTCCAAACATGGTTAAGGACGACTTTGCAGATGCCTCCGGGATGAGTAGTCCGATGGAACAGGGGACGAGGAAGAAGAGAGGGAGGAAAAGGAATTGAAGGAAAGTGGACATTCTTTGCCAGCCCTCGAACGATCTCTGCGTTGGCTCAACGAGCCACTGGGATTTTGAAGAAAGAGAGCAGTAAGGTCCGTCAAAAGGAAAAATAATTAACGCCCCTGAAAAGCGGGAAGGACAATTGAGACCAACGCAGTCGCCTGTGCGAAAAAATGCTTGCGCCTGTATGCAATGCAATGCAGTGAACGCACCTTCGTGCGCCAATTGCTTCCTTCTCCGACCAAGCGGCTTATCGCGGGATGAAGGTGACTCAGACCGCACAAATGTTTGCATCGAATAGCAATCACCGACTTCTCCCTAGACAATTAGTAAGTTATAGCTGTATCAATGCTTACATCCTTCCTTCGGTTCTACTCTAGCATCGTAATCAAGTTCGACATGATCCCATAATCCAATAAATCATCAACTCACACTTTGAGTTCAACCTTGCCGCCCTTTTGCAATGCCCAATGGCTAGAAATTGAGTAGAGGATTTTAATTTCAATAACACCATTGGTAGTAGTGGATGAGATGGTGATATGAAGCTCGGAACTGAACGGGCCTCCGCTGTTGGCGGTCACGATTTGTATCACCCGAGTCACTTCTCGTCACCTCAAAATGGGTATGCAAAACCCCGCGAGATGATGTGTGAGGGAGGAAGACAATCAAGCATTGCTTGTTTCTGACGATAGAGACTATACAACCTCTCCTTGTGGCACCCAGAGCAAATTGCTCATGTTTCTTGCATTGATCCGCCACTCTAGCTCACTAGGCACACGATGACCCGTTAGCAAGTGGTTTATCCAGATTGTCGGGAGGTACAAACACAATGGAAGTTCTTTCAATGGTCTACACATCACACCCCGCGACAAGAACACCTACAATCTAGCTCATGGTAGCCTATGATTCAGTCGGTACAGTATCAAGACCGACAAATTGGCTCTGAAGATGGCCGGAGCCCATCAGCAGCGCGTGAGTGTTGACGAGGAGAGTGGGGCGCTTTGGGAAAGAGCTGACAGTGAGTCTTGTGCAGGACCAGTCTTACAAGACATCTATTGACGCTTTGACAGTGGAGATTCTCCTTCTAGATGGCTATGAGTTGGCTTACTATACCCTGAGAAGAGTACACGATGGCCATTTGCAGTCCTTTTTGCCCGTCAATACCGGTGCCACATCAGTACAAGCTGTACCGATCGATGCTCAACTTTCAGACATACAGGCCCTAGAAGGTCTACAAGCCAATCAAGAAGGTCCAGAATCCGGTTCGCTGGAACCGATTTGCTTTTCAAATCACGTACCAAACGAGTAGCTCTACAACATTCCTGCGGACGAAAGGCATGCGAACCTTACCCACACAGAAAGCAGAGCTTATGGTCTACGCGACCGAAGTCCGCCAAAGATTATTTCTCGGACTGCGTATCGAAGAATGGAAGTTCGCAAGCGTTGCGCTACACGGACCACTGCAGCATGACGAAGCGGGAAGCCGGTATACATTGCCGCAGTCGAGCTAGCCGTGAGGTCACGAACGTGGATGTGGAGGGAATGATGCCCAAGTGGACACGCATGGTCAAGGGCCCAGGTTTGAGGAACTTAACGATGCCTTGTAGGTCGGACCAGCATACAAGCAACTCCGTTCGGCTCTTCATGAGGAAAAGAACCCAAAATTCTACATGCAGTGTGCAGGAACCCACACTGGCTCAAGACGGACCACGTATCGAGACCAAATTCGTGTTCGGAGCGGAGTACGCTACCCTGGTGACCTCAACGAAATCGTGCTATGAAGAGCTGCTGACGATGCAGCATCGCGCACGAGAGCATCGAGACGCCATTTCCTGAAAATCAATCCCAGTCAACTGTCTTCGATGCTCATCATACCTCCGTTCGACCTACCTCCTTCCACAGCCAAGCATACGTTGCTCAAACGCCAGAGTGGCAAGTAGCCCGGGTAAATAGTCCGTGCTTGGACTCCTCTACGTCCACACCCAACTACAATGCGTGGAATATCCGTTTGCTTGTTGGCTCAGCGGCAGAGCACGCAATCATAGATATGAGGGCCACTGCGCCCTTCGAGGGGCAACCCCACGAGACGCAGACCCCAAAGCGTACCAACGGTGACGGCCTTGACTGTTTTATAGATCGTCGCTCATACTTCTCGCCTAGATCTGCGGCACGCGGCTCACCGAGGTACGCCGAATACATAAACGAATGATATATGATGGAGTAGGGATTGCCCGTCTAAGCTAGCGTACACACTCGCAAGGACTTTGGCATTGGAACAAAGGGAGTACACAGGAGGATGCAATGCAAGGTGGGCGTGGTTTTGGCCATCATTATTGTGGTTTAGCCACGAACTATCCTTGATATAGTCTCGTCTGACCACCACTTTCCAGTCGCACCTTAAGTTTCGGGCGGAGATGGTAGCCGAAGGAGAGGGAGACAGGAAACGCCACGACGTCTTTGCATTACTCTTGAAATCCTTTGCCTTCTAGAAACCCATTCTTCTCGACCTCCAGTCGTTGAAAACATAGAATTGCTATGTGGAACAATGTGATTCAAACAAAGATTCCACAGCTTTTAGACCAAAGAAACACGACACAATGCACGAATCGCAACAATAGCCTTTCATGAGATTCGCTTCACGGTGTCTTGGCCGCCGGGACCAACAAAGGAGGTACCGTGGTTGAAGTGCTAATAATGGCCTTTCGAAACTCCTCGTCCATTGCATACAAGTAGCTCCGTGCGCCAATATTTAAACTCCAGGTCTCCTCGGCATTCTCAACCACCAAGTCGGCTCGCAAGCACAATAACATCCTTCACTCGAGCCTTCGGTAAAACCCCTACTTCACGCAATTGCGAACAGCAAGATGAATTCTAACGGTCCAGCTCAGACCTTTGAGACGCCCTTCAACATCTCCGACTACGTTGACTTCGACTTTGACGTCGAGGCCATCCGACAGAGCGTCGATGTTTCTTCAGAGACTTCAGTGGTCGAGCCTCTTCAGAGACTGAGTATTTGCGACCCTTACGCTAGTATTATTGACGCGGTTGATGCAGACTTCGCTGGCATTTTTCAGCTCCCCGACGGCAGCAATGCATTGGATGCTGGCTTCAATGCCACTCAAGCAGCTTCAGAAGACGACGGCGTACTTAACGCTCTCCAGGCTCCAACCACAGGTCCCATTTCGGCCGTTGGCTTTCCTACTCAGTCAGGCCCATGGAAGTCCAGAACTATTGCCGCATTCGACAATCCCATCGAAACCAATGCTGCGTTTGGTGATTCTACTGCCCTGAACCCTGCCACAGAACATTTGGGCATGACTGACGCTTTCCAGACAACGATTGAGACGCATTCTCCGCTCGACGGCTCTACTGTCTTCGAATCGACCGCGTTCAATCCTACTGTTGACCCGGCTACTCTAGAGATACCATGCCATCCTTCAAGTCCGGTATCATTCCCCATGCAGGAGAAAGCTAATGAGCGGTCGACTGCTGCGCCAGAGGTTGTGCAAAAGCCATCAAGGAGGGTAATTTCTGCCCCAGAAACTCAGCGGGAACCTTCAAGGTGGGTTCCGGCTTCTCCACGGCTTCAAGAACATCTCAATAAAACGTACGCCTCACAAATTCTCCAAATATGTACCCAGCCAAACGTACCACCCATGCTTTACTTTCCTATGCAGCAACAGGTTGGCCCTCTGCCTAGCGATCCATATTCGCAGCGCAGTATTCCTACTCAGTATGGTTACTCGCAGGTGTCGCAACCAAGTATGGAGATTTCTTCGATTGAGCCATCTTTAGTTATGGCGCGAAACAATGGTTTGTCTCCTCCGCAACAATTGTCGAACGGAGTGTATCGCCCAATCCCTCCAATTACTGACCAAGATGCGCCAAATGCTGAAGATTTGGCATTGACTCCGACCAAGAAGCGTGCCCTCGATGCCAACGAACATGATTCCGAGTCAGCCCCAAAGCGAGCCAAAACTGCTGAGGTCGAACCATTGTCCACCGTTGCGATGGATGATGGTTCCGATGATGACGACGAGCCAGTGAGAAAGCGAACGCGGACCGCTCGGCGAAACCCATTCTCGACCGTTGCAAAGGATGACGAGTCTGAGGGTGAATGGGATGACAAGTCTGAGATCGATCCTGATGACGAACCGGACGAAGAGTCTGAGGATGATCCTAACGATGAGACTTACGATAGCGATTCTTCAGGTCTCTCATCAGCCCCTCCATCTCCAATCCTGCGTCCCACTGCTGGCGCGCAAAAATGCCCCTCCACACTTCTACCGCACCATTCAGTCCTCAAGGAGAATTCCCAATGGCACTATGAACAGGAGCAGGAGTCTAGACCTCGCGAACAGCAGAGAAAGCAATGGGTCCGTCGGCACGCAAACAGCCCCGGTGCTACGGGCAAGGCTCCCAACCGAAAGATGCAGACCTTGCTGAAAGAGATTGAAGATACCGAGGGATTCGCAGAAGCGCAAGGTTACGAGGTTAGACAGAGCGTGGAACGGGTCTCCTTGCCTAGAAGACCAGTCCGAAAAGGGGCAAGGAAGAGTTATGTTGGACAAGAGTAGGGGTCTGGACATAGCAGAAGAGATAGTATCCACGGCGTTTTTGTGTCCTCTCTTGCTGGGCTTGCCTTTGACACACTGGCGCTGAAAATTTATTTTTTATAATGATCAAAACTCCAACTACAAGAAAGTATGCTGAATTTTCGATTCTAAATTTATGTACAAGCACTCAATTGCCCCCCACAGCTTTTCCTATGAACGTCGCCTTGTTTTTGCTAGCATTCAATTTGGTAAAGAACGTCTTCGCAGTATCGTTCCATTTATGACCTAGTGCTTCAAAAGCAGATGGAGCCATCGAAGACATAGTCCAGGCACACTTGAGACTTTAGTGGCAGGAGTTCCTTCGTATGTAGGAGAGCTCGATGGGCAGTGAATGCAGATCGAAAAGAGAGGGTCCATAGCTGGTGGATTGTGGTCTATGGCGTTCTCTTCTTTGCGTCAGCCAGGTGGATGGTTTAGCAGTATCGCTTCAAGGCTGGAGCCTTTTTCCGGAGGGGTTGGGTACACAATAGATTAACCATATAGTGATCTCGTTCATGAACAATACGCATCACATGCACAAATAGTGCCCACATAGGATACAAATGAGTGGTAAGGCTGTCTTACGCCTGGGATAGCAAGCCTGATCAAGCAAGATAGAGGCCTCAACAGGCATTTTTTGGAACCCTAGCGCCAGAAGACTCCCTTGACTATGGCATAGAGATGGAGATGACGGAGGCTAATCGCCCAGGGAGGCTGAAATTTGACAAATGGATCCTATCTTTGACGCGTTACCAGAGTAAGCTCGCGGCATGGAGGAGACAGTTGTCTCGACTTTGTAACATTTCTGCTCTGGCTTGGTTGTATGCGAGAGACGTTCAATTACGAGAGCGAGCCATTATTTAACTATACTTACACTGCGGACTTTGCAAGTGAATGAATTAACAAAACGCTTGCTCATTAGTATTAATTAGTATAAATTCTTGTATAGACCGCCGAATTCAGATAAACGCCCAAGCACTCCCCCCGAGCCCAGGGAGGCTGAAATTTGATAAATGGATCCTATCTTTGACGCGTTACCAGAGTAAGCTCGCGGCATGGAGGAGACAGTTGTCTCGACTTTGTAACATTTCTACTTTAACTTAATTATATACGAGAGACATTCAATTATAAGAGCGAGTTATTATTTGACTATACTTACACTGCGGACTTTGCAAGTGAATGAATTAACAAAACGCTTGCTCATTAGTACTGACTAGTATAAATTCTTGCATGGACCGCCGAATCCAGACAAACGCCCAAGCACTCCTCCCTAGCACTGGGAAAACAACTTTTTCAAGAGCCGGTAAGCCTACTTCCTCTTCAACGCATTCTTAGGAATAATGCCGCGGTCCGCCAGCTGATCAAACGTCGTGAGTACCTTCTCCGACGGGTGTCCCTCCCATGAATAGCGCCTTTCCGCACGCATGCCGCGCTGCTTGTCTAATCTCTGGTACGTCTGATACATCTGAGCTGCTTGACGGTCGGACCTACGCTCCGGCATCACACTGGCGCGGAATTCTTTCGGGCCTGTGTAGCGCGGCAAGGGGGTTTCGGACTCTCTGGAGCGCTCACGCTCAGGCATCACGCTGGCACGGAAATCTTTAGGGCCGGTGTAGCGTGGGAAGGTGGTTTCGGGCTCTCTGGAGCGACGAACGGCCGGTTTGGACGGGGCGCAGCCCATGTTGGCGAGTTGGGGAGGTTCTGGGAGTGGAAAGTGGGTGTGTTTCGGTTGGAGGTCGAGATTGGGAGATGTGAGACGAGACTTTGATGGAAAAATGGACGTGGAAGGGAAAGAAAAAATCTGTAAAGGTTGTTATAGTGAGACGGGTCTCAGAGGCACTAGGCTTATCTGGAAAGTTCTTCGTGTCATTGTACATTGTGGGTTTTGCCTAGATCTCTGATGATTCTTTGTACGTTGTCTCGATCATGAAAGAAGTAATGTTCCACAATCCTTTTGTCTTGTACCTTTGTACTCCAAGATGGAAGTCGAAAGGGATTGTTCGATTTTCAACGAGAATCCTCTGGCTGACAATGTCTTTTTACTTTTTACTTCTTCCGTCAAGGCTGTTATACTCTGAAACAAAGAGCAGAAATAAGGCACTCTTTATTTCCTCCTTCAATGCTGTTATGCTCTGAAACAAAACAGCAGAAACAAGGCACATTGTCCAAACGCTCAAGAGTAGCAGTCAAAGGAACAGAAATCATCACTGGCGCCCATAAGTACAAGCATTCCCTCAAATGAACATGAAGTATTAACTTACACTCAGCTTATTGCAGCACTGATACATTAAAAAAAATAAAGGGTCCAATACATCAACCGACCACACACTATCCCAGAGCCACCACTCCAACCAATCTTCACAACAATGACTCCGAATGTTCGCTTTTCGCCTGAACCTCTTCTCGTCTACCCTTACCTCCACCGCAACTCCCAATGCTGCTCCTGCTCCACAGTCATGCCAGGAGACATCTGCTTCAACTGCGGCCGACTCAGCACACTTCTCGTCACACCACGGCCACCTAGGAACTCAATCGAGAATTGCATGTCAGCCAATACAGACCCAGCCCTTTCTCAGGACAGGCAAGTCCTCAGATCCAAGCCATTCGGCCCCCAGTATGATCTCATTGAGACGCTACTGATGGCGAAAGAAAACCTGGCGCAGCAATGTTCTCAGCGACGTGTTTTTGATTCGCAACTCACCGAGATAGACGGTCTGCTAGATGCTAGAGGGACACTGGCAGATATCCATGCCCTGACAGCCAAGAACACTGCTCCATTCGAAGAAAGAGCCCCGAGTTCGTCCTATGGGCGTGTTCCACGCTCTTCGAGGACTGTTTCGAATTCCTTCAAAGCGCACTCAATTTGCGCCTCTAGCTCTTGCTCACAGACGCTGCGGTCTGATTCCGTCGCAGTTTCGGACGGCTTGTATGAGGATGATATGCCATATCGCAAAAACCTGGCACGATGGCTGGAAGATATGAGACCTTCTGGAAAGTCTTCAGCTAGATTGACTAGGAGGGGGGTGGATTGCCGACTCAATTCGGCTGGCAAGAGCTGTGAATGGGTTATCTTTTTGTAGCCTTTGGTAACCAAAAAAAACACTTGATGTTTTACGTTATTGGTCCACCCTGATGCATGTTCTCCCTCAAGTGACAATCTTCAATGGATAATAAACAAGCTTAGCAAGTAGTTGTGGCCTGAAAAGTCCTCCTCTGTCACTCCTACCAATTTCCCTAACATACTCATCTCCGCTCGCATTTTTGCACAACCCTGCTCTTTCTTTCGCATCCAACCCATTTTGAAAAAGTCTCATCCTGACTGGACTGGGAAGAAGTATCTAACTCACCTGATTCGGACATATAATGTCAGCGTTTGGCTTCGGGTGCGCAACGGCCCCACACGTAGGATTTACAGAGGCAGGTGGCAAGGAGCTGTGACCGTGTTTTTCACTTTGACCAGGAGATTTGGTGCATCGTGGTACGCAAGCAGTTGTGATGGTAGATACAGGCGGGGACGGAGAAGGAGGAGTCGGAAGTTGGGGTGTGAGCAGATGTGAAACTGGTATTGGACTCGCTCTGAGTCAGTGTTGTTGTAGTCGCCGATATTGAGCTGGGGCATGAGTTGAGGAAAAACAGGTCATTGAGACACTCGCAGAATGGCACATTAGGTTTTTTGAGTGCGAATACGACGAGGGCGCGTGACAATTTTCAAAGGACGGTAGCTGGAGGGGGTGGCTGCTGTCAGGCAGACGGTTTTGGTCTAGCTTAGGTATTCTGTGTATGACGTGGAGCTTTTAGCGTGCTTCCAGGTGCCATCATTGCATTGGCACAAGAATGAGTTCGAGCTGTCGTCAGAGTAGTAGAAGTATTGCGTACAAGCTAGGGTGGGGGCCGCTGTCGAAGCAATGGTGACGCTGGCCGAACCATTCCGAGTCTCAATTCCCCGCAGCTGCGAAGCCTTGAATCGAGCCAACGAGGTCATCGACGGATCCTGTCGCTGAAGGAGTGGTCGAAGAGGTGGTGGATTCGATCATGTGGAAGGCCGCGATGAGTCCTTGCGGCCCGAACCCAATAGCATGTACTGGAATGATAAATGTTCTCATCTGAGTGGAAATGAGTATGGTTGGATTTCTCCCCCAAAAATACCTAGGCTCCGAGACCTATCAGTTATCCCGTCTTCCTCAGCTTAGGGTTGCAGCTCCGTCACAGCAAGCTTCTTGGGATCTTATGCTGTTGATGCCTACTTTGTCGTAGCGCAAGTCACACTGATGAGCGCAATGTCTCTGAGACTCATTGACACCTATATGGAAAAGCATGACATCCGTTTAGCAACTCCTTTAGCTTCGGAATCCTTGGCGCCGGGAAAATTTGGAGTACACATTGAACAAGTATGTCGTACGGGGAACCAGCTCGCACCGCGTTGGAAATCACAAATTGTATCCAGGCTTGATCGCGGAATACAACATCGCATATCAATGAAGCTCCTTTAGGATTCGGCCTGGATCTCCCAGAAGAATGCGTAAAAGTTGTGGTTCTCGATGGTTCGGCCACTGTCAGTGACAACACGCGGAGAAATAGACCTACCGGGCAGGTCAACGCAATATTTCTACGGGCGGGATTCTCCAACTCTTGGCATAGATCAAAGTCGCACAGAAGCGAAGTCCCCAATCCGAAAAGCTGAGGGATTTTTGAGTTTATAAAGGAAGCACTTGCACGTGACAAAACATCAACACCCATAAACTTCTGCCCATAAGACAATGTCTATTGTGACAATTCCTAGCGTTGGATATAATATTGTCCCATCTCAATGACAAACTTGGGTGAGCCCAGAATAGGCTAATAAGATCATATGGGGAAATGATTAAACGGGGATGTGTGCACACAAGCGGTGAACATCTGTGCGCGCGCGAAATAAGATTGCTAACAAATAGAACTACCCTTCTCAGCATAGTGTCTAGTCCACCTAAACTCGCCGTTCACCCTCAGCATCTCACACAAGCCTTCCAAATCACATTGCCGCCGCATTTCTAGCCGAGAAGTCCTGTCCTCAAAGACGTGCCGCTCTCACTCATTAGTCTTATTCAGCAGTTGAATTCGCAGTCTATCTGGCGGTATCCATTAGCGTTCCCACTAATACTGCATTGACCATCATTGCCGTTCTGAGACTGCGCCGCATTCTTGGAGAAATTGGCTCAGTGTCAACACCCCCAATCTCGACCACAGACACGTAGGGGAGCTGGCTGTCAACTCAACATGCTCCCATCCAGGTACGTTGGGAAGGCTGACTCCGTCGACATGACCCTGGATGGTGCCTTTTGGGTAAACAGTCAAACGATTGTCCTTGGTGCCTCGGCCAGAGCCATTTTGACCTTCGCAATTTTGGTATTGTATAATGTGCACGCCGCACCGGCCATGGTATTGTCCGGCGTGGTGTTCGCGGAGACGATCTCATGAGCTTTAGATGCTCGGCAGATACAGGGGCCTAGTAATTGCTTGGGGGAAGGGCAGATGTTTGGGGAAAAAATGGCTTCGAGGAGAGGGGCGGTGAGTGCGGTACGCATGTTAAATAATTGGGTGTGGTGGGGTTTAAGAATTTGAAATTCTGCTTGGGGTTTTGATTGGTCCGTGAAGAGCTGAAGAGGTATCTGTTGGAGCTGGTTGGGGGAGTAGGAATGGATGAGTAAATTACTGTCAAAAGCTTGGAGAGCAGAGACATATTTTGCTTAGTCGTTATGGCCTGAGTGTACGAGAGAACCGTCTGGTAACATGGACTGCCTTCAATGACCACATCAGTAGCCAGCTGGGAATGAAGTTAATACTATCGAAATGAGCAAGAAGTCAGTCCGCCGCAGGAATATAAAAATACATTGGTATCGACAACTGGGACAAATTTGTCCGATTCGGATGGCTTACTTGATATTTGGAGACATGGGAACTTGGTGATCCGCTCTTACAACTTTGAAAAGGTGTCAGCGTGCAAAGGCTGCATGGGACCTTGCATGCGTGGGCCTTTCATACGGATTCGATATTCCAAATTCCTACATGGCCGTTCGATTCTAGCTCGGCAGTGACTAACGAGAAAATTCCGCACAGCTAACGCAACCGAGAGAGTTCTTCAGCCTCATGTCCTGTTGCTGCAGCTTCGATCGATATCCGCACCTCCGCAATCCTTCACACAAGGTCCTTCCAGGTCCATGAATCAGTCTAGATCCGTGGCCTTGATGTCGTATGGGTGCCCTCGATATCGAAGTGATCCACGCATGGTAGATAGGCAACAACTGCAGGATCTTCACCTTTTTTCTCAGCTTTGATGCGATTGGCTTTAGGTGCCTTACATTTCCGGAGCCAAAAGGCGGAACGTAGATTTTGAGAGCCCCACCAGCCCCAAAAATGGGAGTGAGCCAATGAAGTGCAGGTTCAATGGATAGAAGTGCAGCTGACACATGTCTTTCCTCCCGCCTGAATTAAACAATGATGCTGCAGATTTTCTGGCTGAGTATTCTATTCTAGCAACAAATCATACTTAGCCGGTATGGTCAAGGTCCTCCCACCACATTGACATCATGATGCAAGCGGTGTGATGATGACAAAATCACATACATTACACTACATCACCATTCTTCTTGACCAGTGCGGCGGTACCGACACCGCACTATATTTTTAATATTAACAAACGCCAAGAACCTCAGCCGCACTGTATCCGGCTTAGTACCCAGGCAACGACCTGCATAGCTCGCTCGCGTCAATACGAGGCTAGAAGGTCAAACACATGGCTAGACCGCTAGAAGCAAATTGACATGTTCCTTGATCACGACCAAGACTTATGATTGGCTCGCTCCATTATTCCCCAATCCCCGGTCGAGAAGCTGTTATTTTATATGCAGGGGCAGCCTACCAGGCATTTCCCTTCCGTCTAAAATCTCCGCTGATCCATACTTTACGTCTGCTGTGCGTTGGCCCGTAATTTTAGCGACCTCGTGCCTCAGCCTCAAATTCTTGGGGCGTTCTGACGCGAAATTATTGTATGGTCTAGCATGGACGAGGACTCAGCCAAAAGGATTCAGTCCCATTGGGAAGATGATCTACCCTTAAGATTTGGACGCGACACTTCTCTTTCCCAGCGCAGGTCCCAGCGAGTATTCAGCTTCTTCCACATGTCAAACTGGGTGCTGTTCGGCTGAGTTTGGCTCTCGAAGGTGCGGGCTTGTTCCTTAAAATTGAGCGACATGATATATTAGAGATCCGCCATTAATCTTCAGTTCATGTTTTCCTTGCGCTCGCATCACTAACCAGGTTCTCTAGCCACACTATTCTATTTTCAATCGGATGACATCACGTTGTAGCTTGCCTCTTGTACACTTCTACGTTCAAGCACCTACGAGTGGGGCTTCTCCCTCCCGACCGGCCGTCTCTAGCGCCCCTTCTTCGTAATGGGCAACAGAGGAAGACCAAGCACTGGCTGCCAAATCTGCAGGAACAGGAGAGTCAAGGCGAGCAATTCATTTCCCTTCAACAACCACGCTAACTCCCCTACCATGATAAGTGCGATGAGCAAAAGCCAACCTGTCTCAATTGTCGAAGAACGAAGAGGGTGTGTTACGGATATCGTGATCACTCGGATGTGGTATTCCACGACGAGAACGAATTGGCTAAAAGACATGCCTTGGAGAACAAGACCAGGCTCAAAACTCGCTACCACTACATTCGCAGCCCTTTGATGAGGTCATTCGCAGTGGACCCGGATCAGGCTGTTCTTAACCAGTTTTGTGGTCTCTGCGCGCTTGCAGACGGCAGCAAGGAAGGGCGCGACACTCTTCATGCCGTCATTCCGTCTCTGTACGCCGGTGCTCGCTCTTCATCACCTTGCATTCCTGCAATATTGGCCGTGGCGTGGGTGACGTCTGCCCATTTTACTACCGTCAACCAGCGTATGGATATGGCGCGGCGGAAGTACGGGGAGGCGGTGGTAAAACTCCGAGATGCCCTACAGGATCCTCGCACAGCGAAGGCTGATGACGCCCTCTGCACGGTGCTATTGATGCTCATGCTCGAGGTTCGTAAACCTTTCACAGGCTTGTCCTGTTGCCATTGATAATGAATGTCGTGGCTGACTTCCGGGATTCAGAATATGACCGCCACTTCCCAGTCGATGCCAGACCCAATGAAACACATAAATGGTGCCGTTACGTTGGTCAACTTTCGAGGCATGCAGAACTTCGAGAGCGATG
Source organism: Letharia lupina (assembly GCF_014066315.1). Lineage (NCBI taxonomy): Eukaryota > Fungi > Ascomycota > Lecanoromycetes > Lecanorales > Parmeliaceae > Letharia > Letharia lupina. Next base: position 23,655 of record NW_023502990.1, on the reverse strand, counting down.
CAGCAAGGACAACGTTTAATTTTGTCAAAATAACCTTGGTATGCTTGGGGTGACCTGTTCCAGACTATGAATACTGACCTGTTGTAGACGGCCCTTCCCGCCTGGCACAAAACAGGAGGCTTCGCCTTCAGTGATGAAATAGTAGAGGCTGATAAAAGGGCCTGCGCAAGATGCGAATCTCCAGGCCTTTCGGCTAGACTAGGAAACATAGCTTTTGCGATTGCCGTCCTCCGTGGAAAACTCGACAGAGCAGCTCTAGATCATTCCAAGCCTCAGTCTGTATGCGAGGTTTTCCAGCAGAGCCGAATTTTGAATCAGGAGTTGATGGCTTGGCGACTTTCGGTACCAAAAGAGTGGGAGGTATTCTCATTCGTCAGTCCTGACAACCAGAAACAATCTTTGGACTCCGCCAAATTAGCGCGTGCACCAACTTGGCGTGGATACACTGCTTCGTACCCGGATTCGTGGATTGCTAGACTGCTGAACCATTTTCGCATGCATAGCATAGCAATCCAGGCCATTGATATTCGCTGTGCGGACTGGATCGCTCGATATTGCAGCGCTGAGCGTCCGGCATCAGAAGTACCAATACCAGGGGATGTCGCCACCGCTCATGACTCGTTGACACGTTTAAAAGCGCAGAAAGTTATAAGGACGTTAGTTGATGGAATTTGTGCAAGCGTCCCATATCACCTGGACGAATTAGTCTTGAAAGTAAGACAGGACGAGTCTGTTGGCCGTGGTCGGTCACGCAAGTCTTGCCAGAAATTTCGTCCGGGCGAGACAAGTTCAGCAGCTTCAAACGAAAGTCAATCCAGATTGAGAGGGCCTAGGGGGCCGGGTGGGAGCTTCGTACTACTTCAGCCCTTGGTGGTAGCATATGCTGCGCCTGGTATACCAGCAGATCAGAAAAGGTGGATACTGGGCAAAGCTTTGGAAATTGCCAAGCACATCGGTATGGATGAGGAGATGGTTGAAAAAATGCTTAACAAGTTGGCCTCTAGTTGAGCCTAGGTCGTGACCTCCTAGGGCAACAAGTCGTGATGCATCGTCTTTGTGCCTAATCTTGGAAACTCGATAATTCTGTCAACGTACAACTACGTTAGGTTGCGGTAGTGAAAAGCGTGGAATCGGGCCAAGCGCTTCGAGACTGGGGTTCGTAAGGGCCGGCACGGTGGCAAGTATCTTGGCCGGATGCAGCGCTGCAAGCGCGGTGAGCATTGTCCGAGAAGCAGCACGAGAATTCTGCTTGCTGGCTATGGAGTTCCACCAGACTGAAGTGCCATGCCTGATGCTTTGATGAGAAGACACAGCCTTCAGCCGAGATAACCCTCCCCGCTACGAGACTCATCCTTGTCCAAGACGCACGATAATCCACCTGCATGGCATGGGACTATAAGGCTCCGTGCATCAACAATTATTGCCTGCCATTCCAAGTACCCGATGTAGCTTCATCGCATAGGCCCGTTTTCTACAATCGCGTCCGTCAGAGACCCACACCCAGCATCGCCCAAGCCCTCCCACTGAATGATAAACTGCGCACCCTTCCAGGCATTACGCCGCAACTGATACTCTACAACAGAGGGAACTCTCGCTATGTGCCATGTCATTCGTTCGCATGTTCTTCGTTCGCGTGGCACTATGACAAAGATCGACAGCAGACTCGCAATACCTGAACATCCTTGTTACCCGAGAATTGCTAGCATGGAGGGCGATGACTCATTTCGCGATTTCATCTTCGGCTCTTCGAACGTACTTTTCAAGAATTCGAGATGGATACTGGGTCGCTGGAGCCATAGAAGTCGACTGTTAAGGCTGACCAAAAGGTGAAAACCCCGGGGGTCGGGGAAGGCGCTGCGCACTGTTAAGCTTCGTATTTGGACCTCGGTGGTGTTCGAACTTACCCGCACGGAGTCTATGTTTGTGGTATTGGATGATCGAGAGACATTGAGTCGTCGGCCGGAGGTTGATGGTGGAGCCGCTGGTAAGGAGGATGCTGGGAGTTTTAGCCTTGGCGCCGCAAGGCATAGGGTGCCAACGATGAATATGAAGACAGCACATATTGCTTGCCAGGTACCCATGGTTCTTGTAAGATTTTGTATTCCGGCGCGGTGCTCGCATGTTCAGGCGGCAAAACTGGACACCGCTGGTGTAGTTATACAACGGTTCGCATGTAATTCCGTTGGCGCATGCGGTGGTGGTATGGCCGGTCGCTTGCGTGCGAGCGCATATCGATTTGTGCTGTCTCAAGGCTTCCATTAGTCTCAGCGGCGGTACTATGGGCAACCGCAGAGCATTATGGCCGCATCACTACGCTTTACTCAATCACACGCCCCCAGGCTCGAGCTCATTCTTTGGCAGCGTTTTGCAATCGCTTACATATGCTAAAATACCTTGGATCAGAATGTTTGGAAAATAGCTTGGGGGCTCTCAAAACCGCACGAGCAACTGAGGTCTCAGTAAGCTGCCGCACCATGCCCGAGGAGGGAGTGTATTGCCAAAGCGAATGTTATATCTATCTTCCTCCCACGACACTTCGAGAGCTTCCGGCACTCCCTTCTTTCAGGTTGGGAAACGGGATAGATCTCATCTATTGGCAGTGTGTAGTTTAAAGCTGGGCTAGGGTTAAAGACAGACGTTTTTTATCACCTATAAATTCCCTTAGATCGTTGCTGAGTGACTTGGCAGCAACGGTCAGACTCACCAAGGTGGTTCCGAACGCCATTGCGGTCAGTCCTTGCACACATCCCAGTCAGTGCAACGGCGACTTCCCAGAATTTTCTCCAGGTATAAGTATCCTGTCCGCCGATAGTAGTGATGATCATCACGCAACGTTTGTCCTCTACTAGGATGTCAGAAGCACGTGGCGGCCTCATTAGGTTACTGGCGTACCCACCTGATTCGAGAGTGTAGGGTAGAGTGATCGCAGCATCATTGGCCCCGCTCGTAGTTAACTTTAAGAGAGTAGTACTGGCATCCATTTTGTCGACGATGTTCTGGCAAGAATCCAGCAAGCTGGGCGGGTCTATGGTCCCGTAGCATTGTACCTTTGGCTCGTATGCAGAAACAGCGATGGCGAGATTGTTGTCGCCCCCTTGCATCTCATCAGCCCTGATGTGGCCCTCTTTCCTCGAAGTACTTGCCGATAGCTCTCGCAATCCCACCTTGTGGAATTGCTCGGCCCAATATGCATTTGGTGATAATGACGAACGCAGCAGCAGCCGCTTCTTGCTCACTTGCCCGAGCATGCTTCGCACCGCCAATCAGTTGTGGTTCAATGTAACACAGGCCGTCAGCTGTGGAAGATATCAGTAAGGCTACGTCCGTCCGTCCACCAATTCAATGCTATACCGCTTATGAACCGCAGCGGCAGGTCAACATCGAAGGCCCCAGTACCCCGCAGTCCCCATGTACGTGGTGTCTGCGAATAGAAACTCATTTGCCGGTTCGCATCACCGCAGCTGTTGAGCGCCAAGCCCCGACCAAATACGCCCCCGTTACAGATGAATTCCATGTTATCGGGCCTGCTCGTCAGATTCAAGTGTCTCATCGAACTTCCATTTGTCAACGTCTCCGGGAAGATAGTCTCCGGGAGGGTAGTGTCCAAGACCAGCCCGAAAGCAACACATGCCCCAACTAAAGCGACTTTGGGCAAGTGCGTCAAAGCCATGGCATGGGAGTGCAATAAAGTGACAACAGAAACACGTCTTACTTTGTGCGCTCATGTCCAGCTGCGGCAAGGCGCACACTTGTGCGCATGTTGAGATAAAATAGAAACCACGTTTTCGCCTTGAGGGGAATAATGCGCAGCCAATCATCACCAGTCGCATGGCCACATTGCGCACTTTCTAGATGCGTGCCTCGGCATGCTACCCTCCCACATCATCGCAGAGACCCTCGACCGGAGAAAAGGACCCCAGGCTTCTGTTTAACTAATGCGATCAAGACTTTGATAAGTCTCTCCCTTGGCCGAACGTGTGTTCGCGTTCTTGCCCGACCCTCACAGTCTTGGTACATTTCATGTCCTCGTTACTTGAAGGCTTAAAATGCAATCATACAGTAAAGACTGAAAAGCCCGTTTTCTTTACTTGGTCACAATCGGGCTATTTCTATCTTCGCTAGTGGCGGGGAACCACGGCAAGGATCGGGACTGGAGAGAAAAATCGAAGACAACAAAATATACCCACCTATTCTAAATTCAAAAAAAAAAATATATCCCCCTCCCCCCCTCTAAATTTGCGGAGACGGGAAAGACGAGAAGAAGTTACGGGAACGAACCCGAACTTTACCGCCGAGCAGATTTTGGAAGACCCTGCTCGTGTTCTATACCCGTTATAAACCGGACTAGCGATGTTTTTGTGTGTTGATCGTCATTTCCCGAATGTTTCTTTGCTACCTCCGTTCGTACATGAGATGGATTCTTATGCAAGAATGTAGTGGATGCGCTCGTGAATCTTCCAGTATTATGTATTGTTCGATGCTGAGATACACTTTCATCAGTCTTTAGGACATGTATCTGTAGCACAACGACCGACGAAATGAACCTAGGGTCACCGCGAGGGATCGATGCGCGTTTATGAGTAGGATCAGCCGAGAGCCATGTTCTTGTGAAGCTTCGGATGCAATCTTATGTCAATGGAGCTGAGGGCTACCGAGCGCGAATGAAGTCCAGCGCAGATACGTCCTCCTTTCTGGACCCATGCTCGACCCTCCAGTCGGGGCAGGACAACGTCCTCTCTCACCTGAATGAAAATGGTTGTCCGGAAGGCGAATTCACGCACGCGGATCCTAATTAGCTTGGTTCGCAACATTCTTCGCTGCTCAGCCTCGCCTAAGGTAGCATCCTTTAGCCTTGTGTGCTGTGCCGTGTTGCACTGCCACAAACCCCTGTAAGCCCGCATTTTCAGAGCCACTAACGGTCCTCCTAACTTTCTGGCGTCCGAAACGAGTACTTCCTTCTACACCCACTGGCAGGATGGAAAGCTGATGGCAGCTAGGTCTCGCTGTGTGATTGAGTTCGCTAACCTCGATGGACGGCCTTTCTGCTGTTGCTGGAGTAGCCACCGCAGGAGTGCAGTTGTCTAAGTCTCTTTACGATCTCTACACGACGGTAAGAGTGAGCCGCCAGGAGATTCAAGATGTCGCAAACAATGTTTCACTACTGGCAATGGTTCTCGAAGAGCTCGATGGCGTCCTCCGTGATGATGGATTGAATTTTAAGCCGCGGTTGCGGGAAGCTGCACAGTCAATTGTGCTTAGATGTGCCGGTATCTTCAAGGATATCCAGAAACATACTGGAGCCGACCTGGGTCTGAAAGGGAGGAAGTTTCGTGAGAAGTTGGCTTGGTACTTCAAGAGAGAGCGAGTGAAGCCATTGCGCAGTAGTCTCGAGTCTCTGAAATCGACATTGAATGTTCTTCTCCACGTCGTACAACTTGCGAAGAGTACGAAGGGCATAGAAGAATATCCGTGAGCTCACAGCATCATACATTTGATGAAACCAGCTGATCTCATGTAAGAGGAGTGAAGCATATCGGACATTGGTACGTTCGCAAAGAGCGGCGAGGCCTTGTTTGCCTCGTGATCGACAATCGTCATGCGGTTGAGAGATTGAAGCACTTTGAGGACCAGACATCCCAAACAGACTTGGAATCGATTGAAAACGAGCCACCACTTGCTTTTGCTGACATATTTCCGCTTTCGGAATCTATCCACACGCGTGGCCAATCACCTGAGAGGAAGTTTGTCGTGGCGTTCTGGAACCCCACGCCCGGAAGCAATGAGGATCCCCGACGCTCCCAATATCCAGACATCAACAATACACGGACAAGCCCAAGCACACCGAATGGCGACAGGTCTATGTTCCCATCCTCCCCTCGGGAGAACCGGAGTGATCTAGATATGTCTATAGACTCGGATGCAGAAAGTATCGGCCGATCTACCTCATCTCAGACAACGCGAAGGTCAAGGTCCAGATCTAGACCGATGAAGGAGCAAGCAACTTCCCGGTTGATCTTGAACGTCATACCTCACGAGACAGCTGATGAGAACTTCAAGTCCGCACAGAGAATGAGCAGGTCCACACTTCTTAAGGCAAAGGCTGAGGAGACTATAGACACGCTCATGCGCCATTGGACGTATGTCGACCCAAGATACTTTTCTGAGGATGATGGCTCGTCCTTGTCTCCTGAGACTTCGCTTCCACTTCGTCGGAGCAAAGCCCCTCAGCATATCCATGAGGCGAGCACCCCTGGTCCTTACGAGAGACCGCCGAGTCTACATCACAATTCCAGAAGACCAATATCGGATCTTTTGGAGAACAGTGGCTCCGCAAATGAGCTTGATGACAGTCAAAACATTTCGTTGGAGGGAAGATCTAGAACTTCATCTACCTTACCCGCAGGGCGGCGTCGGAATGGCAAGAAGCTACCAAGTTCGCTGCCACTTGCTTCCCAAAACACAGAGGGTGGTCGAGAAACGAAAGCCGAAGGCGCACTTCGCTCACCAAGTGACCAAGGACTACAAAGTCCAAAAGAACCATCTACTCCTGCACCGCCATACCTTTCTAGTCACTCAGGCCGGTGTCTCTCTTGTAGCGCCGTCTCTCCTAGCGGATCTCCGTCCGGTGCAAATAAATATGCAGGCCAGCCGGCAGACGCAAAATCTCAAGAAACAGTTGCAGGAAATGAGGCAAGCGTGTCCATGGACAGTGCTTTCAGGTTATTCGAGAATAAGATGCTTGAGATGATGAAGCGTCCGCCTTTGCAACATGGTACACTAGATACGCAATCCTGCCAGGAAAGCGAGCAGCAAGCCCAGTATCAGCAGTCAATTACCACTGGTCAAGAGGCTGAGCCCGTGATACTGAAAGATTGCCTGGGGAGGAAGTTCGTTTTTCCAATTGACACGTGCAGATCTTGGCAGGTGAGACTCCCTATGGTAAAATAGTACAGGCTCAAGGCTGACCTAGTAATCCATCCTCAGAATATGGAGAACCTGATAAGACACATTTTTTTCCACGTCGAATCCATGAACTCTAGGATCTTACGGGGAAATTATGACATTCTGAGTCCTACGGGTGAAATCATTTTGCCAGAAATATGGGGCGCGGTCATTAAGCCGGGTTGGGTCGTGGAACTGCGCTTTGGAGATTTTGCAAAAGCTGCAGAGATTAGTCAGAAGGATCTCAACGTCGGCGTCATCGAGATGACGCCAGATGTAAAGTCCAGCCCGACTACTCCAGGTTCGCAGTTGGCGAGGGCGAAGCGGCGTGCTTCTTTGAGGACGTGGCTTGGAAATCGCAAGTCGACCCCTAGTGTTGCACTTGAATAACGAGGCATATACACGTCCTCAAGTACGTGTGTATTTATATCTGGGTCAGCGTACCAGTATACAGAGCTTTTCATGGTCCCTTTAAAAGGGATCCATTTCAAGCATTCGGACCATACACGCCTTCAGCTGGAGTCTGAAAGCTACGATGTTGCATTCTTCGAGGTCACGTATGGAGTCATTAGGTTTGAGATGGCGACTGGAGGATACAAGAGGCGCAAAACAGTGTGTGTGCCTCGTTCGATAAGTTTAAAGTAGAGAACCAAAACGTTCACAAATAGGACCTTAAGGATGTCAAATTGTGCACAATAATTCTAGAAAGTGGATAGGAAGTTATTTTTTTTTTTTTTTTTTTTTTTTTTTTTTTTTTTTTTTTTTTTTTTTTTTTTTTTTTTTTTTTTTTTTTTTTTTTTTTTTTTTTTTTTTTTTTTTTTTTTTTTTTTTTTTTTTTTTTTTTTTTTTTTTTTTTTTTTTTTTTTTTTTTTTTTTTTTTTTTTTTTTTTTTTTTTTTTTTTTTTTTTTTTTTTTTTTTTTTTTTTTTTTTTCCCTTTTTTTTTTTTTTTTTTTTTTTTTTTTTTTTTTTTTTTTTTTTTTTTTTTTTTTTTTTTTTTTTTTTTTTTTTTTTTTTTTTTTTTTTTTTTTTTTTTTTTTTTTTTTAAAGTTATTTTCAACGCAAGGTGGTCCGTAATTCACCTGAGATGCTGCGACTAAAACGATGCGTCTGCCGAAGAAGCTTGCTAAAGCTTTGGATACAATATGAACGAGAATATAAATACATATTCAAAACCCCTACCACGCCTCTACCAGTGTGATCGAAGATATACCGTGATATGGACTGCTTTTTAGGGCGAGTAGACTCCCTAGCTTCCACATTTAGGGCAGCCCTCGGTTTTGAGATGGTTCTTACTACATGTCTTCCCCCACAAAGACGGTTTTACATGAATCTGATGCTTGGTGCAGATAACCTCGACCATGCGGCAGCCGCCCTGCGATCTCTTCGGGCAATGATCAGGTTTGGTCATTGTATTTGTCGCCTTTCGTTTGCTGTGCAGTGGGAACCCATACCTTAAGAGGATCAATCGTGACGGTAATGGTGGTAGTAGTAAAGGCTCAACGAGGACTGCTGTTGCAGATGGAAGCACGAAAGAATATTTATGAGAAACCCAAGATAGTGGCATAGGTGTTGTAGGGTCAACCGTCACTCAATCAACTGATACAAAAAGAAAGCCTATAACACTTCCTTGATAGAATCGCAAGGAAGGCGGCATTGACCGTTGAGAGGCTGAAAAACGTGTTTCTGACACCTTTGCCTTGAGGAGAGTGAGTACTTTCAGACCAAGCTTAAGATTTCAAAGAACCAAGTGCAGAGTGTAGACAGGGTCGCAACAGTGGGACTGTGGGTTAGTGGGTCCATTATGAGGCCATAGCGTTGGTGGCTGTTTGATCGACCGTCCATCAATATGCGATATGCGATAGTAGGGAGACAGGTGGCCATGGCGAGTACTATTTGTATGGCCACTGCACCAGTAGTGGGCTCTTCATTCGGATTGTTCTCTTTCAGAGCCATATTATTGTTCTCCCTCCCACCCACACCTATATAGCTTCATTTTTCACTCCAGGGCATGTCGCTTAGACATGGGAGTTTTTCTAGCGCCGGGGGGTCTTTCTGGGCTATTTGCATGTCCAGAAAGGTCTTAGCTGCCCCAGTGTTGCATATGCCCAATCATATATCTACATATCTACTTGTGCATGCGTCATTTCTTGATGATTGACGAGCTCAAACAAGAAGAACAAAAATATTTGATTTGGTGTATCTGGCCGAATCATAACAATAGAACACGCTTTTCCTTCTTTTTTTGTGGTAAGTCCGTAGTGTTATTAACCCTCCATCTCCGTAGAAATTTCGCCAGCTACTTTTCTGCGCATATATCTTCACGTTGAATGAGGCTCAAATCACAGCCGCTTTCCTCGAACATTCAAAATCATGGGCTCCGACCATAGGAAAACAGAAGGTTTTGCTCTGACAAGCCCACCGTCTCCGGCAGCGCAGAAGGCGGAGATGCGCGGGGAGATTCCCAGCTCGCCCACCTCGTCCAACAAGCATTTGTTGGATCAAACTCTTCTACCACCTCCTCCTCTGGAGGTTCACACACCTCAACTATTAAATGTGATCGGGAGCCTTACGATGTGTTCAGTGAGTTTGTCGGTAGACTCTGCCAAAAGCTATGGCCTCCAAAGAAATCCATCAAGCTTCGTATCCTGAAGAGTAAAGCTGCCGCCCGATTGCGCACGAATAGTTTCTGCGGCTCTCTTGTCCCCTCGCTACAAACCCCACTGATAGAGCGGCTCCCGGGGGGCGATTACAACCGCATCACGGGTAGAATATTACCCTCATCATACAGCGTGGACAGTCGCAGGCTGATCCTTCGAGTACCACGAGAGAAGACAGCCAGACCTGACCGGGAAGTGGCCACTTTGAACTATGTGCGCGAGAGGACGTCAATACCTGCGGCCCAGGTTGCGGCGAAGGACTTCAGCAGTGACAACTCACTGAAGAAACCATACTACTACAGCACCGCATTGCCGGGACTGATATCAATTTGGTATGAAATGATCTCAGCTATAGCCAGCGACATAGTGTCGCTCGCAAGTTGGGCGGTGTAATCAGACAGCTTTTGTCGTTAGAGAGTTCAGTCGCCGGCGTCCTTGAAGCACAAAATGATGGTACAGAAAAGCTGCTGATCGTTCCATTCGAGCTACGGGAGAGGGATGGTTATGGTGAGCTTCTTGAAGGCCCGGACGCCAAGAAACTTGTTCGCATTCAAGCTCTGCCGTAGAGTTGTTCGAATCCTAACTCACTCGTTGGTGCGTATGGTCTGTTGCCGGACAACGTGACCATGATCCAGACGTCAAGCTCTGGAATGCCATGCTCCAAGCTCTGCATGAAGAATTGCTGTGCCACGTCGACTTACACCCTCGCAACATCATGGTCAAACTCCAACCAGACAATTCTCTTGAGGTCACAGGGATTTTTGCCCGGGACGAGGCGGTCTTTGCACCAAAGTTCGTGAACTGCGAGCCATCTGGGTGGCTATGGGCCTACAATGTCGATGGTCATGTTGACGAGGATGGCTCGCTGCCTTGGCCATATGAAGTTGAAGGAGCCAATAACTTGCCTTTACACCAGAGCAACAAGAGCTCAAGCTTCTCTTCGAGGAATGTGCTGGACCTGAGTACTCGCGTCTGGCGTATGACGAGCACTTTCGACTTAGCAGGGAGTTGTTCCGGATAGCAACGCTTGGCTTAGAGGCGAGTCATCATTGGAAGGCGGCTGAGAGGATTCTGAGGGAGTGGGACATGCTTTGACACAGCCACGGTAAGGAACATCTGTAAGCCCACGATTGCTATACCATAGATGTCGAGCAAACGCATGGTAATCCTATAGGGTTCATTTCTGATAACGACTTTGAAGTCAGCACGCAATACGTAGAAATGGGGATACTATGAATCTGGTTCAATACAGGTAGTTTCAAGAGAACTCCCGAGCGAAGGTTTACAGAAAGGTATATACTAAGGAATGAAGAGAGAGTCTTTTTTGTCTTTTGCATCTTTGGATCTACAACCATTGCGGTGTTTCTGTCTCCTGAGTTCAGTATCTAAATAAAAACGAAACCTATGACGGATACTCTAAGCATATCTCTCGCATACAAGCTCTGAACTCTGGCGTTTCTAACCTCTCATCTAACAAATAGAGACCATTGAGGATGCGCATAAGATACCTCAAGCGGAGCTCTTCTGCATCCACCTCAGTCCTGGGCCTGCGACCTTCCAGGAGCTCTAAAGCGTTGTATATCGCGATGGGTCCACAATCGTACGTGTTGTCCTGCTGCGCTGATGTTGCTGCAACAATCTCGCGAGTGTCTGGCTCTGGAAACCCCGAGGCATGGCATATCAGCTGCTCGAGAAGCGGGAACTGTTTTTGGCACGCTCGCCACGTTGGTCCTTTCTCGCCCTGGAAAAAGGAGTTGTAAAGAGTATAGGTCCATACGTCGTTGGCTAAGTTCACCTCAACGACTGTCCAGTGGATTTCGGTGGGGTTGAAGCAAAAGACAATCTTTTTTGTCTCAGGTGGGAACTGGTATAGGTTAGGTTCAAGCTCGTCGTTCGACCATAGGTGAATCTGGTCCTCAAGCCAAGACCGTCCGGTGAAGACTCGCCAACCTTCATCCACGTCGTCCCGGACCATGGAGGCTAAGCCTTGCCCGAAAAGTATAGACGCTGGAAATGGGTCCTTCCCGAGCCCTATAAGAACGTCCATGGTCTGTTCATGTAACCAGCTCAGGTTCTCCCCGTTACCGTAGGGCGATCGATGCTTGTCTTCGATGCGAATGAAACCTTGGTATTTCTCTGGTACAAGGGCAAGGACCATGAGTAGATTGAGCGGCGGGCCTACGCCAAAGTCGATTTGGTGAGTGGTTGGGTTCTTCTCTTCGGCGTACTGCTGCCACCACTCCACTATCTCGGCTACTGTCCGGGCGAAGGATCGAGCATCTTGGTCTATATCCTCGTCCCTTGCAATCTCAACGAGGTATAACCTAGTCTCTTCAGTCTGCTCCTTTAAGGTTTGTTCCATCAACGTCTTGCTGACAGTAGACGTATGGCTGTCATCGTCGGCCTCAGTCTCAATTTTCTTGACTATATAGTTGACACTGCTGACGGGACACATTGTACTTTCGTCTTCGGCCTTGCTTGACTCGTCCTCGAATAACAGAGCGACAGGACAGATCTTCATGTCGAATGTGAACAGACTAATTTTCCGTCGAGCAAATGTGAAAATACCGGGCTCGGAGAGTTTGGGAGTATGAAAGAGGAGGGAGTAATCCAATCCCTTTGATTAAGTTGTCATGACATAATTAGTCCTACAGAAATGAGGTAGCACAAAGTGACTGGGGCTTAACACAATGGCAAATCCAAACCAACGAAAGACTCCGGACAAAGACCGTAAGCGCAACAATGTCAGGTGATTGTTCGATGACCATCAAAGACACCGACTCTCTGAAATAAGCATGCGGAGAACAAAGGGTTTAAAGAGTTGGCTCAACAACTTTCACCATCTGGCGATTTTAGATACCTTTCACGCAACTTCTAGAGTGACGTTATTGGCCATGTTTGGTGCTGCTTGGACCAGTTCCCCGTCTATAGATGCTGCTTTTTGAAGTTGTCCCGAAGACCAGTAATAGACAAGCTTCTCTGGCCCAACCAAAAACTTCCCACCAACATGAGAGAACCCTCGTACACATTTCATGGAAAGATCCAAGGAAGCCTTGTGTACTGTCCAGAGTGTAAATTTGTCTTCGTCTGAGTCCTGAACTACGTCCACAGAGATCATGGAGGTGCCATAACGAAAGACCTCTGGCAGCTGGAAGAACCCCCAGTTCGTCTCCTTGCAAAAGTAATGGGCCGAGTAAGTGACACTGTCTAGAGGATTTGTATCGCAGCGTGAAGGCAGTCGTTGGCTTGGGCTGGTACTAGGAGTGGGTCAGAGGCTGCGTCAAAGCAGTCTTCGTATCCGTTGATACTAGACCGCTAGAGTTCAACGATTCGACGCTCTGTTACTCGTACCAGTCTGTGTTCTTTCACCTCTCCTTTCGTTGATGGAACGCTTTCGAAAACGGTCTACTCCGCAAACATAGGATTTCAACATCTTTGGCGGTACGATGCCCAGACAACAGTAAAATGATCTCCGCTATGCACTTGTCTTCGCGGATTACGAGCAGCGGGTAGATGTCACAATCCGAGCCGGATCCGGCGATCAGTGAACAGCATAGCTGAGAGGCTGTCTGGCATCACATGACTCCGGAGCATGAATGGCTATCGGGAGAAACTTCTCGTATGTGCTTGAATTGAGATACATCGCTCGTATGTATAGCATGTTGAACACTGTGTACTCGGCGTGTTTCTCTCCGAGCCATAATCAATTCCAAGGATTCGGATCGAGCCTCCACGCTAAGCTCTAAAAGGCTTAGAGTATCAGATATCTTTACTCGTATATGTCGTCATTCCGAGATTATCCCGAGATCACTTGGCAGAGAAGGATCCATTCTTTCACCAACCCGCGTTTCCTTCAGCCTCGTCTTCTTCGTTCATTCACGGTAAATTAAAACTGCGATATGCAGGCACAGCTTGTGACACATTTTTCTCCATTATCAGCGAGACAAGTTCTGGTTGTTTGTGGCCTATCGAAGCGCCAAGTAATTCCTAACCGCCGCCGAACCTGAAACACTACGCGTGTGATGCTTTCAGACTTCTCCCTCGGATATTGATTCTCGTGCAATGGAACTTTATTTACTGCTCATTATCTTATCCGAGTCCCTGCTACTACTTCTTGCCCGCTCTGCTCACTAATATCAAACAACCATTCATCGCCAGATGGGGTATTCTACGCCCAAGGATTGGACAAGACACGGCTACATTCTGCGAACGTTCTGCAAATCTAGATTGGGTTGTTTCATGCAGGCCGTATTCTACCCCAAGGTCAGGGCTCAAATTTGCTTCGCTATGTTGTACCTTTGTTTCCTTTTGCCCCTTACATTCACTGCAAACGTCTTGCCTCGTAGTTGAGTAGCACCATTGTTCTCCATTGTTCTTTAAGATTGTAGTGATCTCCCCATTGTTCTCTCTCAAATACCACAATAACACATTGTACAGTATTTCATTGTACTTCGCGAATTTCAATTGTTCCTTACTGCGCTGGTCGCCTTTAAATATTCCTTCACAAGTCTTCTTCCTCTTTTTCATTACTTCACATCCACTGCAACAGCACTCCCACCAAGCAAACCAACAACTCTCAAAACTCCAGCTTCAAAAGTTACACTTCTTCGTCGGGAACGAAGCACAAAAGCTGGGTTCAACAACAACATGTCTTCAATCATGTCCATTCTCTCCTTCTCGTCCGCCCTGTTTGCTGCCACAACGAGCGCCCATATGATCCTTGGGTCGCCACCACCATACGGCAGTCCAGACAACAGCCCTCTCGTAGCAGATGGCTCTAACTTCCCTTGCAAAGCTACAAGCAACGCAGGCGCGATTGTCACGGAGATGGCCATTGGTGCACCACAGCCACTCTGGTTCATCGGATCTGCAGTACATGGTGGAGGCTCATGCCAAATCTCTCTCACCACGGATATGCCAGCAACAAAGAGTTCCAGCTGGATGGTTATTCACTCCATTGAGGGGGGCTGCCCTGCCAAAGGCGTCTCTGGCAACGACGCCGCCGGCCAAAGTGGAGGCAGCAATTACACCTACACCATCCCTCAAGGCATCACTCCGGGATCATACACTTTAGCCTGGACCTGGTTCAACAAAATAGGCAACCGGGAGATGTACATGAACTGCGCGTCGATCAAAGTCAGCGGAGGATCGAAGAAGAGAGCAGCCACTCTTAATGAAACTCTCGGCATTCCCGAGCTCTATGAACGCACGACGCCATCTTTCCCAGGCATGTTCAAGGCTAACATACCAACAACCGACTGCGAGACTGTGGACTCAGCCGATGTGTTATTTCCAGACCCAGGAGCTTCCGTCGAAAAGGATGGAACCAGCGCACTCACTGCCCCAACAGGCGCTAAATGTAACGTTGTGGCTGGTGGTGGTTCATCCTCATCGAATTCAAGTACAGCTGCCGCTGGATCGTCTTCATCTGGGTCATCTGGGTCTGGGTCATCTGGGTCTGGGTTATCTGGGTCTGGGTCATCTGCTCCAGCATCTCCTGGGTCCTCCAGTGCTGCTTCGGCTGCTCCTTCGATGGCCACTTCTGACGCTCCTGCACCTGCCGCCACTTCAATGGCTGCTGCTCCTTCAGTTTCTGCCTCTCCAGTGGTCGCCGCAGCTCCTTCCGTGGCTGCCGCAGCACCTAGCTCTGCGCCTTCGGCAATAACGAACTCTTCGTCGAGCTCAACAACGCCCTCCACGTCGTCCACCGGCACATGCTCCACAGCTGGCCAGTCCGTCTGCTCGCCTGATGGAAAGCAAATTGGCGAGTGTACGCCTCAACTCACCGTCACATGGATCCCTGTGGCTGATGGTACGAAATGTGTGGGAGGATATCAAGTCTTTGCTAAGCGCTCTAACCCCAAATTCCAGAAGGGTTATGTCCGTAGAGGCGAGGGCCTCGGCCTCTGGTGAAGAGAAGGTGTAGACAGGGACTATAGCAAGACTTTCCTTTCTTTTGTACAGTTTCCTTGATTCACTTGGGGAGCAATAATCATGAACAAACAGAATACAGTCATTTCGGGAATTCCTCTCCATTTTTCCATGCTTCTTAATGTCATCAATCATTTTGGTACAATAGTCGTACTTCTCATGCCTAGCAGCTACGGTCCTTTACTTTGCGAGGAGTCGTAAGCACATGGGTTAAATGCAGCAAGAGCCTGGCGAGATGAGTTGAGCAGAGATGTTGTCGCCGATGGCTTGGCGTCAAAGTCTCAAAGAGGCTTTGACTACAGCACCACTTACCAATGAAATACCCAGGAGTTTCAAATCAGCTATGTGTTCCATGTCCACACCACGATGTAGTGAGATCAAGCTCCCCTCGCAACCCTTCCATTCATTCGTTAGCCTAAGCCACGAAAATCCGAAAGTGAACGCCTAATCGTGTTCCTCCACAAGAGGGTAGATGTCGGGCTGTGTATACCCTTACGATGACTTGCTGATATCTCTTTGAGCACTAATTAGATGCGTAAATTAGTCGTTTCTAAAATTATCGGTAGCGTGCAAGTTGAAAGCCATCTTAGAGCCTAACAACGACCTCAGGACCGGCATTTAGTATTCCACGTCGAAGCGACCATGACAACTCTCGCCTGCTCTACTCCAGGCACCCAACCCATCTTACTATATCTCACCTGATCAACGCGACGGGCAACCAGGATCGATCATCCGCTCCCTTCCGATTTGAGAAGACTTGCCCACATCAATTCCAGGCTCTGCAGCCATAGAGTCTCATCCGTTGCATGCAGTGTACGACTGCATTCTGCATTCTCTATCTTTCCATCGCGGTGTCTGTCAGTGGAGATGATGTGATGCGTGGAGTTGCTGGGCCTTTTTCCCAAAAGGAGGAGGAAGAGGGTAGTTAGGGATGGGAGGCAGACGCTGATGACGCCAGCGCTGACTTCGACGCAGGACCAGAGTTGAGCGAGGGTACTGGTGTCTATGACCAACGGATTAAATAGGCACCGAGTCTATGTAAAAGGCTGTTGAGAGATTGACTTACACATGAGATCCTCGGAATCGACATCGAGAAGGACGACCAGCCGGACAATGCTTGCTATACAAGCGCTGTTTTGAAGAGACCTCACGTTAGCAGCAGCGCTAGAAAAGATTGGAAGGCGCCTAGCAAGACTACATACATGGCTCCAATAGTAAACGAAATCGCCAATCCTGTTTTCCTCCATTTAGAGACTTGCAACTTCCAAACTATCGGTAGTGGTAGGAACAGGACGGTGACGGTGGTGGCTGCGCTGGTCAGCCCGCACGCGAAATAGAAGGCGTCAGAATTGATGCATTTTCCGCCGTGTATGTTCTGGTTCCACATAAAGTCAATGGGGGTGCACTGGAGTATGGTGACTAGGACTGTGGAGATGGTCCAAAGTATGTCCCAAACGCCTATGGCGTAGACGGCCTTGCGCATCCATGTAGTAGGGAAGATCCGGATGTAGAAAAGGAGGATGGCGAGGATGATAAGGCCGGTTGAGAGGGCCCATGTTATTTGTTGGACGAAGACGCTCTGGCGGAAAGTGCTTGTTAGCACGCAGGATAAGGGTGAGAAATCCAGTGAGTAAAGGTCATACCACGCCAAAAGATGTTATCTTACTCGGATCCACTTGAGAGTTGTGTCTTCCCAAGCCAGAACTGATCCCTGAATAATCCTGTAAGTTCCTTGTCTGGCATTAGAGCCTGAGAATGCCTATCAAGGCTCCTACCGGTTATTGTGAAGATGTTCACGAGCCATGAAGTCACCTGAGACACCAGGAGTAGTAAGCGACCAATCCAATGATGGGTTCCCGAAGAGCCCAACCAAAGCAAGAACAGCTACCCAGTCATCCCACCACAACACCGCCGCCGAGGACCAACGGACTAGGAGCCGGAGTACAACCGCTACGGTGGACAGTACCAAGCATGTGCTTGTGACTGCAATTATTTGAACCTGACGGTTGTCGAAGCCTTCTCCAGGGATGCCGCTCATGTTGTTGCAGGTCTTTGTTAGGGTTCTTTGATTCGCTTCCTTGTTTGGGGATAGGAAGGAAAGCTGGCAAAGTAGAGGAGGGTGACCTCTTAGGATACTAATACAGACCTCTTAGGGTACTGATATACAGCCTAAGATAGACCTCTGAATGCAAATTTCAATTGCCGGAGAAGCCAACTGGCAACACCCCAGTGTGTCTGTTAAAACTTGAAACTTGATTGACAACAGACTTTCACGAATTCGTCCTTCCAAGGCCATCGTCGGAGAGTTATTTGGAATATATCGCCGGAGCTACTACCATTTACCATACTTCAGCTAAAAATCGGCGCGCCATTGAAGCCGCATGGTATCACGGATCTCAGAGCAGAAAGAGCAATACTCGTACGGCCGAGAGATCTGTCATCTTAGCGGTCCGGAGCGGATACACCCACCAATCATACCCTCCCCAAGGGTTCAACATCCAGCCTCGATTGTTAGATGCATACGTGCCAAGCAGATAGATGCCGGCCGTACAATTGAGCGAGAAAGAAGGATCAAGAATGCAAAACCATTCTAAGAGAGAAATGCCTCAGACCTTCTGGCACCCCGGTGATCTGTGCCTAGTCTACTAAAGGAGAACTTAGTGAAGCGGTTAGGTGCAAGCCACAGGGACGGCAACGAGTGACTAGAGAGTAACTACAAGGATACGAGTGCATGATGAGAGAGAGTGCTGCTTAGCTCATGCATCTACCCATCGTCGGAGGTCTTGATGTCATCACTCCCGTCATGATCGCGTTTTTCCTAATTCAACTCACATGGGTCAACTGAGCTGCTTGGAAAATGCAGAATAGGTTTTCCTGGCTGCTCTGTAAAGGTCACCTGTACGGCCGCCCGTGCAAAATCAAAACCACTGACTTCTGTGAAGCCTGGGGCCCGGGGCTTTGGGTTGGCGGGACCTTGAACGGGCACCAGCGCGCCTGCCGGCTGCCGCCTTATTAGCGTGTGCAGAAAACGTTGGAATACTTGGCACTGAGATTATCACACACACACCACCAAAAGTAGTACTAAATAGATAAATCTTCTCTCATATCGTATTCTATTACCTTCCTTATTATATTTAAAGCTTCTATATATCTCGCTTAGTTAATTTCTATTATTTCGAAATACCTTTTATAACGATTAAGTATAGTACTATAAAAGGCTATATCTTTAAAGCGAATATAAAGAAGTTAAATAGGGCTCTTAATGAGTGCGATATTTAGATAGATTTTGAAGATTAAACTATATTTATTATTGCTGCTACTATTATCTTAGAGTTATTAAAGTCTTCATCTATCGCTATTAAGACTTAAATATCTTTAAGTCTACTTTAAAGTCTCTGGCTAAAGTATTAGAAACCTCTAATTATATAGTAACACGATATATAGTAAATATAAGATTCTTTATTACTTTTAGATACTTAATTATCTATATATTTATATTATCGATAGTAAGGGAGAGACTCCTAACTGCGTCGGTTGAGAGGTATTTCGAAATACTAAGGTAAAATACTAAGGATCGACTAAGCGAGATATATAGGAGCTTTAAATATGATGAGGAAGGTGGTAGAATGCGATATGGGAGAAGATTCATCTATTCAGTACTACTTTTGGTGGTGTGTGTGTGATAATCTCAGTGCCAAGTATTCCAACGTTTTCTGCACACGCTAATACCTTAGTGATAAACCTTTTCCGTCTTCCCCAGGCCAATCACGCAACCGACCCGATTTGATAGATTCTTCTGAGCGCAGTGCAGCACTGTCAAACTCGAATGATTTGTCAGAGAATGCAGAGCTCCATGTTTAAGCCGTCTCGGTATCCTTTACGAAAACTCATCGGCCATGGGATCATCCGCACCCATCACTGATGCAGAAGAATGTATTCAACGTCCACCCTAGACGCGGGCCAAAGACCTTCAGCGCCAGGGGGCCGGAGCAGACCTAGGATTCACCGCTTCCACCTTCCACTCTCCAAGTCGGAGGGTCATAGCTGTGCGGCAAAATGCTCTTGCTCTGTGTAATTGGAGTTTGTACTGGACGACTAATTCTCTCAATCTTCACCTCAACATCACTTGCTTCATACCGCCACGACCTATCAAAGATCAGACCTGCTGCATTGAAAAGTCAATTATTTCCACTCTTCGAGTTCATGAAGAATCGCGTAGTGGGCTATCGTACCCATGGAGCTCACAGACTCGTACAGAAAGCCTGGGCAAAAGGATGAGAGCGACGACTCGGCCCGAGTGCCAGCAAAGCTGTCGTCGGCGGGTTTTACTCTGATACCACAACCCTCGGATGATCTCAAAGATCCTCTAGTATGTCGTAAAACCTCTCACTCAAACGCCGCCTGCTATACAAGCCTACTGATCACCCATTCTTCGCAGAATTGGTCTTCATTGAAAAAGGCTACTACACTTTTCATCTGGTGTTTCGGATCCTTCGTCACTACAGCTTCCGGCCTAGGAAATGCTCTTGGGTACTTCGTTCAAGCCAAAGTCTACAACAAGCGAGATCCAATTGTTCTTTCATATTCCGTAGGAAGACATCCGTCCTAAGCTCGTAGCATTGTTCATGCTGATACGGATTAGGTAGTCGCGGCCACTGCAGGCATAGCCATCGGACCCCTCTTCGCGGTACCCCTTGCGCGCCGTTATGGACGAACATTCATCTTCTTTTGGTCCCTGGTCGGCCTTTTAGTCACGGGAATATGGTCCGCCACTATGACCGGCTCGAATCAATACGGAGCCTTCGTCGCAGCGCGGCTCTTCGGAGGTCTCTTTGGTGGAACCGCCCCAACGCTTGGTGCTGACACTATCGTGGATATCTTCTTCCTACACCAGCGGGGAAAGGCCTTCACTGTGCTGAATCTCTCCTTTCTTGCCGGTGTCGTCGTGGGTCCAACCCTGAGTGGGTTTATTGTTGGCTCTACAAGCTGGACCGTACAGTTCTGGTGGAGTAATGGTCTTGAAGGCATCATTATCATCCTCACTCTCGCACTGCTGGAGGACACATATTATGATCGCACACCGGAGGGCGGGGAATACCGTGGCAGATGGCCAGAAAATTTCTTTGCGAACAGGGTAGCGACATTCTTCTGTGGACCTCGCATGATTCCATCCATATCGATGGCCGAAACTGTAAGTCAGTCCTTCAAACATACTCGTATCCATGTTTCGGAGAAGGTCCTGCCGCAAAGCACCAGGGAACACTAATCTATCTTTCAAATTCGGATGATCAAGGGACTAACAGGCCCATTCAGTTCCAGATCTTCTGCAACTCTTTCCTTATTGGCATCTGCCCCGTCACCATTCTCTGCGGCGCCTTGACCCTCGTCGACTTTGGCTTCGCCGCATTCTTCAACATCATCTTAACAGTCTTCCTACAAGACTCCGTCGTAATGGGCGGCTACGCTTTCACACCCGTGCAGAATGCAGAGTGCAAGTCCCATCTCATCGATTCTCCAATCGTGAATATTCACTGATATTTAAAAAGTCATCTTCTGCCTCTGGTTCGGCGTCATCATAGCCCAACTCTATGGGCATTTCGCGAACGACCGCATCCCTCTCTGGATCTGCCACCGTAAGGGCGGCATCTGGCAGCCCGAATACAGACTCCACACACTCTGGCTACCGGGTCTTGTTGTCCTACCCATCGCTCTTGGCCTGTATGGCGCCTCCTTGCAATATCACCTGCACTACATGGTTCTTGCGCTCGCCAACTTCTTGGGTGGATTTGCGACGAACGCCATAATACCCGTCACAGTCAATTATATCATTGAATGCTTCAAAGGACATGCGTCAGAGTCCGCTGCTATCATGGGGGTGTATAGGCTGGCGTTTAGTTTGACGCTTCCTTTTTTCGTGCCTGCGTGGATAAGTAAAGTTGGAACGGGCTGGTGTCTTGGGATGGCTGCGATTCTTTCGATTTTTGCGTACGGGGGGGTTGCCTTGTTGATGTGGAAAGGGGCGGAGATAAGGAGATGGTCCTTTCAGAGCTTGTCGTCTAACGAGGGAGGGCTGAGAGTCATGACGAGTGCGGGGAGTATAGAAGAGCCTAGAGTTATATAATAGGCGTTCCGAATATAGAAGACAAGCTTTTTGCGTTGTTTTGTTTTCATTCGGAATCTGGTCAGTCAAGCACATCCGTGGGAATGAATTGAGAGAACTCCATCCCGAGGATGATGACATCTTGCATGTAGGGTTTTCAGAGGAGCGAGGATTTCTGCATGATGATGTCGTGCACATCCCTGCACCCGGGCTTGAGTTCCGGTCCCTTATGCTAGGTACCTATGTCGTATTCACTTCTCATGAGCCCGACTACCTTTGAAATCCTGATATCACATTCACTCCGACAGCCAAACAGGCTTCGTTCCACTCAACTGCACAATGTCTAACTCCAATACCTCAAGTGAAGATCCGTATATGCTGGGGCGCAACTACTACGCCTCCGCAAGGTACCTACACAGAAACAATGCCACTCTGAATCACTAATCGCTCTACAGACTTGCAATGCTCCACCTCCTCATCCATGCCCAATTCGGCTTCTTGCTCCACCCATCGATCAAGCTACCAAGCGCCATAAAGAACCAAGAACAACTGCGCATTGCGGATGTTGGCACCGGCACAGGGTATGTAGATTCTCTTGCGGCTATGTGCTCACAGTTTGTTCTCGCTCCACTTACTAAATGCCGCCCGCTAGCATTTGGATCGGGGAGCTCACCCGCGAGCTGCCACAAGCTCACATCGATGGATATGATATTTCAGACGAGCAATACCCGCCCCAGGAATGGTATGGGCCGAACGTGTCGCTATCTAAACTCGACATCTTTAAGCCGCTGCCGAAGGAACTTGAGGGGAAATACGACGTGGTACATCTGAGATTTTTTATGACGATAGCTAGTGATGATAACGTGCAAGCTGTAGTGAATAACTTGAAGGGAATGCTTAGTGAGTCTAACACAGTCCCGAGCGATGTGGTCTTCGTAGAATAGCTGTGATCCTAGAGCTAAGGGAAGGATCAAGCATTCAGCCAGGAGATCTGAAGCTGACTTTGATCAGAGCCGGGTGGTTGTTTGCAGTGGGTTGAAAGGGACTGGATGTCCAAGTTTCCAGAGAAGGCGGAGAAGAGCGATGATCCACATACGCAGATCACATGCTACCATAGGTCGTTATTCCCGAAAGTCAGGTCAGTCACTGCTCTTTCTTCTTCAAGCTCCGGGTTTGTGCCTGCGTCGAAGGTCTAGGCATTCGAATAGTAATATCTTAATTATTCAAACTGACCCTCTACATCCTAACAGATGGATCAATTCTTTGCCGGCCCAGTTCGAACAATGCGGCCTAGAGGTCCTCGATTACGTGACACAGGCTCCGCTCCCGGTTTACCGCAAGCCATGGAACGAGGATTGCTTGATTGGGTGGGCAGCTATCGGCGACTTGATAAAGAACCAGGAGGATAAGAAATGGTACAGAGAGCGCTTGGCAGAAGCAGCGGAGAATGCGAAGAAAGGGTGGTATGTGGACTGGGAGTTGGTTGTCTGTGTTGGAAGGAAAGATGGGTGAAGCTAGATATGGGAGTGAGCACATGGAGATTTGTTGTGTCTACCTTGTCTAAACACACAAAATAAAGATCGGATTCACTAGATATCTCTCTACATTAACAAGAACCGACTTTCGTACGATATACTACGGAGCTATAAGACTATCTTAAATCTTCTAACCCTATATTCATAATGTCGAATCTTTTATCTATTTTAAAACTAGAATTATTTAATTTTAAATTTAACGTAATAATTAAGCTCTATAGATTTTATCTTTATATTTAAAGATATTTCGCTACTTAATTAAGTTAATTATACTCTTTATTAATATATATAATAAAATAAGATAAAGCTAATTTAAAAAATCTTAAATTTATATATATAGTTAATTATAAATTTTAGATTATTATACTCTTTAATTAAAACGACTAAGTTAGCTCGCTAGCTCTCTTATATTTTCTTATTAAAAATTTATATATAAAAGTTCTATATTTTAAAATATCTAGATTCTTATTAGTATTATTACTTTATAAT